>NC_135067.1:19587500-21987500 GCF_051401765.1 Calliopsis andreniformis
TTTCGCGTCTTATTTAAACACCCTACCCGCTCTTGGGAAACTTGACGGGTCTTCTTCGCGCGCTCCCCAAGCGAGACAAAAGAGGGGACGGGGGTCTAATATCGTTTTTACGATATAAGTTCGAGGGTGTGTCACGAGATCGCGAAGGGTTAGGCTCGACGCTCGCGGCACCTTCGAATGAAACGGATTATAATTGACGCGGAGGCTATAAATCTCGAGAATTTTGGAGCTTTACGACGAAGTGGAAAATTGGCTGAGATGCTCTGCCTATTAAAAGTATGCAAACTTTACGTTTTATCGTCGGCTCGGACGGCTCGGGAATGCAAATTTTAGGTGAGTTGAGAACCTGCGTTCTTTGGTTTCTGGGGAAATTTATGAGAGCTTTAGAGAGGGTTAGTATGACTGTTTGAGATAGATGCTTTGGTAGGGAAGAATAGTTGAGGTCTACATTGTTGCTATGAACCTTAAGCTACATCCCCACAAATGTGATAGAAATCAGAAGATATGGTTGAAGACCAGAAAAAGGGACTAATTCTTACAATTTCAAGAGTGGTACGCGCAGTAAAAATATCTGAAACATGAATTTTATGCCGCACATTTTGCACGCGGAAACGAGGCTTACTTCTGGTCGAAGCCATTCGATCGATCAAGTCCTAAACATTTCACTAGCACCCCAGAAACCGTTTACATTTCTTTCAATGCTAAAATCAATCCCAACAATTTCCTCCCCCATCTTTAAGCCCATTCCACGATAAACGAAAAACCGGGAGCGATCGTTTCCTCGCTGGCACGAGCTTTTAAAGGAGGGTCGAAGTTACTTTATGCTCCGATTTAAGGAATACGCCGTGGTCATAAACCATAAAGATTCCGAGTCATAACTCGAACGGTATCGCATTTTATTTAATTGCCCACTTGCGCGTACTCGCGCGCGAGCCCCGCGAGCGGAGGGGATGGCCTCCACGCGCGTGCATAATATTATTTATTGCCGAAGAAGCTGTTAAACTTTAATGCCGCTCAGCCGAGTACCGTGAGCACTTGAAATTAAACGCGATAAAATGTTTGTTATCCAATCGAGTCGCGGCTTAATGTCCCCTTCTCTCCCTTTCCTCCCAAATCGACGAAGATTCGTGGGGTAGGGCCCACTATCTTCGCGGATAAGACGAGCGTTTTAACTGCCATGCCACCCGAGAGAGTTTCGGAACTCGCCTGAAGCGCGCGAAGACGCGCACGTTTGGCAGCTTGCTCTCAACATTGTCGATCAGTTAACGCCACTGCTCCGTCGCGCGATAAATCCGATGTCGCGCATAAATCCTCCTTAATTTACCGTCGTGTTACCTTTACACCAGCGTTTTACTGGCAGACGCACTCTCCGCGTTTACAGTTATTGCCAGACACTCGATGCGTCGCCTGACTTTCTTCACCGATCGAGTTTTACCCTTATCGAATAATTCGTTGAAGGCCGAGGTACTCTGAGGAAATTACTCTATAGGGAGATTAACTGCGGGGATTTTGTTAAACCTACCTGGTCAATGTATATATTTATAGACAGTACACAACTATATTCCAATTCAGGCACGATCTCTTACTAAGACATCTCCTTACTCTCTCAAAAATACTCTTCTCTTAATTTCTCCATTTCTCCCAAACTTCCCCAATCCAGTTCTCTCATTTTGACGATTTCCCCCTTCCTACAATCGTTTCCACGTCCATCAATTTCAATCGACTCTACTCGTCGAAGCTAAAAAGAGTAGGATATCACAGAGATCACCGAGTTTCCTGTGGAAACGGTTCCGTAGGATTGCAAGACCACGAGAGTGGAATAGTGTCTCGTTCTTGATACCGTCTGGACCGTCTGAACGTCTATCCGCGGGCTCGACGCAATTCCGCGGGCGAAGTGTCGGTAGGATGGGCCCGTGTGACTCTCGATTACACGTTCCGTCATTACGCTGGGCGAGGCATTTTATCGTCCGGCCGAGTTACGGGGTTCCGCTCGTTAACCGGAAACTTCCAAGGGATCGTCTCGCTCGAATTTAAATTGAGAAAGTATTTTACGACCGCGCGAGAGTTTCACGGTAGCGTTGTCACATCTTGATGAACTTCCGGTAACGATCGTAGGAAAATGTCGTCGTAGTCTGCTGCCACCCCCGAACCGAGCAGTTTCGTCACCGACGTCGTTTCCCTCCCCTGGGGAATCTGGTTCACGAGACCGACCCGGGATTAACGAACGTCGATCACTTACTCGGCTCATTTGACCACGATTCCGCTCAAGAGATTATCATAATCGATTATTCGTTCTAATGCGCCTTTGGAAGATGTGACGAGCGAGAGTAACACCTGTGGATTTCGGGTTTGCCGGATTTCGGGATTTCCGGGGCGATTATTGTGGGGTAAGCTGGGTTAACTTTGAAGATACTGTTTGCAAGGTGACTGATTTAATGAAATCTGAATTATTTAACTAAATGCTACTGGAGTACGAGTCTGAGTATTCTGTAATAAATAGAAAATGGTCTGTCACTGAGAATGCTATGTTGGAGTTTGAATGGAGTAGCTGTTTAGTTGAAGGGGATGGCCAGAGTTCTCGGTGATATTATTTATATAAGAATTTGTGTGTTATAACAGAAAACTAGATTCTCAGCAATTCTTTTATTTCGTTTTCGTGATTTCACGAGGTGTCGAGTTAAGAGCGAATTCAAGTTCGCTGATGTTGAATAGCGTAATGAGTTGATGATTTGACGCAAGGTACGAGCCCCTCGAGCGCCCGGAAATTTCTACCTGCCTTCCTGTACGGCCCACGAATACCTATAATGACAGCGTTGCGTTGCGCCAAGGGCAGTCAAGAGTACCCTTTTCACTGTGCCTCTAACTCCTCGGTAATAGAGGTTTAATATTCCTTTTCTAACTGTAATATTAAAAGCATCAACAGCGACTGATTTAAAAAGGTACTTCCTGCAGTCAAAATTGTCGAACAGTAGCACTCCCGTCCAGGTGCTCCAAACACCTATCATCAATTATTTCGGTCATTGGCAGACATGTTACTCGTTTAAAGAGCAATTTAATAATTGAATGGACAGAATACATCAGTGATAAAGAACTCATTAAGAGGAAACACCAACGTCCCTCATCCAATCTGCGATGGATTAATAATACAGCGAGTATCAAAGATGCATCCTGCCATTTCAATTTGAATGGCGTATAAAAATGTTTATCGGTGGACGGGACGCGGCTGTAATAAACAACGCGTGAAGCGGCATAAACGAGCTCCATTAAAGTCCACCTCCGCGTTTCAGGAAGGGAAGAATGAGTAGAGGAAAATCGCGGGCCGGCGATGCGCGCGGAAGTACATTGTGTTTGCCTTTAAAAACAAACTCCCTGACTTCCTTACGGATATTTATCCTGGCCCCGCTCTACCTTCTATTGTATTTCTACGTCTAGAGGACCATTATATCGCATTTAGTAACGAACGAGCGTAGGTACTCTACTAATATGCGAGGTCGGCTAACAGCTTTGTTCAAATATGCTCATTGCGCAACGTTCCTGCAGTTCTTGCGACTAAACGAAACACTTCCGTATAAAATTATTTTTAAAGCATAGAAATTCTTGAAAATATAATAATTACAGTGATCAAATAACCCTAGAAAGAGGATAGAAAAGAGAAAATAACCGTACTCTATTCCAAAGTAATGTGACCCATTTTCAATGGTCGCAAAAATCTGTTGACGAGGAATCTCTATGAAATAGTGAAACTGCTCTTCGCAGTCGTCGCGAAATGGGATAAAAACCTAACAGTGTCCATTCACCGAGCAGGGATTACCATAAACTCAGCCGACTGTTTCACGAAGAGGTTAGAATAACGGGGATGATAGCGTCGAAACGAGGGAGCCGTGAAAACTCGTTTTTCGTTACTGATTTAAGAGAGGCGTATCGGTCGCGACGGCATTGACGGAAATATTGGATGGACGCTGTTTGATTAATGTCGATGCTGCGAAGCGGTCCCGGTAATAATGCGTTCGCGTGCGCGAGGAAGCGACGAGTGGCGGCGGAACGTGTAATTTGCGTAATTTTACTATTCGCGTTGGCGTTCCCCGAGATCATGATCGATGACGAACGGGCATGCTAGATTCTGGGATTGGAAACGTTTGTCACATGAATGGGTAATTCTTGCCCAGTTCTGCCTCTGCAGATGCTATCTATGCATGAGCCTCTATCAATTTTCATTTTCCTATTTCAGAAGCGCGGGAGCATTTGTCTGAGCGGATGTCCAAAGCGAGCCCCGACGATATTAATAATATTTTACAGTTAATCTGCGGGCTTTCTTATCGGGTGAAATGTATTGACGATAAAACCGCTGACGCGTCATCGGGGCCTGAATTATTGAGCGATCGCGCACTGGTAATTTGTACAATTTTAATCAATCCTTAATGGCGGGCCGAGCGCGTCGTAATCTGTCATCGGAAGTGCATTAGTTACAATGTTTCAACATAGGCAAGGTAACCCTTAATTCAGGAGGTAATTGGAGGCTTGATGCATTTTTGATTCGCGAACCGCACGACAGGTAGCCACCGATGCACCGATTCGAGATAAGCCGCCGTGTAAAACTCTTTGAGACGATTCGTGTGTGCAGTACACATACGCACACGGGTATGTTTCGTGGAAGAACGCGATAACACTCGTGTACGCCTCTCGTGGATTATCGAATTACATGCATAATAAATGAATTTATCGCGATTATGCCTTGGCCGCGACGGATCTACGCGTTATATAATTACTGATTAAGCGACGTACACGAAGATTTCGAGAGCAACGATCAGTCGTCGCGTCATGTCGATCGCTGACGCGTAAGGCGCGACATCGTGTTCGTCGGCGCATTGGCTTTCATTAAAAACAACCGAACACAGAAAATGCATTACAATATTGCGGTTCTTCGATGAGTATCAGATGTTCGTATGAGGCAGTACGAGAATGATTCGTCGATATAGTTGTCAAGTTTCTGTTGAGCGATTATGAATGACTATTTTTTATTAATATTAATATTAAAAAGTATTTTTGGGAGCAGAATAATTTATTGTAAATGTGAGCGATTATTTTACGAAAAATTAGTAAGAAAAAAAAGGTAGGTCCCACCGAGATTTGAACTCGGATCGCTGGATTCAAAGTCCAGAGTGCTAACCATTACACCATGGGACCTTCGTGATAGATTCAAGTTTGTTAGGTTTCATTTTTGGAAAATCGGTTCTAGCTAATCAATATTGAGTGTCTGTCCTTGTATATAATTATAAATATAAATATGTTAATATATAATGAATGATACAAAATAATATAAATGTTTACTTGCATTAATGAGTACGTACGATGACCTATCTCTAAAACTAAAGAAAAAAAGTATTATTTTTATTATGGTTAGGGATTATATTTATCCACGGTATTGTATATTATTAACTTTGTTGTTTACTGCTGATATTAACTGTTTTCATACTGAATTATTACCGCAGAAACAGTTTGTTCCTTCGGCATAATTATGATAACATTTACTTTCCATCAACTCTGAAAATTGTTTACGCGCAGTAAAGCAGAACTAATTAATCAATTATATTTAACTTTCGTTACCCCCATTAAGTAAAATGTACACACCAGATTTCATACCACAAATAACACTTAATTTTCGACAACGAATAATAATTGTTCGATTTCCTAACAGTAATGCTTCACTGATTATATTAAAATAAACATTAACTTACCACTTCATAATAACTATTAATTTACGATGACCATTAATTCAATCGCCAGTCACACCCACACACTTATCGTCACCACTTCACCATTAAAATATCAAATCCGATTGCGAGCCACGGACACATCACTATCTCCCCGGACCAAGGAAGAAAACAGAGAATATAATGGTAATTTGCGAACCCCTTCCCATATCCTCGTCACTCCGACCCACCCCACCAGCCCAGCAGAGTGAAAGGAAGAAAGCCTCTTGAGCCATTTCGCGAGTGTCGTCCCGAATCGGAAGAGGGCGAACAATATATAAATTCACAACACCCTATTGTCAAGGGGGTGGGGTGAAAAGCGAACATAGATTTCGAAAGCATCGACAAGCTGGAGAGAAAGCGCGAGGCAGGGGGATGGAAAAGGGGGTGCATGCTCGCAAACTCTCCCCCTTTCGCCGCGGCGGCGTGTCAACCCCTAATTGAACGGAAGCTGGCAATAAATATTATGTTTCTTTCGTGGGGGCCGGTTTTATAATGGCTTGTAGCCGTCTTCGTACCTAGCGGCGGCGACGGAAGCGGATGTGCAATCAGTGTGACATGTGCTCGTGGCGGGCCTTCACGAATTTATTTTCCTCGCGTCGCTTCACGCTCGAATCGTTCCGCGGCGCTGCGCCCGAACAAGCGATTAAACACGAACTACCGCTCCGAGATATTAGCAGCCACTGACTACCTCGTGGGGATGAAATTAGGTGACGTCAGTCGGACCCAAACAGGTGGGAACACTTTTTTCATGGGTTCCTTTGGGAACCGAGGATTGGGACTATTTTGTATCTAGATCTTGGGAGTAATGTAGGTCTCCAGATGTTTCAGATAAGAATATTTAAAGTAATTGATAAGTGGGATACTTCGTTTTTCAAATGAACTCTTTTGGATACATGAAATATGTTAGACTGAACGATATGAAGCAAGAAAATTGAAGAAAATTATTTGGGTACATACGCATGTGAGAAGTCTTCAACTAGAACTTGCAGTAGGATCTTGATTAATCGATTTTACAGTAGACTGATTCTGAAGCACTTCTCTCCTGACCACTTTAATTACTTTCACTACACTTTCACTTGAAGTATTATCACTACACCGAGTAATCGTATCTAACCTTATCTGATGATAGGTGTTAGAGCACTAATACGTGAACCGTACTCTTGATTTATTAACGATAATGGACAACGATACAAGCGCGTAACATTTCGAGTCAACAGACCGGTTCATACTGAATGTCTGCGCTGCAAGATTTCCTTTTACTATACAGCAAAAAAGACGGAATAAGATATAGCAAAAAGAGAAAGTGAAAGACAGAGAAAGGTGCAGAAAGTATCAGAAAAAAAGGTGTCTAGACCTTCAAGGGTCTGGTCACCAAATGTGTCTGACGATGACCAGACCTGCGCGCACCCTTAATGAAGAATGAAGAATGAATCATAAATTGAAAGCTGAAGGAAGTGGGAAATAAAATAGAAAATACTAACCGTGGTGGCAGTCCTGTAGTCTTACCTCATTGAACAAATTAATAACGATGTCCACGCAATACTATCGAAATAATACTGAACCCCCATACGCAGTCCTCAACCACGACTCGATTGTCACCGAAACGTCGCCCCTCCCAAATAGATTCATTCTGCATCACGACCGAATGGAATACCAATGAAACCCAAACAAACCACGTCCAGGGGACCCGAGACATATACCACACTTGACACCGATCATCCTATACTGTCAATATGATTAATGAAAACGTCCCAGGGAGTACACATACGTGACAGTTCGTCATTCGCTAAAGGGGTTCGAAAGAACAGGTGGACCGACGTCCTCCACTTTGTCTTTCCACCGAGAGGCTCTCTCTGTACCTCATCCCCTGATGTTCTTCTATGCGCGAGGGTTGGTAGACTGCGACTTCCGGTTCCTTTCCGATAATTAGAAACAGCCTCGGTGTCTCGCGATAACAATAATGCCGCGTGCCACGCGGCCCTCGGGGGCAGCAGCTCGTTCGACATCAAAGCGACTCTGCCCTCCTCAGCCCTCCTATGCATCAAGGCATCGCTAATGAGATTCACTTTACGGCCTGCGCCGCGACGCTGCGCCATTTCCTTCGTCTGCGTTCGATTATTTTGATCATTTCGGCGATACGACGTCCACCCCTGCCCTCCATTCAGCGGACTCGCGCCTTTGAGCCGAGGATCCAGCTTCTGGATGGCCTTTTCACCTAGACGATCTCGCGGCGCGCAATTAAAGTGATTTTTGAAAAGGCGCCGCGCGCGCTGCGCATTGTTCGACGGGAGCGGGATCGATGAGACGGTTCGAAAGGAACATCGGTCTTTGTGGCGGCGCGAGGGGGAAACGATTGAGCTTGAGGTGTTGTTCGAGGGTCGATGCTTTGATGTTGATGAGCATTGTGGCGCTTGGGAGTGTGGAAGAGTGGTGGGATGATAGTAATTGTTTGTACGTGGTAGAGGTGCGCTTGACGGGGTATCGGGAGTAAATTGATGAAGGAAATTGATATGTTAAGTGGGGGCACAGGTGATGATAGCTTACAGGTTATCTCTAACTTGCAAGTTACTGTCACCTAAATTTGATAAATATGCTAAAGGGTAGCACTTTTTAATTAAAATCCTCGAATCAATGGAAGTTTCTATCGTCTGATATTTGACGTTAAAGTTCCTTTCGTTCATAAGTCATTGAGTCATATCTTTTACGATTCATCTGTGAATTCCACGCGAATCTCGCCACGGGCAAACGAATGCGGAATTAAACGACGATATTTTATGACAGGTTATTGCGCATCGGAGTCTGGGGCCACTTAAAACCGAAGATTCATCGTCGAGTAACAGGCAGTTTATTAAAGATTTTATCATTGCTCGGTATTAAGCGCGGAGCAGAACGATCCGTGTACGTTACCAATTATACGCACGACTGTCTTTAACCGTCTCTAGATACGATTATACATTTCCGTTACATCGTCTGCTTAATTGGATCGATCATTTCTACCTGGGTAATTCCAGGCTGACGTAGCGTGCATTAGCGGGATGCGTATATTGGCAATCTTGGGAGCTGCGATCGCGTATATATGCGAGCATCGATTATCGTGTTTTGCTTATTTCCTAATGCCCGATGGCAACCACAGAATATTATCGTTAAATCGATAGGATCGCCCGAAATTGATTTGTAAGTTCAATCAATCACTAATAAGAACAGGTGCAAGCACGACATCGCGGATATTTCGCATATTCTGTGGGAGCGTACTTCCGAGACACTTATCACGGAAGTGATACACAATTTAGTATAATTTTTTCCTAATAAAAATACGTAGAACAGAATAGCCCAAATACCAGGAGAAGAATTAAACAGTAGCAGCAGCGTTTGAAATGTAAGAAGACCAACAGAACCACTAGACTCAATTACAAACGGAGGACCCTGAAGCAAGGTAGGAATAATGAAGCTGGAGCCTGAAATCGCGCTAATGGTGACTGAGTTCCAAGACTTCTTTCGGGCACTGATTGATTGAACTCTAGCAAAAAAGACTCGAACAAAAATCTCTGCCAATCTCACATTTTATTGAATTCCCAAAGTGACGTCCACATTTCGAACCCAAAATTACATACCGCACGGGGAAAATAAAATTCCTGCTTCATACAAAAAAATACGGTTTCCAATTTTCTTTCCGCCGCGAACGACATTTCGGGTCTCCGTTTAATCCATCATCGGTCGTCTAAATCGAAGCGGCGCAGCTCGGGGCGATAACGGGACGCCGTGGACGACCATTGCGGTGATAGTTCATTAAAATATCCATGAATACATAATCCAGCGGCGCGCGGAGTGCACCGGGGCCCGTATAAATCGATGCATTGCGGGAAATCGCGATGGAACAATAATTCCAGCGGGTTCGCGCGATTAATCCGAGCTCCGGGTAGAAATATTCTATTTCGCTTCCGGTCGGGACCCCGCTCGAATCGACGATTATTTACAAGGAACTCCCCGTTGGGGACCAGCCACCGTTTCAATTTTCATAGGCCCCAGCTACAAATTGTCCAACATCCTGTCGTTAATAATATCGACGACGCGCGTAACACGTGAAACGATCGAGCAATATGCCCCGACGATTAATTCCGTTCCGTGTCGAGAGGTCGCCTTCTCGGGGCAGCCGACAGCGGAATAAGAGGAACGTTAGTCACGGGCCATTTTGCCACCAGGCGTGACCTGCGCTATCCTTTATTTTCCAGCGTTAATTCGTGCCGCTCGCGTCGTCCTCGAGGAAACGCTCCGACTCGCCCCTCGCGCGCCACTTTTTTTCCCCCTCGCGCTTTAAAGTCCTGTCCCTGTTCCTGTTCGCGGATCGGTCACGTGCCGGCACAGGGGTGCATCATAATGCGTCTGCTCCGCCATTTCGGCACCGTTGCACGCCTGCATCGAGATGCATACGTAATTAACGGGAAGCATTAACTGGAATTAACAGCCGGCTTAACGGCGCGGAAAAGTAACGTGGGAGTTGCGCGCTGAGGCAATGGAACTGTCCTGTGTGATTAAATATTGGGAAGGTACCTTGATGTTCGACTTGAGGGACTTTGTCTTAGGGCTTAGGGGAAGGCGTGGGTGATTTGGTTCTTTGCTTTACTTTCATTTTGTATTTATATAAGTGACATAATTCTATTTTTGACGTACAGTTGTAGGAGATTTTGAATCTTAATTTGAAAGATGAGTACAGGAATCTTACAGGCCTCTAGAAAATGTGACTTATGTCGTCTTGACTTCTAGTTAGAAGTCGACGGTGACTCAGAGATTTGATTATAGGTATGGTTTTATGCTTCTGAATTATATACATAGACAACCCTAGTCGTTGCATTAGAAATTTACAACTAGAGTAGAATAGGGAAACCGAAGATGACTCGGATAATTTACTGTGGGCAAACCTGTGCGTCACCGTGTGTACATTCACTGCATCGACCTATTCTAGATTTGAGTTTCTTCTCATTCACAGCGCTTAGATCACTCTACTTTGCCCTAGTTTCTAATTGTGGATAACAAGACAGTGGAGTAGGTACTGGGTATCCACTCAAACGACACACAAGCTCTATCCACTTTCTTATACATCATAAACCACTCAAACTGCAGATTTAGGATCTGAGTTTCCAATAATTCGCTTTCATCCACTACCCCGATGACTCCACTATCCCTTTATCCACATTGTCGAAGAGCTCTCAAAGCAGGCTAGCTGAAAATCGATCTTCCCAGCCTACAGTGGCAGATAAATTTAGAGACAATGCACACGCAGTCACGCTCCTCGTTTAGAATCACTCGACCAGGTCGCGGGAAGTGGGTCAAAGCAGAAGGGGAGCACGCAAGGAGGGTAGGCCCCGCTAGTTTTCGACTCCCGTGGAACGGAAGCTTCCAATCGGGGCGTTCGCGCTTCGTTTTCACGCGCCCTCTCCCCCCTGCCGTGTCCCGTACTTTTATCAACGCGAAATCAACGCGGCTGCCGTGACAAAACTGGACGTGGCCAGATGCCGCGATGCGGGCACTATCTGCCGATGGCATCTCGCTGGTCACACCCATTTAGGATCATTACTCTAGTTGGCTGGTTATCATTTCACTTTCGCCCCGATAATGGAGGCGAGACGCCGCGAGACCAGGCTCGACCCCTCTTCTCTTTCCCGCCCTTTACACTCTCCCAGTTTATTATATCCCTTGTCTCGACGTTGCTCTTCGACTTGACCACCCGCCGCGCGATTGTGTCGGTCTTAATGGTTTTCACTCCTACAGTGTTGCGGAAAATAAAGAGGGAAAGAGAGGGAAGGAAGTTCAAAGGGCAGAGTCGGGAAGGACGGGCCTTGCCATCGGTTTCGCTTCTTTCTGCTCGGTGAGCCGCGCTCTCGAGTTATTAGCTTCGTCTTGATGGAGATGAATATCTTTGGGGAACGGCTGCTTCGCTTAGAAGTAACGTTCTGCAACGGCACTGTCAGCTGAGTCACTGGCTTTTTGCGTAGCGCGGAGGATCGAGTGTCGAGCTTTTTGCGCTGCGAGATCTTTGGACGGAGTTCGTATCGTGGCGTGGGAGGGTTGAAGAGACGAAGGAGACACTTTTGTCAGATTACAGAAACGATTCGCTTTGTTGCTGAAGCACTACATTTCTAGATTTCTAGATTTCAAAGCAATCACAAATATTTCGTAAAACTAGAATACTTGATGGTTCCAAAAGGACCACCTCAGCAAACAGAAAAAGGAAAATCCATAAAAAATTCACAAAACACTTAGTCCTCATTCACTCAGCCCATAATCCCCCACCTGATTTATTAACAAACAACAACGTTTAACACCAGGAAAGGTGTCCACGGGCAACTGTCGATAGCAATTGTCGACTGGCTTGACAAATGGTCACGGGTCCGGGTAAGCCGGGTCCAAGCAGTGGATTCTTGTAATTTTAGATTACACTTGGCTGGGCCGGGGGCTATGGTTAACGCATGGCTAGCCAACCCCCTCGACCATCACGGAGTATCTTGTCCAGAAGGGTTAGATTAGATACGTCGTTCACTTCGGGCCATATATCTGTTCGACCCCGTCTTTCCATCGCTATGTCGCATGTGTACGCTCACCTATCCTACGGTGTGTGCATTTATTGATCATGCGTGTCTACCACCACACAGACCCTGTTTCTCTATAGACGAGGTTCAGGGGAGGATGGTGTGCGCGCGACTGTCCGCGGCCGTACATCTGTGTGGGTGGTTGGCGGTGAGTTACGGGCCTGCGGACAGAGTGATGCATTGCCGCTGGAACCGAGAAGGACCAGATCCCACGGGAATCGAACGGGGACCCTTACACCTCACACCATTGCGCACCGTGACAGGAGGCCGGTGAATTATTGGAATATCGACGCCACCGGGCATTAAATGCTTCAATTACGATTATTATCGAAATGTATTGGAATTATGCGTGCACGCACGCGATACTTGAAGCGAGTCGATGGAACCTGAGAGTCTGCCGCGGTGCATAGGCTCGCGACTAGACTCCGTTTCGCGACGAAATTTGGGGTTGGGAAATACATCGAGGGGAATACGATTGTGACTTGTAGATCTGTACTGAACGTTACGTTGGAGGAAATCTTATGTATTAGTGAGGTGAGAAGCTTCTTCGAGTTTACGAGACGTTGTGTTTGAATTACAAAAATAATTATTACCGCCAACGATTAAATTACGGGGAGTCCATAAACACTTGACGTTAGAATTTATCTGCGATTACAATTAATTAGCGATACATCCGTAGCCGCGCGGACAAGGCGAAATGAGTTAACTGTACATCGAAACACCGTGATATGTGTATATATTGAGGATAATCATGGCACGCGTTTCCTCTTTTTTTACACAGACCGTATAACCTGTAAATTTTCAAAAAATACACCCCGCGGTTTTTTCATCATCGTTAAACGGGCCTTCGAGTGGCCCGTAAAGCGGGATCCTCGCGTCTCCGCGGCTCGTAAAGGCGTATCGTTCTGACAAATAAAATAAAGGTGGTATTACGTAATAAATATAGAAGCAGGCAGCGAGTGCTAATGCAGATAAAGTGTATAAAAGCGCGACGGTTATGGATTCGCACTGGTTGCGTTTCGTACGACGGTAAAACTGTCCTCGGGTAAAATACACGGGGGACCCGGTTACCGAGGGGTAAACGTTATTGTTGCACCATATAAATCGTGCTTGATCGCGGAGGAGTATGGATCGTATATCAAAACTACTGCCGCCGCAGCGCGGTAATTTGTGGCCGGTAATAGAAGAGGGAGACTCCCAACGAAATTATTATCCAGAAAATACATGAGCTCCGCGGTCGACGCGACACCGATTCGGTATTGCCAGGAAACTCGGTGCCAGGACCTTCTATGGCGCTTTTCGTCACGACAGTAACGTACTTCGACTATAACTATTACTAGAAAATTATTCACATTGTTAATGCTTCAAAGACGGGGCAAGTTTTACCTGTAGAATCACCGTGCAAATGGAATTTAATTCAGATATGAAGACAGGACATTTGAATTTGATGAACCTCAGCCCCCGAAGAGAGTCCCTAGAGACACACAATTTAGAGGTGGCAATACAAGAAAGAGAATTGTAAAATTATATTAAACCTTGAACAAGAACAGACTACTCTAATCGAAAGATAAAAAATCAGTGACAACACAAACCTACCACTTGATTGACTGTTAGCTGTGCCTCCAGAATCCAGAGCCGACAACGCAGACAATTTCCCAACTCCTAATCGATTCCAAACGCCTCAAAGTCAATGCACATGGGAGGAAGGCGCAAGAGACAGCAAGACAGACAGAGCAGAGGAGATGAGGAGGGTCGGTAATAGAGAAGTTCCCAAGCGAGCTCGTTAAAACTAACTCGTAGCCTTTTCCCAATCGCTAATGCGTCCATCCGGCCGCATCCAGCGGTACTTTATTTTTATTTAAAGCGGTCGAAACCCTCTAAACGCGATGGCGGATCCTGTTCTCCTTCCCTCCCACCGCTAGCCCGTGTTCATTCCATTCCGTCGGGGAGCGATCCGATCGATTACCGCGACTCAAATAAAATGTAAATGTCGGTACGCGAGCGGGACTCGTGTGTTATGCAAATTCCGTTCTCCGGTAATCACTGAGTGGAAGCTGATGTCTTCCTACCGCTGCTAATGGCCCGGGAAAATGAAAAAACGAAGAGAGCTGGAACGGTGGCCCGAGGAGGAAGTAACGCGAGGCACGAAGGTTGCCTCGGCGTCGCGCGTGTTTACGCGGCCGATCGTTCCCCGTTTGTCGAAGCGTGGGTGCGCGTACAGATGAGGGGGCGGGAAGGAGGGAAGAGAACGTTTCGCAGAACGGTTACGGAGGGTTGCACTCCGGGGGGCACTTGACTTCAATAGTTTAACGAAATTGCCGAAGACACGTGGATTCCTCTCGTTCAGAGTTGATCTGATTCCCGGGGCTGCTACGATATTTATTCGACTCGGCTCTCCCGTCTCACGATGCTCTCTGACCGTCTCGATAACTGAACTCGATCGAACCAGCTCTCTGGCTATGTAGCCCGAAGAAATTGGATTCTTGCTGGAAATTGGCAGGTTTTTACGTTCGGGCCGATCTGCCTTTCCGCGTTTGTTCGATTAGGGAAGCGGAGGTCTCTGCGAGCTGTCATCCTGTGTTTAAACTGACGAAGAGGCGAAAACAAATAGATGCAGAGTGAAGAAATACGTCTGTGAATGTTCACAATTACAGGAGTAATAACGTACTTTTTATTTTACTCTCTCTTCTCCCCCCATTTTGCTCTCCTTCTTGTCTCCATCTCCTCTCCTATTCAGCTCATCACTTCCCTGAGTCGTCCCTTCGTTGCCTCCTTTCTGTAAGAGGAGGGAGGAGGGAGGAGGGAGGAGTGAGGAGTGAGGAGTGAGGAGTGAGGAGGGAGGAGTGAGGAGTGAGGAGGGAGGAGGGAGGAGGGAGGAGGGAGGAGGGAGGAGGGAGGAGGGAGGAGAGAGGAGAGAGGAGAGAGGAGAGAGGAGAGAGGAGAGAGGAGAGAGGAGAGAGGAGAGAGGAGAGAGGAGAGAGGAGAGAGGAGAGAGGAGAGAGGAGAGAGGAGAGAGGAGAGAGGAGAGAGGAGAGAGGAGAGAGGAGAGAGGAGAGAGGAGAGAGGAGAGAGGAGAGAGGAGAGAGGAGAGAGGAGAGAGGAGAGAGGAGAGAGGAGGACCCCTGTGGGGGCGGAAAAGGTCAAGGGGGGTGGAGGGTCCCCTGTCCCTTGAGTGACCACCCTTGGGGGTGCCACCCAAGGGACCCCTGGGGTCCAGGGGAGATCCGTCCCCGACGAAGCCAGGGAAGGATCTGAGGAGTTCGCGATCTCGGCTGGGTATATATAGGAGATCCTGTTAATAACGACATCTCAAGTGATTGGCTAATTAAACTCCCGAAATCGAGCTGCCACGAAATACTTCACAAAAGATCGATGTGTTCAATATAGGAGTGATATTAGTAATAATTTTAACTACTGATGATATTAACAATAATGCCGCTTACTCTTTAATGCAAATTGTTGGTAATTATTATTCTTCAATAACGAATTATAATATTAATTCATCAACTATGGAGTAATTTCATGCCGGAAATGAATTTCTTTTTATTGTTCACGTTCATTCATTTGTAAAATATTAATATTAAATTATGTAGATATTGCAAAATTTGTCTGCAAATATGTAAATATTCATAAGCATATATAGAGACTATCTTGTTTCATTTTTTCGTCATTTTTATTGATTTAATCTTCTCTAATCCACTTGGAACGGTTCATACCTACGTATTTGCGTAATTCAACGCGTGCCAATTACGTTTAATAAATTAATATACGAATAAATTCAAACAGATTTATTTAATTATCAGTTGTATGTGCACAGATTGGAACTATTCATCAAATAAGTCTGTATCTCAGCAATTTATTAATTTAGCGATTGAATACTTCAATAATTCCATATTAACGTACTCCCACGGGCAGATGCTTTATTTGCTTTTTGCGTATTCAGAAAATATAATTTTGCAGAAAACCTGCTTCGTATCTATCAAAAAATCATTAAATTTTTATGATCACCCAAACTAAAATTAAAATATATCTCAAAAATAAACTACAATAATTACTAACGCAGTTCCTCCCTTAAGATTCGTGTCAATTTTATCCAAATTCTCTCACAATTTTCTTACAGTTTCCAATTTCTCCTCACAAGTATCTCTCTCCACTCCGCTGTACAAATCTCAAATAACCCAGACTCCACAACCCGAGAATCTAAACACTATTTCCATCCCCACACTTCAATCACAGCCCTAATTACATATCGAACAGAAAAAGCCATTATCTCAGCAAGGATGATTCGCAGTGTCGCGTCGTCTTGGATCCAGCGTTCCAGGAACGAAGTACATCAATTACATTCCTGCCCACTAATTTCCACCACTTACACGTTGTAATTAATGTTGCGTTCAGACCACCTTCCTATCGAAACAATCGACGCTCACCTTCCATAGAGGCGCGCAGTGACAGTAAGCGTGACGACGACTCACAGTCAAAGACAGAGAGAGGGGCGGGTGCACAGCTATGGGGATCAGGGGTGTGTAACTGCAACAGTGCCGATAGGCAAATCCAATGGCGAGGATCGGGTGCTCGAGGGTGTTCAGCAAACAAGGACAGCCTCTCGATCGAAAGACGAAGCGAGAGAGACGGAGAGGCAGGAGAAGGGCTGCACGAAACGGAAGGTGGAGGCGATGGAACATGGACAGGAGGATCGACACGGTGGATCGTGGTGGTCGCGTGTGCGCGTCGACGGACACATGTCCGAATGGAAAGGACGCGAGGTGCATGCCGGTGCATTCATTGCACCGGCTCCTGCTTGGCCCCAACGCGATGTCCAGTTCCGCAGGATGATTAATTAGTTGTCGTCCGTTCCATGCCACCGTGTCACTCTTGTCACGGCTTTGTCACTTCGCTGCAAATACCGCTAGACCGCCGATGCGCTCGTCGTCCACCCCCGTTCCTCCCCTCGGCCCCTGCTCGGCCCATGCTCGGCCGTGCCCCGCTCCTGGCCGTGCCCCTTCGCCTCACCCTAAAATGCAAGCACACAGTTGCACACGAGCCGGGATGCCGAGTCCCGGTGCAAAGCAAATTGCATTGTAACCGGGGCTGCAACAGGCGCGCCATTAATCAATGCCCGATCCACGGGGCCGCGGACCGTTCTGCCAATTTCCAGCTTGCGATAGCGCCGCGCGCGAGGCAAAACAACGGCTCGTCGCCACGAGGATCGGTATGGAAATCGTACGAGGTGTGGCGGTCAAGTAACAAGGGTGAAACAGGGAGGAAGTGTCCTGTTGGGGGCGGATGAGGATTCACTTGGAACGCGGATGTTTAACGTGTGTCGAGCAGGATGAGATGAAGGACTTGACAAGTCCATTTTCACTCGCTGGGAATTTCGAGAGGTTTTATGGAGATTTTCTGAGACCCTTATTTTTGAACTTTTTAATTCCTTAATGGGGTAGCTGCAGAATTTTTAAACAGAAAGTGCTTTGATATGGATGCTACACGTATACAGAATATCTTGTGATGTGAATTCGGGTTCTACGGAGATAAAAATTAGAATAATATTTCAGAAAATTTGTTCAAATCTTCTCTAACCATGTTAGAGAATAAATCGAGTTATATGAAGTTATATGAAGATTGCCTGCGCTACCTATATCTACTTCGTCAGAGAGCAATGATTAAACATTCATACTTCAGATAACTTCGTCCCCGGTTAACAGGTTAAGTCACGCATGCAAATGAGCTCTCGAATACGTTCTGATGGGACTCGGCGCACGAGTTTTGTCCCGAAATTTTCCACCTCTGATGATGGATTCGCGAGGGCATGTCCAGGCAAATCTGGTGACAGATTGCTGTTGGAAAATGACCGCGGCCTCGCGACTGCTTCTCATTTCGCGTCCAGCTAAAAGCGGAACGATGTAGGTCCGCGGGTTGAATGGATCGTTTGTTGACCGACAGACAGCGTTGCGTGAACAGTAAGACGGTATTAGCCGAATTGAATTCGGGGCTATCGGCGGTGCATAGCCCGGGACCGAATGCACTGGCGCATTCAGAGTATCGACCCATTGGCTACCAAGGGGCTACAGGTTTCTGGTTACAGGTCCCTATCTCCACGTCACGGCAATCGAGCCGCGAGCCCTGACATGGGGATGCTCTAATAAGCGAACGGTAAATTGAGCGATTCTGGCCAATAATTAGTTACAGATCAGTCGCTAAGTCGGATACTCGAGAGCCGTAGGAATATACTGGGTGAATGAAGGAGCGGAGGAATAATTGGGCTATTGATGGAACTCTGAGGTTATTGGAGTAACGCTAGAGTAGAATCTGTGCGATAGTTTGGAACTGCTAGTACTATAGGAAGTTCGAAGCAACTCTGAGTGTAAAATTAATTACAGTTCCGTGTGATGGTGAGTGAAGGAAATTTGAGAGCCGAGTAGTGACAGGAGTATCACAGTTACCGCATACTTTGGTTAATATCCTGTTCATATAGCTCTAGCGATATTACTTGCCCAATAGACGCATATAATAAATATTAAACTAGTTCAAATGAATTTAATTTAAAATTCAAGTCCCTGTATGCTCTTTACTCCCGCGACCACCAGTGATATATGTACATTTTAATCCCAACTTCAAAGACACGACAATTAAATCGCCATAACGAAGAACAAAAAAACGGGAAAGAGTTTCATAGGTTGATGGACAGGTTCGCGAACTCAGTTCCGTTTCCCTTCCTCCCTGCCACGGATAATTAACCGCGAGTTCCGGGGCCTGTGCTTGTAGAAATGGAAGCAGGGCCCGTCAACCCCGAATCTGATAAAGAAGCGCATCCTGTCGGTAGTCGTGCTCCTTTTACGAGGAAAGAACCGCGAGAGGAAGCTGGCTGAAATTTCGCGCGATAAATGCGTAATTACGTCGACGAATGAATCAGAGGCCGGGAGGATGCGTGCAGGACTTCGTGCAAGGATTAGGGGAAGGAAGACCGAGGGGAAGGACGCCTGAAATCGCGTTTCATTCCTGCCCGTTCTTTTTCGTCACGCTGAACGCGTACCCCATGGCCCCCAGGTTGTTTCGTTAATCGATAATCGCGAGAAAAACGAGCGAAGCGAATTGAAGATGAAAATTGACGAAAGTGTACCAGGAATAATTTCCCAAAGATGGGAACACTTTAAAATTGCCTTCGAGCGCGTATTATCCCTATAAACTCTGGCTGGACGGATAATTGCATCGCGATTAGTCGCTCGGTCCGCTCGTTTTTTCGGGGCGAACCGTTATCTTCGTCACGTACCGGTCATCCTGGAAAGCGGCGGGAAATGTATTTCGTCACGTCTCGATGCGATAACGCGGGGAAAAAGAATAAACGGCGAATCGTCGGCGGAGGAAGCATGGAAATTTGATAACGGGGCTGGCTGTGATTAAAGCTCGTTCCTGGTTTATGGCAAGCCCGAGATTTGCTCGACGGATTCGCCTGCGGACAAAGAATTAATGTCGGATGTGATTTGCCATCCACTTTTCACGAAGAAGATTCGCCTGCGTGATTTAATAGAATTCTACAATTTTTCTTTTGGGTAAAACCTTTAGAATTGGTGGTGTATGTGTATTGGATATAAAGGAAATACTTGAAATTTTGTACATGAGATACAGGAAATTTGGAATAGATTACACTTTAAGTGACAGTGCATCCATTTGTGTAACACAAATGTTTAAAGACAGGAGCTGTAGGTATTGAACTACTCACTCCAATTCTGCTGAGATGAGGCCTAACATATTCACCAAACCGCAGCGAGATCTGTGAACAGAAAACAGATAAAACTGTTAAAAGAAGTCCACTGTATTTTTAAACACATTTGACTCTAGTATATCCCCCTACTCTCTCTATGACGGTATCAAAAATGGCTTCAGACTATCAAAGCCGCCATCGTCAGATACTCCCTCCCACATAACCCGCATCCTTAAATCGCCTGGATCGCTTGGAGTCACCCTTCGAAGGTCTCCCAAGCTTCCGGGGTTAACAGGAAGCCGAAACGGTCCACGGCCCTCGTAACCTGGTGTCGTGACCCCGGTCGACCTCGTTCGTAACAGCGCCGTGATTAAATGATCGGCACGCGCGATTCGCAGCGAATCCTCGGCTTTAAGATCTCAAGCTGTTGCTAAGGGATTGATGGTGTTACCATGGCAACTGGTGAGGGCCTATTGTTGCACCCTGTAGGATCCCTGCCACCGCACCCCGCGACCCAGCCCCTTGCATGGCATATTTATTTGCATGTAATGTAGGTACGCTCGTCTCGTTCGTCCACACGCACGCCACGCACATCGCGCTCGTCGTCTGACGAGCGTGTGTAGACGAATGCGTGCGTGCTGCGTGTTTATGCATCTATGCCAGTGGTACCAAACCCCTTGGCGAGTACCCGGGGCAACGTCCTACCTTTAAAGACGAGGGATCGAGGCGAAAAGTTTCGCGAGCAACTACGCCGGAGTAACGACAGCCTGGAAACTTCCCCCGTTAAGAAGGGTTGAATCGTACCCATCGTGGCTGCATGGCTTTACCAGGGGTGGTTGACCAGAACCGGAAGGGACCAGGTTGTTGACGAACGCGGGATTGAACTGGGTCGAAAGAAAGCCCTCAGCTTTCGCGCTGTTTTCAGCCGCGATCAGCCCGCTCTCGCTAGGAGAATTGGAGTTCTTTGGCGAACCGCGCATCCTCGCTTAACACCCGTCGTTAAGACACTCTGGGAACGACGTTATTATAGTTGAACCCGAGGCTGCGGGAACTTCGAAGAATTGCGTAAGAACCTGCACCGGGTTAATAGGTTAATCACGAAATGGAGATCCCCCGCGGTTTTTGCCAGGCTGTAGATGCAATCCCCGCGACGAGGCGGCACGAAGAACCGTTGGAGTTCAGACGGAGCAATACTTTGCCCCGGTTTTACAGTCTAACTTGTTTAATGGCTTCAGTGGTCGGCGTAAATATTGGGGGAGAAAAAGTCGTGTGTCTAGGGGATCGTGGAGTCAAGTGTATTGCGAAGATTGGAAGAAATTTGTTATGTACTTGGTCAGGGAAATAGAGAGAAAGGTTTAGAACGTCAGCGTTGAACCTAAGTAGATAAATCTATCCGAGAAACATTCTCTCTAAGATTCACAAATAAAGTACAATAAAACCTCGTTTCGAACCATCAAACGAGTCCATAAAATTTGAGTCTCCTCTGAACCCAGTTAATCAAAGTCCTACGTACTTTAATCAGTCCCTAATTAAACGAGCTTCCAAGCTCACAAGTCCCTAATGGACACATTTGCGTCTCAATGCTGCCTTCTACGACAGAAAAAAAAGGTGTCTTGGCATATGTGTCACGCTTTGCTCCATTTAAAAGGCGGGCGAGCAAAGGAAGGCAAAGGCGCGCGTGTGCGTGAGGGTACGCACTTTCATCCCGCGTAATTAAAACAACGGCGTCATCCTTCGACCAGGGAGAGGACAGAGCATAATGACGCCGTGATGCCACCAAGACAACAGCCACCAGCATCCTCTGCGAGTTTCGTGCCACTGCTCGAGCTTCCCCGCCTTTGTGCTCCTCCGTGCGTTAATGCCTGCTCGGGTGCATACGCACTTCTACGCACGCTCCTCGCCGCGAAAACAGAGCTCTGACGCTTTAACTGTGCCTTTAACCATTCCATGTTCTCGCGAGCACGTTCTGTGTGTTTATTACGGTAAAAGGTAACAAACGTTGCGATGTGACCGCATTTCTCGCTGTTGCCTTCTGATATTTTGCTTTGGTGCACAGTTGGACATTTTAATAGTGATGAATTAGGTTGGAACTCTTTTATGGGGCTCAGGATAGGTAGATAAATGATGGTAAATAGTATTTGAAGTTAAATTAGTCATGGATAATTGAGTCTCATACGAGTTATAAACTTATGCACAAAAATGGCTGAAATTTACTATGCTTAACTACTTAATGTAGTGTCTACCCATATCACTTAACAATCACTAGAGCGCGAAAGTTGAAGCTTCATAAGAGGCGCTCAAGAGGCCTCCAACTCTGGAGCACTAATAAGTAGAGAGCAAAAGTTAAAGTTCCATGGGAGGTTCCTAAGAGGACTTTAATTCTAGAGCCCAGACTACGTGTCTGCCCAGAGTTAAGTCTTCTCAAAGGCTTCTAAAGAAACTCTAACTTTTGTTCTCAACTTATCTGCTCAGTAACTAGCAATTACCAACTTCCAGTGAATTAATTCCACGAAACACGGGGCCTCTTCAGCTATTCCTCCTCTACCGAGTCCACAGTCAATTAAACTCATCTTCTTGAAAAACACCCACGAAAGATTTCCAAATGCACGAACACTCCCAAGGGGGCCAAGGGCTCATTCAGAGAACTCAAAAACCAAGTCCTGAATTGTCCACATTCATGCAGTTCATCCACCCCTGTCGAAGGAACTGAATTATTACCGACGACAGGAGTGATTAGCGATGCACATACGCTGGTGTCCTTCCCAGACGTTCTCTGGCAGTGTTCGTGTGGATGCACGGCTCGTTCGATGATTACCCCAAGTTATTACCTAGATGCTGGCGCTTTTGTGCCCCTAGGAGGACGCAACAACGCCGTCATCGGTTTCCTGCCGATTCGTATTACGCGCGTATTGTGCAGTCCTCCCGAGGACACAGCGGCAACAGAAGGACGATGGAAGGAAGCTCCTCGAGGATCGTCATATCCGGAGCGCAGCCGCTGCCTCGCTCCGCTTTGTCCCCGTGATTATTCCTCGCATCGGTTCGTGGAAGGAGCACCGTCGCCAGGCCCTGTTGCATAATGGGGATGATGCACTCATTACGGCCTGACGACGAGCAAGGATCTGCTTTCGAAGCGTTTCGTCGACGCGGGGGAAAAGGAAGCTGAATCTCCGAGGACGGAGAGAGCGTTTCGCCTGGGGACTACTAATTTCATTTCTTCGTGGAAAGCTGCTCCATAATTCGCGAGAGCCGAACGAAGGACGAGTCAAACGATCGGGAATCCGATTAAAAGTTCGCCTCGGTTATGAAAAATATTGACGAACGATGTCTTTGTCGCGGGGAAACAAAGGGGTTGTTTCATCGATTCGCAACAGCCGCCGCTTTTCGTTTGACTGTTCGATCGCTAAGTCTTGTTCGTTCCCAGTTTTCAGCGCGACACGTTAATTGATTTTTTGCGCGGCATTCGCGCGTTCAGGTTCCACGGGAAAAATAAAGAAGGGATTTCCATAGAATGGCGCTGGTGCAGAATAGAAAGCAAAATATCTCGCAACGTTTCTGCGATATTTAAATTCTCGTGAACGATCCGCAACGTTTCAGGGTATTTTCGTAATCGCTTTTGATACTTCGTTAATTATTCTCTCTAAAGGCTAAGGTAGAAGCTCGGTCAAGAAGCGGCGCTGTGAAACGTTTCAGCCGTGCTGGAATCTCCTTTGTGCCCTTCCTCTCTGGTCGGGGGAAAAAAGCCGTTTACACCCTTAAACGGGGATCGTTTCGCGTGCGCGTTGCACGCAAACTGTCGGCCCCATGAAATTCTAACGAGTTTTTGAATAAACAATAAAACGAAAGAATACCCTTTCGCAAGAATTTCCGCTTTGCTGTCGTCGCAGAATAAAACCGGGGTAAAGGGCCGCGGCTTTACGAGACACCCCCTCGCGACTCCTGGATCTTTTCCCTTCCAACGTCAAAGCGACTTTCTTCAACGTAAACAGGCGGCCCCCGTTAACGCGTAACTCCGTTAAACTTAACAGCCGTCCGTGAGCGCGAAAACCAACCCGCTTACTTATGAATATTACACCGGTACAACCCTTTCGACTTACACCGAGAACGGCTGTCTCGAGAGGAGGGCTCTACCACCCGTGACCGATCGCGATGGCAAAGACTGCCGGAAGTTACCTAAACAGTAGCTGTCGCTATCTGGTAATTTGCACTTTCACTCGAGGAACGATATTCCGTTAGAGTGGAGGTAAAAGCGTTGTCGCGAATTTCGTGGCTCTTGATACTCGAGATATGTTCGTTTATAAAGATAAAGTATGTTTCAGGGCTTCTCTTATCAAGATTTATTGAAATTTATAATAGAAAAATAATTAATATGAAATCGAAGCCAACGATATACCTCAGTAAATTATTTCTATCAGTATCCGCAGAGATATTTCTGTATAACAATTTTAATTGTTAAATATAAACTTAGAGAATATAATGGTTGCTTGTCAATAAGAATTTTCATTAAATATATAGCACAAGATTAAACATTCCAGAAAATATGAGTTCTTTCTGAACAGGAACCTACAAAGCTGGAAATTTTGTTATATTTCGTTATTTAACAATTATAATTGTTATTAATTTGCACGTATCATTGTGTGCGATTGTTATTAACAATATTTGTTGGAGAAATTATTGCGACAATAATGATTTTGTGGGAAATATCAATTTATCGCAAATTATACTTTGTCCGATTAATCTCGCAATTCCCACCACCGAAGAACTTATGTTATTGGTTGCCCCACTTTTGGGCCATTTCGGTCGGACGGTACAGATACCCGTGGAGGACCACGAGTGCCTCACTCGCGCCGGGGCCTCCGGCGGGTCCAGATGGGCCTGGTCATCACCTGGGGAGGCCTTTCTGGACTATACCATGGACTATACCACGGACTATACCATGGACTATACCATGGACTATACCATGGACTATACCATGGACTATACCATGGACTATACCATGGACTATTTTGGTACTTCTGGTTTACTTTGTTAACCCTTAACAAACGATGGGATCACAAATCACCCTCGGTGTTTCTACTAATTTTGTTATGAAGAATCAAACGCTTCTAGTTCATAAAGCACACGAAATCTGAACAAATTCGAAATAATAAAATACCTCTATCTCAGAACATTTCACATAGAATTAAACCGAAGAACGCATGAAGCCTGACACATAGTAGAGAGTAAGTGCACTTTGTATGCGACAACAGCAACAGATTTTTATTCCAAAAAGAAAGACGCCAGTCGAAACGGTCGCAGAGTCAGAGCGGTCGCGAGATTCAGCGATAGAACGTGACAAAGCGGGAACCGCGGCGAAAGGGGGAGCACGGTATGAAGGGTATAAAACCACGCGGGCAGGGGAAAAAGAGGAAACGAGGAAAAGAGATCCGGACTCGGTCGACTCGAGGGTCGTAACTTTTTCGCCGGGATTATAAAATTAACGTCGAGCATCGTCCACCCCCTCCGTTCCGCGCTGTATTCCGTCGGCCTCCCCGGAGAGCCGCAATAATCGTGAACGTCAAATTTAACGTTTGCGCTCGGCCCGATGCAATCCATTAGATATTGCTCGTAAAGAGGCCTCGTATCTCGGCCGAGCATGCACGCGCGTACACACACCGCGGCTCGAGCGTGAACGGCTTTTTTTTCGAGAGGCCACTTTCGTACGCGTCACCCAACCCCGCCACTTTCCATTCGACGATGAACGATCGCGGCCAAGCTACGTAAAAATTTTCCCATTTTCGACGACTGCCCGGACAATTTATACGTGGCCACTTCTCGGTACGCTCGTATACCCTGGACGCCTCGAATAATGTCCTCTCGCTCGATGGACGCGATTGGATCCTCCTGCCGGTTCTGATGCGCGAGACGAAGCAATCGAGAGCCTATCGATCGCCCTGGGGAGGTATGTCCTTTGCCATTTTTCGGGGTATATTTCTGCGCTGATTGGAGGCTCACTGGAAATCAACTGCTGATGGGAATTTCGGACTCGAAGATTATCGAGGAGTATCGAGTGAGAATTCTTTACGAATCTTTTTTCAAAGTCTCTATAACAGGGTTAACGCTTAAATTCTGCCGAAAAAAGTAACTTCTTTCGCCCCGTTATTCCGATTGCCAATCTAAAAATATCATAACTGGGAGAATAAAACACCCATTTGCCAGTAGATTTCCCTCGAAACGACCGAACGAACGCATCCGAACGACGAAATAGCGAGCCATGAACGGCGTAACAGAAGGTATCGCGAGGGTATCTAAAAAAGGAGAAACTAAACAACCCCCAATCGAAGGGGCCATTGCCTGGCAGTTAGCCGCGTCAAAATCGCTGCTTGGCTATCGTCTGCGCCTTTCCCACCGGCTCTAACCGTCGGAATCGATGGCTGCTCGAACGCGTTTCCCTCCTAAACGTTTTGGCCAGGATCGTTACCAGGTACGTGCACGCGCGCCGCAGACATATTCGACGCCTGATATCACGTTCGATATCTTAACGATACATCTGCCTGCTTCGATATCGTGATCCGTGTTAGTAGCAATCCACGCGGCCGTGTATCGCGGCAACCAGCCGCGGTCGACGAGCCGTGGTCAAACACGGATCACGATAATACGAGTACTAAACACCGGCTGTATACTGCTGCATTATTGCCCGTTCGTACACACGCGTGCACGCTGAGGCCTAAGCAAACGAGGGGGTGGACACGAAACAATGCTTCCACGTGTCGATTTTGTTTCGTGAGGACCACTATCTTTGGGAGGGATTCACGAAGGATGATGCTTGGTTGAAGGGAGAACGTTGGACGATTGGTTGTGGGATGAAGGGGTGATAAAAGTCACTGAGAAAGGTAGAATTGTGGGAGTAGAGAAGAATAGGCGTTTTGAGAGAAGTAGCGTTCTAGGAAAGTGCTCTTGGAATATTTTTTTGGAGGTAGGATTGAGAGGAGTTCACTTCAGAAGCTGTGAGTTCATTAGTTGGTTATTGTAAACCCTGTTCTGTTGAATAATTAAGAGAAATCATAGCAGGAACTTTTTCTAACTATTGTACAGCGAAAATTAAAGCTATTCGGTCTTCTTTTATCCACTACTCTCCGGCGTTTTCATCATTTACAGCTATGTATATTCCATCATCTCTCGTGCTCCACATTTTCCGAGCTTTCTACCAACCCCTAGACAATAGCGAAAAATCATTTTCCCTCTCGCGTTGAAATACAGTCCCTCATAAATGATTCGCGTTTACGAGCACGTTTGCCTGGGTCCAGACCGGAATCACGCTTAATTCGTAATAAAGCCCCGTAAAACGCGGTCTTGGCTGTTCCTTCGAATTGGACACGAATTACGCGAGTTTCCCGAGCGACTGGCTACCGACTTGCGCGCACACGTTCCGCCTCTACCTTAGGCGAGAATCACAGAAGCGGATCTCACGTTTCCAGTCGGGAAACTCAAAACCAGAAAGCCATCAGTGCTCGTTGGTTTATAGGTGGCTTGTTCGCTGTGCCAGGTGAAACGGAAAACGCGTCTACCGAGGAGCCGTGATATTCCGTTTCAAACGCTAATGGATTTCTTTGGCCTCCTCTGATCCACGAACACGTCACGGAAAAGTCGCAACAGAGCGAGCCACGCGCGACCAAGATGCAAAAACAAATTAATGAGCGCGATTCTGCGTTCGCGTTTCCTTTCTTCTTCAAAGGAGACCGCGGCTTTTCTTCTGCACAGTCAAACGAACTCTGGATGGCTCTTTCATCCTAACTTTCGAGGATTTGCGGCTGGGATTAAGTTGTCGAGGGATTATTCTGTCAGAGAAAATTTGCGATTCTTGAAACCCCATTTATCTAGGAGTACTAGGTGGATACTTTAGCAATTAAGTTGACTAGAAGAGAATAGTATTTCTAGAGGTATGAGTTCTTCAATTTCATACAACTATGCAAGTAAAGAATCGATTTTTAGTTGGTAAAGTGGAATTACGGAATTTCCCATAATTCAATTTTGAATATTTGCTATGAAAAATATTTGTTACATCTCAGAATGAAAATGTACAAGAACTCCCTGCAAACAAATCCTGCTCTACACCATTATTCTAGCATACCCACGGCACACCTCAAGCATCGACGTCTGCCGCAATTTCGCGAAACGCAGCCCACCGTGTCGCAGATTTATTCCGTCGCCAGTAGATAAACAAGCCCGTAGATCAAGTCTAGCGCACGCGGTTCACAGGGAGGAAACGGCCGAAAGCGTTGTCCGCCGGCGGAGCTGACACGGTGTGCGATTGAAGGCAGAAGAAAGACGGCCAGGATCGGGCAGACAGGTGGAAAAAAGGGGACGAAGGGCGGTAAAGCCGCGCGGCAGATACACGCGAAAGTGAATTTGGACGCGGGTTTCTCGCTGGCTGCCTCGAGTTGCCCGATCGAGGGGTGGTTTCCGTGAAGCGTGTTGCGGAGTGGTTTCGGGTCGGCCGTCGGCTCGATTACACCGTAAATGCTGTATTGCACAACGCGCGTCCTCCCGCCACGCAAAACACTGTGGACACTGCCCGTTGCAATATAACCGAGCTAGACTGCGTGTTATAACGCTGTTAACACCCGTGATCGCTTTCAATCCGCGTAGTTCATCATCCCATATTGACTGCGCGGGATAGAGGGAGAGAGAAAGGATATAGGCGCGAATTCAGCTGCCATAGCGAGCGGGAATCATCGCTCGCCAAGCCGAGATCATCGGCCGGGGGATCGAAGGACTGCTCAGATGGACATAAATCTGGGATTTTCGCGCGGACGCTTTAATTTCGATCGACGATGCGATGGTTTCGGACTCTGCTTGCGTTTGTGATACTGTGGGGTAGTCCTTCATCGGTGTTAATCGCTTACGATGCTCCAATTGGAATTTGTGAATGGAATCTAGGGTGACGATTTTAGGGAGCTTCTGGGAGAATTGGAGCAGGTGATTTTATTTAATTAAAGGTTCCTGCGGGAAATGGGAAGCGAGGGTGTACGCATTGATTGACTGATCTACGTGAAGCTTTTCAATATAGTAAATACAGAAAAATATGAAGCATATGAATTACTGAAAAGTAGTTCACGACTGCACTTCTACTCTACTTAAAATCCTAATACCAAAAAATCAGACTTTACAATTTTTTGGTAGCTAAACTATCGTCCAACGAAAGTCAAATTATGTCATCTCTGAACAAGGATTCTCCACTCCCACCGCAGTCAATTTACGACACCATTTTGCCGATTCCCACCCCAAAAACCATCGAGCGTTTTCATCGTCAGCAATCATCCTCAGCGAGCGTTTCGACTCGTTGAAGCACACCGCGGGGGTCGAATCGTCATCCAAATCGAAGACCACCGCGGTGGGATCATCGAGCCCGCCTGGACACCATCGGTGATTCACCCCTTTGGGAAAGGGTTCTGGCTGACCATTGGGTATCTTTCGTCGTTATTTTCGTGGCACTTCTGGGCCCCATTACGCCGCGCCTCGTTCACCATTAGCTGCACCGAGCCCGTTATTCATCTAATATCGACGGATTCCCTAGTAATGATCCAACGACGGCGCAGCTGACAAACAAGAGGGTAATGACAGCGTCGGTTTATGCAGGTAATTGCTTTCGCCCCCGCGCCGCTTCATTACGCCAGTAATGAAAAGACGGAAAAGAGCCCCGAAACATCAGGGGTGTATCATCGTGGTTGTGACGAGATATCGGCCTCGGGGCCACAATCATGATAATCATCGTCATCGTCGTCATCATCGTCATCTCCATGGACGGCAACGAGCGGTCGTCACCCCTTCACGAGGGACCGCGGCAGCACTGAAAGCCTCGGTGATTGCGACTCCTCGATATATTGAACGCGACAGTAAAACCCACTGGTGTTATGGATTTCTCGAATTTACATGAAAATCGGCCGGATGGGTCTTATTTTAATTGGGGACGGGATCGAGGTTATCAAGGAGAATTGAATCGATTGGCAAAGGTGGATCTAATGGAGGAGCATCTGAGAAAGTGTCCGTTTTGTGTCGAAGTTGATTGTTTCGAGTTGAGTGGAAGTAGAAAGAAATTAAGTTTGTTGAAAGTACTTACTGTAATTGATAGTATAGTTTCTTATTCTTGCACTTAATGTGGGTTGAAAATTCTCAGGGTGAGGAAATTTATCTCACTCGATTCGAAGAAGTTTTCGTACGACAAGTCATCGTCTCTAGCATACAGTTTCAGTAGTTCCCTCTTCCCAAACTATATCCTCCAATATTTGCATTCGAAACCTCATTCTACCGAACAGTACCTACATCTCAAGGACAGACGCGTTTCCTTTCCGCTGATTCAATCGACACCCGATGAAAATTCACTGCGCCAGCGATTCGAGTCGCACGGAGAATCCAGCGAGCGCCATCGCGAAGGCGTTCAATCAGCCGTGAAAAGTTCAATAACGTAAACGCCCTGGATCGAGCGATATATTCAACTTCCACCCCATTCATTCGCGAGAGAGGACTTTCACGAATCCTTAAACCAAAAACAAAAGAATAACGCCCCAAAAACAACGCATCCACGTACACATCTCCACCTACGCAACAAATAATCGAAATAAAAACAAGATCGATCCTTTACGCTATTAAAAATGCAAAAAAGAAGGGTTGAAACTCCTCTGATAGAAGCCACGAGCGAGTGGTGCGAGATCGCGCGAGAACGCTACAGTAAATCCTGGGTCAGAACCTCCCTCGACTGGAAAAACACCGCTATACGTTTCGCAGGCTGTCCCCTTGATAACAGCTTTAGCGGGAATTTTTGAAAAACACCGGAAAGCCTGGCGTAATACAGCGTGAAAGGTCTGTAAAGCGAAATGGCGGCTGGCGTCGTTTGAAAGCACGCGGCGGGCCACCCGCCGCGTGACCCAGGAAATTTCGGCCGCGGAAAATCCGCCGTCGGCTCGCTGGAGGGGTGCTTTCCACAGGGTGGGCCACTCTCGTCGCGATGACGCTCCACGCTGGACCGGTTTATGGGCATTGCGCTTTCGCCCATGCCGCAATCAAAGCGAGAATCGAATGGCGAGCGGGCCGAGCGCAATTTCACAGGGCATGAAACACTGACTTCATTATCCGGTTGTTAATCCTACGCCACTGCCGGATCTCCGCGCGAACCTCCCCTTTCCACCCCCGCGCCCTTTGCCCGCGTTCTCGCGAGCCGTCGCGATTTCGAGGGCCAGATAACGCCAGAGCTGCGCGACAGGGTTGAATTTTCGCGGGTTGACGCGGATGAGACTCGACGGGAATTGGGGCTACATTGCAGCGATCGCAGTCGAAATGGTCGATGATTGATGGGGGGCTCATTTTTCGGACGGCAGATTTTTCAACGCGAGTGCCATTGCACGGGTTTATTGCGATGGGATGATAATTGAATTTGTAACGATTCGGGTGATGATTGGAGTAAAGGGTTACAATTGAACTGCAGATATTTTTTGGTAAGTGAAACGGGGGTGAGGTTTTGTAACTGTGATTGAGGGTGAACAAATATGGTGTTTTTAGTGGTCTCAATGTTGCAGTTATTTGAGGAATGTTTTTCATTTATCTGATGAAAGCTACCTCGTTATTATTATACTATAGAAAATTAAGACTTACATTAATGCAGCTTCTAGAAATGCAGGAAATAAACTCTGAATCACTCTGAATAAAGACCGAACAGTGTTTCAGTATTAATACAGTCTGGGTTGGTTGACCCGTGACGACAACCGCCTTCGGTCTTTTATTTATTGAGTACGATCAACGATTCGTCGACGGACAGGGTTTGGAGGCATTCTTAAAAGATTCATCGGCCTGTCTGACGATTATTTCGGATTTGTCACGAAGTGAGGCGGAACTGCCCCACCTCCGATGGAATTTCATAGTCACGATTTTCGCCCCTTTCGTAGACAGGGCTCTAGCACGCAAACTGACATTCTATGGCATGCGAAATCCTGCTGAAATATTCTGTCAGATAGTAGACTGATAAGAAACTTCATGTGTACATTTCATTCTAGGATAGACCAACACTACAATTTTTACAATTGAAATAGTCACATGGAACAGTAAAATTGATTCTACTAAAAAACTGAGTCTGTTTTCCGCAGTGCTTCATAACTATAATACTATGTATAAATAAGAGAAAGTTCAATGTATCTCTCAGAAGTTCTAAAATCCTTGAATCCTAAAAATCAACTCACGTCAGATTGCACCTGGACCCACCTCAACAGCGAGTAGTAGAGTCAATCGTAGAATGCAATAATGAAACGAAAGGGACGCAAGGAGTTTGACCCTTATTCAACAGATTAACAACTTCCACGTCTTCCAGTGGACGATTTCGAATAACGAGAACACTTCAGGAGGGCAGCCATTGATCGCAAGCGAAACGGTGCACGTCGAAGCCGCGAGTCGAGCGCAGCACCGTGATCAGGAAGTAAGAACGTGTTTACAGGCTCGCGACCGCAACGCATCAAAGGGGTTGTTGCACACGTGCAATTCCACACAAGGAATACTTATCAATACGCACGTCTCACCGATGCCAATATGTTTTTCATCTTTTTCAGACGGTACACTTGTATCTGTGTACATTTCTATGCGCAAGTATTCAGGAGCAAACTTCTCTACAGGCTGGTTCTTGTGGTGAGGACAAGATTTGAAAAAATAAAAAGTAGACGAAAAAGTAAATCAATATTTGACTATAGTAATACTCAAATAATACTCATACCCTGTTCAGTTTTTATTAGAATTTTGTCGAGTAGTGGAGACATAGGATAAACAGTTTCTATGAAAGGGAAGATATAAAGGGTCTCAAAGATCAAAGGGAGGACAAGGGGTGACTGCCGCCACAAAAAAGTATGATTTCACTTATCACATATAGAAGAAAAAACTACATGTTTACAGTGTACTGTGACAAAAAATTAGATCTCTCTAAATGGACACTATTTTCTTCTAAAAATTCCCTTGTCCTCGCTAAGAAAACATCTGTGTCCCATTCGCAAGAATCACCCTGTATAGGAAGTAATAAGCGGGGTGAATGGTGATGTATTCATAATGTATGGTGGCCCTTCCCTCTCCCTCGCATCTCTTTCCCTCATTCCCCGCACATTTTCTTCTCCCTCACTTTCCCCCGTGCACTCTCTCCCTCTCGGATCCTCTCCGTACCCCTTTCCCTGCATTACACCCTCCTCCCCCGGCCACAGGGCAACGCACACCCTTCCCACTTTCCTATATAAGACTGCACTTAACGCATTCATTGCGCCGCCCTGCATTGACCGGATCAATGCACTCGAATGCGCTCGGCACGCAGTATCGTTGACGCGTTGCGAAATCCCGATGGCGACCGATGCGATTTTAACCGATAACGCGCAGCGACGCGAGACTCCAACCCCCTTTACTGTCCTTTCTCTTTTTCGGTTCGATTGCTCGCGATTAAGCAGTGAAGGGTGATCGTTCTGATCATCGACGATCGAACCGAGGGATCTTTTCCAGAGAGGATTGAACATAGGGAAACTGGTCCGCTGAATAGACTGTAAAGGCAGGAAAGGAGAAGAATTTTTCCGTCAGAGGTTTTGACGTTCACGAGCGAAGACGAATCGACCACCGAGCCACTGAATAATTCACCGCCTCGAGTACCGGTCAGCCACGTCGATAAGGTTCAAAGGACGAGGTCTGGAGAGGCTGGTGAACCAGGTCGTACAATTTACATACGTCCAAGTGCTCCTTGAACTGCGGCGGTAAATAAACCGCGTCTTTGAAAGGCGTAAAACTCGCGATCACGCAGAGGAGACAGGGGATGTAAGTGGAACGGAAGAAAGAAAAGGTGAAAGGAGGAGTCAGAAGTCTTCGGTGCTCCTCTGCTCGCTTGCGCTCCTTTCCCTGTTTCCAAGCAAATCCTCCACCTTCGTCCCGACGGCACCATCGAACGCAGGCGTAACGCGACACCACTACCATTACCGCGCCACCATTACCACCGTCCCATTTCGCCCTCCCCGGAACCCCATGTAAAAATCCCTCTCCTCGGGATTGCATCGTGCATTCTCTCGAGCGTGCACCGCGTTCCGCGCGGTTCAGAGTCCGTGTAAGGACCTCCGTATGTGTTTCACCAGGTCAGGTCAACGTCCTGTCCCTGACAGCAAAAAGGGACCGAGAAGCAGAAAGAGGGATGTGGTGGGAGGTTGAAGCCCGGGGATCGAAGGGGCGAGAGGGAGAGAGGGAGAGAGAGAGGAGGAGAGGGAGAGGAGGCTCAATCCTCCTGATACGCTGCACCCCCCCGTCGATGAATGCACTTTTTCCTCTGCACCGCCGCGGCAAAGGGTGCACTCCTGGACTGGAAGCCCTGTGTGTACCGTTGCAAGGGTGCGATTGCATTTTGCGAATCCACGTGCGACACCACCACGGATAGGGTCTCAGGGCCGTGGTTAGGTCATGGGACGTCTTTGAGGAGTAGCCCTGACCTGGGGTGGTCGGCGGAAATGGGGTAGAATTTTTTATGGTTTTCCACTTGCAGTTGCAAGGCCTACAATGGATAAGTAATTCTAAGAGGATATGATGAATGCACTTCCAGTGTGTGCTCCTGCATATGTGAATATCTAAGTGAGAGGATTAGTAATCTGTTAGAGTGTTTGAACAGGAACGGAGAGAAGAGGTTGAAATTTTGCTTCCGAGTCCATTAAGGAAGATTGATTATTCTTTCCTCCTGTAATTTTTTAATTAACTACATCCATTAAAAGCTGAAAATTTCTCTTGTACTCTACTATATATTTTTTAACCTCCTTTTTTTGATACTCTGCATAAAAAACGAGTTCTATATAGTAGCTCGTACTATCTCTAAAATATTCGCCTGCGGAACTAGAACCAGGGAGTGCAGCAAATGGATCCAAAAATAGCTATCGTCGCAGGATCAAACAGATTTCATCGAAACGTTCTGAATCTGTCGACACAAGTTATGAAAACGGTTCGGTTTTATAGCCAGGGACCCGTTCAAAGGAGCAGAGCCCCGCGGACAAGGAATACGATCCTGGCAGCGACCGTTAGCGCACAGAAGCCGATGAACGAGGGAAATGAAAGCGAGTGCCGATCTGCGAATTGATTCGAGGAGAGATCCCCCATACCGAGTGCTCTATGCCCCGTTGACGCGTTCAGAACGTCGTCAAAGGCCTTTTCACGGGAATTTTCACCTCTGGATTCACGCGAGGCGATAAGTTTCTGCGTTCCCGCGCAGCCACGCGCGTGTATGCGAGCATCCATTTGTCACGCGGAGAAGAATCTCGCAGCTACCGACTCCTCTTTTTTTAATGACGACGCCACCGCTAATGGGCGTTCTCTTCCCGTCAGATCATTGGCCGACCGCCACAAGGGGGTACGTTTTATAAGCAGGGAATATTAAATCACATCCCTGCGGAAGAGACCTCCCGTGACACTTCTGTACAAAGTTTGCCTGCAAAGCGTGCTGCCTGTGTTACATCCACCCTTCCGCGTGATCTGAGCTTTTCAACTTCGATTCAAAAGCATCGACAATTTTTCTGTTCTTTCAGTCCCTCTATATTTTATTTTTAATTAAATTCGTTTAATTAACTCACTGTCTCTTGCTTCTCACACCGCGCGGAACCCTCAACATGGGTAAACATGCGTTCTTCACATGTCACGTCAACGTCCTGTGGATTCGCGGACCCATCAATCGCTTTAATCATCGCTCGCGCTGCAATCCCTCGGTGCTCAAAAAGCAGATACAATATCAATCATTTCGCATCGACCAGTTCCAGCAATAAATCACATTGTTGTCAAACCAATTTGCCCCGATCGTTCAGCCGTTCGATTCCCTTTGTCGCGTTCATTTGTTGCGCCCATTCCACTGTCTCCCTAATGCGCCCCACGAGTACTCATCCGACAGAAACAAGTATTTTCGACTTCTGAGTACTGTGACATTTTATACGATGCGGTTAATTGATTCCAAGATAATCCTTCATTGATTACCAATTCTCTATAGGTTCTAATTCTCTCAAATTGTCTCTCAAAGTGATTGTAAACCTATTAACTATATTAGTATGCAAGACCTACGGTCTCCTGTGCATATATATTATACAAAGGGCCAATTATTGAACCTCTTTCGCGACAATCCTCAAAGAATTCCATCCTGAGTTAATTCTACGCCAGACTCAAAGGAAAACCCTTCGCTTTTTATCGCACCTGGCTGTCTTTATTACGCGATATCAAGCGGCTGCGTAACCTAGGACCGCGTTACTTGTCAGCCACCTATATTGCATTCCAACCGGTCCATTTTCCATTCATCGGCCGAGCTAATATCCCATGGATGTCGAGGGCGTCCGTTTTCCGCTCGGCAGCACCCTGTATCCGTCCTGAAAGCCGGAAAATCGGGACGAGTTGCAGCGAACTCGGTGCAGACTCAATCTGGGAATTGATTCGCGAAGGTCCCCTGGAAGGCGGCCCTGTGTCGCGCCTATTCACGAGATGGTCGTCTCTATTTTCGCCTCCGAGCCTGCCGTTCCTTTCTTCGCCGCTTTTCACGGAGAAACGTCGCTTCGTCGCGATAAATTTCCTTGCGAGGATGTGCTTTTGTGCGAGCCGCCGCGCGTCCTGGAACCTGCCTCCATGACGAGCCGAAAGCTGAGAGTCGCGTGAAAGATTGCTTCTGGGGGATTTGGTGGATGGTGGGTAGTGGAATTGAGCTTTCAAATTAATTTTTATCGTCAATAGGAAGGGCACAGTGGTGTGATTTGTTAAGGAAAAAATCTGATATGCCTGTATAGTTTTAATTCTATTCAGAATGGCTCGAGAAAAAATTAATTGCGTCTGTGAGTAATTTCTGTGCTTGAGAAATATAGTATTCTATGTCTACGTACTTAGCTCCACCCCTCAACCACATTTCCCATCACACGTTCGAGCCCATCTCATTCCCCACCTTTACATTCCTTATTACTTGACAATACCCTCGCCCTTCCCCCATGATTGGATACCCTTAATTATTCCACATCGTCCCAATTAACTTCCACTTTTTCACCCCACCGCTCTCCAACGACACCTTCATCGCGTTTATTAACGAGACTCCCTTTCAGGTCGACGGTGCTCGAAACAGCCCCCTCCTACGCGGCGCATATCCCCAGAATCGCATGCAAATGGGCCGAAATCTGACCACCTGCAACAACACACCGCCCTGCTTGGCTCGACCTCTCGCGCACGAGAGGGCGATTAGAAAAGATTGAACGGGCATCTCTCTATCCGCGGGAGAGCTAAACGGTTTCGCGTTCCCGCTAAAACCCTCGACGTCGAGGGGTCTCCATTCACGTTCCACCCTCCTCGGAGCTCTTCTCCTTTTTATCCAGCGTCGCCACCTTTCACCCCCGACCCCCGCTGGGAAACGTCGTTATACACTACTATAAGTTTCGTCTTCGAGATTCTCGTCGCTCAGATTCAGCCGATTTGTCAGGTGAAAAGGAACGATAGCGGGGTCGGGGTAGGGTGGCTCGTTTAGAGGCGGCCACCCCCGTAATGACGTCTCCTGGCCTCTCGACGCATGAATAACTCGATCCTCCGAGCGCGTCGTTTGGCCAGCGAAACTCTATGCGAGCTGGCGCTAGGAAATTCATTTCAAATAACGACGCGGAGAATTAAGGCCCGAAGAAACGTTTCGCGATACCAAGATTCCACTGATCCTGTCCTATGATAATGTTTAATGAGTTCACGGTCTCGTGATTCCGCTCGTCATCGTAACTACTCGCTGATCCCGTGCTCGTCTTTTCTTCCGGGAAAAATGTTGTTGGAGATGAATGTGGAAAGCGAGAGGCACGGTGTTTATTGTGATCGATAATGATGCTTCATGGAAGATGGTAGGAAAACCATTCCTTGATGCTGGGATTTGTAGCATTTTATGCGCGGTTAGAATCTTGAGAAAAGAATCAGCAGAAATTAATTTATCGACGTGGAAACTAACTCTATTCGTATAGAAGGAATAATCTTTTATATGTTATAATATCTAGTAATATGTTAACAAATTTAAATTTATTTGTGTTGAGAATAGCGTGAAACCTCAGAAGTGTTTAGGAGTAAACGGAAATGGCTTCAGAGCCCTAATGAAACTAGCTGAGATGTTCTGGAAAGGTTGGAATCATTTTCCAAAAGGGTTCCCTTTCGGAGGCCTCTCGCAATTAACTCGAAACGAAAACGTCGTTTTCAGTGTCGCGTTTCATCCGTCGAAATCGTTTCTAGCGCATGTTTCGTGTCGACAGGTTTGCGGTGTCGTTATCAGCAGTAGCAGGTTACTATCTTAATTAGACTGTTAACAGCCGGGGATCGTCTGCGAGATCACATTTCCACGAAGCCAATCTTGGGTGCACGGTTTCCAGTGAATGACTACTCTACTGATACAAGTTCAATTTGCAGGCGATCACCTCGTGTATGACAATAAACTAAATTCTATATGATAGGAGTTACATAAAATACATAAAAGATAATTTCACATTTTAGATTCGAGATAAATTGCATCAAAGTTACCTTTTTGTAGCTGTGAAATGCTTAAGTAGACTCCAGAATTTCTGTTTCAAGGAAACACAGATTTGCCTACGTTGTTGTACAGTGTAAAGGAGCAGTCGAATTGGAATTGGGAAGCCGAAATTTTCCAAGCGTACAGAGACCGAGATGCGTTCCTCTAATTTCAAATTGGACACACGCGGACTGATGACATTTGCATTTCCATCAGGAATTCGGAATCCGGTTTCGTTGCAGTTGCGGCACGCTGCTTCGCGGGCTAGCCGGCGGTCACTGATTAAATTGGAAAGTCGGGAAAATCAATGCGTCACGTCTGCTCCGTCGAAATTAAGGGGAATTGGGACGCAGGTCCATGTATTGGGAACGTGTTTCGCTGCGATTAAATGCACCAAATAGCCTCTACTACCTCGCAAGAGAAGTAGCTTCGAGGATAGAAAAGCTTCCTTACAAAGAGAACTCCTAAACTTTAAATAAATTTCCAATTTACTTTAAAAAATGTGACACTAAAAATACTTCTAATATTCATTCCTAAAAGCCTTTCAATTCTTTTTAAAAATATTTCGAAGCGACTGACGAAGAATATTCGAAAGGTAATCTTCAAAATTGCAATAAAATAGCCCAGTTGTCCCAAATAATATCAATATTCTTCAAAATCGAATTAATTATAGTAATGCAAAATATGGAGTAATGCAAGAGGTACGTGAAGATATTCCCAGGACGTCATCCAGCATTTTTCACGATACGAGAAATAAATAGTCGGTCGTAGGAACAGACTCAGTGGGTTAATACGGTGCAGTTGGACCGGTTCCAAGACGAGTGTGATGCAAATGAGCCGAGACCCCCCACGAAAGCCGTTAATGAGACGATTTAGCCACGAAATCGTGGACCAGCCTCGGCTTAAGCGTTCGCGACCGGTGGAGATCCAGCATTAACGCGATATGACAGAGAGATAGATGTAGCCCCTCTTAAAGTCGTGAAGGCGTGATGTTGCCAGTGGCTGGACAAAAGGCACAGCCGTGTTAAACGCGACATAAATCTTCCGTCCAATGGCCTCCGTCGTCGTTACGACGAGATTCGAACTAGTTTCCGGTAGCTGTGAGTCGATGGACGAGTCCCTCCGATAATTCTATGTGACTCCAACGACTCTGCACGAACGTTATGTCTTTCAGCGCTGAGCTGGAGATCGTGAAGATTAGACAAGTGTTCTTAGAGATGCCATTCGTTGACTTTAGGGAGAAGAATAAGACGTGAAAGCTGTGAGAGCCTTATACTGGCTTAATTTGGTAATAAAAGGGGTTTGTGACCATTCATCAGTTTTTTGGCTTCTAACTTAGTCTGAGGAAAATGAAAGAGGGTTTCTCTAGAAAGTTCCACTAAAAATGTTAAATTTGAGGTATATAACCTCTGAAAAAAATTCTCAAGAAATTAATTATCGGCTTATACACCTCTGAAATTGCCCCTCCATTGAAAGAGGAATTTTCTTTTTCCTTCCTAGAGAGTCTTAGATCTCTAGTTATGCCACTTCGTGAAATTTTCCAACGTAGCAAAGTGAGGAACGAAATTTCCTGTCGACCCCGTTCATCTTCCTAAAGAGGAACAATTTCTCAGCCCAGCATTCAATAGTCGAACGCGTAAGTACACACGTGCGGCGTCGATTCAATCAGAATTCGCAGTCTGGGGCCGCGTCTCGAAGAGAAGCGCCTCGCGAAAGTTTCAGCCGTTCTCGGGGCGGAAATCGAGAGGTGAGTGAGTGCGTCGCTCGGTCTTCAACCGTCGGCGAAATTATATTCGGAATCCGTTCCCCATGGAAACGGGTTTCTATGGGCTCGTGCGAAATACCGGGTGTCTTGACAAGAGCAATTTATCATGCTCGATCTGTATTTGCATACGTCGTCAAAGGGCCCCGTCGCTTATGCCGGGGACACATCGCACAGTCGAGTGCCTTTTGAAATTCGCGTGTTTGCGAATACGGCCCTCCCGCCACCCCTTCCCTGCCGCCCCATATCTCTCCGCATCTCTTTATTTCTCTCTCCGCTTCCGCGTCCCCCTCTGCTCTCCTCTCAGTCCTCCTATCGCCAAAATTCTATCGTTCTACTTAACTCCCGCTTATCTCGGTGCCAGGAGCCCTTTGTGCCTCGTCTGCGCTCGACCTTCGCGTGTCCATCCACAGACCCCCTCTTTCCACTTGGTTCGTGATTTCTTTAGCTCGGTCCGTCAGGTGTGCGAAACCTTCCCGACAATCCCACCCTGAAACTCCACGCTGTCCTCTCCTCTGTTCGAGCCAAACGATGCGCGAGATATGAACTCGTTACGCGTACAGAGGACTTAACTGATCGCAGACGGAACCTGATCTCGCAGGACGATGAGGGATCATCGCGTCGATGCAGCCTTTGAAAAGGCTGCTGGACCGTGGGCTTGGAGGTAGGCCTCGATTATGCCTGGGATGATGGGCATTCATGTGTCCAACGCGTGCGTCAGCGTGGACTCGTTAGGGGCAGTCTCGAGCAATTGCGAGGTTTTGGGAAGTGATTCTGTTATACTCTGTTAAGGTATTCTAGTTTTGGAGGTTGTAGAAATCTTTTAGAATATTGAGGGTATATATACGAGAGAGTGACTTAAAGTGATCGAAGATTTAGTTAAATCTTCAATAAAGTGAAAGTAAAGCTTCGATAACAAACATTCAATTTCATGAACCTTCTTATCGATCAACTGCAGTCAATTGAAGCCTGTTCATCAGAGAAACAAACTTTAATATAAAGGCCGTTATCGACGTCGAGATACTCGATCTAACAAATCGCCGCGGGTCGTGAATCGTCATTAATCTTCGATCACTGGCTCCCGCTCGCTCGGAGCCTTCAGACGAAGGATCTTCATCCACGCTGCACCCTTCACTCTCATGGCTGACCAGTGTCCAGTTTCGTTCCATTCAAGTGTCCCGAACGAATCGGGATTACAGTTGTCACGCCTCGTCTCGCAAGAACGTGCTGCCGAGGCCTCGATACAGATAAGTCATGGCCTGTCGTTTTTTAGCTGACGAGCCCTTCAACGGACGTCAGTGTCGCTAATCTACCGGGACAATTACTCATTTACATCCTGTCTTCGCGAGCTTCTTCCAGCTTCCCTGTCCTATGCCCTGCCTCGCTGCAGGGACTCGAAAAACTTGACTCGACTGTCGTTCGACTCGATCCGCGATTTACGAAGATTAAACTTCAGAGATTACTGCTTTCTTCTGGGTGCCTTGGGATCTGGGACGTTGATTTAAGAGCTTTTTTTAAGTAGAGGTAAAAGAAATTGCCTTTTTACAAGACACAGAGAATTCAGAAATTTCTTATGACTGTCCTAATGTTGCTGATTTAAGTTAGAGGTCAAAATTGCGGTTGTTTTTAACGTTTCAGGATTCTTCAAATTTTCAAATATTCAAATTTTTGAATTTTCAAATATTCAAATTTTTGAATTTTCAAATATTCAAATTTTTAAATTTTCAAATATTCAAATTTTAGAATGCTTAAATGAAGTGACCCCAACAGAACTTGACCTTACTGTACCAAAGGCTGACTAGAAACTGTGCCTTCCACTGAAATAGCTCCTGTGACAAATAACACCAAATTACCGCCTTCAATCGAAACCTCAACTTAAACCTTTTCCCTGGAATCAACTTAAGTATCATAACGAATCCAGCAGAACCTAACATTAATTTCCACCGAAACATCGGGACTCTGGACATACCAAAAACTCATCCCCTCGAATGGACCCTACCCCATCCGAAACGTCGCGAGATTCTCTCAGTCATTACTCACCTCGCGCGTATCTTTCGGTTTGCCCAGAAACCCGACCATGAAGCAAACTCCGTGTCGGTCACGCCTCTTTCCACAAGAGATGTCCGAGCGACGAACGAATCCTCGATACAGATAAGTCATGCCCGTCATTTTTCATCGTACACTTTCAACGGTCGACGAGGCCAGACGACGAGCATCGTTAAACGCGTCCACGTCGTCCAGCGGCGGACTTTTCCACGGGCGCGAGTTTTATCTCGCACTTCCACCCTTAATTTGATTAATCGAGGAGGATCTTGACCCTCCCGTTTGACATTAATCACCTATCCTGGTCGTATGCATACATAGCCGCGGCATTAAAGCGGTTGTGGACGTGAATCGAGAACCGACCGTGCCATTTGTTACGCGAACGCTTGTTTAGAGAAGCTTTACACACTCGACTTGCTCCTTCGTGTTCCGCCGTGGAAATTAATGGCGGATTAATTCGGCGATCATGAAAGACGCGCTCAGAGGAAATCCTAAGGTGTTCTTCGAGACTCGATCGACCGCTTTGCGCTTCATTCTCCTTCTTTTTCTAGTCGAGGTCACGAGGGCGAGCGAGAAGAAGGGTGAGAATGATTTGTTCGAGGAAGTGGCGTTAGATCGGTTCTGGTTCCTGATTTTAGCGAGGTGTTTATACGAAGCCTATTCGCCCCTTTGATTCGAGTCTTCATCAATGAGTGAATGAGGATTCTTTGACTACGCGTCCCATTTGATTTAGGCAACGTTTGTCCTGGCTTCAGGTTCCGTGGAACCCCTTCTCGAGGGTTCAGAGTCTTGATTTAGTGGCTGTTTATACCCTTTCCAACCCCAAGGTCTGCATTATAACCGTATTTATACTAATAGCCTCGACAGAACTTAGGCAACGTTTACTGGCTCGGCTGTGATTTAGAGGCTACGTTGCAGCTATTAACCCGAGGACAAAAATGGCGGGATAAGAAGGCACGAAGCTTGAGGCGTGTCTTGTGTTCGCAGTGTAAAATGTTGATCGTAAAATTTCGACTGCAGTGAACGCGATCCCGCCCTTCGTGGGGAACACCTCGTTCATTGTCTCCTTGTCATCCCTCTTTTGTTCCCCTTTGGAGTCCACGACGTCGATTAGCTGCTTGTTTGCAGGACAAGTAGTTCAAGCGTGGAACAAATACGACGATAATGAAAAACGAAACAAATCTTTTTTCCTTTGAAATCGAGATAAATTGCCAACTTCCAACGAAGTAGAAGCGAACAGTAATCCAGGAAATGTTAAGTCCAGAGGAGAAACTTTAAAGTTGGCTTCATTGGTTCTGGATGCCAATAAAACTAACTAGGCACGAACTTCCCAAGAACTAATTGTCTTCAGAGAGTATCGAGAAGGTCTAACGACGAAGCAGAAGACAAAAAATCCAGACTTGTAACGATCGAGCTGGTCGTAGACAGGCGATTGAGTCATTAGGCGAAAGCCAAGAGGAAGTCGGTAAATCAGGAGGGCCTCGGAGGACGTCATCGAGGGTGGAGGAAGCGTTCGAAGGGCGACGTCGGTCGTGGAGGTGGACGAGGAAGGAGGCCAGGATCTCCAGTAACAGGATGTAATTATGATCGGTGAGATACGTCACGCGTAACCCCTGTATTGACGTCCACAAATCACGATGCACGACCGACCGTGGCGGTATCTGGCCAAGCTCCTCGATCCTCAAACTCGAATGGCCCTAACGCGAACACTAAATCCAAAATTATGTATGCGTGAACGTCGGCGTGGATATCCTCGGGAGGATTCGATGAGAGATGTTCGTAAAGAAAAATAAAAGGGAATGATTTAAGGAGAATTTAGATCTTCTGAAAGATATGATGTGAAAAGTAGCACTATTTGTTGAGATTTGGAGGATTGCTTAATCAGATTCTTGAGAAATTTTACACTCCAAGAGACAAATCTAAAGTGGCAGAAATTAGTGGAAGGATCCATGGAGTGATTTTCTATTATTTGAGCTAGAAATTTGTTTCCACCCCTCTGGATACGTCAGCCATTATTGAGCATCAGATACAATTAGAAGTAGTCCTGAAGCACTTCCATGGGAGGCAAATAGATCCCTCAAACTTTTACAATGCCCTTGAAACTTCTTTACGCTTCCCTTCCCTTGAAGAGGCTATTCACGGCTGCTCAATTGTCAGCCACAAATTCTCAAAACTGGCAGGGAACTTCTACTTCTTGTAATTTCGTGCTTCCCTTTTGTGCTGGTCGTTTGGGATCAGTGAAGTGGCTATTCCTGCGGTAAACGGAGTCAACAACGACAAATTACATTCTAATAGCCACAATAATTCTATTAAACTTCTATCCTCTTTTATAAAATTCCTTTATGGCAGGTAATTATTTCAAAATTCACATGAACCGAAGATCTCTCAACTTTTCAATCCCATTTCCTCGGTAATCCTCTAAATCCAGCAAAAATCTAAAGTCGCTCGATCCTGAAATTTTCGATTGTTCGCGAGCTTCGTCTCATGTTTCAAGGAACCCTCAAAAGCACCAGCAGCAACACTAAATTCGAGCGTCGTGAGCAGTCTTCTGTGCGTCTCCTCGCTACCCAGCAATTAGTGCCCACTCAATCTAGTACGATAATTGGATTTCATGATATGCCGAATCAGTGGATACGTGCTCGGGTAGCCGTAAGGCATCCGAACGGAGCATCCGGATCCTGTCGATCCATTCTCTCGATTCACCCAGGATATACGTAGCAGTCGCAGGTACCTCCTGGCGGTCAGTCTTCGGTTCGAGCCACCGTACGCTCGCATTCCCCTACCGATAATGCGCCGTCTCTCTGTGTGGGAGGCTTCACCTATTAGTCGCCGTATAGTGGATCACGTGACTGCATTTCGGGGGTGGGAGAGGGTAACATCAAAGCCAAAGGCATAGTTGCACTCTAGGGACGGCCTATAACGCAGCGTCGAGCTCGTTGCAGTTGCCCAAGTCCAGCGACTCCGATGCAACCCTCTTCCCTAGCTGCCTCCAGGCACCCTTCGCGTTCGCGTCGTTGTCGTGCCGATGCACCGCTGCAATTGCGGCCAGAGCCTCGAATTTCGAACTTAATACCCTGGCGACCCTCCACCCTCGTACACGGAGGGGCTCGGTCATAGCTGGACAGTGAAACTGATCTTTTATGGGGTAGTATGATTGCGTTTCGGAACGCGCTGGTTTTATTGGAACCGAGGATAGAATAGGGTTAGATGACTGGTAGCGATGACTCGTTGTTATGAACAATGTGGCTTGTGTTTCAGAGAAGCTTCATGGGAGTAATTAGCGATAAGCTGATGGTCATTGAATGGGTATCACTTTTCAGGCTGATAGCTTTTATAGCGTTTGATATGTAGAGATGTTGAGTAATTTTATTAATACTTCTGTGGCTTTAGAATGTTTTATTCCTCGTCGCCTTGGATTAAGAAATCTAATACCTGATTCAGGAAGTAGGACTTAAAATATTATGGTAGATAACGCACTCCGAAGCTAGAAGTGTATGTAATACAGCGCCAGCTACGATGGATTAGCAAACACGATACTGGCGAACAGAAGAGCACAAGTATCCAACTGCCCTCTGATATACAATATTATTTACAGCCCAATCGCGTTCTGCGGATCGTCATAGAGACACAGCGAAATCTAATCGAAATACACGCATAGCGTAACACGCAACAATGCATCATGGCTTAATTTAACTCGTCTCGTTTAACGACTGCACTTTATTACTCTATCGGATACATTGGCCAATGTTCCGACGAGTCATGTGCATGCAATTACTCGAAAAAAGAGTGCACGATGGTGGGACGTGATTTCCAGGACGGTCAATTTATAACGATTTGATGGACGAACTTCGGGGGTGGATTACGTGAAGCATGTAGGAGAATAAAGTCGGTTGACTTCAGCGAACGGAAACGATAATGTATTTATAGCACAGCCACGGGGTAATTTTCTGCGCAAACCTACAATCAGAATTAATAGTGAAAGAGGAAGAGGCGGGCAATGGGAACGAGGAAGCAAACGTTTCCTTCATTTCCTTCCGTGGCGTTGAATGCTTCACCCTTCAAACATGGACACGTGAATATACATTATGTAATAAGTTAGAAAGATATTTGCGTATCGATCTTCGAAATTGCTTGATATTTCTGTCTTGGTTTTTAAGTATTCGAAACTTTACAAATGATACCTATTATTTTAATTGGAACATAAAATTATCTAAGAAGTTAATTTAATTCTTTCTGCAGCTCGCTCACAAGTGCTTAGACCAAGACAAAGGGTACACTGTTTATTGCCTCAACATAAAAGCAAGAGTTCCTGCTTCGAATGGGTGAAACACTTGTGCGCCACAATGTGGATTCGAACGGTGACCATATGTCGCCTCATGCATGATGTAAAATCGTTCCCCTGAGAATTGCTACAGTGTCTTGACCCAATTCGTTCCGTCTGGGTAACTGACCTAGCCTAAACGCTACCTCAGGGATTTCCTTTTTCTGTTACTTCACGGAAGCTGCAGTTTTCGAGGCAAGCACCTAATATTTCGTAACAAATCTTCCTTCCACGTACTAATACAACGTTTCAGGAGTACAGTTCAATAGAATCTAAGATCTTTTTACAAAAATTCAAAATTCTAACGGTAGCTAAGAGCCAGGTCCCCTACGAACAAAATAACGGTAAGTCAAGGATATGCTGCTTTCTGGCAAGGGGAAGGAAATGTCACCAAGGGATCCACGACCACCTAATTTAATAAAACGGGAATAATAGCGTGTCAAATTGAACCTTGTCATTCAATCCTGATAATTATGTCGCTCGAACACGGAAGCTGTCTCGATTCTGTCAAAATTTCGGCCCATCTGTAATTTCATTGCTCCAAGAGGCTCGTTTAACCGGCGGTGCAACAATGCTCGCACGATCCGCTAACGGTGCAATATGCACGCACACGCGCGTCATGACACTCGTGCCCCCCGTTTAGAATTATGCACTTACACGTTTCCGGTCGAAATTCAATGCAGGACATCGTGGAGGGAGAGGAATAAACCTCCAAGAGTAAAAGGGGAAATTCAAGTTTAATATAAGGGAAAAGAAAAGAGGGAGAAGTTCTAGACAGTATTTGAAAAATGAAATAGAGCTAGGTGGAAAGATGAAGATATTTTTTGTTTGATTTGAGGAAGCAATAACTACAAATCTTCAAAGAAAAGTAGGATAATTAGAAGCAAAGTGAAATAGGAATAAAATAAGGTGAAGAAATATCTGAAGGAACACAGAGGAGAAAATCGAGATAAGAGGAAAAATAGAAGGGGAATAGAAACAGGGACAGAGGGAAAGGGAAGGCAAGAGCGTTTTCGCGACAATAGACAGGATGTGCGAAGGGTTACCATTGCAAATCACAATGGTGACCGCAAAACGCAATGACAGGTTGAATAGACACGGGCTAGAACAGCGTACCCTGCCATACACTATTATTATCGGGGTCCCTTTTTTTTAGTCGATTCATTCTGTGAGAAAACCGCAGTAGAAAAGATTGCGTCTTTTAATTCGTTGAAAACTGTGCCATGTCTTCCCCAGTACACTGGATTTTCTTAAACAGTCTCAGAGGCGGGGATTTCGAGTGCATTCGACAGAACATCCGAACTCCTAGATCTGTTTCGAAGGAAATAAACCTACTGAAGGCACAAGAGGGGCGATCATGCGGAAAAGTGGAGCTGTTGTTAATTTTCTCTGCGCTCTTTCTTCCCTCACACTCCACTCACATTGGTCTAAAAATTGCTCCATGAAGGAAGCCCAAAGGACCCTTTGTATTCGTAGAATATATTCAGGAAGAACTGCGAAGGAAGAGTCAACGAGTTTGGTTGATGATCTCGAAGAGGGCAGCGCGCGCAAGACAATCGACTTTTAACATAAATTATCGCGCTGTTTAGCCCGATAATGCCTCTCATGCATGCGATATAATATCCTCTAATGCTCCTCCGAGCATATCGTCGCAGCTCGAGGCGACAGTGAAATATGAGCGCGCCTCTTTCTCCGCGCACACACGACGACAATGCTCTCGAAACACGGAGGAGCAAGCTCAGGTGCGGCGACGCTTAATTTGAAACGTTTTCCCAGCGAAATTCGATGCTAATCACCGGCTAAAAGTCCAAACGTGTCAGGAAAATTCTCTCCTTCGTTTATTAACACCACACCGGGTGTTAATTGCGCCGTATTCTAAAGGAATATTCTACTTGAAAGGCGAAGCTTAAACGCGAGAGGCTATAAATCAACGCAAATTTGGAGAAGACCTGATGTGAATGTGGATTGAATAAAAGCTGCATTAACCGAGGAAATATTGATTTTGGCAATTAATTGCGAAGAGAGAAAATTCAAATTGTGGCTAGCAGATCTAGTTAAACACGTCTGCGGAATTACTTTGAGAACTCTGTGCTCCCTCAATTTTTTAATTTCTTTTTTAGTGTTATTGAAGATAGACAGTTGATAGAGCCGAATAATTCACGGAGATCTGACGAGGAATTAATTACAGTCGTCACTCGAAAGCAATAATCACGGTAATAAAATCGTCGTCGGCGGTAGCGAATAATGATGTCTTAGTGGAGAGGTTTCCGAGTAATTCAAGCGATTCGACGAAAGGGAATTCCGCGCGCAGAAGGCCCTAGGAGCCGAGTCGTCTGGAGGTACGAGCACGAAGGTAAACGGCGAACGAAAACGGATACGATAATACCTCGTCGCACGCCAACCGAGCCAGCTGTACACGTAGGTGCACGGTAGAAAATAGTAAAATCTGACCTTAAAATATTCGCCGTACCGGCAGGTACTTCGCTTGATTACCTACCAACACGTGCCACGAGATATAACGTCGTCTCCATTTGTCAGCTAGACGCAATATAATGCCTGGAAATCGCCTCGTCGTTAATTCACTGTCCCGCCATCACGATAATGCGTCGCTTATATACGACGTCGACGCGATACCATCCGCCCGCTCTCTCGTATATAAAATTGTTCTCTTCTGTGCCGGCTGGCGAGTACACGATTCCTGATTAAACATCCTGATACCGGGCTTTCGTGATTTTCGGGACCCGTTGACGAGGGACTCGCGTTCACGTGTGCCGCAGACCAAAAAGGACTCGCATGATTGCCGTCGTAACGTGAGATAACTCTGATTGAATTTCGGAGGAAAACGTAGCTGTCTGTATGCGTGGTGCGTAACTTCACCAAAATTATTTAAGTATTCAAAACCTCGATCTTTTGTCAAATTATTTATTAAATAAGGAACCTAAGTATATACCAAGTTAATACCTCTACCATGTTGACTTCGAGAAAACAGTGAAGAGGGTGGCAAAGGATCCTAAACACTGTCTGTAAGTTCACTAGACTCTCTTAATTAAATCATCGACCTCAAGAAGACGTAGATCATTTCTTCCCCAGTAGTTGCTTTTACGAGACTGCTTCCATGGGTCCTCTCCTCGAAAGAGAAATTCTTTTTCGCAGAGCGGACGGGGCGTAAGATTTATCTAGGCTCCTCTCTTTCGTGCGACGAGAAACGCCCGTACGAGGAACAATAATATCCAGCGGCTCGATAGACGAGTCGCGGTTTGTCCAATTTCTTTTTACGGACGACGAAAAATACTTGGAGGCGACTATCTCGACGCTAGACAGCGGTACATGATATTTACTTTAAAAATACGAGTCCGCATTCCAGATAGACGGAACCCTCGCGCTGGAATCATAGCGGCGTAAAGCGAGCGCCATTACTCCTCTGCCTCCTCGGGCCCCCTGCAAAAATACCCATCCACGGAGCGGGTAACAATTTGCGATGGTAATAGTCGTGGAATTATCGCTTCGAATCGTGCAGCGTCCCGTGTTCCAGGTGTCGCCGATGGACTAATATTATGCAAACGACCGGGGTGAATCGTTATCCCGATGTAATTACGAACGTTATGGCTCTTTGTAGTAACAGGAGGACAAAGTGCAACAAAGTACATCGTGTAGCGAGTTAGCATTCGCGAATAGATATCCTGCTCGACACGGATAGTGGTATTGGCTGTTTGACAGCATCGGCATCATTGTTTCGCGCGAGGGATGCGGTGAATGAACGCATTTAGATAATCGGTTCGCAGGTACTCGCTGATGTGACGGCCATTGCAAGTGTTGGAAAACGGTTCTGACGCCCGTTAGCTTGTCCAAGTCAAGCTGGGCTGAATCTTAATTTGCATAGTTGCTGGAGGTTGCTGGAAGTTGCTCCAGGAAGTACATACATCTTGTAGCATTTCTTGTTTAGGTAGGTGATATCTTAGAATTATATTTCAACTTGTCAACTTTTCAAATTTGAAATTTTTTAAATTTTCAAATATTTAAATTTTTAAATATTCAAATTTTCAAATATTTAAATATTCAAATTTTCAAATATTTAAATATTTAAATTTTTAAATATTCAAATTTTCAAAGCTATATGTACCTAATTTCATTTCGTCTGTGTCTACTATCTAATGCATATAGTAGGACCTCGATTAAGTGGCTTAACACGAGGTTCAAATCCAAAAGTACATATCCTCCTGACGGCTAGCTTTATAGTTTTTAATAAATAATCATTAAAGTAACCCAGCATAGAGGAGACTAAAAATAATTGAGCCCTAGTTTATCAAGCTTCTACTCTCCACATTATAAAGTATCCTACTCTCAATTACTCTACTACCTAGCATCCCAGTATTAGTCTTCCAGTGCCTTAGCATGCAGCGTCACAGGCACAGAGCATGTTGACACAACCAATATTGTCCACCGAATAGTAGGTTGTCCACGTTTCCCTCCGTGGGTCGGAAATAGTTGGAACCCTCCCAAAATGAAAGGCAAGCAACATACGCACCGCGGTGCACGTGCAAGCGGCGCACACGTGGACGCAGCACGCCAATATTTCCTGTTCCCTTTCGCAGGACTTACGAGCGTTCGTCGCGCGTTCGCGTCCGCCCATCACGCTTTGCAATACGGTTCCGCGTGGAACGGCAGTTGGCGCAATATGAGGCACAGAGTCGAGGAGATAACACTGATTTCATTAGCGCAAATGAACTCGCATCACGGCACTCGGCCGCTCGTTCGTCTGATTAAAACTCATAAAAGTTTTTGGCTCGGGTGCGCGCGTGCCTTGACGGAGGCCACGCGAGACCTGCCGAGCGATCGTGACGTATCCTCCAGGCATTCCACTGGAATCGTTAAGGCACTCCTCTTTCTTCCTCTGGGAAATTAAATTGATATACCTGCAGGCTCCGTGTCCACCGAGAAGGAAGAACTTCCTCCGAGGAAATAACTCGACAGAAAAGAAGCCGATACGCTCGAGCTGCCTTATTTCTGTCGTTAATGCTGCACGCTTCGCACGATCGCGATGTCTGCAGTCGGCTTGGAACGACTTGGCGACTCGCCAATCCAATCGTGTATTCTAATTAGCCCGGAGATAGCGGTTTATTGGAGAATAAATGAATTAGATTGCGCGACTCTCGACACCTTGTATCTCTGGATTAGTATGGTTATGGGGTGGCGTTTATTAAACGACGCGAGTAATTATTTGTCTCAATGGACACAGAAGCCCAGAAAGTATGAGGCTCAAGTTTTCACGACCTAACCCAAGAAGCTTTACTATCCCTCTTTGCGAAATCTTTCAACGACGGATCCCGACTTTATCATCCCTGGGCGATAAAATTCCAGGACAACGTAAGGAGCAAAGTAGACACTGCGACGCAAGCAGACGCAATAAAAGAGGCATGAAATTTAATCTCCGCTGGCCGAATGGCCCGACGTTAAGTGCACACCCTTTTAAATGCAAATTGAACGCTCATCGACGACAACCCTTTCGATTGTATTTTTAATTGCAGAGTTATCACGAGATTCTCTCCGAGGATCGAGCTCTTTATCGAAGTCCGTTCGAGAAAAATCGCGCACCAAGAGCGCCGTGTAAATTAAGGGAAACGTCAGGTTCTCCTTTATCTCGCTCGCGTGATAAAATTTTATGGAAAGTTCATTTGCAAATGGTCTGAAACAGGAACTGCCCTGGCCGTGACGGAGGAACGAGAAAGAGCAAAGGACAATAGAAGAGAGTCGGTCCCGCGATAGAGAGAAGGGAACCTTGGAACGCCCCGAAACCGCGTGAGAAACACTTTGAATAATTTCGCGATTCAAAGTCGTCGCGGGGAAGGATTTTATATTTCTCGCGGTTGCTGCACCGAAACTGCATCAGCGGTGCCAGCCAGACCGTCTGCATTTTTCCGGACTCTTATGTAGGCGTTTCTAGATGAGATTCACGCTGGAATTCCGTTTCAAAATATCGCGTTCCGCTGGATCATCGACTGCGTCCGGCAATAAAAGGAAAGAGATCGAGACTCTCGTTCCCTCGTTCAATTAAATGATACGCCTTGTTTAAAACGTCGAGAAAATTTCGTTCGAATTTCACGGAAGGAATTTCAAATGATATCGTGTTTCAAAGGGAAATTTCAGTCCTACGATAAAGCAGGAAATTTTTAAGCTCCGACTACTCGACGATGAAATTACAATTTAAACGGAGTATAGTTTGTTACCTGGAATTCAATTTGGAAACTGTTAAAATGATTTCGTCGTGAAGTTTTCAGGTCCTGAATATGTTTCGAAATATATCATATCGTGCAGTAATTAACTGTGCCACGGCGACGAGAAAGGGTGGCCCACCCCCTCCATATTACCTTTTCCCCTTTCGAGCGTACGGCTTCCGAGAGTGGGATAGGTCAGCACGCCCTTTCGCGCGTGTTAATGCCATATTACCTTCTTCTACGGTTAATGGATCATCGTTATCCGGCCTCTATTTTGTTGTGCACGCCTAGGACACGTAAGAGTACAGGATAATACCAGGACGCGTGTTACGACGTACTTCGACGCCTAACATACGCGTAATTGGCACATATTTCGAGGGGTCGCAACGACCATCGCTACTCTCCCTTCGATCGTGAAAGAAAGCGGCGTCCTTGTGGTCGAACCCTCGAAAATGATGGTAAACTTTGAAGGGCGGCTTATGCGAAATAGTTCCAGTTTTCGAGATAGAATACCTCTGAGGCTGATAAGAAAATATACTAAGTTTTTTTATGAATTCATTTTCAGTACTCAAATAGAACAGAAAAGATGATTTACGAATCAAGAGTTCATTAAAAATCCGAAGAAAATTCTTCGACAAACCTAACTTATACTTATTTAAAAGTCCAATAGGGTGGTATGATATCCAGTCACTCAAAGTCTGCGAGCTCAGTAAATGGTCGTTCATTAATCCGGCGGATCAGGAAGAGAATGTATCAAGAATCGGCCAGTATCGAGTGGAATTTCGCATCGGTTCGATCAAAATGAAATCGCATCGAGTTCCTCGCGCAATTTTCACCAGGGGTGGGCGGAGAGGTGAACGAGCCAGCAATCCTCATCTCTCCATCTCTCTCTCTCTGCCTCTTTCACTCTCTGTTATCGCGATAACTCGTCCTCGATCCTAATTGAAACCGCGAAACCTAATTCCCGAGAGTGTCCAATATAGGTCCCCTCCGCAGCGTTACCGTTCAACGGGTCAATATATACATCAACGTTTTCAGCAGCTCTCTCCCTCCCTCTCTCCCCCCTCTACACCCCTCTCTCGACTGGACCCTCCCGAATTTATTCCGAGGCTACTTTATTTGCTTTCATTAAGCGGCCTCCGCTGGCTGACGCGCACGATTACCCAGCTGCAACCCTTTCGCGCAATTAAAAACGAATACGAGAGACGCGTAAAAATAGGAACGGGGCTCGCGGCTGAGAACCATCTAAAATATGCGATACGATTTTCGGGGTGTACGTTACATTGTAAACGATATGGTTTCACCCCCGGCGAGTCGCGCACACCGTCGACCTTGAAATCCCTTTGCGCGGTGAAAATTGTTACAGCTCTCAATTTCAACGAATCCTCGTAACACGCTTCGCTTTCGTTGGGAATTGTGTAATTGTGTTACTTCGTCGCACTGATGCTGTGAAAAGGGTCGAACTGACGGATTTTTAGTTTGTTTTAAACACGTTTGAATATTCGGAGGTAGAAGTAGCATAGATAGAAGAAATCTGTAGACTGAAAGTCTCGAATTACTTCCCCTAAAATTACGAATTAGAAATTCGTAGAGGAGACGAACCAAGACCAAATGTCTCCCGGTCTGAACTAGAAACTAAGAGCAACCTAGGAACTAAAGGGAAATGATGCACGACAGAGTAGACATAGGACCCTTTTCTTCTACCTTATTCCTACTCCCTAGTTTCTTTCCCCATTCTCAACTTGTTAAGTACGGTCCCTCGTTAGACCATCAGTAGCGTTGTTAATGACACGTCGAAGGAGAACCTGCGCACGAATGACGCTCGTTATCACGATGATTCGCCCTCGAACTTAATTGAAAACGACGTAATTTCCATGAGTAGCCCGGAGAGCCCTCGCAGCGTCATTGGCGAAGGTCAGTGTGCGTGCAACGAGGAAGACGACGAAAGGAGTCGCAGGGGGCTGCGTGCGTGACACGAGGGTTCCCGTGGGGCACGCACTCGCCCGATGATCTTATCGAGGTCGCTGCTTTTACGCAACCTCCAAAGTATGCCCTTTCGCGGCTGGATCGTAATAATTATTAACGGTGCATCGTAAACGCCATAAGGCTGACCAGCGGATGCAAACGAGCGACCTTCTTAGAGTTCCCTCGAGTTAAGGTAGCATTCAGAGAAAGCTCTTTCCCTTAGAAAACAAGGCAAATTGTGCTCCCTAAAATTTCGATTTTGTACTATAGAAAGAAAGTTATACAATGACAAAAATACATATTGACATATTATTGGGGATTACCATGGCACGTGCAATGCATATCCCCAGAGATACCATGTTCCTAAAAGGCACACGAAATGTCCGAAGTAGGTTACCGTAACAGGTATTAGAGATGATTTATTGGACTACAGAGAGATATGAAAGATAGCCTATTGCAAGGGATAGGATAAATGCTGGGACCACCATGGCACAGCCAATGCAGATGTCGAAAGTGATTTAGAGCTGATATGAAAGATGGCTGTCTGCAGCAGATGTAGGAAGTCCTAAAGCATAGGCGATGTCAATGATAACCTAGCATGAACGGATTAAGGATCGTAAATGATAATGGGCCAAAAATAACCCGCTGTAGGAATAGCTAAGATAATTTATGAAAGCAAACACAGTTCAACGAGAACAAACTGGCATCGCCATCGAGCATGAACGAACGTGTTAGACGAGTAAGCAAGGTGGGACGAAAAATGCGTTCAGTTTAAAAAGGACTATACCCATTTGCATCGTAAATCGCTCCCGTTAAGGCTATCTCCATTCATCCGACGATGATCAATCCTCCTGGGGCTATTCACGGACACGGTCAACAGTTCTTCCTCGTCATCAATTTTCTTCGATGATCGGTCTTCGGTTACGCAAACCGGCCAGGCCTCGAACTAATTACGTTATTACCGCGGTTCAAAATCGATGGCCGACCATTCGTATCTCTTCAGCCGATCGTTTCTTCGTCGCGCTGGCGCATCGCGCTAATAACGGCCACGGCGCGAGCGGACGATGAATCGAACGGGAGCACGAAACGGCGCGTAATTTGCATAGAGAAGAACATTAGTTAATTACCAGAGACATAACCAATGATTGGTGATCGAGCGCCAGCCACAACTCACGCCACGGTTAAGCCCGAAGTTATTGGCTGGATCATCGTTAAAACTCGAAATGTATCAGTCAGTGGCTAGCGCTTGCGCTCCGTGTGTGCCATTTAATCCCCTAACGCGTGTTATGATCTTCTTCCCCTCCCCCATGTGTCTCGTTAAAATTTGACGAAATTGGGGATGGAAAAGTGGGAATTCCGTATCAATGAAGAGACACTGCTCCTTTGTAAGGACTGTTCAAAGCCTCCATATGAAAAGCTGAAGTGCTAGTAGATAGTACAGTTGAGATGAAAAGAAAAATTAGAGGTACCTTTTGAGTTGAAGTGAAAGAAAAAATGTTTTTCTGAAGTGTACGAAATCAAAGTAGTCTATAATAAGATAGAATTTTATAATCTGCCCTCTCTTAAACTATCAGCACTTTGCAACTTAAAATTCTGGAGTAAAAACACCTGTCTATAAATGGTGAACTATAAACGCCGAAATTAAAATCTGAGCCTTAAAAAAGTAACAACCTAAAAACCTCACGTACCATATTGATCCATGGCTAAAATTTTTAACTAACGCCCCCAGCACTCTCTCATCGATAAAACAAGAATTCGACCTTTTACATAAAAAATCGCAATAAATGACGCAACAGCGAGGCAATTTCCCGAACTTCGATCAAGTCACTTTGAAACCGCCATCACACTCCCCCGCCGCGTCGCGAGGAAGAACTTTCCTTTCGAATACGTAATCGGTCCTTGCGCAAACAGGGTGGGGTTCGTTAGTAGCCACTGCAGGGGAAGAAGTTTCAGGGGCTATCGATGCGCCCGCTAATTATCCAGGACGGTGGATTAAGAGCGGCAACATGAAAATGAAAAAGCCGCCATATTCCGCGGAACGATGCGGATCTCGGCAGTAAATCCGTCTCCTCTTGGTCCGCGGGCATAACGAGTTCCGCCTTTGCCTGGTCCCCCTCGTCTCGCCGAGGAAACGGACGCAGAAGGAACTAGATGAAAACGGCGACCAACACACGGGAAAGTACTCTCGACGATGCTGCCCGTGTATCTTGCGACTTTTCGAGTTATCAACGGGGGTTTTATTAATGACAGCTAGACGGGGGCGAAGCCAGGTTTATGGAGGGACATAAACTCTAAACTGATTAACAGTAGCCGGTAGCTCGGGCTCGCCCGGGATATGCAATATATATGCAATCGCGGCCGGACGCCAGGAGCGCGGGGAAAACCGAACTACCCCGTGCTGTGTCTCGTTAGCAATACACCCACGGTTTATAGTCCATCGTCGGCGGAGCTAACATTGCCCAATTAAATTGATGGATGTCTCCGGCGGCGTTAACCCGCGCGATACCTAAGTAAAATCGCCCCCGTAAATCTGGAAAGGAACGTTTCCGATTTTACGCGCCCGCCCCCTCGTTCTCTGCATCACTTCGTTTTAATCAACTCCGATACATTCACGGAGAACGTTTTCAATCAAGTTGCTACTTATCTATGACTCTACTAGAAGATGAGATATGAATTGGAATTTTCTGAAAATGTGACTCGTGCGGTTTTATGTTATATCGACAGGTGATCTTTTTAGGGTAGTTGTGAACCTGCTATCAAATTGGCAAACATCTTCGCGTCTCTTTGCACGCTTCAAAGGGATGAACCCACAGTCCATTGAGAGAGGCCAACCCTCGAAATAAAAGGACCGAGATCGCGATAAACGCACCGCGGTCAGGAGCGTCGATAAAGCGCAATTAAATACATCTCGCGCTCTGATCAACCCTCGTCTTTCGATTGAACCGCCCTCTGACCACGCTTGTCTCTGGCCATCGTCGTTTCACGGTGGAAAAGGGGAAAATCTCTTTCAGTCAGCGCGATACGCAAAGCGGATTAAGAGAGGACGCCCACGACCTCTCGTGTTCCGCCGTATTCCTGTCGTTCTTTTGTGACGCTCCCCAAGTTCGACGACAACGATAAATGCCGCACGAATAAATAATATCTATTAATTATGTTTGCCAGGACGAAATCGTCGCGCATCGACGCTGCGACTCGTCCGCACGAGGGACGAGCCGAAGGGGCGGAGGGGGTGGTCGAGCGAGCAATAAACGGCGGCCGCGGTTTATCACGAAACGGAATTAAACGGTTTACGACTGGACCACAGATTAGTACGGACGCAATGGACGAATGCAAGGGTGGATCGCCTACTGTACACCACCGTCCCCCTGTCCCTCGACCCCGCGCTATATCTGCTGTCCCCTCGATATGGCGCAGAACCACCCCCCTGTCGTTCATATTGCAGCCATGATCGCGCGCCTCGACGCCGGCTTTTGATTCAAATTCGAAATGCGTAGGAGATGGCCAACTTGACGATCTTGAATACCTACTGTAGATTGGGAATATTGTCCTCGTGGGAGGCAGGTGAACCTTAATGCTGGTGTCAATGAGAACAAAAGACTTGATTTTAAACATTATTTCGAAATTTGAATATTTGAATATTTGAATGTTTGAATGTTTGAATATTTGAATATTTGAAAATCTGAAAATTAAAAAATTTCAATATTTGAAAATTTGAAAATTTGAAAATTTGAATATTTGACTATTTGAGTAAACTAATACCTAAATTGTACCTTCTAGGTCCGTTCATTCACGAATAATCAGTCTCTACCCTTCAGTCAAACGCTCAATTAGACTATACAATAGAACATCGTGGCTGCCAAACAGAAATCGTAGCTCGTAGCTTCTAAACAGCAGACTATTACGCAGGTTCGTTGCATAGTGGCAAGCGAACAATTCCAAAGAATCTCATTGACGATTCCAAGTACCGAAAACATCGGCTCACGAGAAAATCTTCCGGGAAGCTCCAGTAACGAGTTTCGTGACGCGGCGTGGAGAAAGAGACGAGGTGGTTCGCGGGAACATCGAGAATTACGGCAGTAAAACTAGATACGCATTACATTCCCATAAAGTTGCCCCGACGAGTTCGTCACAGACAATCAGACCGAAGTTTATGCCAATCCTCCGGTGTCCCTCCACCCTCGACGGCTCTACACGCGATCACGAAGTCGGGATCGAGAACTTCGGGGGTCTGATTTATTCAAAGACCATTTTCCGAGTTTCTCGGCTCGTCAGACAGAGAGGAGACTCCCCCGATAAGAGAATTACGATAATTGGACGTGCCAGTCTCGCGATCGATCTAACGAGATTCTCAACACGCCCCTCCTTTCTCTTTCTGCGTCTCGGACAAGACAGTCAACTGAGTCTCTGGATTCTGTGGCGGTGGTGTCAAGAGGCACTTTCAAATCAAATTGGAGCCAATTGCTTTGACTCAACAATCTTCCTCGAATAACTCGATTTTTCTCCATCTCTCAATGGATCTCCTATGCTTAAGTCCGAAGAACCATTCATACAAAAAATACAAGCTTCATATACTTAGCATCCACCCACGTATCACACCACTCTAAACAAAATCTAAACCTACCATTAAATAAAAAAGTATCCCTTCACTAAAGACTAACAGACACAAAAGATAATTTTGCTCATCATCAGCGGGTCAAGTAGAACAGCCACCAGCTACAAAGTAGAATAACCCAGCGCCAAGTCAGACAAACTTCAAAGTCCATCTCCCACCAACTACAATTAATCCGCGTTCCCTCGGGTCCTACCGTGGCACCAATTAAAAAGAAACCTCCTTCATCCAATAGGAAGGAAAGAAAGAGCGGGAAACATCATCCAGGTCACTGGAAAGTATCGCCCCTCGAGCAGGCTTCTTGCTCGCGTTTCGAAAGGAAGACGCACCCTCGCCCTCGAGCGGCGGAAGTGGCGCACGGGGCAAGATGTATCTCGCTTAAACGTGACGTATTATTTCAACGGTCCTCGTGTTCCCATTACCGCGCTGGCACAGGCTGATGGAAGATCGCGCGCGTATAACTCGTTCGAGCGGCGCGGCCAACAGCGCGGAGGAGGGCGAACGGTGGCGAGGGTACGTTGTACGACGCGGCGCGTGGGGTGAGTCGGGGTGGCGATACGGTCGGCCGAGGGCGGAGACGGAGAAAGTTAGGGTGGATACCTGCGGGCAATCTACCTGTATTAAATTAACCACCGCACCGCGAGGCGCACAGGCTCTCCTCGTGCTCGCGTGTCCGGGAATGCTCGAAAGCGAGACACGGACACTAAGAATTCATTAGTACGGCCACCCTCGTTGCTAACTCGATGGCTGTGCACCGTGCGTCGCCCCCTTGGCAAAATCGATGAATCTTCCGAGGGTGAGCCCGTTTATTGTAATTATCATCAGGAGTTCGAACTTCGATCGCTAACGTGTACTTTTTTTGTTTGGCTGTAGAGTCTGACTAAAATTGAAGGCTCACTTTCGTGACAAATGCATTGAGGTATTAGACGTTTCATAAGGCTTGGGTATGTATTTCTTTTGGGGTTGAAAGTAGACAGACAGTACTCTATTTATTCTACTCTGTGAGTTGCGAAACTTTTCTTATTGTGGTTGTCATGTAATGAGTTTTGTCGAAGTCTAAAGTCTTTCTTGTTTAGTCCCGAAGTCAGGATCGCATGTTACGAAACATTTTCGCTGTGCCTGATGGAAGAATGAAGTACAATTTCCAACTTCAGCGCTAAGCGATATACTCTATTTAGATGGACTGATATGTTGGCATGAGCGGAGTGAAAACCTGACAAATCACATTTCTTCATACTGTGTGTTGGGGAAGCCACGAAAGTCGAACACGACTGAGAATTTATTACAGCTGACTGCTCGTTTTTGTGTCGATGGTTATGTAACACCCCCTCATCATCGGCTGAATCGAGAACGAAGCACGCCATTGAAGCTTTAAATTACAGATATTACTTTCATATTTCGCGCTACTTGAAAAAAGTACTTGTAATATTTGTGTCAAACGAAATGACTTCACGTCATTTTCTTAAATATAGGTGTGATATAACTTGACCATATATTTATTAAAAATTGAAGATAATTCTGTCAGTGAAGCTTCGAAGTTTTTTACAAAATTTGGAACTTGTGATAGCTTTCGAGACTTGCCACCAATAAAACATCGCCGCGCGATGCGAGTAAATACCATTGAAATTAAGCGGCTTCGACGAGGCCCATTTCCGTTTCATTTGCTAAAACAAATCGTACGTCGATTGTCGGAGAGGCCGCGATGAAAGTGCACTTAGCTGATGAGAGCCTACACGGAACGTGCACGCGATATTCGCATGCCTCGCGCGTAATGTACAAGCTTCTTTTACACGTGCCAAATCGTATTTGAATAAACACGCGTTCGTCGCTATTTTTACGTCCATTTCTCCTCGACTCCATCCCATGCCTGAGGATTGATTATTCCGCGCAGCAATTTGATCTCAACGCATTTTTAAATTAACGCAAATCCATTATTTAACGATATATCCGATTGCAAGGGGAATACCAACAATTTTAATAGAGATGCTTCAATATCAGCGAGCGTTTTCAAAAATAAATATTAACAAACATCTCTACGTTAATTTCGAAATATTCCAGCATTGCTTTTTACCCTCCACTCCCCTTTTAATCGTTTTAATCGTATTAAATTTCAATTACTGCACAATTTTCGACGCAATTGTTCAAACAAGGGAATATCAAGATAGATAATCTCGATGCGTTGGAAATGTCGGGCTTTTAAATATTTCATTCGATTTCACCGAAACAGTTCCGCCTATCATTGCCCACGCTCCACGCGGATCCCACAATCGAGCTGCGATTTTCCACGGTCCTGCTATTAGTTACATTAAAAGAAGAAGGAGAGAGAATGCACGGAATTGACGTGCACGCACATCCGGGGCGTATTCGCGCGTTACCCCGTCCACGATAAGGGCAAGAAGGGGTAAAAATGCGCGCGGGTTCAGACCTATCGTTAACTTTTGTCTGGTCACGTGCCTCGCGGCGTTAACCCGCCTATTACCTTCGTACGCGCTTCGAGAGTGGAAAAAGCGAGCACAATGGGGCAAGTGCGTGATCGTAATTTACTTTTCACCAAATAATAAGCTGGATAGAGTGTCCCACGGTGGAAAAAAAGGTAATGCAACCAATACTCTACGTCGAGCGAAACGTGCCCGACAGACGAACGCTCCGTCGATTCGATTTGCATAATGCATGCGTTTTAGTGGACATTGCGGGGGAGCCTGTCCATTTGGAGAAATAAATTCGTAAACGATTTGATGGATGATAACTTTGGAAACGCGAACCTGTCAACAGTGTTGCGCTTTTGGAGTTTGGAGCGATGACAGTAATTATTGCTATTTGATTAGACTGGAATTATATCGAATAGATATCATCGGTTTAATTTCAGTGGCCTGTGATGACTGTGAAAATGAAGAGTTCAGTGACTCACGAATTCGTCCATGAGGGATTTACATATGAAATTCGCAGGTTTAAATTTCCTTTTCATTTGATAACAGTCACACGTAAAAACTGTAAAAGAAACGCTACAGTACTTTGGAAAATGAATTAATATTCCGATTGCAAATGAAAGAACACATGAGTCAGTGTATGCACGTAGTAAGAGGCCTAAGTTTCTCAGAACCGAGTCATAAAATTGCATCACTGTTATACGATAATTAGCCATAATTAGAACGAGATTGGAAGACGGATCGACGCGACATGGTGCGAGCAGCGATCGCGCGACAAACACGAGTCCACGTCGAGTCGAAATAGAGGCGCGTGATTAACTGCGAGGCGTTATCCGCCTAACCGTGTAAACGTCGTTGGCCGAACGGGGTTAGAAAAATCGCCGCTACGCCGCACAATGGTGCACTTTATCCGCGTAATTGACTCAATGACCATTTGCCAACGTGGAAGTTCATCGTCGTTGTCCTCGTCGTCGTCAACTACGACAACGACCACGACGACGGGCCATCGAGGTTTCTTTATCCGGCTGACCCAGTCAGATTGCTGCAGCGCAAAAGACGCGCGGCGAGAGATACGAGCCGAAAGAGGACGAGAGGGAGACAGGCCGATGGGTGGAAAGCAGCTGATGAAACGGGACGAGCAGCAAGTGGAATAAGAAGAAGAGAGTGGGAGGTGCCGCGCGAGAGACCCGTGGAGAAGAGAGCGTTATTATTGCTCGCCAAATGACTCACTGTCCCGACCAATGGGGAACGAGGAAAAGGCGATTCGCTGTGCAAAAACTCCTGATAACAGCTATCTATCGCGTTACGCGTGCTCCGGCTGCACCGTGCCACTGTCCACGAGATTTATATTAAGCCGCGCGTTGACTAATAATCGGCTAATGAAATTCGATGCTCTGGATCGATCGACTCGATCGTTTTGTCGCGTCTTCCTGTTACCGCTGCCGTCGCCGCGACGCGACGCGACTTATCTCCAGGAAACGCGGGACGAACACGATCGCGGGGATTCCGTGAATGCCCGTTCCGATAATACCGAGATCGCGTTCGACATTCGTGAACCTCCGCCACGCGGAAGAAACGCGATTGCCCTCCCCCGATCAGGCGATGAATGGAGAGGCAGCGTCTTGCAAGGGGAAAAAGAACGTGATAGTCAGACCTAGATTCCGGCTCAGGACTCAACGCTGGAAAAATTCGCGCGATATGATATTCGATACAGAGAGAATTAGAAGCTACTGAATCGTGAAATATAGTAGCTGCGCCCATTTTTAAGGCCAAACCCTTTCCTTTCTCATTTTTTACATGAATTTTCTGAAAATGCTTTTCTACTCGGATGCGGGGCGAGAAAATGAAGGTGGTTTTTCCCTGAAAATGTTTCTACGATTTTCTTCGATATTCCAACGATTAGCTGAGTATATTCCGAGCTCGAAAAAGCCATCCTGCTTGCGATAGACATCAAATCAAAGCTTTGTCGTTTCAATTTTGGTCATACCAGGTTCTATAAAATTCCCATCAGTATTTCATTTCCCTCAGCGTCAACTACACGGTAGTCAGATTAAAAAGGGCGTCCTTTTTCGAACAATGGGATCGACGAAATATTTCCAATTAACGTTGCCACTTTGATCGGGCCGTGAACGGGCCGCTGTCCAGCACGAGCGATTAATTCGAATCACGAGCACGCTGCGCACTTTAATTCCCATCATAGCCGATCAACCCTTCCCCGTTCTGGCCCCTTTATTTTATTTTTCTCCCACGGTGCTGCGGGGGAGTAAATTCATAGCGTGCTCGGACCGAGAGGGGTCGCCGCCCACGCGGCAGTGAAGTTCGAGAACTTTAAACCGGGGTTTATCGACTAATTTAGCCGAAGCCAAGGACAGCCAGGGTCTCCGGAGACAGACTTTCCGCGATGGCCCTCCCGATTGGACGGTCGACTAGTTTCGAACTCGATAAACCGGAGGCGAGAGGACCACGTCGAAGTTTCGATTCCAGCGGGCGTAGTCGCGCACCTCTCCGACGACGACCGAGATTTCGTTAAAATCAACACGAAACTCAACTCGAGTTTAATTCTATTAAAGTCGTCCGCTTGACCATTATCAAGTATCGCGGTAGTTAACGATACGTTCGATCGTTAGCGGTGAGCCACGTGTTCCGAATATCCATTCGATTCAAACTTCCGTTCCTTCAACGAAAAACTAATCCGTGGTTCTGTAGTGTCTTGTTCGTTAGAAGCCATTAAAAAGTGGTGAACTTGAGAAATACATGCCTTTGTTATTCTAGGTAATGTTAACGTTAATGTCGGTTTCCGTAATCTAATTTTAAATAGAATAGAGAACAGTGACGCGTTGAGAGGCATAAATTACGCAACAGTAGCATGAAACACGAGATAAGAGAACCAATGAAACCGACTGAAACTCGACTGCCGTTTTATTGTCTAAAAATTGCCCGAAGCGTTGATACCGAATCGCCACACAGAAAGTGTAATCATCCGCCACGCGTAATGGTTAAGTGGCGAGTATAATCGCGCTTCCCGATACTCTGCTGAAAAATGCAGCAGACGATAAAGCTCGTCGCATTTCTTCCGCTGTGGGCGACTGAATAGACGAGTGTGATTCCACGCGCATTATAATTGCGTCTTTCATAAATTACCACAGTAGATATCTAAAAACCTCTACAAAAATCTAGCTCCACATGCCCCTTTTTTTAACAATTAAAAAATGATGCATGATAAAAGTAGCTGATCAGATACACCCTTAAACCGCAGAAATCTAAATAACGCTTAGTCCCAAGTTAGTAAGATGAACATTTTCTTGCCATTTTTTAGGTCCCCACTACTGTTCATCGCGGACCAAAAACGCGATATTACGTCACGTGTGCAAGAAAGCGCAGATGGTCGTTAACAACGAATCCACGTGTAGGCCATGCGCGCGTGAACGTGACGCATTGCGTTATTTTTCGTCAATCTTCTTCCACAGCAACAAAACAGCAACACGACGCCCATCGTCGCCCGCTCCCGCTTGTCGCCGCTTCTTACGCTCCGGTTGCGTACTACGCAAAATCTATCGGATCGGTCTGGCTATTATTACTACACTCGCGATGTTCGTACACGCTTACGCGCCTCTACATCGCCCACGAACCGCGATACTGCTCTTCCTCACACGTTCGTGGACCTCCACATGCGCCTGTTGCGTGAAAACCACGTTGCTGAAGGCGATTATTGCCACCGATGTACTAGCGATGAAAGATGCACATGTTGAGTGCTTTATAGGGTATTCTACTTTGAAATAATGAAGATGCTGAATTTTCTGTATTCTCAAGTAGAAGGCTTGAATAAATATCTGTGCTGATATTTGAGAAATCGATATGCTTTTAGTTTGGAAATAGCTATATATAAAATTAGACTCGATATATCTTGACTTGTAGATAGTTTCTAATGTTAGTTGTTCGTACAGCGACGCGATCGCTCGAGAAAGTAGATAGTGAGCGTTCTACGCCAGACAAGGAGTTAATAGTAGATCGATGCGAATCAATTTACAAAATACCGCCAGATGTTATTGAACAGCGACATTGAAGTCATCTGGCGCGAATGTTTATTGATTTCTTTCTTAGAAAGTGATCGAATCGCGAGTTCTTGTACGTCGTGTTGATTTCTTACCAACAATTCCTGTATTATTCTCTTCTTATTAATCGCAAAGATAAACGGCCAAGGATTAATTATAAACGCTGAGGAAACTGTAGCTGCGTGGATTTAATAAACCAATGAAATAATAAGTGCTACAGTTTGTGAACTCGAATTATCGAGATTTAAATATTCACACGAGAACATTGATTCTTTTAAGATGTTCATCATTAAGCACGTGTTATTAATATTTATTGGCTATATCGCAATTATTAAACACTCATGCTCTGCAACAGGAAGTACACGTAGCCTCATGTTTCTGCATGATTCCCGTTCCCCTCGTGTGCTTAATAGCGAACGATCCTTAATGACAGTTCCCGAAGCGAGGTTCGCTCGCACGAGCAAATGACTTTTCTCGTGAACGTAGAACGGTTTTACTCGCGCGAGATTAGCGGGGTAAACGAGTGGAGCTGTAATTTATTTAAATTACTTGTTTACATGCGTTGTTAAATATTCCTTCTCGTACGCTATTAAGGCTGATGCCAGTAACGCTGCATTCTGAAGTATACATTCTTAAGCATCAAGGGACAAAGTTCTCAAATTTCTTAATTTTCAAACATATACCTGAATCTTCTCAAGTCTCCCATATCTCCCAAACTTCCCAAGGATTCCAAGCTCATACATTCTCAATTTTCCAAATTCCCCAAATTGTTCAAATTCCCAAGTTACCCGACTGCCCTAAATGACAAATCCCTTCTTCTTCGCATTGCCAACTCTCAGCTCTTGAATCCTTAACCCATTTCCTCTTCCCCCGCGAATCCCAAAGAAAAACATAGCTCTACACGTGTCTCCCATTTAAAAGGCGAGGTCAGAACTTCAGAACACTTGAATACGCAAGCCTCGCAACGACCGCCAATCACCCATGACCGACCACTAATCACACGCACGATTACGCGCGCGGCTACGAGACGTTAACAGCTCCCGTTGCAATAATTATGCATTTAATGCCGTGCATTGTCGAGGGAACAATTCAGTACAATCTCCCCTGCGCCGTTCCCCTCGCCATCGGTTTGTTTTGACGCTCGGTGACAATTCGAGACAAATCCATTAAACTATTGCCGGCTTTTGTGTTCCAGATAGGTCCCATTACATTATCAGTGTAAAGTAGAGAGGCGGCGGCCGGTTCGAAGCGTCGTAGAACAGCAACTAGCCGGCCCAGCTGTTCGCGTCCAATTAGCCTCGCTTGATAAGCTCAACAATACCGGCATTATTACAGAACAACCGAGCGCTTATACGTGCCTCGTAGCGCCGTTACATTTTGACGTTTCCATTAGCCGTCCTCCATCCTCCTTCTCCTCTCCCCCTTGTCTCTTCTTCTCGCCCTTTTCGCCGACCCTTCGCGCAGACTTCAACTTCACGTTCGCCTCACTTTGGGGAACTCTTGTTGCTTCTCGAACTCTTGTACGTCGGTTAATTAATTTGTCTGTCTTGTTGCAGGTCGAGCAACGTTTGTTAATAAGTTCAGCTCGTCGCGGAATTTTATTTTCTTGCGTTGTAACGTGGCAACCTTCAGAGTTAACCATCGACCATTTCTTAAACACTGCGTCAAGTTTTTCTCGTGGATCTTGCGTCGTCCTCGCTGTCTGAAGCTACTTTGGCTTTGAGAAGACTTGGTACATGTTCACCTTTCTTTCATCCTGTGCTCTTTGTGAAATATTATAATGAAATATTCGTGTGTTGTAGATTTCATGTATAATAATAACATGTAGTTAATCATTTTTAATAATAGAATCATAATAATTCTAACATATTGTGATACAGTAATAAAACCGTGTCAGTTAAGAGTTAATCATATGTCTGACCATGACTTTCCAAATTCCCTTTCGAGCTCTGGCATCGTTGACTCAGAAAGTAGATTAAGTCTTCCTGATGTACTCAACAGCCCAAATTTTTCTAGAGCTATTTTTCTCTGTATTCGTTGAGATGCTAAATATTAGACGAATTCAAGCATTTAATCGTTCCTATGCAGTAAATTCTACTGAATTCTCTTTCACGCTAAATCCAATTTTCAAGATCCACCAAACGATTGTCAGCAAAAAATTGATGCTTCTTCCTCCCCACACGTCTTGCCAGCATATCGTCTGCATTTCACTCCCCTTTCAACGAGCTGCTTCGAAAAAGTCCATTCGAAAGGATGACAATATCTTGTCAATGCAGCCTATTCCACGGCGATCAGATTGACGCGTCCGCATCTGAATTGCAGATGCGTATCGAGGAAATTGTACGAGTGAGACGTCGGGATACCTTGGGAATACATTACGCCAAGCGTGCACGGCTGCATTATTACCCTTAAAATTCGCCTCTGGAGCGCTACCGTGAAATATTCGCGGCGTCTTATCGCCGTCTCCCCGCCACTCGAGCAGAGATTCTCGAAACGCGCTATTAAAACTTGCAGACGTTTCCTTCGCAACGAGTTTTCGCATTAGTATATTTAGAACATGGCTTTTATAGGGAATTTCATTTCCAACGGAATCTGGAACGACGTTAAAGCGCTGTCTGTCGAAGAATCGCGACATTTTCCTAGTTCACGTCCTCTAAATCCGCGCTAGAGCAGAGATAAGAGAAAATAACGTCCCTGGCCTCGTCTACGTGTCCACCCACGCATCATCCTCTCTCGATACGGAAGCTATCACTCATCCTGCAGAATTTGTTATCGTCGCTCCACTCGAATCTTTCTGCCTCTTCCTCCCTTTTTTTCCAGCCCCGCCCTCGACCCTCCAACCCTCCCCTTATGCCCAGCGTTAATCATCGCGCAAATATAGCTCGTTGCAAGCACAAATTCGATCGGGCGGGAACGCACACGATTCGACTGGAATACTTTACGCTACGTGGACTCTGTTTACCGATCTTATTTCGACGCGACGTTTGTGGAAATTTCGCGAAACGCTGTGGAACGCGCGATGCATAAATGACATAGTGGTACATCGATGGAAATTCTGATGGGAAACATGAGACGAGCTCTCGTTAGAGCTTTCGGAGCCAATATCTCCCGTGCTCGGTGGACGCGTCGTTATTTATACGTACGCGCGGTCGAATTACATGAAATAATATACCCGTGTTTACGTAACGCGTGCACTCCATCAGCAATTATTACGCACGCACGGGAAAGAATAAATTATTGCACGCGTTAACGTCGGCTTGGAAATGGTTTATGCTGGTCGAGGGTTAAAATAACTTTTTCCACGGTTAATCTCTGCTGGGACTTCTAAGAATCGTGGAGCCAAATTATAATAATTCGTCACGGTTTACAGAAATTGTGGACTTATATACGAGAACGAGGAAGCTGTCGGGTTTACTATTCCTATTTCATGGATTTTAGCCTTGATACGTTGGAAATAGGAACAGGGATCTAATCGGTGGTAATTCCAATAGTAGCGATATCATAAATTAATACATTTTCTGCTCCATCACTATTACAATTTTATAAGTTCCTCAAATCCAATACCCATTACCTTCACCTTCCTCTCTCTCCTAAGCACTCCCCATATCCTCGACTGTACCTACCCTCCTATTTCTCTATTTCTAAAGTCAATTTCCCCTCTTCACTAAGCCCACAGTTTATCCCACCATCATCGCCGAACGGTGTCCATTCATCATCCCAAACGGTCCAATAAATTGGTTATTGCTGTTGCTACAAAATACACGAAGAAAATTTCGACAGAAACGCGAATCGACATGGAAATGAGCCAACCAGAACTACATCGCTGGTAATCGTATCACGGGCCTCCGGATGCCCACCCGTGGGCCCGAGAGGTTAACAACCCCTGCCACGTACGAAACATCGCGTCGAACATTGGGATCCGTCGGCTAAACCGATCTCCAAACACGAGGCCCGTGCGTCGCGTAAGCCGCCTCTAATCGTGCCCTCTTATTGCGCCTCGTGCATCGACTCCCTCCCTCGTCCCCCCTCTCCCTGCGCGCAGCGCACGGAGGGGACGGCGTGTTCGCTACGGGCGAATGCGTGTATCCTCGTTATCGTCTTACACACGCATGCACGTGTAGTACGAGGCGTAGTACTACGAGCTGCCCCCCCTCGACCATCCCCTCGCCCACCCTCGGTCAGTTCCCCCCTCGATTCAGCCCCCTCCGCCCCCGCGCGCCTATCCCCGCCAGTCGAGAGCTTGTTTTATCGCGGTCACGTGGTGCGGCTGTGACGTCACGCGGTCACTAACCATATTATGTCCGCGGCACTGACCTTACCCCGCCGCTCCCCTCGCTCCCCTACCCCCTCGCAGCTCTTTCTTACCGCTCTCCTCTGCTCTTACTCTTCGTCTCCCTCCCTGCCCTTTCTCTGGCCATTCTCTTCTGCTTTCTCTCGACCTACGTCTTCAGCTGCTCGCCTCCGCAGCTTTCGCTGCTCTTCCCCGGTTTATTTTGACGTTTCTTTGATTTCTTGTGTCATCCTGTTTCTTCTCGGGACGCTCGGCTTGTGATCTTTGGCTTCTTTGGCTGGTTTCGCTGATGTGTTTGCGTTTTGGGGCTGTTCTCTTTGATACTGGTTGATTCATAAGCTTGTTTCTTTGGATTTTAAAGGGAGACAGGGAGCAAAGGAGTTTTGAAGACTTGATTTTCAGATTCTTGAAGTTTCGAGAAGCTTGCTCTTTTTTAGGTTAAACACTTGCTGGTTCTCCTCTGGATCTAATTATTAATATAGATGCCATGATTCTTTCTTTCTACTTTCGACATGAGCTGACAAATTTACTTCTTTTTGACCTGCAATTTTTTCTTTTCAGGCCTATAACTTTAACAATCCACGAGGCTTAAGTGGAAGGTTCCATGGAAACGACACAGCACTCAAAGTATTAATTTTCCTCGTACGATTTCGGAATACCAATCGACCCAAAAGTAGCCCTTCTTCTACAGCTGCTCGAATCGTCAGTATCGCGAGGGTTAAAAGCACTGTTCCGCAAATAGAGCCCATTTCGGTTTTCCGAACGGTATACGCGGTAACCGTTACGCAGTACTAATTGGATAATAATTGCAGCGATGCTCGGGGTAATGGGATAGCGCGCGGTGGATAATCGAGGAACGTTACGAAGCCGATGGTTAGCTTCGAGGTCCTCGTTTGAGAGATTCGAGGTTTTATTCCGCATCGCGATAATGCTTCAGGCTGTTTGATGCTGCGGCCTCGCGTACAGCGGTCGTCGAGGATGGGGAAGGCGATTGAATCTTGAAACGCAGCAAGAAAGTGGCTAGAGCCTTATGTGGTTTGATGATTCTTTGTACCCGTCACGCAATAGTGTCACTTTCTACTGGATTGAGTTACTTCTAAAATAGAATTGTAGAAGAAGAAACGATGCGTCCATATAGGAGCACTTGATTTATTGGTCGAGTGATAGTATCTACTTAATTAGTAGAACTTCGTTGCGAAAGACTGTAGGTATGTAACTCTTTTTAGGAGAACAGTGTAGTAGTCTTCCTTTATAAATTGCTTTAAAATAAATACACTATTTATCTTAGCTTTGATTCAATTTTAATACAGTCGAAGACCCCAGAGTTTTCATCGCCTAAGCTGCCCACGAAACCTTCTAACACCCAGCTTCTCTTTCGCCAGCCCGTCTCTCAGTAAACCTTACCCGATACTAATTGGATAATAACAGCAGTGATGCCTGGTAATGAGACAGAACTACATGCCTCGCTCGGCCAACGATAAAACAATTACAATTGACCCCCTGATTCCCCAATTACCCGAACACCTCTATTAAACATTCAATTCTATTATTATTTCTCGCTGCCGCTCGTGAACCAGCCAGAAAGCCAGCTTCTTCCGTCTTATTCGTTTCTTTATTAATCCCATCTTTCAGCTCTCTGGAAGTTCGCGATCGTTTCAGTTCTAACTAGAGGAAGAACGGGAGCGGCGATAGGAAAAAGTAAAGTCTGATAAATTGCCGATCCCTGCGAGCAGTCCGAGATATTTTCTTGCCGCGTGTACGGGCCCCGAGGAGCCAAGAGGTAATCCGATCTAACGATTTAAGTTGTCACCGAAGCCTGGCCAGAGTTTAACTGACTACGGTGTAACTAGTAGACAGGGCAGCAGTCCATTGGTTAACCGCTGGTTATACGGCCAGCGGAAGTTCTCTTCGAAAGTTACTGCGAGGAGAGAAGGAGCTTAGGAGTTTTCTTCTTGTACGTCCGTGTCTCAAAGACGCGTCCTTACTGGGGACGGATTAAAGTGTCATTAGGCTCATTAAACTGTATTTAATGGCGGGTTCGCGGAAAAGGCCGGAGTAATCCTAATTGAAGCGACCCCTGGGTAACGTTTATTCAATCGACGGTCGAAAATAATTACGCGGGAACCTTTAATCGTTTTTCTCGCCCCATACGCTGCGCTCGTATCGTCGTGGATCTCGATATACAGCTGCGGCGATCGAGGACTAGAGGTAATAACACGACGATGAAGAAAAGGGAGGAAAGCAGAAATCGAGGGGATGAACGGTACGTATACGAAATCATCGAGAGCGCTATGGTAGAGCCGAGGGCTTCGATACTATAAATCTCTCGATTGCCATCGACCGTTATCGATAATTCCTGGATAAATGAATTTATGCTGGCCGTGCGATCGTAAATAGCGACGGCCGATCCTATATTGCCAGGGCAGACCGCTGTCTGGGTCTGTTCTTTGCAGGACCAATTGTCGTGATCGCGGTTTCATGCGCGTTTCGTGGAATAAGTAGAGGGTACGCTGGGAGGTTGTTGATCTTGAATATTTTTAGATATGGTGGAGTGGAGCAACTTTTTCTTGCGGTGATCATTTTATACTGGCGGGGCTTCAGAGGAAACCCAGACTACTTTATTGAAGAAATTTTAATGTGACTCGATTCTTTGGGGCTGAACTGTGGCAGTACTCTTTTCGTAAATTCGATGAGTAGAGAATATAGTTTAGACAGATTCAATGTGGGAGGACCAAGATAATTATAAAAATTATTTTTTTACGGTTTACAGAAGCCTAGTCAAAAGCCTAGTCACCCTCACAATGGACTCATTAATTAGAAATCCCTCTTAAACCAAATCTAATACCTCCCTACACAGTTTCAGCTACAAAGCTGCAGCTATGGAAGCCTTGAGGGTATTACCAAAGATTTCATACCCATAATTCTTTCTTCCTACAATCTTCCATGGCCAAGATTGCAGCGGCGGTTGGCCCTGGCCACGCGATAACGATAATCAAACGATACTGCAGGGGAACAAGTAGCGTTAAGAGTCGAGCAGCGTCGCGACACTAAACTGGGAGGATCCTCAAAATAAAAGGGAGAAAGAGCCGCGTCGCGAGACGACGCTACGCGATATGAATCTCCAATCTGGCGAGCTCCGCTTTCCCCTTGCCACGAGCTGCGATCGTGGACAAACCAGTTTCCTAATAAAATAATAAAAGCCCTTTTCTCGCAGGAGGCAAAACGACAAGGAGGACTCGGTCGGGCATATGTATGTAAGCGCATACATATGCATGCACGCGAGCTACAGCAACGCGATACACGGTGGAAAAAGAGCGAGCGGCCAAGATCGGGCAAAAAGAGGAGGCCCGAGTGACTCAGAAGGGTTGAAGGGAAAAAAGAAGGAGAAGGTAGAAATAACGGCCGAGGATCGGAACACGCACGTGGTCGAACACGTGTGTCCACGCGAAGAGGCCACTACGTGGTAAGAATTGTGTTTGGCTCTACCTTCCGTCGATTTCCACGCTCGATTAGCCGCGACGCATCCTTGGACACGCGTAAGAATACTCCAGAGGTTTTCTGGTTTTTTGAAATGCCAGTGAACATGGCTGATGCCTCGAGATGTCGAAGAGGTAATGGCTTCAGGAAACACTTTGTGTCTTTGTAGGTAAACATAAATATGCAATTGCATCTTGGTAATGCATTTCTTACATCAGAGAATAAAGTTAATCTTGAGATCCTGGACGCAAATCATCCTACCAGAAGTCCACCCTGTGTATCTTCCAAAGATTCAATTACCTACATGCATGTAGCTCTGCAGAGCTCAGCAAAATTTCTCCATCCCTTCTGATCGATAAGTTTTCAATTTCCCACAATTTCCCAACCACCTTATAACTCTCGAAAGCAGCTTGATTACATCAAGAAACTCGAGCGACTTCGTTCCTGCAAATTCAACTCCTAAGAGACTTTTAAGAGGATCATTTAATACTCGAAGCCAGAGTAGGAACTTTTAATTTACAGTCCAGAGAATATCGCAAGGACTGTCCTCGATGGCGAAGCTTCCTGATCCAAACAAACCGGAAACAATTGGATCTCGTCGCGCATGGAGACTCAAACGTCTCGAATAACCAATCAACTGGCCGTGCAACGAGCGAATACGCGACGCTAGAAACGCTGTGTAAACCGCAGCAACCAGTGGAAACATCCTCGCGGAGAGAAAACTCGAACGTCGGTGCCTCGAACCTGAGCGCAGACGATAGTCTGGCTTGGATCAAGTGGCAGGGACTAATCAACGGATTTCTACTGATCCAGTGCGCACGAGTGACGACCCGTCGCGATTATAACGCACCGCGTGCAGCTACGACCCACGCACACACGTGAATCTACTTTGGTGTCTCTACAGGCCGCTTCAAACTGATTGGATGATTGGACGTGGTAGCGATGGTAGGTGGTAGTTTGAGAAACGCGGAGGTGTTCGAGTTATTATCGAGATACCAATCAGAGGAAAGACGATGGACTGTTTTATTGTAATAAAAGGAGGCTAAGTACGACAATTTCTAAGCAAGAGTCTTCTAAAAGGAGTATAATACTGTGATATGTATACTCTAGAAATCAATTCTATAGAAAATTGACTGAAATCTGTGTAGAATAGTAATATTAATAAATAAAAGAAGCTTCGTGATACCACTGCTAAGTCTTAAACACTCTAAAATCTGACCCCATAGAGGAGAATATCTTCCAATATTTAACTCATCCCCCCCAATATAAATGTGTTGCCCGAAAAATCTGCATGCTTGAAAGCCTCCCAAAGTCCCAATAAACGAGGAGCAGAATAAACAATGTCCAAGGCAGATCGTTTTATGAAACAGCCTGTGCACCGTTCACAGAGCCTCTGGTCTACGTGTGCGTGTGTGCACTGGTGTACAGTTATAGGTAACCCGGTCCGGTAATTGCCGGTATGAGCAGAGGTCCAGATGCTCCCCAATCAGTGGTCCTCTACCTCTGGGTTCGCCTCCTCCTCCTCCAGCTATCTGCGCTCTCCTCTTACGCTCTCTCACGCGCGTATATACGTGCTCGTGCGCGAGCGAGCGAGCGAGGTGATCGTGTTGAGAACGGCCGGTTAGTTCCTGACCATACGCATGGCAGCACCGTTTAATTGGCACTGGACACAATGGATTATGGAATGGTGCCGCCCCTGCCCCACGTCTACCGCCGGTGGTGGCCACCACTTCATGTCAAAACCATTTCGCTTGTTTTACGTACGAAAGTGCCACCGTGCTCTGACAACGCTCTCTCTCCCTGCCCTTGTGCTCCTCTCTGGACCTCTCTCTCCCTACACGTCCTATTCTGCCTCTGGCCTCCCTCTTATTCTCCTCCCTTTGATTCCTGTTATCTCTCTAACTCCTCGCTGCTTGGCCTTATTGGCATCTGATTACTCTGTTCCTCGGGTCGTATTTGCTTTTCCAAAGCAGTCTGGCTTTTGTGGATAGCGTGGTAGAGAAATGTCGAGGAAAAGAGGAAAAGATTTTGCCTGTTTGGAACTTCGGATAATTCATGTTGGATGTATCTACTTATTCCTAAATTTCTATTTATCTAGCTGCGTTACGAGTTCCATTCATACGAGTATCCATTAAACAGTAATTCGATGATTGCACATTTCCCAATGTCTTTTATTTTCCTGTCCCCCCAGCAATATGATTAGATTTCTTCTATAGTCCTCAAGGCAATGACAGCAGTCACGACAGCAAGAACGCGATCCTTTTCACGGAAGTCCCTTTCACCCCCGTGTCCGCGCAATTTCATCGGCAGGGGGGCAGGAAAACAATAAGGGCAACAGACAGAGCGACGGAGGGCTCGTTGTAGTTAGAAATTCTGTCTAATAAAACGCGCGTTTCACGGAGCCGATATCCTGTCTCGTGACGTGGCAATAACAAACAGGTATCAAAAAAAAAAAGTTATCGTCGAATTGATGCCAACGAGTTTGCCCCGGGAACTACATTTTCGATATCAATCACGTACAAACACGCGCTCGCCCGAGCATCGTGAAATTTTATTTGAAACGCGGCCGCGTTTGTACGAGCTACGAAACACAGCCATTTTTTAAAAAGCGTCGGCTGCTTTTTTTTCGTTTAGTTCTGTTCATTTTTCGTGCTCGTACCGCCTGGCTACAATCCGATTCGCCGATACGCGCGACAGAGAAACAGCTCCCTAAATGTATCGTTTCTCTGCACGCCGCGACGCTGTTTTGCGTTGAAATTTTTATACCACCATCGGGGGATATGAAAACGGGAGTTGGGACTTTGAATGAAAAAATTATTTTCATCACCGTGGACGTACTTTGAAGATAGAATTTGTGTTATTAGAATTTTCAGATGAGTTAATCAAAGCTCCCCAGCTCGCTGAAGCAGTAACGCAAGTGATTTACTATTTTCTAAATACTCAAAAAATGAATTTCTGCCGCTGAATATTTGAAATATCTGTTTCATTGGAGTTCCTCAATTAACCGAAATATTTTTTTTATAAATATTAAAATAGTTAGTATCCCAAAAAAATTACTACTGATATTTTAGATATAGATACCACCATTCTGGATGAAAAAATTAATTTCCTCCATAACTCGCAGTCGCCACGAAAGAGGGACGATATTTATGAATTAACGTCGCATTCCCTCGCATTCCAGAATTTCAGCGCGCGGACTCAAACAGACTTTCCCTCAGAGGGGTTCATCGACGCGGTCCCGCCGGACTTCTTCGGCATCGAAAAGCAGTAAGCGTCTTAAATTTATCGCCGGGCTATTCCGACGCCGCGACGCGACGCGTCGAGGCGGTCGAGGATAAAGGAATAGCTGCAGCAGTCGAAGCTACCCCCTGGAGGAAGGGTGGAAAGAGGGTTCGCCGCCGGTGGGACGGGGAAATAATAAAAATAGACAGTTACGGTTAAAGCACGGTAGACTGACCCTCGACAATCGTCGTTAGCTATATTTTGAGAGTCTCATTACGCGATTCCTGAATCGTACTGTTCGCTTATTTCTCGCGTCCCCTCGCTCCTCACCCTCGTCACCCCACGCCGCTCTTTCGGCCTTTAACGCGAGCCTTCGACTATAAAACTTGGACCTTTTCCTGTTCCTGTCTCGTTACCAGACGCGAGCACAAAATCCTGTGGGACAAGACGCGACGTCGACGTGCGGAAGAACCGTGGAAAATCCACGAAACGATCGGATCGTTCTCGGTGAATCTTCCCAGATTCTTATCGCTGAGAATTGCTCGGCAGTTTGAGACATCCGGTATGGAGGGGTGAAAAAAATTCAGAAGTGGCGATTTTTTAAAATGTCAAGCTTGGTAGTTATTTGTACGTGCGCGGTGCTTCGGTGGATGCACAGATAATATCGGGGGCTAATTAAACGTTCCCACGTGCGCGAGGACGTAACGATGACACGCATTGGGTAATTTGTTATACGGTACGACAATTATGTCGCGTTATTTCGCCCGGAACAACTCTCGTTTCCGCATATTATTTCCCGCTTGCTGCCTGCGGCCTGGGAAAATGATTTGCGGGAGCGTGACAAGCGCGTGCTCATGCATATGGTCATATGGGAAGTTTGGATTTTAATTTTGAAATGTAATGAGGGCTTACGATTACCAAAACTCATGTTTAGTCATCCTGAAAGGAGGATGAAGAGCTGAGACCCTTCGCGTGGAAAACTGTAATTAAAAATAAAACGTTCTGTTCAGACTCACCCCCTCTGATGCTGGAGCTGGCTTTCCCTGTGAATTCCCCAGTCCTGCAACAATTAAAAATATTTAACTCAAAAATTGCTACAATAAAAGTTCGACCTACCAAAAAAGGTTTCTCAATTTACATGTGCCTAGTAGTACACTATGTTTCAATCCTAAGTACCTACTTAAAGGATTAAGCACTAAGTCGCGGGGATTCAAGTTCGTCGCGACATTAATCGCGGCAGGACCCATTCGAGGGCCTTCATCGTCGTTGGAAAAATAGAGGAAGTATAAATACCAGACGATGTCGCCTCCAGTACAACGAGGATCCGAGTATTTGGGAGTCTGGATGCAGCGTCCCAGTCGAGACAAGGCATAATTTAACGCGCCCATTGGCCAAGGGTGGACGGTACATAACTCGACCCCCGTTCCACTCGTTTCATTCGGGCGACTTGGCGCCCTCCTCACTTATTCCTCTTCACCCTATTCGACCCTCCCCGCCATCGTCCTCCCACGTCCTCTTCCTCTCGCAATATCGTACGGTCAGACTGCGCTGGACAATGCGTCGCATTCAATTCTATACCCGAACCGTATAGAATCCTCGGCTGCTGGGGTTGTATGGACCAACAGATAGGGGAAGGAAGGGCAACGGGGAGGGAAAGAGGAAGAAGAACGCGAGCACGAGTAAAAAGAAGAACGAACGACGATGAGGGACGAGACAAGAAGAAGGGGCGCGAGGGAAAAGAGAAACAAGGTGAGAGGTGGTCAAAAATAGGGGAGAAAGACGAAGATAGGACAGAGAGGGAAGAAAAGGGTGGACCTTCCATGGGGCACTCATGTGTCATTTAACTGAAATACCTCCGATGCGCCGAATTGATTTACAGTCGGACGCTCGTGCACGTTCTAGAGGAGCGAGAGGGAAAAGGGTCGAGCAGAAGTGTGGGTGCGGGGGTTGTACGCGAGAGGGTGGCCCAGGCGGTGCCGATCCGCGAAATAGCTGGAGTGAGTCGTCCTGCCTGGCCGAAGAATTGTGGGCATCGCGTGACGAAATTTATTTATTGCACAACGAGCCGACGGGTCGCGGCACCCGGCACCTAGGGTCAGGATAAATATGGAACAGGATCTTGGCGGGATCATTAATCGACGGGGTTAAGAATGGAGGATGACGAGTCGTTCACAGGGGATGATTAAAATTCACTTTGCCCTCGATGGGAGTAATGAAAGCCATTAAATGGTAGTTAAAGGAGGGATCGCATACCCTGAAGGATTGCTTACCCTGAAAGTAACCCTTTGAACTTGTTTCAGGGAATTGTTTCGTGATTTTCTCAACAAGTGTGATTGATCTACCTAGTAACTCGAATTTAAGGGGTGAAACTTTCTGGGGCTTTCGAAGTAATCGACCCATTGACTTCAGGTACTCACACAAATCTAAAATAAGTGTAACATTGATTCTATAGTATTCTTAATCAATTTTTTTTTACTCTACTGTGTATCATGTTTACACGAAATTCGTCTAGAAAACTTTCTCGCATCTTCAACCAATTTTCAAGACCAGCGCCAGAGGGAAGAAACTTTTTCCAGGTATCCTCATCCCTCAAACTCAAGTCACTGCATCCAAAGAAAAATACATGACCCTCGTTTGTAGCTACACCACAAAGTTCCGTCAAAATCAACAGGAGACCTCGCGCAGACTCCTTGTAAGCCCCATGTCTCACTCCCCATCGATCCTGTAACATTGGCTTACGATTAATCCCCAACGGAATCGAACGTAATGCAGGACTTGGAACTGGAGGCCTGTCAGAGCTGTAGCTTTCGCTTAAAATGCGGCGACGTTACCACAGGCGCAATTACCGAACGCGAATCACGTGTGACCAGGACTGGATCCAGCGCAATGTCAGAATCGAATGCGCGTGTAATCTCCATACTTGACTGCTCTCACCCTGTACAATGTGTACATTCGCAGAAACACGTGTGTGCACAGTGTAAGAGCACGGTGACCACAAAGCAGCAATTTCACCGACTCCGACGAGAATAATCGTCCGAGGTGACCACGATCGATCGTGCGTGGCCGGCGACAATCGTGTGCAAAGTCACCGACGTCACTTACGATCAAAGGAACCATCACCTCGATCCTGTTCGTTGCCACGATTGCAACAGTATTGAAGATGGAGGGGCATTAAAAGAACGATGAAGGAAACACTTGATTAACTGTGATTCGAGCAAATGGTCCAGGGGCTGAAGAATGTATATGTGGAGGACCCTGCCAGACCTTAGATTAACTTTGCTCATTTTTTAAGTGAAGTTGTAATTATTTTAATTAAAAAAAATTTTTTAATTAGAATCTTTTCTCTCCACATTTGAATATTTAAGCTTAGTATCTAATGAATTAAAAGGGGAACCAAGGAGACCAAGATTAGATGCCACATCTGATTAACTTTATTCTCAAACGCCCACGTGAAAGGATCAAAGTGCACATCGCTTTGCTTGCAATTGCATCCTCGATCAATCGAGTAGGAGATGTCGGAAACAGAGTGCAACGTTGCTGCGCTTCTATCGATGCAACCAGCTCAACATTTCCTCCTTCATTTACGTTTCCTTCTTTATTTATCGACAGTCGAAGCTTGTCCAAGAGTGGCATTCATTGGCGCTTCATTATGCGACGCGCCATCTGCGGTCGGGATTGACGCGCGTGCAATAATCGTGGAAACACGATGCAATCGTGTGCAACGGGTCGTCGCGCGATCGAAACGGTTCCGCGTGAAATGACAACGCCTCGAGTGGCCAAGAATCGCGATAATTGCAGCTAGGAACTTTCTACATGACTAGGCTCGAGCCTTGAATACATGGATAAGAAAATGCTCGAAGAACGGTGTTACGTAATTGCGTTTGACATCTCGTCTCATGATGGACAACCAGTTCCATTATTCGACGATGAGCCGAGATCAATGCGAGGAGTAAGGTAAATAACTGGCAATGACTGAGCCGAAGAGGGTAGCGTTTGTGCGAGCACTAATTCATCGTGACTCGCCTGCGAATTCTACCTCGACTGTCAGGAGGTCTGATTCACTTCGGGTCTAACTACATAAAGTAAACTGCTTCAAAATACACAGAAACAGAGGAACGTTCTGTTCTGGTATTAATAATGAATTATGAGGACGTTTTAGGAGGTTGGAAACATTTGCAAACGCACGAATCTCGCTTTGACACCTGTTGGTCCTCGTGTCTTTTATCTCGTGTGCAATCTCTGCTACTCATCTCTCTGAGGATGACCACACTAGCCACATAAAAGGGTCAAACGGGCTCTAAAACGCCGTTCGAGGATTTTGTCTCGTTTCCAGATAGTTTCCGAGAAAAGCGGCTTTAGAGAAACCACTTTTTGTCGTGTATTATAAACAGAGGAGGGAAATCAAGAGGCAGAGCACGTTTTGCCAATTATTGAAACGTAATTTGCTAATTAAGTATTACTGTCGAGAATATTCAAACGTATAACAAGCTTGCTTCCTCGTGCTCTGAGCTCTAATGAAATTCTTCCTATGCTTCACGCTGCTAGCAGAACTGCACGCATTACTCGCCGCTAATTCGCCCATAATCGGACCCCTCTTGAAATGCATCTCGTGTATCGAGATAACCGGTTGCAAGAATGACCGCGTTAAGCATCGTATCCTAGGAGCGCTCTAACTGTAAGTACAGCATCTACACGCCCGTGCTTTAGTTGTATGTTCAACAAAACCGGAATCTTAGCGCAAAGTTGCATCGTGGAAGTGATATCTCTCCAACAGTCAGCTACATTTTTCTGGCAACATGATATGTGGGGATTAAGTAGATACCAAGTGGTCGTTTAACAGGAAATAAGTAATATCTAATCAGCGGTGGAATTGGATGCATTTACAGATATCGTTAGTCGCAAATGGACGTGTACGCTGAGAGATGAAAGATGAGATTCGATAATTTCAGTAGTAATACCAGAAATAGTTGATTCGAGAGCATATAATGGGAGTAAGGTCAAGCGCTTTCTTAGAGATATCTAATTACACTATTCAGTTATTCTTGAGATTCTATTTATTCAATTTTTACTAAATAAATTTGAAAACATGCTCTTCTTATTTCTGATGATCTACTTGCTAAGATGTTGTAGCTATGAGACAGTAGTATGCAGAAATTCTACATTGTTACTACAGCCAAGAACGTCTACTGAAACCTGAAAAATCAACCCTTCAACAATACTAATCACACTGGTCTCTGCACATCAGTGATTCATCATTCACACTGCTCAGTATCGCGCGAGAGCTTTCAAATCGCACCGATGCACCGATATGCACCTCCATAATGCCTGCGAATCAGCGATAAAACGTGAAAGCGATACACGGGATAAATATATTGAGAAATCACGCGGAAATGCCGCGGCGCGTTCCCTATCGAGCATATAGGAAGAGAATTCAGCCTCCGGGGAGGGCTGAGTGCAGGGAGCACAGGCCAGGCTCCTTTTCAACGATTTACCTCGCCGTGAGCGCGTTCCACCGAGTCACCGAGCCCATAAATATAAAAGCGCGGGCGGGCAGAGCAAAGTGCTACATTTCGTACTTAACTCCCACCCCCGCCCCCATCTCCATTCAGCGTTGATCGATCTAACCGGATGACGTGTTTCCAGCTCCACCGGCTGGAAGCACCATCCATTAGAGTACCGTGTTTAATCAGAACTCTAAAGTTTCTCGCCAGCACTCCGGTCAGCATAATTGGTCGTTCGCTGGGCGCGAGTATTTGCGTGCCGCTTTTGACTAAACTCGTGGAAATAAAAAAAGAAGGAAGAGGAAAGAGAGAGGGAGAGAGGTAGAGAGAAATGTGGAAGAGACGGAGGAAGAACACGGAGGTAAGACGCGGAGGGGCAAGGACTGTATCGCCCTCGCTGAAAAAGAATAGAGAGAGAAAGGCTCAAGGGGTTGCGCCCAGAGTAAACATGTCAAGCACAGTGCCGCCCATTAATTAGAACCCTCCCCTGCTCTACCTCTTATCCTCTGGCTCTTCACGAGCGAAAGAAAGAGGCCGAGGGATCGAGTGGGAGGGGCAGAGGGACGAAAGAGGAACCACTGTATGCCTGCACCCCGTCGAGCTACCTCGCGAGTGGGATCGCGTCGAAATCCATCGGGTCAGGCGTTCGAATCAAACGACACCGTGCGATTCTCGCTTTCCAGACTCTGAAAGCGTTTAATTAATCACGCGCCACCTCTTTATGGGCGGCGAGACGCGACTGGATTTTATGCCTGGGGATCTCGTTGGGGTTGACTTGGTATAAGGTGGATGGAAATTTCGAAGTCTTCAGTAAATATTATGAAGCTTTAAAGATGAGTTTCAGCCGCCTGCTAATGAGCAACCCGTCATACGCAAAAGTAACTTACTTCCATCTCCATGGAATTTCACTGAACTATTCAATTCTTTCATCCTGTTTTCTACTGTGGATTCTGAACCACCTCGTACATTTGCATTACCATTCCAAGATCTTTTAGAAACGAAAGTCCTAGGATTCTAAAAGTACCTCGATCGTAGAAAGAGCTACATCACAATCATGAAAGAAATTCTGAACAGGAGGATAACTGTAGCTCTCGTCCCAAAAATGTCTCCCTACCTTCGATCAGGGTCGAGGTAATAAAGCCCAGGTCGTATCGGGATGGATCACGTCTACGGTGACTCGAGTCCACTGTTACACATCGAGCCAGAAGAATCCATAGAATCGAGAGGGCTGCGCACGTCGAACATAAAGGGGTGAAGCGCGTTCGCATAGCCAGGCCGACACGACAAAGAGTTTAATTATTTGTAGGAGGCTGTCAGAAGGCTCGAGGGACGCGGGGGATTCGGACCCTCGGCTGCTGCGGGCCGAGCTTCCCACGCCTCACCTGTCCGATAGATCCTTATCTCTGTCAGGCAGGACGGAGTGCGCTCCAAACGCGGCTGCGACGCGGAGGAATTAATCATTGTTCGCCGTCGACGACAAAATGTTGTCGAAACAATGGGCAGAGGAAATAATAAAAAAGGAGAGGAAAGAGGAGAAGGAATATACGCGCAACGGGGGCGAGCAGGCGCGCGCGCCTACTCGCAATCAAAGGACCCGTGGTGCGGGCACAACGGCTGAAAAGGCAACAGAACGAAAGGTCGATAAGTCGTGACTGACGAAGAAAGGCGACGGGGACGGAGGTAGGACGACAATATTAGTCGTTCATTATTCCTCGAGCACGTAATTACAGAGCCACCGAATGCCCACTCGTGAAGGCACGCGACCCGCGCGACATATGGCGAACGACGCGCGCGTACACACTCGGCCAAGCACGTGAACCCGCGAGATCCTTCGATCTGTTCCCAGTTTCCTCACTCACGGGCCGAATCTCCACGCGGGATCGCGATCGTAGCTGTCCTCGACCTCCCCTCTGCAGTGTGCCTTGTCACACGTCCATCTACTCTCGAACTTGTTAGGAATAACCCTTATCATACTAAGATAAGATCAAATATATATTTCCAGAAATTAGAATTCAGGAAATTATAGTTTAACTATTGGAAAGGTCGAAGAATTAAAGATTCAAGGAGTTCAACACTTGAAAACTGAAATTTAATCGAGTTTAGCCTCCCTGAAATAGGATATGAGTCCCTAGATCATTTAGATACGTTAAGGGTTAAATTGAAGGCAACCTACCGCGTTCGAAGTTATTTAGAAATTACCCAGTCGTAGCCAAGACCCGCTCTACGATCAACAAATTCCCAGGGAGACGACGTGAACGACGGAATATACTACAGCAGAGAAAGAGGGTCCCCTGTTCCGTGTCGGAAGAAATTACCACGGTCGACAAAGCCGCGTCGCAGGTTTTTACGAGACCCGAAAGTACGGCTCGCAGGAGCTCGGAGAACGTCAAATTAGAATTAGAGGGTAATCGAGGAGCGCGAAGAGCTGCGGGCGTCGCAGTTTAAGAATAATACCGGCGAGCCGTCGACGAGGCTTAATGTCCGGGATGCAAAACAGGCGAAACGATAAAGTCGTTCGCACCGTGACGAGGCAGTCTCGCGAAGGAGACGATACGGTCGGATAAGGCGAAGACGCGAGGCCACGGAAAATGAGAAAGGGGTAGGTGGGCGTCGGTCCTGGGTTTGTTTTGAGTTTAACAGCCCACCCTCCTCCCACCAGCGCGGAATAAATTCCTTGGAAGGAAACCCTTTGGACCCCGAAGCGACGAGAGAGACGGAGAGGGAATCGTCCTCGGTGTCTTCATTACTTTAATGGAGTGCGAGTGTCGGCTCGGTGTCAGCCGGAAGAACACGCGGGGGAGGAGGTCGACGAAGGGAGTGGAACGAAGGAACCATCGTCTCGAAGGATGTTATGAAATCGGCAGGATAATAACGCCGCCAGCTAGAATGGGATGGGCAGAGTGCTAATAGTCGAACAGCGACATTCGGAGAGCGCTTCGAGCTGTTGCTTTTCTTCGCGGAATCCTGCGACTTAATCCGCGCCCTTGCTCCAGGCAGAACGATAATGCAACGCCGATGAAATGAGACACCCTGGAGACGAGTTTTGGCGGAGGGCCTGCTCACGGATCTGTTGTGTCTCTGGAAGACACTCGATGGATCTTGAAAAGATGGGTTTGTGGAAGATAGACTATCTACAGGGAGTTAAATATACGGGGCTGTTTCCAAGGATTATTTGTGAAAATAAATATAAAATTCAAAATTACTTTTAGTTCTAAGACGTTCTTTAGACGTTCTAAGCTATTATTTCAGTGGACACAAAATATTGTATCACGAAGCATTATTGAACTGTCCTGTAATACTGTCGACAACCTGTATTTGTAGTTGGATCACTGTTGCTTACAAATGATGGAATCAGCGTTTCCCCGAAGCCCGGGAAAAAGAGAATGGGGTGGTGAAAAGGAATTCAAGTGAGCTGGATGTAATATAGAAACGGAAATACATGAGCTTCCGGTCGATAGTTCGCGCTCTACAGAATACCAGCGGGGATATCTGTCGGTGACATATTGCTGGCATCGTTGTTACGCCAGAAAGTGGAGTGAACCGTTCCTCTCTCGTTCTCTGTTCGTTTCTCCGCGCGTTTCCGTCCCCCTCGCGGCCTGCCATTTCACTGACAACCTCTTCTGCGAAAATCGTCTCCATTCGGATTCAAATGAGGCCTCGTTCACGCCATGCCACGCGTCATATACCCCTTAGGCACTTGGAGTGGTTCGACGCGTCGAAATCGTCGGAAGAAAGGGGCTTGGAATAGCGATTCCTTCACTGATACCCCGGATACGCTTTACAGTTATCTACCACCGACGGTTCTCGCCGAGATTACCGTTCCGGGTCTTTTTATTAAACGCTCTCGCGAACCTTCGCAACGAGAAGTTAATTCTTTGATCCCTCTTCTTCGAGTACTAGCTATGATGGTACTTGTATTTCTTGTATCCCGCTATTACAGTCTATTTACTCAGGCTCTTGAGGAAATATGACTGAGAAACTGGAAGTATTTTCAAATATTCAAATTTTCAAATATTCAAATATTCAAATTTTCAAATATTCAAATTTTCAAATATTCAAATTTTCAAATATTCAAATTTTCAAATATTCAAATGTTCAAATTCTCAAATATTTTAGAATTCGAGTATACCAATTTCTACTTTAGACCAAGAAAGTACACTAAAATTCTATTATTACTTGTTAGAAGGAATGAAATACTTATTCTACTAAAACGAATGGAATTGACCATGGTACCCATCACCCCACAATTCATTTCTACGCTCACAAAGCACGCCATTAACAATCCCAGGGAATTTGCGAAATACATATCCCATAATTCCACTCTCCGCAACCACACATCTCCACAGTTATATTAATCCCATCTTTACGACGTTACTTTACGCGGAAAACGGCCGAATCAGCCTGAAAGCTCTCGGGCGATTCCGCGCGGGACGAAATAACAAGCGCATTACGGCCGGCATAAAACCGAAGCAGGAACAGAAGAGGAGCCAGGCGCGGGAATAATTAACGAAGGTGTTTTATTAAACGAACCTCACGTCATCGGACATTCCAACAGCGGAAAAGAGGCTCGCGACAGCGGACGTGCACTCTGATTTCCAGGTTAATTAAGAGCATCGTAAAATGTTTTTAAAACCGTAGCCGCTGCCCGGCCAGTCCGAGCGATTATTGTCTCTTTCCCCCTGGCTGGCTCGTTTCCGTCTTTTCGACGAGCTCTCGTCCGTCCTTCCTAATGAATATCTAACGCGGACTGCGCTCCTTTCACGAGGCCATAAAGCCCGCGACACGCCGCGGCTCGTCAGGGTTAAAAGCCTGGACACGAGTCGCGCGAGTCGACCTTTTTCAATTTCACATCTGACCGCTGGCCTCCGCCAGTGATCTGTAAACCAGAGGCTACCAGAAACGACAGAGCTTTCCAAAATTATATTTCACCTTAAAATACAAAACTACCCTATTTAACAAACTCTTACAGAGACAGATAATATTCCGAATAAGGGCCCTTAGAAATGTAGTGTCCCCAGAAATGAAATACTCAGAAATGGTAAAAATATGCCTCCCTTTTTTCTTGGACAGACAATCACTCCTGAACGCTCTGCAATGCCATGAATCCTCTTCAGTTCGACGGAGACTCGCGACGAGCGGCAGCCGTCGCCTGAATTATTTAGTTAATTTCCGGCAAACCGAGACACGCTCGTTGTCGACGAGGCCGTTAGCTTTCCGCGAGACTAGCATCGAGAAGAAGAGGCGCGTTCAGCATCGCGAAACGCGTAACGGTGAAACGGCGACGAGAAAGGGAGGAATAGGAGAAGAGAGGCGCAGCCAGTTAGCACGGTAACGGATCAGACCTAAGTACGTACTTAGTAGACCCCAAGCGCAGCCAGAGGCGTCTTAATCACGTAATTGCTCGCGAAATCCCGCGCCAGTGTATCCAGCCGTCCCCGTCCCGCGCCGCCCGACTACGGATACCCAACCCCCGACAACCCCTTTCGACCCTGCCAGCCACGCATCCACCAGACGGAGGACTCGGTCCAACTACAAAGTGAACGCAAACCGCTCCAGGCTCGATATCTTCTTACTTATTCATCCGTCGTTTCGCCTTGGCAATCGAAAATTACTCGGTCGCTCGGTTGAAACGACACGAAAGCCTTGGAACCCGCCCCTCCCCGCGTCTTCGATGCTCTGGAAGCCTTTTCGAGCTGCGAATCTAATTCTAAGGACTGCCTCGGGAGAGGGACTCGACGCCTGTTTGCGGATCGTACTCTAAGCGTCGGGGACGAATTAAGAAGTCAGGCTTCAAACGATTGCGAGCGACTGGGGTGGAAGCGTGATGCTTAGAGTTGATAGGATTCGTTTATAGATGGCTGGGCACGCGAGCTTGCGTTCGGAGAATTATTTTTGGTTTCAAAGGGGTGTATGAGGAGTTCTGAATATTGGAGCAGATGGAGGAATTCGTAATGAGATATTCTATTATTTGGGGATCGAGGTCTGAGTTGGGATCTGATTCTACTGACTATGAAATCGGGGGAATAATATTTCAAGTAGAGAAACACGTCATTTCCTCGAACCAACTTTCTCTTCCATACCCATTTAACGAAAATTGTCTCTCAGCGGGTAGGAACACCTATATCTATATCCGGGGTAGTTTTCGGAAGTTATAGCTACGACGATGGCTGAAGCACGGTATTGTTTTCCCGTTTCCTCGACAGGGATCGTGAAGAAGTGGCTCTGCTCAATATTCAATAATTCGTCGGTGAGAGCACGGTCCACCCCTAGGGTCGTTTGGTGACCCCCGGTCCCGCGATCGCCATAAAATATAACCGAGACGAATCGAAAGTGGACAGAGGCATTGCGAGTTCCGGTGGCCGCCACGAAATCGAGGTTAACATCTTCCTCTTTCCCAAGATGCACCGCGATATCTCACGTTAATGACACTATTAGCGATAATGCCCTTATAGTACTCTTATAGAACAATAATTGCTGCTCTCTGCGTCTTTTCCCTCTGTGACGAATGCGATCTTTGACGGAGAACGAGTAATACCATATTAGACGCGGTAATTTGCATAATTGCTACCAGCGGTTTGTTATTTCCCGTAAAGCTGTAGAATTCGACGTGAGCTGTGCCACAGGTCCAAGAGGAGGACTTCTTGATGAGCTGTCCTATAGATTAAGTGGCAGACTTCTCGATGAGTTGGCGTTCCTAGGGATTAAACTGCTGGATTTCCCTGTGCGTTAGCTTTGCTCTCTAACCTGTAGTTTCGATGCTCCCGATACTAACGTATGGAGTTGTCTGCACTTTGCCTTCGCCAAGGAGTAATTTCTAGATCCCTACATGCAGTCGATACCCATGGATATTTCATGCCAATAATGACTGACCGGGTTCAGTATTATTACTGCTATAATCACATACCTCTAAGTTTATAGAGAGTCTAATTACTGATAGAAAACATAAAAATTAAAATGTAACTGACGACAGAACCAATCTTACACACAATTCAATTTCCCTCATCAACATCCCCCATCTATAAATTGCAGCCAACTGCCTCAAGATTAAACACGAAAACCACGCGTTCCCAAGATTACGAAAATCCAGGACAACCTCCAACCCCTTGCGACGAAAGAACGGTTCAAACAGCCGGCTTTAATACACCATAAACTCCGTCGAAAATTCTCGTCGAGGCGCGGCAAAAATAGTGCACACCCACGACGGCCCCAGAGGAAAATAATATTCGGGGGAAGGGCTCGCCGATATTCGTCGTCTCGAAAACGGCGCGGCCTTACGTCCCAATGGCTCTAACGTTATTTCCAACCAAGATTTGCCTGAAATTTGCTTCCGTGCCCGTACCAGAAGCCCATAAATATGTAATACCTTCCATATCGTACGGTTCGCTTTCCGCCCCGCTCTCTCGTTCACCCCGCGCCACCCCGACGAGCGGTGACTCTTGCAACCCCTTACGTGTTTTTGCGGGGGCTGTAGTAGCTCGCGGCAATATAAGGGGAAACACGGTAAATCATTTGTCCCGAAAGAAAACACAATGCAATATCCCCGGTCGTCCCAGTCGAGACGCCACCGCGTGTGTCTCTCTCCCTCTGTCTTCTCCTCTCTTTTCCCCTCCCCTCTCCACATCTGCTGTTCCTTTTTTTCCATTTTTCCCCCGTTCCTTTCTCGCGCAATCTCTCGCGAACTCCGTCCTTTTCGGGGGAATCGCCATAAGTCAACCCCTTCTATCGGTCGAAAAATACTTTAAAGTGCCACGCGCTCTTATAAGCCTAAGCGCTGTTCAGGGTTTCGAGCTTCTTCTTCCTGCGCTAGAGGACAGACAATCTAGACGTGTTTTATCGCCGCCGTTAAACGGGCAAGAGTGACGCTCGGCCAACCTTCGCGACGATTTCGAGCGACGAGGTGTCGTTAAAATCACCGACCACCCCCTCCCCTCTTGGGATAACTGTTCGGGTTGATTTATGCTTCTACTCGCGGGGATCGAAGCAGAGACGCAATTTGTAGACGAAATGGTGCAATGGAAATGCCTAAACGACGATACCACCCTCGATGGGTATAAATTAATAACGAGGGGCAACGATGGGTTCGGTTCCAATAAAAATCACGATGTTTGCGGTTCGTCTCGCGAGGATATCGGATTATTTCGCTCTCCTTTCCACCCCCGAGGATCCGAGCGTGTATACTCTGGAATTAAGCGGTTCTCGCCGGTCGGTCGAGCGCTCGTTCGATATTATTTGTCCGGCCTGGGCACGGAAAAGGGCAAACAACCTCGAGTGTCGATAGTACCGGGACGAAACCGTGGCTGGAACAAGGGGGTTGCATTAGGAGCCCTCGTAAGGCTGGCCAGCCAGGAAACTCGACATATTTCTCCCTCGGTTATCGGGAAGCGGAGCAAGGAAAAAAACGAGGAAAGAGGAAGAGGATGGTAAACCGCGATTCAGAAAGCATTTCTCGACGTAACCTAAAATAATGCCCGACAGAATCGAACAAAAGCATGAAATATGGAGTTGCGCGGAGGACGTCGCGAGTCCCTATGCCACCCATCGTAACTTATGATACGCTTCCTCTGGCCGCCGTGTGTGGAGAGGAAAACACTGTAACACGCTCGCGACCGATGCTCCCATTGTAATTTAACGGATGCTATCGCTCGACTTTTTCTCGACGACCAGAGAGCTCCTTTTCCGCGGAGTTTAAGAAGAACTGGCTTTGGCTTCGAGTTACGGACAGAAGAAACATGACAAATCCTCTCTGGCCTCGGGGAAGGAGGGACCATTCGACTATTCGTCGCGGGGCGCTTCTGTTTGCTCGATTTCTGCAATGGGAGAAACGCGGAAAAGTGCCCTGTAATGAGGTTAACAAGAAGTGGCTCGTCGGTAAAGTCTGAGCTGGAAAAGGTGCAAGAAAGTCTGTCTGGTGGCTAGGAATGTAAGGATCTGTTGTGCACAGTTGTACTAAGAAATGCTAAATCTGAGCTGAAAGAAATTTAATTATCTAGAGTGGTGATCTCACCTTGACGTCTTTCACCGACTCTACAAACCTCTTTATAGCAGGGTACATACACAGTATCTCGAATTTTAGCCAAGAGACATCTAATACTCTTTTGATACCCAACTTCGTTAGTTTCATTAGAGTTAAGTTAAGTGAAATGTCTAAAACCATTTCAAGCAGACCGTCTGAGAAGAATTGAACCACAACTCAAGTCTCAGTCGCTGTTCCACTATACCCTCCCCGTCATTACACCGAATAATTGTACTAAAACACAAACCCCCAAATCATCCATGCATCCTCTTATCGAATCAACTCTCCCTGCCCAGAGTCCAAGATTTAATGCTCGGCCCGCTTCTGGGGCCGTTTCGTTTCCCCAGTAATTCGCAATTGATTCGCCATTAAATTCATGTCGACCTCATAAGGAATTCATCGGTTACCGCCTCGACGAAACTCGTCGTCATGAATACTCAGAGAGCTCAGTGCTCTCTGATATAATTCCAGACTCGGATCGATCCTCGCGGGGAAAGGCCAAGAGTACGCGTTGTCCGGGGAGCTGTTGTCCCCTCTCCTCTCCTCCTTTCTAGTTTGCTCTCTGCATAGGCGTAAATTATAATGCCGGGGCTTAGAGACCGCCACTCTGACAAATTACAGGTTTGTTCTCCGGCCACCGGGACGCGCGTCGGAGATAGATTTCGTCGCTCCATCACCGTCGGTCTAACCGGACTCGAGCCAGCTATGCATATTAATTCAATTTCGGGGCCCGCGACCCTCTGCATCGTTTGGGAAACTCTATCCCCCCCCGTTCCTCCACCACGTTCCACCCCGTTCCACCCCATGAGAGCCCCTCGCCGCCCTTCGCCCATATCGCTGCGCTTTTTTACTCCTTTTGCGCTATTTGCCTCGCGTTTCGGGTTATTCCGTGTTCGAAACTTTTAGATTAATTACCGAGGCCCTGGTTGGCGCGCTGCATTAATCTTGTCGCGTGCGGAGTCATCGACGTTGATGGGCTACGGTGCGTCGCTTGTCCCCGTGGTATTGGACAAATTGGGATTCGTAATTATTAGAGGACCCTGAAACTGGGTGCACTTTTCGGTGGTTCGGTGGGTTTGATTTTAATTGAATTGGATATTAGCATGTGCGCTCGGAGTTTTGTTTTATGGAGACCATTAAATTTGAGCGGAGATTGATGGAAGAGTTGCTATTTCGTTTTGGGTTAAGGAAGACTTTAATTTTAAGTTCTGTTTAATTTTATTTTCCACTCTTTTGTAGAATTCTCTCGGTTCCAAGTGAACTCTTAAACAGTAGACTCTTTATTCTAGTACGACAAAGAGAAATCAACAGATTTCAATTAACTCGGGTCCTAAAAGATTTGCCATTTGCACTACAGTTACCATAACTCCGTGAAATCTAACTAGGAATCACGGAGCATCAGCATTAAGCGACCGTTCGTATCGTCGCAACACAGGCGGACGTGGGCATTGTCAACCGAAATGGAGCAAGCCTGGAGTACTCTCTTAATCAGGATCGTTACGCGACGGCGCTCGCGAGAGCTGGTTTATTCACGTGCGTATCGCTGGGATATTCATCCCAGAGTCGAAGGAACCAGCCCTCCTCAGCTTCGTAAGACGATGCCGTTTCCGCTTCTCGTTTCCAGGCCGTCCGCGGAATTAATTGCAACGACCGTGTCTTAATTGATAACGAAGAGCATTAAGATCTCGCGTAATGTCTCTGCCCAAGGCGAGACCAGAGACAGAGGGAGGGAGAGGAAGGAGAATCCTCCAGTCTCCAGCCAGTCCAGACTAACGGCGAAAGGAGGAGGTGAAATAATGCCCGACCAAAGGAGGCGTATTTGCATTAGCTATTCGTTTGACCCTAAAAACTGTCTGAAACTGCACCGATGGCTGCTCGTAAAGCCTGGCAATATCGTGGGGGGAATCGTGCTCGAAATCTGAAACTCGACAACGGGGGGTGCTGGCCGTCGAGAATTCGCGCCATCACAAGATCGACTTCAGAGATTTCTTCCCGAGGATTTCAGACGATTTTTGAGACTTCTTTTAAATTATTGAAAACTAAGTAAAGGTGATAAAAAATCAAATAGAATTCAAATAAGAATCTAACAGAAAATTCTCTTCCATATTTAAGTACATATTTCCACAATCTTGAATACTAGCTTCTATTCCAATACTTCAAAAATATATTCTCAAGATCTGATATCTCAAAAGGTTGCAACGAATAAAAAATCAATTCCTCTTTTCAAAGTATCCAAGCACACTGAAACCCTTAGGACGATCTCAAGGCTCTCTAACAAAATTGACATCATCCATGAACCCCAAAGATTCCTACATATTCCACAAACGCGACCATTCGATCGCAACCAGATATCGAAAAATCCCAGTAAACTGCATCAAGCAGTAAACCAGCGAATCGCGTCGCAAGCATTACTCGTCGCATAAAAACTCAGTTGCAAAGGAAGGATTTTGTGCGACTTACCCGACGAATCGATGCTTCATGGCGAAGACGAGGGTCCTTCGCGGGGTCAATCCTTTCGCAGATCGCGTGTCCTCCCTCGCAGACATGACGAATACGACACGGCTGGCCGCACAATGTATCGGATTTTACGAGCGTCCACCTAGAAAAAGAAGAAGCAGAGAAAGAAACGGAGTACGGTTGAAGGGACGAAGAGGGTGAGCGAGGCAGATTTTATTACGTTATTTTGTTAATGCACTCGGTGATCCACGCGCCTCGAGCAACCCCCACGACCGACAAATATTATGTCTCCACGGTTAGAAAGCAGGCCATGAAAGCCTTTTTATGCCTTCCTACTTCGACTCCGCGGAATTCCACCTACGCCGCGTTTATTTTTCCCCTTTTTTCGTGGTTAAGCGACGAAACCCTTTAAATACAATAGTCTTGTTGGAAAGGCGGGGGAGGAAGTTAATAAACCGACGGAGTCACGACGAGGACAATATCAGACACTGATAAGGAGGAAACATTGGTCCTAGCGTGGTATAAATAGGAAGCAGCTAGTAGGCGAACGAAGTCGTAAGCAGTTGCCTCACGTACGCAATTTTTGCCCGCGGCCAGTTTGCGCCGCGAATCCTTGCTCGAATATTACGGCACGGACGATTTAGCTGCGACGAAACGCCAGCTCGCTGTGCATGTTTGTCAGGGGTTGTTGCCGGAAAGGTTAATTTTAGTCGACGCCACCGGGGCTTTTCCCGCGAATCGCGAACACTGTCCTCGCCTCGGCTTTGGTAAACCTCCGCAAACACTCGCTTCTGTGATTCTCAAAGCAATTATGTAACGAGGTGTTTAAATGGCAGATTTATTCTGTCCTCTTGCTACTAAAGTGTAATTCTCGTATATCTCCTGTGACAAATATGGAGAAGCTTCGGTTGGATTTATTTAATCTTTTGAGTGGTATGAATAGGATGCAAAGGACGTGGAATATTTATTTGAGGCATGTACCATGCATAAAAATAAGAAAAATATTAATATTTAGGGGGAAATAAGTAACATTTACTCGAGTTCCATCCTTCCTAGGGGATGTTAAAGAATTAGCAAAATTTACGAGAAGAGAGACCCGGTGAAATTAAAGATACATAGCACTAGAGCAGAAACGCGGCTTGAACGCCAGAAGCCTCAATGAGAGACCATTAAATATACGTATTTGGAAGAAACGCGGCTCGTTTCCGACGAAAACGGTCGCCCCGATTCGTTTATGCCAGAGGCTTTACAGCCAGCGTTTAGAGTCGATGTTAAGCACAGTCTTGTCGTCTCAAGGGCCGCCTCATTTCACGAATAGTCGCGAAGGCGAACGTGTATCTGTCAATAAATACGTCTCGAGGTATTTTAACAGCGGCAATAATTTTCGTCGCGCCATAAATCAACGTGCAGCCGCGGCGCGTGAAGGGCGCACCCTTCGCGACTTCTCTCCGCTTTTTTTTCTCTTCTCGCGCCTACTACGAAGGCCCTTCGAAACGAGAGTGGTTTGGCAAACCAGTTCTCATCCGTACGACAAATGTTCGGCCCATAGTTCACGCCCTGACATTCAAACGTGGACAGATTGCATCGAAATGAATAAATTTGTTCGAAGAATTACCTGAGAAAAATTACCCCTCGGTGGAACGCCCTCGGAGATGTTAATTCTTTCAAATCACACTCAACTCACTACACTACACGGTACTAATGTGAAATATTTAGTAGGTATAATTTGCAACAAAAAATAAATAAATATTATACACAAAAGTTGTACACTAAATGAATACACTCGCGAGAAAAAATGATGTAGTGCGCAACACCTTAAAGTAGACTTGGGTTAGGAAACCCGCGACCACTGCACGATCTTTCGCCCGAGAAAGTCAAAGACAAACTGAGGTAAGTGACCTCAGAGGACGTTCGAAGTAAACTAAATTAATAATATCCCCACCTCCTAGCCTGTGCCCTCAAAGAAGGTGTAAATAATTTCGATACCTGGAAAATGAGAAATCCTGAAATACTGTGGCCAATAACATCCAGTCATACTTTACGAATGTAAACAAACTCCATTTTGTCATTTTATAGTTTTAAAAGAAGGGAAAGTTAAATCGTTCAAGAAGGAAATCAAGTACCTAATATTATTTCCTCGTAAAGCGTTCCGAATAATCAAATAATTCAATTTGCAATATTCACCCTCTGTTTCTCAGTAGTAAAAGTAAATCATAATGCTTCCAAATCAACAAAATCTAATTTCTCAAATTAAATGTCTCTAATGATGCTAAAATAGATTCGACTTACCACGTAGAGATATAATTTTGCCTTGACGAGCCATTCGTAGGAACATTCACCCGAAATGAAATACGCGTTCCGCTGTGTTTGCTCCTCCACAGTCATTTAACATTCCTAGAGCAGTACGTGTCGTATTGATTCAATGAGTGCACACGCGACAGTCGTGACAGTAGTCTTGGTAAATTCCTTACCTGAGTCACGGGAACTACCTGTACGTCTTCTAGCCTATTTGCCGTGAGATAGCATCGCCAGGGATAAATTGTAGTATTGCTCGATCATAAGGACTACCGTCTGCATTTCTATCGTGCTGATGCACGAACACTGCTAACATTATTCTCCTGATAAAATCGTGCCACTGCACTGATAAGAATTCTACCCAGTCTTTTATGAAAAGAGAAATGATACTACCAGAGTTGATTAATCTCTTCATCCAGTTTAAGCACCAAATGCTTTTCAACTCTTTAACATATTAGCCTATTCGTAAGCTAGGAAAAGTTAAAAAATATATAGAGATAATTAAAATCCCATCACCTCAAAATAGATACAACTGAAAAGCTACAATCCGCAATAAACGCTTTGAATATATCCCCTTAGCGAGCTTTTCACCGAGAGCGAGCTCAATTCGCCCGAACGACGAACTATTAAATTTATAAATCACCGGTCGGCACAATTGGACACGCTTGCGGATATGTGACAAGAGATCAATCACGAACCAATACCACCCTCCCCAGTCATTGGAAAGTGCGTACTAACAAAACGTCGAAATGAAAAAGGAGAAAAGAAAGGGTGGTACAGGGATGAGATTGGAGCCGGGTTAATGGTTTCTCGAGCACAGGAGAGGAGCAAGGCGTCGCGGAAGATAATTCGACAGCCGTGAAAGCACGTGGCCGCGTCGTTAAGAAACAAGTCATGCAAGCGTGTACCTGCAACCGGGAGACACGGGGGAGCGATTTACATGCGAGCAGTTCGCATTTACATACGGCCGCGCGCGATAATCGTCGGTAACGTGCATCGTGTCCACGGGGAAAGACGATACATCATAATTCTTCGGTGAAAATCGAATCAATTCTCGGCCGCCCACGTGCCCGCTCAGATATTGATGATTGGAGATAAAAAGCGACGCGAGGGATTTCGCGCGAGAGCGTGCCCTCTCATATATGGTGTCGTTCTCGCGATAAAATGACGCGCGATGAGTATTCGATGACTTCTCATCGTCGGTGCACCGTTCGCGACGCTTATCGAGATCTCTCCACGGTGTTATGCTAAAATATGCCTATTAGGATCGCCGAGATGGAAGCGATCGAGTGGTTCTGCCGGGGATGAGGCCACTCGAATGGGGAACAGGTATTCGATCATCGTTGAATTACCATTTGTTCAATTACCATCAGGGGGCAGCTTGAAATATCATCTTTAATTTGTATTTCGTATGTGACGTTCAATGATACCAGCTGGCTCTAGTGTCTGCGGAATGGAACGAATATATAATTGAGGGACATAGAGAAATCGTTTTGCTAGGATTCTCGAAAAAGGAAATTAATTACAGATTGAGTGGAGAAAAGTGACGAAGAGAATTTTATGGGAAATGTGAGGAGAGAAAAGCAGATTTTAGATAATGTCAAGCATAAAAAAGATTGTCGGTGGCAACGTAGGTAATATCGGCGGGGCCGATAAAGCATAACGAGCCGTGCTCCAACTTGCTCCCCCTTTTCCAATTTTTCAATTTCCATTTTACGTTTCCTGCCGAGTTTTCCACGTGAGAGGGCACGAAAAAAATCCACAAAGCGGGTCTCAAATTGCCCCGGCGGAAGCCAGGAAAGTGAGTCATATTTCCACGTACGCGAAGACCCTTTCCAGCCGCGGGACGCCGAACAAAAATATCTTACGACGTGCGTGAGCCGTGATAAACCACATTTACGAACACTATGAACATTTAACATTTATATCCTTCCAGAGGAGAGAACAACAGAAGAGAAGCAAATGTAAAAACAGAGTGAATAAAGTGCAATATCGAGAGTGATGGACGAGTGCCCCGAAACACGAACGATGAAATATTTTCGGTTTCGGCGCAGAACACGTAAAGTGCAGTAAATCGAAATGAAACTTCGCTCATCGAGTATCAGGAAAGTCCCAAGAAATATTCTTTCCTGAGACAACTGTAAGTCCTCCAATTTTAACTTAAGATTAAAAATACGTAGGAAAATAATTTGAATTGAACACAATAGTATATATTTTTGGACAGACATTTATTATGTTTTCGTAGAAAAAGACATGGAATAAGAGGTAATGAAGGTAACAATTATGACGATCACAGTGTGTAGAAATATCTAAACATACCGTCGCGTAAAGTTATTACTGACCCAGTTTTAAAATTTTTCCACACAATGTGTCTGGGTTAAAGATGAACAAATTATTGTGCGGTGCGCCTTTCTGTGAGACTGTTTTAATTATTTCTTGCCCCATAATACCACCGACAATGGCACACACTGGACTAATTTGAGCGTACACATCGCCCCTGGATTGGTAATAAATTTTGTTACATTATTGTATAAGACAAATCTATCAAACGGATTAATATATTCCTTCATACATACTCAGCAAAATGATTTAGTTTATCCTCAAGTTCGTATCTTTCGATTACTGCCGCAACCTCGGCTTTAAAATTGTCAGAACCCCTTTCGCTAGGTAATGGATCTTTGCCATATTTCTCGCGATAATTGAGCATTATTAACATCATATAATATATCTCTGATTCCTTAGGGATAGAAGACTTTTCAACATTTAAAATAGACTTAAAAGGTACAAATGTGTCCACGCGCTTTTCCGTCACAGTTATACTTTCAATCTTTTCTTTTTGCGAAGGACCATCATTTTCTGAGAGTTGTACCTTTTTTACCTGTACTACATCTCTGTAAAGTAGAAAATTATCTTTTCAATAATGTGATATACTTTTTCACCCGAAAAGATACACTCACTCTGCATATTCATGTACAATTAAATCTGCGAAAGTATAGCCCAATGTCCCCCAGACATCTCCAGCAAAGAATTTGACATTGTGCTTTCTACAGGCATCATTGATTTTCTTTAATTGAGTAATGGTGCACTGTGTGGCACAAACAACGTCAAAATTGCTAAAATATGTGTCTGGCTTATCATCAATATTAGATGTATCTGCTTCCATTTGAACCATCTGATTTAAATTCTGTGCTCTCTGTAGAGATGCTTCAGCCCTCTAAGAACATAGTTTGAATAAGAATAATGCACCCATTATTCCTTCATTCTTTACTTACATTTTTTCCTATTAAATCTGTAGGTGTCAAAAATTGGGAGCATCGATCTTCAGCTGTTACATTTCTATGGTCTAAAAATGTAACTGCTTTCACCCCTGCTAGAATAATATTTTTTGCTACTTCTGCTCCAAAACCATTTAAGCCTATCAATAAGACTTTAGCTGCCCGTAAGCTGCAAGTATTTTATATCATTTTGAGACATATTTCTATAAATCTAAGTATTTTCATCTGTTGCACAAATATCAATAATGTTCTTTTAAGAAAGTGGAAATAATAAATACATAGTAACAATGTAGTTACTCTGTTTAGAAAGTTTGATTTATAGGTTAGGTTTCGAAATACTTGCCGCTTTTGAGATTCTAAGCCCCACAGGCGAATTTGTCTATCATATAATTCCGCCTCATGATCAGTTAATTCAACATTTTGATTTTTGTCTTCAACCATAGTAAAGTTATAGTATTAATACTGAAAAATCAACTACCGCCAAAAGCTTTCTCTCAAATTTCGCCGACACTGCATCTACTACAGTGTAGCCAATGTAATAATATAACACTTCAAATATAAGAAAACACTACAGATTAGTGAATGATATATAAATTGATGTAATAGACGAAAATAATTAAAGGAATATACATATTAACAAAAAAAAAGGATTTATTAAAAAAAAATATGGAATTCTCAAACATTAAAAACATTTATGTTGGAGAAACTGCTAGTTAAATGATTGGGGGCGTTGAGGAACTTGACAATTGCTAGGTGTGTGTACTGTGTGTTTGTTTAGAATGTTTTTCTCGAAAAGAGCAAGAAGAGATTTTTTTAAATGTCAACACTTGCTTTGACAAGCCATAATTTGTAATCCACAAAAGTACAGATAACCTGCAAGTATCATTTTAGTGGCTTAGGTTAGGTAGCAAATGGAGCAATAGAATGATTTTGTCGTGTCAATGTAATAATTTGCACAAACTATGTATCTTTTAGGAAGCGTTTATGTTGCATAAAATTGCGAAATGCAGGTACTAAATTGTTGTTCATTTGTCAATAGACAATATATTTTCGAAAACAATGACATAAACAAAACTGTGAGCCTTGCGCTGGCGCCCTCACGTGACAAAAAAGAAAGTTAAAAGCAAAAAGTGAAATTTTTTCAAATTTCATTTTCCTTTAAGGAATAAGTAAAGTAAAAAATAAAGTAATTAATTAACATTTAATATCAAATTACTATAGTACTGAAATGCTTTATGGTAATAGCAATATTTTTTATATCTTTTGGAGCAATGTTCTGTACTCAATAATCAAATTTATATTCTGTGACACAAAGTTTGTAAAGCAAATCTGAAGCCATTACAATTAATACATGAAAATAATTGTTGTTAAGACATTATTGATAAAAAGTACAATCAGTGCTGCTCCTGTAGAGCTTATCGATGGCCTTAGGACCTGAATGTTGTGAAAGTTGACCTTTGCAAAATATTAATGATAAAAAAAATAATATTGACCTTTCATTGGTATCATAATAGCCAAGTACACAGAGAATAAAGATACATTATAATTGTATGTTTTGTTAATGTTTCACTGATTTCTTGTGCTTTAAAAATAGATACTATGTAGTAACACCAAGCTTTTGTATACATTCTTTCTCAATTAATTTAAAAATATTTCTTTCACTAAAATAGATTTATGGATTATCAAATATTATGAACAACTGTTACAAAAGATATGAATATGCCTGAGGAAGAGTATGTGGAAAAGACATTTTTATATAAATTTCCAACATGTACAACAAATCAAGAATATCTGTTGGAAGTGCCATTAAAAATACCATACCATGGTTCAGTCAAAGAACTCATGCACCGTATAATGTCATCCTTCAAATTACCATGTTATGTGGAATCCGACTTATTAGAATCTTTGGAACACACTATAAAAAAGCTGACATTAGAATTTTATGATGAAAAGGCAGAGAAAGCTCTGGAGAATGCAAAATCAGGGAGCTTAGACCTTGAAGAGATAATAAAGAATTGGGAAAAAGTCTATAAACAAAAAACAGTAGAATATGCAGATCCAATTGGAACAACTGATGAAGAATTATTTGCTGCTGCATATCATAGATTAGTACATTCACCATCACTGGAGCCTATACTACAAGCAGAGCACAAATTTGGAAGAGATGTTACTGAGGTCATTCAATTGAGAGATTCACAGTATGAGCAACTCACGCAAAAGTTAGTATAAAATTATTATATGTTAAATATATTTCTTCCTGCTTTTTAGAATGTGCTATCATTCAATCTTTGTACTCTGTTAAATCCTAACAAAATACACTTTTCTTACATTTTTCTAACTATTCCTTAATAGAAGCAAAAGGTCAAGACTCATGTAACATTATCTACTGTTCAATAACACAATGACTTATCACTTCCATTGACCTTTATGTATAGATTACCAGCAGTCTCAACGTAATGAAGATATAGTTAAAGTCAATGAACGTTTTTATAGCTCAATCAATGAGTACTCCTTTCCTTTTTTCCTATCTAATGTTTCTATTTTCTAATGATCTATCATAAAGTTGAAACATTTTCCAAATTTTAATTAAATCCTTCTATCCTCATTTAATCTGACTGCATGCTGTAAATGCAGCTACCTTGCTATCATTTTTAAAGTTCATTTAATTAACCCATCGAGTATTTTAAGAACTTGCATTAAAGAAAAACAAATTTCAGACAAACTGAAGAAATGCGCGTCGCTTTGGAAGCCCTGGAAGCCGGTTCCACCGAAAAATCTATCAATGAGATGGCTGGGCGACATTTTGAAGAGCAAAGTCTACTACAAGGTCACTGGGGATCAAGAGTTGACGCGTTGAAATTAGAACAAAGGCGACAATATCGTAATTGGATCATGAGGTTATTGGAAGAGCAGCAAACTAATATGCTACCTACTCCAGTGTATGTTTTTTTAAAACAAAGCAGACAATTGCACGTGCAATGTAAATATTTTTCATAATCATGCATCATGTGACTATTAGGGGTTCCCCAATGGTGTCAATGCCACCGATGCGACCCGCGTTAGACAATTTCGTTCATAGCGAAGACAAAAACACGGCGGATTACCCTGTTTTAGAGGAGAGCTTCACTATACACTTGGGCTCCCAGATGAAGCAAATGCACAATATACGTATACTGACTGGGGATATATTAGACTTTTGTAGAACAAAGAAGAGTGATTCTGGGTGGGTTAAAAGATGAATAATCCAAGCTAATTCGTTTAAATGGAATTTAAGATACATACTTTCCCTCATGTAATAGGATGGACCCAACACCCCAAAGGCTGCAGACAGCTTTAGGATTGTATTCTAATGATTTATGTGGATTAGTATTGTTGAGTGACAATCATTTGGGAAGTTATTCTGGAATAACAAAAGGTGCAAATCTAATTGGAGTTAACTCGCGGCGTTGACCTATATCAAAATCCTGAATAACTTCATTCTTATTGATATGAACGTTTTTCAGAATTATGCTCCATATGTCAATTGACAACAGAGTTTCACTTTCTACCAATTGATGAGCAATTAGAAAAAATTCGTGAAGACGTGAAGGACGCGGTCGCCTGGAGGCAAGCGCACCATAAAGAAGGAAATGATTCACAAGTAAGCAAATAATAATAAATGAAGATTCATATCTATTGAATGTGAATGTGAATTAAATGTATATTATTTACAGACGAAAAAGTCGACTAGTAGCAAGAGTTTACAAACAGGAGACGTCTACATTACGAGGCACTCGAATTTAGCACAAGTTCACGTAATTTTCCACATGGTAGTGAATGACTCTTTGAGATCGGGTGAGTAAATAATATTTTCTTTAACATTATCAGTACGCTTCAATGAAAAGTTTTACGTACATTTCAGGCGATATCAATTCGAGGCACCCCGTTATTTTAGGACTGCGAAATATTTTGAAAACTGCTTGCTGTAATGATGTAACTACTCTGACCATTCCTGTACTCCTTGTCCACGAAATGTCAGAGGTAAGGAATTTTTTAGAACAAAAATTCTATTTTCCCAACAATTTTTTGTAAATATGGAATATGTCTTTTTTTAGGATATGACCGTCGCTTGGTGCACAAAAAGAGCAGAATTAGTTTTTAAATGTGTGAAAGGATTTATGATAGAGATGGCATCTTGGGGTGGCGCAGAATTGAAAAATCTACAATTCCTTGTTCCGAAGGTAACTTAAATATGAGTTGATTAATTTAATTTTTTAGTCTTTAAAAATTACTACATCGTATAAAATCATTTTTTCAGGGAATGTCCGAGGAAGTATTCGGCACATTAGCCACAATGTTGCCCAGCATATTTCGAGTGTCGAACCCGCTAGTGTTCAAGGCGACGAGTACACCCCAAACCCCAAAAAAGTGAATGACCGTCTTGCCATTGTTATCGGATACGCGTTAAAAGTATTCAAATATTTGTTACTACGTATTACAGATCTTAGTTGCAACCATTCAACGCGACTGAGAACAAAATACGATTCCGTGAATAAATTGTCTTCTCGCAAAGAGATTTTTTTGTTCATACTGCTTTTTCGTGATTGATTCCTCATTGACCGATAGTCACGCAACCGCTGGTATTACCACGGTTATGTACCAAAATATTTCTTGTTTTTGCCGAAATTAATCTTACAATGTCGAAGGACCATGCCTGTTGGCTTTGATATGCTTCTCAACAAACGAAAAACGCGATGTTACAAATGCAGAATCGAACAAGTGAAATCTTCTGAAAAATGACCTTACATTATTTTTATCAAAACTTTATTTTCGGCGAATAAAGAGTGCAATAATGTTAATACAAGAATTCTGATCAAGAAATGTGAATTGAAACACTCTTTCGCGTTCGTGCAATGAGATGAAAAATATGTATACAAATGGTTTTGCAATATTCAGCTAGCAAATGACATTCAACTTTGTACTAATTATAGTAAAATAAGCATAGGGCAATGCATTTTATCGCCGTTAGATGCGTCGCGAGGCGGACTTTATCGCTGTCGGCTATATCTTTATTTTCTGAGTGGTGGAAGGCGGACAGATACGTTTTAACGTTTCCGTTGGCCGCGTGCAATACTTTGTCGCAAATCACATCCCGCGCGGTGCAAGGTGCCAGTGCATTATCGAGACGTTATCGTATTCGACTCTCTCTTTTTTTTCACGCGATTAATGCCCGCGTAAGTTTAACAGACGAACACAAAAAAGAGCATTCAGCGATATCGTCGTGTGAATATTAATTAATTGAAAATATATCAGACAATTCACCAACACCAAGAGGAAAATAATAAGCAAAAATCGATTTATCTATATAGAGGTCCATTAGCCTCTTCAGATTTCGGTTTGCTCGCGGACAGACTATTTTCGCGAGCGTTCTGTGAACGCGATTCTTTCTGCATTTCTTATTGAACTATCGTAGAGTAAAAGTCGCGGACAGTGCACAAAATAGTAGTCTCCCTGTGAAAAGTTGGATTCAAGAATTTTTCTACTATACGAAGAACAGTAGTGTGCGGAAATTAATAAAAATAGTTTAAAAACGTGAAAAAGTTTTGAAAAACTTTATGGAAATATAAAAATTTCAGAGTCATAAAAAATTGAAGAAGCATTTAAATTGAAAGACCTTTAAAACATCAAGAAAAATTTTAAGAAATATTAATAAAAAGCTAAATTATAAAATTTCACTTTCTAACCATCTTTAAATCACTGTATAACAACATAGATTATTAACACAATGAAACCAAAAAATGTAGAATACTTGCAGTCTCACTAATACTCAAAAGATATTATCAAAGTCTACCGAAACAAATATACCTACAAAATTAAAAAGTGCCGCAATAATCACGTTTTTCATATACATACGCAACCGAGTTTATCATGAGAAGAGACTGTTTTTCGCTGTGAAACAACAGGAAGAAAAAGAAAAGGGTAATTATTAATGAATCAGCTTCAGATCAATTGTGCCATTAAACGCCTCATTAGCGTCTAAACCGTGTGGAATCGAAGATAGAAAGGCGTCGAATCGTTCGAGAGAGTTGCGCGATCCGAAGAAAAGGAAAGGAAAAAAAAAGAAGAGGAATAATTCGTCAGTCACGTAACTGCAGCAGAATAATGCTGATGTCTCTGCTCCCCTCTTAATTCAATTCTGCGTGATCTAGAGGCAGAGTATGCCGCGGATGAATTCGTTGCCATTCGTTGTGTGAGAGACGTAGTTAAAACTACACGGTCCCGTTTCGAGTGCGATTGAAACAGCACCGCGTCGTCTATCAGGCCATCCGATACACATAATCAACCATCATCTGAACAATGTGGCTACTCGCAATCACGATTTCCGCTATAATTGCCTCGTCGTTCTCGGAGAAGACGGTGGGTTCCGTGGTCTTTAATATTTTTTAGCTAATAATACTTGTACTGGCTAATTTTAATGCTAGATAATTTAACATATTGAATCTAATGTATTTCTAAGTGACGGTTGAAACGCTAATAAACGGAAATAACGGTTTAAATTATTTGAATTGAATTTGAAAAATGTGTTATGCGCACATCTCATAATATTCTACTAATTTTTTTTACTATTAGAATAATGGCAGATGTATGTGATTAGAGTTTGCGTGAAGACACATAATTTTTAAATTACGGCCATATTGCACCGTTATGGCGCGCAAACGATTTGATTTTGGCGCCATGATGGTACCGTTAGCGTCCATAACCGTATTGTGAGAAATTGAATTTGAAATTCAAATAGTTTGGAGAAAAGCATTAGCCAGTATGAGTATTATTACTAAATTTATTTGAATTTTATTACATTTTTTGATTTTCTTACCTTTCTGAATATTGCAGCTCGATCTATCGGGTAAGAACTTGAAGAAGGAAGATTTCTTCTTGAAGCTCCAATCGCAGATCACTAAGGACAATATCACCGACCTCATCCTTCGTAACAACGAGTTCGACAGCTTCCTCGATTGCTCCACTAACCTTGCGAACCTCAAGACACTGGATTTGTCGCATAATCACCTTCAACGATTCTTTTTTCTCTGCAAAAATGAATACAATTTGCAGGTGCTAAACGTCAGCCACAATAAACTGGAATATATCGACGACAAGGCCCTCAACGACCGAATCTCGAAGCTCAAGATTCTCGATCTCTCATCGAACAAACTATCGATTGTTAACGAAACTATGCTGGAGCATTTCAAAGTAACTATTTCGTATTTTACGATACATAAAAATGAAACGTTATAATACGCAATAGTTACATAAGGAATTATTCCTTTTTTTCTAGGTTTTAGAGTACCTTTCGATAGCTAATAATCCGATCAACGATGGAACCCATGAAAACGCGTTCTGGAATTTAACAGCACTGCGTTACTTGAGTCTGAGTAACATTTCAGCGACATATTTCCCTTCGCAACTCTTCAAAGCATTAACTAACTTATCCACTTTGGATTTATCTGGAAACCCCATAAAAACTATTCCCTTACTACCAACCAACCTAGTAGAGCTCGATTTATCCAGCACGCAGATTTCGAAAATACAAAATGTCTCTCTACCCCAGTTACGAGAACTCAAGCTAAATAATATGCAAAACCTAAAAGAGTTGTCTTTAAATGATTTTGAGAATCTCACCAGCTTGGAAATAATATCCTTAGACGGCTCGAAAAAACTGGTCCAGTTGAAACTGTATCCCTCTAATGGACGCCTTCTGCCACGACTGCAGCGCCTCTCGATGAACAACTGCGGTGTAATGACGCTGGATTACAGCCTTCTGCCAATAATAAAGAGAACGCCAGTTTTCCAGCTGCAGGGAAACCCTTGGGTTTGCGACTGCAAAATGCAATGGATAAACATGTTAAACGCAACCAAGTCTCTTAGCCGAGAAATACAGTAAGTAAATTAATTGAAATTACCTTTGTAAAGAAATTTTGCTTCGAATAAGAACAGTTGGTAAAGAAGAAGTTTGGGCGAACTTCGTGAAGATGTCTCTGCATATACCGCGAGCTCGATTATTATCGAAGTTTAAAAAGATTTAAATATTTTCAAGTATACTTCTTTAAAATTGTTATACTAATTTGATTAAATTTACCAGATGCAGCTTTCCCAATCAACATAATGGCAAACGATTAAGCGAGGTATCGAGTTACGAATTGGAGTGCCCGAGGAACTTGCTGTTATTCCATCCTGTGTTGTGGGCCTGCATCTTAATACTCGTCGTGTCGATTATGCTAGCGCTTGGCTTCTTCCTGTTAAGACGACCGATGGGTCACTGGGATATCAGGCGAAAAAATCGTGAGACAGTGTCCTACACGAATGTCGACGAATGCTCGAACGACATGGTCAGAATTCTGGCAGTCGGCGAACCAGCGGATCGTAACGAGGAATGAAGCGAGACCGAACCAAATATAGTGTTGTCTCGATACAAGCTCATCACTTTCACCTTACTTGGTCCCCAATTTTGAGAAGGTTCTGATCTCAGAAATGAATTTCTTAAGTTTTACGAACCCTCAATTGAGTCCAAGTTGTGAGATCGTATTGAGACAAAACTCTAAATACTAGTAAACGTATTAACTTAGTATAAGCGATAGATACTTAAAGAATCATACTCGAAGCGATAATTTTACATAGCTCTATATAGGTACAGGGTGTTTCAGAAATACAAGATATAAGAGGCAGAGGCTTGCAGGCGTGAAGATTTAATTTTATTAAACAATGGGCCTTATAGTCTGAGGCAAAGGTCTCTATGGGAGGTGCTCGATATCTTATCTTGAGGAGAGTTCAAGCTACCGATACTTAAGTTTATCAAGTATGAATGCGTAGACAGAATTTGCAACAATGATAATTCCTGCAGAAATTAATCTAATCCTCGGACAAATAGTCACGAGGTATCAGAATGTAAACTGTGATTAATTGACGCTTTGAACTCTCCAGATATCGATGACACGATGGATTCGAGGAATTACACTAATTATCGCCTCTTTATTTCTTTCTGCAAGCACCTTCTGAATTCACTGTTCGTATTCTGAAACACCCTGCGCACCTTATATTCCATGCTCTTTATACACAAGAAACGGAACGATATTTTCATAGAAACAGATTCAACGAGCAACACTCTACAGCGGGAGAGCTTTGAATAGCCTTTATTAAATCGACACGCGCCGAAATGCTAAAATACATTGTAAATAGAGAGGCAGCGTTCAGTCACTTCTGGAAATCGAAGCATCGTGATAGCTCAAGCGTTCAGGCATCATCTGGAGTGCGCAACAACAATGTGGGCTCTCTGTGGATCAAATAATAAACGTCTTTTTGTCGGCACATATCGGCGTTATTTTTCAGAAACCCTTTACTCTGACCCTTCCCTTTCGTTATGAAATGTCTGTGGCACACAAAAGAAAAATAGATACAAAAGCGACCGATGGCTCACTTCCTCTGAAAGATTCTTTCCGCTGGTAGCCACGTCGCGGCACACGATTCAACGCATCGATGGGCCCGCGTACCTTCTTCCCAAACAGAATTAATTGAAATTCGACGAGTATCTTTTGCGAGGAACTCGAGCCGAAGAATCTGTTTTCCGCGATGTGGAGATGCTCTGTGGTTTGAAGTCACAGTTGAAGCAGAAATTAATAAAAGGTCGAAAAGCTTTTATAGAATTTTTTAAAAATTCTCCCTCTAATGTTAAAGCAAATGCAGAGGTGGACGAAAGTAGAGTGTTTTTAGGGAAAATAGAAGTGGAAGACGAGATTGAAAATTAGGTAAAAATAGTATTAAAGCAAGGGGAAGTTTTAAGGGGCTCTATAAATAAATGAGGGGCTCTGAAGAATTTTCTGCTGTGATTTTTGCAGGATTTGATTCTCCATAATGTTGAGGATAATATAGAAAAATACACCTAATGAGAATTTATTAGAATCATATTCCTCACAACTTTTAATAATTCAAAAAAATCAGATCCATACTTCCATAGCTGCAGAAGCGACAAACTTGTCAAGGAAATAAACACCATGTTAATTATCTAGAAATGTTGTTTAAAGAGACATGTACGAAGGTGCGGCTCGGATGACAGCAGTGTGTTTGCTCGTGATATCACTGAAAGTACATTCGAGACATGCATTCTGGTCGAAAGGAGGAGTGCGATATTGGTGAAGCAGAGGACGAGCGAGCAAATGGTGCTATGAAGATCGTCAGTTTCCGTGACGTGCACCGTGATCGCGTGCGATGTAGCGATCAGCCTTTGTACCGAAGTATGATCTTTCTACGGGAAGCCTATTGGGTTACGGCTACGCTCGGGGAGCCTTCCATATGGAAGAGCACGTTACGGAGGCATGGTCAACGAGGAAATCACGTCGTATGTCGCCCATTTTAACACTTTAATATTTCCACGCGAAATAGCGATCCACGATCAAGATCGCGTCTATTAAAAAGCAACTGACGAATATTGCTCCATAGATCAAAATAAGCACAAATTTATGGTACTTTAATTTCTCAATATTTTTAATACTGCTCTGTGAAACTGTTGAAATCATTTAGGTAACCTAAAGATGGTTCAAGCCTCTTCAATTAGATATTTCTAATACACCACTGACAGTGACAACTGATTTCCCAAATGGTGACAGTTCTGAAATATTAAGTATGAAGCATCCACTCCCGCAGAAAAATCAGCTCCACTTTCAATTTATTACCTTCCATCAGCAAAAATGACAGATCCCCAGAATAATTATTGTTTACACTCTACAAGAGTGAACAGTTGCGGAGTATAATCGTTCGGGGTATGTTCGAGACGGCGTGAAAATCGACGAGGCGAGGTTGCGGGTGGCTTGCTGCAGCGAAGAGCGAAAGGCAGGAGAGGAGATCGGGGGCCGTGCTCGATTATACCGATCCGCGCTCAATGGAACATTGTGGAACTCCTTTTTGGATATTCCAGAAAGAGAGGCCCCCCCGTCGGAGGGACGTCGGAGCCCGGAGGAGGATGCTGGACGCTTTACGTCGCGATGATATCGAGTGTCCGTAATTCGAGATCCTGTGCGAGCCAATTTGGCGAGCCAGCGGAAAAATAATACACCGCCTACCAGCGTCGGTGCACGGGGACGTCGCGAGCGCGGAGAAGCGAATTTTGTAACGGTCAACGTGAAACACGTGGGCAGCCCTCGGCTGTATCGGGAATATCGTGTTTCCAGCCAAGTAAATACGAGATCCTCCCTTAAGACGCCTCGATAGCCCTGCCGATATTTCGGCGAAAAAAAAATTTGGCCCCGATAGATGCTTCAGAATGAAAAAGGAAGATGGATTCTAATCGACGTCGGTGAAAGTGTCCTGCCAAATTCATGCGAGATCGAGGGATCTTGGAGAAGGAATGGGGTTCGTGGACGTATCCAGTGAACGCAAAGTGGCTCTAGGATAATGCAATAGAGTTTGTTTTTAGAATAGGAGTCGGTGAAACAGTTGCTCAGTTGGCATCTGAGAACGATGGGAAAGCAATAATGAACTTTTCTTCTTTTTATTTCATTAAAAAAATCACGGGTGCATGCGCACCGTGTTTGGTTTGCTTAACACCCGTTGTTCATTCGAGATGTCGCACTTTTCGATTACGATTCGTTAAACCAGGGCGCCAGCATTAACGAAGCTGACCTGCTAATTACCCTCGCGCTTCTGATATTTCACCCGTTTCCCTTCGTCTCTCATTTTCTGTCAGCTTCTCGTTGAAACGAACGAGGCCAGAGGAAACGCGATAAGAAGAAAACTGGTGTTGCGATCCTTTTATTATGGTGCTCGAAAAGATATTTTTTCGATTCTTATTTTATTCTTCTATGTAAAAATAAATCTTTATACCCCCTTAATTCTTTAAAAATGACGTGGCCTTACTAATCAATAAATGTTTCCTCGAATATCACATGAAAGTAACATGCTACAGCATCCAGAAGCAGCTCGTTCGCAAATAGAAGGATAGCCCGGTTACTGTGTGGCAATTTTTGGAGTTCCAAGGTTTTATCTGATTAAACTAACATAGAAACATGGGGGTTACGCGTGTAAGCTCGCCAGGCATGGGGAACAGGCCGAACAAATGAATAATGAAAATAAAACCTACGATGCTATCGGTAAGCACCATGGGATTACACACGCATCAGCGCCACCGCGATGAACTTACATTATGGAGTCCCCCGTACAAGAGAGTCGCTTACACACGCGTGTATTAAGCGCGTATACACCCCGTACGTTACATATTTACGAGAACGCGCGCGCGCAAGAAAGAAAACAGACTTTTTTCCGAGGCGAGTTTTACCAGCCCCCTATCCCATAGACCCAGAACGGATTTAAACGACAAATCAGGGGCTCCCTGCTATCGTATTGCTGTTACAAATGGCGGTTTTCCCTCGCGCCAGTTTTCACGCGAGGAAAAATCAATTCCATGGCGTCTGGAATCCTTATCTTACCCCATAAAAATTTAGTCACAATAGAAGTACTGGATAAGTTTCAGGAGTTCTTTAAAGCACTCTTCCTTTTTCAACTACCCCCAATCAGGACTCTCAATCTCACATTATACTACTGTTTGATAGTCAAACTGTATCTCATCTCCAAAATCTCTTTTCAATCCCCTACAAAGATGCAACTATTCCCATACCCATATCCTAGATGGTTTGTCAAACGGAATGCCGAGGTTACTGTTAAAAATCTGGCGTGAATGCAATTTGCGGGCCCATAATCGTCGCTGGCACGGACGTCTATTGTGTCTCGCATGACGCAGGAGGACCGCTTATGGTGTAAATGTCGTGGCTGTAATGGTCGAACGCGTCCCGCTTTCCAGGATACTCCGATTATGCCAAGGTGTGAACTTACGGTGCCGGCAAATAGCTGGACGCGAGCACAAAGGTAAAGTCCCCACGGGCCAAGCCGCTTACGATCAATACCTCGATCCTTCGATCTCGCTTTCTCTCTCTCCCTGCCGAAAGTGTCCATTCGATGGCGCACAATGCCAAATGGACGGAATATGCTTCTTAAATACCCAGCGGCCACTTCTCTGGGATGAGAGGCTCCCTAGAGTCTTCGCAATTCAGGGCGAGGCACGTTCCGATTGCGGAATAATATCGCGAGGCGAATCGGGCTCGATTCGACGCGAGATGCAACCTAGTTACTTGTCTTGTTGCTAGGAAATTTGTCGAGCTTTTTTGGTATGAAAAAGTACTATGGAGGTGACTCAGGGATTGAGTAGCTGATAGTGAACAAAGTTATTCATACGATAGAAATGTTTACTATTTAGGTTGTAGGTACTATGTGACCCAAACACATCATAATCCTCATGTGCGTAGTACTCTATATTTGTTTACTCCAAATAGAATACTATTATTGAAGGACAATTCGTAAACAGAGAAATGCAAGCTACTACCCCTGCACTACAAAGGTCTATCTATAATGATAGACAGTCAATACCTTACTATTCTTCAACACGAAATTGGAAAATTCTAAACTCTGTAAAATTAATAAAAAAACAGATCCACCCCACTGGAGCATAGACTTCCTCTCAAGCCCGCAATTAACTCCAGGTCAACACAAACATATTTGACGCAAGAGGAGTGGTTGTCCGAGTCACCTGAAGAGCAGGGGCCAAATATTTGACAATCGAACAGGCGTCGAAGGCGATGTAAAACAAGGACGCAATCCCTCCTCGCTGGGAGTACCCCCTGGCTGGTATACAGTTACAGGAGGCGCAGGGTGCACCGTATCTGTAGGCGAAACAGGCAGAGATCGTATCACGACTTCTTGCTCTTCCGCAAGCATCAGGAAAACCGAAAAGCATCGGTCTCTAATCCCGGTACCCGGGGAACCGTCACGTTCGAACCGCGAGCCGCCTCTCCTTCGTCGCTGCGTCCACCTCAAAGGATCTTACACCTGAACGTAAGGCCCGATCCTTCGTAATTACTTCCAGATGTGGTCGCCAGCCTTCGAGCAATGCACAGGACGAGTACGTCGTTTCGACTTTATTGTTGGTCGGGGGCTCAACAAAGTGTTGGAGACCCTCGTGCCGACGACCAAGGACCTGTCGATGCTTGGTAATATTCCTCGGGAACCTGCTGGAAACCCATCGCTGAACCTCGTCGCGTGCAGTTTACACGGGATTCCCCAGCACCCACTTCAGATCGATAACTTTATTGGTCACTAGCGGTTGTAAACTTGAAATCCGTCCAAGGTATCCACTTTGCGGAGACGGTGTTGCTAGGTCGGTTTTGCGACCCCTGTGGTGTGTCAAACTCGCAATGGGATGTTTGGTAGGTATTTTTTAATTTCATGTCTTTTTTTTAGGACATAGGAAGGATTGTTTTTTAGGCCTTGTAGTTTTTTATGACTTATTGAAGGATTCAGTCCTGGATATGGGATGAAGTGTATGTAGAACCGTGAACTTTTTTCGAGTAGAATGTTATTCTATTCAGTAGTAGGTAATTGAAATTGTTTGTATGATTTTAGTTCAAGTAATCTATTATCTGCTACACCATTCAGAGGTACGTACGTTTGGTCGACTTTATTTAACAGTTATACTACTGATAATGAAGTTTTTACTATCAAATAATTTTAAAGAAATTTTTCTTCTCCAATCAAAATGTTCAAATATGTATAACTCAAATTTGATTCGATTGTATAGCTAACGCGATAGAAGAGAAAAGAAAAAGAGTAAAGCTTTCAATATCTAACCAAAATTCCATTCCCATTACATCAAACATTCTTGAAAGCCGAGCGCGTGTGATCTCGCTAAAACCGTGCAACGTCCTCGCGTATCGGGAATTAAAAGACCTTGACGCCTCGATTTTCCCCGGTCAACGCTCCTTCATTTACCTCCTATTTTATCCCCGCGGGCTTTATTGCCACTTTGCGTCGCAGCGAAAATCTCGCGCGGCGTTAAACGGCACGGACCGAGCGTAACGTTTAATTTGAGCGTCGCAGCCGAGAGATACAAGGGGGCGAGAAATAATACAAAACGTGCCGCGTAAAAGCTCGCGGATTTTTCAAAGATTAGACAGCGCTTTCGCGTCACCTCGGAAACGAGCGACGCCGAGCTCGTTGACGAAGCGACAACGGGGCGTTTTAAAAGGCCACCCGCTCGCTGGAGCAAAGATGTAACATAACAAACAGGGTAGGAACGTATTTGCTCGAGGCGATATCGAGTTCCCGACCACTTCCTGCGCTTCTTCATCGCTCGTCTTCTTGCTCGTGGCGCCGCTCACAGTCGGCGACCTGACGTCTCACCGACTGACGAGTGCCACCCTTGCTGGCATCAGGAATAGACCTTCTCACGGAGTGCATTTAGTCGCGAACGTGTATTTTTTTCCTCCTCGCCGGGGACCGATAAAAAAGTCAGCATATGAAAATATACTTGGAAACGGTAGACGACGTTTAGCCACGCGCAGACAAATTTCAAATTAAAACAACAAACCTGTGGAGAAAGGATGAAACAAGACTGAATATCCCCCCTTAATATATTGACTGACACAGTAGTTACTCAAGTACGCGAGTTACAATGTTCACAAATTCTTGACCCTTCTATAAACCTTACAATCCATCTAATTGCAGCGCACCAATAGATTAAGCGACAATTTTCCATAGCTACATACGCGAATCCCATTATTCACAACAGCATAAAGGATTTTGATCGAAACGAAAAAGCCAGAAAAATATGGAGCCCAGATTCGAGAGAGATTGGCCGACGATAATCATCGGTGCTGTCAATTTTCCATGCGAACGTAAAATCAGCGTCACGTCGCCGAATTATGGCGGCGCGCGTTCTTTGTACATATTTCGGGGGTGATGGTTGAAATTCGAGTGTCAGTGCGCGGGATAAAACGTAATGAGCCGCGCGCGTTCCGCTCGGGCAGCTTCAGCGCACACCCGGCGTGAAATTATGGCGTAGATGGCGTTAAAAGCGCGATGTAAATTCGGGTCGGCGGCGTGCACGCGTTCCCCACGCACACGCGTGTCCACGGGTTGCGAAGGTACTCGCGTTCATGATTGCGATAATGCCAAACGCAATATCGCGGCGGAATTTATCGGTCGCTCGAGCAACGGCACGCGTAGCGAACCGTGCGAAAAATCGTAATGAGCTGCCTGCCGAGAGCGCGACGAAAAAGCGTAATAACGAGAGAACGCCGCGGCGAGAGAGAGAGAGAGGTGCACGCGGGCCGAGGACAGCAGAAGGGGAGGAAATGCATCGGAAGGGGGTAGGGGGCGCGAAAGGGGCGTGAAAGATAATGGGAAAGCGTGGATATTAAAATCGAGGGAAAAAGAGCGAAGAGGATCGCGAGAGTCACGATAAGAGGGGAAAAATCGAGGACGAAACGAGAGGCAAAGGTGGATGGAAGGAATATAAAGTGACGAACCGAGGAGGGGGATGGAGGCGAGGGTAGAGAATCGAAAGGCAGAAGGAAAAAAGCGTGGAAGGTTTAATCGACGGGCTCTGGCTCTCTCGAGGAATATCCGCGAAAGAAGCGTTGGAAAAGCCTGTCGAGCTGGGTCTTCCGCATTTTGGATATAAACTGAACGATGAGATTTTTCCCGCGTAGGAAAAACGCCCGAGCTAGATGGACGCGCAAACAGGATTCCGCGGAGAGCAATTTTTTAATAAATCCATTTTGCGTCGGGATACGTCCTCTATGGCGTGCTATTTAAAAGTTTGGGGGATCACGGTCGACAGCGGCGTTTTGAAAAATGAAATGCTGGTAATCTGGCAAGCGGAATTTCATTTATAGAACAATCGCTCGCGCTGGCCAGATAAAAAAGGGGATCTCGCGACGTTCGTTCAATAGTTAAATAGAAATATTAGTGGCTCGAAGATTGGGAGGGTTGAAAAGTCGGGACCCAATCAGATTCGAGGCTCTGACCCTACCTTCGATCTTCGATGAAACAAGCGAAACAAGACTGCTCACGCTCGACCGCAAGATGGTGCGATATTATCTTCTAGGGGAGGGCTCGGCGTAGCTTCCCAACCAAGATAGCGGAATTAGTGGGAGGCTCGTTGACGACCTCATTAACCTTCGGTTAGAGGCGATGGTTAGAGAGGGCCGGGTTAGAAGGCAGCCAGAAAAGTAAAACAAACAAATGGCTGTGGCGCCATCGCGCAGATGATTCCCGTCAGACAGCGGGTCCGTCGCGAGCACGGCAGCTTTTCCATTGACGAGACCCCTCGTGCTGCTGCCACCGTCTCGAACCTCAAATTTCATCCCTGGCTTCCGAGACTCCTCTGTAAACACGCCGCGAAGAGGGACATCCCGGGCGCCACTTGCGACCTACCCAAAATCGACTGACTTCTCGACTCCTCCAACCTCTCTGAAGCCTGGGCTGCTACTGTTAGCTGATCGCCAGCGATAAGGAGTAGTTTAAGCCTTTGGCGAATGCTCAAGGAAACGATGGTTAACGAATGTCAGTGGAAATGACGTGGTTGAAGCAAACAGTGGTTGCTGGACTCTGGGTAGAACAAAGTCAACGGCTGATAATCTTTAAAGAAGGTTTAAATAGAGCTGAATCTGATTCGATCCCCAGCACTGGCGGTACATGAGGCTCTACAATGCACACAGCAACGCCCCATTGGGATACCGTTAAATAATAAAGCCTCGATGTTAGGCGCGGCACCCCATAGTCCCTGCAACCAGAAGAGGATTATCCCACAACGATATGTCTCGCGCTCCCCTTTCCCGCGACCAGCAACGTGGCTTGGCGAAATACTCCTGGCTCGATCGGGGGAAGCTCACGGATTCGACGGAATCGTTGACAGTGATTTATATGCTTTAATCCACTGACAAACATGCACGTTTTCTGGTCCATTCGATAACATGAGGGAGGTATGGTAATCCTGCGATCTAAGTGCACACTTTTTTAGCGATGATTTCTTGGGGGGCTATGTTGGTGATTATTGGCTCGTGGAGGGGCATTTGTGAACGTGTTAAATAGAGATGATGAAAATTAGTAGCTGCTGGAATTCTCCTAAATCCTCAGATATCAAAATACTCCGAATCTAAGGATCCCCAAATCGAACTCTCCTCAACCCTCTCAGAAGTTATTAAATTACCCAGCTCGCAGAGTATTGACGCCTTGAAATACACAACTCGAAAACTCTCGTCACTCACGCGCAAATTCTAATCCACAGAAAGGGAGTCTCGGGGCGACGTCGGACGTGATTCATTATGCATCACGCGGACACAATATCCGCGATACAGAGAACGCGGCGTGGTCAGCGTTTTCCTTTCTTTGCTTCCCTAGACCGTGATTAATCTACCCTCGGTAACGAGTCCGCCTTGACAGTTCTCATCGCGGAAAGTAATAGCGGTGCCTCGATGGTATTCAATGAAAGGAGCCCTTTGTACCCTGCCCAGTACATTGCTGGCTTGTGGTTGTTATAAATACAACCTGGTGATAAGAAGAAAGAATGTTCTTCCGCGTGGAGGAAAGCGCCCGGGGATTTCTCCTCGCCTGGAAACTCGAAAGAGCTTCGAGTTGCGTATACGAGGTTTTCCAAAAAAGAGAGGGACGAAAAGGGGAGAAAATGACTGTCGTGCAGCGAAATCATTTGTCTAGGAGGGCTGGTGGCGCGCAAACAAACGACACCGCCGCCGATAGATCGATCCGCGTAATCGAGGGTGCGATGATGGAACGGTGTAATGCTCACTGCCTACCTGTCGTTATCGCGACATTTATCTGTGAGACATTCCGCGCGCGCGATATTCAATTATATTGCGCGGCAATGTAATTCGTCATCAGGCCATTCATCGCTAAACGCTGTTATCGACAATGTTTCCCGTTGATCGAAGGTGAAATTTTGTAATTACTGGAAGGAGGGATACTATAGTAAACTTATGGTAGCCAGAGTTATGAAAAATGAGTGTACAAGTGTAATAAAAAATACAAGTAGACATAATCATCGGTAATTCCCGAGTTAACAATTTCAATGCAATATAATTTTCATTAGTTCCCCAATTATGCACATTCGCACGCAGCGATTGGAAAAGTCACTCCCGAATAACTCAATATCTATTACCACATAATATAATAATTCGCTCATGCAACTAGCACTGCGAATTAATGCGCGCAATCAAGGGAGAATTCGCCCATTACACGGGACGATTAATTACTTACTATTCACCGAGATCGAAAGCGAGTCAAAGTCACCGACGAATCTCCTCCCCTGTAACCCTTTGACCAGTGCCTGGATACCATAACATAACGCTGTAATCAACGTTAGAATCAGAAATGATTTCCCCGCCAACTCCAATATCCATCGCGGTACACGTGCACCGATATCGCGCCATTTATCGCACTTTTTCGGTATCGTAACTCGCCTCGAAAGGTTTATCGGCGATCAGCTCGTGGAATCGTTTATTAACACGCTGGTGTCCACATCGCTGGCCATTCAAACACAGAAACCAGTCGTGGCAGACGAACAAGCACGATAAGGACTTAATTGTTACGCAAGTCGATTGCTGGGTCCGCAGTCGCGATAAAGTGATTAAATCTTGTTAGCTGTTACAAGGACGAGCCTCGTCGGTAACCGTCAGACGATTTTGCACATTAACGAGCGGTTCCCCCCTGTTCCTTTAATTGCGAGCGCACTCACTGGGCCCCGTTAAGTCGTCGTAATCTGTTTACTAATAGATGAGAGAGCGACAATGGCGCGATGCTCGAGGAATAAGATCGCGTGGAAAGGTAAACAGAGGAAATCTTGGATCCTGGTGAGAAGGGAGAGGGATCGACGGGAGCCTCGGTTCCCATGGATAGTAGAGGTGGAGAATGAAGCCACCAGTCGCTGGATAATTGGACCCTATAAGTATTTACCACCTTTCCGATTTCGGCGGTCGGTCAATCGGCCCTGTCAGGGGTCTGCTGGTACCTCATTGTCTCTGCTCGGTGTACCTACTCGACGTATCCTTGGGAATTCCCCAGGGAAATCCCAAGCTTTCGCATTTTCGACCGACCAACTGGATTGCCGCGACCATGTGTTTCGGATTGGAACGAATCACCTTCTAGAAACATTACACCTGATTTTCGACGGTCTCTCACTAGCTCGAAGGATAGCACCATAAATCTCCTGCAAAATACTATCTTCTATTGATTACTGGCTATTCCGTTATGGATCTGTAAATAGATACATACATAAATAACCGTATGGCCTTTTTGTTTCGCGAGGATACTAGTGTCCTTTCTGGTGGAGATAGCAGTTGTTTAGGAATTGGTTATAGGACTGTCGTAAAGGATAGGTAAATTAAACATGCTCCGAAACTGAATAGAAGACCTCGTTGATTTTAAGAGTAATTGTAGAAGAGATTATTACTCGAAAAAGGAAACAAGGGAAAGAAATAATACGTGCAGAAAATAGAGAAATAAAAAATTGAAAATATGAGAAGTTTAAAACGACTCCATCTATTTTATATCCGAGTGTTTTTATATAATCAATTCTTACAGGTGTTCAGAATAGAAAAATTTTCCTGCTCAAAATCTAGACCAAGTTCACACATTTATTCCCAGGCTATACGAAGAATCGCACAGTAGTCTCAATTTAAAATAAATCTGGCTTCAAATTACTAATCACACAAATTAATAGTATTCAGAGGGTCATGTGGATAACGATTAACACGACGAAGTGTTACCACACGAAAGTAATAAGCTTGCACCTGAATTCCGAGAACAAAGTCGCAGGATTGTAGAGTGTAATTCAGCGATTCTTTTATTGTCGCGATAGTGGATTACGACCGGGCGCAGCCATTGAAAATTTAGAGCAGGTCTGCAACCCTCTTTCTACGGGGCTATCGGATAATGGCCGATATATGGATCGACGGGAGGCAGACGGATGGATGGCGGATCGCATCCGGGAAAAACCCAGGTCGGAGCGGCGAGAACGCGAACGAGAATGATGTCTTTCGAAAAACTCGTAATCCCGCTTCCCTGTAATCCGATTTAACTAGGGCCAATCGTCCGGTGTCGATCGTATAACGGAACGGACGATCGCAAACGAGAGTAATCGACGAAGCATCATCGACGAGCCGAGATTATATTTCCTTCCATTTCTTCGTCCGGGTGACGCGATACTAAGAAACTTATCGAGAATAAATATTTGCTGGCGAGAGCTTCGAGCCAGCCCTCGTCGTTGCAATATAAAAGAAGTAGCCAGAGAGGGGAAGGGAGAGGTGAAAAGAAACGAGGTGATGATCTATTGATCGAGGGTAGCTTTAAATTATTCAAATTACCCGACTTCTCCGGGGTGGATGTTTAACCGAGAAATTGTGTTTGAAATGTTGTCGGAGGCAGTTAAGAAATCGTACAACAATGTTTTTCATGCAACGCGGCCGACGGTTCGGCCTGGATACGTCAAAGTTACAAATCAGAATATTTATCACGAGAGTGAAGCTCCTGCGGTGGCTGTGCGCGTTCGATAAAACGGAGACACCTTCGGCGCCGTCGCGCGTCCTCGGCTTCTCGATACGCGCGTACCTGTCGCCTTGACGAGAAATGAAATCTACTCACGTGTCAATAGAGACCTACTACCCGTATTGCCGATATCGCGACTCGATTTTGTTGAGCTTTGAAAAATGAAAAATGCGGTCTACTATACGACGTCAACCCTGATGTATGATTTTTTTTAGAATAAACTACTTAAAATTTAATGCTTCACTTATACTACTGGCAAAAATGTGGGATCGCAGCTTGGTAAAAGTATCAACATTACTTCTTGATAATCCAGTATATAATAAAAAATACAGATGGGAAGAAATTAAACTCTGCATTGCATGGAGGTGACGTCTAAATTGTTGCCACCCTAGTCCACAGTAGGCAATAATATAAAATTTAATAAGAAATCAAGTGGCTCCATATTTTTGCCTATATAGTATCTACATGTATTTCTAGGGTAATTCATAACCAGCAGGGTGAAAAAATACAGAGACTCCCGTACGATTTAAATCCCTCTTACAAGTCCCAAAACTACCCCCAAATTTTTCATCAAATAATCCAGCCAAAAGAGGTCCTGCAAGACCTACGACAAAGCCACCATCAGAATCCTACTCCATCGAGAATCTCGCAATCCAGAAAACGTCATCACGCGAAGTTGCGCCGTCAAACCCGGCCTCGAACAACCCTGCGAAGCTCAGAGGCTGGTATCAGCGAGATCGAGTCCGGTCGAAAGCAGTTCGTCGAAAGATCGCGGCAGCAGGAGCAACAGAAGGTACGGGAACGGCAGCAGGAACAGCAGCAGTTGAACGCGGGTATCATGCCCGTCACCCCGTCCTTGCTCCCCCACTATCAGCCACTCTTCGTCCCACTTTCATCCCAGCGCATCGATCGTTCTCTCTCTCCGCGGGCTCGCGAGAGAGAGGGGGCGTAGGAGAGATGCGTGGGGGGAGAGTAGCGATCTAGGGTGGGGTAAGCGGTCGAGGGGGTGAAGGACTCGATCTCGCGATCAGGGGTGGGGGTCGAGGTGGAGGGGATGCGTAAGATGGTGGGGTGAGACACGGCGGCGCTGACTCGCACGTGGAAGGGATAATTAAACGGACACAAACGTGAACACGGACAGTGGTGTACGGAAGGACGAAGAAAGGTTACCATGGCTACGTGGATGGGATCCGGCCAATCCCGGTGTGGCTCGTAGGCGTGGCCTCTACATTGGCCCCCGAGCACTCTATCGTCGTCTCTTTTCCACCAGCTACCCCTCCGCGGTGGCGCGGCCCGAGAGGCAGGGAGAAAGGACGAGGGAGAGAAGGAGAAGGAGAGCGAGAGAACGTGGCAGAGGTAGGTCGAGCCGAGAGAGCCGGCGGGACTACCCGGTTGCAGCGGGCGCGTACAAACGTATCATGCTGGGTAGGGCCGGTGCCGAGATGCCGGCTTGTAAACGAAACCAGTTTGCTATCCGATACGATCCAGGCAACAGCGGCCTCGCGTGATATCCCCACGGCCGGCCAGCCAGAACGTCACCGCGTTTTTCGCCCGGTGACCCCGAGGATATCTACCTGGAGAACGTTACCTGCGCCGGGAGTCACCTGACGCTAGCGTCGGGGGTGAGATTTCAGTCCGCGGGCGAACAGCGATCATAGGTCATCGGTGAGCCGCCGAGAGGAACGGTTGTCTGGATCGTTCAGTCCCCACCTGGAACAGGGCCCAAACGCGCACGAGTCCTCTCTTGGTTAGAATCGCCCGAGTCACCCGCGGGATAACATTGCCAATCGACTAGAGACAGCACAGTTTCATTCTTGCCGTTCATCGGGAACTGGTGACATTCGGAGCAGTGGTTCAGAGTACGTTCAGTGTCATTCGTGAAGTGAGTTCCGTATTCGTCCAGTGATCGAAGAGGAAGCCTGAGGGTGAATGATGTACCCCCGAGCCCAGTTGTCAGCATGATGAGAAGCGCGAGAGGCAAGCACAAAGCAGCTCGGAGTGTTTCCTGAGCTCGACGATCGGTGACATCGATGCTCTCTGAGAGACGTCGCGAGTCCTAGAGCACAGGGTGGACAGGTAGGCGGATCGGAGGATCGACGAGGGTCCACGGAGAGAAGAGATGTCAGCCGTAGCACCAGCTGGAACCGGTGCCGCGGCACCCCCTACGAACAGCCCCATCGTGCCTGCCCCGGTGTTCGCGTTGCCGACGTTGTCGTTCACCGTCGGCCAGGTTGCCACCGTCTGCGAGACCCTGGAGGAGAGCGGAGACATCGAGAGACTGGCCAGGTTCCTCTGGAGCCTGCCAGTCGCGCATCCCAACATCCACGAGCTGAATCAGAGCGAGGCTGTGCTGAGGGCGAGGGCAATCGTCGCCTTTCATTCGGGACACTATCGTGAGCTCTACGCCATCCTGGAGAGGCACAAGTTCACCAAGGACTCCCATGGGAAATTGCAAGCCATGTGGCTGGAGGCGCATTATCAGGAAGCGGAGAAGCTTCGAGGCAGACCACTGGGTCCAGTGGACAAGTACAGGGTCAGGAAGAAATTTCCTCTGCCAAGGACGATCTGGGATGGAGAGCAGAAGACGCACTGCTTCAAGGAGAGGACCAGGTCGCTGCTCAGAGAGTGGTACCTGCAGGATCCTTACCCGAATCCTGGGAAGAAGAGGGAACTGGCTGCTGCGACGGGGCTCACGCCGACGCAGGTGGGGAATTGGTTCAAGAACAGGAGGCAACGCGATAGGGCTGCTGCTGCGAAAAATAGGTAAGTGGTTGATGATTATTCTTTCTTGTAGTGTGATAGATGAGTGGTCTCTGCTTGGGAAAGCAAGAAGTATCAGAAAAATCGAAAAGGGTACTTTGAGACCTTAGGAGAGTAGACTTTTATTACACTATTTGTAAAAAACCAGTAGAATAAGGATCACTGACATTGTTACACATCCACACAGGTTTATCTACTAAATGTAACTCAAATTTGAGACATATCTTCGCGTGAGCCAATATCAAGCAAAGGTACCTGAACGAAAAGATTGAAAGAGCTTAGTACGTGTCCACTGCTTTGCAAAGACGACTTTTAAACGCGATCGCGATTGGTTGTACAATGACACGAAAGTTTTATTCATTAAGTAGCGTTTAATGGAAGTTAATCGCGAAACGATTAGTGGTTTAGGTCCCTTTAGCCAGATTGTTGTACTGTGTCCTCGACAAACGAGCCTTTGTGCCTGCCCCAAGGTCCCCGCGCGGAGGGTCGCGTAATTTCATTTTGACGTCCGACGGAGGGTCGCTGCCGTCGGGCGTACAACGATTTTCGAATTACGTCTTTCAAATTGTATTTCGCCGTTGCCCTTCTCTCTTCTCGTTCCGCGATACGTCTGCATAGAGACCTACCCAAATCGACTCTAAACAACGTCCCAATCAATTTCGCGTCGTCCTTTTCTACGGTTCGATACGAGATATAAAACGAGCTTCAATATTCTTTTGAACACGAGTATTACTTAAACATCTACACTGCATTTAAAAAAAAAAACAATAATTATTCCTATCGTAATTTTCTGTGATTTCTTTTCACAAGCTTGATGACTGTAAATATTTCTCCAAGAAAAATTCAATTCCGTTAGTTCAGGATCGTACAAAAACTAACACAAGAGGAAATTTAACGGATTCCTATACGAGGGATCCATGGCTGCATAGACGTTTTTCAAGCAGCTTCGAGCAGACTAAAATAAAAGGAAGGAAAGTGATAATCCGCTCCACCCTCGATTAGTCACGACTGTTCGTCATTAAGGGGTCGTCGTTCGAGAGGCGATCGCCAGAAAAAGTAGGTGTCGTACCACCTGTCGTCCCGATTCCAAGCACCTCGATCTCAGGTAACGTCTGGTGGCGTATTGTTCAGCTATTTGTCGCTGGCGAATAGCGCCGGCAGTACTTTGGTTATAGCAGGGAAACTCGGAATGGGTTTTTCCCAGTGGCCCACGCCTCGAGGACCTCGGTGCCGCGACCCCAAATTTCCTTTTGATTTACGAGCCCTGGGAAAACCAAGTCCGATCGCTTCTAACTGTTCGGATTGCTCGCTTCCTCCGCGCCTCGAGCGTGTGATTCCGTGTGTGTTCCACGTGTGAGGGTAATTTTAAGGCACTAGGGTGCAGGGAGGTTCGTCAAACGTGGGCTGTATTGTGAAAAGGGTTTCGCTGAGGTTGCTAAGCTAATCTTGCGACACTGTCACAGTCGTCTAATTGAATTTCTGTTGTCGTTATTAAGTGGATATAATAATAGTATTTTTTAACTGAGGGGTTGAGTGACGAGCATTTTTGAAATGTTTCGGGGTTTTTAACAGGAAATGTCATTTTTAAGGGTCAGATGAATTATGTACGATGAGAAACGTGCTTGTCCCGCTGAAGGAACGTTTTGAAAAGCTTGAAATTTAAGCTGAGCATATTTCGGAGCAACATTTGTTCCGCGGTGATTTCACGCGGCAAACGACATCGAGGATTTTCGTTTTAAAGCTCGTAATTTCGCTCGTTAAGTCTCGTCCCGACCCAGATTCGCTTGTCGCGCGCGCACGCTCGGACATCTGTAATTATTGTGCTCCGAATGAAGTCATTAATAGTTATTACCTACGTCTATGCTGTAATTGATATATCGTTAACGGCCGTGGATCGTACGACCAGGCTGCTCTAATTGATCTTGATGAGGCCTCGCAACGGGAAAAAGATTACACGTTTCGGTCTTGCGTTGCTCCTTGCTCCACATCCAGATTGTTTATTTGCGTCAAACCGACGTAATAAATTCACGTTTCGATTGATATTCTTAGGCGTGTAATCGTTTTCAACGGAATTCATGTTTGCAAAATTGTTCATTTGCATTGATGCGAAAATAAATCAAACGCTAATACTTGAGCGCTCGACGTATTCCAAGTATGTATGCACACAGTAGCTTAGTCATAAAACGGTAATTAAATTAATCTCATAAAATATTGATAGTGATGGCTATAAAACCATGTAGCTTCGTGTTGATTACTACGATAAAACTAATAGAAAACAAGATAAGCAGGGAATACTTAGCATACCAGACTCTGTTATACAATGTTTGCCAGTGAGGAGCTGCCTTCTTGCAGTTCAAATACAACGTGATAGAAAAGACTATTAGCTTTCGATAGGTCTACCACTTTCTAGACAATCTTTTGGATGTTTAGTGAACTCTAGCTGCCAATGGGTAATTGAATGACACAGCGATTGCCACTTTCATCACTTGTCAATATTGCCAGCGCACGATATTTTTCTTCCAATCGCTTAGTAATGACCAAGTCAATTAATCATTCAAGTCTTGAACATACAAAAAAGATAGCATCTAGTAAATTCGATTTACTATTTTACTACTCCCGTACTATCAGCTTGAAAACAGTGAACAAAGAGACATTAGAAACGGCACTCTCGCCCAGTCAAATAGAAGAAGAGCACAGTGGAAGAAGAGATCAACGATTCGCAAAGAAATTCGAGATACGCGAATGACCAATTCTCTCGACATTTCCGCCGATACAGGCGCTGTGTATTCTAGTCAGGTTATCCAACAATGGCCGTGCCGTACCTATCGTTACCCGGCGTAACGACATTCCGTTTCTGGCCTCGAGCCACATTTTCCTGCACGTAATCCTGCGAATCCCCGGACGAATCCACCTCCTCCACCTCCTCTTCTTCCCTTACGTACATCCTGCATCCTCGACACGGACCAAGAGACCCGCTCCGTTCTTTCAAAAATATCGATTCGCGGATCGAGCACGACGTCCGCGCAATATGCGATGCCATTGTTACCCCTTGGTCCTTGTCTTTATTTTCCTGTGCATCTGCACTCTTTCACAGGAATCTGGGACGGGGAAATCGTTTGCAAGTATCACAATTATTTTACAGTTGGTTGAGGAATACTTCAAAGACCAGATCTCATGAAATTTAGATATTTAAAATTTTGTTTTGTCAGGATGTAATAGGATCCTCAGAACTCCAACCCCTCAGTTAAGACTAAAAGCTAAAAAATTCTTCTCCCAAATTCTTGGAGTCTTTCACAAAATCCACATTTCCCAAAAACATCTAGAAATCGAGGAAATCTCTATCTTCATCTATCCATAGAATATCGCGAAGATGAAATTCTATTCGAGATGCACTTTCAGCATCCGCGCTGGGGTAATATGGGAGTCTCTCAGTTCCACGGCGTAGTCGTCATTTCGCTCGGGGTGGGTTAGGTAGACACGTAGACAGGATACAGTGCCCGCCCCGAGGATCCTGCGAGGTCCTTTCAGGAACGTCGATCCGCATACTGGCAGCCTCGCGGTATATTTTCGCGGTCCAGCGAGCGAGTTATTCAATATGCTCAACCCCGAAAGCCCCGGAGCAATCTCCGTGCTCGCACGTACTTCCATACACCTATCCACTGTGATGCTCGTGTCAGTGTGCGTCCCTATTCGAGTGTGTGCATCGAGGAACGATTACATCCGTGTGCTCTTCTACGCGGCGGAGCTACATGTATATTACGAGGACGAGCCTGGGACACGTTTTGCCTGCTGCTACTCCGCTACACGAGCGCAATCGGTCACGTTCTACATCGCGCTGCATTGCGGATCGTCAAGCTCGCTCTTTGCGCGAATTGACGTCTACGTTGAGCTCTAGATATCAACTATCCTCTGTGTACACCCATGTCTGCGTACAGTTGTACTTGTTCCCATGCAACTACGAGAGAGGGCAGAAGTTCTGATTTTCTGTTTGAGACACTATTGCAGGTATAAAGTGAGGAGGTCAGGGTAATTGAGAACAGTCTTCCGTAAAAGCGTAAAGGTCAAGTTTCGACTTGAGCGCTGCAGGATATCGCTGATAGCAAAGTTTCTACTGCACCATCGCGCCACTGGATTCCCTACTCGTGTACAAACCTGTTTCTAACTCGAATACAAATTTCCAAGCGTGTTACATCGAAGGAGAGACGTAGCTTGCAGAAGCGTGGCAAGGCTTTCTAGAGGGAGGCGGAAAGGAGGGTTGGGATAACCACCTCAACAACCCTCCGAGCCTCGGCGGCTTTTCGGGGTGGGGTGGCTTAGCCTGAGCGTGTTTCACCTCTCCTCTTTTGCCGTTGCCTTCGCTTCTGAAGTTACCAGATTTTGATAAAGTCCCCGGTGTATTAGAGACCCGCGCTGTTTGCGTTTCCACGCGGATCCTGTCTGGCTGCCACCTCGTTCACTCCACCCCTCGACTCGAGCTCCGTTCCATCAGGATCTGGGCTGCCAGTTCCTTCCTTCCTCCCTTTCTTTGTGACGAATTCTCGTCTCTGCTCCTTTTTCTTTGTCGCGACGAGTGACATGATTTGCCAGGGGTGAAGAAATCCTCGTCGCTCCTCCCCCGTGTATATTCGTCAGGAGAATAATTATTTTCGATGTCGGATTCTTCCACTTTCACGCCGTTTCCGTGAAATTCAGAGTCGGACTGTCAGAGCTAGATGACGACGTCTTCAAGCCCATAGACCCTGAGACTCCATGAACGTACGGGAATTCCACTTTAATTTTCAATAAGCGACGCTGGGAGACTCCGCAGGATTTACGGCCGCTTCCTCGAGCAAGAGCTCTTAGCGCTAATCACGATCGCGAGAATACCTCTGGGCCCGCGCAATTATGACAGAGTGTCAGTCAGAGTCGCCTCCGTTATCTTGATGACCCCGAACGACAGAGGGGCGAGACGCGAATGTCATCGAGCTGTGCAATCTCTCACTATGGAAAAGTCTCTACGCACAGACAGCTGTACGACGTGAAAGAGAGAACTTTCGCTAGACTGTGTTCAATTTATGTTTCTACTCAAAGTAATACTCAACCTAGTCTCGAAAATATCGAAAGATCTATGGAGCATTTACATCTCTGCCAGAGCCTACCGTCAACTCTTCAAGCCTCTCTAAAATCCCCATAATTACAACGTAAATTTTCCCCTTCAACTATGTATTCAATCTTAAACGCCATTTCTCGACGGAAACACTTACTCTGCACCCATGACGAATCTCTCAATTTTCCTGCCGCGTCAGAGGGCCGATCAGAAAACCGTCGGCCATCGAAACCAGCGGTCGCTCATGGCCGCGGGAATTAACGACGATAATGACCAAAGCGGCAGAAGCACGCGATTTGCAAGAGGAGCCGAAAAGCCGCGCGGCGGCATCGCGCTCACCGTGGCAAAAACCGGGAGAGACAAAGGCAATGATTAATTCCACGTTGGATGTCCAGGATCATTAGCGGCAGACTGCCATGACACCTGCTCGCACGAGCCCTTCGTGATAGATTACCCAGGCGGTGGCGAGCGAGAGAGGGAGAGAGCGAGAGATGGAGAGAGAGGGAGGATCGCGGTGGCCGGGATCGTCCATGGCGGTTACTAATGATTCCGTATTTCGACATTCTGAGCGATATTCAGGAAGCCATGAAAAAGAAGCCCGGGTATTACCTGCACTCTCTCGGGGTGGCCACGGAATTCGCGTGACAGCTTTTTGTCAAAGCCTGTCACGATGTAACGTGATTGATGGTGGCGATGGTGGTGATCTGTGGTGGTGGTGGTATGGTTGAATCACGGGAATTCGTGTTCGCAGAGGCACAGGACACCGTAGGAAAAACGGTGAATTAATAAGAGCAGAAACGGCCCTGTTATAATTAAATTGACAGCCGAGACGCGGTCGCATCAGCGGTTAATTGTCACGGTTCGTTCCCTTGACAGGACTCGTTAAAGATTCACGCCGATCGTTTTCGTCTTTTGAGTCGAAACTTTTCTTCAAACAATTTTCTTGTAAGTGTTTTGAGTATGCTGTTATCTGGGTCAGAAACTCCTTTAGATTACTTAAAAAGGAGAGGTATTACTATCTGGAGATTGCTGGGATTCAATTTAAATTATCTTGTATCATACATTCGCTTAAATATTCAAATATTCAAATATTCAAATATTCAAATATTCAAATATTCAAATATTCAAATATTCAAATATTCAAATATTCAAATATTCAAATATTCAAACATTTAAATATTCAAATTTTCGAGTTTTCTAACTATTCAAAATTTTTGCATTTGAGTCGTATTCTGAACTCTAATTTCTGGCACAGATTCTCCATAACTATACCAGAATACCACTGTACATTCTTTAGCTTTTGATACCTTCAGGTTCAAGCCTCACCTACTTCCAATATTACTCCAATCCTACATAAATCTTACTTCTACCCAATACAAGACTCCCAACCAAACTCCATTAAACTAGCAAACCACCTTCATATACTTCTACTATTTTCCCTCAATTCTCCACACCTTTCTATACTGACCCCAGCATCCAACCTTTCACCCCCAGAGTTATCTAGGTCCAAAGACATATTGCCACATAATTGGTCGCACTGAAAGAAAGGGCAAGAAATACTGTAGACGGGTAATTGACGTGTCGGTGTTGTCGTTGTCACTTGTTTCCGTGACGGTCGCTTTTTGTTTCGCCCGACGAGAAAGAGATCAGCGCCTGGTGACTGTTTTCACGCCATCGCCATGGGGGTTCCCCTCGTCCAGGGTGAACATAGAATCGTGGGGGCGCGAGTGTGTGCCCAGGAGGGCAGCAGGGGCAGAAATATTAGGGTGAGATATTGGACCGCAAGCTGCTAATTCGTACGGTGATATCGATTCGGACACGGAATCGTTCGGTGATGTGCATCCGGCAATTTCTCGCGTTCCGTGCTCGAAATCCCCTTTTCGTTCTACTATCCTGCGGTTAATATCTCTGCTAATGTCCCAGCGCCTTTGTGCTTCCTTGAAACGAGCCCTGAAACGACTCCTTGATCCACCATCTCGTCTCGTGACTGACACCTATACTGACCCAATATTCTCGTTCTCTAAGAAGGTAAAATAGTGATTTTACAGCGATACTCCACTAGGTTCGCGTGCGTCTATGATATCAGAGAGCCTCCAGATGCACCAGAAGAGTCTTCTCCCACGTATCCATGACACGATCGATGACGACGAAAATAGTCCCAAATCATCAACCGGTTCGCGATATAAATAATTCGTTCGCGTGACGGTTTAATCGCCAGGCTAATATTAAACCGCGAATGGGCTCCGCGTGGCCTAACGCGTTGTCATTTATGGAAGGGTTAACTCTACTTGAACCTGTTTCGTTAATGGACTCGATCGGCCTTCGATGCCTCATCGTAGGTACTATTTGCAAATACTTCTTCATTGCTGCGACATTTCTTCCGCTACTTCCACGCTCCCAAATCACTATACTCTCGAGGCAAGCTTCCCACGCCCACTAAGTGAAACTAATTCAATTACTCCCGTTCTCCCATTGCGTTTTAAACGAAGGACTCGACCGACAAGCGAGCAGCGACTGGTTCACCGTGCACAGGGGGCGACCATTGTCTCAGCTGCTCCATCCATCTGACAGACAGATCGGTGCTCGTGATCGCTCACGCCTTCGATCGGTCGCGTTTCCACGCCAGGACGATGATGATCGCGCGCGACCTGATCGACTCATCCAACAGCAACCGTACACAGGGCTCCTTCCAGCTTCTTTGTTTTGCTGCGCGAACAAATGACCGACGGGTTCACGGAGGGCGTGCTCTCCCTCCGCGAGAGGGATCATCGATCGTCACTGATCGTTAGCCGTAGAGACACCGTAATTGCCGCTCATTAGGGGGCTAAAGGAGCGTATTATGCGCGCTGAAAGGAAGGAACGTCCAGGCGGATTGCCGAGGAGCTATACGAAGAGAGAGAGGTGGAGGAGGAAGACGTTGCGAGGCGAACAGAAAGACTTTGGGGAGTTAAAAAAGGAGGAAGAGAGCCAGGAGAGATTCGAACGAGAGGGAGGGCCCGTGGAAGGCGTTGAAAAGAGTACTCGAGGTACGTGAAGGGGCTCATGAGGTAACCGATACCCTCTCTCCCGACACCGCTTTGTTCCCGGATCTGGAAATGAAATATAGCGAGGAAACGCGATGGAACCTCCCTTCCTACAGAGTCCACGCTGCCACTCGCTTGCTCAGCTCCACCTTTCTGGCTTACTGCGCGAATTTAGGACAGAGTAATGTGTTTGGGACATGTGGATATAAGGAGCATCGAGAAGAAGGGAGAACGCACACATTTTAATTGCAGGATTCGTGAAAGGATTGATGTAGCCTTTGGTTCTTCTTATGGTAGTGGGAGAATAACTAAGGATTAATATTATATTTGTTATAATAACAAAATTGAACAGACCAATATCCACGTAAACTAGAGCTACGATTCAGCACCCCAGAAAACTGAAATTTCCTCAAAAAGATAGAATTTATCATCTAAATGCAACTACTAGCTCTAAAAGTGCCTAATACCCTCAGATCCCGTGCTGAATAATATATTCTCGGGCGAAGAGTGCTCTAGACTGTGAATGAGTCGCGCGAAGGGGTTCAGTAATCCACTTTTAGTTCCTCTCAGACGGCGGAAACGAAATATAAAATTCACGGTGAATCGAATTCAGAAACGAAAGGTCGTTCAGCCGATCACACAGTTCGTCGGGTTCGCTCGTCCCCCTTCGTCTCCGGCAGCCTCACCTTCCGTATTCTTCGCGATCCAGTTGGCTGCTCCTGAGCAGGTGTCGAAGAACGCGTAACGAGCAATGAATCACCGTGGCGGTATCGCATGATATTAAGTAATCCCGAGAAGGGTGGCGACGCACGAGGATACCTCGTGTTGGCTGACCTCAAGCCAACCGATCCGCTGAAACGAGCTTCGATCACCTGACACTGCTCATTACACGTGTCTCGCAACAACGTTGGGATAATTGAGGATATCGAGACCCCAGAGGGTTAAAGATCTTGGTAAAATATTTCTTCTTTGTGGTATACAGTGCACGCTTAATTTCTAGTAGAATTGTTACACCTGAATTTCAATGACCGAGCCTCACTGGTTATCTCGAGGGTCAGAATAGCCCAAATCTATTTGAAACCAAACCTATTTAAGCTGAAGCCTTTTTCTAGAATCTAGAACAAAATCTAGATTTGACAGATCCCAGACAATTTCCTGGATAGTATTTCTTTGACAAGCACCGAGAAACCAAGGAACATCAGACGAGTAAGAATCGAATGGAGGGTATTGCGCTAATCAGTCGAGCTGCAAATCAATTAACGTCACCGGCAGTTACGAAGTCGGTCGTCCAACTAAGAAACTTCCGCCCCGCGAGATCACAGCTCCTTCGACTCTCCAGACAAACGTAACCCCCTGATTTTCTCCACCTTCGAACTCTCTATTACCGTAACGATCCAGCAGAAGTGGTTCTTAGAACAGAGTAAAAAGAGCATCTTTGACAGTCAGAGGACCTTCGTACGCAGCCACTACCACCTGTGATATAGAGTTCCAGCGGTCCGTGATCAGGGTGTCCGATTACCTGGTTCGAGCAACCTACCTACGTTGCCCTCCAAGGACTACCTTGTATAGACGAGCCTCTTCTCGCGCTCAGTCTCTCTTCTTTCCTCTGGCCGCGGGAGAGTTCGGGGGTGTATCGAATGTCCTGCCATCGTGCGGTCTCGTCTATGGTGTCCGGCTACCCCTCGCTCGTTTCACGGTTAATTAAGCGGCTGACAATCTGACCACGAGACGGTTAGCGGCCAGGGGGGCCCGCGATCTTCAGGAACTCGTAAACAGAAGGAATTCCTCGAGCATGAATGAAGACGAGAGGAAGAAGACAGCGGCTCTGCCAGGGGAGAGGGCCAGAGGAGGACCAGAGGTGGGCCAGAGGTGGGGTGGGGCCAGACGAGGTCCACGCAAGATATCGATCATCCCTGATTACCCGAACAGCCCACCTCGGCGGGGACCAGTCCACGGATCTCGGCGGCAGTGTTTTCAGAACTTTCTACCGAATACGATTCTCGTCGTGCGTCTCGTCCACCTTCGCGGCTGGATCAGCGCAGCCTATAAAGGACCGACGACTTTGGTTACCGGAGATCGGATAGATCGATGAACTCTTCGTGGACCTGAGGACGGTTTTTCGAAATATCGTCGCGGTAGAGTGGCTCGCGAGGATAGGTTTACGGGAATCGATGCGTCCCCGTGGTTACTCGCCTTTGTGGGCTTAGGAAAACTGATGATTGACTCGGTGATTTGAAATTCAAGCCAAGTGGAATGCCTTTCGATGAGGACTAGTCTTTTTACTGTGACTACTTGAACTCTGGGACTTTCTAATTTATAGTTAGGCAAGTGTCGATACAGAAAATGACTCTTCGGAGTTAATATGGTGATACAGGCTTTAATGAAGCCTTCTCGCATCAGAGCTAAAGTGGGGCACGACAAATCTTCCTAGTTTTCGAGTCCCCAGCACAAATTCTATAAGTTATAATGGCCTTTCCATGTCTAATTTTCGAAATTTTATTATTAAAATATTCCTCCAGATCTACTCTCATTTGTATTGTACTCCTAACTATGCTACATTATAATTTTCCGGTAAAAAATGATTTCCTCAAGATTTTGTCGCTCCCCACTCTAACAATGCAGAGTTAAACGAACATTGCCTCGCTTACCTCGTATCCAGAACGAAGCAGGACGCATTTCACCGTTCCACCAGTTCGTCGAAGTGGATCGTGGAGAAACGAGAGCGGATTATATCGTCGGAGGTGTATCGAAGGCATCGTCTCTCGTTTCTTGGCCCCACGGCTGATAGTTACACCAGGAGGCGGCCCCGGGTACCTGCCAACAAACGACCAGCAGATGATTTAGCACATATTCCCAGCGAGAGAGAGCCTCGTTCGCGTCCCGATCGCCTTTTACGTGTACCGCTTCCTCGGCCGAGGCCGTGATTGTTTTATAATTAAGCCGTTACTGGGATAAGGCACGCGGACGCGCGGGAGGCGGCGGTGATTAATTGTTTTCGAATTGAAAACCTATCGCGGTGCCGTCTTAATTTCATCGTACTCGGATAGACTACGAGACCTGGAACTTATAGTCGTAATTACGCGCTGCCCCTTCCTCGTCCGCGTTCAAAAACTAATGGCTGACAAACGCTGTGGGGAAACCAACTGTGGCTCTGCTGTTGTGCTTCGCTGATGTAATTCTCTGTTTCCCCTCGCTGAAACTTGTAGTACTTGGGACTATTTTGTTTAGGTGCTGTTGTAAACTCTGTTTTATGTAGGGTGGGTCTAGAGTGGTGTTATGGATTAGTAGCTTGTATTTCATGTTCTCCAAATTCCATATCACTTACCACCAATTGCTACAATTGTTTAAAATCGACTAAAAAGGAGGCTCATGGAATTCTGTCACCCTCCAGAAAAATTTGTGATATATCTAGCAACACCGCGACTCGAGCCTCCTTTCCCCCGTTTCGAAAGTTCCTTTCGTTCACCCCTCGATGGAACACGACAGCGACAGTCTCTTTCTCCCGGTCCCTCTCCGCGTCGCTGGAAAATTCGGCGAGTCTCGAAAGCGCGGCACATTAAACGGAGCAAATAGACGGTGCCGTGCGGCAAAAGGGTGCCGACTGAAAGGCAAACAGTTTAGCTGGAAACAATTGACTGCAGATTGAAGAGAGAGAACGTCGGGGGGAGGGTGGCGTAGAGACATCTGACGATCGATGCACGCGTCGCTGCCACGAGAGAGCGAAGTTACATCTGTCCGACGATGAAAATAGATTTTGAGAGCCGTGGCCTGGCTCCGGGGGGTCCGCGGCGCTCTGTGGGGAGGGGGTTGTTAAAACACTCGTTTCCAGACCAGGAATTCGTGTTTCTCGTCACAATGCTACACGGCGCTTTGATCGACCGTACTGCTGGCCAGACCACCGACCGTCAGAGGTCGTTCGTTTTGTAACGTTTCGCAAATTGAAAAAATTATCGACGGTATTATCCAAGTGTGGTCGACGAGGCGTGAGGGGGCGGGGCGTCGAGCGCGATTTCCCTGCGCGCACGCGTGCATATTTTATATCCGACGAGTTTATTCATATTTAATGGCCCCGTGTTCTTTCCAGCGGCCGAGGACAATAGGCGAGAAAAACTGTTGTCGAATCGACTGGTCGACGTGTTTCCCCTGTTGTTCCCTCTCGAACGTTCTCGCGTTATCTCGACTTTAACCGAGTTCCACGGGAATTGCGCGATTCAAGGGGAGAACGCGAGCAGCCCGAAAGGAGCACAATAGAATCGTACGATTTCGTGGAAAGATTCGCGAGAGGCGAGGACAATAGCTCATCGATAAGGAACGGTATCAAAAAATCGCCGAGTCGAAGGGGGCGGGGGTGGAGAGCAACCCCGTGTGTTTTGTCTCGTCCGACCCTTTTAACGTCACTTAAAACAAAACACTGTATCGATTTGACCGGGTCTCCCCTTGGCGAACGCACTCGACGAGCGCCCAGGGGGACGTTCGATGCGCCGAAGACAAGTGACACTCGATTCGACGGTGGTCCTCGCCGAGTGTGTTTTGTTTTTCTCCTTTTCACACTTCACCGTGCCGCTTTGCCCTTCCTTTTCACTCGCCCCCATCGGGCAACCGAGAAGGGCGGACAAAGAGCGCGTCGAATGGAGACCCAAAGCTCCTCGCGGTCCCAGCGCGGCCACCTAAATCGACCGAAGCTTCCACTTGGAACCTATATTCCAAGGAAAATTAATAACCCATGTACTGTGCAACGAGCTAAATAGTTCCCCTTCGATATAATCTCGCGAATGGACGAGGAAGTCGTGTAAAATACAGAATAATCTGTCGCGATAAAATAAGCCGCTGCGAAATGATTACGTTACCATGTAGAATTATAGGATGTCGTTGGCTAGGTCGATGAATCTTTAATCCTCTTTAGCGCGGCCACGCATCGAGCGAAGAGCGCTTCGAAATCGAACGGTAATCGGGCGTGAAACGCCTAGACAGAGAGACTCTGAAGCGAGAGTGAGGAACAGGAAAGGTGGCGAAGGGCAAGGGGGTGGTTCTCGTAAAATTTCGTGGCGAGGAGCCGACGGCGAGCGGGCCGATAAGTTCGACGATTACGGTGTGCAAAGCACACAATAGCCCCGTGGAATCGCGGGTCGAGCGACCCACACGACATGTACATTAAATAATACGTCTTCATTACGCGTCGATCGTACAGCTCGCGTGGCATAAAAGAGCTTCGACCGGGTACAGCCCACCAGGACGACTTTTTCCGTCGTTTCAACCCCGCGTGTACTTTTTCTACGATATGCGCTGGTGCTGCTGTTGCCAGCCAGCTCGCAAGAAAATTGAATGTCGACGTCGATTCCCTTGTTTCGCTTTTTCTTTCGCCTCCCCCAACCCCTTCGCTCGACTCCAGCTCCTCGTCCGCTCCTATTATAAAGTATAATACCGGACTCGGTGTTTCCCAGATTATCGTCGCCCTGCTACGACGCGATACCCTACGCCTCGCGTGTCAATTAGACACGGTATATGAGGTTACAAAGTATGCCAGGTCTTTGCACCGCGTGCACCAGCCCCGCCGCGCCACCGCGTCGTTTCCGATCGCTGGGCAAAGTCGACAGGACGAGCCGATCTGCATTTGGGGACGAGCCACCGACTGGCTACCAGACGCGTTTCGCGTACGCTGGTCAGTTCGAATTTCCGCGATAAAAATCGAGCCGCTCGATGGCCGCGATACTCTTCGCTGAGAAACGTTTCGGGGCTTTTGAAATAGGTCAGCGAGTGGCTGATGGTATTGTGCACTTGTTATACAAAGGGTGTCGGAGAACCGGTGGCCTTTCTATATGGAAAAATAAGCCGAAAATATGGGAGAAGATTTTGGGAAAGTTTAGCTGCGAGTACGTCAAGAGGGAAACTTGACTTCAGGCGCTTCTAGTTTACAGTAGATAAGTAGAGTCAATGGTCAGACCAGTTGATTTACAGTGAAAGTGTACATATATTCTGCACTATTGTTTGCTCAAAAGTAAAACCATAGATTCTGACATCTTATATTTTTTCCTTTCCTCTCTTGTAAAGTACCCTAGGATTTCATTATCTTCTTTCACATATAACACAATCCAAATTCTACTAATGAGTCACAAGATTACCCACACCTAGTATAGTCTTTACTATACCTGAGTACGTACATATTTCTCACTCTAAGATTCCTTAAAGCAACCACTCGTTGAAAATAGCATGAATCAAGTAGGAATAAGTAGACAGATCTCTTTCCCTCGAACCTTTCAACTGGAGTAACAATAAATCTCGCGGATCTAGTAGAATCTGAATTCGTGTCACTGATTGCACGCTCGTGACCGATTAGCAGTGGCCAAGTCTCTAGAGGCAACAATTACACAGTTTTAGAACCGCGGCTCGTTCCTTCTTCATCTCGCCGATCGAGGCGATTAACCCTCCCGTCATTTATCTTGACCCGTTCCAGGCAAAAAGACCACCGGACGCGGCTGTGATGTATATCGCGATGCAATGGTGTCGTTAGGAGGATCAACGCCACGAGGATTATCAGCGTGGCTCTAGAACGTCGAATCTTCGCGCGCAGCCTGCTCGAAAGTGAAAATATTTTGCACTCGCGGGCCCAACGCGAGGAAAAAGGTTGATTAAAGGACAGTAATTTATGCGCTGACGTAAATAATCGCAAGAGACGAGTGTTTGGCTGAAAAGTAATAACGCGAATATTTACGCGCGACTTTTATAGCTTTCGTTCTTTTTCTTCCACCGTGTCTCGGCGTAAACTTCCGTTTACGATGCATTTTGGGGTCACAAGTCGTGCAAAGTGTCTCTAATGGGTCTGCAAGTGGCGCGTGAAGGGGATTTGTGTCTCGAGGTTAGGTTAGTCGGTGATCTAAATGTATGAAGAGGTATTATTAATTGATACATGATTAATATGACCTATGCATATTTATCATACACAGGCGGCGATTATGTGCTTTTCTTCTGCTTCCAGTGTTGCATAAATACTGCTATAAAAGGAAACAGGGTTTCTAGAGAATTGACAGAAGGTTGCTTCAGACAAAAATTCTACTATCTTCAAATTGTTAATCTCCAAACTAGTATCTATAGCTTCTAAAAGTCAACAAAGCCTACTATGCTCAGAATTTCTAAAATTGAAAATATTATGCCAAACATCAATGACTAGTACGTATACAGCGATTTCGCAACCAGTTCCTCTGGAAACAGCTGTTCGATCCACATGCCACAAGTTTCAACGCTCATTCAACAGAGCTCTGTTCGAACCCGCGTGAAAATCGTCGCTCGACTAATGGTCGCTTAAAAAATATATCTCACGAGCGAATGTCGGCTGTTATAAATGATGTCTCTTTTAAAAGAGACTCTCGACGTATCACTTTCAACGCGGTTCGAACCACGCTCGCCTTCCGCTAGCCCGGTGGCCGAGTCTAAAGCCTGATTCTTAAAAGGCAGTAAATCAAGCGTCTCGTCTTCCTTTTTATCCAGCAGGGCGGTGATTGTGCCATACATAAAATTACGATAAATTCGTCGGGTTTCTCGCGTTGTCGTGACCCGCGGCAGTGGATTGTTCTGAATCGAGACGCTAATATAACCCAGCAGCAGCATCTCCGTGGGTGGTGCCACCAATTGTCAACCGAAATGGATCCACGCGGAGCCAGATCCCAATTGAATAGTAATCCATGTCAAGATAAACTACATTTAATGAAGAAAATACTCAAGGGTGAATAGTATCCAGCTATTAGACAGCGATTCGCGTTGAACAGTTTCGCGAAAGGCAATCGCGCGTTAGGGAATTGACCAGTCACGGGTGACTAGAAAAAAAGTCGGCGAATATCGTCAGGTCGGTAAAATGATCAGGCTTCTAATTACACAGATGATATCTGCAATTTATATCCCACTAGAGTAGCGCGGGAACGCGATAGGAACAGACCGGATTATAATTTCGTAGCGAAACTAGTTTGATTAATGTTCCGCCGATCGTCGACAGCTCTAAACGGCGTCCGCGACCGCGCGATATCTATTAAAACGCGATTGGAATTACGCGCCATTAATTAACCGACTCGCTGAACCTTTGCGTCGGGCTGATTTTTATCTCTGCGCCGATAAGTTGTCGTAATAGACACGGGCATTGTGTAACGTGGCTCGAAGCTGAGGCTGGTTCGATCGATCAATAGGACGATGGGAGTCCCGAGGATTCCTCGCTCCGCAGATCGTGTCCCGATGGGCGCGAGGAGCACCTGGAACGTTGATAAACGCGCGATTAGACGGAGGCACGCGTGAATCAAACGATGGCCCCTGTGTATCGAGGGTGGCGCGAGATGAACGTCGTTAGCCCCGACACAATGCTGTTTTGACGGTGTAACAAAAGACAGGCCGACCCGCGGCCAGACAAATGACCCACGATCCGAGAACAAATGACAGTGGCTGTCCAAACGTGAACGCGGCGCTTTTGTGAACGCGCCTCATTACCGGCTGCTCGAAATTTTTCATATCCACACGGGCTGACGGGTCACGTTCTCGAAGAATTGATCGTCGCCCGTGCCTCGATACCGATTGCCTTTCCTTCTGATTCTCGGCGAGACGCTTTCCTGAATGGACCAACTCTGCTTGGGTTCTTTTTGAGAAAATATGTGGACGAATTTCGAGAGGGAATTTTGTGCAATTTTATACTTGTATTTTTAGATAGCTAGTGATCATGTATTAGAAGGTGCATGTTGCTTTTAAGTCACTAATTCTATAATCGTAATAAATAGAAATAAGTCCCTATTCAGGTTCTAATTCCTTAGCCGTGTACATGAAAATACAAATTTGCATAAACTTCTGCAGTCTAGTCATAATTTATGTGCACTCTGGTTGAAACTAGTCGTTCTCAATTTTAGTTACGTTACAAAGTAGGTTGTAGCAATCATTCAGCAGGTTATTTGTCTTTCTAATCCAATTGCGTCAGTTTTATAGAAAGAAATTATGATTTATGATATCAAGGCTCCTGCTTTAGAAACTGTCACTAAAGGTTATTTAAGCATATCTTGAGAGCTAAGAGAAGCAAGGCTCACAGAGGCTATTAGAATATTCTCTGAAGGCTCGATTAAGTCGAAGTCAGTGATACTCGAAAAGGAAACCTTTCCTGTCCAACAGTGACAGTATAGAAAGTGTAGAGTTATCAAAGAATAGCATCTGAAGGGCTACTCGTCCTCGACCATTCCCTTCTTCTCGCGACAAAGTCGCCACTGGGTATTTACATTTTTCCATCGAAAGTCTGTCGTTCTAGCTGTGAAATCTCAGCCGTATGTTGCAACTCGCGTAGACACGCGAGACGAAGCGCATACACCGTCAGCTCCCAGGGCAAATAAGCGTCAAATGAAGCGTGCTTAAAGATCAAACGAGCGAGCAAACACGAAACAAGTGACGGGGCGTTAACGTGTCCCCCGTTGTAAAAACATCGCGCCTCGCTACCGCGCGTGTAATGCCACGCTTTGCCTACGGGATTACCATTTGGACTAATCCCACCTCCGTCGTCGTACCTAGGTCCGTGAAGAAGCGCAAACATGACCGTGTAAAATGGAAAACAACCTAGGGAGGGTGAAGTAAGAGGATAGCTTTAATCCCCCCACTCTCGTACGAGGATTTCATGCAGTCGAAGTCGCAAAAGCGATAGAGTCCCTTCGAAAGGCAGAGTCAGCGCAGATGACGATCTCTTTTGGATATCGAGGATGGTGAAGTACATTTTTTTATGATATGTATAATTTTTATCCATTAACTTATATAGAGAGATTTACTGGACTTTCTATTTCTAAACTTCAGAGTGACTAGCACCTATCAATACCATTTTCTCATTTACAACCCTTAAGAAACTTAAGAGAACCTTCTTTCCACGCCTTCTGGGAATTAGAAAATCTCCAATCAGGGAAATAGAAAACCCTCCTCATCAGCAAGCCTACCTAAGTCCTCCAATTGGTACTAAAGAGTTACGCAAGGTTCATTTGCAAGAAATATCTATCTCAGGCCACAGAAAACTCGAGCGCAGGTAGTCATCCGAGATAGAGCGAAGTCCGAGGGAATTCGTGTTAATCGAATAGCGATCGGTCCGTGACGATCAGAGTAGCTGGCGAAGAGAAGAGGCTCGCGTTGTTATTGTCGAGTCATGAAACAAAGATGGCCGCCGGTTCCCGTGGCGTCGAGTAGCATATTTGTGAAACAAAGGGGAGAAGCTAGGCAGGAGGAAATGGGCTGGCGCGCATTTACATAAATATGTGCAGTTTCTGTGGATTCATCGAGCGAGTTGCCGCGATTCCTCCCCAGGGGATCGCTCCTTCTCCGCGTGATTAACTTGTCACGAAACGCTGTAGTCACGTCTCGAGCTATTTATTAACCGGATAACGATCGGTTGTGAATTCTGACGCGCGACGATTCATGCGCTTCGATTCGTGATGATGATCCTCGAGGGGGGCCCTGGCTCCGTTGCATCGGCGGGAAAAGTCACTCGATATCCTAAACGGAACCAACTCGAACCTCGATTCCTTATCTTTTAGATTGGCTTCTTCTCGCGCACATTTCCGAGATCATTCTTCCTGGCTCGCGATCTCGTCTTTTCGATTACCTAGGGAGCCTGTCTAGGAAACGAGGTTTTTTAATCGCGACACTTAATCGTGCCCTCGGGCCCACGACTGATGAAAAACCAGAAACACTCAGGGGAAGTGCAGTTAGAACAGGAAACGTAACGAAAAAGAGGGTAGGTAGGTATGTACCAATGGTGGCCAAACAGGAACTCGTCTATTTGCTGAAGCTCTTTAATTCTCCTTGCCATTATTAAAATTATTAAAGTTATTGAAACTAGCTAGGAACGATCGCTTGAACGATGGCTCCCCTCCCTTTCAATTACTGAATAATTGACAGTGGAGGTGGCACTGGTGGACGCGGGATAGAACGAAAGGCTCTTGGGGAACGCGTGCACGAGTTCCTCCGTCGTGTCGATTCTCCGTCTTCCTCTAGCCATTTCGCAGTCGAGGTGACGAGCGTGACTTATCTCCTGCAAATTATAATCCAATTTGCGATTATCGTCCTGCCATCGTGCCTGTGGTTGCCTTTGGGCCCCACTCGGGGACCAGATGGACGCCTCACCTCGGGCTGATTAGTAAGGGATAATTAACCGCGTGGCTGATGCGACTTACGCGGTCTCGTTTTGTTTGAGGGCAGAGAATGCGTGATACGTTTCGTGCGGTGACGGAAATCGTACGTTTTCTGGCTATAGTGTGGTCAATGACTTATAAGCCAAAGTACAGTAGTAAGTACTACAAGATTTGTGATTTTGGGGGACCCTTGTGTCTCATAGAAGTGGCTTAAGCAAATCTATTATCTAAAGGTTCTTGTATAAATAGAGGAAAAATATTTCAGAATTACTGACTGCTCGCAATTGCATAAATGACTAAAAATTGAATACTTTTCCTTCACTTTGCTTTATCCTTTTCAGTAGACTCAATTTACCTAAGAATCTCGTCACACAGATTCGAAAAGCCGCTATCTCACCTCTTACGCTAATTCAACCCTAGCAAATTTTTCTAATTGCCTCATCGGCAACCGCCATCTGGCAATCCAAGTGCCATAATCCATACACCGATACATTCATCACAATTTTAATCCACTGTCCTCGCATGCGCATCTTCCGGTACAGCTGGCATATTCGACGCACCAGTCAGGCATTTGTCTTCTCCCTGGCAGCGCTTCCTGATGCTGAATCGCCAGCCGACAGGGACTCGGAAACGTCTCCTGGATTCGCGTTTTCCGCATGGCTCTTCATTCGTCAAATCGACGTCGCGACGGCAAAAAGCCTGGCTCGAATTCCGACCGCGCGAAATCGCCGATGACACGCGACGTCAAAGCGGAAAGGCGCGCGACGTAACTAGCCGCGAACGACAGGTGGCTCCGCGCTGCCGTTTCCTGCTTTTCATCCCGCGAAATTGCGAAACGCGTTTCAGCCGCTGAAATTCGTAGGGCCTGGATAGACCCAGGCCCCAGGGAAATCGAATATACCGCGTTCACAGTCCATTGGAAACGTCCTGTTTCGTCTCTGCATTCAGGAAAGCGATAAGGGTTTCCAAAATTGTTGAAAATATCGAGTAAAAAATAGTGGAGGAAATAGGCCTTCGACAAGATCTACGAATTCTTTTGTGGAAAATTTAGCAGGAGTTTGATAAAAATTGTTTTGACCCATATATGCGTCATAGAATTTTGAACACTAAGAATGAAGCGACAAATTAGCTGATCAATTAGATAATCACTTAGACTTGATACTTTACTAGAGTCTGATAGAACTCTGTTATAGTAATGCGTTTATCATTTGCGTGAACGCCTGTTAGAACCTGGAAACAAGAGAAAAAATCGCCGTCTCATTCACTCGTTTTCAAGGTGCAGCCAGAGCAGAAGGATGCAGAGAGTAAGAGAGACAGCTAGAGAGGCTCGTCTCGCATTTCGTTACACGATCATTATAACCTTCCCTGGTCGAGGCGCTTCTTATGCATACTCCGAATTGTCCAGAGGATCATTATCGTTTAAAGGGAGTCCATCATCTGTGTGGTTTTTTAATGACCTGATCTAGTATCGAGGAATTTGATGAAGACACAGGGGTAGGAGGAGAAAACTGTTTCAATATCAGAGTGGAGAATGTGATCATTGCTTTGTGATGAGTATTTGCTCATAAGCAGAAGATTTAATATGTAGAAGAAGCAAGAAACATTTCCCATTTTTGAAATTTTCTATTCTGATCAATATAGCTAAGTCAATCATCTATCTTCTAGTTAAATATTGCATTTTAAATCTCTCGAAATAGCACTTATAACTGCTTTCAAGAAGTATCAGAATGATCAACTGATTTATAGAGTAGCATCTTCAGTAGTATGAATCAATTCGAAGGGTACCACGAGCATGATTTAGCAAAGTGTTCGCAATTTCTTCTGAAACTCTGCTTACCGAACCTCGCTGCACAAAATTGCAATTTCATGCAGTCGTTCCAAAATAGGCTCGACATTCCTGATACACCATTTCAAAGACTACTGGCAACCAAATGATTAACACATTACTCTCACGTCGGTCACCGCCGATCAACGGTACAAACATCAATCGAAGTTGTCACGATTTACAACTTCTTACGTCTGTAAGCTGGTGACTATGATTGATAACAGCGGAAAAGGCAAAGTGTCGAGGTAGCAGCACGAGCGATTACACTCATACGCAATTTCAATTTGACATTCTAAATTATGTAATCGACCTAATCCAAAATTTTTAGTCAAACCATATGTTCTGCAAATTTACTTCGCTTGCCAACTGAACTGCTTTCATTCACGCTCCACATCTGCACCAAAAATGGACAGAGATCTTCTAAAAACCTCTGAATCTCAAATCCCGCCACAAGCTTGCCTTTTAATTAAAAGACAGCGCAGTGGTACATTTCCATCTCGACCGTCCGAGCGCTACAAAGTGAATACTTTTTTATCGAAGAAGCGAGAGTCGCTAAAAAGCGCGATGCTTAACAGCAAACGAGCCGAGAGGGCAAGCAAACCGCTATTAACGTAGGCCAGTAGACGGTCCGCGGCCCCGACAAAAAGGGCCACTTCCGAAGGCTGCAGCGTCACATCCGCCATCGAAAATAGCCGCGGGGCCCTTAATTTACGAAGAAAAGCGAGGTTTCGGAGCCGAGGAAAAGATCCTCCGACGCGATAAACCTGTCCCCGGACGCGACGCTCTTCCCTTTCCTCTCTGCTCACCTAGACTCAACGACCATTTACACCATATCTCGCGAATATGCGCTCGTTACGAAGGAAAAGCATTCACATTTTTCCTGGGTGTCCAGTAACACGATCCAAGACTAGCAGCCGGGACAGCCGCGTGTAAATCTCCGTGGTGTTCGACGTCGAGCCTCAGAAAAAGCGCTATTAATCCAGCGGGATCGCTCTAAACCGGTTTTATCGTTTTGTCGAATCGAAATTTCTTCGACAGCTCCGAACGAGAGCCGCCTAGTTATCGTTCGACGTCGATGCCGCGCGCAGGGGAGGCAAATCGGTGCGAATGAGCGAAAGGGAGGGGACAAAGAGAGAAACCTGGCTGACAATGGGACGACGTAATTTCGTTCTCGCGTTACGCAAAAGCTCGGCCGCTAATTCCGCGCAGACCTGCGAGCCCCAAGATACGCGCGCTGAGCTCGCCTCGACCGACGCTCTAATTACAGCGGAAATGGAAAAGCGACGAGGCACCGTGTCTCCTGGCGAGAGAAGAAAACCAGCGACGAACGCGTGGGGACGATTGGTTGCGTAACGATTCGCGCGATCGTAGATCATCGAGGTGCAGAGCTTAGGTATCGTTTAAACTGCGATTTCTTCCGCTCGACGCCCCGATACGCTTCCTGTTTCTACGACCAGCGCGCGAGCTGCGCGCACGTTTTTTGTTTGATAGCACGGTGTAATTACTGCCCAGACAAAGTAGCGATAATTATAGCTGTGAGTTCAGACACGGTAGCCGTTCGCGATACGCGTTACGGAAGAATTTATGGCCTCGAGTGTGAACCGACTGGAAAGGGGAAAGAGTAGGATGACGACTTCAAATAGGGGGACAGGAGTGGGGGTTGTCATCATTTTATGCTCGAGTTTTAGAATGATTATGGAGTTTGGTTCGAATGTTTGGGTATCTTCAAATTTTTTTATGGTAGCTAATTTTTTGCCCAGATTAAATATTTAATATTTTTCTGGGAAAGTCTCTTTTTTTGAAGTAGATATTTTATAGTGGTCAGATAGACTTAATTTTAGTTCCAGATTGCAATTGTCATAGCCATGAGAAATTATCTTGACTTATACCTCACACACAAATTTGAGAAATCCAAATTATCGTACCACTGTCAACCATTCGTTTACCTTTTACATTCTTCTACCGCAAACTTTCCATCACCCTTCACTTTCCCAATGCAATCACTTGTCGCGTTACCTCACAGAGCCCCACGTCGCTGCTAAACACCCGAATATAGTCTGCCATCACTCACACTCGGATGTAGGTACTGTTGAGAAAAGAGTTTCTACTCCATAATCAAAGTAGAATGGGCCAGTGAACGAATCAGAAAGTAACGTTTCCGCGTGGCGAAACGGCGCGAATTAATCCAACGCGCACTTGAACGACTTCGAGAGCCGCGGGACGTCATCGATCCTTAAAAGGCCGATGCCAGGGCGTCCCCGATAAAAAGTTCCGCGGCGAATATTAAATGCATTAGGCAGTCGACGAGTTCGTGAGCTATTTCGCCGGTTGTCGGCGGTTCTGCCGCGCGATCGATTCGCGATATCGAGAGCTATCGAGAGGGGAAAAAATAACGAACGGAACGCTTTCTACACGTAATAGAGCGAAAACCGGTTGCGCTGCCGGCTACATTACAAAATCGTAAAAAATCAACCTGCCGTTAAAGAGCCGAGGGAAAACGGTGTAGCAGTGTCGAAGAATTCGCGCGTATTGGAGCGGATATCTCTTCTGTCAAAGCGATTGCCGAGTGCAAAAACCCGCGATCGATACGTGTGCACGGGAGATCCTCTGATCGATGGTGGGAGGCGTGTTCTGGAGTAGACTAATCGCTGTATGACACCGCTCGGGAAGGCTAGTCTTCTGTGTGCTGTGGGAACTTTTTGTCATTGTTCCCCGTCGCTGCCACGCTGCTCGGAAATGAATATTAAAACGAGACATTCCGCCACTCGTGAGTCGCGGACCGCGATACGATCTTCCAGCGTTGAAAGTGTACCTGCGCCCGGATATTCAGGGGCGAATCATTAAAGTGCTCGGCTAATGTGCGCACTGTCTGGTTTATGACTGAATCGGGGTTTTAATCGGTTGGGTGTTGGGAAGATTTGTGGAGTGTTGGACTGAAATGTGAAACGCAGGAAGGAGAGACTATTAGAAGATCGCTGTTTGAATCTTAATCGATACCCACTTTACTGTACTGCGATATTTTGCGGTTACTCAAGGTTAATGACGATCTATCTCAGGCTCTTTCCACTAATTCTACCAGAAGATATCTCAATCTCTCATCGCGAAATATTCAGTCACAATTATTCGACAAACCCTTGGCATCCCAGCAATTCTCATTTCCTGAGCCCGCTCGCACCTCATCAGCCCAAGAACAAAAGAACCGTCTAACCGACAGTTGGTTTTCGGCCCCGGAAGCCTTCGCGCGTCCACTTTGATTAATGCATTCAACGTCCGTGCATCTATACAGAGCACGCGTGAAAAATACCGTCGTTACCCTGAGAGACGAAATTAATCGCGACCAGATGATGGAGATAACGGATTAATTACCTCACGAGCAAGCTGGCCCACGACCGTCCGTCTGCGCCGCTTTTCTTGCTGACTCTAACAGCTTTTCGGCGTAAACAACCAGCGACAGATACGATCTCGGTTACCACGAGCGTGTTTCGCACGCGTGCGTCCACGCTCGCCCAAAACCTGCGAGCGTGCACCCCGAGCAAAAACTATAACGACTCTGTGCTCGCGAAATCTGCATGTAACTCCGCCAGGCCTGCGTAATTCGACAAAGACGCGGGCCAATCGATGGGGAGCGCAGATAATTTCCCGAAATTTCTTGCTCTGTCGTTTTTTATCGCCTTTATCCTTCATCCCCTTATTCTCGTCGAGTTTCTTGCGAACCCGGACACGCAGCGTCGCCTCTCGAGTCGACCATTTGCAAATACGCGATAAAAAATCACCCTCGACCTTAATGTCGCCTGGTGCGCGCACCGACATACATTCCAGACCATCACGTCGGTGTTAATGACCCTGTATCTGCATGCAACGTTGTCAACCTGCCTGCGAACGTCTTAACAAGAGCTCGGCCATTGCGTGAACGGTAATTATCCCGCGGTGGTAGGCGTCAGGTACATTTATTACATTTTTACACCCGAAGCCCATTCGAATTCAAATGATCCCGCGGATCGAGCATATTTCTCTCGTGACAAAGTCACTTGGACTTGCGAACGCGACATTCCCTTGACCATCTCTGGATGTTATAATAGAAGGTTGAAAACGACGAGAGAGGGAGAAGTGGAGTCATGCTGGAGGGCAGGGGGAGTGGGCGCTATCAGCAATTTATGCGCCCCCGGTAATTGAGTTTCCCTGAAACGCGGGATTGACTCCTTTGTGGGCCGCGTAATAAATTCCGAGACGACGTCTAGGCAAATTACGTGGTGTAGGTGTATTACTATTCAACCCAACGTTCCCAGTAATGTATCTGGGAAATGGAAAAAGCGCGCTTTTCCGCTGAGAGAACCTCCCTTTTCTTTGGAACGCGTTAACATTGAGTCTTTGACGATACCGAAAGGTCGTCGAATTGTTTTCGCAGGCAAGAGAGTTTCTGCGCAATGTTGATGGCGTTTGTGGGGTGGATTCTTGTCCGAGACGCATCTAGATGGCGAGCTTATTAAATTTGACACTCCAAGAAGCCGGAACATTGAAAAGGGGCCAGGCACACGAATCGACGCATGCGACGGGACGCTACCCCATCGCGTGGAGCTATAACCCCGTGGACGATGCGTATCCTGACGCCTCGGGGGAGCAGGGATTCGCTAATTTCACCCAGGACACGCAGCCTACGCGACTCTGCGAAAATACTGTGGCGATGAAATAGTTCATGCGCTCGCAATTCCCATGGGAAAACGCTGTGGAGAGGAGAATGTGGAGGAAAGGAGGAATTGGCAGGAATCAACCACGAAGGGAATGTTTTTTTTAACCCTAGAATCAGAGCAGTCAAGATTACTCGATTATATCTTAGTTTTTGCAAGAGAAGTAATTTTTTGCTAATAATCAGTCACCTATTATTGATAAATCTCGGGCACTAAAAAATTGGAAGAAAAAACTAGTTTCATAGGACTATAAATTCGTGTCTCCCCTCCTCAAGGTGTGAACGCAACATCGAAAGGGTCCCCTGGCGAAATAAAATTCAACCTCTTACAAGGAATTATATTCGACTTATATCTCGGTGAATGGCAAAGTCGAGAGGCCAGAGTTTTCGGTCAAGGGAATTCAAGCGGAGGCGAACTCACCCCGCGATCGCTTCTAGCATAGGGGACACGTTTCGAGGCCGAAGGTCTCGAAGGTCGGCCCGATCTCGAGCGTTCCTGAGATCGGTTAAAATTGGAAAGGTCCTCGCGCGGGTCAATTCATTGTTGAAGAGGCTATTCTTGACGCGAAATTGCCTGAAATTGGTTTACACGGACACGAGCCGCGCGTCAGAGATTGATTCGCGCCCCCTCCCTCTGCCTGTCCACCCTCTCGGCCACTGAATGCGTTTAATTTTTCTGCCCGGCTACGTTTATTCCCCATAGACCCGATCCTCCTATTCGTCGACGAGAAGAAGCGACTCCAAGGTTGGAGTTCTTGAAGACCTTGCCTCCTTCAAGCCGCTAATCAGCGGAGATCTCGACGAACGGCAATTTGGAAATGATAACGACGCCCAAGGTCGCTAATAAATATACGGGTGCCGTCGTTTCACGGGGCGGCAATTTCCTCGTTCATCCCCTTCTCCTATAAAACAGAAGAAGAAGCTCGCTCGAACGGAGCGATTTCGGGGGTGGCTGCTGGTAATGTCTTTAATTCTGCAGCCTCGTCGAAGACGCCTCTGCTTTCGTCTCCGGATCGAGTTATCGTGGGGAATGAGAAAAATTAATAAAATGAATCAACAGTCGACGACACAGCCGCGGGGAAGGGAGACTCCAGACTGCTCGGGAGAAATTAACTAAACGAATTCTTTCCTGACGTGGCTTGGCTTTTTACTGTATTCTTGCAAGTCCCAATCGAGTCTAATCACTGGTGATGCGTTCACTGAGGGGGGGCAGAAATTATTTTTTTGTATAGAGATATGAAATTTTATGGATTTTGGAGAAAGTGGAAAATTGTATAATAATTTGTAGACTTCTAAACCTTGAGGTAAATATGTACCTCGATACTGTTACACACTTTCGACCTACTCTCTCACAACTATGGAGGTCTCTTTACAACCCACTGTCAACAACAACATAGCATAATAATCTCATCTCATTTCTACTAGCATACTATCCGCCAAAACAACAAGGAACACTCAAAGTCCAGAAACCTTACGCAACAGTCAAGCTTGAAATAATTGCCAGCGTATACCAGCGTTCATGTCACGTCTAATCGATCCTCGCATAAATCAATGCATAATGAAGTTCGGTCGCTGACGGCACCGATACGCGCGCGTAATCGTCGTTAAAATTAATATCTTCATCAGCGTCGTTTTCTAAAAATATTCCGCGTCGTCGTCATTAATACTCTTCCTGCTGTTCGGCGAACAGCCAGACGATGAAGAGTTGAGGATAGACTCGTGAACGCGCGCAGCTTCGCGTTATTAGCCAGAGTAATTAACGTGCCCCCCACTCCCCTATGTTCTCCAGCAATCGTTAGCTTTTAACAACCTGGAATTTCGGTCTCGCCACGTAGAATATAGCGACAATTAGCGGCGGGTATACCCTGACGATACTTCTGACGCATCTTTTTCCCCTTAGTACGTGCCCATCGTGAAGAACACACAAAGAAGAGACAGCCAAGGTGGAACCTGGTTTTTCTATCGTAGAGTTTCTAACAAGGAAAAGAGGTGTCCTGGACCGACGCAAAAACGGCACCTCGAGGCGGCTTAATTGCTTAATCAGACGCAGTAAATCTTGCGACACGAGGCGTTTACGAGCGCTATAATATTATGTGATATAGGACAGACACGGTTCAGCCGATCGCTTTTGTCGTAGCGCGTGAACACGACAGATCACCTCTCGCCGAGGTGGGAATTCGTCCGAGGGCATATTTAGCTGGAATGACCGGTAATAACGTGCTCGGCTAGATATCAAACGATGACACAGTTTGCAATTTACCCGGGCGATAGTAGGAGAACGATGTTTGAATTATTTAGTCGGCGTGAAAGCGACGGGAGCTGAAATAGGGAAACTCTGTGAAAGCTGTCGCGGCGAGCGAGCTCCGAATGTGCCTCCTCGTGCTTCTTTTTCCTCGTTACGGGCCGTGCCTTCCGTAACGCGACGCTCGTTTATGGTCTCGTTAAGAGAGCACCCGGTGTATTAAGGGATAACCGTAACCGGTGATGTAATGCAACACTGTAGTCCTGATCCTGATCCTTGAATGAGATGGTATCTCCGGCCTGGCCTGGACGCGACGCGTACATTCGACGCGTTACATACCTGCGCCCGCAGTGCGCTACACGCACGTATGGCGAGTATTATGCTACGGACGGGTATCGAATGACCCCTTCACGTGGATTCTCTGTCGACCGAGCCAGACACGGAAAGTTATTTCCTATCGCTGTAAATATCTGCCTTTTGCCAAGTACTCTCTACTGTGGCTTTTTACGCTCATCAATAATTACTGATTTTACGAATTCTCTGACCTTATTTGTGATTAACTCCTGGGGCTTGCTTATGATTTTTTTAAGCGAAACCATAGAGAAATTTAATTTTAGGATTTATTAGTTAGGGTTAGTGTTTAGATAGAGGGTAGAAAAATTGTGTTTAGTAAATGTTTAGGAAGAAAATCGTCGATAGCACCCCTCACTGAATAACTTCATAGACTCGAAATCTACCTAACGTAATGCTAACACCCTAAATGCGCCGCCATCAGCAGGTATTATTGACTCAACTGACAAAAAGATTATACGTCAGTGAAAATGATTACGCAGCCGCGATACGAGCTTCAACACAGTCGAGAGAAATAAAACGAGTATTATGGAAACGTACATCGAGCTGATAAAGAGACCCGACAAGGTCAGCCTTCCGTCACGCGATTCGTAAATTATTTTCGGACATAATGGAAATGAATTACGTCGAAAAGCTGTTCCAGGCCATCGCAATCGTTCCGATCTGCTGGAAATGCGGAATATATACCCCCTTCGTACGTCCCCGACCGATCATTTTTACATTTGAATCTTGACAATGACGATACCAGCCGCCACTGCCTCGGGCTGTGAAAACGTTACCCCTATCGCGAGCAATGATATCCCCCTAGTCGGTCACTGGTGCATGAAACAGTTAAGCATCGACAATGTAAGCCAATCAAGGGGTGGAACGGTATATATAGGGGTGTATCAGAGAGCAGGCCGCGGTAATCACTCGGAATTGCGTTAAATTTTTACTCCCGCGCCCTCGGGGCCTCGTGTCTTGGTCTTTTGATGCTGCACAGGCAACTGGCTGAGGAAGATGCGCTCAGCCTGACTGTACTGGATTTCGAAAGCTATTATGGACACGGATGTGCTGTTCTAAGGGCGCTTGCCCTTTTTCATAGATGAACTCCCTTACGACATGACTTTGATGGAAATGAGGGTGGAGGAGGGTTGCCTTTAAGCGACAGTATGTAGAATTTATTTAGGATCATTGATCCCTAGAATAATAGAAAGTTTAGCCACCAAGAATTGCAGAAGTATTTCACTTCACCTGAAACCTCATTAACGAATTCTGTGAGAAATTAGTGGTTCGATGACACCCCCTCTCAAGGATTAAATACAGAAGAAAACTCAGAACCTCGTTTCCCTAGGAAGGCGTCAAACGTCTCGGTTCAATTTAGCCCCGACGTGGAAAGCTGGACGGATAAAGGGGCCGATTGATAATGCACCGAGTTTAGAACTATTTCTGTAACGTACCCCTTAGACCGCGGACTCCGGTTAGGTTCCCTTTAGAGTGGTCTGGGCAAAGCCCCACGGGGGTTTCGAGGATATTACGGAGCAACAAAATAATAATGCGCCAGAGAGGGAGGCTGCGGGAGGAGGTGATCGAGGGGGGAGGTTTAGGGCGCAGCCAGCAAAACACACACGGCGACTAAAAGGCTTACGGGGTAATTTGCGACGGCTTAAGGCCAGGCCAATCTGATCCATCCCGCGTGTATACGTGAAATCTTACACCGAACCGTGCCAGTACGATCTCCTCGTACCGAAGAGACAAAAAGACAACGGAAGAAGACGAGGAACGAGGGAAGAAAAGTCGAGGACACGAGGCGAAACGCGAAGACGAGGGGAGGGACAGAGGGATGGAGGAGGAGAGACGAAGAAACGGGGCCTCTCTTTGAAAAACGATACAGGGTTACCTGAATGGTCCTCCCTTACTTTCCCCGCTCTTTTTTCCCCGCGGTTCCTCCCTCTGTTGCTCCTTCTCTGCTTCCCTCCTTCCCGTTTCTCCGTCTACTTGTTCCGTCGTCCGGCTCGGTTGCCTCGCGGTGAACACGAGCCGCGGACTTCACGGGCTGTCGCGCAGAATTTGGCCAGCGAATTTTTTCCCTGAAAATGGTTAATTGAGCGTGCGCCGGTGCAAACGAGAGGTTACCGGGGGCTATTTCCTCTTTTTGCTCCCGTGCCCCGTCCTCCTTCCCTCTCGCTTCACTAACGCTCTCCTCCTTATGTTACGCTTCCCCCATCGAAGCCAAGGGAACCTCCTCATTCATTTTATATCGGCCAGATTTCTCTATAAATTCGATACACTCTCATTGCTGGGTCTCTCGATCCGTTTTCACCCCAATGGAAGCCTCTAATGTCGCTTTAAACGTCCTCCTTTCTACTCTAGGTCGACGTGTTGGGAGGGAAACAATCGGCCACGATGCCGATTCGCAACGCCACCGAAAAACGCGATTCGCCAGGGCGATCGGCGAGACTGAAAGACGGGCAAAGATGAATGACGAGAGAAAGAAAGGGAGGGAGAGAGAGCATATTTCAGAAGCGAAACTTAATTTGCCCCGAAGTGTGCCACGGGACTCGAATCAATTCGAGGGCTCTCGAACCTCGGAGAGCCTCTAAGCGACGGCGCGTGCCTCAATCGGATGCCATTGAAGTTCCTCTCTTTCTCGTCACGCGATAATTGAGGGACATCGATTGCGGTGCACTCGTTTCGGCGTCTACGCACTCATCGGACGCCCCTTTCTCGAAAAGCTTTCGAGCCTTGTTCCTTGAACTCCAAAACGAAAGGATTTGGTGCATAACACACCGTGTGATAGATGCTTCTTTAGTTGCATTGAAAGACGATCTGTTCCTGAACACTATTATTGTCCAATTTTTAGGATGAAATTTTTTTCTTCTAAATTTTGTTTCTTCGTGCAAATTGCAATTTGATATAGGTACATCAATACATTTTTCTGAAAATTGGAGTATTATACTCTTATAAAAGCATTTTCCTAAAATATATAGTGCTCTCGCTACTACTGACTGCGAGACCTCAAGTAGAAATTTTGTATATATAAAATTGTTCGAGTACATATTGTCTCTCGAGTTTCTCAAGAGCTCAGGACAGAAATTAAAAAAGGGGCACGAGCGATTTCCTCCATCTCCCGATACCATCTTCCACGTTGCCTCGTCAGACAGAAAAGAACCCCACGGATAGGTTTAGGACACGTTAAGAGGTCCTCCACGGTGTTTGCCAGCAAACACCCTTGGCCGCCGTCGATGGCGCCCTTGCTACCTCGTGAGCCCTGCGCTCGTCCCATACGCCCCCACACACCAACAGAGTCTGATTACACATTAATTATTTACCAAGTGATTTCTGATGTATGTGCCGAGCAGCTTCTCAAAAACGGGTCATTAAATTAAATGAGACGCGGAATTCCCATCGAGCACGCGATTTAAACACGCTTGATGAGTACTTTGGGCGTGAATAAAAAAATACTCGTTGGAGCGAACCAGTACTCGCGTTCATAACTAGAAATACCCGACTGTAATTTGTATCCGCGAAACAATTAGCGTTCATTTTCGCATACCTTTAAACTACGTTTCATCGAGCAGAAAATTGCTCCGAAAGTACAAGAGTAGAGACATGGAAGCGTTGTGTAAAGTTGAACGAAGGGAATCAGATAACGATCTATATCCCTCAGGTGATCGAAACGGTTAATTAGCCTCTCGGATCATTAGATTTGCGGTGGGTAATCGTCGAGTACAAGGCACACGATCGCCGTCCAGCTACTTCGGGACTTGTAATAACAAGAGACGCCACGTTTCCAACGAGGGAAATTATCCTGTCGCGTTTATCTCGGTTGAGTGCAAATATTTTTTCTACGAGCTCCTCGGGCGGACAACTTTTCGGGGATACGTTCTGCCAGGCTGGCGTTCGCGATGGCTAACCAACCAAGAATAATTTTTCCTCTGGAGTAGCTCGGAAAGGCCTAAAACAACGGGATTAGTCTCGAGACGGCGCATCCTCGTCGAAGGAGGCCGAAGCAAGGATTTAATTTCCGATGAGTTTTCCCACGGAGCGGTCAGGGGCTAGTAGATGCCTCGAGGACCTCGGCAAACACTCGAAATGTCTATGCCGGCTGTAGGAAATTATTTGTCGTTCTTAGTAAATGACCAGGATCCTCGGAGGCGGAAGAAAATGTCGCCTGAGAGAAGGTTCGAACGACCATTATGCCTTCCACAATCAGATAAAATTCGCTAGCTCTAAACCTTTAATATTATTCAGATAGGTTCATTTAGAATTTATTCAGAATCACAAATTTTTGAAAATTCTTGGAGATCTTTACTCAAAATCTCAGCGACTTCAGCTCAGGATGAGAAGGGTTAGGAGATGGTGATCTACTTTTGGAACTCCCTGTAGAGTAACCTCGCTCTGAACACTTATCTCTCTCCAAAGAAAGAAGCATCAAATGAGATCTATTTTCTAATGGACACCAAGGTTCAATTTTCAATTCACAATATGCTCTCCCTCCAGTCATAAAAGGGAGGCCCACATTAGGGAGCATGGATCACAAATCTGATCCCCATTCACAGTCAAATCTGAACCGAAAATCAAAGTAGGTACTCCATACCTACAGAATCCACAGAATCTACTTTCCCTCATCCCAAAAAAGAAATTCATCGCATCTCACAAAATTGCTTTCGCCTCTCGCTAATGGCTCTCGACGCACACTTTGAAGAGCGTCCTAAATACAAGCAACATCTCCGCAATCAGCGAGCAAGAGTCACGTTTAAAGGCCGAGCGAATTCGAGACGGGAGCAGGAGCGGATATCGTTTTTCGGGCCGCTTAAAAATCTCGTCAAACAGATCGAGATTTCGGGCGGGCGGAACAAGTGAGCCCCCGTCAGTGGATACTCTTTGTTCGCGGGCAAACATTTGCCCGGTTTCTCAGGAGTCGGCGGGGGTAGGGTGACAGGAAGACGAAAACGATCGGTCTGCGAACGAGGGCACCGCTTCTCCTCCGCTTTTAGGCGACGGCCATGTTGCTCCCCGATCTTGGCCCGGATTAAAATCCTGCAAATCACGGGCTACCTGTTCCAGCGTGCCCCTACACGAGCACCGTCTCTTCTACGCGACGCCTCTCTTTGTTCCGCGAGCGAAACGCAATTCGCGAAAGCGCGGATGCCACGATTCGTCTCGCCGCTTCCTCCTCGCGCAATGCTCGCTTCCTTTCGCGCGTAACCTCGGCATCGAGCGAACGAGTCAGCAAGCAGAGTCAGTAAGCAGAGGGCAGAGTCCTCGTTTGATCGCTCCGACGCCACGCTTTCCTGGATCGCTGATTCTTATCGTCCCGATCGCTCTCGCGCATACAACGAGACGAGGAGGCGAGTGCTCGGTGGTTGAGGGTGGAACACGATGTTTTAACGCAAACTCGTATAGAGGAGCGTAGGCTAGGGGAGTGGGGAGAGACAGAAGAGGGACTGGCAGGGCGAAGATGAAAGAACTGAGCATCGGAACCAAGTCGGCCGAGAGGGCCCGTATCGTTTTAACGTCTCTATTAGCGGCTATTAAAAATGAGCTAGAGACCAAAAAAAAGAAGCAGTGAAAGGAGGGCGCAGGGGGGAACGGGGAGGAGGGGAGAGACGAGGGGGGCCCCGGTTGCTTGAAAATCGCGGGCCCTCTGTTCACATGCCGTCTCCTCCTCGTACCGGTATCCAGTTACCTTTTGTGGAGGCCTTCGTATAGCTCAGATTTTCGAATGATATGTTCTCCATTGTGCGCACCGGGTATTTAGCATGGCACGGGGTTGGTCTAAATCGAGGGGCCCCTGGGAGAGGGGGTCGGAGAGGGGAGCACGGGATGGGCTCGTACCACGCACGAAAATCCACGGCTGCACGACACGCGGGGTAGATTCTGTTAAAATGATATCCCTCGTCACTCTAGTAGAGTCGTCGCTCTCGAGATAGATCCGATTCTGATATCAGGTTGAAATTGATCGTTTTTTTCTCCCTCTCCCCTTCATCTGAACGCCCAGAGTCGTAGAAACGAGTTTTCAGGGGGCCACGGCGACTCGATTCGAAATTCTCTTGGTCCAGTTCCTTCGGTCGATGGTCCGATTTCACGCTTGTTGGGGATGACTTTTTGGTTATGTAGAATTGGTAATGGAGCGAATTTGATACGGAACGCACTTTTTGGATGCAAATTGGAGTAACGGTAGTTGGGAGCTGGCATATTGGTTCCTCCGGTACTTAGTTCTTAATTCGCCTTCGGTGAAATTGTTTTCTCTTCTGTATTTTTGTTTGTTTCTCTTGGAAGGCAGCCTGTGATGGAAAGTACAGCATTAATGCTATTAATTTCGTGATTCGTTATTCCTTTTAAGCTGTGAGTGCTCGAATTTGTACCAGTTGATGAATTGAAACGTAGCACAACTCGCTTCAGTATTTCAAGTTCCATACTTGAATATACAATTCCTTTCACTGTTCCTTTCACTAGGCACCATCAACTATATCTAAAGCAAGAAACCATAGCTCCAGAGCTCTGATCACAGATCTACACCTCCTCCCAAAAATCCTGCGCCCCTTCCCAGCCAAACAAACCCCGCCAAACCCACTCAGACAACACGTAAGCACTTGAAATCCTTCCAGCAAACTCGGACAAGCGCTCCGAGGAAAGCCACCGACAGTAAGGTGTTTCTGGCCCGGACTCATCAAGCCGCAGATGTCATATCACTCCATGGCCATCTCTCGTCGAGTCTTTTGAAAGAGGCTCTCGCTGGCATCGCGAAAGTCGGGTGGGCCTCCGTCCTTTCACCGTGGCCTCTCGATCAGAGATCAATCGGGCCTTCCACAAGGCGGAGGACGACCATCTTGCGCGTAATTACAGTAGCTTCCGTCACGGTTTGAGCCCTGGTCGCCGTCCGCGTGCATAATACTTTACAACATACGAGGGGATTACAAAAGTGACTCGTCATGCGGCGTAAATACTTAACCGGCGGGGCGCATCCTCATCGCGGCTCCTCCGTTGCACCTGATACTTCCCCCCTCTCTGTGTAGAAAGGGAGGAGGAGGAGGAGGAGGGCCTGATGAATTTCTTTTTTAATCGTAGCAACAAGGCGAAAAGCACCGCGTCACCTGTGACGGCTCGTCTCGTTCGCCGCTGTTCGACGCGGTCCTCGATTCGCCACGCGAATTCGGCGAGCCGCGGGCTGCACGCGCAGACACCGCGAATATATTAGGCAGGGGAAAAAAGCCTGTGCAGCCTGAAAATCCTGGCTTTTTCTTTCGGACCTCGTTGAGGTTTACAAAGCCGAGCGGAGCGTGAATGCAAAAGACGAGGCTTGTTACGCCTGGGTATAAGACAGCGTGAAGGCATCAAGTCTCGAGTCTAGCTAATTATACATATCCTTTAGCGTCGTTACAAACATTGAAGACCTGCGTTTCGAAATTTTAGTGCTGAATTCAAGACTTAAAGAAGCCAAAGAAGTTAAAAACAATAAAAACTCACGAATGTCTGTACCTCGATTACAAAATTAAATTTCAGGATAAGTGTCTCTAAAGATTATAGAGTACAATATTCCTTCCACCTATTGTAGATATAGTCCCCTAACAAACCAAGGAAATGCTTACAGAAGCTCTCTCCCTAATTCCGACCTACAAGCAGCTAAACAGTTTACATGGAATTGAATGAATGGTGCACCGGTCGTGTTCGCGGCGAAAAATTGACACCGTGAGCTCGAGCCTCCGCACTTTAATGCCACGACATTAGGAGGCTGAATGGGACCGAGGATCGGTTGGAGAGCACTTAGCGGAACAAAACGAGAGGCTGGCACATAATAAGTCGCGCCGCTCGTGCGGGTGTCTCGTGAAAGGACCAAGACAAAGGAGAGGAGCGGTCTCGAGGCATAATTAAAACGCGTCGAGTGTCCCGGCTGATGCGAGACACGGGGAAGAAAAAGGAGGCGAGGAGAGAGAAGCACGGGTTCGATTACCAGCGTGTCCGACGCGTTTTCAAACGAGCCCACGGGATAGTAGCCTACCACCCCTACCTTGCCCATTCCTGCCCACCTTCAACCCATAGGAATTGAGTAAATCGCTTGGTACCTTCGTCAGGGAAACTTGACGTCTCGTTATGCGTGGATTTCCATTCGCAGGAAAAGGGACCTGATTTGATTTAAGAGAGAGGATCAGGGTTTGAAGAACTGAGGAAGTGTAATAGGTTGAAGAATAGGTTTCGCCTATGTGAAGTTAAATATCAAATGGTTAGAGGTATTTAGTAATTTTAAGTTAAGTCTAGGAAAGAAATTTAGCGATGAATGGAGAACTCTGTAAGAGAGCAGCAGCTCGCTCGAAAACCCGCCAGAATGAATCAACTCCCCAACCCCAACCCCTGGTGTCCTTTTTTGGGTGGCGCAAGGTGGCAGCCAGCAGTCGGATTCGATTCTCGAACCTGTTCGAAATCACTCGAGGTGTTACCGTGGTAACTGTGCGGGCTCGAAACTCGATTAGCAAAGAAAATACGGGAGTATCTGTCGGGCGCGGCCCGGCGTCGAATCGATCTGCAGCAGAAGAGGCTTTTAAGGCGACCACAACATCTCATTGTCTTCGGCAGACTAGAGAATGATTCTCCTCTTCGCTAACACCCGGATCGAGGGAAGCGTTTTCCGCGCAGAAAATATATTCCCTTCCTCTCTTTATCGCCACACGGGGGATGGTAAAAATACTTCCGCGCGAGAGCAAGGCGTTTGTATTCATCTTCAGCGCCTCGACGGAGAGCTCTGTTCGCCGACGCAAAGGAAAATCCTAAGATAAGGGGATTACGATAGAATTCCTTCATTCTGTCTCTGATCGTTCGCCGTGGGTGGGCACGATGAATAATACTTTCCCGTCGACAACTCGGAACATCCGTTCCGATCGCGCAAGCGACTATTCCTCGTCCATCTCCTCCCGTGGATGAGTCGCGTGAGAAGCGCGCGGCATTTTCTTGTATCTAGCCGTAATCTCTCGAGTAATGAGGTGGATCGTTCTTTCATACAAGCCCGTCGCCGAGAACCATGGGTTACTCTCCCGTGAATCCTTGCTCACCTGGGAAGGATGAACCCGCTCATTAATTACAGCCGCTACGTGGCGATGACTGGAAACACGCCGAGCGTTTTCACTGCCGCGCATCGCCTTCTCCCCCTCCCTCTCCCACAGCGAATTGAAATTCTCATCGCGATCGACGCCTACGCGCGATGCTCTCTTGCCCGCGACTCGCCACCAATAGCGGCCTGACCTTTTTCGTTAACCCCGCGACGGGGGACGCATGTTCGAGTAATCGATCCCGAGGAGAATGGCGGAAAGCGTCTTGGGTGAACGACTGATGAGACTCGAGAGGTAGATGAAGATGAAAATGATGGAAGACTCGCTGGGAATAGACAGAATGCTCCAATCGTAAATTTAGAGGCTCTAGAAAGGGTGTGAAACTACTGAAATTCTTATGCTTAAGTAGCACTTGATACCTAGAATCTAGGTATACCCAATTATAGTAAACACACTATATAATAGAGTTCAGGTACCTAAGTTACAGTACCTAATTTGAAACTTCTAATTAGATCTCAGCTCCCTTCTACTGGTTTTCTACTTCTTGTTTAACCTATTACTTTAACAGCACATAATAGTTATTGATTAAGCTAACGTAGCTGTGCTCTTGCGTTATGTTTCAGAATGCAGCAGCAATCAGGCACAGGAAACGGAAATACAAGGCGCACGCTGAGTCCCGGGCCAGGCGGCAGCGATTCAGAGGACTCCGATATTTCCCTGGGCGGAACGTCGCCTCCGTCGCCGAGTTCCTCGCCTCCGCCAACTCATCAACCATCTCCTGTTCCTCTCGGGCCCCTTGGACCTCTGCCTCCACCATCCTTAAATTTCCGCTTCGATCCTTCGCAATCGCAGTTTCGATTCAACCACGCGACGGCCTTCAAATTCCCGCCGACGGGCTTCCGGTTTGGACCGCACAGCCCGCAACACAATCATCCGAACATCTCGGGTGGCGGAATCTTCAGGCTGACGGAAACGAGCCCGTTCCAGGCTGTGGGGCCTAGAGGTGATCTCGGATCGAGGTAAGTTGCTTTCAGAAAAATGCAATTAGTAAAAACCACGCTTGGAGGGAAGAATAACTTCTAAGTACCTCTGAATTCTGAATGAAATTTCATGGTGCATTGTCTTGCATACCAAAGCAGATACTTTGTAGTGGTTAAAATTGCAGGGTTAATTCGTGTGAGTTATTAATCATATTGATTTAAAGATTGCGTGAGCTATTAGAAATTCAATGCCTCTAAACTTTCTCTTAATTTGAAGTCAATTACACTAGGTACAGTTCTGTAGAATTACCATTGAAAGTTATGTAGATTAGACCGTGATGACCTATTTACTTCAGATCCTGCAGCCTTTCAAACCAAAACCGAGAATCTGTACCTAGAAAATCTTAGAACTTCTAACATGTAAGAATATAAGCCATCACGAATCAATGTAAAAATTATCACCCATTAAAAAAATTAAATTTCCTCCCCCAGCACCACCCTCACAAATCTTCTCACCTCAACTCTTCTAATTCCAGACTACCAGATCCCCTAGGACTGCCTCCCCCAAGGTTACACCCTCACGAGAGCCTGCTGCACCACCCCCACGTCCCGCACCAGCTACCAGAAGGAATGTCGAGGATATCGGACAGCTCGCGGCTCTCCGACGGAGGAATCTCTCGACTCTCAGACAGTCTATCGGAAGCACACAGTCCGCCATTAATGGCAACGAACCTGTCGGTGACGGGTCCGCTGAGGGTCGCAGTGCCAAGTCCTCACACGCCTTCCTCGCGAGGCAGCCCGCCAGCGAGCCAGCAGACTCCTCAGGGCCAGTCGCAAGGCCAGGGATTGATAAGGGTCGCGACGCCCCCGCCGAATCCGAAGCCGCCGCAGATCCATCGTCCTTTCTCGCCAGCGTGATACGACAGCAAGGACGATCGATCGGAAGAGATCGTGTCTAAGGAAACGGGGAACGATCGATGCTCGGGAAAGACGGTGCACAGCGAGGATCATCAGCTCTTCGAGAAATGCTTCGAGGTGTTGTGAGCTGTGAGGACCAGCAACCTGGCAGAGTCGTTTCGTGGGAGGAATCAAAGGATTAGGCGTTCTCGCGAACGCTGGAATAATTATTCTTCGAGATCAAAGAACAAAGTCTCTGACGGAGGGCACAATCCTCCAAGGGGTGCCTGAAATCAATCAACTTCTGACACGACAAATCCGCGAAGCTTCTTTCGTGGGAAGTTCGTGGACCGATACTTCACCGACTGATGACGCGGGTTTCAAAGACGCTGATAACGTTAGACAGTGGTCGTGGTTTAGCTGATCGCGAAAAGTGGCCAGATTTCAGTAGCTGACGACAGTATGTCGTCAGACGATCGCACAAGCGGACGCGTGCAATGTCTCAAGATATCGAAAGGATTATACGAGTGGTGTATGTACATAGTTCGAACGCGTTCTTCGACCGATAACGATGACGACTTCCGCGGGATCGATTCGCTTCGAGGCTAAGTTCGGTGTAGTGACGTTCTTTCTTTTTTGTAGTCTGTACATAGCGACGCTTTCGAAGAAACGCTCGGTGTAATCGCTGTCTGAACACTGTTCGAACCTGTGTGCTATATGAGCTGTCGCGAGCTATTTAAATCTCGAAGTCGAAGGAGCAACCGAGTAGCAGCCTGTAGGCTTCAGAGATGTTAACCAGTCTGTGAACTCGAACGAGCCTTCCTTTCGTTAGAAGCAATCGTTGCTGAGGTTTTCTAAGAGAATCGTGGACTGACAAACTTTGCAAAAGATCGAGGCAGCCTCTGTGAGTGATCCAGAATCCTAGATACTCTCTCGGCGATAGCCAGCCGCACAATATCGCTTCGAGGAAAGGTGAAAACGCAGTCGTCGAGGAGCACTCGAGCGAGCGCCGGTCGAATTAATTTAAGCTACTTCGCGAGACAGCCCCTCCCCTTAGACTAAGTAGAGATTAGCGGTTTGTAAATTTCATTAATCGACTCGAGTCTTCGACGAGCCGTGCTTTACTCCAAGAGTAAACAGCTCCGCGTTCGATGACGGAGGAAGATACACGAGGATCGCTCGAACGCATTTCCCTTCTCTCTGTAGATACACACACAGACACCAGACTACATACACACACACAGGCACACATTAGCGAAATTTCTTGTATAATCGGCCCTATAAATATGAACATACCAGGATGATCTACGCATACGTAGGTGCATTACGTAAAGACTATTAAACACGGAATTATACATGTATAAATATACGGAGGCGAATCCTTATTATGATTAATTATTAATATTATTATTAATAATATTATTTGCGCCTGTACATAAATTCACGCGAAAATATATTAACAGATTATTATGACATTACGAACAAAGCGGTTGTCATTCTCTGTTCACTGCCCTTGAATCGATCACGCATCATTCCACTCCATTCCGCGCGGACGCGCCCAGCTACCTTTCCCATGGACGTCGCGACGCCGCGTAATCCGCTCACGAGCCTCCCTTCGGTGAAATCCGCGCGCAGCGGCCAGGACTCGCGGCAATTACGCGCGTACGCTCGTCGCCGCCCTGTCCATCAATCGCGTCTATTAATATCGGCTGCTTCCGCGCGGCAGGCGATTCACTTGGCCCTTTTCGATTCGCCCCCGAGCCTGCGCGGCGAGTCGCGGGGAAACAATTAAAATAGCTCTGGCTCGGGAGCGGAGCCAAGGCAATTCAGGTGGCCCCGGCTTCCTTCCCACAACTTCAACGCGAGCCTCTTTTCCCCACGGCACGCACACACGCGCGTGTTCCCTCGAATATCGCAGAGTCACGGGGCTCCCTGTTAACGAACTCGGAACAACGTCGCATTCGAAACACGGATCTTTCTTTTCGCCCGAAGGTCAAAGCGTGCGCGCGTTCTCGAGAGGAACGGAGCGTAGAGAGGATCTCCTCGTGCCGGAGGAGAGGAGAGGATGATGGAGAGAGGCAGCGACACGGAGAGACGGAGATCGAGAGATGGAAGGTTATCGACACGACCGCGGGACGGAGGAAGAGGGATCGAGAGGTGTAGGATAGCGCCGCGGAGGCGAGAGCGAGAGGAAGAGAGTAGTTGCGCGATAACGTGGCGTGGGCGGGTGTCGCTGACAAAATGGACCAATCGGCTGGCTGGCGAGGCTTGTAACCGATCCCGCGGGTTAACCAGGAACCAGGAACATCGACCAAGACTCTCGAAAAAGCCGATATGCCCAGAGCGCACGCCTAACCGTCCTCGTCGCCGACTCCACCCTGCCCTCACGCTTCCACATGCGACCACTTCCTCTTTCCCTCTCTCTTTCCCCCGCCAATGCCTCTCTCTCCCCCTTTCCACGTCTCGTTCTCGCTCTTTCTTCATCGCGCGCCTACGCGTGCTGCCCTTTCCTCCGCGAGACCCTCTCCCCTTGCACCCTTTCCCTCGATCTCCTCGCCTGACGACGCTCGGCGAAAGTTCACGACAGCTGGGTGGATTCCCCGCTGAAAGATGGAGTCCTCGCTAGGGGAATGGAGACATTCCGCGGCCAGTGTCTCGAAATTACTTCCATGAAGTTGAGAACGGTAATCGAAACTGGTCGTTGAGCGGAATGCGTTTAGGCGGCAACTTCGAGAGGGCTAATCGCCGCAGCGATCGTCTTGAGAGCTGCGATACCCTTGGAGGCGATTCGTGCTGTGGAGCTCTTGGATGGGGTGCTTTGGAGTATTTTTCGAGGGAAGAGGGACCTTGATGATTGAACTTTCACTCGTTAATATAAGTCTATGTACAATGAAGAAGATTAGCAAAATGACTATCAAAGGGTACGTACGCACCTTTTTCTACTACTCTCCAAGCTCCCTTGCAGTAACTCAAGAATCAGGATTCTATTGACTAGGATCAATATCTGCTCCCAAACTTCCTCCACAAGTGTCACTCACTCTCTCACCCCTACAACTACGAATCTAACACACCTATTCAAGCAATCACCTCACCTTCATCAAAACCCAGACCATACGCCTTGATTACAAACGAGTCTCACATCCCAAGGACGCAAACGACACTCACCCCTTCGAGGCAAAAGCGAGCTAAGCGTTAAACGATGTCGGGCTATTAATTCCCGGTTTCTCCGTGTTCCATTAAAAAGTCAGGAAAAGAAGCAGGCGTGCTGGCCTCCCCGATAAGCATCGTCTACAATTCAACGAGCGGAAAGGCGGGGAAACCGTTGCGCAAGAAACGCGCGCCGCGAACAATGCCTCGTCTCGGCGTCGCTGCGTATCCGAGCCACGTAGCCAGAGAAGAATTTCGTGGCAGCAAACGAAAGGATGAGTGTCGCGATCATCGATAGGCATCGGCCTCGTGCGCACCGTTTTCAGGGTAGATCCAATATGGCGTGAAAAGGACCGTTCCGTTTCGATCTCGTTCGCCCCGCGTCCGCTCCTCGTCCCACCCTGCTGGATGGCACGGACCGTGTTTTGACAGTTGCTGCTCTGACACCTCTGGCACATTCATTAGGAAGCGGTTCTCAAACCGGGCTATACCTGCCACGGTCTCTGGGAGCTATTCTTTTTACGGTCGAATGTGAACAGGTTGCTCTGTATCGCTTGTTATGTTTCTACTTGTTTTTGTTTGAATAATCGAGAGATCTGCTTGAAAAATTGTGGGTGATTTTGGTTGTGGTAGAGTGTCGTGGGAGAGGTTTTGGAAATGATGCGAGAGTGTTTCATTTGGGATTTTAAATATTGAAGTGGACATGTGGATTTGAAAGCATTTGAGGAATAATTAATTTTCAAGTTTTCGAGGAAGTATACAGAGTTATACTTTATGAGAGTTGAAGAGATTTCCCAAATATCTCTTTTTTATTTTATCATTTTCAGTTCTATTATCGTATAAAACCTCACTCCAATATCAACACATGAATAAAGTAGATAACCCACTATCAACCTACTACTAAAAAACAATCGCATCTCACTGAAGACTACCGTCGAATTTCCTAAAAACCATAAAATCCACGTTCTACTATCGCCTAAAAATATACCTCCAAAGTTGCTCCCTCCGAATTGTACTTCGATCCAGCATTATTTCTACCGGCAGAGGGAACAGCTCCCGCAAAAATCCTCTTTCGCGTTATCGAGCCATCGCGAATCAAAGGCTGCACGGTGGTTTTATCATTCGGCTGGGCAAAGCTTCCCGACGGGCTATTAGCTGTTGCCCGCTCCAGTTGAGAGTCTCTGATAGGCATCCAGCTGTCCGGATTTAGATGTTAGGATAATACGGTGTGGTCGGGGCCTTACAACAAAATAATGTAGTCCACTCTGAATGGTGGTGAAGCGAGAGGGGTAGAGCGAAGGGGATGGCGTCGACAGTGGAAAAGGAGAAACGGAGAGGAGAGAAGAGGGGTGAGAGCCTGAGCGAGAGAGAGAGAGAGGACAGGAAGGGAGACAGATCGGTGAAGAGTATCGACAGAGAGTAACTATTTCTCTAGTGGTTATTTGTAGACAGATTCGACACCGTGACAATGCCGCGAAAATCATAATGGGGGACCGCAGGAGCCCCACTATGGGAGGCCTTAGCGAGATTACGATGCCCACCAGGTATTTGTTGTAGGTCTTAGGCGGCTCCGGGGTGCCATGGAGAGGTGTGAAAGTGATGGCAAATCTTCGTAGGATCTTTTTAAAATCGCTACTCGCCATTGTTGCGGTAAGAAGTTTTTCGGGCTTTACGCTCTCCCCCTATGCCGACCCCCTCTTCTGTCTCTCTCTGGCTCGCTCGTGGACATTCTATATTTTCGGTCTGCTCTTCCGGCCCCGAGATCATGGGCTCTTAGCTGCTTAAGGGCGCGAGGCGAACCGATGAATGGAGAGGCCACGAAACGGACCGAGAAAAATCGGTATTGTCACCGACCTGGGAACAATGACACGGTGATCGACTATGCGACGAGGTGGGATTTAATTCACGCTTATCCTCCGGAAAAGTGTCCAAAACGTAAACATTATTATGAGGGATGCCACACTTATTATGAGGATACGATTTATTTCTGTTGTTATTGAGGATGGGAAAAAATGACAATAGAGTTTCAGAGTATGTAGTTCAAGGACGTATACTTTAGTCATCTCTACTCAAAGTCACCTTCAAGATCATTTTAACCTCATCAATATTTCCTTGCATAATAATACTCCTTCACTGTACTTTTAAAAAGATAGCCAGCATCTAAATAAGTTCATCAACCCCTCCTATCATAATCTTTAAGCTGACCTCTCAATAACCTGTTTTTATCAGTATATCACGTAACATTTGTTTCACATTTTCTAAACATTCATAATAAGTAGGTCACTCTATATTATTGTGCTATGTTGAGAGGACCATTCGAATCTCGATCGGGTTTCACAAGTGAACTATGGCCGTTTGAAATGTCTCGCATGACCCGCTGCAACCCGTAATAAAGTTGCCCCACTGGCGAATTTCGAATTCGAAAATCGACGTGTCGGCTTTCAGCAGGGTGGCTCCTGTATCCGAGTTCACACGAGGGTTAATGAGAGGTTAGATATAACTCGCCATTCTGCTTCATAATGTGACACCGGCGTCCGTTTAATTTAAGTATATCCCGTGCATAGGATTTCAATGGGGGTGTGTCACGCGCTCGCCCCTCGGCCCCTTTTTCTATGGGACCGTTGCCTGCGTCATGGGAAAAACAAAATATTTGGCTAACTGCAATAACTGGCCGGAAATAGTCTCGTATACTCGTGCAGGATTGTTTCGGCAAACATCGATGAATCTTAATCGGTGTTTAAACAAAACTTGATGGAGAACAATTTTCGTGGAAGAAGGGGAGGATCAGTGATCGATACCTATATGTGGAATGGGAAACAGTGGAAGTTAGTTTTTGCGAAAATGAAAATTCTGTGGGATTTTGTAAATGGCAGAGGAATTCTCGGAAATCCATGTCCGAGCTGTCGCGTATTTGGACCCAATCTATGTACATATACAGCAATGTCAGGCGTCACTGGCCTTAACACTAGCGCTAAGCCGCTTAGCACTACAGGGTTTATGCTGTATTATGGTCGATAGGGTATCTCCTAACTCTGCAGAACTTATATAGGAACTCGTGCCCCGCCTACTGTACATTATCTTATCATCCGACCGTGTATGTAACTACCAGCCGAGCCTACTGGTCAAATCTCTGCGCGTGATGTAAATCTTATCCAGAAGTTCCATTCAGCTGTGAATCTTAATTTCCAATTACGGAAACCTATTTTAAAATCCCTTTTAAAGTAGATTAACATATCGCAGATATGTACAATTCTTACGAAATAATCATTCATCGAAATTGAATTATAAAATCCAAGGATCCACCCCAAAGTCTAAAAGCGTCATCACTCAATTGATTACAGTCCCATTGTCACCGCAATTTGCACGCATAACAATTGTTCGAGAAGCCTCTTTCCCCTGCTTCTCCCTCAGCAACAGGATGGAAAACATTTCGATGAAGTTTCTGACGAGGGTATTACGCAAAACTGTATCGGCTTTTCCGTGTTTTGATTTCGGCCGGAAAGCGACGGAACGACAATGGAGGGTAAGAGGAGGGACAGATACTTAGCCGAGGACTAACAGCAGGCTGCGGATTAAAGGGGGTGAAATGTTATTATTGCAAGGGGTACGTCTGCGCCCGTTGAGTACTAAGTAGCCCGGTTAAGTATGTTGTTTAAGCCAACACTGTAAGTAACCATCCCCCGGAGAAATTGCCGTGACGGCATTGCGGCCAAGTCGAAACTCCGTTCCGTGGAATACTTTACCACCGAAGTGCTGTCCCTCGTCCAGATGGCTCCTACGACACCCCCGTTTTTAGGCTGCCTACTGAGACGCTGTGGCATGATACGCGATGGCGAAGAGTTTGCTGAACTATTGGAAAACCTCAGCACCATATTCCAAATAGAATATTTTTTTTAGAAAATGTGGAAGACAAGGTCTACGCTGTGTAAAAGAAATTATGGTGGAGAAAAATTTGGGCCAAAAATTGGCTGACTTTGAATGGAGATAACTTCGCGAAAAATTGTCGTATGACCATGATCTTTTTTTTTAATTAAAGCTTGAAGTCTGTACTGTAAGATTCTGTGTCTCGATTTTAAGATTAATACATCGTTCCTACGGTAACCTCTTAAAGTTGAGGGCATGTTTGTCGTATTGAAAATTGCCAAGTTTGGCCGGATGCACTGACTTGGAGAAATTTTTTCCGAGGATGCCGTTTACGGTATCATATAGCTTGAACCTTCCCCTTTAATTTAAAAAAAAGATCAGGTCGATGCGATTTTTTTTCGCAGAGTTACTGCATTTTAAAGCAGCCCTTGCATTTCTGATGTGTATAGCCTCTACCCCATAAGATATGCAAATGCAAGGGTTACTTTAAAGTGCTGTAACTCTGCGAAAAAAAATCATATCGACTTGATCTTTTTTGTAAGTTAAAGGGGAAGGATCATACTATGCGTCACTGTAAACGGTATCCTTAAAAAAAATTTGTTGAAGTCCGTGCATCGCGTCAAACTTTGCAATTTTTATACGACAAACATGCTCTCAGATTTAAGGGGTCACAATAATAGGGGTGTACTAATCCTAAAATCGGGAGATAGTATCTCAAAGTACAAATTTCAGACTTTAATTTAAAAAAAAGATCATGATCCTATGATGATTTTTCGCCGAGTTATCATCATTCAAACTTGACCAACTTTTGACCAAAATTCTATGCCATAGTTCTCTTCAGCATTATGCTTGGGTGTTAAATAAAAGGTGTAACTTTATTCTAACTTAATCTCATCTCTGTTTAAAGTGATTCAGAACATTCTTTGATTGCATATTTTGTCCCTATTCCTTTATAAAAGCTAGATGACTCTAAATTCTTCAAGTTCGTTCTGTGATCCCATGCAAACAGGAAGATCGTGAAACCGGGTTACTTTCTGGCGGAAGAAATTCCGGAGTATCCAACGTGTCGCCATTAAACCGTGCCAAGCGAATAATCTTAGCCGGCGAATTGCAGGCTGTGTTGAAGGGGAGGCTTTTGTACGACAGGAAAATGACAAATGCACTTCCACGGGGAAAGATTAAAATACGCTATTGCCGCTATTAGACCTCGGAGTTTGAGCCTTTACTTCAAGATAGAACGGTAACAGACGTATAATTTCCTGGAAGCTTTGAATTGAACAACCCTCTCGCTTCTACGCAAGCCCAGGCGAGACGAGCGTAACCGGCTTTCAAAGCATTGAGGGTGAGGAAGCTCATTAACGAGAGCTTTCTGTTCCTTCGTCTCCACGACCAACCCTCCCTCCTCTTGTTCCTCCCAACACCCGTTCCTTCGACGCACCTTCCATCCAGCACCCGATATCCTTCTCGGAGCTACCAGTTCCCTTGTAACCTTTGCGTCTCGTTTCCACCGGTGCCAAGCCGAATTCCTTATTTACATAAATACAAGAGTTTTAATGGCCCTGAATTGCGGGCAAATTCATCCCCCATTCGATACAAGGCGAAGCTTAGACTGTCTCGATAAGTGAGATTCGAAAAATGGGAAATCAAATTGGAGTATCTTTAGAAGAATGAGGATTTGATACTACTATAGGCGTGGGAATAAAGAGCATTATCATGAGGATGAAGTTCCAGAAAAAAAGGCTCGAAAAAGTAGTGGAAGATATGAGAAAATTAATTTTCAGTGTCCCTTTCAACGAACTAAGTATCACATACTTAAGAATCCATAATAACAGTGAAAATCCTCAACCACAGTAGTCCTAAATAACAATATGTATCTCCCATTTCTCATAGAAACCTAAAGGTAGAGATCACCAGAAAAAATTCCCAAAGCAGAAGTACCATGTTTACATCTCCCCATTAATCTAGAGTTCATTGTCTCAATTAGTCCGACAAAGGTCACCTTTCGGTAGGTTTCTTCGAATTCCGATGTCGGCAATAAAAGCAATCAGTCGACAAAGGGACGCGGCAGGGTGAGCATCGCGCCACCGTGATTGCCGTCGCTTTTAATGACACTTCCTTCGGTGATTTGTAATACTAGTATACGGGCGCGTCGAAGGTAATTATTCCTCATCGTTGCAATCGAATGAATTCAATTAATCGGCGAATCTGCCTGATGCCGGTATACTAGTGCTCGCGGCTCGCTCGTTACCAACGAATTCCCATGGACGATTGTGCGCATCGCGCGAGTGCAACGGTATTATTAATTTCCCGTGATCAGTGGTAAACACCATCGTTTCCAGTGGATCGAAGTAAATAGAGCGAGCCACGTTTCCTCCTCCTACAATTTAAGTTTGCTAATTTTTGTGAGTAAATTTTCAGTACTTTATATTATAGACGCTTTTTCATAAACTAACACAGTTTCAATAATACGAAAATAATTACACTCTGTGGATATACCCAGAAGTTTTAACGTGTTAAGCGAGGATCACGAATTAACTCGCCATATAAAACCTCGCACAGTTAATGAAAATTTTAACCATTGTAAGTATTATTCGCTTAAAATTTCATAATTTTAGTTACATTTTTAAACTGTTCTCTCCCTCAAATTTTCATGAAATGCAACCTCAATTTCCACCTCCACGAATTTATTTAAAAAATTCATTTTTTTAAGAAATTATCATTTTGAATTATCAAAATCTGTCTAATAAAAATTGAGGAATCTCTAAAGCATTAGTCGCTGGCAAAAAGTTGCGAGAAGGTAGGATTCTGTATTCTCTGTGTACGTGACTGCAGGGGGCAGTCTCTTTTTACCTTTTTCCCTCTCCCCGAGGGTAGGAAAAAGTTTAAGTATCCCAGGCTTGACTTAAATACAGACAGCGAGATGCGGTTAATGCAACCGCGAAATAAAGGGCGTGGTTTTAACGCGCAGCCGAGGATTGGCTGTTGAACTTGGCTACCCGGTCGATACTGGCCGACTATATCTGCCTCGACCTGTATACTTGATACTTATCCGGCAAGCGTGTATGTACATCTGATCTCTCTCACCGCTGTCGGAGAGGTGTTCGTACGCTCGCAGAGAATCGACACGGCAAGATTCAATGGCAGAACATGCTCGAGCCGAGCTGCAAATCTTCCCTTCTCCATCGACCATTTCAAATCAGCTTGTACATTGTTTATTGGACGATTCTGTTGAATTCTTCGAGCAAAGATAACGAGGGATTGTTATTTTAGTAACTGATAGATAAAATGTATGCTACTCTCCCTAATCATTTTGGAGAAATTAGCTTGAGACTTGAAGTGCATGAATAATTTCTTTTTTAGTAGGTAGGATTTTTATAAGTCTGATAATGAGGAGATGATTTAGAATGATGAATTTATATTTTAAGGTACTTGAAAATAATTTGGAGCAATTAATTTGAATTTCAAGGATTTCAATTAATCTTGATTAATATAGGAATATTCCCTCCAGCAATAATTAATTTCTAAATACTGTCCATTTATATTTGAGTAAATATTCTCCGCTGTAAATTGCCCGAAGCATTTCAGTGGAGGAATCTTGAATGCGTCCACTAATATGGGCTGTGTAAAAAATATTCTTCAGAAGGCCGAATAAGCAATCCGATGATCAATCTTGATTTCTTAATGCGACATTAATAGTCAGCGATTAAAGTGCTCCTAATGACACCGCGAGGTCCGTGCTACAAATTGCAGATTAATCTCACGATTACCTGCAATTTGCAACAGTGGCAGGATTCGTACGTTGATATTGCCATTTGATGAGTGGAGCTTTCAGGAAAATTATTTCTTTCAGTGACTAGCGCTAATAACGGAGTCCTTGCAATAATTCACTCCAATTTTAAGATAATGAAACTTCACTCTATGCAAACACCTTTCAGTTATGTATGTTTTTATAAAGTAATCATAGAGATTTATTTCTTCTACTGACTCTAATACTTTTATTTTGAAATCGCCAACAAAATCGAATCGAAATGGATTCCTCCCTCACTGTCGACGAATTTCACGAGGCAACCTATCGCTATGAAAAAAATATCATCCCATCGTTGTCCAGCAGCGGTACCCCTGCCTGCAGTCGACAAACGACCGACCGGAAAACTTATATCGCCGCACAAAAGCGAGTAGGTTAGTATAATAACGCGATATCCATAATAAACGCAGCCGGTATCCTCTCATTGAGGGCAACAATGCCTCTGATAGATGAGTTAATCGGTAAGTTCCTCCCCGGTGGGGCGAGGAGCCCAAGTTGGCGTTTCATGTTTCATTGTGCGGCATCGGTCGTCGAGGACGACGAGAAAACGTCGACGACGATGTCGTCGGCTTGTGAGAGGTATACTTCGCAAAGAATATTCGAAAAATCGCTGTAGAAATTAAAAAAAATTTTATTTAGAGTTTGGTTGATAATCTATATTTGTTCATGAAGAGAGAATAGACTATTTTTAGGGTGAAAAGTTGGTGTAAATCTTACATGCTATAGAATTGTTAGATCACAGCTACGAAGGTTTGGATTTCAGTATTTCAGAGAAGAAGAGTCTGTCTCCTGACCCACGAGACCTCTTCCATGACCCAGGTGCTTTAAGTCATCAGGTCCTTTTTCCTATTCCCTTTTTCCTAATTTCTAATAAGGATTACAGAAAAAGTACTGAGGACTAGAAGAAAGAATTAGCGAAGAAGAATAGTCTACTCCAGTCCTATAGTCCTCGAAACCCTCTCATCCTATAATACTCCCTCTCCTAGTCTCTAATCCCCCTCTAGTCACTTCCCACACCCTCACCCCTCATATCTCGCTCGTGTCTCCCAACAGTGTAAAATAGTCAAAACTTTAAAGACTCGAGACTCATCCAGATCAGGTGTCAACAGTGGTTCTCTGTTCCCACTCTAAGTAGAACATTCCTCTACAAAGTCCCCTTGATCATGATTGGGAACTGCTGATCGCCAGAGAGTAATTCATCAGAGTGGATGCTGGGACTGGCAGACCTCCGCCTCTTCTCTTTCCTCGAGGTTTCTGCCGTTCCTCATCCCGTCCATGCCCCCCTGCCGCACCCCTGGCGTATTCTGATGGCCAACGAGGTCAAGCCGCAGCCTGGTTAATTTGTCGCTTCTTTCGCTCTTGTCCTGGCGCTAAAAGCCGCTGGTCACCTCGTTCCCAATGTCCAAGGCAAATCGATGGTTGACGTATCGCTGACTAGCGAAGATTGTCGGCCGATAACGAGTCAACCTGGACGATCGTTTTCTTTGAGAAATAGAGTGCCTTAGGACTGAACCTATCGCTGAGCTTTTCTCGAGTAATGATCCAAACGTCCAGAGTGTTTCTGGAGGGAATGTCAATACTGTATCGACAAATTCTATGGATTATTCGGGGCAAAATATGTTATATTAACATGCACTATATTCGTATCACAGAGATACGCGCATCTGAAGATGAAGTGTGTAACTGCAGACGTTACTTTACGCGTTGAGTAACGGTTTCAGAGGAGTTAGATAGGAAAAAGGATAAGATAGTGTTGCTACCTCATTCCCCTGACTCGATTCCATTAAATTTCTTCGTAAAGTGTTAAAGTGCTACTCATGAAGAGGCTCTCATAACTGTTACAAATTGGACGTACCTTTTCAACAAGGCTGCTCATACAATCTCCTAACGCTCTGCAACTTCAGCGAGGATAGAAAACGTTCATCCTCAACGAAGTAACTCGAAGCACCGAACGACTGACGTCCGCGCGATGAGAGGGAAGGCAGGCTATATTAAGGACTGATTGACAAACAGGCTGACCCACATTCGCGAACTGAGCGCGAGCAGCGCGCGTGTTACAGCCGAGTCCTTAAAAGATGCATTCCGTGCGGATAATTACACGCCTCGCGGTTAAAGAACGACTTAACTGCGGCACGTGTCCGCCAACCCATGAATCCCAGCCTGCAGCAGGAAGGACGCTCTTCCTGGAAAATACCCGCTCTTTTTCGACAAGCAAATTACTTGGTCGCGTGGATGGACGAGCATGGACGCTTGTTAAGGCGATGATTAAACGATACCATTCTTACGCATTATCTTCATCTTTGGGAGGATAGCTTCATCAACACCTTGACCAAGTGCAGAAGCAGTACTTGCATTTTGGGGCACTTAGAAACGCTTGGGGAATTTTGGAAATTATATAGTGCACTTTTGTAAGGAGTTTTGTAGAGTTAGGGACTCCAGGTGTGACTTTACAGGATTTTTATGAGGCTATAGTTTTGGGATTGATCCTGGGGATCGCAGAGTAGCATTTCATAACCCTAAGGATACTTTATAGATAAAGATACAAAGGTTCTAGAAATAATAATAGTAATATTAGTGGGTCTAGCAGTAATTTAGCAAAAATAACTAGGTACAGTAGAAATCTAAGAAATTCTTCATACTTGAGTCCCCTGTTAAACCAAGTACTCCAAGTCCTCCTGTACAGAAGTTACAGACTTCGTGCAGGAGGTACTATAGAATAGAAGATCTATAGATCCATCGCTTACTCGATTTCCCTCTCACAGAAATCCATCTAAGGAACGACTTCACTTGTCCACAGGTACAGGCTTAGCCTGCAATCAATTACATCGCTCTTTCCGAACGGTGAAGCGAATCCCAGCGTCAGCGAGGGAAACGAGAGGACTCAGGATCGCGGAAGTCGTAGAAGTCTTTTCCGCGAGTCCCTTCCATCGGCCGCTGGAGCAAATTGCCTCGTTCCGCGGGACGAAACGGAACGTCTCGTCCTGGCAGCCGTCTCTCGGCTCGATATTAAACCGAGCCACGGACGATCAGCCGCGTCCTGATGATTTCATCAGGCCCGTCTCCGCGGGATCATCATACTTTGTAACCGCGCGGCAAAAAGCAACTGGCCGACCAGGACACGCCAGGAAATATATGCCCATAATACGGCGTGGATTCAACGCGCGAGCGCGCGACCGAGCGCAACGAGTGACGTATGATGATAGTGTGGCCCAGGAGAATCAAGATGGCCGTAATAATATCATTATCCCAGTGGTCTCCGTCGGTCGTTCGGGGCCCCGAGTAAGACATTTACCGTAACGACCAGCCATTCGTTATCGAGTCCCGCGTTCCCTAACCTCTGTCGGGCACAGCGACACCGACAGAACGCTCAACGGAACCATCCCAGATACCATCTCTGCCGATTCTGGATATGCGCTGCGACGCTTCATCGTTTTCCAGTTCGAGGATTTGGCTAACGATCGACAAATTGCACCGTGATGTTTGCCATTGGGTTTGATAAGGATCGGATTTTAATGACGCAGTCGAGTTAGGGTTCGCGTGAGATCCTTCTACTTTGCTAGCGTAGAATTAAGTTTTATGGAGTAGGTACTTAGGTAATGAGTGGTTGTCAAATAAACTATTTTAGGTCTGAGACCACAGCGAAGTTTTAATGTTGGACTTTAAGGTGAACTTGTGAATTTAGAAAATGCAAAGTCCTCAAAAGTTTGGAGTAGAAGAACTCTGGGGACCTAAACCAGACTTCTGGCGAGCAGAAGCCAAGGTGATGAGCTCCAGAAAAACGTGTGACCAAGGACTGTCATACTCTACTGCAACCTACCATCCTCCAGCCGAAACTCTTCCACTTAATACTACTCGAGCAGCTCACAGATAGACCCGTCGAGATTACCAAAGTATTGCGCTAGACAGGCCCATAACTCGAAACGATCGCCTGAGCTCGGCAACCGTTCAAGCGGGCCCCGTCAACGGGCTTAACCGCCAAGCGTAGGCTTGCCTATACTTCATCCATTTCCACGCATACCCGGGCGTCAGTTTTTCTGAAGACCCATAAAGCCTCTATCACCATCATCATTATCGCCATTACCGTGCATCCGCTAACACTCGGATGAATTCAAGAGCCACGCGTTGGCACGCAGGTACCTGGAAGGAGGGTGAAGAAGAAGTTCTTTTAGCCTGGTGTTCGCCTCGTCAATAGCATTCGAAGAACGGCATCAACGAGGGACATTTGTTTGGCGAATGTTACGGTGCACGGTTCTGATTGACCGCGATCATCTTCCACGCTCGGCTCGTTTCGCGAGCTTTCGAGGTTAGGTTTAATATGGCGGACGCCGGTGCGGTGTACGGCTTCATTAAGCCCTTCCATGGTACACCGTTGGTGGCGCTAGTGATGTATATTAGCGATATCTCATAAGCGGGAACGGGAATTAAAAACAAAAGGAAGAGGGAAGGAAGGGGACAGGAGCGAGAGGGCAGAGGGATACGAATAAGAGGAAGAGAGGCAAAAAGGTTGGTAATGACGTCAGCGTCAGGGCAGCTGCCTCGGTTATTAATTAAGAATACGGACAGACGAACCGGGGCCGAGTGATCTCGTGCACGGCCTGAAATTCGCCCAGGGGACCACGAGGAAAATTAATCGCGCACCATGGATTCCGAAGTTAGGATACCGAGCGCCGAGACACGGATACCTCTAGGCCAGGACCACGTGCTACGAACACCGAACTTAATTACCCTCGAACGGACCCGCGGAAGCCTGCAGGATAGAACGGGAGGGAAGAAAAGCTGTCTCCCAGCGGTTAATTACCACGAAAGCGTCTGATGGCGAGATTCATCAAGAAATCATCACCGGTGTATTGACTCGGACTCTCGGAGATCACCCTCTAATGCTCGATCCTCGAGTGATCACAAAAAACGGAGCACAAAGAGGAAGGGAGATTCTAGGAATGACTTTCAGCGAGCTCGGTGGATAACCAGGAGGAAGCAAGAGCGCAAAGTAAACCGTAATCACAATAAGCGTAATCACGGTGAACGCTGAAGTTCGTCTCTCTGATAATTCATAGGATAAATTAGAATTGTAGGGTGATGAGGGTGGCAAAGCGTGGCGGCGGCAACAGACGCGGCATCCTTTTAGCAACGAGGCTCTCCCAGCCATGGGGCTAGAGAAGTTCAGCTCGGAAACTGGAAAGCACCGCTGGCTTCTCCAAGAATTATAATAACGAATGCTTAAATCAGCTTAGCCGCGGTAACTTCGCTTTTGCGACTACCTCCCATGTAAATATGGAAGTAGCTCTCTACAAAGTGGAAGAGTGGGAGCCGTCGGCCGATTGGGTAGAGCCGGGCGAGAGGGTAGGGAGGTGGCTCGACGAGTCGCTTGGTGAATGAGGAGATCCAGCGAGAGACTGGCGAAGGTGGAGGACCGGCGGAAGCGCGACGCGTGGAAGAGTCAGAGGGATTCATGAATCCCAGATGCGCTGGATTAGACCGTCTTTGGCGTATTTCTGTTTTCGAGCAAGACAGCAACCAGGACCACAGATTACCGCGAAAGTAGCGCCCGTCGACGAGGCTGGATTAGGAATTAAATAGCCATTAAGTACCCCCAGGCAGACCCTACGCTGACTACTATACGCGTACACGAGTTTTCTGAGCGGATGCTGCCTTCAACTGTGGGTACACCTGGGAGGGTTCTGCAGGTTTAAGCAGTCTCAAAGAGTAATTAACGTTATTGTGCATTTGATTAGAGAAACTGGGGAATTGAAGTTAGATTGTGTCTATGGATAGGCTTCTTCTTTAGGTGATGTCCAGGATGGCTGATATCCAGCTTCATTATAGAATTCTCTTTATTGAAGCTATTGGATGTAAGTTGTAAGCTTTTTGAAGTAATTTTTTAATATTTCTTCGAGTAGGCTTAGACCTAAGGGTCTTAGAACTGTATAATGCTAGACTGTGATAGGCTCAGGTCTGAGCAGCTGCATTTGTTAATAACGATAAATTGCTTTTTAGAGCCAGAAGTCTCAGTTTATCGATATTTCAGCGCACGGTTATTGGTTATTGGATTCCATTTGAGCACCTCTGATACAACGGGGTTCAGCTATAGAGAGCTCTAAACCGAGCCCAATCCTGATTGACGTGAGGGAAAGAAGAGGGGAAACTATCGCGAGGATTATCTTTGGCGCCACTAACACCACCTACGGACGCCCACGAGATCTAGACGAGCGCTTCTCATATTATATTCTAACAAGGGGATGGTGAGAGAGACGGTGGTCCGAGAAACCTCCTCGGTCATCATCATCATCCATCGAGTAAAACAAAAGGGCAGCTGTCAAAATGGATCCACGGTTGTATCGGCCACGGATCTCTCTTCCTCTCGTTGCACTGATCCGCATTAAAAGAGTTGGTCTGGGAACGATGTTACGCCTACGCTTACCTCAGTATGACACGTATAATCTGTAAAGAGCCCCCTAATAATGGATGAGTTGATCCCGGGCTAGTCCGATAGAGATTCCTACCCAATCGTTATCTCGTTTACGCGCTAGCCTCTCATTCTCCCGCGAGCTCCTCGAATTGTCTCCCAGGCGGAGTCTGTTCGTTCGATGATTGTCAGGACAATAAGGCGGAGCAACGCTTCCACGTGGGAAAACGTGTTTCAAGATGTCTGCGTGGAGGTAACTCGCCTCGCCGCGAACAGGCAAGGACACTAAGGTGGAAAGGAGCGAAGAGAGAAGCCAGGAGAGGGAGGAAATGCATACGAGTGACGTATGTTACGTTGAAGTGGATTGTTTGTAGGCAAACACAACTGGCTCTTCGCTGAAGATCTCTGAGGCATGTGTTGGTCGAAATGTGGTCGATACGCGTAAGACGAAGGGCACGGGTAGAATGGCCACAATGACGATGACTGCGACGCAGAGAGGAAGGGGGGGCCGACGACGATGATGATGATGATGATGAGGATGGCGACGGAGATAGTCGGCCGTGAAATAAAAAAGGAGAGAAAAGGAGGCACCACGCCAGGGATGAAATTACCAAGTCGCAAGTCACTCCTGTAACACGTTAACCCAAGACTCGTCCAGGCCCTGGTATTATAAGTAAGACGTCCTGAGAGGAGGCGGGCTCCAGATATCCGATCGCTGGAATGTACGTAAGCATGGTGCTGTTTCTTGCGCTCGTTTCCAGTTCTCGTGTTACCCGGGTTACCTGCCGCCACCGCGGTATCTCGCATTATCGAGAACAAGACGCGATTGATCGATGCAAAACGCATTAACTCGACGAGTCTTTATGCGGGTAACCGCCTCGGAGCCGGATTATGATTAGAGCTAAATATACACGAATCATCGCGCCACGGACCGGCTAGATACTGCGATGCGATAAAACCCCAGCCGGATGAGTTTGCCGCGCGATTGACGACGATAACAGTCTTCGAGCAACAACGGTTCCGCAAATACCAATCGGCCGACGATTGTCGAAAGCTCTCCGCGGTTTTTCCTCCCCGATATCCAATCACGAGAGGCGAGTCCTCGATTAAACTGTTAACAAACCCAACAAAACCTAGCGCTGCATTCATAAGCGTCGGGAGCAGCCGGAGCCGCACTTGCTATCGTCGCTGGAGTTGTTCTTTCGCGGTGTGGAAAGACAAATAGGGGACATAGGCCACGGGCCGAAAGAGAGGAAAGGCGCGGGCACAATGCGCAGGAGGAGAGAGAAAGAGAGAGGGAGGAGATTGTAAGAGCGGGTTGGAGCAAGAACAGGACTGGGAGATGCACGGTTAGTTAGGGCTCGTGTTTGCCGAGCGAGTTACCCTAACCCAACTCAGGCGGTTGGCGGAATTAAACGTTCGACGGAGGCTCGTTAACGTCATGAATATGTACCCTCCTACTCTGGCACTCGCTACTCCAGCGCGGTCCACTCTCGCCCGCTCTGACTGCGCTTCGTTCCAACAGCAGCCAGGGCACCGGTGTTTGCTGGTTAATATTCATCGGTTACCGCTCCGCCATACAGGATCCACCTCGGATCCTGCCCGAATTTCGATGGGCTCTGATTACAATCGATTCGATCGCTGTTCAGCCAAGATCTTGACGCAAACCGGGGAATAATGTAAAATAGGAAAGGGAGATCGCACCTGGCTGTTTAAAAGGAATGAGAGACACTGGGGCGAATCTACCCCTGAAGACTGCCGATACACGTTCACGCGCGACGACCGCGATTGTTTTCGACAAAAGGAGCACGGGCATTCCGTCGTCGGATGGAAAGTAAATGGGGTTAACCAACCTCGATGGCTGGCCGACCTATTATTTCGAGGGTGGATACACACAATGAAGAAACGAATCTCGTGCATCTTCGCGGAAGGAAGAGTAAAGGAGAGTCTTGCGTGCGCGCCGCCCGCAGCTATTCGATATTGGAGCTGTTATTAACTTGAACGATACAAAATAGGTCCCCTGGGTCGATCGAGCTATCGAGGGTTTGGATGAGAAGTAAAGGATGCTGAGCTTTAAGAAGCTATGCTCGAATGACAATTAATCGATAGATTCAAGGCAGTGGATTACAATAGATATTTCCATTCCTAGATTCGCTAAAGTTTGAAATTATCTAGAGTGGAATAACTTTCTTTATAATGCCAAAGTACCTCGAGGGATGAACCCAAAAAGTGTCCCATGCTATAAACTCTTCACTGAGCAGTGAACCTATATTCAGCAAACACAGTCCTCCGAAAAAGGAAGGCAATCCTTGAACCCCATGACGAGTCAACAGTGACCACGGCCGATCCATCTACCATGTCACTTAAATACACAAGTAACCGATCGTTCGTACAGGTACCACGAGAAGCCAGCAATTTCAGGAATTACTCTAAAAAACCATCGCTGTCGGACGAACAAAACCGCAAATTAAATTCTATTTAGCTGACGAAATAAGATGAACGAGTGAAAATCGTTCAAGGCTGTTGCCACGGATTAACCGTAACATCCGTTCCCTTCCACAATTAATTTATCATCGAGTCGACACGTTAGCGGAGCATTCAGCGTGGAAATAGACGCGCTCGCGCGTTAGCTCCTCACGGTTGCTCGTCGAGTTATGCGCTGGTCATTTATATAAATAAGAAGCAGAAGCGATACCTGACTACCATCCGCAGGGTGACTCCACACTTTGCATTATTCCCGAACGGCCACGCTCGCCTAAGAGTCAGACATCACGGGGGGATTACGAATACAGCGGGAGGACCGCGAACCAGGGGTATTCAGAACACGTTCACCAGCGGTATCGTTAGCGTATTTTTCTTCGAGCAACGAGCAGCCTCGTATATACGCTTTTAATGAACGGCTACTGTCCCGCACGTCCACCGTCATAATTGATGAAAGGAATTTCCAGGCCCGAAACGTCTTCATTCGGAATCTTTACGCTGAACTGGTTCTATGATACGAGGGATATTGGCTGGCTGACCTATGACTCTGTTTGGTGATTTCTTCGAGCATTGTGAGAGCAAAAGATGGAGGGAATGAGGCTGAATTGAAAAGGGATTTTGATCACTGCAAATGGAAAGTTTGCTGGGAACTTGAATCGAGTAATTGGGAAATTGTTGATTCTGGAGGTTCAAGTCAGATCATATATTAGTGAGATATTATTTTTGGAAGATACGAAGATTTGTAATATCTACTCTTTGAGAGTACATTTCATTGTAAATAGCATTCGGGAAAGATGTCTCTCTAATAACTCCATTCACCGAAACACATTCCCATAGTTTGATCCCTCGTTCCAGATACACTCTGTACACAGTTTCCAAAGGATCAGGGAAGCGCGTTTTTTGTGTAGGCTCTGGCTTCTAGAAACGTGAGATTTTGTAGAAAGACCGGCATAGGAGTTGAAAGACGTCCCTTGTGCTCACGAAACATATGCGAGGACGAGGAGAGACTAGCAGAAGGGGGACGGTAACAGGTCGTCATAACATTAGTCGAAGGCCTGACAAAAGATCCCTAAGCAAATAAACATTCTAACGAACCAGTTACTTAACCACTGGACTGACCATCGGCCATCCTGCGAGCCTGGGGAAAAAGAAGAAGAGCGAAGAAAAACAGTGGACCAAAGGCAAACTGGTCCAGAAACCTGATGCAGAGACATCTCATTACCGGATGCTGTCGCAAGCTGCGGAAACACAGCGATCTACAGTTCAGATGGGCCAGTCTCAAGGACGTCGAAATTCGCTATTGGCGACAATTAACGTCCCCTGATGACCCGAAAAGGTCGAACTGGGGTGCCAGTGAAAGGGGTTCTGGAGCAGAGCAGCTTCTAGGATGGGATGAAATATTCATGCTGTTATTACAGCTTTTTTCGGCATTGTCTCGGGCCAGAAAATAGGCATTCTATTTCGCCGACACCCTTCGACGGTGTAAATGCACCATCGCAGCAGGCGAAGACGCTTAAATACTAGGCGAGAGCAAATTGATAGAAATCGTAAAAGGAAAGCAACCGTCCCCCTGACACTCGAGCGCGAATCGAAATCGCATTCTCGGCTGGCCCGTGAAAGCCTTTTGTGTCTGAGGGCTAGTTCGACTCTCAATTAACCCATCAGCTACCGGAATGGCTCCCGCGTTTAAGTTACCACGAAATCTCAACGCGATAAAAAAGGACAAGGCGCGCGAGAAGTCGAGGCAAAACGAAGCGTCGAGATGGAGGAAATAAAAAGATAGAAAAAAAGGAAAGCAGCGAGTGGGGAGAAAGAAGCGATTGAAAGTCTAGCTCGAAACCGCTTAATTAATTCAGATTTATCCGAGGCATGACGAGCCAAAATTTTATTCAATTCTCTCTCTTTTGTGCCAAGACCCCTCTCGCTCGCTGCGTCTCTGTCCATCGAGGAGAGTTTCTGCTACCAAAGAACTGGTACCTGTGTCTCGTCAGCGAGACTGTCTCGCGATTATTATTCCTGTAATTAAGAAGCAGTCAGAGGAGAAGCCAAAATACAATCGCGAAGTGAGACGCTCGTGGCTGCGTCGTCGCCAGACGGATATCTTTTTCGGTGGAAGAGGCACGTCTGTTTCCATTATCCGACACGACCATCGCCTCGATGAAAAATCAGTGATACGAGCGTGACCGATTACAGTCGCTGAATTTCTCACGAACAGTGGACGGACTGCTGGAAAGTAAAGTACAATGGGCGAACCGTAACGTGTAAAATACGTGAGAAGAGGCAGAGGAAGCAATCTCGCATCGTACGCCAGTCGAGGGTCTCGCTTTTTAGAAAGAAAGAGCTTCCGTTTCATGAAATATATACATATGTCTGGAATTCTACGAGTTCTGAGTAATTATTAGTGATACTAATCAATCGATCAAGTTTTTAAACAATCCTGAAATTAAGTTTGGATCGTACAGGAGAGAAAACTTTCATTAATGGCTCAGCTTATGGAGACTTTGAAAGTGAGCTATTATTAACATGTTCACAATCCATCAAAAGGAAGTTGAGATCAAGTAAGAAGATAATTACTGATAAAAGTCTTGCGAGATCCACGTCACTTCGTCCCACCTATGACAGGGAGATACACAAATTTCTGTCTCGTTAACGCAGAGGTTCCACGAGTAGTCTCTAAGTTTCCTTCCATTATGCTTCACACGCACGACCGATCTTCGTGTTCCAATCTCCGACCATTATTGTATCAATCCTGTCACAATAACCAGTTACACTGCAACGACTCCAGCCTTTTTGCTTTTCGCCGAAAGGATTTGTTCATCCTTATTTTCCATTCACCTCGCTATCCTGCCTGGAACAGTTTCGCTGGGAGCCGCGGCTACGAGTTTCTCGTGGCCATCGACGAGCCATCGTCCCTCGCCACTGACTCGACGTACCGATGAATATATTGCATCCTCCTCGAATAAAAGTTGAATTACTACCGTTTGACGGGCGGGAGAAGTCGTCTCTCGTGTCAGGTGGCTGGCGTTCTCGTTCCCGTCTGTCCGTTTCTACGAGTCACACCTTGCAGGAAACACTTCAGGCTTAATTGCTCCTTCAGGACCCTCCCCCAGCGGGCCTCGTGAAGCGCAGAATCAGCAGCGAAGGTTAAGGATACATCCAAACGAGTTCTTGGCATTTCACCTGCACAGGGCTCCCAAGATAAAACTTCTGTTACTGCGTGAGAACTCGCGAGTTATCATTGTGGGAAGAACGATAATATTAATTGGGAGCGTGAACTGTGATCACCTAGATTGGATTAGATAAATCTAGTTCTAGCTCTGAAGCGTTTCTAGATCGAATATTTTCTAGAGGTAATAGGAACAGAAAAATTGATCAATTAGAAAGGAGTTCAGCATTGCAGATAGCAGTAACCTTACTCTATTGAGTCTAGAAGAATATCTACCTCAACATTAGCTTCAGAATTTGGGGAATAATATTCCCCAAATAAGGACAAATAGAATCTGAGGCACTACAGTATCTCCTAATTATAGCCTCCTTGCTATATTCCCTGCAATTTGAAATTATTTAGAGAAGATACTATAGTTCTCCCAGATCCTAGCAGTCAATCTTTCTCAACACCTACACTCTCGGCTACGAATCTATCCAAAGGAGGTCACGATTGCTCTCCCCCGTTCGCTAAGGTCGTAGCACGTGACAAGAGCGGAGAATTAATCCGCGCCCCTCAGGAAGATTACGGATTTCGGGGAAAGTAAGGATTTCCGCGGGCCGGAAGGCGATAGAAAGCTGCAACGCAGAAACGGCAATCTCCTCAAGTGTTTACTCTGTGTCCGACAACGCTCTCGCTCCCGTTCCACCCTCTCCCTCGCGCTTCATGCCCAAGTTTCCTCAAGCTCATCACGCGTCACTCTTCCTCGCACAGACCCCGCTCATCCCGACAGAGCTCACGCGGCCGAGCGAAGCGGGATCGACTTCGGTTCATCCCCGTCGAATCCTCGACGGCTGCGCTCCTCGGCGAATTTCGCGAAAATCGCCGAGGGCGAGTGGCCCGAGCAGGCGGCGATGTTTGCCGCCTACGCGTCGAGTATTGTTGAATCACGGCCAGCCCCGCGAGGAACAGGAACAAATAAAGGGTTATTGTATTTACACCGAGCCTCCGAGCGATGGCTCTGACACGTGTTTGCGATGCCAAGAACGCATCTTTCGGGAGGTGGTGGTATATTCTTGCGCGTAGATTAGGCAGATGAAACGAGTAGTATAATAAAATGGTATAGCAGACAGTGTTGAGTCGGTACAAGTTTGCTAGTTTCAAAGGAGATATAACATATAATTAGACTAGGGATTTTTATGCAATTTTAGAAGTTTGAAATATGTAAAAAATAATAGAATCCATGTAATATTCAAAAACAAATTTTTATTTAGGTTCCATTTTTTTAACTGTGTTTATCGAAAATGAAATTGCATAAAAATCCACAGTGTATTTAACCTAATACTGTAACCATAAACTTCCCCACGATCTATAGACCCCACTTCTCAACACCCTCGTACAGACACCCCCATTTCACGTTATCTCCCACTCCCCCAGGATTCCAAACAATAAATCTTCGAAAATGTCTAATTGTCATCGGTTTGCAGGTATTATTGCGCTATCGCCTGACACCGTGTAAACGCGAGCGACGCAGCGGGTATTAGCATTTCACACGGCGCAATGGCGAGGACTGTCGGCGTTGTTCGCCGTTGTCGGTGGCACACGGAAGTAGGAGGGTGGCGGAGGGCGCGGTGGTGGCGCGGGTTACACAGTGGCAGCGTGGAACGAGCCATCATGCCTTGTGATTACCGGTGGACCTGGCACAGAGGGGGAGGGTGGGTGGTGGGCGCAGAACATAGCCTCTCATTAGGACTCGCGTGGCGCGATGCGAAATAAGGGTGTATCGCCAGTCGGGAAAATTGTAAGTGTCGCGAGATCAAAGCCTGCACTAGTAACGCGATATCGCCCCTGCATGATAGGGCACGACTTACCCTCTCCCCTTTCGTCCCGACACCGTGCCCCCACCGACCCCTGCGCGACCACCTCTTTCGCGACAGAGCAGCTACGCCACTTCTAGGCTACAGTAGGTGGAGCACGTAAGGAAATATCGTTACTTGGAAGGTGTCAACTGCAGCAGCCCCAAGCAGCAGAGCCATTACTGTTGGAGAGGGAGCCGAGCAACCGCGACGAGGGCTGTTCCTCTCTCAAAGGAGGACTCGTGGTCGGGCGAACCTGAGGACGAAATCTTTTCCGATCTTTGACAGAGGATAAGCCGGATTTCGGTTTCCTCCAGGGGAAAACGGCGGAGGAGGGAGCTCTCTCGCAGCTCGAGCTCATCGAAATAATTGCTCGAAGCGACGTGGCTCCTGGGCGGATTGGATCGATAGCTCGAATTCGAGTAATTAAAGATCAACGTAAGTGCGGTATCGGGCTAGCGGCGGTGCTCTCCGCGTTTCCATTTAAGTTCGTCGAACTTCGTTCGTCGAGCTCGTCCTTTGAAGCGCGGCCAAAGAAACGACGGAGCACGGAATCGAGACAAAAATCGATACCACGCTCCCAGTGGCTATCTGCGAGAGCAGTTCGCAAATTAAACCACCACGGAGCAATCAGGAGGATTAAACGTCAGGAGGCAACGCGTGCGCGACCTCTTTCAATCTGTCCCCAATAGCGCGCCATCGGATTAGAACTTTATGGTGGTCTCGCCTGAAATCTGTTCACTGTTGCGAGTCGACCGATTATCTGCGCGCATAAACATCGCAGAAATCAAGCTCTACCATCGGTGAATTAACTATTCAGATGGGACGAGCAATCTGGTGTTCTCGAGTGCGTATCTGAACCCTCCAGCTACAGTGTATGTATTAAGTCCATCTTCCTTAAGGAATTAAAAATTAATTATTACGCGTTTTCCATCGTACCAAGATGAAGTCCACTTTCATAAGATAGGCACCTACATTTGTTTCACTTTCCTGAATTCCAATTTCTAAAGATCTGCACCTAAATTCTGAGTACCCCTACCTTGACACGATAAGAGTTAACACAATCTCTAGGGTCCAGATATATGTCCCTACGTCAAGGAACTCTCGAGCTCCGATTTTCTCCAGCAAAAGAGGCTATCAGGTGAGGAATCGATACACGATGCATACGTACATAGCCTGCGTGTCGCGAGGCATGCAGAATCGTGCGAGGTAGCCGCTCGGCTCGGTACTCGGCGCGCAAATCACACGTTGCGAGCCGGTGGGCCTCTGTCCGCAATTATAACCGCGTACACGTTGTAATAACCGTGCACGGGCACCGCGTGTAATATATCCAAGCCACCCTGAGAGCGACTGCACCGTAAGAACGCCCGTTAGAGCCAAAGGGACCTGTTCCTCCCGGAGGTTCGGCCAACCCCGTTTCACGGCCGACCAAGCAGCGCACCTATATCATCGAAAGGCCGCGGATCCTGGCTGGGGGGGTGAAACCGGCCGAACCACCGATAGGATCGGGCTGCCGTGCGCCCCGCGACGTTATTTACGATCGATAATTAGCGGTATCTATCGCTGGCGGCGCCAACTTCACGCCGTACTCCGCCCAGCCCGAGCCAATGATATACCATACGCCGCGAGAGAAAGAGCGAGAGTGTCGGGGGCCCTCTCTTGTCTCTGCACGGCTGCCGACACGGACCCAGTTGCTGTCGTTGCTGTTGCCCACCTTCGAGTTACGAGCAGCGATCAGAACTCGCGCGGCCACCGATCAGGAATTACTGGCCTGGTTAATTGCCCGTGGAAACAATGTCCGGGTAAGGGCTCGCGATCGCTGCGACAGCGGAAGCCAGGCTTCTAATCTGATTCGGCGGCACTGCGCGACGGAACGTGAATTGTGAGGACATTAAGATACGGAGTGGGCAACAGTGATTGAGAAGATAAGAATTGCGAGAGAAGCAGAGTTTAAGAAACTCACTGGAGCTTTATACTTGGTAAAAGGTTTTCGAATTTTGATATATTTAAATATTCAATTTTTTGTTGTTTTCAAAATTGTGTACCTGAGGGGTTTCAGCGAAACACCTCTGATTCTTGCGTTAGCCATACTAGAATATATTTTCTAGCATTGGTACATTTTCCTTCAGACGCACAATAAATCTCCTGTCAGCGAGTCGTAGTTCGAAATGATTGATGACAATAGTGGAAGTAATTTGAATGCAAAGAAGCTTGGCCGCGGGATGATGCGTTCAAGATACCGCGGAAGGGTGTCAGCGGAATTTACTTAGTAAAATTCAATTAGGGATTAATAACGAGGTGTGAAGTGGGTGCGTGTGTACCAAGGTAACGCAGCTTCGATCAGATTGGCCAAGCTTCTACCGAGCGTGCCGTTACAGGCTGAATTTGAATAATTAACAATATTGCAACGTGCCGAGTCACTTGGCGGAACAGATGGCGATTAGCGGCAGTACAAACCGTTGGCATTCGGCCCCGGCGTGCACGGTGCGCGAGCGCGGCCGAGCGCAGTTATTCGTGTACGGAACAATTAACACCCGAGCCGCGTACCAGGGGCCTTCCATTTTTCAGGACACGTTCGTTAATTTGACACTCCAACGCCCTTGCTTTCCGCGGTCTAAAGAGCCCGAGACTGGCCTAGAGAAAAATTAATTAAGTTAATGGACGAGCGGTCGGGAGGGCCTGATAAATTGGTGAAGAAAATGGCCGGAAGGACGAACCGCAGGAGGAAAACGAAAACCAGGCGACGGCTCCTCCATAACGGCCGCTTGAAAATAATTGCAGAAATGAAATTCGAATTAATAACAGCGACGCGTCGCCGCGGCACGTTAATTACTGGCTGGTCGTGTCAAGTGCGAAGTTGCGCGACGATTATCCGTCGCCGATATCGACCATTTATGATAAGGTCGTGCGTCGAGATTTATTGAATTAATAACCGTGCAAAAAACGAGTCGATCGAAGAGAGATCGAGGACGCCGAGTGGCTCGAAACTGACGTTGCTTAGGAAGCAGCAAATGACAGACGACACGGGTACGGTGTAAACACATTTACGCGCTCAGAAACGGAACGAAGTCAAGTGCGCTCGACGGAAACGGAAGTGCCTGTCATAGCTGGATACATAAACAAGTCGCGTTATTATATATTCACGCAACGGGCGCCGCAAATAATCTCTCAGTCGCCTTGAATTTCCTACCGGAATGCCTGAACAAATATCGCTGTTTCCTACCTACAGGCACGACGTAACCGTGCAGAGGTAAACACTGTGCACCTAGCGTCACCGAGTGCATTTTCGATTTCGAGTGCAGGCGTCTCTGACTATCCCCTGAATCCTTCATCCAATTCGTGAAACATTAAGGGGTCTATGGGGTCTATAGGGGTATCTGATTATTAGGAATGAAAATGTTGACCCTGAGTTTTGTGTCTGGATGATCACTACTTTTGGAAACCACTGTGATTTGGGTCAGAAGTCTGCTTCTGAAGTCTTTGGAGTTGATGCAACTATAAATGCATTAGTAATGGAAGCAATCGTAGAGGCAACAGGCACGTAGAGTCAATTCTACACGATTTCATTAGTATGCATTTGTAGTTACGTGGCGAGAATCAGATGAACCGGGTGTATAATGTTCTAGCGTGATGTTACCTATATTAGAGATACAATTCTAAACTATGGCAAAGATGCAGTGCCATGAACTACCTACTGTGTAATCATTTCAACTCTCAGATTACAATTATCGGTATTTCCATAGAAAATAGGGACCTTCATTCCCACTTTTGTACCTCTTGATAATGCAATCATAGTCATTCGTCAACCCTCCATTTGTTTTAATTGTTGAAACCAGTACCAAAAGAATTCATATCCCTAAGGACTCAAAAATCCTCCACTTTCCCAATTTTCCAACGTTCCATAACGTTGGACCCACCACTTCGCCCGCGGACACTGCAGACACACTGTATTATTCAGGGCCGTATCTGTGCCATGTGGTCAGCAGGGCTCTCGGCAATATTTATGCCAGCGTAACTGTCCGCCTACCAGTAAAGGGGTTCCTAAACGCATCAATTTCACGCCACGGCGCGAAAAGGGCGTGAATATTTGAAACGGATATCCATCTTCGGTTACTTTGTTATTTGGCCGGCGCGATCGCGGAAAGGACCTTCATTTCCTCTTATTATTTTTTCAGCGGTGTTTCGTGACCCGTCGATATCTGTTTCTCCCTGCACGGACGCACCGTTCTAATCCACCCTCTACCTAGCCCACCTGTACCTGTGACGCAACCGTCTCTACCTGATCCTGCCTCCGGACACCTTCAACCTTAGCATACTTACACGTGGGATATTTATATATCTAAAGTAAGTACATAATATCTTTTTCATTAACTGTACAAAGTGATGGAGTCCTTCCTGTTCCATCCCCTAAGTTTTTTCGAAGAGGGGGGAAGAAGAAAGGGAACTAAAGGCTAGAACCAATTAATATTGAATCATCCTATGAACCTCACATTGGCCAAGTGCACAGTAGGCATTATTGGCTACGTCTGCTGCCGCCGACTTAAGAAGGAGCCGTCGGATAGGTCGACACAGTAGCGGCGCGAAATCGACGTCGGCAGTATCGAGCCGACATCCGTAATCGATTCGTATGTACGGAGGGCACGAATTTACCTTACGGACGATTTGTTTTCTATTCATGGACAATTTGACTGGGGCTGCTGCGGCAGCGGTAGCTGGGCCTGGTCCGTGGCCCAGCGCCGCGGCTTTGTTCGCAATTCGGTATAATGTCGCATGTATTTGGATCACGTTCCACGATATGTCAATATAAAGGAGTTACTCGTGGGTCTCTGCATACCAATTCGGGGGCGGAGCAGCTTGTTATCCTAAATACACGAAATCCTTTGGAGACGCCAGGTCCGCCTTTGCCCTCTCCCCACCCTCCTGCACCGCACCCCTGCCAACCCCTGCGCTATCTCCCTGACTTCGACTCTCCTTCCCCTCTACAGTTACGTCCTTTCCTTACGTCCTGGATAATGCTAGACAAATTGACGATTCAATCGAATACTAAGGGATACACTGCGCCAATGCCACCGTCGCCTAAAGGATCAATTTAAGCGTATTATGGAAATAGACGACCGAAAGACCGTGCATTACGTCTTCGACTTGGAACGGGGGATCGTTTCGCCTTTGAACGGAGATCGGTGCACAATTAGGAGTTTATGAGAAGATTGGGTGACGGAAGAGACGAGACTTTAACTAACTAGACATATTTTGAAGATCCAAAGGAAGAAAACCATCTGCACAGTACGTGAAAGAGAAAGACAAAACTTAATATTTATTAATTTTACACCAGTCAATAGATGGTTATTCTGTTCCAATGAGTTAATAAGGATTCTAAGGTTTCTACTGAACCGAGTTCCCTATAGATTCAAGTTCAACCAAAGATGAAATAAAATCTTCAAGAATATCAGTCCTCTGGATGGAGCTCAAAAAGGACAAAATTCGTTTCTCCTCACGGTTCTCCAGCTTTCGTCGCAAAAAGAGGGAGTGGATGAGCAAGGGTGGATGGAGAGGCCGCGACCTATCTAATTTTTAACGGCGATCGCCTCACCTCGAAATATCGACGGCTCAGGAGAGGACAAGAAGGGGTCGATGGTGGATATAAAACAAGCGAGTTGAAAAGTAAATCGGGAGAGCCAGCGAAAAGAGATTCTTTTTATTCTCCCCCTCGGCTCCGCCGACTGCGACGAGGGTGTCGGGGGTGGAACGGTCGGGGGCAGAGATTGGAAGACAGGAAAGAGGAACTCGCGCTTTAGTCGAGGCCTTTTTTTGCATCGATTCCGCCAGCATCCCGTCTCCTTCGGCTTCTTGCTCAACCCGTCGCCGAGGGCTCGACTATAAAATATTTGCTTTGGTAATGAGGCCATGGTTGAGCAACTGAGGGGGTGGCTGCACCCCTGTCGAAAAGAAGGGATTCGAACGGCAAATAGACGAACGCCGAGTTTGAGTTTCCCGAGCGACACCTTCGAATACCGCGCAAATCTCCCAACCGATATGACCGATAGCCTTGCCAAGAGACTCCTCAGGGGCTCTTTTTCACAAACACTAGGAAAAAGTATCTTGAAGCCTTAGCAAGAAAAATATTGTAACATGAATCTATTAGGTTCTTTACTTGGAAAATTAAATAAAAGATCTTGGAAAAAAAATTAAATTATCTAAATTATTGTGACCCACATAGGAGTCATAGGATTACGCACATGTTAATTCGCTTGAAAACAGGTCGATTTGAGCTACCTATGACAACTATATTATTCATAAACAATTATCGTGGAATGAAATTTGATGTCAGATCCAAAACAGTGATTCGTCGACAATTTGCATAAGAGAAACGAAATCAATTACTCCATATCTTCGATCCCTGATGTTGCTCAGCTGTTCAACCGCGTTTCCGAGTGAAATAACAATCGAGGGCCGAGAGAGGTTCGTGGCAACGCGTTAACGCACAATACCGTAACGAGCTAATCACGATATCAAATTCTTTGCCTGTCAGCGCGGCATTTCGATGCTAAGATATCCGGGCGTAGCGACAGCGGGGGGTCCGCTCTGTAGAAAAACGCTGGATGACCGATTATGATGAAGCGATTCTCCCTGTATGGACCAAGAAGACAACGCCAGATGAAGAAGGATGGAAACAGTCCCAATATACCTCGGAGCGAGCCTTCTCATAATTGAAACACGCAATCCCGTACTTACGATAATGCATTTGCTCGCTCGGCTTGTCGCGTTCCGTTTCGCAATTTTTTCTAATTAACTCGTCTCACGTGCAACCGCCTTTATCCCTCCGCCATCGAGGATACGTGTTCATAAAGCACATCGAGTCGTGTAGAAATAATTAAGGGTCGCTAAGTGTAACGTTAACCCCGAGTGAAGCTAAGATTGACTATTGAACTATTTGACGTCGAGTGTTAACGGTACTACGAAGTGTGAATGATTCAGGGGTCTCTAGAACGACTCCTTCAGGGATTTTGATTATGGGTACTACAGGTAGACGAAATTGTACCTAATTGTCTATAGAAAATTATCATGTACCACTTCTTGACCTCGAGTTCCCGTGAGAATAGAAGAAATAGAAGAGACAAGGATAGATACCTATACTTTCAACTTCTTGCGATACTATTAGGAATACAAACACAGAAAGTCTATATATAATCAGAGATAATTAAAGCTCAGTGATGGAATAGAAGTCACCTATCAGCTGTCGAAGATCGAACACGAATATCAACCCGAATAGACCATGTTCAACCCATACAGAGACGTAATCGTAGGAACATCCAACGACCCAGCGATTTCCCATACCGAGCGCCGAGGAACTTGTCGCTATCGACATCGCGCGTGAACAAAGGAGATAGGGGGTTAGAGACGTCGCGGTACCAGGTACGTACGAGGAGGGCAGAGTGCCCCTACTACGTGTCAGATCAATCATACACCGTGCATTCAGGCGTCCCGCGGCGAAACAGGACAACTAGCCCCGCAATTCGTTTCTCCTCGTGGCTGCTGGCCTGAAAGAACGTGCCCGGGACCCTCTGTCCTCCTCGGGCCCTGGGCCCCCGACTGGTACCCACCGTTCGATATGTTACAATAAAAGCACTATCCTAGCGCCGACACGTGATGACTCTATCGGACGGACGAAGCCTGGCCTTTTCTGAGAATCACGCGTCTCTCGTTCGCGTCTCGAGCAGGATGCACCAGTCATCGTCGAGACGTCGTCGGCACGTTACATGCCCCCTTCATCGCCCCCTCCACTTCCCGTTTCACGATGGAAACGATCGAGCAATCGGTTGGCGAAACGATCGAGAAGTGGAGAGGGGCAGAGGGAAAGGGAGAGACACTTCCCCTCGAACTGGTAACATCCTACGGCACTGGCTGCCCCTACGGGGGGAAGATCGAGCTGGCGCGAAATGGATCTGGCATTTCAAACGCTGGACCCTCTCTTCTTTGAATTTATCGATACTATCGGGATGATCCCGGCGCCCTCGTGTTTGCTTGCTCGCCTCGACAATGTTAGGCGTTATAATTTAAACGAATCACGGGGCCCGTGAGCTCTTCCATGAGAAGTATTGTCCGCCTTGTCGAATCCGACGGCGAATGCCTTCTTACCAATATTTCTCCGTATCATCCTACGAAACTACCCTCCGTATAATAGAGATAACGTAGTAAGCTGAGTTATATGATCTATTTTACTATTTTAGAAGCCTTAAACTTCTCTCCTAAGGTTTGAATTTTTTCAGAATTTTCAAACATGAGCTCATAGCGAGTTAGCAAGAACATGCAACTCCTCCAGAAGCTCTTAATCTATCTCACCAGCCATATTTACCTACAGAATGAAAAAATCAACGCATCCATCGTCTACGCGAAAGACTTGAAGCCGAAGTTTCGCAAATACACAAGGCGTTAAATAATCAGTAGCAGCAGAAAGGCCGCGTTATATCGGCACCTAATTCACCAAGCGCGAAACGCAGCCGTCGAGAAGTTTTTCCCGCAGAAAGTTTCCTTCGACGAAACTCGTGCTTAAGTGGGTTCCCCCTTCGATCGCATGCAAATTAGATTTGGCGAATTGCACTCGCGAGCGTGCGGTTCGCTGCTCAATTCCCTCTCGAACCATTCCAAGCGGGGTGATGGCACAAAAAGCACCCATGGTCGGCCGCGGATCTCGTGGCAGGTGAGTTCAAATAAATTTTTCAACGACGTGCCCGCGCATTACACCGATCCTATTGTGTAACGTTATTACAAGCTCGCAATACCATTCGTATCAGATGCTTATCATTCGTCAACTGCCATCGACTGGTTCGCTCGACCGTGCGGCCATCTTTCCCCTTCGGTCGAGCCTCGCACGTGGCCCAAGATTACAGGGTGTGCCACCCTTACGGCTCGACGTCTGAAGATTATTTAAATTCAGCCCCGTCCGAAGATTTTCGACTTTCCCTCGAAAATTATCGGAGCAGCGACAGGGCTTTGTTTCGAGAAGCTTACGTGATTAGAATGTTCAAACCTTGATATTTGTTGCGAGCTTCTTTTAGAAAAATGTATGCAGTAATAGTGCAAAATTTAGAATATTTTTTCTAGATATTTATAGGATGTTCCAAAACACGTGGAGATAACTTGAGATGTCTCTAGAGATTCAGTAGAGATAAATTATCTATCCAATGATGTATGAAAGTTCAGAAGAAAAAAAACAAGAAAAAAGTCACACTAGGTGGTTATATTAAAAAGAGAATTCGCCAATGAATACGCAGCACTCCATTCACGTTACATAAGGTACTTCTCATCACAGTGGTTATCGTCCAGAAACAACGCCAGCTGTTCCATTTACGATCTGATTACTGCTCCGCGAATCTCCAATTGCATAACGCCCGGCTATTAGTGCGCGCCGTTAAAAAAGAACCATTCTCGTCTGAGTGTCCTCTAAAGTCGCCCACTAAATTATCTACCGCAAACCACGAGGCCAGGCAACGGTTTTGTCAACGTCTGGCAATATACGTCGCCACCGAGAGAGACGCAGAAACTTCTCAGATGAGGCTTTTCATAAAAACCGTGAAGAATTCGTTGGATATCGTCGCAGCGCATTTCGATATCCATCGAACGCGGACACGGAGTTTCTCCAGCGAGGATCCTTAATTCCCAGCAGTGCCAGTGCCCATTTGCTCTGCGGTCGGCACTCGCAATTGCATCGGCCATGCAAGTGAGTCCCTGATGCGTCCTGCGGTCAAACATCATCACCGTAGCTCACGCGGCCTGACGCGGGACGCGCCTACCCTGCGGGTCCTTCTAATATTCGAAATTGCTCGTCCTGGCATGTTTATTTGACGTCGGGGCTGCCGTACTCGAACCCCTTCCAATTTGCTGCCTGACATTTTTCAACTCTTTCTGCCAGGCCGCGACGTTACCGCGGTTTTTTTTATTTCATCTTTATCTCAGCCTGGATTCTCGCGTTGGGTTGTCTCTCTGATTTTCGCAGGGACAGGGCGTTAAGAAAGTCTGAGGAAACTAACTGTTCCTAGGAAGCGCGTTGAGGATTGTATTAGAAGCGTTCAGAGTGTAGTGTTCTTATGAAAGAGGGATTCATACGTGTGTGAAGCTTAGAATAGAACTGAGAATAGAGATGAGAATAGAGATGATTATTCTGGTCTGGACAACGTTTTGAACAGCGCCACGAGTGTCTTATTTGCGAGAGATTACTGAATTTAATCGAGAAAACTACTGCACGGTGTAGAATATAGGCAATGGTACACTATAAGTTCGTTTCGTTTTGAATAAAACCACGGTGAACAGTGCATCGCTGAAACGCTTAACGTATTGCATCGCGCCAGGTACACTGCATTATGCATCATGCACAACGGCGCACGCTGTGCGCCAATCTAAACGTCCGACGGCGATAAATCGGATAATACGCCGAGGTGCATAGCACAATGGTATCGGCGAACGTATAATTAACACGGTTCGCGTCCTACACAATCATTCGAATTATCCTGCTAATTATCGTCTTCGGCTTGCATCATCAGCTCGAACCACGAGATTCGGCAGTGCGATCGATACGTGCGCCAATTCGAAGGAAAATTTCTGACTGATTATTAAATTATCCTTCGAGCTAATCTATTGAATAGAACTAACCATTTCTGGAATATTTCAAAACTTCCCCCAGTTTATATTTTTCATATAAAATACTATCAAAATTGATGAATAATAAGATTATCCACCGAAATGAATACAGCCTCAGATAATCAGTAAATAGTAGAAGAATTTTTCTAATTATTAAAAACAAGGAAAAATAGATTTATTTCAGAGACCAAAAATAGATTTCAGAAGACACCCTCTCCATTATCGCTGAAGCGATCCTAATAAAACACGTCCCAAGAGCGAACGTCCCCATTTCCCAGTTTCACATTACAACGAATCGAAGCCACTAAACGAGCCAACGAACGACACCTTGCACAATACATTTTTAATTCCGGTGGGCGCATTGTTGAGCCACGCACGATATCGCTGACGGATCTGTGACGAGATATCGCGTAGGTGCATCTCGGTCATTAGGCCTCGCGCTTTTTGCGAAGACAACCGAACGATCCCTATCGGTTCCCAAATGAGTGTCATTTGCGCGCGGCCCCGCGCCATGGGATACGCAAGTATAAAACTCGCATCTCTTCCTCGCACAAACGACGTTTTCCTCTGTTATTTTTTCTCTTCCTCTTTCTCCCTCCCACTATCCACAATATTTTTTCCTCTCCCCCTCCACGCCTTTTTGTTCGCTCAACATCGCGTATATCCGTCCTGTTGACGAGGCGAAAATACGCTAGCACGCGCGGTTCGACCAGAACGAAACAGAAGATTACGCGCGGGGAAAATGGAAAATATTAATTTCGGGTCGGCCACGCGGCGCGGTCTTTTTCAACGAGGCACAATGCGAAGCAATATAGCCCGCGCGGCAAGCTTCCGTACAATTAACGGACCGTTGTTTAAAATATTGGCACTCTTCGAGGGCTGTATCGATTAACGGGCGAGAATGCGTTTCCATTTTGAAAATGCCTGCACCGCGGATCATTATTAACGGAATATTAATAATGTCATTTTCGGAGCATTCAATGTTGAAAATAACATTCTAGAGACCCGGCAACTCGGAAAGAATTCAGAGGGAAATTTTGTTAAACTGCAATTTAGAAATGGCACTTAAAAGAGATGCGTTGCGTTTGGAAACTATATTCTAATTTTCGAGCTTCGAAACTATGATGAATCACGAATGTAAGTACTACTATTCAGTAATAATTAAGAAGTAATTAAGTATATAAATTCATTCAGTATCACTTCTCATCAAATTCAATGTTTGTTTAAAGAAAATTAAACACAAATTTAGTGTGAGCTACTCAGAAAACAGAAACAGGAAAAACGATGAAAATGCGGTGAATAGCATATTTTTGAATTCAACTTAAATTTTCTAATTTTTGGGAAAGTAGTCACGTGTTTGGACGACAAAATAAAAAATTTTGCAAAAAGTAGACTCTACTTCAACAGTTCCTCTCATTTATCCACTCTGAGGGCTGGCATTTAAAAATTCAAAAAAAAGCGGGAAAATGTCTAAACTCACAATAACGATACAATTCACTGAATTTGATTACACCAAATCAATTTGTATACTTATATAGTAACATGTGTTCCCGATATTTCTAATGGTTCAGAATATTCACATATAACGGTATACGTGTAATCGGTGTATCAATGTAATTATACGCAATCGAATGTAATTCGAGGCTGGGAAATCAACGCGGGACGTGTTCGATTCTAATATGGCCGACCCGGTCGGTATTAAATTCTGAACGCGCAATTCCGAGGACCACGGAAGCTGTCCGTCACGATCGGCCGTTTCGATACGTTCCGAGAATCCATTTCGCCGAGGTTAAAATATTCTGCGCCTAGCAGCGAGCTGGCCCCGAAATGTGCTTATATTAGCCACGGCAGGCCAATTTGCGCTTATTAATTCGAATTATCGCTACCACGTGGGTGTCCAGCACAGGATATTAAAACCTCTGACCCAAGCCAGGATGAGTCGTGCCGAAGTTCACTTCGCCGCGCTTTCTATCATGGCGTCGTATGCATGCATGGGAAATTCACTTACCCGCGAAGAACGCGCCACCGAACTCCCACGATCAACAGGCAGATCGAAGCTTCGACGTCGATAAACTGCGGTGCCGTAAACTCCAGCGAATACTCGGGCGACGGTAAATTAGATGCCATTAAACGATCCGCGCTCCAATACAGAAACCGATTAACGTCGCTCGTTGAATCCGTCTTCCCCTTGACTTTTTAAAAATGTCCGCGCGTGCCACGATTCGCGTCAACCGTCCACCGATCACGACCCCCCCACGAATATCGTCTTTCCACGATTATTGCCACGTCTCGCGACCGAAAAACGACTGGAAATCACTCGCGCGACACTTTTGTAACATTTCTTCGGGTAAACGAGACGTTTTACCGTGTTTTTTCACGATTTTTAGCGGAACGAATATCGGACGAAAGAGTACGTTAGAAGAACCGCGAAATAGCGAGGATAATGATCATGGTGCACATAGATGGCGAAGTGCGCAGATTTTTTATGGGTTCATGAAAACTGGGGGAGGCTGACATGAGAACTCGTGTGATTGATTATGTAATGTAGAGATGAGCTGAGAGATACTGAGGTTATAGATTATGGAAATTGTTGGGTTATGCTGATTGGAAATATTGATTTCTATAATTGAGGTATTTTAAATTATATACTACATATGATTCTTACGTAATGTGAAAAAGTTAAGAGATTAAATTAATAATATGGTCCAAAGAAAAGATCCAAAGTTGGATCCAAAGTTTTTAGAAGGTTGAGGATTTCTATGTAAAATTCTATATGAGTTGAAATATCGAAAGTAGTATTTGAAAGATACAGAAGTTGAAAAAATATTCAGCTACTATTGAGTCTAAATTATTATATAATTACTTATCACACTAAAAGCATACGTGTTATGGAATATTTTTTTCCTCAACTGTGCAAGCAGCAAAAAAAGGTATTATTTATAAATTTACATAATTGCACAGAGTGATATAACTAAAGTCATACTCTGAATAATACAAAAGATTTCAAAACTATAACCTCGCTATTATCCTACGTATCATATAAACCTCAACTGACTAAATCTACAAAGTAATGCAAACCTCTTTCACGAGTAATCGCTCCCAGAAACAATTTCGAGCCAATTAAACTTAAAACGTAAACTCAGACCTCCCACACAAAGTGACACTTCGCCAGTAATTCATAAACGATAATTATCGCAATAGATCCTCCACTTAACAATCGCAAAACGAAAGGGCACCCGTGGCGCCATCTGAGAGGTGAAGGCCCAAGTATGAAAGGAAAGCGACGTTACCAGCGTTGCGGGTACGGCCGGAAACTCATAAAGGTACATATCCAACGGAGCCACGATGATAATAATAATAATGATGACAACAGCGACAGATGTAGGACGCGTTTGAATCCCCGCCCAGGAACGCCCTCGAGGAGGCTATTGGCCCGATAACCCTAGCCCGGGAAAAGGCTGCCATGGCCGGCAGAGCCTGGCGAACGATCCAATCAGAATTCGTGTCGGCCAAAACAAAAGGCACGCACCGTCCTCGAGAGGGTTGCAAGTCCTGGAACAAATGAATACGGTGAAACCCCCCGGGGGTGTCGCGACGAGTACGGAGGGCCGAGAAGGAGACGACGGATTCCGGAGTTTTTGATGTATTAAACCGTGGGCTCTACGTGACACCGAATGCTAAGTAGACCCTTTTCGAATACCACACGCCTGGGTTCGAATACTCGCGAGGAGTACCCTCCCAGGGCTTTATTATCGCGACTACCGCCCGTTATTATTATCATCGTCATCGTCGCCGTCTACAAATCCCGTACCCACTATTATCGTTCTACCCGTCGTCACGCTCGATAAATTAAGCGGCCAGAGTCCCGCCGTGTCTATGATCGCCCGATAAGATTTCGATCTTCCTCTAAATGCCAGTGCCCTTATCTTCGTACAGCGTAGGGTTGCGGTTTTTAGGGGCTATTGAGGCGCGCAATTTATTAACACGGTTTCAGTGGCTGTAGACAACCTTTCTTTAATGATCTAATTAGAACTTTTTTTAAGTTTTTGCTACCTTTTAATTGGATGATACAGACTGTGTGATTATAGGGAGATTGAATGGAATTGAGTATTTCGCAATCGGAGTTATTTTATTTTCGGAATTAGTGGTGAATAAATTTTGCATTCTAATATCCCCCACTTACCAGAAATCATTAGTGTTTGTTTACAGTCTTTCTCTTATTTGACCGATAATCGTTATTTTTTCTCAGGACCTATAATTTGGCTCCCAATTGACTCCTAACGGGGGTCAATTAGGAAGGCTCCGTGAAGCAGAGTGCAACGGTTGTGGGCTCCTGCTTCTTCATCTTCGTTTTCGGCCATTCGAAAAGTGTCTGGTCACGTCCTGTCCAAAGTCCTCCCAGCTACCGTCTCTTATTCTCTTAATCATTTACACAAGTCAGAGTATCCGTGGAGGACGGCGCGCGTTATCTATGATCTGCTCCGTGACTCTGGATCTCAAGATGACCTGTGTAAATAGACACAAATTTACCTCAAATCGTCGGGTCCCATCTAAAATAACTTTCCCGAGCACAACTTAGCGGACACTTAAAAACGAGTTTCGAAAACTTTCCTCCGACCTTCCTCTATCTCAACTTCATCGTTAAGAAAGTTTCTTGCCACCCTTCGAATAACGCGAGCTATTATAAACAGGGCTTAAAAATTTGCTTGGAATTTCAACCCTTGTCTTATCGAATACATTTTTTTTGCAAATAGCGAGAGAGACAGGGAAGAAATTTCTCATGAATTTTCCTCCCATCTCGTTATTTATCAGGCAATGCTGCTTTACCCAGCGTCCAGCAAACGTGACGAAATAAACGTGCCTGTAAGGACGCAGAGTGTGGAAATCAATTTGATAGACGAGTGTACGCGTGCCGAATTACCTCTACGTGATGTCGGACCGTTTCACCATTTTCGCCATTATATTAACGACGAGAGACGAACACGCCAGGGCTGCTCGACTTCCCAGCCCCAGCAATGGTTACCACGCGTATCGTAATGTTACCGTGACGAACAATGGTAACATCGCGATCCAGGGCACGTTTCCACCCCCGTGGCGAGGCAAATCGAGGAGGCGGCGGAGCCGCGCCGCTGGCAACTCTACCTCGTTAATTGAAGTCCGGCGGAAGACGGCCATTTTCCAAATTTCATACTTCAAGTGGCCCTCGCATCCTGCGCGCGATAGCGTCCCTAAAAAATCTATTTTTTTCCTAGTTAATTGGCCCCCGCTGAAGTCTAGAATTTTTACATATTTGAAGGGTTGTTCGTTCAACCCCTTGCGTTGAAAATTCAATTTCTGTCTAATTAATTTCCCCTAGATCTAATAGAGTTTTTTCTTGGCGATGAGGAGAATGAATACATGTAGCACATAATAGTTAAATTGTGGAATTATTACCTGAGAATTCGTGAACCAATTTTTGATAGCTCCAAAATCATGGACCACAAAAATCTTCAGTTTTTCGTCCTACATCATCGCCCTCTAAAAGGGTGGATTTCTTCTGATCCCTGTTAGTAAACATCGTCGCAATTTTCCCCACGTTTTACGCAAGTGGAACCGTGCGCAGTGACTTCATTAAAAGTCCGCGGCACCCTGCGAGAATGGAAATATCGATTAATCTTTTTTTCGCGCTCGATATAATCCTTGACGGAACAAGGCACTAATCCGGGCTCCTGTCATCCGTCCTGGGGTTCTGGTGCTCCATCCGACGGATGAGACGGATTACAGCTCGTACCAAATTAACCTTTGTCTCCACTAGCCCCACTCCCTCCCACTTGGGCCCGATACGTCGAGTTTACACGAAAACTCACTCAACCGGTCGCGATAACGCGAAACTAAAACTATCCTTGGGTGACACAACAGGTGTCCATAGAGCCTCGATATGGATCGACAAATCTTCCGGTTTACATGGTACGCCTCGTCGAGTCCATTTGCCACGATCAATCCTGTCGTTTCAGCACGTCGAATCGTGAAAGTGGATCCCCCGAGCGATCCTCGACAATTCCAGAAAGACTTGCCTTCTGTTGGTAGTTAGAAGCCAGGCGTTTGGCAAGTATTTCTACCAGTCAAAAATGGCACGGTTTTTTCGAGTGGAACAAGCCTCGAATAAATGAAAAGACACTTGAAAATCCCTTCGACTTGAACAATGCGCACGCGGAGCGAAGACGGTGGAACGGAAGGCGAAATATTTCGAGAGATCTTGACTCGGATAAAATCCACACCAGTGGCTAGGAGGGTCGAAATCCTGAATAGAAAAATGTCCGTCTAGCGTTCATCCTGCGCGTACAAAATGGCGCTCCTACCCTCGAGGGGTGGGTACGCGTGTATATTCCAACCCTCGTTCCAACCCCTACGATCCAGGAGGGTGACAAGCACGTAACGTTATGTAACCGTATACATGCCTAAGATCCTGGAGGGTTGTCAGAAAATCGGGCTTTGTCGCTTGGCCATGTGTCCCTAATGCGGCTCCCGTGGGGGGTCATTTCTATTCTATTTCCCTTTCACGGGGTGTGTCGAACGGTCCCTCACCCCTCCCATGCCCGCTCTTATCGCGTATGGTAAATGCATCACGGAGACCCCACAAGGGTGCTCTCTGCAGATTGACGTAAAATCAATGAACGAAGTCAATGGGTCTCCCGTTCGCCTATCCAAACGGAGAGGGTGCGGAGGAGTATTATAGGGGTTGCTACGCCTCGTATACCCGGGATAATATGCTTGTTAATTACTTAGTATCGCGGCTGGAAAGCATTGGTAAACGGTACATGGAACTTCTCCCTGCAAATCTTCGTAATTATCGCAAAATTTAAACTTCGCGCCATTTCAAATACTCACAGAGAATGAATTTAGATAAAATTAGGACTACCAAATTATCAAGAGTGAATTTTCAATTTCATCAGTTGCTTTTCTCCTTTCTTCTGTCTGAATCAAAAGAAGTTTGCACAATTCCTTAAGAATATTCTTCTGTCACGAAATAAGAAGCATCTGCAAACAATGTTCAAGTTGATCAATAGTCTTCAAAAGATCCTTAGAAAAATTCTGGAAGCGCAACAACCAGAAATCGACGAGAGAAAAGTTAACTCATTCAATTAAATATAGAACGAAACGAGGTAACCATTCGATAACTTCCTCGTTGGTTGTAAATAAACAATCTTTTATCCAAGTTAATTTCCATCGCTAAAAAAGGGAACATCCATCTCACTCAAACAGCAGCGATTGCGAAGCAAAAGTTCAGCAAAAAATAATTACTTAATGGTCGTATTAAAATCGAATCTCGGTCGCGCGCGAGAACGAAACACGAAGCATAATTAAACTTGAAATCGTTAGAGAAACATCCGCTTAAAAACTCAGCTGCCACTGACGCGACGTAAAGAAACGGACGGCTAATCCGAGTCGCGCGAGGAGGAAACGCTCCATAAACTAATTTCTACGTGGGTTTATTTATATCCACTGTACGATGTAATCGACCCTCGGCTACCGTGAGACGGAGACGCAGCAGAGGTGTTCGCCACTCGGTCCAAAAGTGGAAGTCATCGTTGCTAACGAGACGACGGACAGCCGAGGTCATTATTGACGTTCTTCTTTCGAGAATACACCTTCGTTCTTAGCGACAGATATTATCGCCATTGTCGGCCCGCCCGATGCAGATCACCGTGTTATAATACAGCCTGCGATCGTTACCGTTAAATTGCTCGCGATATTACGAAATCACCGTCGCGAAACGTGCTTCTGTCTGCTGCAGAGAAATCTCGAAGCAAATCTGCCCTACTCTTTGCGTGAAAAAAATTGCTGGAAAAATCCTCTTAGCTATCTCAGATATTACTTGACAAGTTATATCACACCCCCCACTGTCACAAATTGAAAACTAATTTCCTGAAGAGGGTGATAAAAAGATTTCTAAAAAATTAGTGTTTCAGAAAGTCTAGTTCTAGACTTGTGTCAGAAGATAAATTTTATTCTGTGTCTAGATCATTGAAGTTTTCCTTTTTTCAGAAAAATTCTACTAATATTCATAGCGACACTGAATATTTCCCATATTTTTCATAAGATCGCTCAGCCTGCAACCCCTATATCGCAAACTGCTGCTAAGACGCTAAATTTATGCTGTACCACGTCTGTGCCAATACCACCACGCAGTTATTCGACCAAAAAGTCTATCAAAGTCTTATAAGATCAGAAAAATGCACGTTCCATGACATTTCCTCAATCTCCCGGGGAGCAGCGACATCGTAATGATCGGTTCGCCGTGGAAAGGATCCGCCGGCGGAGGATGTTCCGTCGCTGTCGCCGAGTTTTCCGCGGAAATGAAATAAAAATGACGACGAAATGCTCTCTTCCGAACAGGTAATTCCCGGTATTTCGCTCTTTCTCACTCCCACCCCCTTTAGTCGCCGCGCAAGCCGTCGCTCGCTGCTTCATCGCCTCATCCCTCTGTCCTCCGCGGAGGCAACAACAACGATGTCCCCCCATCAACCCCGCCGCCCCCGACCTCCTCGTTCCCTGACTACCGGATTGCTTTTTGTTTCGTGCTTTGTGCCTCGTCCTTTGTTTCCACGAGTCGCCGCGAGGAAATGACAAACAAATGAGCGCCGCTCTCTATAACGTCTACGCTCGTCGCCATGGCGATGCCATCCGGCGATCGGCGTTTTTAACTCGGAAAGACTGACATTTGGTATTCGCGCAGAAGAACTGTGGAAATTGTGCCTCTTCATGGAGTGATCAGACGATTTTTTTAGAGTGTGCGATTACAAAATTGGTCGTGGGATTGATCTATGAATTTAGTGATGAATATCCAGGTGCTACAAATGGAGCTTGCTGTAGGTAAGTAATAATTGGTAGAAGGCTATATTAAAATAAAATTTAGTATAGAAAATTTGTCTTCCATATTAGAGCCACAGTACTTGTGTATCAAAAGCAAAATGGTGGCAGCCCCCTGGTCCCCTACATGACGTAAACGCTGGTACAGCGGAAGCGTGGAGGGAATTGCCGCAAGCATAGGGGTGGTCCCGCGTGTGCCATTCAAAGTCGATGAGTAGATGAGCCATGAATTTTTCTCGTGGTGGTCTCCGTAACTATCGATTGTGTTTCAAAGTCGATTGTGCCTCCATTATGCTCGTAACCGACAGAGAGAAAGAAAGGCAGAGAAAGCGGAGGCCCGGATGGTCGGGGGCAGAAACCGTGGGGGAGGAAGAGAAAAGGCGTGGAACGGAGAGAGAGAGAGAGTCCCAAAGTACAGAACGTCCAATTGACTCCGCCATATTGAGTTTGGTTCTATGGGCTCTCGAGTATACAGGGCTCTTGGAATCGAGACACGTTATACGATGGTTCGCCCGTAGAAGGAGCTTCTAGGGTAACTTTGTTACGGGGTTTCTACGTGACCAAAATCCGGGTAGATACAGGACTGACGTAGCTACGATACGCATCCAAGAAACGTGTATCACCTAAAGGGTGCGATAACCATCATTTTTGCTTCCTAAAACTCGAAGAAAGAATAGAAGTACACCAAAATATGCGTTTTTTGTGTTGGAGTTGAGCAAGGGTGGTTATAGCAAACAGGGGCTAAAGATGCACAAGTATCGAGGTAGCCAATAGTGCTTCCACGCTAAAATCTGCAGTTTCCTTTTTACCCTAGTGATATTTAATATAAAATTCATTTATAAGTACCAAGGTTTTACAATACTCTTCGATTCTAAGTTTCGATCAAGATTATTCCCGTAACTACCGTTTACCCTAAAAAGTATCGACCACGAGTTCACCGCCCAAGGCTCAAGGAATCCCGACTGGGGTCTTTGTGGGCCCCTGCTCGCGATATGTATCAAATTATCCTTATAATAGAAAATGGCGGCAACGTTACACCTACCAGGTGTTATGCTAGGCGCCGAGGAACGGTCCAAGCGCTATAAGGACACAATGAATTATAATGCCCTCCGTGCCGCATACAATAATGTCGCCACAATACCATTTCTGGCTACAAAAGGTGTTGCTTTAATGGGAGTCTGGTTACACGTCGAAACCTTTTAACCATCGTCACCGCTTTTCCCGCGCGTGTAAACAGCCACGGCAAAACGCGATCGGATCTTTACTCGAAAAACACTTCTCTTTCCCAACGAGATTGAGAACACGAGATGAGAATGGTGAAACGACGGTTTTCGATATTCTGGATCGTTTTTATCTACCACCAGACATGTATCGGCTACTTACGAGGCAACCGAAAACCTGGGAGTCTTGGAAAATTCTGAAATTCGAAGAGGAGGATTTGTATCTCGAGACGACTGCTATTGAATATTGCAGTTTGCAATTGTCTGTGGAAAAATGGAAACTTGAACTGCAGAAGAGAAAAGTGTGAGCTGGCTTGACGGCGCGGTTTCCGTCGGATAGGCGCGTCTGATCACAAACACTTCACGCTGAACATTAAGGAACGTTTCTGTGCCTGAATATTTTTGTGTGAACCCTTTTTTGGGAATCTACTTATATAACTTTGATTTTTCATATTTGGGCAAGGATCTTACTTGAATAATGGTGAAATAGAAGATGCAACTTTTTTTTAGATGCTTAGAAAAATCTTATGCCTACTCAGTGACAGGAAAATGTAAATTCTTTTTGAACTAATAATACTGTTTCTAATACAGCATCAATATAGAAATAATTTACATTAATCCATGCTATTGAAGAGAACATCGTCGCTTGAATATTTTTTACTCTCGCTGTGTTTTGCGTGCTTCGCAGTTTCCTCCATGAAAAAGAAGGGACTGGTGAATAGATGAAAGAATGACCGTTGACGTGGCGTTCGTTGGTTTGCATTAAAGTGAACTTGCACTTTAAGGAAGCACATCGGAGCGCAAATCAAAATGCAGTCGCTACCGGAAGAGTACTCGAGCAGTTGGAGAGCCCTTCGCTATTACTGCTGGAGGACTTCGCAGTGCTCGACGAATCACTCACTAATTGCGTTCGTGACATGGCCCAGAACTAACAAATGGTTTCTTCGCCTGGAAAGTGTCGATTATTTTTCCCCTCCTTCATCTCTTACTCACATGTACTTACATCCTTGAGTTTGCAACTTTGAATACCAAAGGAAGTGAATATGTAAAAAAAGTTATAAACGCCAAGCATTCATGGAGAAGGAATCTTTTAATTATATCAGCGATTTTATCACAGAATTCAAGCAGTAGAAATCGATTGAATTTTCGGAACAAGATTGCAACGCGTTTCAAACAGAACGTCCGATGGACTGGCTCACAGTTATTCCCTATTGTCCTAATGGAGGATAATCGTAAGACTCTCCTTGAGAGTCTCATTACGAATCAAGGACTCCTTAATGGCTCCTATGAAACTTATTGGCCATTTAACGCCGAGGACGCGCCGGGAAACGACGGAAGATTGACGAGCTCGAGTGCGAATTTTCTCGTCAATCATTCTGCTTTCCGCTACACCCTTTCCCACCCTCGAACTTGCAAATTACCAGATTCCTCGTCAATCTTTCTAAGACACTCAGCTCGACAAACTAAACGTCATAACTCGAAATTAATTTGAGCCGCCTATAAGAGAAAAAAGATGAAAAAAGTCACACGTAGTCAAAAACTTGAGAAAAATAATTCAGAAGAACGCCACTGACATCACACTCACAACCGTATCGTATTTTCATTATCATCAAATTGGACACGTAGTACGCCACGAATTTTAACAATGGCAGCCTCACCATACTTGCCTACGTACGCCCGACACCCTTTATACGTTCCCCTTGCGGAAACGCGACGTCTCCATGGTTACAACATTGAAACCCCGCTAGGGGATGACAAAATGGAGAGGCGCATTACTCGTCCCGACAAAGGCGAAGTAGAATCGAAGAACTCCTTCGGTCTACGTACTTGTGTTTGAAAAGTCGGGACGTGTACACAGAGAGGGCTGAACAAGTTTTCCCGCTAATGCGCCCGCGCGATGATTAAAGTTACTCCACGAGAAGCTTCCCTTGAAAAAGAACAACCTGAAGCTCGCTGTTGATACTCGGGAATTAGCAAATGCTTTCGGGGAAGGTACGGCAGAAAAGTCGCTGAAGAAATCATTCCTCTGAGCATCTAAAACGCGGAGGTATTAAGGGAAAGAGTAGGCTAAGAAGCGTCAGAGGGGATCCCGAGTTCGATAAATATTCCCAAGGATCAGCGAATAAAAATATCCTCGCGAGGGTTGCTCGTCGATGCTGGTATATAACAAGGCCAGACCTTTTCCATGACAAAAGGTGGCGAGATGACGATCGCCTCGTGTCCGCACGATTTGCGTTAACATCGTTCAATAGCGGCCGCATTGACACTATCTGTCATCGGAGACCCTTCAGGCTCGGTGGGTACCCGACGAAAGAACGTCACGTTTGACAACGTTCAACCTGGACGCGTTCGAAGATCGTATCTTCCCGCTTCCTGGTGCACGGCGGGCTGCTTGCGCGCGGGGTCGTGAAGACTTCCAGCCGCGATAGACTTCCGATGAGCCCAATGCGACGAGCTGCCAGTCTCGCCGTGGAAGCTGGGGGCAAAAACGAAGGCAGAGATAGTGGAACGTCTGCGGTTGGCCTGTAAACAAAGGAGGATCACCGAGCAAAATGGCGACCCGATACAGAGGCGTCTAATCCCGGATGAGACGAGACGGATGTGACGGTGACGGCAGAGGATGACGGAGGCGATGGTGGAAGCGGGAGGCGACGCAGACACATCTCTCGGATTACGTCTTAACAAGCTCCACGACGTTCATTTGTCTTATCCGCTCTCGCTAATGCGACAGCAGCTGTTGAAATGATTAATTCACCGCGAGGATGCTCCTACGCCTTATTCAGACCGCTCGCTCGCTGGCGCGAACAGACACACGCCGATTCTCCATTATGGTCCCGGTTTCGATTAATCAACTCCCTTATCGTTCCTATAAATACCGACGAATACGTAATTAAAACGTTGCACTGACATCGTGCGTCGTTCGTTCGATGGGATGTAACTTGGGACCTTTGGGTGGACTGCCTTGGGAAGGATTTGGTTCTTGGTTAAGCCTCCTTGGATTTGGAAACCTTTTTGGATATTAACAGTAGAATTACTGAGACTAATGTATGTCTACTTTTGTTAAGGTGCTAAAATTGATTTTATTCAACATTAAGGGAGAAGAAGTATAATGTTTTTACCCTTTCTAGTAGTTCTAATTTTAATCCTTCTACACTGTTATTTTGTATGGTAATTATTTGCACGGTACATAAGGATTAAAAAGAATGACAATAAGACAATATTCCTTGGAGTGTCTATGTTGAATCTGAAGTCATCCCTGGATCACTTTCCCAAAGTATCACGTTATAACCAGTTTGAGAAGGCCATACAACACAAATATTAAGAGAAATCTCGGTTTCACGCATTCAAGAATTTCTATTTCCTACCCCCTTGTCTACATATCAACAACAAGAGAAGTTCCATTCAAGAGATATTCCGTCTGACGCAAATGCATAGCAACTGCACGTGACGAAACCTCACAACTCTTTACTCTTTGTCAAAACAAGTATTGCGAGTAGCGTAAATATCCAATTGGATTAACTTTCGATTTCCGTGAACCACCTGTCATCGACGAGGACGGGGATCGGTAATTGTTACCGATCGATGACTAATCCGCTCTGGAATCGTTAGTATTCGCTGCGTAAGGGCGCTAACTGACTCGATTATGGGCCGTGGCCCGCGAGAACAAAGGACCACCAGCGCGACAATTGAACTTCATCGCGCCGATATAAAGTTACAGATGCGAAGAGAGAAAATGAGAGGCGAATATTAAGTCGACGGGATACAAAATGGCCGTCGCACGAAGCGCGAAAAAAATAGGGATTCATTCGTTTCCTCTCGCTTCTACGCGCCACATGCTGCTACTACGGAGCGCGGGGTCGAGAATGGCGTGGCACGCATGCGCCGACTACGCGGATCGAAAGCCCCGCCCGGTGACTGCCTTTGTTTGATCCACGGCTACCTACGCCCACGACATGTGGCCAACAAACTACGAATTTGTCTCACAGCGAGATCCTAATCTCGTGCTGCTGTATACGCGACAAATGCCAAAGAAGATACTGTAACAGCGCCGATCACGTGAAGTATTCGCGTAAGTCTGAAATTCACATCTGCTTCGCAATCACTATGCAACTTGGATCAACGATATTCACAGCTCTTATGGAGTAAAATTCCTTGAAGAGAAAATGACAAAAATTACATTTTCAACACAGTAGATGGTAGAACTCTGTAAGAACAAGTGCAAGTCGCTTATTCGTATTGTTACTGAAATATGGATTAGGATTGCGTGAGAGGTAAAGTTTTGAGTAAAGTGATAGAAGTACTTAAGCGAGTTTAGACAAGAGTGTCAGGATCTTTATGATATCTATACATGTGACAAATAAAGTTACAATTTTTATTCAGTTATCCGTCATAAACATCTATACACGTTCCTTCAGCATCTGGTAGCGTGGCCGAGCGGTCTAAGGCGCTGGTTTAAGGCACCAGTCTCTTCGGGGGCGTGGGTTCGAATCCCACCGCTGCCAAGCTTTTTTTAAGTCAAACATTTCTTTTACGTTACAAATTATATATAGAATATTTTTTACTTAAACAATTAATAAAAAAGATATGAGTATATACTAGATCATTAATACATCATTTATATATATTATGCAGTTTATAGGAATCTTCATTACCAACAGTTGAGTTACCTTACGGACAAATATACAGTATCGAACGAACATTTAATGAACTTTCGCGTCTCACGTTCTGCAATACCGACTAATCGAAAAATCTCTGGTACTCTAGCGCCATCTGCGATTTTTGAGCGAAGGATATAAAAAACACATGTTTCTGTCACTAACGTTGGTAAACGAGAAAATATTCCTACCATACCATCCAATATACAAGGTGTCCCACTAAAGTATCCTACATATTCATCCCCAAAACTTCAAGTAATAAGTGAAAATACTATTTACAAAAGATACATTATAAAGATCTTAAATGAGATACTTCATTTTTTATATACGAAATAAATTCTATTGATAAATACAAATAACTTACACTTATTAAAAGTGGTAAAGAAAAATGATTAAAAATTTTTAAAATAAATAGTACACGTCTCACGAGATCCACGGAAGATAGATGGAATCAAAGTCCCATCGATCTTCCTTCGCAATTTCCAAAAGTTGAATTAATAAACCGAAGACATTTGACTAATGGTCAAACTATCCACTGGTCAGTGTTCTAGGGTAGCCCAGGGTAGTTCAGGATAGCTCACGAAGTTTCCGCAAAAGATCACGAGGACGATTCACGCCCGATAAAAACTCCAGAGAAAAATGGGAACCAATTACTGAATTGCGAGATTAATCAAATGAAGAATATTTCCGAAAAATGAATATTTCCCATTAAATAAAGATTGTAACAATTTCTGCTATACACATTATTAATAACACTTGCACGTTGCTACTAGTACAAGTTATTAACTTTATAATTGTTAGTTAAAGAAGTATCAAAAATTTGCAGGAATTTCAAGATTAATCGAACGAAGAATAATGTAAAAAAGTTAATAAATTCCACGTTCATTAACTAATAATTACAAATATCACTAATTTACACAGGTACACACTGTGTGTGATTGTTATTAACAATATGTGCACCAGAAAATGTTGCTAAAATGATTATTTCATGGAAAATATTAATGTTTCGATAAAATTGTTCGTTAGATCGGTCTCTAAATTCTAATCAACCGAAGAACTTCTCTGATTGGTTCCTCATCTTCCTAAGACAGTATAAATACCGCTGCAGGAGCACGAGTGTCTCACTCGCCGCGGGTCCTCCGGCGGGTGCGGACCTCCCTGGGGATCCTGGGGGGACTCCTGGACCTCGGACCACCCTGGACCTCGGACCACCCTGGACCCCACTGACCAGTGGTCATCATGGATGACCGGTGAGTTTTTGCTCAAATTTTCAATTTATGTCTTCTGTTACCCCTATTTTGTCCTCTGCCCACTCTCTTCTGCTTCCTCTCTCTCTTTTTTTTTTTTTTTTTTTTAATTCTTTTACATACTCTGCTATATTCTAACCTCTACTGATTATTTGCTCTCTTTATCAACGTTCATAATTTAACATTCAATTATTATCTTCATTACTAAATCAAAAGAAGATAAATCCGATTAATATTTCGAACTCTTACACTTGTTTTATATTCACATGGCTGGTCCAATAGTTATAAATTAAGATTGTAAAATATTTGTAAAGAGTGATCGATAGACCTTCGGTTCCATCCAACCATTGACATGCTTCTGTTAATTCCTCCCTTTCTTCTCTGCTACACGATTCTCTATTCTCTTCTTGATTTCGTCACTGGTTATAATTATCATTCCTATTTCATTCACATGTACAATGTTTATCGAACGAAGACATCGTATCCCCTGAGGAATTTCAGTTCCATTTCTAATTTTTAACATTTCAGAATTTAGGTGAACATCGAATAAAAGTATTAAAAGAAGATTTCAAACAAATGCCAACATCGTTCAATTCTGTATGCTGCTTAAATATGTTCTCTATTGATTCGGAGTACGGATTGTTCTGTAGATCATTTCTATGATCTCCATATGGGTCTCCAGCACAGCAACCTCCTCGTGGTGAGACCCGGGCCGGTTCTGTCCGGGCCAATGGCTGTGCCATCGTTGGGGTATTCTTGGGGAGGCTCCCCCAATTATTGATATAATACTCTTCATGCTGGTTCTCTCTTCACTTTTTACTTGAAGACTGAAGAGCGAAGACGTCGCATCCGCCGAGGGATTCGCCGCTTCTAGTATATAAGTCGCAATCGCTTAGAATATTTTTAAGACACTACTTGTAAGATTCTATTGTAAAATATTTGTAACACTGCCAAGTTGTCATTTCTTAGCTCTCTTTGCTCGGCTACTTCCTCCTCACCTTCTGTGAGGAGGTCATCTGCTTCTCTTAGTAGAAGCAAATGTCCAACTGTGGAATCGGCGGTCGATGGAGCTTGCTCTTCTTCCCTTGGGGGTTTGTACTAGCGAGAGACGATGTGGACACCGAATGGTGTGTGGTATGACACACTTGCAGGTGGAAACCCCACAGTTCAATCAGGCAACTGATTGGGCTGTGAGGTGCCAGTCGCCTTCTTCTAGTACCCGCCTTCAAGGTGGAAGGACTCGCACCACCGATTGTCTATTTCATGGTTGCCTTACGCGGTAGACTCTAAATATTCTCAATCTCCACTCTATGATTACTTGGCACTTCTCTACTTTAAGATCCAAGGCAAAGGCGTGGATGGAACTTGGCTTCCATCCATGTCTTTGCCTCTCTAGCGTAAAATTACTGTACAATTGTCGAGTTGTCATTTCTTAACTTCTTTTCTTGAAATTTGTTCCTCATCTTTGGTGAGGAAGTCACCTCTGCTTCTTTTGGTAGAAGCATGTGACCAACCGTGGAATCGTCGGTCGGTGGAGTGTGTTCTCCTCTTGGGGGTCTGTACTAGGAGTGACGCGACGGACACAGTAGGGTGTGTGGAAAGACACACTCGACTGTGGAAACTACACGTTTCCGCCTTTTGCACATTCTCTTTACCAGCCTGTCGGAATTAGGTCTACTTCGGTAGCTCCTATGTGGCAGCAGGGAGCAATGGACAATTGACTGAATCATGTAGTGCCGTGCGCCTCTCCGACCTACCGGCCTTCAAGGCGGTAGAGCTCACACTGCCGCTCGTCTATTTCACGGTTGCATTAGCGGTAGAGTCTAACTTAACCAACCCCTTCCTAATGATAACTCGACAATTTCCTACTCTAAGGCCGAAGTTAAAGGCATGCATGGAACTTGGCTTCCATGCATGTCTTTGGCTTGTTAATTTAAGAATTTTGTAAAGGGAGATCGATGGAACTTTGTTTCCATCTATTTCCCTGTGGGTCTCCAGCACAGCAACCTCCTCGTGGTGAGACCTGGGGCGGCTCTGTCCGTGCTAATGGCTGTGCATCTTGTATTAGATATAAGGGTAGCTAGGTAGGGGTGGCTCCTCTCGTGTTTCTGCGATCAGTGATATGCTTCTATTATTCGTCTCTTCTCTCTTTGCTGCATGTCACTCTATTCTCTACTTATTACTATCATTCCTATTTCATTCACATGAAGATCATTCATCGAACGAAGACATCGTACCCCCGAGGGATTTCATTTGTATTTTTAATTTTTAACATTTCAGGATTTAGGTGAACATCGAAGAAGAATTCAATCGACGTTAATCTATCTTGTCTTCTGTCTAAATATGTTCTGTATTGATTCAGAGTACAGATTGTTCTGCGAATCCTTTCTTGTTTCTGTGATTTCTATATGGGTCTCCAGCACAGCAACCTCCTCGTGGTGAGACCCGGGCCGGTTCTGTCCGGGCCAATGGCTGTGCCAACGTTGGGGTATTCTTGGGGAGGCTCCCCCAGTTATTGATACATGCTTCTCTCTTTATTTTCAACCTGAAGATTGAAGATTGAAGATTGAAGATTGAAGATTGAAGATTGAAGAATGAAGACATCGCACCCGCCGATGGATTCAGCACCTTTGGTTCGTAAAGTTCTGTCTTTACTCTTTATTGTTCGTATGAATGAAGACGTCGCATCCACCGAGGGATTCACCGCTTCTAGTGTATAAGTCGCAATCACTTAGAACATTTTTAAGACCCTACTTGTAAGTTTCCATTGTAAAGTCATTGTAATACTGCCAAGTTGTCACTTCTTAGCTATCTTTGCTCGGTTACTACCTCCTCACCTTCTGTGAGGAGGTCATCTGCTTCTCTTAGTAGAAGCAAATGTCCAACTGTGGAATCGGCGGTCGATGGAGCTTGTTCTTCTTCCCTTGGGGGTTTGTACTAACGAGAGACGATGTGGACACCGAATGGTGTGTGGTATGACACACTTGCAGGTGGAAACCCCACAGTTCAATCAGGCAACTGATTGTGCTGTGAGGTGCCAGTCGCCTTCTCCTAGTACCCGCCTTCAAGGTGGAAGGACTCGCACCACCGATTGTCTATTTCATGGTTGCCTTTCGCGGTAGACTGTAACTATTCCCAATCTTTTCTCAATGATTACTTGGCACCTCTCTACTTTAAGGTCCAAGCTAAAGATATGGATGGAACTTGATTTCCATCCATGTCTTTGGTTTACTAGTTCACACTATAGACTATAAGATTTTAACTTAAGATCGTATCCTTAAGACTACGGAAGACATCTCATCCGCCGAGGGATTCAGCACCTTTGGTTCGTAAAGTTCTGTCTTTACTCTTTATTCTTCGTACGAAAGAAGACGTCGCATCCACCGAGGGATTCACCACTTTTAGTATATAAGTCTGAATCGCTGAAAATATTTTTAAGGCCCTACTTTTAAGATTGTATTGTAAAATCCTTGTAACACTGCCGAGTAGTCACTTTTTTGTTTTCTTTGCTCGATCATTTGCTCCTCACCTTCTGTGAGGAGGTGATCTCTGCTTCTCTTAGTAGGAGCAACTAGCAGCTGTGGAATTGGCAGTCGATGGAGCTTGTTCTTCTTCCCTTGGGGGTTTGTACTAGCGAGAGACGATGTGGACACCGAATGGTGTGTGGTATGACACACTTGCAGGTGGAAACCCCACAGTTCAATCAGGCAACTGATTGTGCTGTGAGGTGCCAGTCGCCTTCTCCTAGTACCCGTCTTCAAGGTGGAAGGACTCGCACCACCGATTGTCCATTTCATGGTTGTCTTACGCGGTAGACTCTAAATATTCCCAATCCCTTCTCAATGATTACTTGGCACTTTTCTACTATAAGAACCAAGCTGAAGGTGTGGATGGAACTTGACTTCCATTTATGCCTTTGGCTTGTTAGTTTAAGATTTTTGTAAAGGGAGATCGATGGAACTTTGTTTCCATCTATTTCCCTATGGGTCTCCAGCACAGCAACCTCCTCGTGGTGAGACCTGGGGCGGCTCTGTCCGTGCTAATGGCTGTGCATCTTGTATTAGATATAAGGGTCGTTAGGTAGGGGTCTACATCAATTTTTTCGTTCTCTTGAACGTCTATGGTTTCTATATTATTCTTGGGAAGACTCCCGTGATGATTTACGTATTTCTTTTGACCTCTGATTCTGCTCTTCTTCTTGGAAAGGCTCCTTCAATCATTTCCCTCCTCTTGATTTCATCACTAATAACACCTATCATCACTCGAAGAACATTCATCGAACGAAGGCATTGTATCCCCCGAGGGATTATATTTGCATTTCTAATTTGTAGCATTTCAGGGTTTAGGTGAACATCGAATGAAAGTATGAAAAGAAGAATTCCATCAATGCCAACGTCGATCAATTGTGTTTTCTGTTTAAATATGTTGTCTCCTGACTCTGGGTTTGAATTGCTCTGTCGATCCTTTCTCATTTCTATGATCTCTATATGGGTCTCCAGCACAGCAACCTCCTCGTGGTAAGAAACGGACCGGTTCTGTCCGGGCCAATGGCTGTGCCAACGTTAGGATATTCTTGGGGAGGCTCCCCCAATTTTTGATATAATCCTCTTCATACTTTTCCTTCAGTGGTTTTCTCTTTATTCTTTGCGCGAAGATTACTCATTTAACGAAGACATGAATCCCTCGAGGGATGTTATTAACATTTTTTATTTTTACGCTTACAGGATATAGGTAACCATCGAATGAAAGTATTTAAAGAAGAATTCAATCATATGTCAATCTCGCTCAGTTTCCTCCTTTGTTTAATTATGTTCTGTTTTGATTCGAGGTATGGATTGTTCTGTCGATCCTTTTTCATTTCTGTGACGTTCAGCGAGAGATTCTGTCGATCATTTTATTATATTTGCTCCTATTTCTACTGATTGAAGAATGTTTCATTCTCTTCCAAGGCTGTGGATCGTTCTATCGATCCTCTATCATTCTGTAGAAGATCCTCTAACATTTGTTGCTATTTCTAACGTTCAACTCCTTTTCAATTCCTTAATTCTAACATTTTCGAGGATTTATCTTGAGCTTCATTCTCTCGGACACCTGTGGTTTTCCTTTTGCTACTGGGGAGGCTTCTCCATCTATTCATACATTTTTCCTTATCTCTCGTTTCGCTCCTGTTGTTGGGGGCGGTTGCCCCAGTTTTGTATACATTTCACTCTCTATTTTATACTTCATACTCTCTTCATTCATCGCTGGTTCCCTTCTGACTTTCTACTTGAAGACTGAAGAGCGAAGACGTCGCATCCGCCGAGGGATTCACCGCTTCTAGTATATAAGTAGCAAACGCTTAGAATATTTTCAAGACCCTACTATTAAGATTTTATTGTAAAATATTTGTAACACTGCCAAGTTGTCATTTCTTAGCTCTCTTTGCTCGGCTACTTCCTCCTCACCTTCTGTGAGGAGGTCATCTGCTTCTCTTAGTAGAAGCAAATGTTCAACTGTGGAATCGGCGGTCGATGGAGCTTGTTCTTCTTCCCTTGGGGGTTTGTACTAGCGAGAGACGATGTGGACACCGAATGGTGTGTGGTATGACACACTTGCAGGTGGAAACCCCACAGTTCAATCAGGCAACTGATTGTGCTGTGAGGTGCCAGTCGCCTTCTCCTAGTACCCGCCTTCAAGGTGGAAGGACTCGCACCACCGATTGTCTATTTCATGGTTGCCTTTCGCGGTAGATTTTAAATATTCCCAATCTTTTCTCAATGATTACTTGGCACATCTCTACTATAAGAACCAAGCTGAAGGTGTGGATGGAAATTGACTTCCATTTATGCCTTTGGCTTGTTAGTTTAAGATTTTTGTAAAGGGAGATCGATGGAACTTTGACTCCATCTATTTCTCTGTGGGTCTCCAGCACAGCAACCTCCTCGTGGTGAGACCTGGGGCGGCTCTGTCCGTGCTAATGGCTGTGCACCTTGTATTAGATGTAAGAATAGATATGTAGCAGTGTGTACTAATTTCTTCATTCTCTAGATCGTCAGTGTTTTCTTTATTATTGCTGGGGAGATTCTCTCAGTCATTTATGTATCTCTTTCGATTTCTGATTCTGCTCTTATTCTTGTGGACATACCTTCAATCATTCATTTATGTCCCTTGATCTCTGGTTCCTGTCTTGTTTTTACAATTATTGATATGCGTCTATTATTCGTCCCTCCTTTCTTTGCTGCATGTCTCTCTGTTCTCTTCTTCATTTCGTCTCTGGTTATAATTATCATTCCTATTTCATTCACATGGAAATCACTCATTGAACAAAGACAGCATATGAATTCATCTCGAAAAGTAATTTATTAAGAAACTCAAGTTAATTAGAAAATTTTAATAATTAGAACGATAGACATTTTAGATTTTATGTGAACTTCATCAAGTATTTGACTTCCTGTAGATGCTTTATCAATTTGTTATTAATTTATCAGGACACTCTGTTCTCAATTTTGTGTCGGTATTATAATTTGAATTCTTACCACTCATAGCGCTGTACTCTTATTTCCTCCGCAGCCGCTAACATTGAGCGTGACACAAATATGATAATGGATCTTTTTAAAGCCCCAAAAATGTGGGACAGAAAAGAACACATATCCTCGCTTATGTTATCTATTAACAATGTCGATAAAGCTGGAAATATAAAAAAATAGAAAGATAGATGTAGGAAGAAACTGTAGTTGATTAAAAGATTAGAACATATTGAATGTAAAAAGGACTCATATACTTATTCGATATTATGTCTCTTTTATCACTTTTATTGAAAACAGAAATTCACGCTACATATACTGCTTTCTTTTCATTTTTTTACAATAATAATCTTCTAATACATAATACACGTATACAGATAATCAAAACTAAAAATAATCTAACATTTGATATCAATAGAAACCTACAAATTCGTCGATCATTTAGGGAACAACTTCCACATATGATTTCCAGGCGATGTTTTGTTTTATACAATATTTGCTTGCTTCGACAACATTATGCATTTCGTTCTAATTTATCAAAGCGTAATATATGACATAAGCGCAAAGTACGAAGCGGCGTTTCGTTATAAGCGTGTCATCATTCGTAGAAATCCTCTTTTTCTCTCAACCAAAAAATCTTCCTGTAGATGTCGCAATGCTTTTGAGAAATAAGCCTCTCAGAACATAGTACCTGATCATTGACACATCGTCAAAATTTATTTCAGTCAATTTTAGCGTCGAGCAGATGCGATAACAGACTACCCCGCTTCTTATGATAACCTCTGCGATCGTGTGCATGCAGACGAAAGCTTTAGTTAGTGACACTGTTTCGTTCAACGAAAGCATATAATTTACGGCATACGGCCTATATTTGGTTAACCTCGTGAACAGTATCGATCTGTATCTTTTCGTCTAGACGCGAAATTGGTTCGATCATTCTTCGTCCTGCTCGTGAATCATGTGTGCATTTCAAATAGATGTGTATACGCATGTAACGTAAACGTTTACATACCGACGTATCAGAATTTGCATATCACCTGTTTGACATAGTGTACTGCGATTCGACTAATTTTAACGCGAAAAAACATTTGAACGCATACGAAAGTTATTTGTGAAAAGAATAATGATGAGAAATGAGAAGATCATTCAAGTGCCGATGTGGGAAATAATTAATTTACATTTCCTCTCTTTCATCTACGGTCTAAGTCTAATAGTGAAACGATTTCTGCAATGGGCTTGGGATCCAAAGAAGTTCTTTATGATGCAACAGCGAGACAAACCGCCCCCATGTCTAGTAGACAACCACTTGGGAACGCATTCTTATGTAAAAATTAAGGTAGTCGAAATTTGTCTCTGTTTTCGTTCACTCGATGACACGCGTGACATTAATTTAAATTTCGAAAAAAGTCCAAAAGAATTGTAGAAAAATCGTCGACCTCCGATAACTCTGCGAAACAGTGACATGATGCGCACGTCTGACTTCGATCGCTGCAGTGATTGCAATATTTTTTTGACGGTTGTTCTAAATAATTTTATCGATTTCTTTCTTCGATTCCAAATGCAATTGATCTGAATTGCATAGAACTTTTTACCTTGTAAACGAAGTATTACTTAAATCGTGGTTAGATCTAATTAATGAACGAAAGAAAATATAGAAACAACGTAATTAAGCATTTTTTAATCATAATTTGGTGTTCAGAAAATATGAATCTATGTTGTATAGAAAATTGAATCTAAAAATTGCTAATGATCATAATTATTTATATAGGGTGTAAAATTTCATTATGTGGAAGCAGGAGATAGGGATAAACCATTGGTATTACTTTTACATGGATTTCCTGATTGCTGGTTGTCCTGGAGAGAGCAAATACTATGTCTTGCTGAACACTATAGGTGCACTTTATTGCTATTTGCATTTCAATGCAGTTATTAACATGATTAGACTATAACAATAATTTTGATATTTTTTTAGGGTAGTAGCAATAGATTTAAAGGGATTTGGTGATAGTGATAAGCCATCAACTACACGTTCTTACAAAATTGAGATCTTAATTGAAGAGTTGAGACAATTTATTTTAACTTTTGGAGTAAAACAGTGCAGTATAATTGGTCATGATCTTGGAGGACTCTTGGGATGGTATCTGGTTGCTTTACACGATGATATGATTTATAAATTTGTTGCAATTTCTAGTCCACATCCTAATTTTTATTGGAATAGGACACCTGGAGATTCTGCATTTGATTTAAAGTATGTGAATTACTCTAGCAAACACTTAATGATGTATGTATATATATTTTCTCATTAATATAATTATTCAGGTGGATGCATTTTAGTAGATTACCTTTTCTTCCTGAAATTGATGCCCTTAAGGAAGATTTATCTATCATAAATGATGCATTTCAGCACCTTCAATTAGATCAAGCAAATAGAAAGAAGGATTATGTAGAGGCATACAAATATGCATTTAGTAGAAAAGGTAAGTAAACTTAAAATTTTTACTAGGATCTTTTTTACACTTCTGCACAAAGTATATTGATGAAAGACAAATTATTTTTTGCAGTGGATTGGACAGGTGCAATCAACTATTATAGAAATCTTCCTTTCATAAGACTAAATACAGATTCTTCTGAACAGATCCATGTTAAAACTCTACTCATAATTGGAAATATGGATCCACTTGTAACAATAGAGGATATTGTGCAAAGCTCTGAATATGTAGAAAAATTTAATGTGAAAGTGATTCAAGAAGCACAACACTTTCCACATCAGCAAAAATCTGATCTAGTGAATAAAGCAATTTTGAAATTTTTAATGGGTAAGTTATATAGTTCATTACAAAAGGTACACATTAATCATATGCTCTTTGATGATAAAGCTGATTTTGTTTTAGGTACAACAAATAATGTAGAAAAGAAACCACAACCAAAAAGTATCATGTCTTCTTGGTTGGGGTCTTTAAGCAATACTGTAAAATATGGAAATTATGTATTTGATACTGTTCATAAGAAAACTAGTGGGGTGGCAAATGTTATACCTAGTAAAATACTTTACCTGGGAGAAACTGCAAATTAGATCAGACAGCAATGAAGTTCCTTATACAAAGTTTTTCTTATTTTTACATTTGAGCAGAGATATTTTTCAAAAGATTCTATAACTAATGATTAAGATAAATGATTAAGTGATAGACTCTAATGATTTTAAAGAAATTAAGGCATTAAGTGACAGAGCTTTAATATTTCAAATTTGCACAAACATTAAGAAGGCTGACTAATTGCTATTTAATTTTAATAGCTGTTTATATATTCGTAAGTATATTTTGACTATTACCTAATAATGTACATACTGCATTAAGTATTGAATCACATAAAAATAATGTTAACTTTTTATGAAGGCCAACACAGAATGATCTCTTAAAATTGTTAGAGCATTTATTCAATTAAGATTACAATAAATAAGATAATTTAAAATAAGATAAAATAATTTAAGAGAATGTAGGGAAAAAATTGGTGCATTAACTATAAAAATAAGGTTATATATTTTGTAAAGTGTAAATATGATATTGTTACATCATTTTTAATAAGTTTCATTGTAGAAATTTAAGTTTCCGTAAAAATGTTCTATTTTCTAAAATAAATATTAATATTTAAGTTATGTTATTTAAAAAAATTTTGTAAATGTCACATATTATACTTACTTTCCAAATTCTTCGCCATCTTCAATAGTCTCAGGCAATTTACAGTTCATTGTCTCTGGTAGTAGTAGGCATAATAAGGCACCAATTAAAGGTCCAACTCCAAATATTACAGGTGGTAGCCAAGGTTCAATTTTACCCTGATGATAAATAATATAATACGACGCGATGTTAGAATGTTGTATATGAATAATGTGAGAGAAACAATAGCACACATAAAATACTACCATTGTTGCTATGTAAGGTGCAATCATACTCCCAGTCCTTGCACAGATACTTCCTAGACCAACTCCAAGATTTCTAACTACAGTCGGGAATGCTTCACTACTGTATAGATAAACTGTTGGAAAACTAAGTGCCATTCCCGCAAGACCCAATGTAGCTAAAAGTATTGTGAGAGTCGAATTTGTTATCACGACTAGGGAGAGCAAGCTCAAACCTGATAGAACATTACCACCTATTAAAATTTTTAAACGAGATACACGTGATATCAAAAATAGAACTATTATAGTTCCAGGCAGTTCCACAGCAGCTGGAAATGATATAAAATGTTAATAATATATTTCGATAATTTGTAATTAAATATGAATAAACATTAAGCTCACCTGATACAGCAACATTTACAAAAATATTGCCATCTAGGTAACCCATGTATTGAGCTAATCCAAAGAAACAACTACCACAAACAAACCAGTTAATGCATATACAAATAGTCTTCAGTCTTAGGTTTGGTGTCCTAAATAAATGTGTAATATTATATTTCTCCTTGGCTTCCTTGTGTAAAGATCTCGCATTACTTTCATAAGTATCTATAGCCGTTTTCACATTCTCTATTGGTATCTTATTTCTGCCAGCTGCTTTAATTAAAATTCGTTCTGCATTTGATAGTTTGCCAACAGCAAGCAACCACCTTGGTGATTCTGGTATGATCCTATGATATTATACATGAAAATTGATACAAAATAAATAGTACAAGTATTTGTAATCATTAATATTGTAATAAACATACCAATAATATGACAATAAAAAAATTGATGGAATAGAAACTGCCATTTGGAAGCCATCCCATGTACGTGTTAAGTATGAAATTAAGGGATTCATTAAATGACCTAACAAGAATGGCACATGAAAAAGAACCGACATAACTGAGCGCCATTCTACTCCTACAATCTCCATGACTGTAATTCATTAAGATTTCGTTTTCAATATACGAAAAATAATTACGAATATTTCTTACAAATTTGTTACTTACGTAAAACAAAGCTAACAAGCATGGTACCACCAGTAGCTACAGCAGTAATGAATTTAAATATTAAAAAAAGTTCGTACCATGGAACAAAAGCACTCATAAATCCAGTTAATGCCTGCAATCCTATTGCAATCATTAAAGGTTTCTTTCTACCAATTCTAAAAAAACAACATTGTTTTTAATAACTCTTCCTATGCTTATACATATATTTCTTTTTATCATGACTCTATGATAATATTTAACATACCGGTCAGCCATTATACTGAACACTAAGTTACCAATAAGTACTCCAAACATTGTACAAGTCTGTACAAAATTTGCTAATTGTTCTCTATCACAAACTAAGTCCCACTGAAAATAATTTATGATTTCTGTAGTTAAAGCAATTAGGTGTAGAATTAAATATTGAACTCACCTGTGTTATAATGCTTTCTTTAAATATACGTTTGTCATATTTAAAACTTGCACACTTCTCCATAGTACCATTCCCTACATCTATGTAGCATTTCATTATTGTAGATTCATTAGTTGTGGATATTGGAGCAGCGCATGAAAAATTAGTTGGTGGTGCAAGAAATATAATTGATAGCTGATGCCAAGCAACTGGAAATTTTACAAGAGAGAGTGCTACAGCTATTACAATGTGCCATGGGCCCATAATGCCCATAGCATTTTGAACAACATCCAATGATGCATGTTCTGAAAAGATAGTTTATTTCAATTTAATTCAATGTTAGTACTTATTATTATAAGTTAATAACAAGATATCTTATTTATCATTAGATGGTAAAAAATGGTAAATTCAAATCGAAAAGTTGTAAATTACAAAATATTCTGAAAAGCATAATTACCGCCGATTACGACCTAATTCTATTATATTTCCGACGGAAGTAAAAGGATGAGTCATTGATTCTATGTTTAAAGATTCAATTGACAGAAAAATGTAATATCAGTAATACGCCAGTATGTACAATGAGTGTTTTTGTTTTTAGTTCGCGCTAGACTGCTAATGGCCTAATAAATTACGACCACGTTATAAAGTCAGCTTAGTGTAAAATTGTAAGACGTAATTAATCAATTAATCATCGAGTAGGCATCACTACACCTGATAATTCGAAAATTTATACTTGCGATTTCTGTCGCTGAATGCACTATTTAGAACATAAATTGTTTTTCAATACATATCAGTTTTTGTGAGTGAAATTTCACAACTTTATCGCTTACTGTTAGGGTGTATATAATGTACATAAGTATTTAGAATTTTTTATACTTCAAGGTAACTCGGTTTTACCATCTAGTAAATTATATTGTACAAAAGAAATTACGTAGTAAAATTGCTGTCATGAGGATTACATGCATTATACATGTTGCACATTAATGCAGCTTTGAAAAATGTTATTCCGTATAAGCTATAGATAAACTTATGTATTTTTATATAGATATTCAAATTCAAATTTTGGAACAATGTTTTTTACTTCTCAATTGTTGAAACAATGTTCAAAATTTTACTGAAATTTTTTACTGAAATAGTTTAAAACATGATATCTACATTAAATAAAAATAATAATTCCGCATATTTATATTCCACGTATAATACAGAATACTTTAGTAAAAGGTATTTAATTTCATTCCATTTTTAGAAGAATATGTTTCAGTTTTCAATGAATATTCTTAAAAAAATATAAATACGTTTTGAATTTCGTATCGAAAATAAAATTTCAATTGTTTATTCGCATGCGTATCGCGATGATGCAATTAAAGAAGCGCGGATAGTGCTACGAACTTAAATGTATATTTAGATCTGCTTGCATTTCGAATACTAACACGAATAAATGTAGAACCATGCCAAATATATCGACTTACCTTTCATCGCCTTTTCAAGCATTGTGTTCGTATCTTTTTATCGTAACTTTTTTCCGATCGATGCAGTTATTGTTACTGTGCAATATGTACTTCGTGTGCTAGAATGCACTAAACACTCAGCGACATTCGCATCGAGGAACTTAAGAAAACTAAAAAGAGTTTAAAGCCTACTCTTTGTCTGTTTTATCGATCCACAACGACGGATCCCAAGTAGAGGTGAAGTATCAACTAAGAAATATCTACTTTATCGATATTTTTGCGTGTTATTTTTCTAGTTAAGAATATTATTAAATTAACAAGTAACAAACAATCGTATTAAAATATATTTTATTGCTTTTTATATGTAATGTAGTAAAAATAATAACGCTAATACCGAATATTCGCAAATGCTTTCTATAAAATATTAATTTAATAAATTAAAAAGTATAAAAATTATACGACTGTAAAAACTACATAATTATTTTTCAAATGCAAAAGAGCTGAGTATTTTACTCGAAGCTCGTTTTGCCTGATTATTTTGTTCATTCTCTGGACTCAATTTTCGTTTCTTGGACTCCGATTCTGGAGTATCCTTGCTTTGGGAAATTCCGTCTTTTTCTTTGTATCTTGCTAAAGCTGTTTTTGTTAAGTCAGCAGGACTTAGTTCAGGAAATTCCTCTTGTAAATTTTTCTTATTTTTAGCGTACCAACTAACAAAAGTTTCTTTTTTTGGAGTATCTTTTGCTACTTTAGTCTTTGTCTTTGGAGGAATAGGTGTGATTACTTTCTGCGGTTTTTCTGGAGTTATGTCTAACCCAGCTAATCCTATTGGATTAAAAATGAAATTCGACTTAAATATCACCATAAACTTGATCATAATAGAAAGAATATAATGGTTAATACCTTTTGTTGTTGGAGAATTCCCACTCTTCAAAAATGGATTGTTTCTTTTCATTGATAATGCTTCAGTCATAGATAAAGGCTTAATTTCTACGTCTGGCTTTTTCTGAATATTTAATGAAAACGGAAGGTCTTCAACATCATTATCTGGTTCTTCATCATCACTTTTAATCTTTTCTTCATTATTATCATTACTTTCTGTTTCCTTTTCTTTCTCTTCTTCCTTTGTATCTGCGATTGATTCTAATTTGTTTGACAAAGCTACTCGGTTTATCCTCCGAGCATATTTGATTGCCAGTTCTATGACTTTTTCTGATGCAATTTGTTCACATAATTCAACTGCACGGTATTCTAAATTACTTCGACAGGCGAGCTAATAAAATGAAGTTAATTAATGTAGATATACATTTAAATTTTACAAAGAAAGATATACATACTGCAATAAGAGACAGCACAGCCTCATTTTCTTCTAACGGGTCACTTCCTAATTTCCATAACATTAATTCTTTCTCTGTTTTTTCACTCTTGAATTCACATAGTGGTGGAGCTAAAGATACTTCTGTGATTACAGGGCGTGGAGTAGTTGGTGGATAATGACTTCCTTTACATAAAACGCAACGCGCAACACTTTGTTTTTCACTTATTCCAATTATGAAATAGTGATCTGCTTTACCCTTGGACTACGTTAAATTAATTATTTAATTGTGCAGTTCATAGTGTATTATAGTACAAGCAGAGTATTACCTGCCCATTCATATCACAAGCAACCCTCCATAAAGATGATTTCTTATTGTAGACTTTGATAACATCATCAGTATCCATTACAATAGGGGACCCAAGATCAGAAAGTCCTAACCACATAAGCTCCGATGAAGGTGACAGTGGAAGACACAGCGTCCGACTGTATAAAGTTACACCACGAATTTGAATCCACAATAGACTCATGCATTGATCACCAGATGCCCCTATTTGAATATTTATGTTAAATCATGAAATTACTAACCAATGTAAGAAAAACTAATTAATCTGAAATGAGATAAACACCTATTCCATTGTGATAAGCTACTACTAAAGCATTTTTAAGTCCATTCATTGTAACCACAGGACCTGGTAAAGCTATAATTTCGCGTTGCGTGCCTCCTACTGTAAAAATTCTTAAGTTTTTTCTAGATGTCGATAGCGCTACAAAGTTGTCGCCAGCAGCAATGCACTGCCCTTCTTCATCTTCAGGAAGATCTGAAGACCATTCTTTATTTCCAGAGCCCCAACCTAGTTTCAAAATGATTATGATGAATTAATTCTAAAAAAATCTTAATCACTAGTACAAAGCATACAAACCTTGTAATGCTATCACTACAAGTTTGCTCCGTGTATCACTATTTGATGGGCAATTCAATGCAAGTGCTTGTGGTGATAAAGCTGCTATTGTATGTCTTAAATAATTATTGATGTGCATACTGCGGTGAATCGTTACATCGTGAAATTCTATTTCAATGCTAGACTCATCCCCGTCTTCAGTAGTAAAACATCTCACCATGCCAGTATCATTCCAAATCTACAGAATATAATGTATTATGTATATGATGTGTACAGGCAATATATTTAATCTTTTACTCTAATATAGCAGGCTATAAGAATTTTACCATAAAACGTGATAGTAAGTGTATTGGAGATGAGCCTGGTTGAAATGGTGGTTGTAAATGAATTTCAGGTGCCAAGACATTTACTTCCTGTTCAGGTTTCTCAGATTCCACATCAGAATGACTTTGTTGATCATCTTCAAGATCTACAGATGCCTTAATTTTATTTAAAGATATCACATTTTCTCCATCATCTTCTTCATCTGGTAAAATATTATTGTCCCCAACATCTCCATTTGTTTTTGTGTCTTCTTCACCATTACTAGAAGGTTTATCAGAGATTATCTAAATTAAAGTAAAATAATACAAATAAATTATAGTACTAGAAAGTTAGAAATGTATTGTGAAAAAAATGAAATATACTTACTACATCAATACAACCTAATTGACCTAAGAAATCACAGAATGCAATTTCGTCTGGCTTATCAATATTCCAAGATAATGCAGTAATTTTAGCATTTTGTTGATGTTCCATGTAACCAATTAATTGTTTAGTTTCTACATCCCAAACAATTATTTCTCCATACACAGTACTAGCAGCTACCAATGTACCACATTCAGAGAATTTACAAATATTAATTTCCTATATTGCAGATAATAACACTGAACAATTTTTTATTTATATATTCCAATGAAAAATTTCAATGCACAACTTACAGTTTTTATGTTAACACACTTCAAACGAAACAATTCCTTCCAGGAAGATCTTTCCACTATAACTACATCTTTCATATGAGGATATGCAAGATATCTACCATCTTTAGAATGAAATGAAGGTACACAGTACACTTTTGCTGTAAAGAATGAATTACACTTGGGCACAATATTATTCCAAGTATTTGCAACATGTTTCTCTTTAATATTCCATACTCTAATCGATCCATCTGCGCTTGAAGATGCCTAAAAAAGTTTCACAATATGTTATTAATACTGAACACATATGAATTATTACTAACAATCAATAAGGAGTATACTTTACCACAAACTCTTCTTTAGGATCTAATGATAAACCTAATATAGGAGCATCATGCCCTAAGAGTTCTATATTGTCTGATGTACTAATATCTGTGACCTGTATCCTCATATCACTTTAAAATATAAGTAAATATTAAATATAAAATATAGTTCATTATTTAGAAAACATTAATACAAAATATAAATGATATACCAAGCTCCTGACACTATGATGTTACTGTTTTTTGTTGTTGCTAATGCTGATACTGGTGCTGAAAATCTTGTAACTATTCCTTCTTTTTCTAAATCAGGATAACTGAGTATTTGAACTGTATTGTTATCATTACCAACAAATATCTTTCCATTCTAAAATTATTATAGAATTAATAAAAAATTGTTTCTCCAGAGACTTTACAATTTAATATAGACAATTGAATACCTTTGATATTACAGCTATAGCTTGCTCTGAAACACAGCTCGCAGCAGGATCATCATCCATTAAATTTAACCAGGATCGAACATCTCCATCAGATCCACAAGTAACAAGGCCTCTTCTAAAATGCAAGTACCATTAAATTACATTTTTTACAATTGATAATGAAATCATTTTTTTTTCTTTTTATGCTACAATGCATTGAACTTTTTGAATTCTTAACTTTCAAAGATATTTGATAAAGATCATAACTACAGTAGTTTATATTAAATATTGATGGCTCTCATACAACAATATTTTTCTTCGGAAATATTAATAGACAGTAGCCAGAAAATGTAAATAAATGTGTTTATTCTACACACATGGTCTTGCTTACTTTTCACCGGTAAAATAACAAACATCCGTATGCCCTTCTGGATGTGCATAACGCATAGGCTTCTTTACTAGTGGCATATTTAAATAAATTTATATAATGTGTAGCTGTGAGATAAATAAATTTCTTAAATCTGGCATCACGAACTTGAGGCTCTTTGCACGCGTATTTTGGCGCGCATTCTCGATCACCGCCTTGACTAAAAATTTTACAGATTTTACATCTGCTAAAATTTATCGAATTTCCCATAATTTTAGTTCCCTCAGCGATTCTGATTTTAATTATTTCTTCTGTGATTGTTTATGGGTAAAATCTATTCAAAAATGAAAACTCACACGTAAATTCATATAATGCGCGTTACAAAGAGGTGTTAGTTTAGAAATGTTATGTGTTAAATAGGACAAAGTAGAAAAGGAATGTTATATTAATTATTAATAAAATATTACAGCTATTTTAAATTAATGCTGAAATATATGTGTAGATCATATTTTACACAATTATAAACAAATTCAAGAAATTAACATAAAATACGATGAAACTGCAATATTTTTATTCGGTATTCTTAGAAAAACAGATTCGATGTGATAGTTAATATAAAAAAGGAGAAATGATGGAAATGAATGGAATATCAATTTTCTAGTGAAATAATGTTTAAAATATCTCTAAACAAATATCAATCTGGGGAATTTCTCAATATCATGGCGTCGTTCTGGAGCACATGATAAAATTCTGTTTCTGCTACTAAATTCTGTAGATTTGATAGCAGACGCAGCCTTTTCTAGAGTGGCCGAAGGTGCAATGAGGAGTTTGTAAATTTCGTCATTATAAGATTCAAATTTATATATTAGAATGACCATGATTTCGAAGGCTGCAGTGGGTATAGCTGTTGGCATAGCTGGAATATTCGTTGGATATTGCTTTTATTTCGATCAAAAACGTCGCAGCGATCCAGATTTCAAAAAGAAATTGCGTGAACGTAAGTCAAGCTATAGGTTCCTATACTCTTTGAAGATTTTTTTAACCATGTGGTCAGAATGCAATCGATCCTATAGAAAAGCACTTGTGAAGCTTGTTAATAGATTTTGTTACCAACAATAATTATTTATGGAAAACGAGTATCCTTTGCTACACCATAGGATGATACATGAATGATGTTTAATGTTGTTTTGTTTTGTAATCATAGGTAGAAAAGCTAAGAGGGCAGCTCAGAAGTCTAATTCACAAATTCCAGATCTAAAAACACGTGAAGGTGTACAGAGGTTTTTCTTACAAGAGGTTAATACAAAATATTTTCTATTGATTATTATACTTTTTCTATATTCTGTTTAGTAAATTATTTCTAAAATATGTTATAAACGTTGCATAGGTTCAACTTGGAGAAGCAATGCTTACGTCTGGTGACATAGAAGCTGGAATTGAACACATAGCAAATGCAGTTGCAGTGTGTGGAGAAGCTACACACCTATTGCAAATTCTTCAACAAACACTGCCACCACAAGTTTTTCATCTTTTATTGCAACGGCTACCCACTGTTGGCCAGGTAAGTGTATTCAAATTATATCTTTTAAGAGGGGTAAGAACAATAGGAAATTTGTTTCTTACTTGTTACAGAAGTTAGTAGTTCAAACTGGAATGGCTGAGGAAGATGTTGAATAAAACAATATTAAAAATTGCGTTGAGTATTTTAAAATAAAATCTAAACATTAGTAGAAAGTGTATGCTTATTTTGATAATGTAGACATTTGCGTGGCTTTAATCTGGTCAAGCCTTTTAACTATATGTCTTGTTCTCCTTGATTGAACTTCCATACTCCTATACATAATGATCAATTAAAAACATGATATATTTATATGCATTTAAATTTCAAATGAAAAGAACTTTTGTATTAATTTGTTAAATATAAAGTCTTCGTTTGAACATTACATTAACTACCTTTGATGTTTTTGACTGCCAGTCATTACTCTTAATATACAAATAAAATATATTTCTGTTAAAATGGCAGCCAAATATACATACAGCACACTTAGGTGAAACTCTAGTCACTCAGAACTCTTTTTTAACTTTTTATATAGTATCATTGCAACAAATAGTTCATATTTCTTAAATGTTTCATGGTTTTTGAAAAGGAGCAGAAATGGAAACACTAATTAAGGAATATAACAATTGATCTAATTGTAGACAATTAAAGTATTTAGTCTTGTAGAAGTATCAAAATAATTTTATGTGTTAAAACATAATGCTCCTTCAATGAGAAATTCATACAAGTTGTGATTTGAAAAATCATATACTTTTTTTCTAAAAACATTTACAAGTGGTTACAAAAATACTGTTATAACTAAATATATTTTATAGAGTTTGCACAAATTTATGCAAATATGTATTTTACCTTGTGAATATGGAATTAATATCCTTGTAATAGATATATCATCTTAAGCATAGGTACATGACATTATTTTCAATGGTACTCACTAGCATACTGAACACTTTATAATTATTTTTTGTATAAAAAATATTCTATTCTTATAAAACTAAGAGCAATAAACAATAATCATAGTTTCTATCAAGCAGGAACGTTTTTCTTAAAATCTGTATCATGCGAATAAAAAATTGAATGTTATTAATAAAAAAAAAAAAAAAAAAAAAAATAAGTTCAATAATACTTTATTGTGTCTCTGACTTTTTTATGTGCTTATTATAATGATTAATTTCTTAGTCAAAAAAATTTTAACATAATATAACAGTTTGATTTTGAGCTTGGATTTTAATTTAATGAAGTAGGCCTGTGAGTATCTTTTTTCGTCTTTTTTTAATCAATATAGAATATACAATCTCTTTACATCCTTTAGTTTCTTCCATTATACAACAGTAACTACAGCTGTACACAAAATTTTTATATAACGAATTTGTTTTCAATCATCAACATATAAACAATTGTATAATATAATCCAATATTAACATTTCTTTCATATATCTTGTTTTATATATTTTATAAATATGCCGCGTTATAATACTATATAATTATATAAAACAATTAGTTTTCTTGATAATGACAATTGTTGCTAAAAAATAGATCTGTTGATATTAGCTGCACTACTCCAAGTGCGCATAATTAATTTTAGAAGTTTCTACTTGTATGTATGTATTAATAATAGTGTGACTGAAAATGAGCCGAAAATATATACAATATATAAAATAGATTCAGACATTATTATTTTTATGATTTTATTACAAATGGAGTCTTACATAATATAAACTGTCTCACATTGTTCAACATTTTACATGATTTCGGAATTATAATAAAACAGTTGATTCTATATAACATGTTTTGTATTTACAATAAATATAGAAATAAATTTGTACAATAATAAAAGAAATAAAATCTGAGCAATTTTGAATATTATGTACACTTATTGATTGTACAATATTTAAAACTATAACTGGAAGATGATAAAATTGGTTTTTGAATGGTTATTGGTAACCATTTCTTTTCATAAAATATACAATGATGCATCACAGAGCTTTTTTTTACAGAGTACAGTATTTCTTGAAAGAAACCGAGTAAGCATATCAATCTGTCACAAATAACACCAATTACAAATTATGTGCAATTCAAGACATTCTTTCATCATCAAGAAAAACTAATTTTCGTATCGCTCTTTATAAATCCTATATCGAATGTAAAATTTCATTTCTTGCTTCCGTCATAATGTCAAGAGCATTCTGTTTAATAAGACTGTTTGCGAGATCTTTACCCAGTTCTTCAGCACCCAGAAGACTTAGATCGCTTACTTTACCAGGTGCAACACTGCAGTAAAGCTGTGGTTCTCGATATGGACATTTCCTATTATGCCAAAAAATTGTATTAATAACTATTTTAGGTTTTAAAAAAGTTGTGTTTATAAAATTAAGTTTTTGCATACTTCGGAGGTTCTCCATCATCGTCTGGTATATAAAGTTTACTACTGAAAGTATCTGTAACAAGTTTTTGTCCATCTAACGACCATACTGCACCAGTAATACTTAAATTTTTATTTTTCAATTTTGTAGAAACTGCAACTGGTGCAGAACATCCACCACCTAATGTTTTTAAAAAAGATCGTTCAGATACACATCTTAATGTTGTATCTACATCGTATAATGGTTGTAACAGAGATAATATTTTCCAATCTGACTCCCGGCATTCAACTCCTAATGCACCTTGTCCAACAGCATATAATGCTTCCTCTGGCTCTAACAACTACACATATATTGGAAACGGTATAAGTGAAAAGATCGCAAGTTATTAATCAATGTGACTAAAGTTGTAATAAAAGTTATAAGTAATAAAACTAAAGTGTAATAAAAGTTACCTGACTTATCCTCTCTTCCCAATTCATTCTTTTTAAACCAGCAGCAGCTAATATAATTGCTGCAAAAGGCCCATCTGGATCATCTAACTTTTTTAATCTAGTATTTAAATTACCACGAATATTTTCTACTTTTAAATGTGGCATATTTCTAGCTAACTGAGCTGATCTACGCAATGAACTTGTGCCAATTACACTACCTTCTGGTAAGGTAGCTAATGTCTTGCCTTTGTACTTTTTAGACATAACAACTGCATCGCGTGGATCTTCGCGTCTATAAAAGAAATTTTTTATAATTATAATTTATAATAATATGTTAAATATCAGTATATATCTCTTAATAAGATAAGCATGGAGATATGATACAGTCAAAAATATGCTACCAACTTCAGTCTGATAACCACTACGTAAATTATATGTATTTTGTGTATGCACATTTCTTTCATGAATATGATAATTGTATGGCAAATTTAAATTTCAAATGAGCAGGCCCATATTTTGAAATGTTGCTACATGGGCAGCATGTTAAATTATCATAGTTATTTTAACTTTATACTTACTTTAATATTGCACCTAAAGCCATTCCTTCTGGCAGTGATGTTGGTAAATCTTTTAAGGAATGCACCACAAAATCAACACGGCCATTTCCTAAAGCTAACTCCAACTCTTCTGTAAATAAAGACTTTTCTCCAATTTTAGGTAAAGATTTATCCAGGATTTTGTCCCCTTTTGTGCACATTGTAACTGCAAATTATACATAGACATCTTTAGTAGTTATAATAACAAGAAAAGTCGTATTAAAAAATTATAACAAAATATGAATTTATTTTAAAATAAAGATATTATAAGAAAAAAACATGTCATGTATCTTATATAAGTGTGTAGATACATTTTTGGATATGCATTTATGAATTATGTAATTGTTTCATACATATATAGTAATTGTTGCATATTATTAATGTTCATGTTAAACATCAGAAGCTTTTACAAACAATTTTTAATATTATAAATGCTCAATTTAATTTAATCATTTTCTCTATAACATAAAAATACATTTCAATTAAAAAAAATTAACAAATATAATAATTTTACCTATTTCAAAATCTTTTGTGGGATGAACCTCTTTTAAACATTGTATCACATATCTGGTCTGAATCAATGCCAGCTGAAATAGTTACAATTATACATCAATTATAAAAGTCATACATTTTCTAATAAACATTTAAAAATAATAATTCTACCACAAGTTTTTTTCTTGAGCACAAAATATATTCACTGAGTGATTAGAAAAGTAATTTATACTACTTATTGTATGTAAATATCTAACATTGTATGGAAGACTATTATAAAAAACCTATCATTAAAAAAATGCTGAGTAATGGCAATCTAGTTGGGAAGATGTCAATCGTAACATTGTACAAATCATCTATTATGTCATTCGCACATTGTACGTAATTTTATAGCCATTCAACAAAGCAAAAATAGTAATTTGAAGTAACAAAAATATATTTATTTTATTTTTCATATCTCCAGAACGATTAGCCATAAAATAATCTGCTTGTATATTTACTATTCCTAATAAAACGTATAAATCTTCAAAGACTGTGATATAAGAGTGACAGTGCAAAAAGCGGTAGATGTAGACTTTCTTTTTCATCAAAAGGAAAAATAATATTTATCTACTCACCTCGCTTTTCCGAGATCCGACTCGTATTACGTCACGTGTGTCTGAACTCGTCATCACGGCAATTTAAATTTCTATTATACTCCGTGCACAGTGTTACAATATGTGAATCTCGAGGATGATTATTAGGTAATCAATATATCCCTATTTTGGAATGTATCAAATGCGCATTGTGTCCAAAGGACAGAAAAAATTGAATTAGGTCAAAGACACGAACAACTTTCACTATACTTGCACGGTAACCTCTAGCACATACGCTCAATGATAACTTGAATAAATGTCCAACAACAAGTAGAATTTACGAATATTACAACTATTAAATGGCAGTTCAAGATTTATTTCACAGTTACTGACACTGCAGTAGAACGTGAATGAAAGTTCATGGAACAAGGAATACTACATTTTTGTGAACATCACTTCGATCGGAAGAACCCGAAGGCATGCACACGAACGGTATCCAACTGACTGAAAGGTCTGTAGTAGAGATGGACAGTGGACGTTATCTAGATAGAAATTATCTACATAAAGATAAAATAAAAGATATTTTATCTTAATTTGAATAGGATAGAATGACATTCTTTTATTTGTCAAATTCTATCTTTACTTTCGAATATTTCTAAGATTCATTTGTATGTTCAGTGATGAATTAAGTTCATTTTTATATGAAACAGGATGTTACAAATATTACAGCGTATCTTCGGTAATTATGTGCTTTTTATTTGTGAGTTTTAGCCTTTGATACTTTAAAAATAAATACATAACATATAGTTTAAATTTTAAAGTGCATATATACAATTATAATTATTGGTCGAATCTTAGCGCATGTACAAATTAGAAATTAACTTATTAGGTACTTTGCTTTCATATTTTTAATAGACTCAATAAATATAAAACACAATTTTGAAATACATTTTTTTATATACAATCTTGTTAATACCTTTACAACATATAGAATACTTCTATCGCAAAATACATTTCATACAAAATTGTTTATAAAAAAGCTGTTGTGTTTTACTATCATATACACAAGTATAAATTTAAAAATTTCGATTTAGAGTAGTATTGTTTTAAAAATTGACTAGTTTTGGTTTTAAATAACATGTAAATAAAATAAATCATAATAAAAAAACCGCCCTAATAATATTTCACCAATTTCGAAAAAAATAATTATCCTAATGTTTTATACATTAAATATAAAATTATATGCATAGTATTTGCACACTGCATATATTGCACAAACATAAAAAATATATACATTTCTCACAGTACGAGAAAGTATAAGCATGTACAAATCTAATACATGTTCTCTTATATATTTAAAAGTCATTACGTATCAATAATTTGTTTCAGTGTAGGCGTAATTCGTGCGACAATTCTTAATCAAAAGCTCAAGCTATTAGTATATGCATAAATAAAAGAATTGAAATGCTAGGTAAATACTGAATTGTCAGTTTTCACTTAATCAAATGTATAAATTTTTACAAATAAATGTAGAAGCTTCAAGCATCATTGATAATAAAAGCAGCAAATTTAGTTTATTATTTGTGTTTCTATGTCAAAATGCTTACTGTAACGTGCATCCACTTTCATTTTTTGGATCTTTAGTGCTATGATGAAAACTGTCTTCCTTAACAGGAGCTAAATTTTGTTCTTTCTCTGCTTTTGCAGGATTTAAACCAGATAGTGTATTGTACACATCCAAATTCCATATGGGACTGTGCTGTGACATTTGAAAATCTATAGGACTTACTAAACCAAAAGTAGCTTTTGTGTCTAGTGCAGGAACTTCTCCAGGTATAGTGTGATGATAGCTTATAAATAAAAAGTATTAAAATTATTAAGATTTAAGCAAAAATAATAGACACAATCATTTCTTCTAACTTATTGCATGGAATACTTACATTAGACCATTTTCTCTATTACACTTACTAAGAGTAAGTTTTACTATGGGTGCTAACCGTTTGAATACAGCATGTTCATCTGGTTTTACTCTAGGTGCTGGACCATGTATTTTCCCATACTCTTGACATAATGCTTTAGCCTTCTTTAAACATGCTTCACTTTCTTGCAGAGCTTTAATAGCTTCCCCACATTTATCCATAGCTAATAAGTTTTCACCACAATAATTATAGGCCTGAAAAATTTAATAATTTGTTAATTTAACTTTAATTCCTTGGAATTTTTCAAAATGTTACTTACATAAGATTGATAGAATGCTGCTTTAAGTTCTAAGTATTTAATCCACTGAGCTGATATCTCTGGTTTGAATGGTCGTAGAGTGTTAACAGCATCCAAAAATAGTTTACTTGTTTCATTAGCCAATGCTGATATTAAGCTAGCATTATGTTTTAATTCCACTGCCCTTGCTACTGTCACTGTAATATGATATGAATGAAAATATATATTCATAATAAATACATAGTGTTATAAATTTAGATATCAAAGAACCTTCTTGTGCCTCTGCTGTACATTGATTTACATAGGCATTTATTACGCGTGGATCTAGATCACTTCCTAGTGGTGGAGGATTTGCCAATTGTGGCAAAAATTCTGTTTGTACAAAAGTAAATATTCCTGCAGCTCTTCTTAGCATAGTATGTACATCTTTTGCTTCATTCATGTTTATGCTAAATTATAGCATTACTAAGTAATAATCCATACAATATTAATCCACACTTTTATCTTTTAATACTTACTCATCTTTAGCAGCAATCATTGCAGCATGTTTCATGAACCAAAGTCCTATATTTACGCTCATATTAGCTGCTTCATAAACAGAATCTGCACTAGAACTATAATAAATAACAAAGCATTGTAAATTATATTCAATGTATAAATCTGTGCATAGATTAATAAATGAGAAAATTACTAAGTGGTTGTTCCCAATAATGTGTGTGTCCATTTGTAAACAATAACATTTCTAAGTTTGCTAGGATTAGGTCTGCCAACATGTTGACTTTGATCCACAGCAGAATTTATTTCCCATATAAATCCATATAGCAGACTCAAGTAACTCTGAAAAGCTGGATCTATCGTATCGCTTGAATTATTAGGATTTTTTATCAGTTCCAACAAACGGCTCCTTGATAATCTTAAATCACTGAAAATTGAGAAAATTATTTCTCTTTTTTGATACATCAACTCTACACCCTATGATCTTAAAACATATGCTCTAAATATCCATAACGTTAAATGCGTTCAATTGACTATTTAAGTAACTAACCTGCATAATTTCCTGGTAGCATCAGTGGGGCTAGGTATTTTGAATTCAAATTTTTGATTTGTCGTTGCTTTTAACACATTACGATGAAACCAATGAGCCATTTTAGAAACACTGTCAAGTGTAATTACGTCTATTAATGGTATTTTAATACTTAAATTATCAACCTAGTTTCAATTTGACAGATAAGGTGTATCAAGGTAAAGTAGATACACACAAACATATACACAAGCGCTACATTCATAAACGCTCAAAAGATATTCCACTTTCCTACAGAACATATACAGATCGCGCAATCGTTCGCTCATTTCCGTTTCATACGTAGCGTGTGATCAAGTGTCGATTGTTGTTACATATAATAAATTCTAAAAGGTGAGTGTAAATCAATCGTAAATTCATTATCTACCTGGTGTACATAATTAATAAGAGAAATTATGTCATTTTTGATGCAATAATTATGTATATAGTAACAAAATTAGTACTTTGTTATCTAACCTACAGAATTCTTGTATAATATACATCATAAATACAACATTTCTATGTACTTTAAACATTTTCTTTTAAGTTTTAATTCAACTTTAATCTACCAGTTTTAATCTATCTGTGATATCACTAATTATCTTTGTAAATAATGTCCTTGAATTAGTGATAATTTATCTCCAGATAGATAGTTGTACGAGTAATCGAAAAATTTCTTCGTTATTACGTAATTCTACTAATATGTAAAATTTTATAAGAATCATTCCATTACTTTCCTAAAATTTATTTATATTTCAGATGGGTGAACCATCAGGATTGACAAATAGTGAAGCACGTGAACTGTGCAAAGAGGTTGATCCTGCAACAAATGAATACATTATGCAGCAAACTATGTATCGTATTAAAGATCCAAGAAAATCACTGCCTTTTTATACAGAAGTACTTGGTATGCATTTATTACAAAAATTGGATTTTCCTGAGATGAAATTTTCTTTGTATTTTATGGGATATGAAAATCCAAAGGATATACCAACTGATAGGAGAGAAAGTATTGAGTGGACATTTAGCCGTAAAGCTACAATAGAACTTACACAGTATGTTAACAAATTATATGATGATTAATCTTTAATATGAAATTATCAATCACATTTGAATGTTAAATTTCCATTTTTTTCAGTAATTGGGGAACAGAAACTGATCCAGATGCTAAGTATCATAATGGAAATTCTGAACCAAGAGGATTTGGTAATGACTTGAGCAGAACATATAGCAACATTAGTGAAGTACTGTTTAATTCACTATTAAACTGACTGTTTAATTTACAGGTCATATTGGTATTGCAGTACCTGATGTAGATAAAGCATGTGAAAGATTTGAAAAACTGAATGTAGAGTTTGTGAAGAGACCCAATGATGGTAAAATGAAAGGAATTGCCTTCATTAAAGATCCAGATGGTTATTGGATTGAAATTCTAAGTCCATCCAACACTGCAAATATAGTACTAAATCATTAATAAATCTTTGGATGGAATAATTGCATGGAATGCCCTTGAATGTTATTAATTTTATTGAATATCCAATCAAATGAAAACCGAACCATTGCATATATGTATGCATTGTACATGTGTATATACATACATGTATGTTATGTGTTGAGATTGTAATTACTCGTATTTATGTACACTATTTTATAGCACCTGTACATTCTTATATTACATTGTGTTATATGTATAATTTATGTGTAATGTAACAGCTATATGCTCTTTGGTAAATAAAATCAAAATATTTATTTTTCAATTACTAGTTTCTTATATAAAAATGTATTTATATGTCATAACATTACATTTATACCTTTTTCTCTACCTGAGGTACTGCTTTTCGTAGATAAAATACATCAATGAAAGTAGACTACTATAGTGAATAGCGTGACTGCTCCTTATGTGTATGCAGAGTCACATACACTCGACGTATGTATATATGCACTAATACAGTGAATACAATAGCGCTATTCTGCGAGTGGAATATCTTGTAGCACAGAGCAGCACAGTGCTCCTACTCCTAGGTATTTAGTAGTATACAACAGAGAAATGTCATATTGCCATGTATGACTTTTACATTTGATAAAACGATGCGTGTATAGCCATTCATATTTGTCATAAGTATTACCTGTAATAATTCCTCGTGAAAACTATTTCCCACTTACGAAATTAATACTCCTTTTGTCTCATAATTTTCAATGATCATCTATGATATTGAGGTTAGATTTGAAACCGCAATATGAAATATACACGTTTATTAATTATGTATTCTAATAAAAATTACATTACAAATTATGGTGTCATATTGAACAACATTAAGATTAGCTTATTTTCGAAATAGGAAGCTATAGTAATATTATTACAAATATTAATTAAATCATTCTGTTGTAGTATGGTAGAAGATAAAAAATATGAAATTGGTAGCCGAATTGAGTGTGATAGATATCAAGGTACCGTAAAGTATGTTGGTTCTGTTGGAGACACCAAAGGTCAGTGGCTTGGTATAGACTGGGATGATCCAACTCGTGGAAAGCATAATGGCACATATGAAGGAATAGAATATTTTAAAGCTAGGTAAACCCATGCAAAATGATAGTGTTATTTTATATAATAATAAATAAGTAAATAAAACATATTCTATATTTTATAACAGGCATCCTACATCTGGTTCATTCATACGTCCAGGTAAAGCAAAGTTTGGAATTTCTTGCCCTCAGGCTATTAAAATTCGTTATGGTCTTATTAATGATGAATTAGCTGGAATTGATAGAGATACGCTAACAAGTTTACAAAAGGAGATAAATGCACCTTTCTTGGAAGTTGTTGGCTTCTCTAAAGTAAATAGAAAACAAAGCAAATTTGATCAATTAAAGATAATATGGCTAAGAGACCAATATGTTAGTAATGCTGGTGACCCTTGTGAATTGGAAGAGTTGTGTCCAAATTTGGAAGAATTAGATATATCTAGGAATTTAATAAATAGTTGGCAAATTGTAGCAGATATCTGCTGCCAGCTTCATTCTCTTATTCGTTTAAATGTCAGGTATGCTAATTAAGCTTTTTAAATAATAAATAATTACTGTAATCATTATTATATATCTTTATTATTTTCTTCAGTGAAAATTACTTACCAACTGAAGAAAATATGGAATCATTGAGTCATTCATTTTCAACTGTTAAACATTTAACTATGGCAAGAATGAATTATAATTGGTTTGATATTCAAAGATGTATGTGCATGTTTCCATCTTTACAAGAACTTTCAGTTTCTTTCAATATTATCAACATCATACAGAAACCACTAGAAACTGACAATTTGATGAAATTATGTAAATTAACGCTTGAAGGAAATTTGATTTCCAGTTGGGATGAAGTTCTTAAACTGGGTTCACTTCCATGGCAAGTCATAATTGCTTTACCTACATGCAGTTATTATTTTTTAACGAAATTTATCAATGTGCTAAACTATCCAGAGTTAATTTCAAGGAAGAATTTGTATTGAAAAGTTTCATTTTACAGCTTAGAATATCTCAATTTAAATTTAAATAAAATAGACACTGTAAGATTTCCAACTGTTGAACCAACAGCAAAAACTTCAGCCTTTCCCGCTTTGCGACAATTACATCTATCGCAAAATAACATATCAGAGGTAAAATATATATTTTTTACAATATGAATAAACAGAACCAGAAAAGACTAATAATTTTATTAAAATTTATAGTGGCAATCTGTATCGGAATTAGAAAAACTTAATAATTTAGAAGATCTGAAATTTAGAGAAAATCCAGTTTTGAAAGATGAAAATGTAGAGACTGCACGCCAGTTAATTATAGCACGAATTTCAAAATTACGATCTTTAAATGGTACTGAAATACTCCACGATGAAAGACGAGGAGCGGAATACGATTACTTGAAGCTGTATTTACCAAAATGGACCGAAACCGAGAATGATCCTCAAAAAAGGAATGAATTTATAATGGAACACCCTCGGTATCCAGCATTAGTAGCAAGTGTGTACCTAATATTGTAAACAGAAACTTAAAGCTTGTCTTTCAGCAGTTACTATATGCTGTCTGGAATTAATTTCAGAGTACGGAATTTCTGACATTCCATCGTCTAAAGCAAAAGTAGAAATGGTTTCTAACGTTATCACAGTAGAATTTGTGTGTCCAAATCATCCAGATCAACCGAGAGGAATTAAAAGGAAACTTTTAAAAGATATGGAAGTTCAAAAAGTTATTGGACTTGCACAACGACTTTTCAGAACGGGAGGGAAGATACCAGCGCTTTCATTTATACAGCAAAATGTAAGAAATACACATAAATGTATATTGTATATATTGGATAAAATAATTATGATACATTTTTATTTATTTATAGCTTTCAAAGGACGAAATTCCTTTGGATAAACCGCTTCAGGAACTTAGCTATTATTCTATACAAGATGGAGATCAAGTTCTCGTGAGGTGGTGATATCAAATGAATTGTTTATAGGTATAATTGTATTTTGTACACTGTTGAAATTTCACCACCGTACTTTGTTATTAAACTTTTTTAATTGCACCGGCATATTTTTTGTACCCTATTTATAATTTATCACGTTTTATTAATTTTTTGGTAAATTAAACAATTTTTAACTCATTTAATTTACAAAAATTGTATATTTTGAAAAAAATATTTCTTATTACAATACTTATACAAAAATTATTTTATACTTACTATAATACAGATACTATGTAAAGTACAAATAATGGTATGTTTTCATAACCGTATTTATTAAAAAATGGCACGAAAAATTTGTTATACGAATGTGATACTGAATACTTAATTTTGTTGCGCCTGTTCTTCAATCTTACCGTATCCTTCTTTTTCAAGTTGTTCTCTCGTTAACAACGATAATCCCAATTGATTTTCGCGTGTAAATGGTTGCGCCATTTGTCGTAACCAACGTTTACTTATCTGCATGTTGCAATAAATAATCATTATTTTTCTTCACCTCTCCTTATAGTGAATTTTAAAAAATTACCTGTACAGCTTCTTCAGTCGATAAATTACATAAATTATCAGTTAAATGTTCTTGTATCCACTTTGGTAATTTACTTCTTTTGTCTATTCTTGAAAATCTCTAAAAAATAAATTAGAAAGTCAGCGACTAAAAAGAATGAACATTAAAAAATTATTCAATAATAATAATTACCTTATCTGCAAACACCATTATACCGTAATCAGTTTTACCCCTAATTGCCCGCCCAACGCATTGTGCTGCATGTCTCATCGCGTCGAAAGTTAAAAAGTCATTTTCTCTGATCTAATACAAACAAAATAATTGTAGATTTTCCCGAATTTTCACTATAACATGATACAATAACTTACTTGAAACTGATCACGAAGATATTCTAATCGTGCTTTTAGAATACGCGATTGTGTATAGACGTAAGGGATTCCGAACATTAAAACAGCTCTCCCCAAATGGTGATCGAAGTCAACTCCTTCTGACACTTTTCCACGTGCTACTGAAAGAAGAACAGCGCCTCTTCCGTTTTCACAAGCTTTTATATAATTTATAAGAGCTAGACTTGTTTCTGCTGAGTCTTGCGTCTCAATAAATAATAATTTGTGTCTCTGAAGTTGATCTACAACACCTTGATCATACCTATAGAAAGATAAAGCATAAAAAAGTAATTCTATTAGTATGGATTAAAAAATACGAACCATGCAGCCACAACGGATTCCATGTACAAGTACGAGGTGAAAAAGCAAACTAAACCATCGGGAACAGTAGCTGCAAATTCAACTAGTAGCTGTCCGTAATTCCTTATAACAGCAACATCCTCCCTTGTTTCATATTTTGATGAGATTGCAACTTGGTCATTACCTTTTGATACGATCTAATGTTAAGACAAATTTGAGTATCCAATGATTATAATTTTTTTATTGTAAGAATTAATATTAAACTTACCATAGGTAAAAGACATGGTCTAGCTAACGTCATTGTAAAAGATGACATTATGACTGGATGAAAATTCAAAATTTTAGGATACATGTCCAATGGAGACAGTGTCCCTGATGTGATAACTACTGATTGAAACCTATCAAATATAGGTTTCATTGCAATTGATGAATCTAGACAACTAAATTGAAAAATTGGATTTAAAACTGTTGGTGTTTTATCATCAAATGGTTCTACTATAATGGTGAATCCTTTAGTATATGTAGCAACTAATGTTGCAAGATGAGTCACTAAAATTATTGGTGAAAAATCGGTCAAATCAGTTATTTCCATAGTGCGTAGTAACGAGGCCAATCGTTCGGCACAGAACCTCAAGGGTTTACGTTCTATCGAAACTTTCGCTTGTACATCTCTCAAGAATGCAGCAGGAGATTCTTGCATTACATGCTGGACACGTAAACGCGTCTTTAAATATTCTACAAAACGTTTTAAAAAACCAACAAAGTGTTCTGCATTTCTTATATTTCCAGGAACCACCTCTGCAACAACGTAAGAAATACATCATGATAATTTAATACGTTTTTTAATAACTTCCTTGTTTATATGAAAAAATGTACCTTGTAAAACTTCAGTTGGTAAAATAGGATTGGCTAAAATAATATCAGTTTCTCTTGCAACCTGAGCATCCTTCAATCCTTCTACTAATCTATCATATTCTTCTTTCAATTTATTTACATCATCTTCCCTCATTCTAAATTACAAATATTAGTCATAATTATGAACTGAATGTAATTTAGAATATAAAATTTAACTTACTCTGCTACTGTTTTCTCAAGTAGCTGTATATTAGCAGAACTTTTCTCCAAAGTTCTTCTATTTATCTTTACACTCATGGAATCAATACATACATTATCTAAAATCAATAAAATGGATATAACTAGCTTTTGATTTCTGTATTTTATAATGAAAATATGAAACTAAGTTACCTATATTGTGAGCTTCATCAAAAACAACAACAGAATTTTTATTCAATTCCTTTGATACAGTTTCTGCTATTTTGGGATCCAATAAATAATGATAACTATATACTACAATTTGAGCATGTAATATCTGCAATTTTAAGAATTACTAGAAGTTTTCTAGAGTGTATAAAGACAATTTATTTGTTGAAATGCTTACTGTAAACCTTGCAAGAAAATAAGGACACCAGTTACGATCTTTTCCATATTCTTTTAAATCATCAATAGAATATATGCCAGGTGGCATTAGTTGTTCTTTACCCTCCATATCAAATCCTTCATAGAAATTGCAGATTGGAGTAGATTCATCATAATTATGCCTCTCACGAACATATGATGCTGTGAGGGAATGACAACGTCCATCAACAATTTTACCTTCTCTTTCTCTGCTCACCTGTTCCAAATATTACTAATTATTCAAGTACAGAAACATACCTTAATAACAGCTACATTTAACACAAGTTACCTCAGGATGAATACACATATTCTTTCGTGAACTAAGCACTAAGCCAACAATCTTAGGTTTACTTTCAGTTTCTTTTTCATAATAATCCATTAGTTTCTTTAACTCCTCTATAACTTTCTCTATCTCTGGAACGGTTCGGGAACAATAAATTAATTTTGTAATATCTAAAGGGTTCTCCAACATATACGCAACGATTAATGATAATAAAGTTATTGTTTTGCCAGTGCCTGAGGGCATTTCCAATAAACAGTGTCCCTAAAATTACAATCAAAATTACATCGTTTCTGAAATAAATGCTCGATGTAGAACTACATAAATTAAACAGATACTTTTGCATCCAAGCCACGCTTGAGCTCGAGCATGTACGCATATTGCTCCGGATAAATGTAATCATACGGAAAATATACAAGTAAGCCATCAACGCTGATTCTGTAAACGTAAACAATTCGTAAAGTTTTGCTTTCGGTAAGCTAAAGATTGTTAAATAGACACTGATATTTACTTCATGATTCTATATTTTTTACTACATAAGTAAAAGTGTTATAAGCAGTGATATCATTTATTAATTATAATATAATAACTGTAAAGTATTGGATTATAGGTTACATGTACAACATCACTCTTCTCTTAATGCGCAGCAAGCGCGCAGCATGAAAGCGAGCGCACTAATTTCGCTTTTTACAGGTCAGCGGTCACATGTTTTGTGTTCCTAAAACAATATTTTTTTTACCATGTGGATAATATTTCTTTAGAAAATATCAACACAATATACTTAATTTATTGTAACGATACGCTATATAATTGAGTTATTCATATTCTGTAATTAGTTCACAGGTAATAATTCATTCAAAGGCTATCAGTATTTGAAATATTCCAAGAGGTTCGATTGAAACCTATCGATATAAAATGAATTCGATATACCTTGCTGAACCGGAAGAAGACGTTTGAAAACGTGCACGATTTCCTGAGGGTTTGGCGTCCGCGCGACACACGTGGATGGAGGACTAAAGACAGAAATAAAATAAATACACACATTTAGGTGTTTAGAGTTTGAGATGGGAAAACCAGGTATTCAATCATTATTCTAGTAGGACATATATTGTTCCATACTTTGTAATGTGAAAATATTTTGCATTTGTGCGGGTGTTTCGGTAACCTAATACTCACTTAACTATTTGTTTTGCATTCAAAAGTGTACGTACGCAATATTTATAAAATATATATACTCATTTTAATATAGTAAATTCATTTCTACGTGAATATATAAGTCATCCATTCAGACGAAGAATAATATTTATGTTTATATGACAGGCTTACTCTAACTTAATTTTCGCGTATATGTTTGTTTATAAATATGTGTCATAATTGTTTGAAGGAATTGCAACCTTAAACCACTGAAAATAATAAGGAATTATATAGGATTTTTTTTATTACAGGATTTTCACCAGGTGGTGGTGGTGGTGGTGGTGGTGGTGGAGGAGGAGGATTTAGAGGAGGTAGAGGAGGAGGTCGTGGAGGAGGTGGTGGTCGTGGGGGAGGAAGAGGAGGAGGGGGAGGATTTGGCAGAGGTGGAGGTAGAGGAGGTGGTAGAGGTGGAGGTACTCCACGTGGACGTGGTGCTGGCCGTGGTGGAAGAGGACGTGGAGGTGGTGGTTTCAAAGGTGGCAAAACTGTTGTCATAGAACCACATCGTCATGAAGGAGTATTCATAGCTAGAGGGAAAGAAGATGCATTAGTTACTTTGAATTTAGTCCCAGGTTCAGAAGTATATGGTGAAAAGAGAATTAGTGTTGAGGTACATGAATTAATTTAATCAGCTTTACTATATTTACAAAGTACATAACACTCAAGTATACAAATGTTATAGGGAGAGAATGGAGAAAAAATTGAATATAGAGTTTGGAATCCCTTCAGATCGAAATTAGCTGCAGCTATACTTGGAGGAGTAGATCAAATTCACATGCCACCTGGAAGTAAAGTTCTGTATTTGGGTGCTGCTTCTGGAACTACAGTATCGCATGTAGCAGATGTTGTTGGTCCAGTAAGTTTACACAGTGTCATTTATTCAGACTATAATGCATACAATTAGAGCCAATTTAGTGCATTATTATTAGATTGGTGTCGAAGTTATGCTATAAAAATTACATTCACGTTTTTTCCAAGAGCAAGATTTGTTACATTTTGCTGTAAAAGAACGTGTGTACAAATTTTTTTGCCTTGATTGATTTATTTATCTGCGTATACAAATGCAAGATTACTAAATATTCTTTTTTCTGTTTTAGGAAGGATTAGTTTATGCTGTAGAATTTTCTCACAGATCGGGTAGAGATCTTATAAATGTTGCCAAAAAACGGACAAATATCATTCCTATAATTGAAGATGCAAGGCATCCTCATAAATATAGAATGCTTGTTGGAATGGTTGACACTATATTTGCTGATGTAGCACAGCCAGATCAGGCCAGAATAGTAGCTTTGAATGCTCAATATTTCCTAAAAAATGGAGGTCACTTCGTCATTTCTATTAAGGTAGGTATATAAATATATAAGTGCCTCGAAAAACTTCAATGTTATATTTTTTCTTTTCTTTTTTTTTTATAGGCAAGTTGTATAGATTCCACAGCTCAACCTGAAGCAGTATTTGCAGCGGAAGTGAAAAAACTTATTGCCGACAAATTAAAACCACAGGAGCAAATTACATTAGAACCATACGAAAGAGATCACGCCGTCGTAGTTGGTGTTTATAGGCCACCACCTAAAAAAGCTACCTAAAATTATGTATATGTATATATGTATCATTTAATTATTAAGATCAATTTAAATCATTATTGACCATCATCCTCTAGAATATATGCAATATACTTTGATTAATTGACCGCAAGAAATGTTTTTCCAATATTTCATCGAAATTGTGAACGAAAATGTGGAAATAGTTTGTAATATAATGTAAAGTAGAATATTATACATATGGTTCAAACATTTTCTACAGAAGGAATGTGTGTACTCTTATTGTACCTGTATAGTTGGTACTGTATAGAGGAACGTACGCGCATAATTGTTTAATACAAAGTTTATATTTTAAATATCATGAGTGATCACCTCACTTATACTTTCATATAAATAAAAAGAGAAATTTAACATTCAGCAGAGTGTGTTTAATTATATATTGTATACATTAACAAATGGAGTATGAATGATAATAATAATTATAATACTCCATTTTCCAAAGAAACTATTTCTTTATATATTTTCTGTATTTTAAAAACAAATGAAAGTGTAACGTTTATAAACTTTTACCGTCTCACAAACTTCTCAAAATTAAATTTCAAAATTTATGTGTTAATTAACTGGTCGTCCTTGAATACCATTTTTCATTATGATCACGTTACGTATGCATTAAAATGCCTCGCTCGTTGTCAAATTCACACAAAGGCAGTAAGATCTGTAAAACTTCAGTCAATGAAACGGTTAACCGTAATAAATTATTACTTACAGTTGCCGACGAAAGTCGTAGACCATCGAATAAAACACTTAAATCGAAAAAATCTGCAAGCGGGACAAGTCGAAAATTTAATTTGAGCGTGAAGAGCCAAGATCGTTTAGTAGGAGGAGCGGATGTACCTGAAACAGAAGATGCAGCCCCAGCACAGGAAGTTCATGAAGAAGAAACGGTCGCTCCTGCCCCAGTGGTTCAAGCTACTGAAGAGTCTCCTCTAAAAAGTGAAAATGGGAAATTTGAACCTTCGGCTGGACCATGTTGTTTCTGTGTATCACAGCCAGGAACTACCGGGTACACATAACTATTTTTTATTTTTTAAAGAAACCTCTTACTTCAACATATCTTAAATCTACTATACTTCTGTCTAAAGACAAATAGAAAAATGTTCAAAAAAGCATTTTCATCACAATCTGTAATTTGCAAATGTAGGGACAAGAAGGTGGACGAAATGATCGACTATGTACATCAGAATTTACAAGAAGCTGGTAAAGCATTGGCCACGTTAAGCGAGAACTTTGAACACGAATTAAAGGTTGAGCCCTGTACGCAAATAAAACCATCATGAAATTGGGGAAACTTTGGGGAGCGTATAGTGAGGGTACAATAAACTAAAGTTGCTGTACAAAATTATTCGTATTCTATCGAAAACTGATTACACAAAGGACAGAATGTTGCCATTTAGAACTCTAATTTCCTGAGACGAATAATTTTGGCTTCTACATTTCAAGGAAAGTACCATAAACTAGCACTCTCATAGGAAACTCTAAAACGCTAATTCACCATTCTTCTTATTCATCAATCAATTTTATTTCTACAAAAGCTAATGTTCGCCGACATCCTCGGTCGAATACAACAATGGACCGGGCTCGTGCAAAACAAACTGGACATATGCAAGAACGAAATCGAAGCTCTGCGTAAGGAACTGATGGCGCGAGCTTGCGAGATCGCCGAACTCAGGAAGAAATTAACTGAATGTGAGGAACACGAAGTAAGTTTCTTCTTCGAACTTAGCAACCTATAACATTGTTGAAATCTTTACTTTATAATTTTGTTACAGCACCAACTTTCTCAAACTCTCGAGGGATATGATGGGCATAGTAAGGTAAAGGAAACTGTTGACGAGGGTGTGCACACGAGAGAAGACGGAGAGAATGATGTGAGACCTTCGCAGACTATGGAATCAAATGGAAAAGCTGTTGAGATTGTTTGCACGGACGCAGCTATTCAATCAATGATGAAAGATAAAGAAAGAATGAGGCGAGAGATCGAGGTAACAAAAACATAGTTTTTCTTATACTCCTCTACACGATGAACTCTTTTTCAATATGAAACTTCCTTTGATTAGCTCGAAGCTGAAATAATGCGACTTCGCAAGGAGAATGAGCGTATCATGAAGGAACGCAGGGAATACGAGAATGCAATTCAAAGAGCGTTGCTGCGAGGTGTCTCCTCTTTAAATGTCGAAGCGCTGAGAGTCCTCCGTTGTCCTCCGATTCCTTGTTGCACCCCTTGCGCGCCTTGTCCCAATTCGTAAGTTTATATAGAGTAATACTCGATTAAATTCGTTTAAAAACGTTTTAAATGAAACAACTCTATTGAAATTTAAGCATACACGCTTGTATTTTCTATCTGGTTGTCGATAATTGCCAACAATCTAATCAACGATCGAGGCGAATCGACCAGTAATTTCATCTAAAAGGAAAGAAATTCAATGGTAACGTGTTAAGTATCACGCTTGGGTACACGTGAAATGTTCGCCAATGCGGATAGTCTTCCGCATCTGGAACAAAGGGCAGGAAAAACGAGCGTGATATTCCGCTCGATCGACAGACAGTCTAGTCGAGGCCAGTCTTGACTCACCAAAGTTTCACTTGCAGGGAACCGATCCCAGTCTGCAGAAGGGAGCCAACGACCAAAGGTTGCGTCACTCAGCGATCTGGTAACGGAAAAAATGGCCCTCGAGATCTAGGTTCTTGCACAGTGAAGCGACCTTGCGCCAGCCCCTGCTGTTCCGCTGGAAAAAGTAGGAAGTCTGCGTCGAATAACAGCATGATCTTCCTTCTTCATCAAGGAGATGCGGGAACTGTTTGTGGCTCGAATGTTACACCTATGTCGAAGGTCTGTGGGCAGCCTGTGATGAAGAAGATCGAGATACCGCCGTGTCCTAGATTCAGATGACGAGGTTACCTTTTCTTTTACTAAAAGATAGTTGATACTCTAGGAGATTGTATATTTTCTGATAAAAATTTCTTAATAATGTATAGTAGTGATAATATTAAGATTTTTTGAGGAAAACCAAATGCATTGCGTAGGCAATCTGTAGGTAATTTATATTTGTTTTAGGTGTGACGCGCGCAGGGTGGATAAGCTCATGATGACGTCCAAGATCTGCGTACATGGAATACGTCACGTGAAAATGTGGCGTGGGACGTCATAGTCTGATAATGACTGTGAATGTATTTAAGAGGAAGGAAGAAAAGTCTACGTCAGTGAAAATCGCAACAGCCTTGAAGCGACGATGAAAGCGTGCAGTGAACGAGAAACGTTTCAGCTTTTTTCAGTGGGGTTTTCTGACTCGGGAAACTCGATGCATACTATCTGCTATTTCATTCTAGTCTTTGTGTGCGTTTATGAAGGTAGACGTAATAAAAAGTACACGTTCGTGAAAGTATAAATATAACTTTATATAACATCGTCAGAAAAATATTATAAATATTAAACATTCATTCTCATAAATAACATTAAGATTTTATTTCATTGCTTTCAAAAGTGGCAAAATAGAATCGGAGGCTACACCGAAAGTTGCGTAACACCGGTTTCAACATTTTACAATCTGATACCTGAACCACGTCGGTATCGGTATATTTTCATGGAAGCTTGACGAACGCGCGACAAAATCATACCATATGCTTTGTTAAATAATACCATAGACCCCTTTGTGATTTGCATTCATCAAGCTTCCAGATTTGCTGGCCGTATACTGGCAGATTTTGTAAGGGTAATACCATGACTGTGATTCAACGCAGTCAACAGGCTTATTAGTATAAACGATTAAAAAATAAGATACATAATGTTACACCTTTCTTAAGTATTGAAATTACTTGCATAAGACTGTGTTTGAACATATAAACAAAATCAAACACAAACCTACCATTAGTTTTTTTCTCGTCTAAGGGAGTAGCGATTAAGTTATAGAAACTAAGACAGTAACGGTACAGAATATTCAGGATAGTTTAGTGACGCGTAATGTATGGCTGAAACATTGCGCGTCGGAACTGATCGCTCTTTGAATAAACAATAGAAACAGAAAGAAATCGCAAGATAGTGGAATGTAAATTAAGACCACTTCGCGTTGCAAAACGTATGGCTGTGACGTTTCACGACCGCGAAACGGCTAATAAAATTGAAAGCGTTATAGTTTCTTTACAATGAGCACTCACTTCCACGTAACAAACTTATCGATGTTTCTTCGTCGACAGTACGTATTGTAAGCGACACGTTCCAGTGGGAATCGTTAATATAGACACTAAAATACATGTATTGTCACAAGTACGAGGTGATCCACTGAAAGTGTCTCGCGGGGCTAACTTCTTTTATGTCGATCAAGAAACTTCCCCGAAGAATTTCCTAACTTTTTATTTTATCGACGACGCAGTCGCCCGATGAAAGTTACTTCCCTAGGCAGATATATTAATAACACTACAAATGTAAAGCATAACAATTGAACATTTATAGTTGTAGCTGGTCCAGCAGCACGGTAGTGTTATCAACATATTTTCAGAAGCATCTTCATTGGACGCAGATTCTCGGGCGTCGCCGTCATCGATCGCATTTGCGAAATCATTGGTAAGTTCCACCAGAGAACTGTCTGATAAAGAATCACTCTGTTCTTCTTGGAACTTACGCAATGTCCCAGCAAACAACTACCATATTGTCTCTGTGTCACTCAATCAGCAGTTTAAGAGCGTTTTCATCCAATACGTCTCAAACAACGTTGTCCAACCTTATTACTCATTTTGTCGTAACAATTCTTAGAACTATCTTGGCTCTTAGACAAGGTTATTGTACCAAAGAATTACATTCAACATTGACGCGTGCTGGATTTGGCCGTTTGCGGGAACAATCGGAAAGGAATGTTACGAATAAGCACACGATCGATCTCTTTTTTTAGACGCCTTTTGTAGTGAGGTAGGGCGAAACGTTGAGATATGAATCGGGGCCCTCGTGTATACGTGGTCCCTTGGTCGATGATGATCAACACCCAGTCCAGAATCAAAAAAGAGGTACGAAGAGGGTTTACTTGCTGTGGACCAGATTTAGGAATTCTTCACGGGTCTTCGGGTCGTCCCGAAACACGCCCAGCATCGTTGACGTGACCGTCTTACTATTTATCTTCTGCACTCCCCTCATCACCATGCACATATGCCTGCAAAGATACAATCTTTCCTTAGATTTTTTGCCCTATCAGCGACTGATATTCGTTGCATAATTAATCACGCCTCACCGTTATAATCGAGAGCAATCAATTCACCATGCATTAATATACAAGGTGTTTAAGAACTGTACGTGGAAACGTGACTGGTTGAAATTTATGATCAGAAATGGAATATTTCTAGTAAAATTAGTGGCTTTTAAGGTATTCAGGGTTTAGACTACATTCCTTTTAGTATGTCGGTACAGTGTGATTCATAGAGACTTTGGAATTTCCAAGCAATCATGAATCTGCGTTTTTTACCCTTCTTTCACAGCGGTTTCTTTTTCCTTGATTTAAGAGTGCCAGCGTAACTATCTCAAAGCTTGGAAGCTTTTTACTGAGAAACTAATTTTTACACCCACAATTCTGAACCACCGCTGTTATCCAACGCACGCACAGTAATGATTATTGTAATTAGTATGCGTTACGATGGTCAATTAAGCGGATATCGTTCCTGTTAATAACTGGTAACGCATGTTCGCGACGTTATGAAAGAAGGCGTGATTAGCATCGACAACGTGTTCCTATCATTGATCTAATTATTGGTTTATCATTTCTGGGCGTTTACAGAAGCATCGTTGAAGACACTGTCGGCCTTCGTTGCGAGGCAGCCTCGGTTCAACCTGTTTTCCTCTTTCGATCGTACACCAGTTGGCCAAGCCAGTTACGGATCACGATTAGAGCAATTATCGTTCCCAGCCGGATTAATATTAATACCATTCGATCGGTAGAGCGATCTCAATCTGTCATCGATACGCTTACACACATCCTTCTACGACATATCTTACGTTACACGCTTGTTAACCGAGAATTCAGCATTCCCTGCTAAGAGAATGCACTTCAATTCTTTCGCGACAGATAGCACTTTATTAGCGCAAGGTCGCGTTCTTGCGTGCGAATAGTCCTTGCGAAAACTATTGCTCAAGCCCTCGAGAGCGCGTTGAAACGAAACCGCGACGTTCGATATACGATTTCATGCCGTTTCTCAATAGGTTTTCGTCTTTGGGAAATCGACAGATCCGTCGATCCCTCCAACGCTTAGGATACTTACACTCCTTCAACAACCACGGCCACTCCAGCTGGCTGCACCGCCTTTGTCACCGCCACTGCGATCTGCTTCGTGAGTCGCTCTTGAACCTGAAGACGTCGGCTGAAGATCTCCACGATTCTGTGAAAAAGGGGAAATATTTTCAATCATATGGGGAAAGAGGAATCGTTGTAAGATTGATTATAGAGCTATGCTAGGTTTCATGCCAGATTTGATGCAACTTTTTGGCAGTCTTCCTACTTCTTTATGAAATCTTAGAGATGGTTTAGGAAATACGTTTTTCATTTAATTTTCTGTGTGTATTCTCTTTTAAATGTTACGTGGAAGAAAGTCCCAACAAGTTGCACAGCCTTGTACGTGTAGCAAATCGAATGGCTGAAATTCTACGCGTGGCGCACCAGTTTGAAGGCTAATGTTAAGTTCACAGCGAGATCTCGACTTTTTAAATCACTGAAGGCGACGTTTAACGAGTAAACGAAACACACGACCAATCGAACGGTGTTGCGTGAAAGTGTTCGAGGTGCCTACGATCAGCGCCGTCGTATTCTTTCTTCCCGCTTTAATATTCCTTTGATCAAGGCCGTAACTACCGCCGATGCAATTTGTTATCTCGAGGAGTTGTGAAACACCGCGTATCAGCATGTCCCGCGAGACTGCACTCGACTCTTGGCCACTTTAGCGAACTTTATTCTAATGGAGGTAACAGAAATGGAAAAATTGAAGAGATGTGTGTATGGTCCTAACGATCTTACTGGAGTATTTAGGTTTAATTGTTAAGCTTTTACTGTGAGATATTTTATCATCTCAAAGAAAAAAAAATGAAAAACTTGATAAACGTGTGACGAGTAATTAAGGATTAATATATTATACCTATAGTGCACGTGCTGGGTAATCAATCGAATCAAGGTAAAATCAGCGAATAAATGCACGGTCGAGTGTCTGAACGATGACAGCTCAATCGAACGGTTTAATTGAAATAATAGCTGGCTCCAATTAACTCCTTCGTTTCTTCGCAAGAGAATATTATACCCTGGACTTAATACTCGGTTACTCGAAATTTAATTGCACCGCCGTCTCCAATTACGAGTGTCGACAAATCTTGTCTCCCAAGGTTTCTAATAAAGTAAACTCTTCATTACCTGGCCAATTTGCTGAGTCCCAGGATCTTCTTGCAAGGCAGATAACCGATCGAAACTTTCCCGTAAAATGGTACCAAGTGATGCTCGCACATAGAGAACATCTCGATGTCTTTCACTACGACCATCTCGTCGTGGTCCTCGTCAAACACTGCATCATTTATGACGTCTGAAACAGAAAATAATAAATGAAATATTAATTACTCGACTTTTGCTGCATTTTATTAAAATGGCAAGAATTAAAATAAAAAGAAGAAAAAGGAAATTTTAGTAAAAAAGTGTCAGAGTCGTATACGCAGTTGTTGAATTTTATAGGAGAAGTCGAAGAATTTTGCTCCAAGAAAATGAGATGATCCTACACAAACGTACAAGGATAGCCGAGAATCCTAGTTGAAATTCCTCCGCGAAGGAACATCCTGCACGTGGCTTAAGGTTCTCGCGAATCCTGGCTGTGATTTACCCGGTATTGACCTACTTACTACAGCCCAGAGCTAGTGGTAGTGTGTAAATGTGAATCAGTGGTTGGTAGGTGTTGGCGAGTAGGTAATGGAGGGTGCTCTCCACCGTTTCCACGGCAACCTTAACAAGAAACACCTTCACAATGACCGACAACGACGAAACGCGAATTCACGGTCCCTTTAACCAACTGTACTTTTCCATATGCAACACTGGTGTAATATCAAATGATAAACGACACCTTATGATTCTTTAAGACAAAGCGAGACCACGACTAGCTCTCGACTTGGCTTGTTGGAATTTATCTTGACCCCTTTCCACTTTGTGCACGTGTTCACCCTTCCACCCACTCTGAGCAATTTCCTTTTTTACATCAGCCACCTTATGAGCGGTTCAAACCATGATACTTAATTCTACGACTGAGTGAATCAACTCCAAAGATTTCTAATAAGACTTTTTTCAGTCTCTCAAGAAAATACAGCGTTGTCTCGATACAAGCTTTAGAATTGGAATTAATTAAAAGCTCAGAAGATACAGAAATCTCGTTTTTTAAGTTTGAATTCTGAAGGTACTATCGAGCTTATATCGAGACAAAACTGTGTTCTGCAATTACGTTTAGACTTCGATAATTAGAGACCCTCAGTAATAAGATCTTCGATAAAAAGCGAAGACCGATGACGTGCTTACAGTCAAGGATGTCTATATATGTTTCCAGTGGGAATTCAGCCAAGCCTATCAACGAGAATGAAAGACAAAGAGGAATTGCGTGGGAGAAAGGGGAATGGTTTCACGGATAGTGCTGGAGGGTGGTTAGCGAAAGGAGCTAAGCTTTTCCTAGGAAAGTGCTCGGGCCTCGTTTCAGATTCACTGGGTCGACTCGGAGTACCGTTAACCAGGCTTATCTCGAGGGCAGTTCCACTAGAATGACAGAGGGGTGGTTAAGTCCAAGTGAATTAAGCTCCTTTCCACCACCTGTAGCTGCTGCTGACTACTTCACGTATTTCTCGTCAGGCTCATACTCCAGCTATCTCACATTTATAGTTATGGACTGTAACAGGTACATTTGGAGCTACAATTTCGCTATACTATTTGCAGAGCTTTTTTGTAAAATTCTCTTACAGAGTTAAATTCTCTGAAAAGAGAATTGTACAAATAGCAAAAAGTATAAATATTCAATACTTCACTAATCAGTATCAAGAACTATATCCTACAATAGTAAAAAAGGGAACATGTTCATTCATAAAGAACAATGAATGTAAAAAGAAAATTGACGATCGTATTATAGTTACAGATACTTCTATAAATTTCAAAAGTCTCGCTCATATAATTCTCGAAAAACTGGAGATCATATTTGCTTTAGACTAGACACGAATCTATCAAGGACTGACAAGCCTAACAATAGGTGCAACTTGCAACAATTACGAAGCAAGTTACTCTCGTTAAATCAGTTGAAGGGACTTTCCGAGTAATCGATGGCCTCTGAGCTATCAGTCGAACGAAGTTAGGAAAATTCAATGCAAAATGGTGGCGATAAATTGTAATTTCGATGGCAAAGGATAGAGCACAATTGCGTTATAGACAGCCGGGACGGCCTGATTTTGCTTTGTAGCCCCGTGGACCTGTAATTACTTTAGAACAGTAGCAGTTATACTTTGTACAGGACAAATGGAAGGAAAAGGTGAAAGGTATTCTTCTCGGGCTCTACCGCGCGTCCCTGAGACATTTATGCCGCAAGCTTCACGCTCTCTTTTTTTTCAATCGTACGTTAAGTCTTCCTCTTTCTTTCCTCCTGACAGATCTCGAGTGGGTTGCAGCGGAAAGAACGAAAAGTAAGGCACTTTTCTCGAATGACTGTCTTCTCCTATCTTATAGGTCATATATCGTCCGAGGAAATTGATTGAATTGAAGGAAATTGCCTACCAGATTGTACATACAGTGATTATACTTTTTATTAGTTTCTAGATTTGAAAATAATTTCTAGAAAAAAAATAGTAGAATATATTTCACCGACTTCTATTTCTATTTTATCTGTACTTATAAATCCATAGAAAATTGAAAATGAGTCTAAAGTCGAAGCTAGTCGTGGAAAAATGAATAATTGCAGTACTAGGAAGTCGCTTATATCCAATTATTGCAGATTATTTGTAGTCGTATATAATCATAATTTAAGGACAGTGTTATGTTATTTATTACAGTCTTATGTATTTTACGTGGTACCAATGCAGTCCTTAAGCTTATATCTCTTTTTATATAAGACGACATTACTGGCATTGCGTTGGAAGTGAACGTTCAGACAATGTCCGTGAATTTTTTTGCTCTTACTGTTTTCCAGTTTTTCTGAATCACTTCGTTTCCGGGATAGAAACATCTTTTACATAACATTTCTCATACATATCGAGGCTTTCACAGTTATTATCGCCACTCGTTAGCATTTTATTCTGTCCATTAAAATATACTCAGAGAATTCCTCCTTTTCACCTTTATCACCCACGCTATTCTATTTGTTACATTTAATTAGAGAAAAAGGAAGGTGAAAAACGACTCACCATCAATACTTTGATCGTAGCCTTTAGTGAAGAAAAGCATTGCCTTCGCAGCACGTTCCGGCGTCTTTAGGAGCCCCTGTCGATCAGGATCCTCGCCGAGAGAGCTCAAAAGTAGCCTGTAACTTCGTGACATTTCCGGAAGCAGTGCCTCGCGCGTGGGTGGCCTGTGATCCAGCTCTAAATCGTGATGGAACATACACTTCTCGTGTCCTGGAACAAGAAAATATCAAGAATTCCTTTCTATTCTTCACAGACCTACACATAAAAATTATTGATTCCTGCAATGCTCTGCTCCATCTCATGATAAAAGGAAACCAATCTGAGGCAACGGGTGTATTTCCATCGTATTTTTAAAAGCACAATTGCAAGGAATCATAGAAATGCAAAAGGCATACAGAACACACATTCTCGCGACATTTACGAAACCTACGGTGATTTTTCACTTCTGAACGAGGAAGGCAGCGTGGCGAAAGAAGTGTGCAAACATCAACAACGCTGTTATCTCTCTCAGTGACCCGCGATGACAGAGGATTTACAACAACAGATTCGTCTGCGTGTGGTAACGAAAACTGTCCATTTCCCTTATTTTCTGCCGCGGAATCAGTTTTTCTAATTACAATACAGTAGGATCTCGATTAATTAGTTTAACTAGAGACTTCAATCCGAAAGACCTTTCTAACGTCTAATTTTGTCATTTTCCTTGTCATGTTCCTCAAGAATATTATCTATAATTAAGCTTCCTTATCGCGCACTAGTATCTTCACTCTCCCACAAAATTTCGATCATTTTCATCATGGACCGAAGAAAATGGCTGCTGAGAAAAATTGAACAGCTCATAATAAAAAAGACCGCGTCAATTTTTCTCTTCCCCTACGAGAGCAAAAAAGATACTGTAGTACCTTTAATTCTCGTTCAATCAATTGATGTCCTTTTTAAAGCAGATAGCTTCCATCATATTGCGAATCTCCTTTCTAGCCACTAGACTGTGCTCCCATTAAAAAAAATCGTAAAATCAGACAAGGGCTGTTTTGTTACGAGCTCTTCAATCGCAATCGGACTTGATAAAGGAAGGCAAGTGTTGATGAATGCCGAGACAATGAAACATAAGACGGATATACATTAAAAATTCCTCGAACCAGTTTCGTTTTTTTCCACGCGAAACGTGCGAACGATCTTGTATTAATAGACGACAGAGCGTTTTCATTGAGGATTAGCATAAGCAGTTCGATATCGATCAGAATCGGCGGAATCTCGCGCGCGACGCGTCTCGCCTAGTGCCACGCGTTGCCGAACTTGTTGCATAACGATTAAAGGCGTCGCGCGCCAAAGGAGCGGCGGGAACCGCGATATTTTCCATCGGTAGAAATAATTTATCGCTTGTATAACGCTCCATTTGCGACGGACGAGCAATCTAGAACGTATTAAGCGAGAATATTGCTGTCGGGGACCTCAGCGCGTCGATTTTATTCACGGACGAGCGCAAGGATCCCTGCCACCGAACGCTGGAACTGACGCATTCACGATGGAAAACTAAGTTAACCCCATCGCTCGCTAATGAACCGTATCTGTGTAATTGAATCGAGTAATGACGTTTGCGCGACACCGACTCGATCAGGGGTTTCGATTCTGCGCGATTGATGTCCCACGCAGTGTACACTTGTTCCAAAATGAATGCTAATGGTTTTGTTAACACGCGTGGCTCGTTCGCTCTATACTTTAGTAAGATAATTATCATTTTTGGAGGTTTGTATTGGACAGTACAAAGCTGAAAGTGATTAAAGGGGTGTTTATAGAGTCAGAAACTAATTTTTAAATTTTCGAAACTCGATACTCTCGAAATCATTTTTATATTTTATTTAGTACCTGATTCTTTACAACTCGACCCGTAACGTTTCAGTCAGTGCACAATCGAATCTCAATTATTTCATTCAAGGCGACTGTTGTTCAGTATGACAATAAAAGTACAATAAAACATTGACTGAGACTTATATGAGTCACTACTATCAGAGGACTACAATAAAAATAATTATGAGAAGACTCCAACTTCGAGTCTCCTGTTACACCGATTAACCAAGGTCCTACCGTTCATTTTTCGATTAATAAACATTCCCTCTATCTAAACTTCTTCTTACTCTAAAAGTTAATTCATGATTTCACTTTCCTTGAGAAGAAACATTCCTCAACCATCTATTTACCCGTGGAGATGAGTCGAGTGCGTGCCACGTTCGAGAGATCAAGTCTAAGCTAATTATGCACCTGTTCAACAATCGACGCCCTCGAATCGGAGAAAGAACCAAAATGATGCGTTCACGTCGCGGTTCGTGAATTAACTCTCTCGAACGAAGGACAGCAAATGGAATTTTCCCCAGCCTTTTCCCGCCGAAATAAAAACAAAAGGCGTTCTCTCACGGAAAGTCGATAGTCATGCTACGAGGATCGTACATTCGTAACGTTACAGTTATGCGTTACGTACGATCATAACTGTACCCCAACAGTTCCCAGGCTTTTTATCATTTTAAGATCAGCGGGTACGATTGACCCGGAAACGAGAACTATGGCGCGAGTGCTCCCCGAATCTTTTTCACGGGCCGCGGCTCGATTGAACGATACCGCCACGGTGCACAGAACCAAATTAACTTTTCGTGCCCCGCTGGATACGTCCAAGAACGCGAGGAACAATGACGGTGAGGCATGTAAGAAAGAAGAAAACTCTGTAACACCTTTTCCTCTAAAAAAAGATTTAGGTCTGATCGCAACTATTGTCCTAGTTTTTGTATCAGGTAAACAAAAAAGTTCTGTCGCTCTTGAAGTTACAGGAAGATCGCTTGTATTTTTTAAATAAAATAATTCTGTTTCCCAATTCATATTCAACTATGCTTCTAACAAAAAGAAGACTGAGGAAACTGTTCTCTAGTAAAGAAAAGTGTTTCCTAATAAAAGGAAATAAATTGTTTCTGATTAAAAAGCTCTGCTCGATTTAAGAACTAAACTCTTCCCAGCGCCAATGAATTTCGCTTATCAAACCTCCCAAAGCAATGAATGATTTACTTATCCTACTCGAAATATACAACATAAACAGCTCTTAACTATCAATGAAGCTCCATTAATCAGTTCATCACACTACAAACAAACTGCACCGTACTACGACCATACAAGCAATGAATAATACGTATGTTGCAATCTCCCTTGTCACAATTTCTGTTTAATCTAACAGATTACCCATTCAAGGAATCTAAGAAGGATAATTTCCAATATCTAGAAGGCATACCTGGCGTAGTCGAAGTTCGAGGCGTTCTGGGGGTCCCTGGCACATCCATATTACCCTCCTCAACATTCTCGGACCAGGAAACAGCCCTGAGGGGTCCAGGCTTCTTGATCACCATCGTTCGATCGTCCTCGCCATCGTATATACTCGAGTCCTTGATTTTTGTGCACTGATTGGATACCCCGTTCATGACTGACCGACCCTCCTCCTCTTCCAAGCGAAATTCCCTGCAGCCTCTTTCTGGATCTGTCACGTCTCGGCGAAAACGGCGGCGATCCAGCTAGAAAATTGATTCGAGACGTCTTAACTGGACGAAAGAGCAGAAAACAAAAGGGAGTCGAAGAGCGGGGCAGATACTAAGCGCGAGTCCATGACAATAACGTATTATCGAACTATTTGCTAATATTACGACAATAACTGCCGCGGCCGAGCCTTATTTATCTTCGTCGAATCGTATTACGCGCCGTGAACGTTCACGCGGCCGCCTGGCTTTCGAATGCAGAACGTACGCGATCTGTTTCGCGATAACTATCGAAAGGGCATCGTGTGCCGTCGATAGGGGCCGACGGGAATCGTTTTCGACCACCTGCAAGCATTTTAAGAGCGATCGCGCTCTTCCGTATCGGCCGCGATACAAAGAAAGCGCGTCTCGATCGGCGCCTCGGCACCACGTGATCGCCGATCAACGTGCGAGTCGCGCGCTCGCTGATGGATGAAACTTTTCGTATAGGGAGGAAACTGATTACTTGAAAAATAGACTATCTATCTTATTTGACATTTCCGGAAAAATCTGAATCCCCTCACAGTGATTGAAACATATGACCATGTATGAAGCTACTTTTCTAACTTTCTACTGCTCCAGTGAATCCCGACGAAGGGGCAAACTCTCATCCACCAGCTACAGATCGATGCACTGGCAGATGAGGGATCATAAAAAACAGAGAAGAGCGTGAAACAGATGAAACTTACTCTCAGTCAGGTTCAGTCACTCGTTTCGCGTGCACCCCACAGAGGCCCGTCTGGTACCCTCTTGAACCAATCGAGCGGCGTTACTTTTCGCTGTTCCTCGAGCGCCGAGAGATACGCGACAGAAACGAAAGAGGGGAATAGGAAGAAAGGAGAGTTGGTGGACGAGCGAAGGAGGAAGGGTCGTGAAGTCGCTCGGCCGAGTGGCGCAGTGTGACTGAACCGACGGAACCGTGGAGAGTGCGAATGTCCCCTGTGTCTCGTTCCCTCCTCGTTCCTCTTTCTAGCCGCGTTTCTGCCTCTCTTCGTGCCACGAAACGGTCTCTCGTTTTCTCTTCCGCTCTCGGCTCTCTGTCAGAGAGTCTCTGGCTCTCTGACCCTTTTATCTAAGAAACAGTGTGTGACCGTAGGTTGCGCCGCAGCACTGACCGTACACGGCCTCCGAAAAGCAAAGATTTCCGCGACTGACCAGCGACACGTCGCGTCACGTTCGGTATATATCGGGAGAATGCAAGTGCACGGTGAGAGTGATACGCGGGAGAGTGAGACGACGCCCTCCCTCCCAGCCGATCCTCCCCCTACACGCTGCGAGAGGGAAATACCCAGCTGAGGCTGGGTTTGCGCGCGCCACGGGAGTTAAGGTTACGGGTTCCCTTGCGACGCGCGGCGACGCCGATTGGCGGGTTCCTTGGCTACTGTATGGAAGCGACGAGGACGACGCGGCACGTTTACGCTAAAAGCATGCCGGCGATTATCGCTCGCTGACTGTTTTATAACAGGCCCTTTCAACGAGTCTTAGGGAATTTCGAGTTTCTACAGTGGCTCGTGAAAGGGTTTTAATTGTGGGCTGAGATATTGTTGCTTTTCCAATTACTGTAATTTTGTGGCAAAGCGATTTTAACCCCTTCATGCTTTTTGCATGAATCACGCATGATCACGCGATGATGCATGATGGATATATGTTAGGAGTTGGAGAATTGAAACATTAGGCGCCAATTTTTACCACCCCTAGGTATATGTCTTTTTCGTGAAGAGGGTTAAGTATTAAAAAATCAACGAAGCGCAGAGGGCACTCGCGCTGTGTTACAAGATGGGTCAACATTTTTCAATTCATCTATCAGAACCTGCTTAAATATCATGATACCAGTTCATGGAATATTCTATATGTATTATAATTTATGCTAAGATTAAAAGTGCACCATATTCCTTCGCGCCTAACCTTCCTACAAGCGCAATTACGATTTATAATTACGCACTCGTCAGGGGGGCAGATTGAGACGTGTATCAATGACATTCTCCGTGATGTAACGACGTTCGAGTAGTTGTCGCGCGAAGGTTGATAGCTCGAAGATGTAATTTGTCACTTCAGTTGGCTCGATAGTCGTTTATAAAGACGTAGGTAAAGGTGTAGGATTGGAAATAATTGCGACAAGTGGGAATGAACATTTAGGTTGACTGGATCTACAGCAAGAATAACGAACCCTATCCTCGTGGGATTTTCAGAAGCCGACAGCCGAGCTTACGTCACTGTGATTTCCGACCGGTTCCTTAGCGCTTCTCATTTCCTTCTTTTCGCAGGATTTCTTGATGCACCTGACGCACTTGGCATTTCAAGCGTGAATCATATTTGCGTTAATCCAAGTATTGTTTACCGAAATGATGAGGATTTATTTCTAAAATAGATGTGTTTGTTATTTAGATTTGCGTATATGTATTGTATGTAATGACAGTAGGAGTACAGTAAAATATCGATTGAAGATTAGACAGTGATCCAATGGTAGTATGAGAGATTGTCAAAGATAATTAATGTAGTTTCTAAAAGGGTGCTTCAGGGTTAATTCTTATTGTCAGATTATCGAGATCCTACTATCCTCCTCCGAAGAAACGCGAAATATTTTATTGCTATACTGATCGTATAGTTACTTATATTTAGAGTCACGTATTTTCGAGAAATACGCGCGATGCTCTTTAGTGATCGCATGATATTGGTACCCTATCGTAATTACTGTTATAGATAATTAATAGTAAGTGTGATGAAGTGATAGTTGTACCAACTAGCCCTGCCTTGTTGCAGTAAATTAATTTAAACGTCTATGAGGTTATCGTGATATTCCAATGGGGTTATTAGGTTACAAAGGACTTGAACGTAGGATCAAATAAGTAAAGTTATGGCGCACCTGTTATACTACTCCGTAATAATAAATCAAATTTCCCTAACTATTGAATTTCAATCATGGTTTATGAACTTTTCCTGATACATATTCTTAATTTCAGCTTTTATGAACTACTTAACGATAAGTTCTATTTATAACAGATCATTAAAACAATAAATGAAAATTTTAACTGTAACTAACGATAGAAAAATTCAGAGTCATAAAAGAAATAACAATAAGACGGTAAACGCAGCAGCACGTGTCAATTGTCTCATAGAGTAGAAACAATCTAATTTAGATTGGACTATGTTTTTATTTATTTATTTATAAAAATGGAACTAGTCCTATGATGTATAATAATATACATTTATACATATCACTTTTTGTCACCTATAAGAAATCTGTCTTTATTTATAGACTTCGAATTGTATTTTCTTCACCCTCGACTATACAACTTCTTGATGCATAAACATATGATTGCACATTTTGTCTCTGCACGATCGGTAAGAAAGAATCGATTATTGAATAATGCCTCCACGGCGCGTTGCTAAAGTATGTAGCACAAAAGCATGCATCAACTAATCTACAATATCTCTTCCATATTCATACTTGCACTATTAAAACTCGTCCGAGTTCGACCGACCTTAGAATCTCACAATCGATGTAAACCTCATAATTAATCGAAAAGCGTTTAATTAACGAAACGATAAAATCTCGTTTCAATGCTGCATGATTGATACAATCCATCAGCTGGGATGTAATTGAGATGATCGCAATTTTGCATTCAGTGTTACGTGTAGTTTGATCGAAAAGGATGAAAAAAAGAAGGAAAGGTGATTACGTTGAAAAGCTAAGTGGATTGGCTAAGAATTCGAGGTCATTCTCGCGTAACAATCAAGAACAACATCGTGTAGAGGCGTGCAATGATATGTTGTCAAGAAATTGCATATGTACATATCTCAAAAGTGACACAACTCAAAAAACGCGATTTCTTGTAGTTACGCTCATAAAGTACTTTGGCAAATACTTCTCTATTCATATTATTGGAATAATATTAATAAAATAATTGATTGAAAATAACCAGTAGACGCGTTTTTCTACAACCATGAAAACGAAATATATGATAACGCAGTGTCGCATTTGAGACAATTAGAACGTAGCCTCTTTAATCATCGGGTACTTAGATAATAATATGTATATATAAAATTAGCGTATCATAAATTTCTCTCTAAGTAGTTTAAGAGATAGATTATGAGCAACTAAACGATCATGTTTTATCGTAATTATATCTAACATTAGTTATTCTAAATTATTTCCGTAAACATGGATAAGTTACTCTTATAGATGGCCTTATTTAATTTCAATCGGTATTAACTAGTTCGTGTTAACCTTTATTTAATAAAAATACATACGACTCAAATCTATATTCTGTCTCTGTTTGCTTGTATCACGGTGACCAGAAATTCTATACAATAATCAAGTACTCTGCTCTAGCTACGCTATGCATGTGTTCTACCCTAGTACAGATACTTGATATTACTGCATTTATTTAGCATCCTACCCTACACAGACACTCGATATCGCTTTCTCAATACCGTTTCGTTGATATTTAATACGAGCTGAATATAAATCTGCAGTAATGCGACATCGAGACCATGCACTAAAAAGAAATGCAATAGATACAGGGAGGATGGTGATATAAAGATGCATACGTTCCAGTCTGTCGATCGAAGGAATTAGCATACAGGAACTTTCCACGTATCATGTCGAACTTGTACAATTCTATTTATTAATCATATATCGTTTGAGAAAATAGTTGCTCAAAATATAAAATTATGTCAAGTTGAAATTATAAAGGTTACTTTACCATCAGTCGATAATTTATGAACATGGACGATTATCAAGCTAACTTTGAAATAATTTCTAAAAAAATGTATATATATCATGCATGCATTAAGCTTACTTTTAAGTGGTAGACGTACGTAGCTATTGAGATCGAAAAATACTTGATAAATTATATTTTCTTCTGTACATGTTTCAAAGCATTACCCCATTTCCATCTTTGGCGTGTATATGTGCAGAATTTTGCTCATTGGTACGTACCTTTTCTTATTTTCTTATTTCTTACACTTGTAATAGATAATGAAATAGGAATACATTTTGATGTATACTCTAATGTACAAATATCTGATGTACAGATTTCCTCAAAAACCAAATTTAGAAACACTGGTTTTGGGAATCATGTGCAGTGCAACATTATGCAATAAACATGTAATGTAAATTAATAAATTTAATTTAATGGATATACAAAATCCTGTTACCATTTTCAAAACGCATTCAACGTTACCGATTTAGTGAGAAATAAGATAGCAACGCCACCAGTGACTATAACCAAAACCAAATAATCGGCGGAAAATTTAAAAGTTAAAAAAGATACGAATCATACTTCTGATAAAAGTTATACGAAAATGTATCGCATAATATTGTAACATTACCTATTTAGTTAAATAAGAATATGTTCTTTTAGTAATAAAATTCAAGTTTATTCAGAGCGTAATACAAATGATTAACATATATTAAAGCAGATTAAATAAAGTAACATTAACATATTATAATTTATAAATATGATAATTCGAATAATGTGCGCTTAACAAGCGAAGCTTAATAGTTTTTAATTATTAATAAATATAGTATCGAGAACTAAGTAGACTATCAAGTTCCTATGTTATTAATTACAAAAAAAAAATAAACATTTTATGGTATTAACAAATATAGAAATTTTAATTTGATAATTCATAAATGCAAAAAATAAATGCACATTCACCAAATACAAATAGCAAATTATTCAGGAACAATATCATACATAAGCTTTTTTATATATTATTTTAGACATTTCTATTTATGACGATAGATCGGTATTACGTTCACGTGTAAAGTTATCACACGTATCTTGAATTTAAAGACTTTCTAAAATTTAATATCAAAATGTTGAAATGAAAACTGTATGAAAGATTGTATGGTAGCCGCAAAATGAATTGTATTTGTATAAACTCTTGTGTATCATGAATACTATTTTCAAAATATGAATCTTTTTGGAAGTGGTATGAAACGCATTCATTGAGATAAAAATACTTGCTGTTTCAAAATATTCTTCTCGATAGTTAATATTAGTCATAAATATGAAAATGTTAGTATTATATTCATATATAGATTAAAAAAAAACAGTGCCGTCTTCTTACGTTCTCAGTATCCATCAACATACAACGAGGTGGAACATTATACATGAGCATAGAATATTTTACGTTTCAATGGATGAAACAACTTCAAATTTTATGTTTTTCTTATTTAATTCTTCGATTAATGATGTTTTGGCGAACGCAGCACCAGGAGGGAGAACGCCACCACTAAAATAACAAATCAGAAGAGTTAATTCTTATGCTCGAATCTATAATGAAATGAATAATAAAATGTACGATAAAGAGAGAAATATAAACATACTTATCAGGCATTTTATCAGATTCCTTCAGAATTGTCACAGCAGAAAGTAATGCCATAATGCACGTAGCACCATATCCAGGGTTAGAAGCGCTGACTTTAGTGATCATTGTTTTATTTGGTGGATTTTTATGTTTATCAGTGGGCTCTGCCAATTTTTCAGTCCAACCTTCTGCTCTAAATTGTATAGAGAAGTTGCTATTTTCCATTAATTCTGCTGTAGGACCTTCGTGAGTCACATATCCACAAGAGAAAAATGCAGGGTACTACAAGAGTCCAAAAAATCAGTACTAATATTACATAAATTCAGTAAAAAATATTTGAACATACCTTCAATAACAAATTGCGACCAAATTCAAATTTCGACAAAACAAAGAAGATCAAGCCAAAAAACATAGTAGCCAATACAGTAAGAAAAGATCTGTAAATTAAAAAATTATTAATGTAATTTGATACATAATATTCTTCAGAGTTTAACAACATATTATACAGGAACTTACTTGAATGTAATATAAGTCTGAATTTGTGCTGGTCTCTGTTTGTATTTTTCATACAAAAATCGTTGGGTACGTAGAGCCACAGAACGATCAGCTCCTGGAAATATTATAGCCCATTCACCTGATTCAGGACATTGATGAATCAAACCTCTGAAATAAATATTGACATTACAGTATTTTCGGTACTCAGATGTCAGGATAGTAAGAACTCTGATATATTTATTAATATTATTCTCAACCTTCTTTTGAGCTTTGGACTGCACAGAGGCAATCTTTCAGGATATAATTGTTTACGTAATCCACGTAATTCATTAGAATGTGCCACACCATAAACTGCAGATTCATAAGTTCCATAATGAACAACAGCACCCTTAACTTTTTTGGATGACCAAAACTTCAAATATGTTTCAATGGAATTGATATCACCATTGAAGCGGTCTTGTGTGAAAATCACACCAAGATCACATGGTATACTGTCAAACCCACATGCACTGACAATATATATGCCAGCTTCTTGTGCTGCCTTATTGTATTTTAGTTGTATAGTCTCTATGTACTACAATAAAAATCAAAAGTTAAGAGGTTTAGAAAATACAGAACATGTATAGCTGACAAACTTTAAAAAAGCATTTTTATAATTCAGACCTGTGGTTCACCAGTGACATCAATTTGATGAGTATGAGTTTCGATGCAAGCTTTAATAACTGGCTCTCCGTAGAATCTATATGGACCACAACAGTTGACAAGCACTTTAGCTTGTTCTGTCATTTTTTTTAATGACTCTTCATCTTTTAAATCAGCAATAATTATCGGTACATCATCTATAAAAAAATTAAATAGTTCTTTATTTAAACTACAAAAACACTTTAGATCATGAGAAATAATTAATTTTACCAATATCAGGGGCAAACTCTTTAACAACTGCTTCCAACGCTTGCTTCCTACGACCAGAGACTCCAAACTTGATTTGTTTTTCTTTGGCTAATTCTGCTGCTACTTTCACAGCATGTTTCCCAGTAAATCCAGTAGCTCCAAATATCACAAAATCTAATCTCTCGTTAGCCATGATGATAGTATCTGTAAAAGATGTATAATTTTCTACATCAACATTATTTTTTTTAAATATACAACTCTTTTGAATATATAATAAGCATTTGCTTAGAAATTAGGCAGTTTTATGCAGATGCATGACAAAATAAAAATGATCGAATATCCTCTATTTCCGCGATCAACTTATTGTAACGCATTCTTTTATAAGAACGTCATATCCGAAATCATACGTATATGCGTGTTACACGTTTACATGCGTCAATATTCTCGTCATTAATAATAATTCTCATATATCATTTCTTTCAGTGTTTATTACAGTACTTTTTACAATACAAATTTAAATGTATTACAGATTCTTAATGCCATTTTACCGGTAGGCACAATTTTGTTGCAAGTACGTTTTTCTATGGCTTTTTCTGTATTTCGATACAAAATAAAGAATTAATATATGGTAAACACGTACCTTAATAAGGACAAATAATGCGAATTGCGACTTTTTCTCGATGTTTGTAGGAGCTAAAGTTAGCAAAGTTAATCTTCCTCCTTCAATTGCGCAATTGTGTCTTCAGACTGCGGTGTGTCGATGTCGATAGGATCGAATTGAATTCATGGCTTGTGCTGGAACTACTGGAGGGGGAATTTTTTTTTACGTATATTATCAAGTTTTTTTGACTTCGTATATGAAATGTAAACTTGCAATAAAAAAATCACTTCTCATTTCCCCTGTACACATATATATACACGTACGTACTGCGTATCAAAACAAAATTCGCACCTTGAACTCTATTTTTTTACGCGCCTTTTTATGGCATTATGATGCACTGCGTATCATTAAATATATGGATATACGTGGTGAAAAAATTATAATTTCTTAGTAATGTCTCTTAAACATTCATTAATAATAACTATGTCGATGTATGTATCTTTTAAAGTTCAAGAAATGGAAAACTGAATAATTTTTTTTTAAAATTGTTTTAGTAATTGACGCTGTAAGTTTACTGAAAACAATTTCTATATAAAATAAGAATTTTAGTAATCAATTATTATAAGTCTGTTTTTACATATCTAATAAAGTCAGGAAATAATAAAGTATGCTTCCCGTTAATTATACAATATTAAATTATTTTACTACATCATTTATTTCATTCTCTCATATTTACAACATACGTTTTGTTACTCACGATCTGTATCCGGCTAGTAATAAATTATAAATAGCTCACTGTTTAGAATATCATCTTGCAATTAAAAACCTAAGCTAGCAGTTTTCTATTACTTTGTAAGTGATTTTCAATGTACCATTTCCCAGTATGTGTACACGTAGGATACAAAGTATCGGTAATTTAATCTGTATGTACTTTTGGGCTGTTCTGGCCTGGTGATACTCATCACATGTATGTTCTATTATTTACAGAAATGCACGCTAAAATTGTAAAACTTTTTAAATATATTGATCAATCTGCTCTGTATGAATAAAATAATTCTACAAAATAATTTGTATCTTTCTCTTCCCTTGTTTTACAGGCTCATAAAGGTGTATTGATTTCAGCAAGGAGCAATCTGCGGACGATAGAAAACGAGTCATGCTGCTCGCAAAAGGTTCGTAACACTCATCTGATACTAGGTTGAGAAGAAAAAGAAAGTATTAATGCATAAATACAAAAAGCTCATCACTTTCATTCTCTCACGGATATATATAAAATTCGCAGATGTATTCGTTACGGAAATAGAGCACAATCGATATCGGTTGAAACATTCAACATATGTAGATAAACGACAAAATACAAAGTCCTCGGAAAAAACTTATGGGCTTTACAAATCCTTACCATAATGTATGACTTAATCGAGAAATATTTTAATACTCTTTCAGAGATGTTGATCGTTGAATTAAAAAAACAAACTCATTCCTTTGCTCTAATTACGATATAGTTATATTCAATCGTTCTGAACTGAAGCAAAACTGAGGGAGCTAGTCTTTTGTTTATTCCTTTCTACAAGAAAGCAGAATACTATTATGTCTCAGTAACTCCAGAGTTAAATATACATCGAATATAACTATCGCCTTATGCTATGTAATATTTACAATATCTCACATTGTTTTTTTCGAATAGAATACAAAACTATCGTACTTTAAAAGAATGAACGCAAAAATAGAATTCTTATCTACTTTTTCAATTGCGAAAGTATAAATTCCTATAAAAGAGAAGAAAGGTAATATTATGTTTTCCCCCTTTTTGAGAATGTGATCGTTTGTTGTCAAATATGCATATTTGTCGTTTCTAATTTTACAATAAATACATGTGTATCGAGACAGTGCACATACACTGTATGCCATCGTCACGACGAATAGTTGTTATACTACACAATATTTCTTTTAATGCAAGGTTTTCATGGAGTTGCGGCTGATAGAAAAATTTATATAATGTCGACTAATTTGTACAATTTTACAGATAACATTGTATTAAATAAGGACGCTGACGACTTAGTATCTCTTACAGTGCGGTAAAATATTTATCAGTGATAAGTAAATGATATAAGCTACAAATCATGTGTAAAAGTTTGAAGACATCGTTTGTTGAAACATATTATATAGTCTGAAATATTTGAAATATCATTAATGTATATAAGTCCTAAACATTCTATTGAACATACATGATCAGTATCGAAAATGCAAAATATTTTACATACGATTTAGGAAGGCGTAACTTTTATAAATCACAAATTGTAACGTTATACATAGTAATATACACTTAAAAAAAGAAAAAGAAAAAGAAGAAAATCATTAATGTAATTATAGTTCATTACGATACGATTTTTGATATAATTGCACTGTAATAAAAACGGATTCGAATACGTAAACATAATTTCTTACAATGTGATAAAATGTTAAGTGAATACAAACTTAATAATTCAATATCACTGTCTTGCAAGAAATTTGATTTTATGTAAAAAAAAAGTATTTTTAATTATACCCTAAGAATATGTATAGACTCATAATCTTTGCACAACCTCTCCTCAAAAAGTCTTAGAAAGACCATTCGATCATGGTAGAATTATCTGCATATTAAGTAAGCATTGGAATAGATTTTTTTTTATACATATAGGTACAAGTCACGAGTGGTACTAAATCACAGGATAAACTGTGTAAAGAATTTAGCATATAGCCACGTTTAAGCGAGCATAATGTACAGTGCTCAGTCAGGTAAACAAGACAAGACTTCGTTGAACTTACAACCGCTCAACGACACATTCGAGAACGGTGACAAGGAAGGAGCACTAGGAGTTAGCGTTTGGTGGAGGAGGTCTTCTATCATAATCTCGTCTATAATCTTTATTTGGCCGCCAGTCATTCGGATAACCATCTCCAGGGTAGCCTCGACCTCTAAAGTGACTTGGCGGCATGTCAGATGGAGGGTAACCACCACCACCTCCACCTCCATACCCTCCTGGACCGTACCCATAACTTGGTGGTCCCGACGGATATCTGTAATAATCACTGAACACCAATTTTATGAAATTCATTCCTATTACGAATCCTTTATCCGAATCTTACCTCCTTTTGTCATTCATGTGCATGCCGCGATCACGGTCCCTATCTCTGTCTCGGTGGTATCCACTGGACATACGTCCATAAGATTCAAAACGATCGCGCTTGTGGTCTCCAAATCTATAAAATAATTAAGAAATATAATTAGACTCTACAATATAGTTAAATATGTATACTAAAATGTACTGTTTTAATGTATGGTATGTACCTTCCATCACGAATATCCCTTCCATCACGAGATAACCAGTGATCGTCATCTCTGCTACCGCTGTAATGTCCACCTATACTGTAACCACCACTATCTCTTCTGATCCTTTCATCTTTTCCACCGCCCATTCTGTCTAGACTTCTATCACTGTGTGCTCTGTCTCTGTCCCTATCACGTTCCCTATCCCTCTTCACTTCTTTGTGTTTTGATTCTTTTTCTTTGTGTCGTGGTGTATCCGCGCTATTAGTGGTACTCGTAGAATTCGGGGTCGATGTGATAGGAGTAATAGTGATAGCACCAATTGTAACCGCAGATGTATTGCTAATACTGCTTACAGCAGATATAGCCGAGAGATGTTTCTTACTTGGTGTACTACTATTAGAATTCTCTTCTGTATCTTCAATTCTGCGCTTTTGTAACCTACTGTCTTTATTACTTTCTGTCTGTTGCTTGTCGATATGTTTTTCATGAGTTTTATCTGTATATTTCTGCAAAAGATGATTTCGGTAATCTCTGCGGTGTTTCACCAAAGCAAATTTAATCTAAGAAAATATGTTATAATACCTTGGAGTTATTTGAGTCTTCCTTTTTCTCTGGACTCGATGTGGCACTTGTGTTACTTTCTCCTCCTTTTTTCGTTGCATGTTTATACAATTTGTATAACTTTTTTGCATCGAACTCTGTGAATTTAGATACAAAATACCATAAATTGCTTCTCCATTCTTTAATTTGTTCAGGGTCCCTATATTCTTCTAGACAAGTATTAATTTGGTTTCCAATTTGAACAAGACACTGCCTTGTATGGGCAACCTGTTCCGCTTCACTTAAAGACTGATCAGGTCGGTCCAAAGCTTTTAATGCTTTTTTTACTGGTCTCATTTTTTCTTTACACTGCACAATACACAAAAGGAAGAAATAAAAATTTGATTACTCTTCATGTTTAAACATGTGTAATACCTAGAAATAAAAAGAATAAAAACCTCATTAAATATGGAAGGATCAAGATCTCCAAGAACGTCAAGAGCCCTTGGTTCATTGTTAGCAGTGAAATGCATAGGACCAGCAGCTTGTTTAGTCTTTTTAGCTTTCTTATTTTCCTTCTTCTCCTTTTTAGTTTTCTTCTCCTTTTTCTTTTCTTCGGCCACCTCTTCAACTTCTTCTTTAGTTTCCTTTTTTACGACAACTTCTTCTTCTTTTTTCACGGGTGGCTTTAATGAAATAAACGATAAAAATTTTAAAGAAATATTGACTTTATATCCGACAATGTATGAATAAATATTCACCTTTTCAATTTTGACTTTTGTTTTATTACTTTCTTCGCCCGAGCTGTCATTTTCTTCTACAATTTCTTTTGTTATTGCAGACTTTACTTCTTTAGATTTTCTTGGTTTTCTTACTTTGGGCTAAAATTATTATACACGTATATTGTACATCGAGTTATATAATTTGTATTATGCATTTAATAAGTGAGAATATGTAGTACACGGAGAAAGGAAGGAATTGAGGATTGGGAAATTACCTTCAGGGGATACTCTAATTGTGGAATATAGACATAGCCCTGTTGGAATAAAATAAAGGTGTAAAGGAAGTTTTTCAGGAATATTACATGAATAAAATAATACATTCTTACCACTCCTAGTTTGGTATCCATCTGTTTCTTAAGAGCTTTCAAGAGGTATTCGGCACGAGCGTTTATCTTTTTTAATTGTAGTTTACTGCCGTTTGGAAGAATTTTATCTCCAAGTTTTAAACTGCTATCCATTTTTATTGCTTCCCACGAACCCATACCATGCTGATATATACCTCGTAAGAGTCTAGAGTCATCTTCACTAGTCCAATCACAGTCGAAGTTTGCAGGTTTTAATCTACAGCAGTAACTACAATAAATTAATGACAAATGTATTTGAATATACGCAATTGTTAAAAGTTATTTTCTTAAAGAGTACAACGTACGTCATATCAAGGTGCCAATTAGACCGTTGTTCAGAGTCGGAAGGTAAAGCTTGTTCTAAAGGTTCTAGTTCCTTCACAGCAGCCGAGAAAGATTTCGCATTAACCATGACACCACCGATTTTAAAGGTTGGACCACGACCTCTTTTACGACCAGGACCTTTACCCTCTTCTTCACCCTTATTTTCCTTCGCGGTACTTTCAAACTCAGACAAACACGCTTCACATCGACTTCTCAATTGATCTCCTAAGAAACGCAATTCCGACATTGGCTTTTCTTGCAGCTCGGCATCCGCCGCGATGTCGTCTAATCGTTTCAATGGTGCAGGGAATTTTTTGTAACTTTTGACGAACCTGCGGATCTGTAAAAAGAATTCATTATTAATTTTAATATAACTATTATATATTAATGTTTTAATACAAAATTATTACATACCTCTGCATCAGTAAAGCTCTTTATGTTCTCTCGAGGTGTTACTCTTGGTCTACCTCTTTTCTTAGGACGTTCATCGTCACTACCTTCAGCTTCACTTCCAGTGTCATCGCCTTCCTCACTGTCGTCGGCAGACGCCTTCTTCCGCTTCCTACCTCTTCCTTAATATTGAAACGATCATTGAAACCACATGGCTCGCCATAATAACTAGATAAATAAATATTACATGCAATATAACATACCTTCACTCTGATTAATTTGCTGCAGTGTTTTCCGACTTCTTGGTGGTAAGTACAAATCTTCCATTTCCTTTGATTTTTCTTCTTCTTCGACCTTTTTTCTAAAATTTTCTGGGATGATTTCAGCCTGAAATAAAATTAGCAATACAGGTCAATAAATATACAAGGAAGATTTCTTTTATTTAAGAAGGAAATGAAATTTACCCAGTCTTTACTTTCATCGTCATTGTCATTTGGTTGAACAACAGGCTCAGCTTCTTCTTCAAATGCAGCAAAACTAGCTACCTTGAATGCGGACAACAATTCATCTCCTACTGTTGAAGGTCCTTCATCTCTTGTCTCCGCTCTCCTCAAAATTTCGTCGATATCACACTAATTACATAAAAATAGTAATTTATTTTCCTTTTATAAGTGTATAGATTCATTTAGAATAGTTTAAATCCTTTAGAAAAATTACAGTCGGTTCCTCGTCTCCATCTTCTTCATCTTTGAACAAATCTTCAGCGCCAAATTTTAAAATAGCGTTTAGATCTTCTTTGTTGAACGGGTTATTATTGGTCCCTGCATTTTTCTTATCTAACACTGTTCTCCCAGTTGTATCCATCCGCTGAATTACAAGGTGATCCAAGACCATCTTTTGTTTCGCTCTCTCTACTATCTCCTCCTCCACTGAATTTTTGGTTACTAATCGGTAAATATTTACCTAGATATAACGTTAAGGAATGTATTAAAATTGTACTATTATCTCAAAATAGGCTATACTATTGTCAATATAAATACCTGGTTCTTTTGCCCAATACGATGAGCTCTAGCTTGTGCTTGCAGATCATTTTGCGGGTTCCAATCTGAGTCAAAAATAATAACAGTATCGGCAGTAGCTAAATTAATACCAAGACCACCTGCCCTGGTTGACAATAAGAAACAAAAGTCCTGAGATCCTTCTGCGTTAAAATGATCCAATGCTTGTTTCCGAAGCTCTCCTTTTATACTTCCATCTAATCTTTGGAATGGAAAATGTTTCTTTTGCAGATATTCACCAAGAATATCCAACATTCTAACCATCTGACTGAATATTAATACTCTGTGGCCTGTTTCACGTAATCTAACTAACAACTTGTCGAGAAGAACTAATTTTCCGGAACCGCGAATTAACTGTTGCAAATAATCTTCGTTGCTCTCCTTTCTTTCGCTTTCAGTAGGTTTTGTAAGAAAAGCGTGGTTACAACATTTCTTCAATTCGATGACGATGTTTAAAAATGTCATAGTAGATCCTTTAACACCTTTCCGTAAAGCGTTATAATTCTTAGTTAATATCCACTTGTAGTACTGCTTTTGCAAAGATGTCATTTCTACGCGCAAAATTTGTTCAACTTTAGCAGGTAGAGATTTCTCTACGTCCTTTTTAACACGTCGCAAAATAAAAGGTTCTAACTGCTTATGTAACTTAGAATACCCTTTTTGAGCAGCGTTGTCGTGCTCCTTCTCAAATTCTTCCCACGAGTTGAATCTGTAGGAAAAAGAAATGTTATTATAAGCTGATGGAAAATAAAAATTAGATAAATGTTGTAGCAGCATGCAACTTTTTAACCTTACATCTTTATAAAATATTTATTCTACTGAAACAGACTAATCATGTTTATATAAAAAGTAACTAACTTAGCAGGCATTATGAAGTGTAGTAAGGCCCATAATTCTTTTAAGCTGTTTTGTAATGGAGTACCAGTTATTAAAAGGCGGTGATTTGTATGAAATTCGGCAAGTGCTTTGTACAAAAGGGAATCGTCATTCTTTAATCGATGCGCTTCATCTACTAGCAACACGGCCCAGTTTAAGGCACCCAAAAATGCTTTGTCTTTAAGTACTATTTCATACGTCGTTAGTATGGCATTGAACTTTAATCTCTTTGAACTGTAACACCACTCATACTCTCTAATCTGAAATATAATTTAATGATTTTATAAGGTGGAAACTAAAGCAATATCAAACACAGTAGAAAATAAAATACTTACAACATTACGAGAAGTAACGTCACCTAAATAAGTGACGAAATTCATGTCTGGAGCCCACTGAGACATCTCTCTTTGCCAGGAAGTCATTGTCGAAAGAGGAACTACTAATAAAAATGGCCCATGAAGCTGATGCGTATGGAACAAATAATAGAGGAAGCATATTGTTTGTATTGTTTTACCAAGGCCCATTTCATCAGCTAAAATAACACTGCAAACATACAAAATAATTAGTGATAAAACTTCTATATGAATTTTAGTCTTTTAAAGCTGATAATGTACCTATTTTCTTTACACCACGAATGAATCATCCAATTCAAACCATCCATTTGATAGTCTCTAAGTGTTAGATCTCGTCCTCTGCCCATGTACTCTGGTTGCCCTTTCACCTGATGGAACTTGGGTCTTGACTTGAGAACTTTGCAATGTTTACTTGGTGTACGTTTGGATTCTTCTCTTTCTCGGAATTCTTTGATTTTTTCGGGCCATTTTTTAATAATTAGTGCTCCATCTTCCCAAGTAGCTTCAGCATATGGTAAGCTTTCCCACTTACAATAATAGTCTGGATGTTCTGAATCAGGCTTATTATATTCAGCAATAATTCTTTCAACATTATTGTAACTTTTCAGGAGATCCTGTTGAAGTTCTAATTGACATTCAAAGTAATCAATATCTTCAGGTCCAGCATAATCTCTCCACTGTTTAATCTCTCGTTCTCGCTTAATAAAATTATCTAACTTTTTTAGTCCTTTCACTTTTTGTGCTTTTAAAGATTCTTCTGATTCCCATGTATTATGTATGTGGGACCATCCCTTCCATTTTATTAAATACTGCATTTCTGTTTCTTCATTAGTTAAGTCTTCTGGATTAGGATCTCCATTTTCTTCAACAGCATATATCGTAGTAACATTTCCTGTAACTAATTGAAGATACCTTATAATGTATATTTCAGAAAAGATACAAAATTTTTAATTCGTGATTTGTTGAAGACCAACCTCCTTTTTTACCAAGTCTTTGCCCCAAAATTCGTTCAATTGTCTCTGCATTATCAGGTTCTGCAGTTACAGTGCTACCTTCATCAACTTCCACTAAATCTTCACTGTCAGTTCTTTCTTCACTCTCTTCCTTGTAACTGACAGCAGTGCCAGTTCTTCTTGTGACTTGCCTTTAATGTATGAATTTATAGTGTACTATTTACTTTATCAGCATATTTTTTCTCACATGAGGAAATTAAATACCTTCTGTTATCATCACTGTCAAAAGAGGAATTTTCTGATGATTCTGAAATTCGTTTTTTTCGTGCTCTAGCTTTCTCCTTTGCCTTCTGTGCAGCACGTCTATTTAATGATTTACTAGGTGGAGGTCTTCTATTTTCAATGTCATCCGATTCAGAATCTGAACTATCTGAATTCCATGAATTATGTGAACTATAAACAAATGATTGCAAAAACTACAGATGTATGTCACATATAAATTCTGATATAATAGTAATTAAATAAAATTTATATGAATCATAATTTAATTAAATCTTCTATTAGCATAAATGTTCAAAATATTCTTATACTTCTGTATAAAAAATTTAAATTAAATAATTGTACAATCAACAAAAGTCACATGCATAACATAAAATATTAGAAATTAGGAAATAATACAAAGTAATTATTAATATTTAACAGAAATTATGATAAAACAATAAAAGAAATCATGTTTCTTTGAAGCATAACAATTTTTTTTTATCACTTCATAGAAAAATGAAATTTCAATGACACAACTCTAATTTTTACATGCATACAATTCAGTTAAACCCAAGAAAAATTTGTTATGTTAATAAGATATAATGCAAATTAAAAAGTAATAAAGTAAGTTCTACTATGATGTTTCATTTAAAATAGTATTATCATTATTAGCATTATTATTTCACATCAAACAAACCTGTGTAAGAAAACTGTGTACTAAGCTTTATGAACCCGAGATAGGAATAATACACATGTAATAAATGAAACTGACAAAGTGTACAAGCACATTAATACAGATCAAACGCAATACAAAGTGCTGGATACATAAAGTATAACATAGAAGCTTAAGGGAATTACTATAGCTACTGCATTTAGAAGATAGAAACTTAATAGATATTCATAGAGTGTATTCTCTAAACTAAAAAAATTGCAGCATAAACATACACATAATTTTACTTTCATACAAAATACAAGATTAAAGTGTATTGTAGTTATTTCCATAATTATTTTAAATTTCTCCCCTTTGTTTTCTCTGTACTGCAAATTCAGAAAACAGCTTGATTTCTTATACCTACAGATCACTTTAAACTATAAAGGTAAATTATTGTGTAAGCTGCATAAAATATATGTAAGGCCCAATATCTGTTGCATGTAATATCTATTTTATCTACAAGAAATAACTGATAGAATCACAAAATTTATAACTTGATCATTTTGATTAATTACTTGATCGTGTTTCCACAATTACTTACCTTTTCTTCTTAAATTTCTTGCGACTATCGCTATCGCTTTCACGTTGTGGTGCAAGCCTTTCAGGCTCTTTCCTAGACCTGCCAGATCTCCTGATGCCATATATGTCAGGATTCTCATCCCATTCACGACTAGACTCATTCTTAAGCCTAACTTTTGTTTCTGTGCTGTGATTTGAACTTTTGCTCTGGAAGCTATCACTTTGTGCAGGTGCATCCGACTTCTCTGATTTGTCGGAATCAGAACCTGATCCAGACCCGGAACCACTCGAGGAGCTAGAGTCACTGCATTAGCAGCCAGGCAATGTTTTATTTCACCAATCTTGTTAATATAGTGCATAGATGTATTGTATTTTCTGGTATATATAACAACATTAAATATTTCTAATATAAAATATACTAATTAATTTTCTTTTCAATGTTCATGTATATATTTGCTAATCTTCATGTACTTTCACTGTTTTGTTCCCTTTTATCTGTCATATAATGGTTTTGAGTATAAAAAAGAGCATATAACAGTAACTAGTACTATGTATTCAATATTGAATATAAAACTTAATGTTAAATAATGTAAACAAAAAATGTTTTATTTCTTTGTAGCACCTAAGTTAACATACATATTCATAATTCATCGGGACAAATTCATCATAAACAAAATAAGTCAAAGCAGAAGAATACTAGCTCACTTAGTGCTTAAATTGCTTTAGAATACAAGGAAACAAATACTATTGCATGATTAACGGAAATTTGAAGATTGTGCTTACAAAAAACTTCAAGGGATACATTAAATTAGCAAGATTATCAAAGCAATGTTAATGCTATATAAAGCTATAGCAATACACAAAATCAAGTGATACCAATTTTACAAAACCCCTTACATATCAGAAAGTCAGATACATTACATAAAGAAGTGACTATCATGTATACTATCATTAATGAATAAGTGATCATTGCTATTATTAGCTTTAATATACTAGTAGGAATTATATAATATCCTATAAAAGATGGAACAAGTAATGAGAAGAGAATTAACAAAGCATTAATGCTTGGTATTTTTATATTTAGTATGTAAAAATGCTCAAACATCAAAAAACATTGCTTTTTTATCATATATCAGACTTTCTGAAGTCAAAGGGATTAAATAAAACATTTTCAATGCCCACCTTTCTGATCCTGAACCAGATCCTGTATTGCTTCCTGAAGAAGAGCTATCGCTCTTGCTTTCATTTTCAGAATCAGATCCGGATTCCTTACCAGATTCAGATTCTAATGTTTTCTGCAATTTAATTAAACCAATCTAACATAATTTAATTTCCAGGGCTATTCAAGTAGCAGTGTGTTGTTTGGAATAGTTCTTATTTACTAATGCTTCCATAAATTCTTTTAAGTTGTATACATATTTTTTAAAATAATAACGTTTTGTTATATTATATATATATTTTGATTACATAATGAACTTTTCGTCGTTCAATACATTTTCAATGTTGCATACATAACGTGTATGTACATCTAATATTAATCTCATGTATCAATTTTAAGATCTTTCTTCCATTTTATATTTCTCGTCCGCCATTTTGTGATCAAGAATTCCCAGTTTCCAAGCTCTTCAATCCACCTTTACAAATACATTTTATGAAGTACTAAAAGTTTGACCATGTTTGTCTTTACATTCTTTCATCTGAATTCACATAATTACAAATTTCCAGTTACAGAAGAAAATAAATATATCTTTAAAGATTCATGGCAATGATTAATTTGATGGATCATTTAAGAATGTAGTTACTAGCAGTACATGTATAAATTTCTCACTTTAGGAAATTTATAAATGAAGAGACAATGATACACTCTCTTATCTTTAAAGCGACTTCACTGCCAGTAGATTCAGTAATTTATTCTTCAAAACACTTATCATACACTGCATGTAACTACTTTGAACTCTTAGATACCAAAACTTTTGCTAGATTTCCTACAAGTGATTAACATAAGATGCATAGAGCAGATTCCTGTAAATAACCAGCATATAAGGTATAGTGGGTATTTTAAAAGAAAAATATAATTCACCATTTAAGTACTTTATACATTTATTGAACAATTCAGCAAGTACACTGTAAACAACACTTGACTGAACTTAATGTACATTTGTTCTCCTTTTTCTCACATATCGTACAACTACAAGATATTAATTCAAACAAAACAACTTATCCATAATAATTTTGAGCTGGCTATTACCAAATTATTTGTTTAATATTAGAGTAATGTTTTGTTTACACTTAAATGTAGATATCTTTGTTATCAAAAGCTTCAAAAGGATGAGTAGCTACAATTTTATACTGAAGAAGACAATGGATATATCTGTTATATAAAGCATAATACTGTTTGAGAATAAAGACTTTGTAACATAGCATAAATATAATTATTTGTAACTGAAACTAGTACAACATATGCTTCAGATAACAGAAATAAGGTTGTTGATAGCTGAAAGATTGCCATTTCATTAATATGCATTCCACAATTACATTTTTTTTATTTGCAGATCATTAATACTTCATGTTTCATTACATACTGATATTAGAAACTACTATAGAAAATATGAGTTACTCTGAATATTCATTCAATTTTATTAAATATGTCAATACCACTTTATTTGGTCATAATATACTGATAACCCTGCCTTACGATTGAGATGCAATTAATTGTATTTCTTCCAATTTCAAATGCAATAAATGTAAAAACTGTTTGTCATATATAATGACATAATTTGAAATCTGTATATTTATTGTCATGGCAATAAGTTTGAGAACGAATGGTATGTAGAATTATGTATTTCTTATGTTTAATAGTTCCAATATCTGCTTTTGTCATTGTTCAATATTGATAAAAATATACTATATATTATGAAACATAGAAGATTATATAACTGAAAAAAGTATTTTAGAAAGCATAACACAGCGAATTTTTTCTTATTATTTTATGTATTCTCTTCAATATTTAAATGGAAATCTTACTATAATTTTGTTATTTACTGACACAAATCATTCCCCTTGTTTAGTTTCAAAACTAGATTTAATAAAACTGTATAAAAAATAATAGTTAAAATCACAAATGTATCACCTTTCTGTTATTCCTAAATACAAAATGAATGAATACTGTATCAAACTGGTCACAAATCTATCTTCCCACGAAAACCATAACGAATGCTCAAAGAATCAAACCTTCTCCACATTAGAAAAATTATTGAAATATTAGACAAAATCTCTACAACTTTCTTGAGGAAAAAACTTTGAATATCTCCAATATCCCCAAAGACAAAAGCATTTAATCCCTGTAGCTTTTACAGGTGATTGAGCTACACAGTCTCAACCATAATACAGAGAATGTGCATCACAATCTTTGAGCTTAATTTGCAAAAATGGGTCCATTTCCAATTTTTGATTAAGCATGGGTCTAAGGTGAAACAGAATGCAAGGAATCATTTTTAACGAAAATTAGGGTGGAACAACGATATTTTAAGTGATAAATGTCAGATTGAACAAATGTAAACAAACTTATAGGTTATTAAGAGGCTGGAAACTATGCAAAGTTATGAAAAATTGTGATTTAGCAGAGACAAGTCCCTGAGCTCTTAAGGTCGGCAGAGCCCCGCCCTACACGTAGAAACCTTTTAAACACAATTACAATGACTTTTTTCATTTTTAAAAGGATTTTCCTAGTAGCAGTTCACTGAAACGCATGTGACAATGTGATTTTTCCCTACTCCAAACAACACCACGGCCATATCGCGCAAATTGATATTTAAACAAACATTGACGCTCACCTCGGCAACAAAAACAACCAATAATTGTTTGGAAAAATCCGAAAAATGCTAAAAATTAAACAATTTTCGAACCCGACCACTCACCTGCATCGTCCCGTCTGCGCGTCGCACCGATATCTCGATAATACACGCACCACGCACAAATTCCTGTTAATTTAATAATTAAACTACCGCGTATATACGTGTTCGTAATATTAAACAACTATTGACGTATAGAGTCGCGACATCGTGCAAAATTATCGAATTTTCACGTACTATATGGTCACGGGCCTGAGCTTGGCCGCCATTTTGTGAACTCGACTCGTTCTTTCGCCCTCCCCGACCGTCCTCCCGTCCGCCGTCCCATCATGCAACGCGCGCGCGCGATCCTCCCTCCCCCCTTTTCATCGACACCCCTCAATATACCGAATGTCCTGAAAATACGATAAAAATTACATTTTTTAGAATCAGTAACGCAAAAAATGTAGAAAATATAGATCTTCCTAACGAACACGTATTTATCTTTACCGAATATATCGATGGAACTTAGCAAAAACGAACATTTCGAAGAAGTACGTTAAAACGTAAACGTAAAACGGAAATCGTTGTACGACAGCCATTTTGATTACTCACGGAAATTTTACCCAGAATGCCTGGCGACGGTTTTTCGATTGCTCTCTATATACGCAATTACGACGATCGAGCGGATCGAGCAGTGATGCTCATAAACGTACGTTTCACGGATCCGACATAAACGTTTACTGCTTACTTTAATCGAATTATACTTTGAAATATACGAGAAAATTAGATTAATTGATAGAATTCATCTGGATACTAAAGTTAACGATTTTGAATAGAAAAATTGAGAGTATCGAAGAATTCAATTTTTAAAAATGTCACAAAAATTGTAAACGAACAAGATATTGCTAGAGCTCAAAGACTTGATCTGATTTAACAGAAAATTAAGCACACAGCCATGTATAATGAGTTGGAGATGTATGATGCATGAATACATGGCCGTTAATGGTGTTACCATGCAAAGTGTATGAGTATTTTTTTGCGAAGCAATGTGATGTCTAAAAAGCTGACGTTTTTCATTAGATTGGGCCGAGAGAAACAGTAAAATCACTTGAACCGAAATATTGGAGTATTAAATAATTTATGGAGTAAAAAAATGATTTCTAATAATGCAAATAGCTTTACCCGGTCCAATGAAAACCAGCTTGCGTTTTCGCAGGTGATGAAACTAACGTATAATGACGAGAATGAAAGACGAAAAATATTACCCAAACACCCGTGGCACGTCGCACCGGAAAAGGAAGAAAGGCCCGTCGCTTCGATATACGATTATTCTCAACTTCCGGTCGACCAGCGACTTCTCGCTTCTATCGCAGATCGATTTCTCGGTTGACGATAGGCGCGTAAAACAAATGACCCTATAACAATATATTAGAAAATGTTTAAAAAAATATATATTTTTTAATTATCCCCTATCGAGAGTTATAGAAAATGTCAATTTTTTATATATTTTGTCTTAGTTTGCGTAATATCATTCTAAATAAAGAAGAGAAGAAAAATCACAAAATGTGAAAAATGACATTAACATTTAAGTTTCAAAATAAAAATTCATGTGTTACTTTAATGCATAGAAAACTTATTTCAAGAGCTACAGATTAATGGAATATATTTTCTTTATTTACATTATAATTTTAATCTGCTTATAGGTTTTTAATGTACATGTAACGCAACGACGACAAGAAAATGTAAAATGTAATGCATACATTAACAGATCAAATTTATGTACATATACATGTGCGTTCTACATGTATTACTTAGCATATACATACGTATGTATATTAGAAAATGTTGCAAATGCTCGTATCTGGACGTACATCTCAATTAATGTAATATATTGAAATATATCACATTGTAGTGTATAATTGTTACTTTTTATCAACGATCTCTTATATTCACACTTTCTATAACAAATCGAAATTATGCAGTAATTCAGTCTTAATGTTAACTCAAGATGTAACACGATAATGCAACATTATTACAATAAGAAGCTAACGAAGGTAAGAATTTCATGTTCATTGTCGAATGACAATATTTTATTTTAACATATTCATGATGCTAAAGGATACTCGCATAAATGAGTAATGAATTCCAACACGTGTAATTTACAGATTCACATTATTCAGGATCGGGTGTTCCCTCTGTTTTTTCTGTAACTTCTGTCACTTCCGATCCTTCTCCCTCCTTTTTCTCCTTAGAGTTTGCATCAGGTACCCAAAGTCCGCTATCAACGCATCGTTTCATATGATAAGCAGCTTCTTCTTTTGGCATTGCTGCTAGTGTTTGATGCAGTAAAGGAATATCTTGTATTTCGAAACATTTCTGCAGAGGCTGTAAATAATATATTGGTATTATATCACAATCCAAAGGGTTATGAATAAACATAATGAATTTATCTTTACCTCTGGCAAGCTTTCAAAAACTTCAATTGGATCCAGACCACCTGGGCCCAGACGTGCTTTCTTTTCTTCTTCTTCTGCTTGTTTCAAAGCTTCTGCTACTTTCTCAGCAGCTCGTTTACGTATTCTACCTTTAAAAGCTTTAAGTTCATTTTCAAAGGCATTTCTATATTCTGGTTCATTATGTCGAATAGGACTGAAGAATGAAGCAACACATGCTCTTGGATCAACATCCAATTGCTTTGATAATTCCAAAATGTATTGCATGCACATACACTGATGGGCAACATGTTCCATCAAATCATGTTTCTAGAATTAAAAACGTAGTAATCAGTGATAAGTTGAGATAGTAATAAAATGTATTTTACATAAATACTTAAATATATACTTACTTCTTCCATTTCCAGATTGATACACCAAATTACTAAATAGTTTGCAGTATTTTCACATACTAATTGGGGATTGTCAGTCAAAAATCTCTTACTATCATCAAATTTCCTTAACATACCAAACTCTTTTAGTTTCTTTTCATTTTCTTTGACAAATTGTTTCATCCTCTTTTCTTTTTCTTCATCTGACAAACCACTTTCATCATCTCTACGAGGTGGTCTTTTATTAATCACAGTTTTTGTAAAACCATCTTGACCAATAGTATCTACATTCCAAGGGGTTAATTTTTCTTTCTTTTTTAATTCTTCTTCCTTCTCTTTGAGCTTCTTCTGTTCCTCTTCAAGATCTTGCAAAACTTTCTTTAATGCTGTTAAATCAGCTGAATCTTTTTGCTCACCTTCTAATCTTGCAAGCTTATCTTTAGTGTCCTTTAGCTTTTTTAATGTTCTGGAAATTAATCAAAAATGTTAATACATTACTGCTATCTACTTTTAACAGATACAATAACCTTCATAACAGAAATTATACATACTCTGCCTTTTTTCTTTCATGTTCTTCTTGTTCTCGTTTTCGTTCTTCCATTCTTTCAATTCTTGCCTGATGCCGCCATCTAAATAGTGATGGGGTATCAATGTTTGGATGAGTATCATCCTCATCATCTGAAATCTAATAAGAACACACTTTAAAACGCATTTTATGTACACCCCTTAAAACAAATAAGTCGGCAAACAATAATAAAAAGCAATAAAGTGTAATAAATAGGAATCTTCTTAAAAGATAGATGATAATAATGACAATTATGCATGTAAGTCAAATGTAAAAATTTTGTGTGTATGCATGAAAAATATTATTTTTCGTAAATTATTATTACTAAATCTATGCGTGAAAAAAGGATTTATTAGTACTAAAACGATTGATTTTGAGATTAATTATCTTGTAATTTTTTTTAAAGGAATATAAATTAGAAAAATTCTCGAAATTTTTATTATCACTCTAGAATATTCTACAAGCATACTGGACCAAAACTGAGGTTCTTACTTCAATATCTTTCCACTTGCTGTAGTCCACCATTGCGCGACAAGTTAAATGTACCTTCTTCTAGATAATATATTTTTCTTCAACTGTTTAATTTACAAAGGCAATTTGATTATAAAATACGGTTATTTTATTTTTGTTACGGCTAAACTGCGTCGCCCACACTTGCCGAAGTTTGTCAACTACACTGACATGAACATAGGACTTATCCTGGCGCGAGATATTGTTCGATGTATCATATCAGTGTTTCTCAACTTTTATATATGCAACAATTTTGTAAATCCAACCTGATTTGATGCAACTGACGTTAAAAAACATTCTTTCTTGATTAATTTTACTATTTTTGTGTATTTTAAGTTCTGAGTTTCAATTTTTGACAGAAAATTCCTACTTCCATTTTACAAGAAAAGTATACTTTTTTTGATAAACATTTTTTTAATTAAAAAATGACAATGAAATATTTTTAAAATTGCTGGAGTGCATAATTCTGAGAAACACTATTGGTACTATAGTGTATGCACTATACTCCGCATTTCACACATGTATACAGTTCATTCTTATTAAATGTAATATTGCGTGTGGTTGCGTGAAGTACCGGCTATCATTCACGCTCACCGGAGATAATTTTTATATTTATAGATATTTTTTGTACATTAAAGAAAATGATTGGGATGCGAATGAATGCATTCAATGATACAGGACTTGGTGAACCAGAGCAAGATGCAAATACAGCTCTCATAGAGTTAGATAAAGGTGTGTTATTGTTTAGCTAACCTTGTATCAGTATTTTTGTTTTTGTTAATGAGATATTGTATCGAAATTTTGGGAAATATGTATGTAAAGAATATTAATAAAAAATTTATTAAATAAACGAGTACGAAATCTCAAACTTATTCTTTAGATATTTTATATTTAGCAGCATATCCTTAAATTCTAGTTTTCAAAGACTTATGCATACATCACCTTTTTTAGGTTTACGTTCAACCAAAATTGGAGAACAATGTGAAGCTATAGTCAGATTTCCACGTTTATTTGAGAAATATCCATTTCCTATATTGATCAATTCTTCTCTTTTAAAGTTAGCTGAAGTTTTTCGCACAGGCAGTAATTTTTTACGTGTTTGGGTGCTTAGAGTATGCCAACAAAGTGAAAAACATTTAGATAAAATTCTAAATGTTGATGAATTTGTAAGACGTATTTATAGTGTGATACATTCAAATGATCCAGTTGCTAGAGCTCTGACTTTGCGTACATTAGGTAGCGTGGCTGGTATTATTCCAGAAAGGCAACAGGTGAACAACTGTGACTCAACAAATTGTAACTTGTATCCTATTATATTTGTGAATCTTAAACTAAAGAATTAAATGTTTCTAAAGGTTCATCACAGTATAAGGAGATCATTAGATTCTCATGATTCAGTTGAAGTTGAGGCTGCGATATATGCTGCACGGATGTTTGCAGCACAATCAAAACTATTTGCTGTTTCCATGTGCAGCAAAATATCCGACATGATCAGAGGTCCAGCTACACCAGCATCAATGAAATTGCAGCTTATACCGATTTTACAATACATGCATCACGATACTTACACAGCTTCAATGGTATGTAAATACATTTTTTTGGAATATTAAAATGTTTACAAACATATATTGATTGAAGGTGAATAAACTGTGTATGGAGCTTCTGGCTAGTTATCCAGCAGTTGAATTTGTTAGAGTTACACTGACTGCTCTAAGTACATTAGCTTCTGCAACATTAATTGATATTCCACTACAAGTTGCACTGCTATTACGCTATCTACAGGATGATCCAAGATTATCTATCAAACGTCATGCCTTGCATTTATTACATAATTTAGCAAGGAAAGGAGCACATCTATGGCCTCATGGTGCTCTTAATAATTTAATAGGTAAATGTAATTGTTATAGAATTTTATATAGCAATAAAGAGTACTCAATAATTGATCTTTTTAGAAAGTACTACAACAGTTCTACAAGATGGTGCAGGAAATAAAGATCTTCTCATTAGAACACTAGATGTAATTGAGGTGACTAATTATTTGTATGAAATTAATTCGACAAAAAATATTTACATGAAAAATTATTAATACGTTTTTGAAATTACTTCTATTATAGGTTCTTAGTCGAAGTGCAGTAACATGTGATGCAAACAGGGAAGAAGGAAATCCTCTTTTATCTTTATGTTTAAATGCTTGTTACTCCCCTGATCCTTTTGTTGCAGTAAAAGCAATTACGTTTTTAAGCAGAGTTGCATGTTATTGGTACGTATGTATGTACTGACTATATTATTATTTTTTTTAACACTATACAACTAATTTCTCATTTGTAGTTATGAAGAAGGATTACCAGCTTATGGAGTACAGGATGTTGTATCTTGTCTTGAATCTTTAATAGTTTTACTAGCTTTGAATGACAAATACCTATACCAGTTAAAAGTTTGCTTATGTTCAACTGTGAAATTATGTAAAGCACAACCTAATCACTGCTCGGTATTTGTAGACGCTATTGGCAGTACACTTTTTAATAGCAATGCAGAAAGTGGACAAAGTGAGAAACAAGCAGTTGCTTTGTGTGAAGCTTTAGGTGCCATTGGAAGTTTAGGAGAAAATACATTGCTTCCACTTTTACCCGATATCTTGTTAAAGATGAAACAAACTTTGCATGTACACACAAAGGTAAAGTTACAAAATGAATGTAACAAAAGTCAACAAAGTTAAACATAAAATTTTTTACTTCTAATTAAAGGTGATGTTATGTACATTACTCTTTCAAATGATAGCCGGAGGCTATGAATGGAATACAGAATGTATGGAAGCAGTAGAGGAAGTTGTTCAAAATGTAGATGGTTGGGCTAAGTATCGAATAGCGCGTAGTGCTACAAGATATGGACATCATACTATAGCAACTCAAATATTTAGAAATTTAAAAGAAACAGTCGCGTTAGAGCAATTGCACTTTTGGTTGTCCGGTTTGGAACTCGTGACGAAAGCTGAAAGCTATCTTATGTATGTATAATTTATTAATCGATTTAGTAGTATGTTTTCATCCTGTAAATGTGTTTAAATAGGGAAAATACTGATGAAATAGAAAGTAAAGCAAGGGTCCAGATCGTGGAGAAATTAAATGGCGCCATTGCACATTATGCAAGTGCTTGTGCGTCACTAAAAGCTGCTAGTACTCCTTTACGTAGTTTACAATTTGCTAGCGAGTATTCTAAGCTGCGCTGTGAATTTCTTCAAGCTATTGTACAACTTTTACATTCATGCAGGTATCTCACGAAATTTACATGTAACATAAAGTTAAATAAGTATTCTTGAATTCGGGAATGATAGTAAGTACATACATTCTTGTTTTAGATCTCTTTGTACAGCTCCACCTCCAGCAATTGCAGTTACAGTGGTTCTCACTACCAAAGATAATCTTCAGCGGTATGGTCGCGTTACCCATCAGGTATTTTATTCTTTTTCTCATAATTACTACTCTAAATACTACTACTATATTAAGAGATACTACACTATAATATCTTTTCTAGTTGAGAAAGTCGGCTCAAGAGTTAAAAAATTGTGCAGAGAACTATCAAAAACTTTACCAATCAGCTTTCGACGCTGATCCTGGTTCATTGGCCAATATAAAAGCGTATCCTTTAATAACTCACATTCGATTTCTCACACATTAATAATTATACGTATTTCCTTTACTCACGATATGTAGATTGCAAGAAATGTGTCGTCTACTCGCGAGTAGCGTCGAAAGAGTGTGCGGTGGTTCAGGAATTGGAATGTATCAGCACCAGAGCGAAGTGAATTTTGATTTCGGTGATACCGTAGAGATGCGTCAATTGGCTCGTTGTTGCACAGAATTGCGTCGCCTCGCGCCTCCCTGGATAGGTGAAAATAAGTCAGCAGCAATCAGTCATTCAAGAGTGAACTGCTTGATCTCTCAAGTGATGTTACTAGCTGGAAGAAAAATGAGACTACCGATACCTCGATACTACTTCCAAGCTTTGCAAGCGACCAGCGTCAAGCTCTCAGTTTCCCCACAGCCTCGTGTCCTCGGTGAACCTGTATCTGTTCCTCAGGGCAGTCAATTGGCTTTGAAGGTTGAAGGTGTACTGCGGCACGGTCGACGCGCCTCTCTGTATCGTTCCGTCGCTGCTGTTTGTATTTCTATTTCTACCACACCTCCATCAAAGATCAATGCGGATCAGAAGGCAAGTATCAACATTTTCTACGAGTTGATACATCCTTCGCCTACATGTACTGACAAAAATCTTTTTTTTCCTAGGACTCTAACGTAAACGAATTGCAACAAACCGTAACACCTCATCGCGACTTCTTTGCCTGTGAATTTCTACTTTCTCTGGGAAGTCCAGCAACAGGGACAAGCCCCTGCGCGAGTACTGCTACCAATGTGAATAACAATGCCAATTCAGGAGGCGGACAATATCAAGTGACAGCGAGCGCGAGTATACTCGACAAGGATGGCAACGTGTGGAAGTGTGGGCCGCGTTCGACACTTCAAGTTAGGGTGCACGAGGAGCCTGCGAAGAGGAAGCTACCGTAACGAAGACTGCGTCTAATTTTGTATTACATGTGACTTGTACCTACTTGAATAATAAGTTTTCTTCCGAAATAACCGAATTTTTTCTTTAGCATACCACTACTCTTATATTTTTTAGAATTTTGAAAATCTCCTAGGGTATCAAATAGCCATTAACAGTACTGTTTCAGATGATTATTTGTTTCGAAGTAATTCAAGCTCTTTAAAATAATCAAAATGAAGTAAAAAGGATTGAAACAGTTTATCCCATCTGAAAAATATTCAATGGCTATTTCATGGGAAGGTATTATAAGCATAGTTTTAATTAACATCGGAATTTTTGAAATCATATGCGCAATTACACTCGGGGTGGAATGCAATTTCACGTGGACGATAGGGCACATTTTCACAAAATGTACGATTCGATGAGGGGGCAAACGGTCGAGTAGACAAGTAGCGAGAGTCGATGCGGGTGGAAGCGCGGCGAGAAAGCCCATAAAAGGGAGATCGCGAGGGTGTTCGGAGCACAGTCGCGCACCGTCTGTCCGTTAGAACGGTACGCGCCACTTCACCGAGTTCGTGCTATACCCTCTCAGGCCATCATCCCAGGAAGAGCAACAGTTATGCCCTCAGATCATCGCGTCATTGGCTGACACGGTCTAACATTAAACATCGTCACGCGTCTCTGCGCGGTAAGTGGACTTTTTAAAATTCTTTTACTTTTTTTTACACCGGCAGAGAAATTCTCAGATTCAACAAATGTCGAAGGAACTACATTTTTCATTTAAATTATTACAGATCATCGAGAAGAGAAAGATTGACTTTTAAGGCAACCTACAAAGTAAACTAATTTCCATTAAAATTTCTTTGATCAAATTAGAAGTTTTTGAACTTTTATTCAAGATGAATTAGCAGGTGCAGTGAGATGCATTCCCTTGCATTTTGATCTTACATCGAATTCGAAGTAAAGTTTGAAACGTTATTGGAAATTTGAAACTCGTGGATGCAATTAATTTTACCCTTTGCAGAACTCTTGCGTTTTTTAATTCTCGGATTTCTGAAATTCCAGGAAAATTTGTTTATTAAATGAAGCACTAAGAAAACGCGAGTATCAAGCGATACTATTCTAATTAAGCACTTGCTTTTTCTGCTGAAAACTTTTGTTCGCCGGTAGCAATAAGATGACTGAATCTTTCTGGTTCAGAAGCAAACTAATCAACATATCTGTATAGATTGCAACTTCAATTGAGTAATATAAGCGTCACTTTTAAGAAATTACACGTTGCATGTAACTACTTCACATTGTAATATCGGAAAGAAGCAGTGCGCCTGTTGATTGAAGAGCGGCAGCATTTTCATAGTTCAGAATATAAAATGTAGAAGCAATATACAAAGGTGTGTAATTTGATAAACTCTAGGTCAATTTTCTTCCACGAGCTTCTTCCTCTGAGTGAATATGTACCTTAGATTAGTACATTATTCTGAGAATAAACCATTAACAAGTACTACTAAAATTTTTTTAAAATAAATGGTACCTACATATAGTAGATATTCACTTGTTTCTCTAATTACTCTATATGACTATTTTACCTGCAATAATAATTTTATTTCAAGTTGTTTAGATACATTTAAATTTGTTGTATGTGACATCGCTTACTGTGCTGAATCATTTATTCTTACACGCTACAGGAAGCTTTGCAATTATTGATTATTTTACTTGAATAGATGATCCCCTAATTATTCCGATGAATGCATAAATTTTGCAGAAAATGATTACCCTCCTTTCATAAAGCAGTAAACTTTTTACTCGCGTACCGTGCACAGCTTTTAAAATATTGGCAATTTTACGTGAATACATGGTAGACCCTAATCATTTCAATATTGTATAGGTATAAATATTATACATGTAAAGTGGAGCTACTCTTTCATAAAATCGTAATCCTTCCTCTCTTTTGGATAAATCTTCTTCTAGTTATTTTCAATTATGAGCAAATTGATGAAGTTTGCTACGATCGTTTAATATCACTTCTCACTAAAAACCACACCATGACGCGTGCTATCTAATTACGCTAGTCAAGTAAAAAGGCTAAAACTAAATTACCATCAAAATTGGCAATCACCACATTTTCCAACACATCTCTTACCAATCTTCAAATAGTCTCTAATGACGCTGGTCACTCCATTCACGAATCCCCTTAATTGTTTCGTCCAGTGCGTCTTCTCGCTTAGAGAACCATTTGAATCCTTTTCAAAGTCGCTCGAACAGCGTAATTGTTTCTTTTCCAATTACCTTCGCACATGACTCGGGGAATGCTCCGTTATACCGTACAAAAGGGGGATGAAGGCTCGCGAAGCATAATGTACAATGACTGTAGCGCAAGCACCCCACGGTACTAAGCATTGCGGTTTAAGCTGCACGGCGATGTATGTGCCGTGATTCGAACTACGCTAGGACCGAGTAGTTGTGCTAAATGGTTCGCAAACTAATGTTCAAAATTCGGGCAATGTCGCGACGATAGCGAGGCAAGTGCGAGGCAGGAGGATAGGACAGAAGAGAGAACGAAAGAGGGGAATGGAAAGGGAGGGACAATAAGCGATGCTTGGCCAAGTCCTCCTTAGTTAGAAAGTTCCAAAGATCGAATTAAATAAAACTGCTACGATGTTTCCTTTATTCTCTCCCCCTATCTCGTTTCTCCTCGAATCCGACCTTTTCCTATAGCGTCCAAGCGGAACGACTTTACGAATAATTAGCAGAGAATTTCGACGAGTGGAAACGTGGTGAATGTGGGGGGTTGGGGGGCGGGAACGTTCGACAAGCTTTTTTTAATTACTGACTTAGTGGAATCGTGGCGCAGATCCGACGCCTCCATTCAAACGGATAAATCCTTTCTTTGGAATATCGGTAACGTACCCTGTTGAGCGCCTATTGGATTTTGTGCAGTTGTAACGGGAAATGGAAACAAGGCTCAGTTTATTTTTCTATGCATAGCAAATCTCATTTCCTTCGGACGCGTATGCGAAACAGATATCTTATTCCCCACTGTGCAATCAAAATAGAAGCTTTCTAGATATTCTTCAATACGGTGCCCCGGTGCCGATGCAATCTTCCGGTTTACGTCGTGGTTGCGCGTGGTTAATTTGTAAAGGTAGTTGTAGCCGTGCCGATGGGGGCATTACTAGCTATTACGATACCATTCTACACGTGTTATTAGAGCCTCTACTTCCTTCCTACGATTTTGTGCTTTCTTGAAAAAAGTGTGATCTTCATTCTTAGATACGTGCTAGCGGGAGGAAGTGTTGCCATTAGAGAAATATTTGAAATTTCTATGTTCGAAAGTTCTTGTGCATACTGCAGAAGAACGCGAGTTATAAAAATGGAGCCAGACAAAACACGGTATGCGGAAGTTCCCAACTTCCAGATCCCTGGCTTCTAATACCTCTTAGTTTGAAATAATTACCGTTAATATATCCTGATTCACGCCTGCGCTCTTTTTCCCCTAGACCTGCCTTCCAGGTAATTACTTTCGAATTTAAGCCGGTTTTCTTTACGACGCACGCTATAAATTGCTTCTAGTTTATTAACAATGCATAGTGGTATCTCGACCCTTTTATATGAAGAGTTGCGTTGAGATAAAAATATAATGAGATAAGTATTTTGAACAATTATTAGGTTAATGGTTCAAGAAATAACAATCTCATCTTCAATCTTCTCATAATAGAATACGTATAAAAAAGTCCCTTTTGTATCTCTTAAATTATCTTAGATCACCCTTAGAATATTCAAATACTCTTAAAAATAAAAAACAATGTCCACAGTCCTTTTTCCATCTCCTAAATTGATCGTTTACGCAAACGGCCCCCTAATTAAAAGGTGCTTTAATGTCATCGGGAACCACGATGCTGGTTTCCATACGACCGCGCTCATCAGTTCAGAGGCAAAGCTCTTCAAAGGCCCCTGAATTGCGTAACGAGTCGATGATGAAAAGTATTTGCAAACGATCAAAAAAGGATTCGAAAGTCGTAGAGAAAAGGGATCAGGTGGGGCAAAGAGGATCCCTTCGCCTAATTGACGATCCCTCCCATAGTAGGGAAAATCGAACCATTTCGTAGCCACGGCCCTCGTTCTAATTTACTGTTCCCAGTTGTTTCCCGCGCTCACTCATCGGCGAAGCGCGGGTGCCGCGAGTCCCCGAATGGTTACACTGGGGAAAGTGACGAAAGTGAACGACAGGAATAATGGACAGGTTTGGCGAGAGTGGCTTCCCCGTTCGGTGAAGCGCATTTGTTCCGCCGACAGTAACCCGCGCCCGTAATAAACATGCCGTGCCAGCAGATTGACTGATGATACCGTTCCCCGGTTAGATGTTATTGCTCGTTCCTATAACCTCTCACCAGTCGACCAGCACTCAATACTTCCACGGCCCTCGGTAATTATTCCGCTCGCGCCTCTTTTTTCGCCGCCATGTAGATTTATCTTCGGGAGAATGCGCACTCGAAATTTCGAGGGATGAAAGAAATGGAGGCTGACGGATGTTGGGCAACCAGCTGGGCCCGAAACTGAAACGATTCTGGTTCGCGGTGGATCCTCGTTTCCCCTACTCGATATCGACCACCTATCCCATCTTTCCACTGCTGCCTCTTTTCTTTCGCCTCTGTGTAGATTTAGCTCTGCACTGGGTACTTGAAGGGGTAGGGCGGAGACGTACAGCGCTCAACAGCTGGAGGACTTCGAGGTAAAGTGACGATGGCTGACTGGATGTTGTATGACTTCCATTCAGTTTCACTTCCTTAGTGGGTTTCGATAGGTGTGAATCTATGGTGAAGAGTGTACTTGGAGTATTCGGGAGACAGAAATAGATGCTGTGATTTACTGCGGTTGGTTTCTCACGTAACACTTAGAGTACTTAGTAGCTTATAAACTTGTAATTTGTAACCATCTTCTAGTTTACACGGAAGATGAAGAAACATCTTTCTAGTCACACTTGAACATCCCTCTGCCTCACGAAAGAATAAGATAAAGAAATAACAAACCATTCAGGGAAGGAATCTTCTGCAAGCGTAGAGTTATGTACAGCCTCTTTCACAAATTATCGAAGCTATCCACAGCAATATAGGGCTCATCTGCAGCAGGTGGTTCGCGATACTCCTTCGATGTTCATTTACCCCGAGAAAGGCCATCGAACGGAGCCCGTCGTAGGCGGCATTAAAAGTAAAATCAAAGCGTGAAAAAAGCTAGAAATCCGTGGAAAGCGCGACGCGGCAGGCAGCCTCGGGCACGATAGTCATTATCATAATTTTTCCTCAATGTTGGCTAACGAAGGTGACACTGAATGCGTGGGAGAGGTGTGCGTTCGCGCGTCGGAGCCAAACAACAGGCCAGGCGAAACAGGTGGGGGAGTTGGTGGCGCATCCAAGGGGTAAAAGGGCACCGTTGGGTATCTCTATGCCGCGGGGTGCAACTTAATGAGCTTCCTGTGTTGGTTCCGCTTGTAGCGCATAACTCGTGCCTCTTCGCTCTTTCCTTCTGGTCCTTGCCATTTTCCACCTTTCAACCCCTTCTCACCCTTTGATACTCTCGAAATCTGGCTCTCACCTATGAGCCAGCCGTCGTTTCAGACGCGAAGACATTCCTAAGAGCGACAGGGAGCAATTCCTGCTCAGGCGTGTCTGTTTAAACGCAATCACGATGTAATAGCACTTAGACTACACGTCCTACGTTTGTGCCTCGAATTTTCCTCGCTGCAGGCTTCTATTCTCCCTGGCTCTGTCTCCCTTGCACCCACGCGCACATCAGGCCCTCCTCGCTGTGGTAATTAGCGGTGGATTCTACGGGTATGACTTGCTCGCTTCGCCGATGCAGTATATGCTCGCGCGTACCAGCAGGAGACTCGCCGATAATTCGCCGCGCACTTGACATATTATTGTATTAGGGGTCCATAATGGCCTATTTCCGTGTTGCCGTGGTTCAGCCTCGTGGAATCGATTCGTCCTGCATTCTGTATAGACTCTGTGGTCGAAAACTCGATCGATAAGCTAGTTGCTACTGTTCGACCGCATCGACACGTTTCAGACCACAGATTCCTGGTTTCTTTCTATAAAGTCCTTTCAAGGGGATCCTATTATATAGTGAGACATCAGAATGGACGAAATTCGAGAGGGTAGTTAGATGCTTAAATGCTGTGTGAATCCTATTCGTTTCTATTCAGGCCGAATGGTGAAGTACGGATTTCGCGATTTTGCAAAGTGGCCAAGGGTACCATGTGCCAGGTTATCGCCTCTGAGCCTCTTTACGAAAGCGCCGTTTTTCACGCTGGCTCCTGAGATCTCGTTTCACCACTCTTAAGAGGGCTGACCCGTTTCTTCATCCCTGGATTCTAATCATCCTCTCTAATCCACTCTCTCTCTCTCTCTTTCTCTCTCTCTCTCTCGTGAATTAACATATCCCTGGCTGTGGCAGAGGGACTGTCTGGTCGGGAAATACCGTAGGTAGAGTTCAGAGAACTTCATTGAGAGCGGTTTACGATGAGTTATTAATTTTTCTAGCTTCTGAAGTACTTTTCGATACTTGTATGCTGTACAGCGTTTGTCGCTGTAGCTTTGTTATAGATAGCCGTATTTTTCTATATAGAATTATTAATGAAAGTTTCACGTGTTCTACGAGTTTCCTTAAGTTTGAGGAACCACGAGTTTCGTCCATGAAATTGTTACTTGTTACGAACAAATAGCGCATGCCTTGTTCCACTGTTAGAACGATGCACATAACAGTATCTATTACGGTGAACGGTCAATAATAACCACAAGAATTTTCGTGCCAATATAATTTTCGACAAGCTATTTCCATACCCCAAACTCATGTATATCCTATATTATATACTCAACGTGCTACGTGTTAAACTACTAATTAATATTAAATCATTCGTACAGTATTTAGTTTATCATATTAATTGATTTCTCCGCGTTAATTTCCGTACACTACTGTTTAAAGTCACACCATTTCTATTTACCCAGTCTCGCTAAAAAAGAGCCAACTAAGAATAAAACAAAAATTGCTGAAAATCTCAAAGAAAGGATAAGTTAAAAAGTATCAATTATCTAGTATCCGAAATTTAACTGAAATAAATTTAAATAAAACCATAATGTATGTACCTAATCTGAAGTGCAAGCTATCGCCTCTGATCTATCCGATTCACACTGCAGGCAAATATTTTCTTCCGTGACCGTTCCTCTAACAACGACCGCAAACTCCTCTCCGCAGAGATAACTTCGGTCCCCGTAGAACCGAAGGATCTTCGAACTCTCGGGGAATTTGCAACGCTATGCATGCACGGTAACCTAACCCGGTGTCATAATTGAATCTATGAGAAACACTGCGAATCTCGAGCGAGATTAGGCGAGTGGTACGATGTAGGTGCTCGGTACATCTTGACCGCTCGCTTGCTTACACGAGCACCGTTAAACGCAGCTTCTCTGGCTGCAGCACTTTGGAAACTGTTCTTCAACAAAGAGGAGATCAGTACAAATACTCCGCTACGGATGTACTGTATCGAGGGAAATGTTTCACGAATCAATGTTCATTTTCGCGAGATACAGTAAATTTCACGTGTACAAAGAATGGATTTATAATAAACAGAGCAATAAGCTTCGAGAGTACACAAAATTCATTAAGTGATGTATCCTTAGTACTTCCGTAACAATCAAGGTAATATATTTGGGGTCAACTTAAATACGAAATTATTTAAATGAATGTTGAATCTGAATACATATTTTATGTATGAATATTACCGGCTTCATATTTCTTTTAATGAATCGCTTTCTCCGTTTAAATAACATTTCGCTATCGTGTATTCTATTTGCGATCATATTGCATGCATTTATTTCCTTCAGTGTCATTGAAGCATCCATTTAACAGGAAATTTACTGTTCACATATCCTAGATTAAATTTGTCAAACTTTATTCACAGAGAGAAACGAACTCTGGCGAATTCTGAAGTTCCTATATTTCAACATCATTATCACCGAACCAGTCACAATGATCGATGCGATTACCTGCTATGAATAATATATCCTTTATTCCCTCATTTACTCCACAACAGGACTACAAGAAACAATCCCTAGAGACATTTATCATCCTCATCAAAGTCTCCACCTCAACCCATCACCATTATACAAAGGAAGCTCATCCCGACTTTTCCATACAACCCATCGTTAATATGCAAATAGTTGAAACGTGCCCATCCCCTCAAAGTTTTTCGCATCTCCGAGGCTGCAGATCTCGCGGCACGCGACTCGAACTTTCAAACGAAATTCCGCGTGGATAAACGAATCGGGGGCTCCACGTGAAGAAGAGACAGACTCCGTGCGAGCATCATCCGCCCCGAATCGCCCCTATAATTCCATCAATCTTGTTTGACTTACTTTTACACAGAGCTTGATCGGCGGACGAGAGCATCTCCGTGCACCGTCGAAACTCGTCCGTGTCGTTGGCGGCGATCGCGTGCCTCATTTCCCCGCGATTCAATTTACGGCGTGACGGAAGTGCATAAGTGAATTTTGCCCTCGGCCAGGCCAGCGAGCTGTAATATTTTCCATGCTACGCTCGAATAATCCATCTATCCGACGCACGGTGAGCACGGTAGCGAGAGACAGAGGGACAGGGACATCGATAGAGGGTGATAGAGGTAGAGAATAGGGAATCGTTCCGAAAGTCGAGAGGATGGCTGACTGGAACAGCACGAGAGAGCTGGCTGGCTGGGCTGTCGGCGGTGGTGCTCCAGGAGGCGAAGGATGAGGCGAAGTCAAGGTGGGAGAGCCAACTTTACAGACAGTTTAAACCACAATCCTTAAGTTCCATCGTTCCTGCGGGGGAGGTGTAGGGGGTAAGCCCAGCGCGCGCTAGTTCCTGGCGCAAACCTAACTGTGGCTATTATTCGGCTGGCAGTCCGCGTGCATCGATAGTCAATTTGCCATTTCGTGGTACGTATGCATGCATGTACGTGAGCATCCTTGCACCGCTGGCCCCGACCGATACACGCCGGAAGATCGAGACGATCGAATGGTATTTCCTGCGCGGTGGGGCAATTTCGACGAGGGTTTGATACAATGCTGACGCCTGGGGCGCGATTGGGCAAATTTCGAGGGAAAGGGCGCCGAGGTGGAGCATCGGTGCATAGTTGCTTGGATGACATGCTTTTCGAAATACTGATAATTCAAGATGCTTTATGAGCCTTAAGCTAAGACTCCACTGAAGCAACAGCGAGGAATGTCTCGTCGCTTCTTGTTGTTGCATGTTCCAAAATGTGGATCAGCTACAGTGATATCCACGCTGTTGCTTTAGTAGAGACATGTAGCTTTACCTTCTTGAGGAATTCCAACAAATGAGAATTTCACTATTTTACCCTTCAAAAACAGACTACTTTCACCTGCAGAAGCTCTATGTGAATGGAAATGAAAATTGTATTATTAGAAAGTTCGGCTTTTCTGAGTTAAGAATAATTTCTACTGTGAGCTCTACAAACTAGGAAAGACTCATTAAAAAGTGAGAGTTCTGAAAGTTCATCTATACAGTATTCCGGTCACGCCAGTAATATGCATTCTTATTCATGTTCCAGAAAACCTGTTCTATCCACTTCTATTGCAAAGACCTCAAAATCTCGATATGTCTTTCTCATAAAGCACAGATTCAATTTTTGATCCGAATTATCCAAATGGACACTAAGTCAGATTGATCCCCAGCTGCAGAGTTAGCTTTAACCCCTGCATCAAAACTAACCCAGTCTCATTAGGTTCTAAGTCGATCCCCTACCAATTCTAATCCTCACTAGTTTGCTATTCCAAATCAAATACGATTCAGTGGAATTCCAATTCAGCGCCAAGAGCTTTTCCATCAAACACATTTCACTCCATCACAGTTTTATCCAGCTCGAAACCGTTGCGTTTCGTCGTCGACAACGGAAGAATCATCCATAAAAATCATCTTATGGATCTTTAATTTCTCTCGCATCATATCTGGCTGGTGAGAACGTAATCGTCGGGGAAGATGAATGACGGGAGATTCAAACGTTCACCGAACGCGCGCGAAAGCTCGCGTATCACGATTCGCGGTGTCTCGTCAAGAATGAAATATTATCGTTCGGCTATTACTTTATGGTAGCGCGTATGGTAACGAGGATGAGGATAAAATTGCTTTTGAGTACCCCATTGGATCGACGGACCCGGCGGGAAATTTAATAAAGCGCGAATTTTCTCTGTAGAAGTTGGAAGCCCCGTCGATCGTGCTCCCTTTTCTCAGTGATGCGCGAGTGCGCGTCACTAATTATTACTTTTTCCCGCGAGACGGTGCAACGGCGCGGGCGCTGAAATTTTTCAACGCCACGCATCGTCGAGCCTCGTTTCGTTAACGAGACAAAGCGGAGGAGCCTCCACCTGCCCATCGAACGGTCATCGTTTCCCAGAACGCACCAGAGTTCCAACTATCGGAGTTTTCCGCTAAAGGGACCCATAGACCTATCATCCCTTCTCCCCGCCATTCTCTCGGCAAGGTGAAAATTATTTCTGGACAAGCCAACGCCACGCCACTTTGCGTTCACCGATTAAACGGTACATCGAATCCACAATTGAGCCTCTTTCCTCGACACGTGGCTCGAGCCCGTTCGCCACGGAATGACTCTACATCATCCAGATCTAACTTTTTTCCCATTGACCGAACCTACGTCCCCCCTCCACTGCTAATGGCTTATAGAAAACTTTTACGATATTCTCGCACGGAATTTCAAACGTCCTTTCAGACTCGCCCAAGTTTTATCGCGATGGACTTGCTTAATGGATAATGAAGTAGTCCGACTTCTCTAGAGTCTTTAGATATTCGTTATATTATTAAATGAAGTCCAATCGATGTTAATGTGCCACGTTGTATCGCTGCGAGTTTTAAGGGAAATCGATTCGTTCCCTCCTGCGTTGGTTTTAGCCCCTCGAAGACAAAAGCGGCAGGCTTAGAATTCGCCAAGATTAAATAGCACGATTCAAGGGGAGGCGCCCTTTACCGCCAGCAATAACGCTTCTGCTAACGATAAACCAACCGACGTTACGTATCGAGTTCAGTCGAAACTCCGAGGAAAGTTGTTGCTTCCAGTCGGCGGGGTCTCGGACTCATCGATAGTCGATCGCCATTTCCTTGATTTTCGGTAGGGTAACGAGTGCGAGGCGCGCGAATAGAGGCAGCGCGGAAAATCGTGGGGATAAAAGGAGCGAGGAAGGAAGCGAGAAAGGGCAGGAGAATGCTGAAGACTTGGAGGGTGCAGAAGCGCAGTTGCTTTTTTCCAGTTCATTCGAGGCGGCCAAATGAATATGCTAGAGAAGAAGCCTTGCCGTTGGTACAAGGGCGAAATTTTATCAAGGAATGAAGATTGGTTTTGGGGAGGGAAATCATGGATGGGACGAGTAGCTCTATCGTATTTTATGGATGAAGTGCGACTCGAAATGCAGGCGTTGATTTGCTGGCAGTGGTAGCTAATGATCAACAATTTTTATGGAGAAATGTGCTACGGGAGTTTTATGTTCGAGTGATATCGAGGGAGATACTCTTTTAGTAGTTTTTTACTTTCCAAGAGAAAGATATTAGTTCTGATGCGATACAGAAAAATCGTAATAGTAGAATATTTAGGTCACTGATTTTGTTATTAAGAGTTACTATATTTTAGTAGTCCGAAGTTTTTATAAAATGAAGAAATGAGTCTCTGCTATGTCATTTGACTTTAACTAGAGATTAATAAGATAAGCTTCAGTAAATACTTTCATACAGCAAGGATCGCTTAAATATTCTGAGCTAGCTTCGAATTTAAATAAAACTTCAGTACGACCACAGCATCTCATTCCATACACCCTCTGCATCTTCTGCAATCCGATCTTCCAGTTTACGCCCCGACCTTCTTCGCATCCGAGAACCCCGTTTCATTTGACGGCTGCGTATGCTCACACAGACGGCGTTAAAATCGATCGGGATAGCTACTTAAGTCGTATTACCTGCATACCCGATTCACAGGATTGGAATGTGGTATTTAGCCAGAGCTGTAGCAAGTGTTCCATGTAAACTGGCCTAATGGAGGCGTGCTAGGTTCGAGCATAGGAGGACATTATCCATCTGTAGGTACTCGAAACGCAATGGAACAGAATTACGCGTTAGTAACACTTTGTCACGGGTTTTGCAGACATTCCCTTGCTCGTCTGATCTTCGACATTCGCCTAGCAGGGAGCCATAACCACAAGATCCACTATATACAAAACCACTGTATTCTTTAGGATCGATCCTTCAACACGTCGAAGAACGAGGAAATCGAACACGTCGCTAAAAGTTTCAGGCGATTAATTAAGCGAACTTACTTGTCCTATGGACGGGTGAAAAACGAGAAACTCGAAAGTAAATCCTGGTGGGGAAGATTAGTCGAATGCAAAGGAACGGGCGTTCGGGGCGCTAAGGAGCTTCGATCGAGTGGAATTCGATGGAAGAAGGTACTCGGGAGGGATCATGTACCACACAGGTTTTAAGTGCACGTGGAAAAGGTGTTAAGGGCGCGAAGACAGCGGTAGATCCGCGCGGAAGCTGGAGGAAGCTCGTAAGTAATAGCATTGACAGCAACCCTGGTAAAATGAACGGACAGACGATGCCATGTAGCGACTCTTATTTCCTTTCGCGCTTCAGAAGTCACGATAGAACGGCGGAACGGGAGAAGCGGGGAAAGAGGGCACGGCTAGGAAGACAGAATAAGGTGGATGGGAACGAAATAGACGGTTCGGGCGAAAAAGAAAGGAAAGACGAGCCTCTGCTGCGTATGTGGGCGTGTATGTACGAGGAAAGAGCCCAAGTTACCTACCCTTTTTCTCTTACTCTCGGCTCGCCTACACATCTCTGTACTCTCTTACCGGAGCATTCTTGTTGTACTGCCGTGGGTGTCGGTTAAGCTCGAACGTTTAAGACCTTCCAAACAGGCTTCGAAGCTTTACAGACGCACTTTACGTGCGCGCCCGAGTCGCTCCCGAGTGTGGAATATTTTTTGTTGCGCCTTGGGAATAGTACCAATTTAGCGTCCGGTGAAATTAAGGGCGGTTAGGCCATAATCCTAGGGACTACCGAGGATACTAGCAAAAATTGGGGGATTTCGAGCCTCACGAGTTGCTACAAATAATAACTGGAGTAAGGGATGGGATAAGCAAGTACGAAATGAAGCTAGAAATTTGAGAGTACATGAAAAACAAGTGGCCTCAATTTTCATAAAGTTCTACAGAGAAAAAGTTCATAGACTTCGGCCCTGAAGGCTCTATTCCTCTTGTTTCTATTATAATAAAAGATCATTTTTTAACAAAACATTTTGAATAATAATTTTCAACTCTTTCACCTGTCTAGGTAAAGATATCAACTACCTCTTTCTTTACACTGGTGAGTTTCTATACCAAACATGTTACACTGTTGAAGAGGTTGAAAGCAAGCCACTAAATAAGTAAAGGAAAATAAATTTACTACCAGAGAAGATATATTACGTATTCATCCCTCTAGAGTTCTCAGAGTGGCATCAGAATATTGATATGCGACGTTTAATTAAGCGACGGTACGGGATCATTTCACGAGATATTCAAAGAGACTGACTTTCAGGCGGAGAATCAAAGACGCTTTTGGCACTCAGGCCACGTGCAGGTTCTCCTTCGAATCCGGAAGTGACCAACAGAACACGGCTCATTGGAGTCTCAGAGAGGGTGAGAGGAAGAGGCACTCGTTGCCCCGTTATTCTCCTGGTCATACAGCATGCAATTCTCGTGCACGGCTGCTCATAATACTCCGTGTGCATACACTTTGGTGCTGGACGCGTAAATGTATGCTCGCCGCGGAAATTGGTGTTTCGATGTTTAATTTTCTGTAGTACGGCTGAGGGATACTCAAAAGATCGCGCAACGCTGTTTTGCATTTAATTACGTCCACGCTCGGATTAAATAACAATCCGCAGATGCGACTGAGACACGCCAGAGGAATCTGCTGCTCGATGATTCGATCAATTAAGTATATACGCGCGAAAAATGCATCGTAGGAGGATGCAAGAGAATGTTGACTTTCCCTGAAAAGTATTAATTCTAAATTGGAAAAAAATGTATCAAAATTTGTAAAAGGCTCCAATGTTATAAAGGAAGTGTAATTAGATTTCTAAAGAAAAGAAGAAAATTAAAAAGACTGTGTTCAGTATTATACGAACTGAACTTAAAATATGTACACGAAAGTTTGCCAATAGAACGAGGAAAAAAAGCGTAGAAAAAAAAGCGACCGCGAAAACTGACGCGAATTAATCAGCCGAGAAATGGGTTTAGCATTTACTGGAGCACAGAGGCTCAACCGTAATCGTCCCCATTACAATAACTTTCGTATTTCATCATCTGGTCAGTGGTTTCAATTACCATGCGCTATCGTTGATTATACGAACTCACATCTCGTTCATTTTTTGAAATTGAGGAATATCGAAATCGAACTTGCGCTCAGCTGCGTTTCGTTCTCCCCTCGTCGAGTTATTATGCGAAAATGTAATAGCTAAAAGTTTCTCTCTCATTCGTCACCGTTACGACACACTTGCCCCCTCCCCTGTAAATATTGTAAAAACGACGAAAATGTGGTAACAAAAAGGTGGTCGCTCGCTGATGTGCGCCACTCTGTTACCTCTTCTGTATAACCATCTAAAAAGCACCGAGAGCCCGAACGTAACGCGGATGCACTTTCACAGAACTATTTAACAGAGGATATGTATGCATGTCGGTCGTCGTGGTTCACGGTCTCGGCACACGCTTCGTAATTTTCGCCTGTCAGTATGGTTACAGTGGAACACGGGCGAATTTTTGAAGGTTTGACTTCGGTATGGAGATGACAGAGGTCACGGCGAGCTTTCATTTAAGAACAAGCAGGATGAGACGAATATGAGCTTAGTTTCCGAGTGTTTCCAGTTATCGGTGGCCATGCTTATTCATTTCGCGCTAATCAGCATCGATTGTACGTTACCGTTATCCGAGGATCTCTAGTTCCACGTGAATTTAGAATTAGCAATATACTGAGTGATCATGACTGAGTAATAAAGGATAACTGATTATCTTAAACATTTATCAAAAAAGTTCCGATAAAATATCGGTGATCCAATGGCGGTCAATACGGTAACTCTGATAACCTAACTGGGACAGAAGTTTTAAATGTAGTTCACAGCGATTTCCATCACTGTCAGTTTTCACCAATCAATTTACCGTTTTTTGCTACCATTCGTGACGATTTTATTGTGGATTCAAATTGCTCTATCTCTGTCACCCTTCGAAACTGACTGTATGCTTAGTATGAACTATTCTCTGCAATGATATTATCTCAGACAAAATACAACAGTAGATTTATCGTTCATTGTATTTTCGAGGCATCGTTTATCAGCACTCTAAAGCCCCCTTATCGTGTTCATGTTATTCGAAAACGTAACCAGCGAATTATAGTAACAGACTGCGAAAGATAAACAATTTCAACAGTTAAATACACTTAAATAGTAGAACTATCTTTTGAGGGCTGACTTTGAAGCGGTTAAGATAGAAAGAGTCTTTGAACATACATCATACTTCCTTTTTGGAAGATTTGAAAAATTCAAAAATTCAAAAATTCAAATATTTGAAAATTCAAAAATTCAAAAATTTGAAAATTTAAAAATTCAAAAATTCAAATATTTGAAAATATTAAAAAATTCAAAAATTTCACGCTCTAAAATCCTTCCAAGAAAATAAAGCCGCACAAAGACATCAACTGCTAATATCTCAGTCCCACCCTTCCTGTCCCGATTTTCTTGACCGAGTAACCGGTCAGTCCGAGCGTTAAACACAGGAGCGTTGGTCGCCTCCTCGGCCCGTAGGTCAGGGGTTGCTCAAGTTAAACACGTCGAGTCGCGGCGCAATTTTCGGCAATGCAAAGAGAGCGTAGCCCGAAGTCATAAAGGGTCGCGCGGCGACTTCGGCACGAGGGAAATTTTCATTTGGACGGGTTGTACATACATACGTACAAACGTTAGCCCTGGCACACGTGTGTCGCGCGAACGACTTGCGAGTGTGCGTATCACGCGGACTCGAGAGAGCGGCCCGCCATCGGGGGTTGCTCGCCGCGGCGTCGGCGGAGGGTGCACGGGCTGGGGCTGAAAAGGGAAGAGCAGAGGCAAGAGGAGGCACCCACTATTCGAGTATTATTGCGGTGCTGGGGCTACAGGAGGGTGAGGATGGGATATATCAACGGTTGGCGTTTATGTGGCGACCAACTGTCGAGTTAATATTCACGCGATTCAGCTTGACCCCTCTCCTGCCCCCCAGACCTGTTCACCTCCCATAGCGACGTCGCGAAATTCTCCACTTCGGGATTTTTCCCTTAAGATTACCTATCTCCACCCTTGTCCTTTTTCATAGCCTACCTACTGACACGGTGGCTTATTGTCGTCAACCTACGCTAGGACAGGTACCTTGAAATTGAATATAAGGGATGAATTATTACTAGCTTGACGACTTTTTAAGTTATTGCGGCTAGACTTCTGCGAGGGGTGATTTTAGGTTGAGAAGTTCATGTGTTTTTTGCAATCCTTTGCAAAGTGTTAAATCGAGTATAACATACGATCACTTTTTCTATTTATATTTTAGTATAGAGTAGAGGAAAGTGAGAAAATTAAATAAGTGAACTCATAATTGATGCACGCGTCATATCATGAAACGTCCAAAAAGTGTACCGCAAAATTAAGGGTAGTTATTGACCCAAATCTCACCTAATAGAAGATTCACGAAACCGTAATTTCTGTTGCAGTACGTATGGCGTATGGCCTGCTCTATGGTATGGCATCGCGGGACATCGTTTTTTGCTTCCTCCTCGCCGCCTTCCTCTATTCAAGTTTCGGTAAGAGTCAAACGATATTTCCTTTCCAGAAGGCGCAAGTACTCTCCTTCACAAGGGATGAAAGAGACCAGACGAGATAGGATGGGAATAAGTTTGAATTGGAATACGAAGCGAAAGTTACAAGTTTTTAATCCCTACAAAATGATGGGAACGAATCTCACCGTTGTATCTCGTAATAGCATCCCTCTGCTGGACTTTTTCTCCTCTATCCTCCGCCTCTTTTGCTTCCGCGTTTCTTTGCTCCACTTTTCGGCAGGAATCAAATAAAATGCCTCCTAAAAGCACTATCGGAAGTCTCGAGCATCCCGTAAAAGCATCCCCATGCGAACCGAGGCGAGGCAAAAATTACAACACCGCGCATGGCTAAACGTTACCTCGACGGTTTCATTCTCGAAATGCTATTCGACGTTTAATTCTGTACTTATAATGGGATGAGAAAACAAGTGCAGCGAAGTGTTGCGCTTAACACGCCTTTGAGTGACGTGTGAAGCAGTTAAGTGTGCAACTCTATATTTTTAAGTTCGATTTATGGGAAAGGAATTCCGGATTCTACGGTAAAAAATTAATTATTACTAGACCGCGGATCTTTATGTATTTATCGGAAATTTCAAAGTGCAAAAAAGTACAGAATATTCTATATAACACGGAAAGATAAATACACTTTTATACCTAATATTTAAAGGGTGAAACAAGTCTTTAATTAGGTTACATTTTTGTAATTTTCTATATGGACAACAGAGATCACAGCTTAAAACCCAGTACGTCAAATTTATATTTTCACCACATCGGATCGCGCAGGACGGTTATTATTTAATAAAGTGCCAAAGGGGTGGCATTGGGGCGATATGGTTATTAAACAGGCCGTGTTACGCGAGAGATCCCTTTCTCCCTTTCCTTCGTTCTTTCCACCCCAATGTCCACGTGGCGCGCGACAAAAAGCGCGTCGACGACGAAGAGAAACGAAGGGCTGAATAGGCCGGCGGAAAAAGAATTATTGCTCCATAACTTCGCTTGCCTACAGTCGCTATGAATCTATATGGAGAAGCGATATGCATGACGAACTAGATTAAGCCAGTCGCTAAAAGAGATGTAAAGATTAAGAGAAATCAATATCGACTATGGACGAGTGCAGAGGTCTGGTCTTGCTCGACGAAAACGTGCATTCGACCATTTAGTATGTGTCTAACAGTGTACTAGGTGCATAAAAAACGAAGATAAAACTGTGTCCATTCATTCAATAGAATAAGATAGATGAAGAATAACAATGAAGTCTGGTTATTTCTATCAGGTTCAATTATCTTCTTTTCAGTAGTTCTTAATAGAAAATTTTTGCACCCAATTTTATTATAACGCGAGTTCAATTCATAGAACATACTGGCACACTTTCATCGTTAAACTTTGAAACGCTCTGTATATGACACGTTGTTCCATGAGCGTATAAACCTAAGCTAATTAGATGTAAAGTTGCCGGGTCATTAATTACACGATCGTTAATTACGTCGGTCCAGGTCAAGCGATGCCAAAGTCCGAGGTCCAGCCCGAATTTCTAGCACTCCTGGAGAACCATACGGTCATTCAAGGTCGTGACGTCTCCTTCACCTGCGTCGTTAATCATCTTCAATCTTACAAGGTAATTGCATCCATGTGCCCGTGTAATTAGTAAGTCGATTAAGGGCAACGGTTTGGAATCGTAAGTAGCGGCCTGAGTCGTATTTCCGTAAATAGCCAGCGCGGCTTAGACAGATCTGATTGGTTCTGGTTTCTGATTTTGTATTTCTTCATTAGCAAGGTAAAAACACTACGTGCATATCGACTGAGTTGACTGCAAGAGGTGGATGCACCCTGCACATTCTGCACAAATATAATTTATTTGCTCTTAAGCGTTACTCGACGCTTAAACTATTTTCCACGGATCTTATTATCCCATTATCCTAATCATCTACTTAATATTTAAATGACACGTTACAGAGACAAGAAAAAGACTTCGGATCAAATAGCCCAAAATACCTTTCAATACCTTTTGGCATCAGTTGCCCACGTGTTCCATCTCTACCGATAATTTGAATAAATCTCTCGTACATTGAAGGTTTCTGAATAAACGCGGATACCAGCCAAAAACGATGCCAACTAAAATCATTGTTCCAAATATCGCGAGGGAAACACGCGAATCACGTACACAAGTTTGCGCCGCGCCATGTGTGCGAGTGTCTTTCGATTATGACGAAGTACATACGTGTGCACTTTCGTCGATCCACACCCAAGGAGTTTCTGTCCAGAGGCGCTTGTGGGACACGGCATCCGCCGACGAGTAATTCACTTTCGAGAAGAAGTCCAAGTTTGATTGCGCGCTCGAATCGACAATCGCTTCTATCGCGGGATGAAACGTTCTTGGCGCGTGTTCAGAGGATTTCGTCCTTCTGGATTCGAGAAGGGGACAGAGTCAGAAGAAGCGAAGAAAGAAGAAGAAGAAGTGGAAAAAGTGGGAACGCAGGGAGACGCCGAATGTTACTTTCGACTCGACGAGGGTTTATATCTAGGGTGAAAGAAAGGAAGCTCGAAAGAAGGGACATAAATCAGAGCCGCTAATATAGCGTGCAACATGAATAAGCCTGATTTTCACCAATCCTAGAGAATATTCCTCTTCCTGCACTTTTTCTCTCGCTTTTCTCCCTCCGTCCCTTCTCAACTTTAAACGCGTGTATATCAAATTTTTGTGTAAATTTTAAAAGAGATATTATGATCCAGTGAAATATTTCGTTAGAACGTTATTTAACTCCTTTGTGCTCAGTGTGCTCAGCTGCATGCAACGAGTTTTTTTTTCGACTTTTATTAGCTCACTGAAACAGGGTAAACAGTAATAAAAGTAAATGTTACTATTCTTATTAGGTCATCCAGAAAATCGATAATAACACGTTTATTAAAACGAAATTTAATACGACTCCGACTCAGACTTGTATAATACTCTACGTGGCTTGAGATCTCAAATAATAATTGAATTACAAAAACTACCACATAATTCACTATATCAATTTCCATCAATTTTATATTAGGCAATTGCCACTAATTTTATATCTAGATGGTAATGGACTAATCCATTTAAAATAAAATAATTAAGAAAACGGGACGTAGATAGTTAAGATTGTAATAGGTACCATAAATTGTCTAAAACTCATAAATGTTAAAAAAGATAAAGCGAGCATAAAGGGGTTAAATCGTCCAACAGCAGATGCCACGGTACGAAGCGGAGCGAAATGATAAAGTACGCTGTCCCAAACGCAAAGACTGTGATTATCACGCGTGCGCCATTTTCTCGCGAGCGTTTTTATACCGGTGATAAAAGTCGGGCGAAAATTCAGTCCCCGGAGACGACTAACTCGTCCGTAGTAATTATGTCAAACGGTCGTGCAAAATCGATCCCCTGATTCGTTTGCTCCACTCTCTGTGTCGTCTAACGTTAGAGAGGATACAGCGAACGATGAATTGGTGCACGGTTGGTCGCAGAGGGATTCCATGGCGTACTGTTTGCCCGAAAATACTTCCGCCAACAGGTAGAATTATTCGGTGGCACAAGGGAACACTGCGAACAGTCCATCAACGTTATTTATGCACACCTTAAATTCTATTGCCGTTGGATCAAAATCCTCCCCCACTTCTCTCTGGCCCCTTTTGTTCGCGATTTAAAAGCCCTTTCACCCCGTTCAATGGAATCGTCGTTTGAAATACGACAGATAGGAGCACGCAGCGAGTGTTTCGCGGCCAAACGGGACCGACAGCAAAGTACGAAATACCGATTGGAATTCGAACGCCATGGAAACCGATAACTCTGCTCGTTGCGTTCTACGCATCCTATACAAAATAATTACACGTTCGATCAAGTGCATGGTCATTTTCAGACAGTGCGACGAGAAATCGTGGATGATAGTCTATTTATGCGCTTAACTGTGAACATCGCTCTTTGCCTTTGACGCGAGCATGTACATCCTTTGAGGGATCATTACTCGATTGGTGTGTCCTATATCTATGAGTGAATGCACATTGCTAGTCTGTAATTTGGCGGTATAAATACTTAGTACATATAATGGATTTTCCTAATGAGAAGAGATAATGATATTTGTTGTAGTTTTTTATCTCGGTTTCTTTGGGAATGGTTATTCCTGTTCCTCTTTGAACTAATTTTTTATTGATGTAATCTACTTATTTGGATTACACGCTTTGGTGGGCGTAGTTATGTTAACATTCATGAGTGCATAAAGGGAAATCATGAAGGTAACTTCGTCTTCATGTGGGAAGTCCTATTCATGCGTTAGAATATGTAATTCATACGTGCATATGTAGATAATTATAGAGCTTTGGGTGAAATGTAGAACTTTCTTTAATATAGAAGTAGAATATGTAACATACTTTAAAATATGCATTATCACGATCAAATACCATCAAAAATATTCATGTTATAAGTCACCTCAGAATACCACTGAAATTAAAAGGGATGATTGCTAACTAATTTTCTGCCTCGAAATGCCTTTGACTCCGCTGATATTACCGAAAACATGAACAGACCAAGGTCCATACGGAATTAAATCTAAAATTCTTATTTCAAACATGCTATTATCACCCGAGGGGGTACGTAATGCGGGCGAGAACCGCGGTTTCTAATCAGCTGCTGAAACTGTGAAATCTCCATGTCCGTGATCGTATTATGCAGGTTGCCTGGATAAAGTCGGACTCCAAAGCTATCCTGGCCATTCATACGCGTATGGTCGCGCACAATCCACGGTTGTCAGTTACCCATAACGGGCACAACACGTGGAAACTGCACGTGACCAACGTTCAGCCGGACGACTCTGGCACGTACATGTGTCAAGTTAATACGGAGCCCATGAGGAGTCAGGTTAGTACGTCTTATTAACCCGACCGCATTCTCTCAAGTGTCTATTAATAACATTGTTAACAGTCTCCAATTTGCATCGCTGGATATTACGCTATTTCTTCAAATTTTATCTAACCATAATCACAGTAACTAAGTAGATATACAATTTGAAATTAATCAGAACATGTTCTGAAGTGATACAACTTTGATCCTGCAGAGAAATACTGAAGTGCTTTGAAGCTACATAATTAAAAGATCTAGTCTAAAACTGGATCACCGAATAATTACTAAATAAATTAGGGTAACGCGTACCCAAAGTCTTTAAAACATTAACAACTATTCCCTTTCCAGCTACCGTAATTCTCTAACCTACATTTTAGCATTTACGTTCTAAAAAGAGTAAACGAGTCGACGCAAATTAAAATATACGACGTTACGCAATTGCCAATCGAATATAAATACACATTTCGACGCATCCAAAAATATTACGATGGTAATGTACACCGAGCTGCGGCGATACCATCGGCGAGATTGAATACAAAATTTCGTGTAGAAGAGTGGGCGGAAAAAAAAAAGATACGTTACGTAATTCGTGTTCGGTTATTCGGGTGGCGTTGCAGCGCGCAGTGGACAGTATTTTTTCGCGGGTAAACCGAGATTAAAGGCCAAGTCTCCGTCGAGCAAGTCGCATTTGTTGAGGTTCGAATCCGAGAGAATTAAGCTTGATTTAAATGTCTACATGAGAGAGGAATAAAGAGAGGGCAGCGGAGCATCGGGTCGCGGATCTTTCTCGCCGACAGATAAATGGTAGTATATGGTAGCTGGTAACGATCTTTGCGCGCAGACGGGTCACATGAAGGTAGTGATACCGCCCGATATCATGGATTTGGACGATTCTGCGGATCTTCTAACGACTAAAGAGAATAGCGATCTGCGATTACGATGTCGGGCCACGGGGACGCCCAAACCTACCGTCACCTGGCGTCGAGAGGATGGACGAAATATTACTCTTCGGACCGAGAACGGCGTCCAACGAGGTAATATTTATGAGAAAATTGGGATTCTTATCGGCAAGATTTTTATGAAACCATTTTGGAAGGTGTCAGTTGGTTACGAGAGTTTCGAAGGAGAGACGATGACAGATTTTCCAGTTCAAATTATATAACTTGTGGATGAATTATACAAGTATCTACCCTATTCTATTCTAATCGCACCGTGATTGATCAGGATCGTGGTATATGTGAAATAGTGGAATCTGATAACTCATCGCACGATAGATTGTCTGTGGACCCCTTAATCGGGTCATCCAATGCAAACATAGAAATTTAATCTCACTTCAAATTCATAGTTGATCCAAATGAGAGTATCCATTCTCATATTTTTTGGAAACGGAGTCTGTCCAAGAATGAACGAAGGGATTAATAATTTGAAAACGATCCACGATTATCGCTTTACTCCCCAAAATGACCATGAGATGCTACGGTAGCCAAGTTGAAGATTACTAGGCTGAAACATTATCAATTCTTCAGATTATTTCCAAAAGCAAATCCTCTACTTTTGTATTTCTAAGTCAGTTGCTAAATTTCTTAAAAAATGTCTCTACATTAGAAAGGGAAGTGTCTAGATTCTACACTAGCCTAGTAGCCTTTCACTTTTGCCCGCTATTGTACCAAAGAGATGTGAGTGGAGGTTAATTTTTGTTAAGAAACTCTACAGGTCAAAAACAAGGGTTTAGTAGCTCAAAGTACCACGAACGAAAAACGCGTGATTGCTCCGTTTAGGTCCACCACGTAGCACCCTGGAAAATCATACATCCGATTAGCCTTTCCTAGCGGTGAGTGATGGATGTTGACTTTACATATATTTCCTCTTCGCCAACCCCATCGATTCGCATACCCGATTGCAATATTCACTGTGTACACTGCATCGCGAAAGTGTGTACCACTCTGGAGGGGGGATATATATATATCGCACCGACGATTCTGCGATCTTCCCTAAAACGTATCACGACGAGCGCTCTCCATTGTTTCGGATCCTTTAATGAGCAGATCCATCCACGTCACTCTTACGAGAGCGTAATCAAAATGCGAATATTAAAACGTGAATACGTTTAAGCGGTATAATACGGCTGGTTAAATCGATTCGAAACTCTTTTTTGACCTACGACAACTTCCATACCGTAGGTGACAAAATGCACAGGGTGTCTCGGAAGTAGGTAATAGCCAGATTTGGGTCACTAAGGAATTTAACACGTCCATCGGTGGGTCATCGGATAACGCTTTGATATGCCATGTATTTGGCTACCGTCTTGAATAGAGGGTGTTAATCTACAATTGGAGGAAAATTTATGATCAGAATCTGAGGTGCTGATACATCGATATTAAGACGTAGTGCTAAATAATCAATTGCCACTAAAAAAATTAAATTTTCCTCCACCTGTATCCCAACACTCAAGTAATTCTCTTCATTAACATCTGATCACTAATTTCCGAGACATTCTGTACAAACTGCCGAATGTTTTCACGAACACTGAAATCCTTGTTGAAATATTTGCCACAGTGAGCTCGTACAAGGGAGAGGAGCTTCAGCTGATGGGCATTTTGCGGCAGGAGATGGGCTCGTACCTTTGCATCGCGTCGAACGGCGTGCCGCCGACGGTCAGCAAAAGATATTACGTGAACGTTCGTTGTAAGTGAGTGGAATGGGGCAAGTGATGATCTAAAGCGTAGGAGAGTGTCCATCGAAGAAACTTGCATGATTAATTATAGTTTTGTACCCGCCCGCAGTTGAACCGCTGATTAAAGTCCCGAACCAATTAGTAGCGGCACCTGCTAACAGCGATGTCGTTCTTCATTGCTACGTCGAGTCTTCGCCGAAAGCTCTGAATACATGGTACAGGGACGACGGTGAGGATCCTGCCACGCGGCACAAACACACACGTACACGAAAACAGTATCGAACACGCGAGAAGCTGTTTCTCAATGTCGTGCAACGTGTATCGGTGTAATCATTCGCTTCTCGGCGGAAAGCCGCTGCGAACGCAATCGCTCACGCCACGATACCGTGGGATGTTTCAGGCATAAAGTTGTTGCCAGACGAGAAACACGATCTGTCGGAGGTGGCGCTAAACGATTACGCGTATCAATTAAACCTGACCATCAAGAGATTGGACAGGGACGACTTCGGTAGCTACACCTGCTCCGCCGAGAATCTGCTTGGCAAAGCGGAGGGAATCATAAGGCTTCAAGGTGACGAATAGTTTAATCCGCCCCGATAGATCAGCGACATCTTCGGTCAGTTTATTTGATCGCGGCCTATGCAACTGCGAATGCATCGCAGCAAAAACATCTACGATTGCCTCTATATGCTTTTTCCCATGTGCGATTGATCAGATTGATGTTGCATTTGTGGTTGTGTGGCTCGAATCAAGTGAACTCTGGGTATACATTGCTTTTAATTGGATTTCAGAATGATTTGTATCTCTGAAAATTAGTGATTTATATAGAGAGCCCAGGAAGATTGGAGAATCGAATATAACAGAAAATTCGTACGAGTTCATATTCAAATATATCTTGTTCAAAACTTAGTCTAATCTTCTGATTTTTAGATCATTTTTATACGTGTCACTAGAAGCCTCCTCAAAAATCGTACACCATTTTTATTTCACAAACCAGCTGGAAGCATCTTCAAAAAACAGATTCAAAGTGAAACCTGGGTTCGGCTAGGACATCAGAGAAAGTCCCAAGTGATGCGTCAATGATACTCTTATAGGTCAGGTCGTCAAGCCTGTCCTCGCTATTGTGACTTCCCGTTGAATAGCGAGAAATACATTTATCGCCTTTAAAGGATATCATTGACTACTCGAGTGTACCTCTGAAGTCCTTCCAACCAGATGTGAATCCTCTAGCTCTTTGTCGAGAGGCTCGAATCCACCCCCAATATTAAACCCATTTCTGAAGGGGATCCCAGTTGTATCCGAAGATAAAAATGGTATCGTTCAACAGCAAAAATCACTCCCGACGACTTAACATTGTCCTTTGTGAGGTGCTTCTCCCTTTACTTCTCTCAGTGGAATCCCAGTTAAATGTCTCTGACAAAACGGTTGCAGAGCTGCATTTACCGAGGACCACCCTGGCGCCCCTTCATAATATCCAATTGGTGGAGAAGCACGGGTCAAGGAAGCAGAACGAGAGGAAGGGCAGACCGTACTCGTACGGGCGCGAAGGAGTGGACTCCCTGTCGAAAAACGGCGGGAATATGGGTCACACGACGTTGGTGCTCAGGAGGAACAGTTCGAACGTATTGGCAGAGTCCGGCGCGAAAAAATCGAAAGTTTCATCGTACCCTGCACCAGCACCTGCGCCAGCGCATTTCCCACCGACTCACTTGAACGCGCAGAACGGCGTAACGCCGCGGCAGTATTGCCTATTAAATTGCATTGGATTAATGATCGCTTCTATAGCGAGCGTCCTCTGTAGCTCGTAAAATTCATTCTTCCCTGTGTACGAAGAGTACAAATTCACGGTAGGATAAATTCGCGAATGAATCCATTGCGTCCTAGCTTTCCATTACGTTCACGTTTCCATTACTACGCTGGAAGTTTATTAAAGGATAGGCCAGGCGCGCAGCAGCGACTAAACTGTTCTTCAACTAAAAAGTAGCCCGCAGTTTGGGCCAGCGCGCTAATGACTAAACAGTTGCCCCTTGGTCTTTAGTGTGGGGCGCAGCTATAATCGCGAGTAAAATCGTCTTCCTCTATTTTGTTGTAAACCTTGTGCACGTAAGTATTAATTTATGTGATATCACAGGTACAGTATAGTGCATAAATATTTGGATACTTTCATATTATTAAAAATGCATGAAATATACTTAAGAATTCTTTAATATAGTTTTGGCTATAGATCTGATCTCAGACTACTCTATAAAGATTTATAAATACCGATGAGAATAATATTTGATATTAGTTAGTATAAATATTTCCATAAATACTTATAAAATAATATATTTCATGTACTTCCAATAACGTGAAAGTGTGCAAATATTTAATACACAGTAATATGTGTAATATACAGAAATATGGTGTGTAAAAGACTATTTGATGTCTAGAGTAGTCCACAAGTAGAGTCCCTTAAATTGCTATGCCCCCTTCTACGCATATTCCATTTTATGTGGCATGCAAAATTACATCATCTGGAAATTCATGTGCAGAGTAGTTGAGACAAAATAGGGGAAGCCCACTACTTGGGAGTAATCAAATTTGGAGGATGCCACCCTGGAGACAACTGAATAACTGCCATAAAAAATGGTTAAAACTGACCATTAGAAATTAAATAATTTTCTGAATAACGTTGCCACTGTGCGTCTGGCTTGACTATTTTACGTTCATGGTTCAAAGTTGCCGCGCGATTGCTTGTCGTGTTAAGTGCACCCACGAACTAGATGTTATCCTTTAAAGGCATGTGATATGGAGAACACACGTCGATCATTCTATGGTGTAAATAATCAACGGTTTTTATGACAATAAATGTAGCTGTATACGAAACATTAATAGCATTATTGCTAATTGTATGTAATTTGGAAGCTATCAGGAGAATCGAACGTTTCATCCCCGATTCATGTTCATTTTTAATGATCTCGCGTTCAACAGATGTACAGTTATTTTTCGGGATAAATAATATTGTGTATATTTTGTGGCGCGTGTATAATGTTAAAGAGAAGATTCGAGGAGAAACGAGGAAAGAGTTGATTTAGTCAGTTTCATTTCTCGTCTCGTATAAGTTTGCTAGGCATAAGTGTGATTAGACAGAGATCGATGTATTGTTTTTATCGATGTTGAAATCTGAGTTGCGTATTCATGTATATATGTATGACAATAAACGTTGTTTTTACTACGATACTCGTATTTACTGTCCCCCTTAATTATTCCAGAACTATTCCCTTTAATTACTTTCCAAAAGATATACAGATGCAATTGGAAAATGCAATTACACTTTTGTTAATGCTATATATTTCCTTAATGCAACCCGTTGTTAGACCATGCGTGAAATATTGAGATATTGAACGCGATTAACAAAAAAAAAAAAAAATAAATAAATAAATAAATGAAAGAAATAGGAAGTACGATGTTTTCATATCTAAGTTCTAAACATTAATCAGAAGTTAAAAATTACTCACTAACAACTTCCTCCACTTACCATCTAATTCCACCGCTAAAACTTAAACTCCAAATACATATTACAGCTTGATAAAACCCTACCTAAGATATTGTAGGTATGTACAACGTACTTATCGAAGTACATAAATTTCCATTCACAAAAAGAAAACAAACACTTGCATCTGCCCTTGTTGCAAAGTTAATTACACTCCAAAATATAAAGCGGCGTGGCCCTGTCCAATTACAAAATTAATTAATAAGCGTGAAACATGACTACCCACGAAAATGTAAAAATATACGAGATAAGCAGGAAGGCTTCTATTAATTTGACTGCGCAAACTGATTCCTCTTATCGGAGGAGGAAATAGTAGTAACACGAAGCATAGGACGATACTGCTACCCACGCGAATTCTGTTGCATCTCGCGCAAGTATCAGAGACGAGTCAGTTAATTAAATGCCTGCGTCCCGAAGGATTGGCTTCTGTCTCGCGGGGATCATGGGCTATCTATTAATATTCGTTGTTTTTAATTTAATGGCAAGCGTGACGGCGAGCACGATCGATTGTCAGACGATTGTACGCAAGCGGGACAACACGGTGACATTGAGATGCAAAGAGTTGACGAACCTGATGGTGTTGGAAAAAGCGAGGTCTAATACCACTCACATTCAAATCACGGAGTCTACAATACCTAATATACGAGGGTAAGAAATAGAAAATCTAACAAAACATTAATTAATGTAGATTAGACTTTAGAAGCCTAGGTAACAAAAACAAAAAAAATCTTTAAAAAAAAAATAGTAATCTATAAAAAATATCTACAATTTGCAAGCAGGAGGACGTTTCAACTTTAAATCGTATGTTAAGCCAGTTAATCGAGGTCTTATTATAATTCTGTGTATGTAATGAAATAGCCAAAAGGCAAATAGAAACAGATACTATTATACTGTACTGTTTGTTCACAGACACGCGTTTGCAAAATTCGGCGCAACACTGGTTACTCTGGATTTACATAGTTCAGCTATAGAAACGATAGACCCTATGGCGTTCATAGGGCTGACGAAGCTGGAGAGTCTGATCCTCTGGGGCAATAAATTGCGAATGGTGCCGAGAGACTGGTTCATGAACACGTACAGCCTGAGAACCCTCGACTTATCGTTCAACTTTATCGAAGTAATCGACTACGTTGTCTTTCAGATGCTTCCAAACTTAGAGAACCTCTACTTCGATTACAACCAAATTAAATTCATCGACTACAGTATGTTCGCGTACCTAAAAAACCTTAAAAATGTCAAGTTCGAGAAGAATCCATTGAGCTGGGGGTGAGTGCCGCCGAACTTCGTCTTTTCCAATAATTTCAAACGACTGGCAGGAAAATGAGGGAGAAAGGGAGAGAAAGAGAGACACTTTGCGTTTCCTTGAAGCCCTTTATCTACTTCGTTCAATGAATCTACTCTGCTAGATCTATACCATGATGAATATATTTTTTTTTTTGGATAAAGTAATTAACGATTTTTCTTCGTATAGGTACCGTGCCATGTTGACGTGGCAAATGGAGAATCAACATGTAAAATTCACTGAAGAGTTCGAGAATTGGGGATGGATGAACGCGATGATCAAAGAGTGTATAGAGAGTGGATATGGGGAAATACCGAAGGACGCAGTTCTCGATTGCATCGTTGCGAAGTTACTCGATTTTACATATGAAATATTTTCTACGGACTTGAAAACAGGAAATCCTGAGTGTGAAAAAAGAGCAAGACAGCTGGCTCGTTGTATGAGACCCCAAAATTCTACTGGGAATAGAGGAGACGAGACTATAAGAAGGATACTGGAAGACTATACGGCTGTTTTAGTACCCATGACAAAATCAATGGGTCGATTTTCAACACCAATTAAAAATTAGTCCAAGGATGTGATCGAAGGCTAACTAATTCATGAATACTCCCAATCAGTGAGCTGCGTTGTTATTGTATTAATAATAAAATCGAAACAAACAGAAGTTAGATACAAGAGGGGAAACCTTGGATTTTGTAAACAATATTACTCAGTTTGCCACACGAGTTAACCTTAGTAGAGTTCAAAATTACGACTTTGTAATTTAAGATGTCTCATCTCATTTTAGCAACAAGAGTTAGTTAACAATGCCAGTATATTGCAACCTGACGCCTGTGAAATAATGTCCCTGGTACAAGACGGTATCTATTTTAAATGTAGTTATCTTAAAGTATAGTTTCTAAGAAAATTAGGAATACACTATTTTTAAAAGTTATACAAATATGTTAGGATGTATATGTCATCCACCTGTAACAATATACAGACTCGATGGGCCACGTCTGCAGATACGAATATCTTATTCAGAAACTATTGGGTACCTAAAACAACGACTTGCCAAATTGTTGGACGAAAGGCATAGAAAGTGGCAGCCTGATAGGATGAGACTTTGGGTTGATGGTCATTATTTGGAAGACAATCGTACCCTTTCTGATTATAATCTGACTTCCGAAGATCGTATAATGTTGCTTCTCGATAATCACTGTTACTATTAAAATATTCAAAAAACTATCTAAACTATAATTTTTTTCCTAATCTGCAGTTATTATATGAGTTTGAAATTTAATATTTACTCCCTTTAGTATTAATTATTAAAATTTATGTAAACTGAATTCGGATGAAACGTTCTTCTATTTCTGTGATTAAGAAATTAAACAAAGAATTATGTGTATTTACTTATACGTTTGTTTATTGTTTATTAAACTATAATTTTTTATAAAATAACAATTAAAGAACTAAACGTAGATGATATATTCGCACGTTTTGATTTTAAAAACACATTTAAACATAAAAATATAATAATTTGTCATATTAACGTGTATTCTATTTCGCTTAACAATAATTGATTTTAATCACATGTTTGAGTAGCTAGATACTCAGTTCACAGCACAAAAAATAAGTATTAATAACATTCTTATGATATTAAAATGAACAATTTAATGATTAAAATGTGTGTGACATTTAACGTAGAAGACCAGATTTTATGATCATTCAATTTTCTAAATTTTCTAAATGTAAGTTTTAAAATCCACGTTTATCAATCAACGTTTTTTATAAATATCAGATTTAAAAGCTTATTTCATTATACAAAAACTTAGCTCGACATTCATTAACATGTCCTACGATGATTAAAAACGTGCTTCTTATTTAAATTGGATTAAAAATTGCCTCGAAAGTTAATTCAATTTAAAAATTTGATAATCAAAAATTAATTTGATACAGATTCTGTAAAATCTATTGAGAAACGTTCAAATTCTCATATTTTTCTCTAAAATTACTTTAAGAGTTCTCGCCATGCTTTCTGATCTCTACGTTATAAAAAATAATATCAATGATCTTTGATGGATAGTCAGGTAAAAAATACTTTAAATAGTTATTTAATTGTATCCCACGTTATTCGTCCAATAAACCGGCGACCCAACCGTAGGATTAATGCCCAGCTTTTGTTGTATGTGGTAGTTCTTAGTTTCGTTTAACACTGCTAAAAAAAGACAAGAACTTCTATAAGTTCTTGCTATCGCCTATCTTTTCTTCCTTTTTTAAAGAAATTCATGAAAAAATATTATCCAAATATCATTGCAGATGATTAATTAATTTAAAAAAGCAGTCGAAAATACTCAAGTACGAATACATAATCCTTTTACGTAAAGTTAAAAATGTGAACTAAAAAAAACTATCATAAACTATAAAATAATAGAATAAACTACAAAACAAAGGAAAGTAATTTAGCTTTAAGAGGGACGAGTTCAAGATGTGATCTGAAAAAAAAACAAAGCATTCGTTTCTCGAGGATGGGTTTACGTGAAGCGCGTCAAAACAATATGCGTATCGAATTCCATTTGCCAGGCCCTCCTCGAGCTCGAGCGCTAAGTTTCTTGGAACTCATCTCTACGAAACGATCAAATAATTTTCGTTGCACTTACCAGAATGCTGAACTGTGGCAAGGAAGAAATGGTACATCTTTGTGCACGCTTCGATGATAGCGTTTTCTCTCGTTGGCATCATGTCCCCGTGATACTCGAACAGAAGATTAGAATCCTTGAAAATGATAATCTGAAAACATAACAAAATTATTGGTTAGTAATATGGCACAAACGTAAAACCAAAAATATAAAATTTATTTAATGGGAGACAAGCCTCTGTAACCCTTTCGTGATTAATCAAGCAAATATATCTCATTTTTTGATATTGTGCCTTGAATGACTATGGAGGAAGCAAATTAAAAAAAAAATCGAAACAAAAGATACATAACTAAAAAAAATATATAACCAAATTCCTACCTTGCATATAAAACCTGAAGTGTCCTCTACGCAGACACAATCGAAGCAGCATTCAGCATCGAATTTTTCTTTGATACATTTCTGCAAAATGGACATGTGAATTGCAGAAATATCACCTACTTCGTTATCATTCATGTCCAACGCAACTTTAGCCTTGGCTTTCATCACAGGAGCTTGCTTAGGCCGACTATCATGCTTCTCTTTATTCGATTTCGCAACCGCCTCGTTGATGCATCGTTGTCTCTCTAAAATTTTGGCTGCTCCAATAGGTTTCGCCCAACGAACTTCCCACCCTTCTAGCTCGGCGACGCTGTTGGGCCCTGAGTTCGTAGTTTTTAGATAAAACGCGTATTTTTTATGAAATATGGAAAGATAGTTGGATTGATAAAGTGGCATACGTACTTGTCATTATGTCCATCACGGTTTGGGCCGCCTGTCGGTTCTCGTAGTGGATGAACGCAAAGTGGTTGATTTTTTTTAGCTTCAATATGGGGATTTTTGTGGTCTTTTGAAACGCGTCGCGAATTTTTTGTTGCGTCATATCCAGAGACAGATTTCGTACAAAGAGTGCGGTAACCTGACAACGACAATAATTTGTGGAATTTATATTCGCAATTTTTTATAATTCTACATTATCTACGTTCGATATTTTGTATAAATTTGTAACGAGAATGTTAATCAAACTTAAAGCATTTCAAGAAAAGGTTGCAAATCCAAAATGGCGGTTACTGGTAACTGCCATGGCGGCGAAAGCGTGTTAACGGTAAAAATGATTCGAATTATTTAGAATCTTTCTGTTAAAAAAACTAAAAAAAGCTAAAAAAAATTTTTATGGTTCTACTTGAAAGTTCAGATTAGCTGAACTCGAACTGTGTACAATCGATTTCGATCTATATTTCAGAGAATTCTAAACCGTTTGATTCGATTTTCGCAAAATTCCGAATCTCACGTGAAATAAAATCTAATTATCCCTACTACACAATTAACTACTTTTTTTCAACTACCCTTTCTCCGATTTCCACTTGCGACAATTTTCACAAATTATTCAACTACACAATTCAACAAATAAATAATTCTTGAAAATCTACTCCAGACAGTACAACACTAATCATAAAAACTTACCGTCTCCATAACCTCCTCGTCAATGGGATCACCAGGCTCAGGATCAGCCCAGTCCACAGCGATTTCATGGTCCCACAGCATCACTTTCCCTGGTATCAATTTCCGTCTCGCCATGGCTGCGGCTCGATGGTCCTTAAACTCGACGAAAATGAATCCTCGATTCAGCGTCTTGTCATGCGTGCTGGGATACAGATAAATATCTGTAATGCCATCCAATAGTTTATTCAACTCCTCGAGAAATTCTTCCTTCCCCTTGTTCTTCGGTACGCCGCCGAAAAAGAGTCTGCAATTGTCCACCGATTTGACGACGCCGATCCGATGGCCAGGTCTGATCTCGTAACCGTCGAGCCTCGCGCAGGCAGCCCTCGCAGTTTTCGTATCTTCGAACAACGCGAACGCGTAGCCGCGGGTGGAACCAGAAAAGTCGAGCATCAACCTCAGTTCCATCAGGCGGCCCACCTTCTCGAGGATCGGCATCAATTCGTCCTCGTAGCAATCGCGAGGCAAACGGCCGAGGAAAATCTCGGCACCCTTCACTCGTTGCTTCTCACCGCGGATAATTTCTGGAGCAGTTAGACGACGCTGTCCGTTCTCTTGCATAAGCTCGTATTTTGTTCGTTGCACCATCTCTAATAAGCGTATCGTTAATTGGCAGTCGCCCATGGTTCCGTCTTTTAAACTTGCATGCACTTTCCTTGCTACCTCCATGTCGAAGGTGAAACGTTCGATCGCAACGAAATCGGTAAACGAACTGAATACTGTGTGGTCCTTCCGCGCTTTTTTCACCTTCCCCCTCCGCCCTGACCCTCTGCCGAAGCAAACCGAGTAGAATTCGTCGAAATGTGCGAAGTTAATACCTACAGGGAATAGGCCAATAGCAGTTATTGGATGTCACTAACGATACATCTGTACGCTTTCTTTAGGAAAGGGATAACGAATGCTTCGAGGGGCCACTTTGTTTAGGCGTAGAAAGAAATGGAGAGACCAAGGGCACGTGACACGTGCGGCTCGTATTGGGTCTCGGGGTGTGGGATGAGTGTGTAGTCTTTGCTGTATTGTTTGGTGCTTAACGGATTTCTTGAGGGGGGATTCGATGGAAAGTGTCTGAAAAAAGGACAGGCATCGGGGATTTTATTCTTTTATGCTAAGGGGTCTACATAATTGTTTCGTGTTGAGATTTATGAGTATTTCGCAGAAAGCACGCTGTTAACCTAAGTAGTGAAACATATTTACTAGGCAGATGTATGAACAGATGGTTATTTGTAAAATTCCTTTCACTGTTTATTTTAGTATGTTTGTTTTAATTATTGGGAGTAAAAGAAATTAACTTTATTTTTATTGGTACATATACCTCTATTGAATTTGGACGTTAGCAAAAAATAAAAAAAGGAAACAGTGAGTTTTTTAGATTGAGTTTAATAGAGGACATCCGACAAATATTATATATCGATTTTATGAATTTGAAAAATTGCGAATTTTTGCAAGTCTATAAAATGATCAGAAATATTTGTTAAAAAAATGTATCTATTTCAACATTTTTTACTGTCGCATAGTATTCAATTTTATTGTTGTATGTTCTGTAGTTATAACATTTAATATTTGTTTATTTACTTGTTTCGTATGTTACGCATATTTCACGAATCTAAAGCGAATACAGGTCAGTTATCAGTATTTATTAAACAACGCTAATAGAGTAAAATTGTCTATTTATTATTATAATGTACGTATTTCTATTAAATTTCCTGCCAGTAAGCGTCGTAGCTCTGTAGAAATTTGTTTATTAAACAATTTATTTGGAAGGTAAGGGTACCAAGTCACTATAAAAACTTCGGAACTCATTTTTCAATGATTGAGTAATAAAAATTGTTTATTTATTGGAAAAAGGGCAATGTAATCAAAACATGGGCAATGGAACACTATAACCACGTAGCGGCGATACCTAGGAACTAAAATATTTTCGGAAAATGGTATTCCTAGCGCCATCTACCGACGACAGTTATGAACTAAAATACATTTGAAATCATACATGCAATGCCATCTAACGGTAGTACTCATAAACGAAAGTATCTAGAATACAAAACTTAAAAAATCATTTATTTATTAATATATTCGTAATCTCAAGTTGCGGGACTACTGAAGGGACGCAATAATTTATTATATAACGATATTCAATTCTGAATTTTTAAATTGTTAACTTGATTTTTAAACTTTTGTAGTTCAGGGACCGCCGCTAGGTGGTTATAGTATTTCAGTGTCCATGTTTTAACCAAATCTTTTTAAATAGTTTTTTTGTAATAAATAAACAATTTTGGCGATTAATATTGCTGCATGATATATTGTAGCATCCCTAGTATAGTTCATAATTCTCAGATTATGAAAAAATTACTAAATAATCGATGTTATCAATTTTTGTATAGCCTATATATATAGGCTAGGTTTTAATAAGTAGTTTAAATCTTTTTTTGTAGTAAATAAATTCCTGAAATTTATAAAATACATTCTAGAAATTCAAGATATCTGTAGGATAAAAACGTTAATGAATTAACAAGGTTAGTGTAGTAGATTTATTTGGAGGGTTCATATGTCCGCGATTAATATATCTCTCATTAGCATTTTATATACTTTACATTTGATTGCATTAAATTTATGGCCATGACTTTTGTGCGCTGTTACAGAAATTTGTATTAATGAATTACGTATCGATAGTACTTATTTCTTCGTTACACAGTTACAATCAAGCGATGAAAATTATAGCAGCCGTTTTTCTACGTGCAATTTCCCATTGAATAAAGAACAATTACTGTTTTAATGCATACAAGAATAAAGATTTTCTTTTTGGTATTTGTGACAACATATTTTCAGTAACTACGTTTCGAAGTTATGAACCAATTTATTATCAAATGAATAAATGCAACACTATACAAAAGGCATGGTACATCATGCGCAGATCATCGGAGTAAGCGTGACTGAGAACTTTCTATGATTAACGTTTAGAGTAATACGCACCGTTGGAGCGAACTGTTTTTTTTTTGTACAGAGTTTTAGTTTTGTTAAGCTATTCATTGTAACGATTATTGTAACTCATTATAACGTGTATCGGTTCTAAAACTACCAAGCTATTTTGGAAAACGATACATTACCTTTCACACTCTCAATCATTCAGGCACTCGCTTCTACGCACTTTAATAACATACGCTAAAGACAGATGAAAATTTTGTGTATATATATATAGATTTGAATTGAAAGCGCATATACAAGGGCGAACGACTTTCCTTAGCTACCAATTCTTACAACGTGCCATGTTGTATGTGCCTTCAATTCACGCGCATTCGTCGCTCTCGCTACGTAAATTATAACGACGAACTTTAGTAACATTTCTTTGCTATTACACAGTAGGTATCTACGTGATCTCCGCTCGTGTCGCGCGAAGGACGATTTATCAGTGCCGTTTTTCTTTTGTACACAATTAGATAATAAAACCTGCGTACATGGCACTAAGCAACATTATAGAACACGGATCTAGTGGTCTTAAGCATACAAAAATAAATTATAATAATAATCATGTATCTCTGAACTTATGCATGTACAATGAATACTATGTTATGTATACGTTTATATATATAATATATATAGATATATAAATATATGTATATTTTTAAAGTACAGTATCCCTTATAGTTACTCCCGATTTAGAGTACCATTAAAATGCTCTTTTTTTTCTTCATAATACGTTACAGAACGTCTAGGAGAATTAATACACTTTGCGTCGAATCAGCTAAAATAGAATTGCTTGCTTGTTTAACAATGCCCGTGATTTGAATAAAAAATACAAAAGACCTAGTCGTGCTTGTTATTCGAGAGATCAGTGATACTGTAACGCTTTTTCTCTTTTGTACCATCGTTAAGGTTCGCTCGAGCAACAAGCAAGAACACAAACCTTATTATTGGGATTTTATGAACCTACTGAATGACTATGTGTCTAAGATACTAGTCTAACTAATAGATTACTTTAAAACATATATTACACTAATCAACGTACAGTTCTCCTAGACATTCTTGCTTCACTAAACCCACCATTGCATCCGCTGGTGTACGCTTTGGCTGCAGCAAATTACCTACAATAATAGCAATATTGATTAAAAATCACATAGACCATAGATAAATAGTACTTATCGTTAACACAGTTAATCAGTTACATACCTACATAGTTAGGAGCACAGTAAATTACTGACTCGTGAAGGCACAAGACAAGATGACTAGGAATAAAGTTGCGATAGCTACCGCGGGTTGAGATGCACCTCCTGTAGATCCTTTTACTATAAAAATATCAAACCAGTTAGAATAGCAGTCTCTTAAAAAAGAATTGATCGTTAATAAAATCGTGATACTTACCATTCTCAGCTTCTTCAACCTCATATTCTGGAAAATATAAAAAGAAAAGAAGGTGTAATAAATCGCCGCATTTTTTATGAAGCCAAATAAAGACAAATATGAACATTTTCGTACCTCCTGTGAACACGTGGGGTTTCGAAGGTTGAGACCACCCGAAGTCGTTTCTAGCCGTAAGGATCGCTTCATACGATCCAGGCTGAAGTCCTTCGATCGTGTGCTCGACTGTGAACTGATTGCCTTTGCCGTTTGTTACTGTTGGTTTCAGAACTATCCACCCCTCTTCTCCTTTGCGACGGTACTCCAACTGCAATCAGTGATACGTATTTTTTATAAGAATACTTTCTTGGAATACACTTTTACATTATCAATAGTATCGAAATTACTTTGTATTCAGTAATTGGCGAATAACTCTCCAATCGCCACTTTAGATGCAGTCCAGTTGCGGTCTTCGTCATTTCGCCTCCAGAAATAACAGCTTGAGAGGGAGCACCTGAGAAGAAGCAAAGATTCCAATGAGTTTCATTAATTACTAGCATCTAGATTTTTCCTCATAAATCAAATAAAAATGTAATTACCAGTAAGGTGAATCATCTTTTCAGCACTACCCATCCTGTTCTCCGCCTTGCATGTGTATACTCCTAAATCCTCCTGTTCTGTATGCAAAATTTTCAGAACGTGGCGAGACTTGTCCCCTTTCATCTCTATCCTACGCGGCTCTGGCAAGACTTCCTTCTGATTCTTGTACCAAGTGACTTTGGCGTGCGGATGAGCGTGAACGATGCACGTCAAGTCCGACTCGACTTCGAGTCCAGTGTGTACCCATCTACCCTTTGCCTCTATTTCAGGAGCATCTATGAAAACAAATACATGTACGTCGCCTCGTGTTTGATTTATTCGTTCAGTCAACGCTTAAATATAGAATAGCCGAGTAGGAGTTCGAAATTCTTACAATTTACGACGACCATGATGGCTTCTACAGGTGGCTTCTCTGATCCATCTTCGACCAGGCATTGATAGCGACCACTGTTGTGCCTATTGACGTTTACGATGGTGATGTGACCGCCTCGATCGTGGTACTCTGTGTGGGGTATTCTTGTATCCTGCAAAGAAGAATAATTTCTGTAGAGAACGTTCAATAACAGAATGAATGTATTAAGTAGGCGTATATAAGAATGAATATACTTAAATAGTATTTTAAATACCTACATGCAATATCTTCAAAATAAAATTTACGTGATTCTATGCACTCTTCCAAGAACTAAATAATTTTCTTATTCCATATTTATAAAAATATTATGTTTTATTAAGTTCTTAAGTTGTTTTCATCAGATTGCTCATAATAAGCTCAAAAAAACATCATTTCACATACGCCAGTCTGTCTTGAGCATAGACGATTTGGTGAGTAGATATTTAAGGGTGAGTTGAATGCTTGGTAAGAGAGAATTTGTAAATTAGTCTTTAGAAGTCTATTAGAGGAAATGGCTGCAGTTGGTCTTTGGAGAGTTTTGTGTCAGTGCAGTTGCAACTTGCAACGAGAGTTTGAAAGTTGTACTTGCCTACTTCTAGCAAGTCTCTGAAGTTTTAAGAGAGTTTAGGAACTGTTATTAGAGAAAGTTAAGTAACTATTCTAATACAGTTTTAGTGTTTTCTTTAATCCATGACCAAGTAGGTATTACCAGAAATAGCTGTCTATAAAAATCAATCTTACCTCATGGTACCATTTGATCTCAGGAGTGGGATGTATTGACGTGTAGCAGCTAAGGGTGATATTCTCACCAGCGCTCACTTCGACTCTCTTGCCAGGATGGACATGTATGAGGGTCTTGTGTGGAGGTGGAGCCCTATCGTCGACCAGCACTCTATGTTTAATAGTAACAGGAGGCTTCTTAAGGATGCTGCACTCGTAATTGTCGGAGGTATCGTTGCTCGTTGCATTGTAGATCACTAGAGTATTATTAGCTAATCGAATAATCCTGTTACTGTCCTCTGTCATCGCTGTACTATCGTAGTACAAGTTTTCATCGTCTCTCTTCCATGTCACTGCATAGCTCTCTAAAAAATTTCGAAGATTTACTTAGTATTCTATGAACCATAAATTTTAAACAGAACTGTGGAGGTCTTTGAGACTCTCTAGAGCCTAGAGTCCAGATCAAAAAGTGAAATGGGTACTTCATATTTTTCTACCTCCTCCGCAAGTGTCAAAAAAAATATATATAAAAAATTTACCTGCATTCTTGACGAGACAATGCAACCAAATGGTGCTCCCGTTTCTCACGTGTATACTTTCTGGTTTCGACACGATTTGTGGCGGTTCCTCCAGAGTCCCAGCATAATCTTCGCCGTCCTCTGGATCGCCGTCGTTGTAATCGGATGGATCGTCCTCATTGTAGTCCTCGCCCTCCGAGTTCTTAGCTGGTTTGCACCAAGCTGAAATAAAAAAAGGTTTGCATTTAATTAGCAGCCACGTGTGCAGGAGAACGCGGAGAAGAGTGGTCACGTCTCGAAACGTTCACTTTCTGCTTTGCCATGCACTTACAATTGCTCGCCTTCTATTCGCGCGTCGTGACTTTCGCACGCCTTATTAGCATATCGGTCCAGGAACAGAATAATTTCTTGTGCTACGCTACTTCTTCCTTTCTTCACTGTGGTATTTTTGATATTCATGAAAATATATTATTATGACTATTTTATAATATTGAAAAAGAAAAGATTTTTGATGGAAGAAAAGAAGGGAAAAGTGACGCGTCACTACTATATGCATCAAACCAATATTAACTGTATCGAAATTTACTTAGTCGATGGCTTAACTCATTAATAAGTGACAGAGCAAATATCAGATTGGAAATCGCTTACGGTAGGATCGATATTCCAACTGAACCATTTAGTATTACGAAAACGCTAGCTTCTACTCGATACAGTAGGGTTCCCCATATATCTGAACTCCCATTATTCAAGTACTCTAATATAAAAACGTTCAGTTATCCCATCAAGATGTCTCCTAATAACCTTGCCTAATACCCTTATTTTACTAGAGTAGTATATCAGAACTTTCAACCAAATATGAGTCCTGAGTATTTTTGAATCTACTTCCTCTCCTCAATCAAACATTTCTACTGTCCTCAAGAAACCCTCTCCTTTCCCTTGCCGTATAGGAAGGGGCACGATGGTGAAATTAGATTTCTAGCGCACGAGATGCACTTAATTTCAGGGCGACGTATGTAAGCACACCGTTTTCTAATAATACGCGGCCCCATACCACACGCTTCCTAACAATGCTTTCCTACTTCTTCTGGTTCACGTGCCTAGCGCGGGGGCGGGCGAAGCGTTGAACCATCCGGGTGAAACGGTAGAACGAACGAAATAAGAGGCCCACACCCTAGGCCGCGTGTCTACACCCAGTTTACCCCGTTTTCAGGCGCGTCGACCTCCCGTGTCCAGCACGTAATATACGTCCTTTGATTTTACCCAGACCGCCACGCCCTTATCGAGGGGGAGAAAAAGAGGAGTCGTGAAATCGAGCACATGTTGGACACCGCGTCGTTGGACTTCTTTAATTTCGTTATGGTCGCTTGTCAGGTAAAGCCATGATCTGACCTAGTTCAACTCGCAGCCACATACGATACCAGGAACGCGTTGTCGTTTGTCGACATCTCGTACCCTCTATTAGAGAGGGTCAATTTATGCTCGACTCCAGGGGGTGGCTCGCGAAAGGATCCTTGGATTTAGAGCGTCGCCAATGCTCTTTGATAACGTCCGGCTAAATTTGAAAGCAGACCGAATGCACTGTGCCTTTCACGGAGATCCTTTGACTCTTTGTTCCGTGTCGATAACGCTCACCTGGTAACGAGATTAGAGACTATGTTCGGCTTGGAAAATGGGACGAAGGACGGTGTAGCAGAGTACTCTGAAAGCTATTAGGAACTCGGAGTTTCGAAACCTATCAATTTTTGTGGATTAAAAGAAAACTCGTGGAACAGCAAAAGCAAGTAATTTTTTGAGGTTGCAGTAGATGAAGAAGGTATTGTGGGATTATTAATTATTGATAAGTCTAGAGTTATTATTAGGCAGTTATTAACTTATTTAAATCTTTCGGTCGACCTGATAATTGAATGAGTGAGGCAAAACAGTTCAAGTCGCAAACTAGCTATCTTCAAATAATCTGAAGAAATAATTCCTGTGTGTAAAATATTTAGAACTAGGCTTTGGGATGTAATATCTGAAAATATTTTGGTCCTTGGACTTGCACTTATGAATAACCTAGTATACTATCCATGTAATATGAATACGATTCTGAATAACTCCTCAGCATTGAATACTTTAAAGTTACTTTATTAAAATTCCGAAGAAGTCTGAAAATATTTATCCAAGTCTCGACAGGAACGCTGCCATTATGTCCGATAAGAGGTATGATTAAACCGAGAAGGAGGCATGAATCTAGGTTAATGGCTGACCACCGTGTGCCGGTAGTTCTGTTTCTACTTAGCCTGCAACCCCCGAACACGGCGCGTCGATGCTGAACTCTCCCCTAGCAACGACCTAGAAAGACGCCACGATGTCCCATTGCTCAGTTTACTCTCACCATGGACACTTACGAGCTCTTCGCGGTGACCTCGCGTGTCGAACCGCAGCAATAAGTTTCCCGAGAGGCTCGAAAGTCGAGCGCGGAAATTGATTGGAAAGCTGGAGGAATTAAAGGCGTCGCACACCCCGCGACCGCCACTTAAACCTGATTACCAGACGCACGGAGACGTGACTTATCGTTTCCTGCTCGAATCGATTTTTCCAGATCCCTTTCGATCCCCGTCGCTTTGAGTAATGATACGCCAGTCGGCGTAGAATCCCAGGAACCCCAGCAGAAGAATCCTATACACCTTAACGCGCGTGATTGGTGGCTACCGGTTACGAGCGCCGTGAATTTTAGATAATTTATGTCTCCGCCGTTCCGTTTTAGCGGACAAAGAGAAGGACATCTGAAAGCCGATCTATACATCCGGCGCTCAAGGTGAATGGGAAGAAATTGCAATACGCAATGCATCATAAACCAGGCATCCGAGCGCGAGTGCAATAAAGCCGCGACGCAAGAAACTCGACGCAGCTTCATCGGGGAGGTCTTGCGAAATAGAAAAAAAAATCCCGCGATCCCGCCTCTCTTTGACCTCCCCCCTCTCCTTCTGACATCTTCGAGCTTCTATTCTATTGGGATTCAAGGTGGCACTTGTGTACGTACACGAAAGAATAACGGACGTGCCTGAAAACCGCGAAACGATTTTGCATTAGGCACACGCGTTGCGAGCGATGATGTCACCCCGAGTAGATGGCCAAAAAAAGGACCTGCCTCATGACTCTGATACACGTGAAACGTACACGTCATCCGACCGCCTGCTACCATTACGTTAGCAAGCCGTCACTCGCCGATAAACTCGCGTTTCTACGAGCTTTGTTCCGCAGTTAGCTGACCTACAACCCTGCCACAAATCAACTGGTGGGGGCTAGGTAAATTAGCTTGAGAGATCAGGTGCAGCGGTCGACGTTGCCTGAGAAATGTCAGAGTGCCTGCTAAGGGTGCAATTACGCTGAGGTTGCGATTTATGCTGTGACGGAGCAGTCTTGGGGTATAGTTAGGACAATGTGGAAGGGTGGAGTGGTTTCTGAGGAAGAGGAGGGTCGACGGGTAGCGGGGGAAGATCTATTCTACTGAGGGTACATTTGGAATAGAGATTTAACTTAGGGTTTAGGTAGGAATATTTTGACTTGTTAGTGGGGATGAAATACTGACTTGTTACGCAATATTAAATTTTGTTTAACAGGGGGAAGTTTTTTTAAAACTTCTGTTGTGCTTTCAGTAGAAAGGGATTGACCTGAAGTATGTATCTGGAATATCCGAAAAACAGAAGTATGTGACTTACGCTGTTTTCCTTTGTACTCACAATTTTTTTCCTCTTATCTAAAGTCCATTACTCCCTCGACTGTGATCGTAAATTATGCTTCTATGATCGAACAGTACATTCAAATAGAAGTTCGGAGCATTATTTTTCTCTGGGCGATAGGTACGGAGAATTCCATCGATGAGAAACGAGCAATCAGAATTTATCGATATGCAGCTTGCATTCCTTTCGCCACGTAAGCGTCGCGATACACGAGTGGAAAGTGGACAACAGTCGGAATCGCATTACGGTTCCTCGGGCATCGACAGGAATAATTTTCTGCTGTCGCCTACATCGGGAGGAATTTTCATCAGAACCGATCCACTAGTTTCCGTTTTAGTCCTGACGATATTGTTCGTTCGACGGGAACGCACGTAGACGCGACAGACACGACGTAATTGCAAAAACCGCCCCCGCTTATATTTCCGCGGAAGCGAGGACCGTTTAATCAAGAGCATGTTCATTTCGCGAGCCGTTTCCGCGAAGAGAAAACTCGCTTGTCTTCGCGGGGAACGCGAATAGTTCTTCTAAATTGGAAATACGACTGCTAGGTCGATTCGAAATGTCAAAGCGTGGTCGTCGAGGCCTCTGCCAATGCTGCAATTCTTCTGCGAAAAGACCTTGCTTCATTGGAATTTCAATTTAGGATCAGCGAATAATCATATCGACGAGACGCTTTTTTTAAATCCATACCACGTGATTTTTCCTGAATCTCAATATTCGATTTTGTAGGTGAAGGTGTATAAGTATTCCTAAAGGTGTATGTGGAAGCGCCTGAGGAAATGTGACCCGAGTTACGTCATGATTATCTATCATCATCTTTTGATAGGTGAGATTATCAATCATACGCAAGGTTTCTTCTTCTTTTATTTTAGTTTTTTAATATAGGGCGTCTTCTCTGAAAAGGTAGGTACTATTTCATTAACATTCTGTAGAAACTTACTCTATGGTAATATGGTCTGATGAAGTTATCTGGAGCATTTCATTTCACTTCCCAATGGAAAATAAAGATTGTGGGTACAAGGAAACAAGCTCGAGGACATCGTCTAACGATCGCAAGTCGTCTCTCTTATCGATCGTGTCCTTCTCCCCTATAAACACTATCTGTTTGCCTCGGCAAATGTTCCCTCCCACGCAAAAGTATCGCTGCACCATGGGGGAATGTTGGGGCATTTCTGGACTTCGTTATTGATACCCGACGTCGAGAGAAAACTCTCGTTCTTTTCTATTATCTCAATGCCTGCAGTACATATCCTGTTAGATACTCCAAATTACATTATACTGCTCGATGAACATTCCATTCTCCTAACTTTAGCCAAGTAATGCAATAGTCTCTCCGGTAGCTGTGAGCATGTTTAGGGGAATACCTGAGCCTGGAATGTAGAAAAGGGAGACGGAGGAACAATAGTAAGTAGAGAAATAGGCGATTCAGTTACTTCGAAAATTTTCAAATATTCAAATATTTAAATTTTCAAATATTCAAATTTTCAAATATTCAAATTTTCAAATATTCAAATTTTCAAACTTTCAAATTTTCAAATTCTCAATGTTTCAACTTAAGACTCACTTGCCATTTCTCAGTTTCACTTTCTCCTACTAGACCTTCTCAACTACCGTCTCAAGAGCCAATTCACGAACCTATTCTCAACACATCAGCCACAAAAAGGTGGTCCCCGGTTCGCAGGAATTTCTGGCGTGCGTCAAGCAGTGATGGAGGGTTCCGCGGATATTAAGATTCAGAATTTATCCTTCAAAGGCTGAGGTTGACAGCGTTCGATGGATCACGAATGTTGAATGGGTGACGTCACCCTTCACATTCCCTCACGCCTTAATGGTTATTATTGCTAAGAGACACGCACTCTTATTCCGAGAGGGAACCTTCTCGTTTCACATACGCCGCGTTGGACACGTGTGCGTCCGTAAACAACGTGGAGTAGCGCGGTGCGTGTTCGTGGCTGCGTGTAAAATACCACGAAAGGAGGTGGGAGTCGCGGGTGTTAGTGTGCGCGCGCCCACCGCGGTGGAATGTGCAGCGTGAGCTCGTGCACTGTTCTGAACCGAGTATGTGTGTGTCAGGGACTTCGTGGATAATAAAACGGGGAGTGCCATTGGCCGAATTGACCCGTGTGGCTCTCTTAAAAAGTCGCCAGGTGTCCCAAGCGTGGTGAACTCTGAGGTCAATGATATTGTCCGTTTACGAAACTTGTAAATATACCGAGGACGATGATTTTAAGACGGGGTTTCGTCACTGGGAGAGCGAAATTTTCGTTTCTCGGCCATATATAGTCGCTTGCAGTAGTCATCGTCTTGGTTATTGCAGACTGAAGGAACCTTGTCTGATTTCTGTGCCCGACTTTTGGCCATTTCTGTTGCGCAATGGGTAAATTATTGTGAAGCAAGTTTGAGGAATTAGACTGAATAAAATACGCGTAAGTCTGCAAAGCATACATACTTTTTATTTAAATATTAAATGAACTGAATGCTGCAGATTTACGCTGGATAGTGTTCTGGCTGGACTGATCACCCACGGACTACCATTTAGCTAAATGCTTGCAGCTTTTTCGTGCAAGTCAGTGTGTAATAATAGAGCTGACGTGAGGTGAATATTTATGCATTTCATTAAATAAGAAAGACATGTGAAGTATAGATACTTCACTGAAATATTTATTCTAATCAGAATTGCGTTTCCTTCAAAACAAAATTTAAATTCAAGAATTTAATGAGCATTCTGTACTTCATGAACATTTGAGTTTATTAATGGTTTAGGAGTGGTTTTAAAAGGTTGTAGTTATGGTCGATTAATTCAGAAGGAATGTTTTACGAGTAGATCTGGAAGCTTTATGATAAGCAGTAGAATTCATTAGACATCGGCTGATAAACACAGTGAAACTGATCTTCCTTACCAGGTAGATCATGAAAGAAGAAGATTTCCATTAATTTATGCATACCTAACAAATTGTATATCACAAGTTAACGACATACAGCAGATACAAAAACGGTAAATGAAATTGCCAACCTTTTCAGTTAATAAAAGTTCTCATTGTAACAAAGAGTAACCCCATCCAGTAAAACCTAATATCTTAAATAAAAAAAAATAACAAAATCTCACATTACCTGCAATAGATAATTACATATACATATTCAGCATCTAACAATATCGCAATCATCCGTTAAACATCTCCTCAACCGACGATCAAAGATCTTTGAACTTAAGGAAGGCTGCCAGTACATTGTTACTGTTCCTCTCAACCCGTTACTGAAACGCGTTTAGCCAGTTACTCGCTCAGAATGAGCAAGCAGAGACCGTAATTCCTAGTTCCCCAAGCGTGGATACATCGTCCCTGCGAACTACCAAGCCTGCTCTCAGGACGGAAGCAGGAACAACTCCTCACAAATGATAACGCCGTAATCCACGAATCTAATTCAACTCGAACCGATGACTAATGGGTCCAGTTCTCACGGCGTCATGTTTCAGTCGTTGCGACATCGGCCGTCTCTGTTCTTTCCCTTTTCCTCGGCCGATGAGTTGCGTCATGAATTTTTCGGGAACGGAATAGAGTCTCCCATGCGTCGAACCAAGACGCGAGAACCTCTTGCGCAACCCGCGCCGAGGAGGGCCAGAGCACGCGGGGAACGATGAACGATTCGAAATAATCCATGATTGCAGCCCGCCGCCGGTTCAACACGCGAAAATAACCGCGCGCACGGCTGCAAGGGATATAACGCCGCTGGGCGAAATAGCCAAAGGGACGACATTGAGGCTGGCGAGCTGCCAAGCGGGAAGATAACGTAAGATCGCAGATGCTATACGGTTTCGGGTCTTAGAAGCTGGCCAATGGCGGCTAGACGACCGGGGGAACCACCAACGTGCCTTCCATGCTTTTTGTGTGGAGCCCCTTTGGTCTGGATCAGAATTATGTAGTGTCCCCTTGCTACTGGATTGGAGACCACTGATGAGTTTATGGTGAGGCATTTAGAGTCGATTTGTGTTCTGGTAGTCAAGCGTGGTTTTACAAAAAATAAGGAAAATTTGTGTGCTCTACATAATTTGAAAATACGGTGAATATAGCAGTAATTGGAAATACTATAAATAGAGTGATGCCCAATATTTGTCAAATAGGTTCTTCCTTCTTAGGGTTTCACTCATCACAGACTGCTATGAAATGTTAAAACAAGAAGCACGCGATCCTCGGCGCGGTTCTAAATACTAGACGCCAGTAGAGAGGGCCAAGCGTGGCGGAACCACGAAGACGCGCTACGCCTGGATTTTTATGAAGTCCAAAGCCGCCTGATTTAGACGCAGCTCGTGCAACCAACCGCGCCTTGCGCTCTAGCCTCCCTCCAGGAACCTCTGCTCCGATTTCGCCACGCACACAGTGCGTACTCTCGGCAACTCGCAAGGAATAGGGCAGCGGGTAACTCAACGCGCGACTGAAGATAAATTCGGTAGAATGATAATGAAATATCACGTACGCTTTTCCCCCTGAGTAATCTTATCCATGACAATGTCAGAAACAGCTACTGAGAATCGGTGCTCTAACAGCTTGGTCTGATAAACAGCCTTTTATATTATGAGAGATAACGTGGAAGAGGTTCAAGGAAGAACTCGATGACTTGAGGAATCCGTATATCACGTCGGCTGAAAATGGTTGTCTAGATCTACTTACCAGGGCTGTTCATAATAGCCACTGATAGACTGCACGTGAGGACACAGTTGTTCATTCACTAGAAGCTTTTCACGCGAATCTGAAATAATGTTCCCTCACAGAAATCTGTAGCACTCGTGGAGATGTTTAATAAGGAAGAGGAAGAGATGTGCCTGCAGTGGAGGATATTAAGAGCAAAGGGGGTATAATAAGTGGCAAAAAGGAGTGCATTTGCGGCAGGCTCTCTTCGTCGAGCGTAAAAACTTTCTTAATAGCTTAAAACCGCGGGTGGTTCTCAAGGCCTGCAGTACGTACGGACGAGCAGGATGTGGTAATTATTTGCTACACGCGTTCTCGTCCCGCGTTAGTAGGCGAATGTCAACAGTTTATCACTCTTTGTGTAAACGGTGACCAGCTTGCTGGTACTTGAAACGCATGTCAGACGTCAATTCAAATTTCCATTAGAAGGTCGTTTAAGGAATCTTTACGTGATCGAACATGGTACGATGGTAGTCAATACTTCATGAAAGCTATTCCACATCTGAGGATATTATTAACGATTACTATTATTTCTAACCATTTATGGGTCACAGAACTGTGAACATATTTAACACTGTAGAGATTCCAAATTCAATAAAAATATGTAACTCTTTTTTATTCTTTTTTTGTCTTAATATTACTTCACTATTAACGAAGTGTTGTACACCGTCAACGCAAGCACCTTGCACCCCTTCTTCTCCATTCTTCGGTAAACGCCTAGCGATAAGATTTCATAATACGACACCGACAAACACGAGAAGGAAACCAATCAAGGGTTTTTCAGCGGCGACATTCGCCCTCGGCGACCAACGAACTTGAACCAGCGGAATCGATCGTGAAATCCGGTCACGTAGACACTTAACCCTACGCACGTCCCCCTCGCGTAGTATCTAATACTCTCCCTTGTTTGGAGACGGTGTTTCTGGGAATCTTCGCGGACAGAAGGGAACTCACGCACGTATCTCAAATCTCTCGTAACCGGCGTGCTTACTGCTCATCGGTGAACCTATAACAATCACTTGCTCCTTACGATTTACGCTAACGATGGGGGATTACGATTTATACCTGATCTCGCAGCCTTCATCGCCGCCGGGTGTTAGCTAACAATCCTCGTCATTGATGAGAAGCAAAAGAGCAGTTGGGGAACTAGGGGAAAGACGCGATGCTGCTTGCAGAGACGATTAAACGGTCGTTAAACGATGAGTCAGCCTCGACGAAGAAAAAGAAAGACAGTGATCGTGCATTTGGTGAAAGGAGACTGAAGTCCTCGAGAAGTTCAGGGCGTAGCCCTGTGAATACGATTAATTGACCGTCGTGGATACAGGCGACGCGTCCCCTAACATATTTTCTAGCAGCTATCGCGATGTCAAGGAGCCCCGTTGACACGGCTGACGGCCCGTGTAATGGCACCGTGTCTTCTTCATTACCATCGATATAAAGGGCCAGGAACGAACCAACCCTGGCACATTACGAACCGTATCTTTCGTTCCTTTCCACCCACGGCGTCGGGTTACATCTACCCGACAAGGGGAATTCGATACGCGGCATTATGCGAATTTCGCTTTAGCGACGTCGCGGATCCAACTTGATCGTGAATGGCTGTCCTTGGGTGAATTGATAATTTGTCGAGTTCAAGGAATTTAATCCACTGTGAGTGCGATACTCTCGAATTCGGAGAAGGATCGTATCTTTAATGGGCGTGTAAAAGGTGGAGAGGAACGAAAAAACCTCGGCTGATAAGGTGCAAGACACGAAAGTGAGAGATTGTATGAGTTGTAGCTTAGAAGTTAATCACTGTTGTTCAAGAAGTCTTGAATATCTGGAAATTATCCTAGAAACTTCAATCAAAAGTTTCTAGGATATCACAAAATCTTCAATGAAATACTGTTGCTATATGCTTTTATCAGAGAATAGATAATTATCACCTGCTAATTCAACACTATCCAAGCAACCCATTATCTACCTCTTACTTCTTCTCACGCAAACTCGCAGTTAAATGATCCCCGCCTATCAAACAGACAAATTACCCTAGAACCTATAAAACTAGTACTCTAATCTACCATACCATTTAGTAGCAAAATTGAGTAGGTAATTGATTTTAGGTCTTCTATCAATGCAACCCCCTTTCATTGAAGAAAACTTCTATTTCCAAAACAGCTTCACAAAATTGTTCACTCGCGACCTCAAAGAGGATCCTAGCCTATCTTATTTTTTAAAGAAAATATCATTCAAATATAAAATCACACTTTGACTCACTGACAGGATCCGTGCGCGATGATAGGCCACGAAGTGGCCTCTCCCTCGTCAGAGGGAACTGGAGATGTGAATCGTAAAAAGTCGGCGAGAGCATGATGCTCAATAAGCCCACGGTTAGTCACGGATGACCTACTTGCCAGTGTCTTCGGTAAATCATGAGCAGACACGCAGTGGATTTCCGTGAATCCTCAATGAAGCCGACGAGCCGTGACTCGTTTAGATAAGCAGTCAGTCCCTTGACACTGCAAATCGATATACCCCATTCTGCTAGGCCTCTCGCATGACCATGGACCATATTAATTGGCCAGCCAGAGTTCAGCGTGCAATGTGGCCGTAGGCTGCAACCACTTTGCAGTAACTCTGATGCAACCCTCATACTATCAAGCTAATCGCTCGAAAATCACCTGTGCCCTGTTTACTTAAACATCAAATCGGAGGATATCTATTTCAAATAGATTGAAGTGATTATAATTGTAGGGCCCAGGAGCCTCTGGGACTCCTTTCATGAGAATCTCTGGATGCTCCATAATTAATAAGCGGAAGATCGACTTTAATTTCATTATTCTTGATTTTAATCCTATTTTAATGTCTCAGAATCTCCCCTCAAATCTTCCCCCAACTATCACCGAGTACCCTATATAAATAAATGATATCCGATCGGCGGAATCAATCGGGACAGTTGTGTACACGGAGAGCGGGCTTGCGCTGTTCCCATAAATCTTTCGATGGATTCTTATCGAAAGCTGCGTGACAGATTTTTTTTCCTTAATTCAGGTAGCGAGACTGTTACACGAACACTTCTACAAAGACTCAATCGACCAGTTTGTCTGGTTTCGTATATGGCGAGGCAGGCCTTATTGGAAAGTCCCGACTCCTGAGAGGAAGGATAAAGAGATGTTCCGATACCGATCGTGGCTGGGATCGTAAAGAGTTCCATTGACCTCCACATGCACGAGGGTGCACACCAGTCTCTCCGCTTTGAACTTGATCCTGGCAGCGCCAACGCGAAACTAAGTCGCGAATCTTATCGATCCGTTCCATTCTTTATGACAGCCGAGCATTCGGACCATCCTGGACCACATTAATTGACTAGTCAGTCTAGCTACGTACATGGCACGAACCACTTGGAGAGGCAGGCAAGCCAGAAGGAATGCCATGGTCTCCGTCGATTTACGATCGTGAGTCGACATTGACCTTTTCGCAAGGGATACGAGCCTCTAGCGTAGCTTGTTCGACGGATCGAGATCGTTTCATCGATCTGTCCGATCCCCTGCTGCGTTCACGTCGTCCCTCTGCCCTGATAAACCCGCAATTGTAAGTGGGTCGAGTCACACGTTGACCAGACACTCTAAGACATCCTGACGCGAAAAGTAAAGATAAGCGACCTATTTTCGTGGACAATTGCATAGATAAAAGCGAAAAATGACTATGCGATAAAAAATATTCAGCCAATCGAGGACAGCTAGTTTAGTAGCGTGGCCTTGGAGTTCTGCAGTCGTAAAGTCTTTGAGTGTTTGACTACTTCGATAACGATTTTGGTATCTCCTCAAGGTCATAGAGAGATAGGGTAATACAGGAGAAACGTGAAATTGGTTAAAGAGAAAAAGGAATACAACTGCTGATACTATTTTATACTGTACTTTTTTTTGGTGTGGAGATTCAAGCGCCAGGATTAAAGTTGCATCAGTGGGGACCGGTTTCCTTAAATCCCTCGTTCTCAATTGAGAGGTGGGTCTTGCGAGGGTTCACTCTGTGGGATTCATTGACTTCTTGTGAAGGGGGACGAAAGAAGATAGCAGTAAAGAGGGATTTTCGAATCAGAAGTCACAATTTCTAATTTTTCTCCAGAAAAGATAAACTACTCTAACTCTACAGTTTTACATAGCCCGACGTACACTGCTGCAATAAACATCAAAAGATAATGAAGCACTTGGTATTGTGTTCACGTAAAGGTGGCATTTATAATTATACTAAGACACGAGGCTTTGAGAACGTATAAAGGTGTGTACCAAAGAGAAAAGTTTGAGAACCAGCGGTTTAAATCTTAATCTCGACCCGCTTGTTCACTTTTTCGTCCACCTTCCGTAACGAAAAGGTCTACGACACGCAGGCCCTTTGTTCCCCCCGCGGTTACCCGGTTCGCCGCTATAAATCACCCACGGCGTACTCCGTAGTGCATATATTATGCAGCCGTGGAGCCGAATGCGCTTCCGCTTATGCAACCAGTTGCGCTTACGCGGCGAGGGAGAGAAACCATTGTGCCGTCGTTCACATTTACATCTCGGAAATTCTCTCTCTGTTGCCCGTAGTTTCCAGCTCATTCACGGCGACGCATTCACGGATCACGCTTTCCTAATATGCCCGAGATTTACGCAACCGTGGCCTTGAATTATGGAGAATGCTCGCATGCTGGTTGCAAGCAAACCTTAGTGTACTTGAAATATTATTTTAACGTAGGAAGAAGACACTGACTTTTTTTCTTTTGGACCTGTGAAGATGTAAAGATCTGGTGGTATTCAAGATTTAATTGAAGATTTATATTAAGACATAGAGATCCACCACTATTAAGTACCTACTTTCTCATGACTCTGGGTGGAAGTAAAGAATCTGTTAAACAAATTTAACTAATTCTAATGAATTCTATTAATTCTTCAATTATTTTGAAATGCGAGACTGCCGACTGAAAATTGGAATTAATTTTATGTGACGCAAGTTCTCTGTAGATAGGTGGTTATTTCCGCCTAAGACGTATATACGTCGTCCGCAGCTGAAGAATTAAATATGCATGGCGACGAGGCTCGACGAACTTATCCGCGGACTTATCGAGGAGAAGAATGAGTCGCGTTGGTAAGAGGCGATGCTTAAGTGGATGCGACTCGTCACCATTGTACTGTCCGAGAAATCTTGAAGTCGCTCGCGCTTCCATTTAAATAATTCGTTCAACGAGCTCCTTTAATTCGTTCGCTTAGATCGTCTTTCATATGCCCTGATCCAGATGGACGTTCCACTCTCTGGATTATGCAAATTTTTGCAATGAAAATAAATCGAGCTTACACCTGCCTTTGCGCGCAATTTTTTTAAATGTACTATTTAAATAATATTGAAACTGTTGAATAGTAAATGTTTCCTCCTATAATCTCCAGGAAATGAATACTCAAATATTATTCAAATACTCAGATACGAGACTTCGCGTGCTTTCACCGAAATCCACTATACTAATTGTACCATCATACTTAACCCGCTGTTTCCTCAAACAAAACCCTTTTCCCTGAAGCATTCAGTAAACAGCTCTTAAAACATCCCCGAAAACGCGCTCATTCGCGACATTCCCAGTTTCTCGAATTTAACTACCGTTCATATATCCTACCTCCCACGTGGCCCATCCGAAGCCTCACTGCGTCACGGGTACGGTTCGCCATTAAAAGCGGGCAAATATTTGCCAGTCGCTTTTGGGTGCTCTTCATCATCGTATCTCATTCCAGCGAGGCCTGGGCCCAAGTGGGGGAAGGGTAAATAGAAGAAATGATTTTAGAATTCCATTGAGCCAGTCACCAAGTCAAACACAGACTCTTCGCTCTTTCGCCACGGAGCTGTGGCCAACTGTTATTCATCATCGTTCGAGTGAATGTTGATCGTGATCGAGGAAGTCGAATGACGCCGCGGGAGTCGACCCTGTCGATCGATCCGAGGAATCATCGTTCGAACTTTGTTTCCAGGCTAGCTCGTTTGTAAATGTCCAGGAACAACTGGGGGTCGCTGTGACGCGTTTTCGAGTCTCGCTCCCTCGACTCCCTTCGCTGACGAATCAACAAAGCCTCCCTTCCCCTACCGTTCTTTCCTCGTTGATCCTGGCTACGCGCGACGTCGCCTCGCGAGGATCGTTTATAACGATGACGTAATTATTCCGATCCCACGCACAGGGGAGCTCGTAAAACGGTGTCGCGCACGAGAAACGTGCTCGCCATGCCGGTACGCGATGGTGAACAGCGCATTGCTACGGTATCCATAAACCACAGGGGGAAAGTTATGCGCACTTGGAACAGGGGGTCGCGTCATCCCGATATTCGATACGGCAAAAAAGACATCCGCCTGTAACGCCGTTGCGCCGATTCAGACGGCCGAGGATTAATCAGGGCGTCGCTGATAAAGGGCTCTCTTGGAGCGAAGATGCAAGAAGCCTGTTTTGATATCGATGAACGGTTACGTTTTGCATCATTGGATGGTGCTGATCGATCCAGCCGCCGATACCGAGCCTCGTCGGGCTTTGATGGGTCTGAGGGTGATTCAAATGCTGAGATCTTTACCCTTGGCGATGCTGACTGTGGCTGGGCGATATCGTGTTATTGATATTGGTTCTTAAGAAAGAGGGGCTATTATTTTGATATTGGGGATTGGATATTGTAGCTGTTGTGTACCTGAAAATTAGCCTCCTTGAATGAGGAACTTTTTTAAAGCTGAATGGAATAGTTGTATTTTGTTTTATAGATGATAGACAATTTCCTAGGGAATATTTACTTTCAAGAGTTTTCAAGAAATTTTGTAGAAAAAAAGTTATTTCATATATATAATCTTAATAAATGTGAGATATTGTTTGTTTGTCTGTTCCCCAAAGAATAACTAAAAAAATCTCCACGACATAAGTGATCACAGGATCTTGCTGCATGCAAAATAAACCTCTGTGTTTACCAAACCATCGACGCCGTCAAAGAAACAGCCTCGATCAGCACAACGTAACTTATACAACACAAAACTAAGCAGGGTGACATCATCGAAGACCCTGGCAACGGGCGAGCAACGCCAAGCCACGATAATAACACTTATGATCGTTCAAAGCGTCGCGATAACACTGTGACGCTTATCAATCCACACAAACGCCGTGACAGTTTTCAAAAGCCAAATAAATATTCCTTCGCGATACATCAACACTCTCTCGAGTTTCTCCGCGCCCCATATCCCTCTCTAGTTTTAATTGATACGAGTGCCGAGAATTTATGACAAAACTACTTAAGCGAATGCGCTGCTCACCGATTAAGCCTGTCAACGCTCGAAAGAAGTAGTTGGTGGGTCTCTCCGTGCGTCTCGACGACAATTTCCATGGCACGTTCCCCCATTCTGGTTCACGTGGACCACGTGCGCGGGTTTCCGGTTCCATATGAAAATGGAGGTCCAAGAAGCTCGCGTGCGCGGCACAAATTGACGCGTCTCTCGTCCTTCTACAAAGGGAAGACCGAGGTCTCGACAGAAACGGTTCCGCGGGGACAAAAAGGACTCGCATAATAACGCAAGCTATATCTGGGATAAAGGGGCCTCTGACGTTATTTTCGATGTTGCGCGGTTCGTTGTTCCGGAGGACATCGACCCGAAAGGCGGGAAACTAATGATCAGGGCAGGTCATTTGGGCGCCAATTGGCGAGAATTTTAATCTCCTTTTTTGAAAGAAACATAACTATCTCGATTTCAGAGCGCCTCAGAAACCTGCGACTAGATTCTTTGAAACTATTCTAACGGCCCAGAATTAAAGGATTTGAATTTTATCATATTCCAAAATAACACTCCATCACTTCACAAGCGTCACAAAAAAAGGCGAATGAACATACTTCACTGGCCTAATCAGTAGCTACAGATAACGGTCACAATCGAAACGGAGCATTAATTAATGACTCAGCCGACAGGGGGGACCGTTAGCTGGATTAGAAACTAAAAGTCGCGTAACACGGCGGCCCCAATAAGAGTTTCACGAAATTGTACGGGCGGGGAATGAAAAAAAGGGGGCATAATAGAAGGCACGGTGGTCCTAATTGATCAGCCTATGAACAAGGGGAAAACCGTTAAACGAGGACGTACACGTGAAATGATTCGGCGCAACAATCGGATATGGGACGATCCGAACAAGAGGGCCTTTCATCCTCGGTTTCCTTGTTTTCACGTGGCGGCTGTTCCACCCACGAACGCGCCGAAAAGCCCACGGTGCGTGACACCCCAACGCTGGGCCTCTGCTCGTCGTGTTTGCTTGCGCCGCTGCGCGTACCTCGTGCACCCGACTCGCTGCATTTTTGACGCCGCCACGCGAGCATGCCCGTGGAAATAGGCCCTATTATTAGAATTCACGACAAAGGAAACGCGGCCTCCCTTTCTCAACTTCAATGTTATTTCGTTTAGGAAAAATTTCCTGGGGAAAAGCAAACCTGCAGGATGTAGGTGTTGAATCATGGGTTCAAAAATTTAACTTGGTGGAGGGGGAGCGTAAGAACGGTCGATAATTTGGGGCTAAAAATTGCAGACTAATTTTCTTAAGAGTGAAATTCTGTTTTAATTTTCTGTGAGGTAAACTGTTTTTATTTTCGTCTATGTCAGTCAAATTAGTGTGAGTAGACTTCTTTTCTCGAATCTGGAAAAATTCTTGCACGACAAGTGAATTTGTTTTTCGTGGTTAAGAGATTAATATTATGTGTATCTAGTACCTATTGAGTTTCACATTTTTTTGTAGTGGGAACTTCTGACCTCTTTCATGACTTCAATTAAAAAAAATGCGCTCGAGTAACGAAGTCGAGTCGTCGAGCGTTGTCGCGCGCGAACGACTTTGCAATTAATTCCAACGAGCCCGATCGAAATCTGCGATTGACGAGTGCTCGGGTCGGTAATTGATCGCTGGGATACATCGTTAATTAGCTTCGCACAGTTGGGCCAATGTTGCGTCGCATCGAACGAAATTCCGCGACGGGGTGGAAAATCCTTTTTCCTTTTTGCGAGCTACCATCTGCCCTGCACCCCTGTTCGATGCTTTCGCGAGTCAAGCTCGATCGGAATTCGTGATTGACAAGGCCTGCGAGAGATAGTTCGGCAAGATCGTTAATTAGCTTGCTGAACGCCGCGATAGCTGGTTAATTGAGGGCCTCTGTGTGTTGGCGACGCCACGAGGAAGTTTTATCCAGAAAAGTGCGGAGCTATTGCGTGCGCATCTACGTAAATTATGCGCGCACTTAGACCTCTGGCGATAATGCGAATCGGAGCATACTTGCTTTGCCAATGCCGGAATTCAGTAGCAATAATAGTTCCAAGTATTATCGCGAGTGCATCCTTAAGGCACGCGTTATCCTGAATCGAGGCTTGTTGCACGTATCACAAGAAACGTTATTGCTTCCCCATAAACACGATAACATTAACCTATTTCGCTTCGAGTTACATATTCTTCTTTTATATGCGTACTATAATCCCAGCTGTGCAAGTTTCTTGGCGTTCGGATTGTGAGGCAATAAACCGGCTGGAATTAGTCGCGCAGGGAATTTTTTCTTTTGTTGGGACTTCGTGGTAAGGGCTATTATTATAACTCGGGGAAATAGTTTTCGAGAAATTGTTACTTTGCTCTACAGATGGTTTTAATTCTGATCTAACATACATGTAGGGACGGTGGGGAACTAAGTCTCATCTCGGCACTATCCAATTTCACTGTGGGTGTGGCTACTTATTGAAATCACATTATATTTTAATAGACTGTTAGAAAGTTAGAAAATTTGAATATTTGAAAGTTTGAAAATTTGAATATTTGAAATTTGAAAATTTGAATATTTGAATATTTGAAATTTGAAAATTTGAACATTTGAATATTTGAAAATTTGCACAAATAGTAATTATTGATAATTTTAACTTCAAAATATTTCATGTAATAACTTTACGCGGATTTTTAAACCCTGACACAAAAAATGTCCCTAAAGTCCATGCAAAGTTTAATGAGCAGAAAAATGCTGCCGGTGAGTGAGTAAACGCAGCATGGAAATGATGAGGCAGGTGCCCGGAACAACACAAGAACCTCTGTTCGTTCATAAAGATCGCCCTCATCCAGCTGTGACCCAATTCGTGACCGGTGTATACTCTACGGCACCACTGCCAACCACTCCGTGTCATTAATGCATAAGAAATTATATTTTTAGTCATTACTTGAGTCATTCCATTCCACATGTTCACGTTAATCTTTCTTCAATCACGCATGAAACCATTTTATCGCATCTATGATTAATCTTATCGTAAACTCACGCGAGTATCATCGACGATCGATCGATTTTCATATTTCATTGGCAATTTGTTTGACCCAGTATTTTTCCTTCATCAACTGTGTCCATCAAAGCGTAGGAAGCTTCTCAGGTCGACGTGTCTCTCGTGCGGGGAATTAATTTCCGTATTCCGTGGCGAGGGATTAATTGAAATTGATTTACAGGCATCCAGGTCTCGTGCAATTACTCCGGCCAAGATTGACGTTATGCACGAGACGCAATAATTGCTACTACTGCTGTAGCAAAAATTGGATTGAAGTTCGCGAAGCCGTTTCGCCAGAGGAAGCAGGAGGTTCCCTCGCTTTCTGTCTCGGACCCCGTCTCCCACACGCTGACAGTGACAGTCGTGTATTTACTATTTAGCTTCGACATGACAACGAAAGCGGCTTTAATTCACCGCTGACATAATTTTCCCTGACCTAGAAAGAGCTGAAATATTCAATGCGTCGACGACCCTCTTCGCGAGCCAGTATGTCACTATTTTCCGAGTATTCCTTTCGAAGCATGCTTGAAATATTTAATTACAGTTGACATACAAATCTTCCTGTCATAAATTCCGACTAATCCCCCCTAGCGATACGGCCGTATCTCGCGATAAAAATCAATGACTGTGAGTGCCTGGCCACTGGGAAAGGAAATATCTTCAGATTCGTTGGTGCCAACATTTTATTAGCCTAGATGAGCACTAAAATTGCACACAGTCCGTGGCTATCTTTGTAACATCATTGCCTCTCTATTTTTAGTTATAGCATGCAATAAACGAGAAGATATTTCTGAATTGAGCTAAGAATGGTATAACTGTATTTTTACTTATCTCTAAGTGGCAAACGGATCCTAGAGCTTAAGTAATTTTAACATAATATATAATGGAAAATAAAAGAAAAGTAATAAAATAGCTCCCAGACTTGTCATTTGAACTTACAATAGAAAAATAGTAAGAGAAACCGTAAATGATGCACATCTGCATTACTGTGCACCATAGGTTTAATTTTCGACCTACCTACCTTGACTACTATATTACAATTCTTTTGACTGGTGCAGGCATCATGAAAGGTGGCAAACTTTCATCGCGAATGTGTCCGTTTCCCAGTCTCACGTGGCCAGCGAGAGCACGTGCGTGCAGAGTGTACGTGCGCCCGTGCGTAGACGACATTGTCCCGTCTGCTCTGTATTCGTCCGGTGATCCATCGTCTACGCCTAAAAATTCATCTATGCGTTCTCGTGGGCAAAGGGGAGCGGAGGGTTGGCAACGACGGAATGCCGCGCGCGGCCAGTTCAACGCCCTGGCCCTCGTCTTCGTCTTCCCGTGATCCCAATGCACCGCGGCGCATCCTCCTGTTGCAGCGCGTCGTGCCGTCTTGGAAATAATGGCTGCACTGTCGCCAAACCGACCGACTAACCGACCAGCGCCGAGGGCTTCGACTCCACGGAAAAGGAGCAAGTAGGCGGACAACCATGTCAAGTGCGAGCAGTCGTTTATGATTTATGCTTCTGCGCCTTGCCTCGAACCATTCAACCGTTCTTGATCGCCTCTCTATGAGGGAACATTTGTAACGCGATATCAACTTCCGATTAAAGCCACTCGTCGATGATCTCGTGGAGCGTTTCAGAGAAGATGGTTGATGCTGGGCCATGGGGGATAGAACGATGGAGAGAGATTGGACTTCCGTTTCCTGGAGATAGGAGACTGTTCTAGGAGGGACGCTTTCCGAATTGAATCGAGGTCGTTTTGTGAGAAGCCCTTATGAAGCTGGAGACCTCTGTTTCTGAGATATGGGCACTTTGAGATGCGCTCTGGGCGATGTTATCTGAACGATGCCTAGTTCTAGGGTTCTTTGAAATTCTTGGCTTACGAAGTTCTGGTGGAGACTCTTTTGAAGTTGCGGGAATGCGAACAATGTGTGCGATGTGGAGTATTATACAGGAAGACGCTGAAATAGCTGGTCTCACTTCAGTAAAATGAAGGAAGAAGAGTAGAATAAGCTACTAAAGTGAGACCACCTATTTCGGTGATGTTCTGTAAGATTGAGGGGCATCTGAAGACCTAAGACTCCTTCGAGTGGCTACTATAAGAGGAACGCAATGGTCTAAAGTTACTGAGCTTTGGAAACGAGACCTGTGAATACATAATACGATTCCGTTTAAATATAATTCCATTCTCGAAATGTAATACGTCCCTAAGCTTCACATATAGTCATCACAGAGCTTCTAAAACAAGAACCAATCCTATTGCTCCGATAACAGAAATTCAGAATATTTCCAAACAATTCATATGAATATTATCACTTCTCAGACCTGGAATAAATCTGTATCTTTGAACTGCCCTACCCACAGAGCAAGCTTTCTCTAGCTTCTTCTAAGATTCCAAGGAATAAAAAGGAAACAGTGGACCCCTAGGCGCTAAAACGATAGGGGAGAGATGGAACTTCCGTTTCAGCGTCAAATGAGAACTCTTCGAAGCCGTCGCTTTTCCCAATCGAACAATCGATGTCACTGGCGACCTGGCGCCTGTTGCGACGCGATTCGCGACGGCGCTTAATGAATGGAGCACGACAGCTTTATTCGCAAGGCAATTCGATAGCCCGTTACTAGAGCGTGGACATCATAATAATTATTAGACGGTCGCTACCATTTGATCCGTGCTCACGTATGTAAAACTGTGAGGCATAACGGGGCGGTCGACCGAGCGAGAGATCACGAATACTGATGTTAAATTTGAATAATTAGGCGGCAAAGAAGATTCGACCGAGGCGCTTCCCCTTACATAATAAGCGGGCCGCGACTGAAATATATGGCGTGCTAATTTCAATACTGTACCGAAGACAGATTTACAATGCAAAGTCTGCGCCGCTCCGATATGAAATTCGGCTCACGAGGGCACCGTAAAGGGCTATCTGGACACTTTAGGATGATCGATTTTCGTCTCCTCTCATTCTCTACACGCTGCTCAGAAAGTGTGCTTCTAAAATATTGTACGAGACATTTGCATAATTAAAGAGGCTCTGGAAGAGATCCACTTCGCAAAGACAGGCATTTTGAATCGAGTAGATTCTCTTACTTTGATACATGGATACCTAGTTTTCAGGTATTCTAGCAAAACTATTCGCAAAGATTTCTATCAATAACTGAAGCGCGAAGAATACTTCAACCGAGGCTCCAAACCTAGTTCACAGAAATATAAAATTGATCACAAAAAGATTCTGAAATCCTACCCTCTCTTCAGCCTCAAAAGAACATTTCCAATTCGTTTCCTATGTAACATCTCGAGGCTCGTTAAAGCAAAGCTCGGACGTTTCAGTGAGGACCGAAAGCCTTTATACGAAGAAATGAGTTGTCCTCTGATTTTATCGCGTCACGATCTCCATAGTCCCCGATGACGAGAGGAACGTAATGCCTGCCCTGGCGAAGCCACAAAGGAGGCGAGGGGACGATGAATTATTGAATGCTGGCCGCGAAAGTGTAAACCAGAGGGAGGACGAGATACGTCTGCTCGATGACACAATATATAGCCAGGTGCTTTAAAATCCGAGCTCCGAGGAGCGCATTCTTCGGGCAGGTGTCCGAGCAGGTTCGAGCGTACCTGAACTACCAGTCGACGGGAGAACCGGGTCCGTTAGCTACACCCCCTCGGACTAATTAATCGCTGTTCACTGATCACAAACGCTTTCGTAGCTTCTGGTGTTCTAACGCGATACAAGACATTACAAATCCGCCCGTTCAAACGATATAAATCTTGTCTACACGGTTCTTCGATTAAAGTCAATCGCCCTCTCACCGCCGCTGTTCGCTTTCTAACGCGTATCCAACGCATGAACGACTCTTTATCAGCAAGTAATAACGTTATTACTGATCATAGGAATCCGCTCGATGCCCAGCCTAGAGTTACTGAGTTGCTCATCCAGAAAGGAACGCTTGCTCCGTTCATGTACTCCATAAAATTGGCAAAATTGCACACACAAAGAAGACTGGTTAGAGTTAGGTTTTCAGGGTCTGCCTTGTGAAACTATTCGCCAGGAAGTAGGCAATCTTGTTTGTAGACATTGGAATTTGAAAATTGAGGCAAGAAAAAGCTCTTGAAAATTTGAAAATTCAAATACTTGAAAATTTAAATATTTGAAAATTTGAAAATTTAAATATTTGAAAATTTGAAAATTTAAATATTTGAAAATTTTTAAATTTAAAATTGTTCTGGCCAGGTGTTAGAATACCCTACCTATAATTAATTTAACTCCAAAATACTTATATTCCTCTTCTCGTTGGAAATCCCACTTCTTATAGATATCGGTGCCGACCGTGGTCCAAAAGGCACAGATCGTGTCAACGGCTGCAACCTGTGCCACGAGTCGCGTGAGCTCGTGGGAATCGAAAGTTAGAAGCCGGTATGGTACACTTTGGTGCTTTTGTCCGCGCCTTGTGGAAGATATCAGCGTGTTATGCAATCAAGCGAAACGAGTCGCGCGCTCGTCTTTGGTATTCGTGTCATAGAGACGGGAGACAACCTTTGGTCAAGAGTCGACGAACTGGAGAGAACTTCTCTGTTTTTCCAAGCCCCTGAAGAAACTAGGAAACGCGTGAAATTCTAAACATATCGAATACTATTACAATCATCGTACATTTCTTAAGTAGTGTGTATCACATATGATGACACAGAACAGTGAACGTGTTAAATCTGCGGTGACAAAATCTCGCTGGCCCACTTTTCATCAGTCATCCACCGGTAACCCGAACTTTCAACAGTATTTCTGGTTCGCGTGATTCACGGACGAGAATACGTGGTGTATCGTGTTGTACGCGACGCCTGGTGAAACTTCTAATGCCACTGTGATTCGGTAATTAGGAAACACACCCTGCACTATAGTGAACGTTCGTGCAGTCATGCTAGGTTTCGTTGAACTTTACGGGGGGTTAATAACGGTTCCACGTTCAGAGATCGATGCTCGATTAAGGTGTCTGTGTTAACCAGCGGTATGTAACTTGGTTTTGATATTACGTGCTCCATGAGAGCATGAATGTGAATTGCTTCGTTGTAAATTCTGGGCTAGGGTCAATAGGAGAAGTTGAGGGGCAGCTGAGAATTTAGTTGACTGTATAGTGCTGTTCAAAGTTATGGGAGAAAACACAGACTTTTCTTAAAGAAGTCTACTTCGAATTCTTGCACAGATTACTGATAATGAGTATGCAAATCCTGGATTAGTGAAACGAAGTCGGGTTCCCTGAGTATATTTAATACCAGATGGATAGCAAATTCTCTCACAGTTGAGTAAGGTTCTGTCTCTCTTCTCTACGAGGAGAGTGAGTCAGGGTATCGATCAGTTAACGATGGATTACTATAATTTATCACACACACATAAATGCCCGTCTTCGTTTCAATCACTCAATGGTTAACTTATTTGCCTCGTAATGCCTCTTATAATAATCGATCGCTCCAGTACCCAGCGTAACTCCCGCAGTCGCCTGACTAATACCATGGACTCCGAGGAAAATTTACTTTTTCCCTTTCTCTTAAACACAGACTCTTCTATACTCGCACCTTTTAATCCTTCCATGAAGGCGCATTTTTACTTGAACAAACATTGTACACAAGTAGTGCAGACGCATTGAACACTGATACAGAAAAAAAATTAGAGCTCGTCACCTGATGGATTAATCCCCTTTTAAGCTTCTTACCCATCCCTCGGCAATAGACAGTGCCCTCTGAGTAAACGCATCGATCGCTCGTGCAATTTCCGCGAGAATTCGCGGCAAGAACTCGAAGCTCGCCCCCATAATCATAGTAATTTTCTGGTGTCGAGTGGTCGGCCCCGTCGCGCTCTGGCTTTTTAACGGCGTGCAGGCCCAGGAATCTTTGGCTCGCTGCACATGCAACCGGCTGACGTCGGTGCCGCGGCCGCTGCAACAGCCGATGCATCGGGGAAAAAGGAAGGAGAAGCCAGAAACTCGACGGGAGGAGGGCATAGGGAGGGTCGGGGAGGACGACTCGATGGAGGAAAGGACCGCGGCGAGGTTGCCAAGCCATGTTTACAAACGTACAAGCGGCAAAGGGTTCTCGGTTAAAAGGCGACACGAAAACGTGGCAGAAAATCGGCTGGAGCTTAAGTCCCAGCGGAGAATAGCAGCCGCGAGCTGTGACGGGACGAATGCGTTTTATTGCGCTAGCTGACGCGAGCGCATGTCGCAATTCGTGCTTTTGATCCAACGCGATTCGCCAGTGGGCGATTCGCTCTTCAGGGGCTTGCTTTTTCCGCGAAGAAAGTAATTCGCGGAGTGCAGCGAATGAAATTAACGACTCGGGCAAGGGAAAGTCAGACAAACACGTTTATTTGTGTTAATGCTGGAAAGTGTGTAATGGATTAATAGTTGGGGAGGAAATATTACCGTGTACGTTCTACGCTTCTGTGGTCTTATTTACAGCATGGGTTCTTTGCCACTTTGACCTTTTGCAGCGAGGTTTTTTCCCTTAGTACCTCTCCTTTGTCCCTATGCTGCTAGGTTCTAGGCCAGACTAATTGTTCCTGATTTTAGTTACGATTCACTGTGGGTTACAAGAATAAGTAGGGAGGTAGATTTTTATTTGAAAATTTGAATTTTTGAAACCTTAAAATCGTTTGTTCCGAGGGAAATAAAAGGATTGCAAGATTTTACCTGCAACTATAACTCGGTAAGAACTATTACGAGGCACCATAACAGCTAGGTACTTGAAGTCTCCAATTACTGTATAAAAAAGTAATACACGTAAACCGTGTTTTTACCTCTATAGCCCTAAATACCATTTCCTCGATCTTCTCAGTTTTTCGGTAGCCACAACAGTTGCCCAAAACACAATCGTTTAACGAAATATGTACCTGTCGAGAAAGTGATATTAGGGGGCACAAAGCGAACCAAAAAGCACGCAGTCGACTGAGCAGGATTGTCAGATAGAAAAAAAGTGGGTAAGGGTTCTCTGTAATCATCGAGGTGGTGCCAGACAAATGACGCCTCGAAGGCGTTCGAGCCGAATATCTTCTTGGAACTTTTCTCTCTCCCCCTCGCCCACCCTGCTAAGTTCTTCAGCCAGCATTACGATACACCTTGGATCGGTGCATTACCGACTGAAGTGCTTTTACCCGCCACGTGCTGTTCGAGGATGCAGCATCGCGAACGTGCAGCCGCTCCGATCCTATTGGAGTGTCGAGATTACCAGCGCGGTCATGAATATGCGAGTGACGCGCGCCTTCGCGACTTATCCTTCAACTTTTCTGCCATTGTGAATCGATTGCCGCTGAAAATGGAAGGCGACCGATAAACCCTGACACGAGTTTCACGCTCGTCAATTCATGGGATGCAAGGAAACGGCGTATCGTGAAGAGATCCTATAGCGGCGAGATAGAAGAAGATTTACGAGGTAAAAAGTAGTGAATGGAAAAGTTCTTTCTGCTTGGAGGAATGACAAGCATCGGAACGTGTACAATATTCCCTCGTCATGACTTCATTATCGCATTTCCCATTGTCTGAAATTATTTAGAGATATAGAGATATATTTAGAATTTGAAAAAGTGTCCCAAGCTATAAGATCAAATGCTACATGCTTTTTCTCTATCGTTTTATGTCACCGCTAACAAATTCGTTTACACGTCTCATATCTTACATAATCTATGAATCTCATATTCATCGAGTTGTACATTGGTCTACGCACCAATCGCTATTGCAGCCGATAGAATAGAAAAACAATCTTTCCTTGAACTGCTTGGCCATAATTCACACGTACCTACCGCAATAGGTGAAACTAGACGTAGACTCGAGTAAAAAATATCTTCGTACTCCAACATGCAAATACATCACTGCTACGCCCACAATTGGTTCCAGGCGTCCCTATTCGGCGTGCAATTGATCAAATTGACAATCCACTTGCGTTAGAGAGCACAAAATATTTTTCGATCGGTGGTACAACGCTGGCTGGTAATTCTAGTGTCAACTATCGACATGCCTAGAGGACAGACCAGCAATAGAACGTCCATTGCAGTTGGCAGGCATATTGCAGGGTTAAAACGCTCGAGGACCGTACTTTCACTCGTTCCTCCTTCAAGTAGATACACTGTTCCCCAGCATATCGTTATTTGGCCGACGTATGCTCAGCAGCGTTTGGTTCTTTTGCGCCGTGCTCGTTCGTGGCATTGTGGCGTTTAACAAATGACGCGACGTAACAATAGATAGACGGAATGCGCGTCCGATCTTATCTAGTACACGGCTGCAAGTGAAACGTTTCCATCGCTTTCGCATCGCGCGAGGAAATCCACTCAAGTGAGGCCTCTCGTCTCTCGTCTTTCATTATTCTACGTCGTTTTTCGGAATGTCCCCGAAAGGGATACTTTCTCCTTGCATTCGTCTTGTTATCGAAGCAGACCCTAGCTGTTATCCTGTCGAAGGGAGTGCAGGATTCAGAGACGCGAGGACGACGGGATTCTATCGACGAGAGCATTAGTCAGAAGTTGGTACCTTCCTGTCGCATCCCTCCGATTTATTGCTTACATTTCCAGCCGCTGCGTCATACCCAGGCCACCTTCCCTTTATCTTTATGGTGGCACTGCGAGGTGAAACCGTGCAGACGGTTTTGTAAATGGTCTTGGCGGTCTTGGTTCTCAAACTGAGGAGATTGGCGTGAAGTGGGACCTTGATTAACTGGGTCTCGATTATTCACAGGCTTTTTTAGTATGGATATGGTCATCGGTAATTACCTATGTGTACTTCTCCCTGTAATATGACTGATATTAACACCATCCATATTGGTATCTCAAGTGGACCAAGATGCTCGCCAAAAGCTATGTACAAAAGAGTAAAGTTTGAGAACCAGCGTTCAAGTTTGAAAAACAGCGTCTCATTCACCACCGAGGAAGGGATAAGCATTCAACCCCGACACAGATTGTTTGTAGACTTTTCACAGCCTTTCCCCGTCGTCTATGGTTTTTCGTGAGACCCTATAATAGTTAAAACAGACCCCCGAGGCGACTGTATCACCCGCTTCCGTTGACAGCCAGCTCTTCCGTTTACTCACGTGCTGTAGGATTTATTATCGGCGTCGACTCACGAGGGGGAGCAATTATCTTTCTGGGGGGATGAAGGCAGCCGCGTCGAAAGGGTCCTGACGATTCCACGGTTGCTCACTCGGCTTCGCTGCACAGCCATGATCTTCATGGCGGTGGAATTTCTTTGTAACCGCGAAGGCATGCGACTGGCAAAGTTCGAAGCCTGGAGCGCGAAATGTTCTCGTGATAAATATATTCATCGAGGCGATATCAATGTGAAACGAGGTCGAACGGCAGCGAAAGCTACCGTGTGTCGCTTGAGGTGGATATGTGCGTTAGTTTCGCGTGTGTCATGCACCTTAAATTTAACATATACTCCAGTACTATAATATACAGTACCTATTCTGCCAATTAAGACGAACTCAGCGATTATTTGAGATTTTTAAAGATAGAATTAATTTTGTGTACCTTACATACCTACATGTGTAACAGAAGGTACCGAATATTCATTATTTCCTATCTCATACTGTCAAGAACAAATAAAGTCTGTTCTCCATATTCATAACAGTGGAAGGCCAAAGTCCCCCAGCACAGAAACAAAAAAAAATATGATATCTTCTGAATTTTTGTCCAATCTACCATGATAGCGAACATGTTAATTACCCGCATTCGTCGACGGTTTATTGGCTCGTTTCCCTTTCCGTCGATGATCGTTTCCCTCCTCGTGGCGACGTCTCGCTCGAATTATGCGCGACGAGACACGAGACGGGCTTACGTCAACGGAATTAAACAGGAATTAAAACGGAAGTTATTCGAAAAGTGCGCGTGCACGATGGGTAGCAGCTTTCGAGGATGCCGCTGCGTTAGAATCCAATAATAAAGTTCCAGCATGGAATTCTGGGAGGGAACGAGCGACCTTTTTTCTTTTGCTCCTCGGAGGAAGGGTATTTCAGCGAAATTGCTTTCGCAAACAGCGCGGATTATATTGGGCTGCTTTTACGCCGATAAAAAAAGGACTCCTGAGTGCTATTGTCTGGAGATTTGTTTTGCTTCGGTTTATTAAAATGCTGATTACGCTTTTAGCGATGGCCTTCTTTGTACAGTTTTAAATATACTTCCTTTCTTAGTCCCTGGTATTGTCACCAAACTTCCATGCACATATTCTCATATTCTTTCTATCATTAAGTAACACCTCTCCGCAAAACCTATTATTCCATCGAGCCAACACTCTCTGCACCCAACGCTATCGCATTAGAAACGCCAACAGCGAATCTATTACCCTAATACAGTTATTAAGTTACCTCAATCAGAGGCAATCACTGAGCCAGGCAAGGGGGGACATTAATAGCTTTCCAAGAAGTCTCTCTTTCCCCAACTTTTCCTCTGCCATAGCTTCCTCAGCCTCGATATTGATCTAGCAAATGGATCCACCTCGGAACACGACCTCGACACCTCGCCAGCAGCTTCTTCCTCAGGTGTCCGCGACAAATAGCAGCGATTAATCACGGACCCAGGTAAATTTCAGGCCCTTCTGCGGAGGCGTTGCGGGGCGGGAGCACGAGGCGTGCCACGATGTCGACGAGCGAGAGGGTAAAGTCAACAGAGAGTTCTTTAACCGTGTTCTTGTTCGCGGAATCCGCTCGCGCCCTCGCCCAAGCCACAGCAGTTAATCTTCCTCGCCTCGGCGGTATATAAAATTTCATACGGTGTAATCTTCCGTTTCGTTGGCTACGATGCACCAGACGCGCATGCAACCGCGCTATCTCCGTTCGTGTAAACATCTTCTACCTGAAGTTTCCTGGATCTACGATAATCAAGGCAAACAGCCGTCGCGACGCAGGGCGAAAGCGACACTATCTCTCCCTCTTCACCTTTTTCGGCCCCTGAGAACGCTCGTTGCACCGCCTCGTGGCACAAGGAGACGTCTGTGGGTTTGGAGAGGTGCTCGTTGCACTTTTTGCTCGCTCGTAAATTCCGCGAAGAGATACGCCCAGAGACGGTGGATCCTCGAGGCCTCGCAAGGAGGACGCAGACGGTGTTTCGAAATGGGTTGAGCAATTGCGAATACGAGATTCAGCACCGTGACTTAATGGTCGGAGGCCTTGAAGAACCTCGGCGATTTTGTAGAATTTAGTCATTTGAATTTCAAAGCGTGCGACGTTGATAAAGCGGAATTACGATGCGCGTAGGATCAGTGGCCTAGTTCGGACCCTCGAGGACTCTTGACTTCGGTAGTTGGACCGATTTAACGCTATTTGCTTGTTAAGTTTTATGAATTATTCGCCAACCTCTCGACTCTGATAGCATAAATTCTGCCTACGCGATAATGGCCCTCTCGTTCGGGTTGCATCCTCGAACCTCCTCCGCTATTTGAGTGTTACGAAACCGCTTTTGAAACGGTGGTACGTGAGCGGCTCCGAGGTAGTTGAAGACGTTGATTCGTGCCGACAGAAGAGAGATCAACTAATGAACACAGTGAATGCATAATAGCGCTTCTTCATCTTTCTGACCTCTTCTCTTCCCTGCTACCACCGATTCACCCTCATAGACCTCGATTCCTAATGCCTAGATTAAGGTTGCTGCCAGCTCTCCGACCACCCACAGACGAATCTATTCGCCTCAATTCGTTGTGACGACTCTGAAGCGAATCACGCGAGAAGAAGCGTTTGAATTCGTTTGTATCGTGGAGAAAAGCATGTTTGAGGAAAGACAAGGCGCTGGACACGGAACAGTTGGCCTTTGCGCGCGGATTCCGCGATAGCGGCTCGGTCTTTCTTCCAGCGCGGCCACAAGAAGCAATTTATAGTTAATTAGCGGGAGTGGCAATAAGGGCTCACAGAGGCGAGCTGTTAGGCGGCTTCCAGAGACTGAAGAAGCGCACGAACCGTGATGTGCGTCAAATCACATGGTAAGGGACACTGTCTGATTGAGTGCCAGCCGTGGGGACTTGGAACTTAAGCGGCTCGTGAATGGGACACGTTTTCTCGATCATGAGGTGTTGGAAAAGGGAAGCGACAAAAAGGGAACATCTGCAGGGTTGCTAAGATTCTTATCGCGGAGCAGTTGTTACCTGTGTCATACAAAGCTTAACAAATTGGAGGCTTTTTGGTCCTTGTGTATTAGGATATCTAGAAGAAATAGACGAATTGAAATTTTTTGTAAATACAGCATGTAGAATTAGAAAACATTAATTATACCTCCTCCTATGATATAGAAAAATAGAGAAGAGTAACCATTGGTTACTGAAGAAACTTTGAACAACTTTTACTAAAAGAAAATTCACGATCCAGAATTCTTTGCGAATTTTATAGTAGAAATAACAGAAATTTAGCCTTGCATCTTAGACAAAGATCAAAGAGAGCTACAGAAAAGTTTCCGAACGAGTCCATTCAGTAGCATCAAGCACGTGACCCCTTGGCCTTATTGTCTCTCATCGATTGACGCTCCGATAGACGCATGAATCACTCACAGTGTCGTAATACTACCAACGCAATACGAACATCGTCGATAAAGTAAGAAGAACAATGGTGAACGAAAAGTAACATCCCCGGCATGCGATAATGTTGAATGCAACGTGGCGCTTGTAAAAACAGACCGTTTTATATTGATACCGAGACGGACGAAACCCATTCATAAGTCTCTCGAATGCTAAATGACTCAGATCCAACCGTGAATCTCGATTAAACGGGTTCAAGAGACAGAGTGCTATGACGCAACCAGCGACGCCTCGTTTATATCTGATGATCTCCGTGTTATCAAACGCCTGATCCAACTTGACGATGAAAAGTCTCGGGACGGTGTTTCGACACCGTAATATTTCTCTCCTAGTCCCTGCTTTCTTCCTCCTCTCTATGCGTCGCCCAGAGGAATGCACATCATCATCATCATCAGGGTTCGACCTAGCCGGCCAACTTAGACCTCTCTAATCAAAGCCGACTAGTTGTTAGAACGAATTCCATGAGATCTGTTCCCTCCTCTGTACATCTGCAGTGTCCTCTAGCCATCCAGTCCTCGTTAACGAAAAACCTCGTGGCAAACCTCCCATGGCGTCAGAGTTCGACGACACCATAACCGTGAACTAGGCGGTTACGCGTTCCTGTGAGCGTGGAAAACGGAAGTATCAGCTCGCCTAGCCGAGGAAAACGCCAGCCCCGATATTTTACGAGACTGTCCAGACTCCGCTATTGGAACAATTAACGTCCATAGGGTGTAATTGCGCGAAATTATTCGCGACGCGTTTACACACGGCGGCGTACTGTCCCGACTGGAAACGGCCGGGCAGAAAATGGAGGCGACGATTTTCGCCCGAGTGTACGGAGAATCGTCGTGTGTGCAGTATTTATAGACGTCCAGACAGGGAAAATGCTGGGAGAGGAGAGAAGAAAGAGGGTTCCGTGTTCCCTGTACTCGGCGAATTAATAACTGTCGGGGCGCCAATGAAAGTGAAACTGTGAGCTGATGATCGAAGCGGAAACACGATCGTTCATCAATGTACTGGGATTCGTCAAGGACGTGTGTCCATAGTGCTACTCCAGCGTGGCCGATAAGTTACCCATTTAGAGATTACTTTGCTCAGTGTTTTGTTTATTTAATGCTTTATGAGCTGGGGGCGTTGAAAATGATTAGATCTTGTTCAGTATTATAGGATTTGATATAGAAGTACGGAATTAGAGCAGAGTTATTATTGGATGCAGCTGGGGTTGGAGTTGAAGAGAAAAATGCATCCTCGAATGAGAAAGGAGGAGACACGTTTTGCTGTTTGACTTCATTTCTTCATTTCTTCATTTCTTCATTTCTTCATTTCTTCATTTCTTCATTTCTTCATTTCTTCATTTCTTCATTTCTTCATTTCTTCATTTCTTCTACTATAGTCTTGGTTTCTGACTCCAGTCACTCTAGATACCATAGGTCACAAGTAACCCAAGGTTCACCCAACGTTGTTAATGAAGATAGATGACAAAATAAGCGAAATCACAAGCCCAATATGTCTCTCAGGCTTTATTCAAATTCCAAGATTCGAAACCCCTTCAAGGTAGAAATCACCAGACCTTTATCGCTATCCTCGCTGCATGGAATATGAAAAACACGCGACAATCGGCGGGAACATGCACCTGGGCTCCGATAAGGCGGTAGAAAAAGGGTCGACGTGTCGAGCATGGCTCTCCACCCCGACGAGAGAAGCTGTGAAGAAAAATCTGGCCGATGCAGTCAGCTCCGACGTCGGGACGTAGTTGGAGCTTTTTTCTTCGGCTTCGTGGAGCACCATGTGCGGGTGCTGCGGAGTTCTGGACCTTGATGGGCTTGGCAACCATGGCAACCACGCTACGACGCAGCGTTGCTGCGGGGTGAACGAACACGTGAATGCAAAAGAGCTGTTCGGCTTATTGGTCCTTGAACTAGCGACGAACCAAACGGACGTCCGAGTACGCGCGGGCACCGCACACCGAGAGGACACTTGCTCCTCGTCGCGATACGTCCGCTCGTTGATAAGGGAGCTCGTCTTCTCCGGGACAAGCTGGGGTGGCCTTGAACTCCTCAGCCTTGACCTCTGCCGTCAGCCAGAACAGAACGCGCCAAGTAACCAGGGAAAAATGCGATGGTGAACGTCCCGACGTTCCGAGAAGAGTGCTTTCGCTGCAGACCCTCGGACCAAAGGGATTCGCTGCGTTCCCTTTGTGCAGCTCGCGCCTCTGGACCGACTTGCACCTCCTTGAGATATGAACAAGATCGCGCCGCGGATAAAATTCTAACTGGGCGGAACCTTTCGACCAGTTTCTGTATAAGGCACGTGCGAGCCTATTTGCCTCGCTCGTTTCGTCCGCTCGGGACGATTTGCTTGCGACACGGTTTGGCAAGGGAGTCGATGCAGCGGTCGATGAGAACATTGTCCAATTTAAGGCCGCGCCAGACGATGCCCCGATATCCGGTTTTACCGTCACACCCAGATCTTGAAAAGTACACAACGTGGCGGTCGATTGCATGACGGCTTGATACAGGCTGTGGCAGTGCTTTGTCACCCCAATTTAGAATCGTTTTAGTTATTGTGTTTTTAGGGATTTCGGCGTGAAAGGTTTGCGACAAGTTTCGAAATGATAGACTTGAAATTAGCTAGCGGCTTATGACGCCAAGTAATCAATTAGAGTTAAGTGAAATGCTAGTGTTTTTCTTACCGCCGTTTGTGGAGGAAGCAGTGAGAAAAAACGACCTAAAAAGTTGTCACTAATAACACATGACTCACAACCTATTCACTTATCTATCTCACCCTGGGGTTTCCAGGCTACGACCCCTCGAAGATATATGTATCCGAGCAGTTGTTCTACCCTCGACTGCCGCGGTTAGGCAGTGTTGATACACTTCTGCTACACGGCAGCTTGTAATCTAGTATTCCATCTAGCTGCTATACATGGTAATTAACGAGGCATTCTGTATTTCCTAGCTAGGTAACTATGATAACATAGTATTAAAGTATCTCAACGCGATAATATTGTGAAAATCGTTCAGTTCAACCGCCACAGACTTTTATATTAACCTCGAATGACTGACACTATCGTGTGTAGTTAAATCCAGCTCTTTGGAGTAGGTCAGACGTTCTAAACTAGATTGAAGTTTTTCTCGAATTTTTTACTACTTCCCTAGCAAACAGGAAGTTCATTTATACTTGTTGACCAATTACTTGTAGCAATTACTATTTATTACACTAGTAGTACTTTATGACTTCTCTGTAGTGATTTCACAGAGGCCAGTAGAGTGAACCTCCAGATATCTCCATAACTTATGCAATAACCACTGTAACAACTAATATTAGCGCTGTGCAAAGGTCGGGGTACATGAATGATAACATAATGACAAAAGAATAATACTACTAATCAGAATTATTGAAATAAGAAGCTACTACTTGATACTTGGAAACAACCTAACTCAATCTCTCCTAACCCAATTACGCGATTCGATTTTCCTCCAGAATGCAGATCACTCCTTTCGTTTCTTTCGAAAGCTGCCAGATCCCGATGGAGTCGGTCATGGAAACGATCGAACAGCACCGCTGACAGGCGACAGCGAAAATAGAAGCGTAACGCAATCGCGGTGATAACGGCTCCGGAACGATGCAAACGGTGCATTTGCTGGCCGTTACGTATTAATTAAACCACGACAGCATGGTTTGCGGGGCATTGAACGGTTGACTGCTCTTGTCTCGTTGGATAATGCTTGTGTTTATAACGATATTGATTCGTTAGCGGCAATGGGTTACGAGTGACCGATCGGCAACGAGACGACATAGATAGCAGCCGTGTGTCCACATGTAATACTTCCCCTTTGCTTCGCGGATTAACACGATTCCAGAGTGGTAATAATGGCGGATGAGTCACAACGAGCGTAAAAAACTTTGACAGATTGTTCGGGAGGTCAGGCCGAGCAAAAAGTGTTATATGTGCATACAGTGTGTCCCATGTGTTTGACTACAGAATTTCATGTGGTTATTTTAATTTCAAATTCAGTGTCCATGAGATGCGAGCTTGGTGATATTTTTGTCATATCTGGCATCGATATTCTTTTTTGGAATTAGAGTGACGCAAAAGGAGACACAAATTAGAGAGACTCTTCTGATAGGTAATTTCATCATTTTCAGTAGATTAATTATAGTAGAATAATTGAGAGCTGGTTAATGGAGGTTCTACTGTACTCTTATTTTCTCTCGGCCTTTATGACACACGAATCATCAATCACACATGTACTCTCTATGAACTCATTTCCAGTAATGAGTCGCGAGAGTGTTGCGAGTAAATACCTGTAAAATCATTTCTAATCTAATTTGACCCCATTAGACGTGGCTTGTAATGCAGTTGATAAACATATATATAGTACTATTTACTCAGAATAATTTCTCCATTTATCAAAGTTCTTTCGTTCGTTCTAAATCACACGCAAACACTATAATTTCTCTACCTGCGTGTTTCGATCGAATTTTCTTGACACAGCGACCTATCGAACGGTACATTGCAAAGTGCCAGCAGGTGCAAAATGCGGCCCCGAGATTGCGTGGCCTCTCAGGAATGGATCCAATTACAGCGCATTGCAGGATCTGAATGGAGTTGTACTCGCTTTTTTCTCACATCTTTGCACGGTGACTCGGTTTTTCAGATGAAGCGACACTTAACATTCGATAGAAGGGAACTCCTTGATCCTGTATCACGATAACGTTATCCACTTTCACTCTCGGTGGCAAATCCTCGAGATACCAAAAGGTTCTAATTAACCAAGGACACCGACTTAAAATTAACCCAGAAGAGCGAGCAGTGAACCGTCTCGTAATTTTAGGACATCGCTCGTGACATCATCCCGATCGTCATTATTACTCGCCCGTCCGACTTTGTATGTACACATGCCTGTCAATGACATCATCGCTCAGGGGCTCCAACGGCCCGTTTGATCGATGATTACTACGATCGTCCTTCGAAAATAGATTTGTCTCGTCGCGGAGCGTAGCGAGATCGTAACTCGACACCGATATACTGATGCCTGACTTTCGACAGAGGGAAGGTGTGCTCCTCCTCGCAGCTTGGAGCCGTCATCTCTCGAAACACGTCGAAAATAGGATCGAGCGAATCAAATCGGAACTACCATCCCTATGTGACCCCTTGAGCAAGGAGAGAACGTTCACGAGTCCGAGAAAATCGTCTGTTATTCCCCAAAAAATGTGTCGTATGATTCTCGTTTGGAACTAAATTTGTGTAGATATATTTGCTAACCTATTATATTGATGAAGTGGCGCACCATACAATTGATTTGTGGAGAACGGGTATATCCTCCAGGGGTTAACGTTAAACAGATGAGCAGCGGTGTTCGAGTATACTTGACCTACTTGACCGACGGTTGCATGCGAATGAGGATGTTCACGCTTAGCATCGGAACGAGGATGTTCACGCTTAGCATCGGAACGAGGATGTTCACACTTAAGCCCTCGGTGAATCTGATAATCCGATCGCGTGTAATCACGGTATGCAGGACAATGGGTCATTTCTAACTTTAGAAAAAATAGACGAGGAAAAATGGTAGGGGAGAGACGTGTCGTAACGTGGAGATCACAATCGTATCACGGTGAACAGTTCAATGATGAGCTTTTTCATAGCGAGGAGTCGTTAGGACGAGCAGAGTTTGGGTGGGGAATCGGGACACGCGGAAAGAGCGGAAGTGAAGCGAAGCGTTTCGTATTAGTAATTTACAACGATACAATCGACCTACATAGGACGGGGACAGGGTGGCACAACGATGGTGGCGGCTGCCACCGTGGCGGCGCGTTCGATGCTGGTTTAAGCGGAAACTGTAAATTTTCGTCGACTGGGCAATCAGAATTGCTCGCGGACCACGGGTGAAAATAACGCTCCCTCGTCAAAACGGCCGCGCGCTCGTCAACTTTATAGGATGACGTCACTCAGCCGCCATCTGTGGCCCACCGTATTTCGTGGCTTGCGCTTCTTTTTGCCCGAAATCCTGCCCCACGGTCCTCTTTAGCTTTCGCTTGTGCAACGAACTCTGTCTGGCTTTATCTCGATGCTCCCTCGCGAGCTGCTGTCTCGTGAACTTTTTGCTCGATCGATTCAATTAAGTCTCGTGGACTTTTCTAAGTCTAGGGATTTTGTGTGACTCGTGAAAATCGATATACAGGTCTAGACTGAAAATTCATTTTTATCTTGGAGAGGAATTAAAATCAGAAAACAGGACTAATGAAACTGCCATTAAGGTATAGACGCAGTTAACCTACAATCGGAGAAGGTAGAAAAATCGCAAGAAAATTAGCTAAGGGAACCGTTCTAAACTCAATTTTCCCATTACGAGTAAAGAGAAGCTGAGCAAACTAGCGCTCTGTCCCTCGTTATTTCGAGAGACAAGCCCACTTAACCCTGCCTAACCTTCCGCAATTACGACAAAATAATGCAACACGCAGTTGCTCCACTCGCCGATGGAATCTTTCAGCAAGCCAAATAATGGAGCGCAAAGCCTCTATCCTCGATGTCTCGCGACTGGTTCCCTGTCCTCGTCCTCGTCTCGTATCCTCCTCTCAAGTTCCTACAATCCTTGGACAGAACGATTAATTAGAGCCAATTACCGGATGCCTATGCAACTTGTAACTATCTATGCAATGCAACTCGATGCAGCCTTAGCATTTTAAATCAATCTCTATCGACGTATCCTTTCAATTCAATACCTATGATAATCGAGCGAACCGCGGGAACAACGTGTTTTCGAAACAACGTTTTTCATTTCACCCTGAAGCCTGTGCATTCTAATCTACCAATGTCTTTTTATCAATATGATGACCATTGGTAATCTGACACAGAAATCAGAATAAAAAAAAAATTGAAAAATTTGAGAATCTGGAGTATTTTAAGATTTGAAGGATTTCAGAACCTGAGAAATTTGAGAAATTCACAATTTGAAAATATACTTATGAAAATTTAAAAGTTCGAAAATTCGTGCTAGTGTGAAGTGATACGTACTTAGGTGAAAATAGCTTTTCCATGATTACGTGAATGTTGTGCCAGAATCAAATAAACCATCTGAACGTCCTCGGTGTTCGATTCGTTAGCAGTGGCCAAGAATGGAATAGCATCGAAGAGGGTCGGTCTGGAGGCAGACTCTCTCTCGAGACTACGAGCAAGAAAACCGTCTCATCGTCTCGCCTAATAACGGTTCTAGCGTCAAAGCAGCGCGGGCTGCTTCGTGATTTCAAAGGCCGTGTAGCCCTGGCAGGCAGCGTGGTAATCGAGAAAGCCTGCCTGACTGCCAGTGCCTGCAGGGAGAACAGAGGAAAGACGGCGAGATGAAAGGGTACTGCAGCAGCAATTGCGCGTACGTTTCTACCAGTTGACCTATTCAACTCTCGATTAGATGCAGCGCCGAATTCTACCCTACTGGGCCACCATTCCACACACGTTTATTTCGTGCTTCGTTTATTGGGGATCCGCCATAAATTCTACACTCTACCAGGATGAGAAAAGCTATGGCTCCATCGACAGCGTGAAGTAAGTGATTCAGATTGGACGTGTATTAGCAGCACGTATATTACATTACGGCGGATGATAGGTAATCTTTAAATCCTCTTCTGGGAAATTTGCAGCTTCTTTGAAGAAATTGCAGCGTTGGAAAAATGGTACAAGATAAATTGGTGTCTGAGATTGAAGACACTTTACGAGAAAATTGCATATGGGGGTGTTGCTTCAATTTGGTGAAAAATTCAATTTTATAGAGATACTGTATTTTAAAATAATACTATCATGTTTTAAATATCTGTAAACCCAGGCTATCTTTCCGAGGTACCCAGCTCACAGAAAAATATCCAAGATCTCGCAAGATATGTTTTATTTAGACAGCGTATCAAGAAAACACCGAAGAAAATGGCAAGAAAGCGGGTAAAGTGTGAAACTCTACAGGCGAGAGATAGCCGCTGAGTGCATTTAATCGAGGACACCGACACTGTCATACAGGCGAGAAAAAAATAGAACATTTTATGTAAACTAACCCAAGGCCCACGACACCAGTGTACATTATGCCAGATAATCCGAGGCTATAACAAACCGTAAAATGCGCGTTAATCGAAAAACAAAGGCCAATGTAGTTTTCTTGCCTCGTAATCGCCTACCACATACTATTAGCGTACTTCCAGAAACAAGAATCCGCAGGCGCAAGAGAAATCGTTTGGGCGTGTATTTGCCGCGATACAAAGTAAAGTTCGTGGATAATTTATGCCTCAACGACCGTGCAATACTTGGGAATAATGAAGAACGTTTTTCACCGACGACTTATAACACAGAATAATTTTCAAAATGTTCTCGACTCTACATGGGTAGATTAAACAACTTTTATTTTTAGAAAATTATTACGAAGGGAATAAGAAATAAAAAAGTCGTCGGGTCATCCGAAACTTGTCAACATGCTTGAATAATTCAAAGCAGAATAACTGCGTAAATTAATTTCGAAATTTGCAGGAGATCGTAGAGGAATCAACATTGAATCGCTGGCAGACACAATGACCCACTAACACACGAGACAAGCCAGCAAACACGATGCACTTAGGTTTATGGATGCGAGGAACATCTGAGTGGTCACCGACGCAGAGGATATCCAGAAAAACTCTTTAGAAAGAGAAGCGTTCCATTCGGCGATTCGACTTAATTAAGACCGAGTGGCCTTACGATCCGCGCCACGTTCCCAGCATGACTTTTTAATTTCCTTAGGAGATAATGAACCTTTACACTGTCGGCATCGGTACGAGGTTCTTCGATGAACATTTCCACTTGTAGAGGAAATGACGATGCTCAACGACAAAAGGAAAATACGCCAATTAATCGGTTAATCGAGTTCTACTGCGATACTTTCCACTGATCTGTCGTTAACGTTTGACCTTATTTATGGAACCTTGTTCATTGACTGTTTAGTATCGTCACAATTTTCTTATTTATTGTACTATATTTATTTTACGCTGTGGTGTATAGAAAGTGTAAATAAATGATGAGATACTTTAGCAATTGCCAACTTAAAATTCCATTATAAATTTAATGGTAGGCCTATCTCAGAGATCAATTTAACAGTAATTTGGCGTGAACTATACTCATTTCAAAGATTTAATTTGTTCCAAGAAATAGAAAGCTTTTACAGATTTGTACGTAAAACTACCTATCGTGTTAAATTATTTAACTTAAATGGTCATTAATGAGCAATGTCCCCTTCCCAATGTCTGAGCGACAGGTTTAACTCGGAACTGACGAAGTGACGACGACGCGTTCAATATGTATGCGAATCTTTATACGGGGATCATTAACGTACGAATAAGGCCACTTCGGCGTTGCGTTAATGTCAAGGACGCGGAAGGCTGTCTCGCGTATACGAGTGTTCCTTCATGGTTAGAAAACTATGGCTAGTTTGATACTGCATGATGTTCCCAGCCCTTTTGACCCGCCCGTCCCGAGTACTCTCGTTCAAGTGCTCTAGAGCACAAGTGGTCGTCTAAAATTATTCTAATTAATCCACTCCACCCCAGAGACCTCGTTGCGTCAGAGATATGCTGGGATGCGTTAAAACGTCGAAAATAATTGCCTTCGATGATTATATGACAACAAGAGGAAATGTTGGCGATGCAAATCCACTATCATAAGAACATGCTTGAGATCTGCAGGATGATGGAAATATTGAAACCTAGCAAGGATCGAGTTACGTAAGTTGATAACTTCAAGATCTTGAGATATTATGCCTGCACTCTGTACTGAAATGCATCTAGCAGAGTTGCATATGTTGAAATATGTGAGAAGATTATGGAAACTAACAAAATATTACTGCCGACTGCTAGGATTAATTATATGTGTTATGCGATAAAACTATGATTATAATCGAATTAAAAATACATTAGTGCTAGAACCTCTCTAGAGGATCTACCTATATCAATAGAACACACGTGTTAGTTTGAAGGAAGTTTTCCCACTCATGAGGGTCACTATTTAATTCCAATCCATTAGGCGTTTTCTCGATCCATGGTACACTAAAAAACCAATCGATTGAAATGCATTAGGTGCCACTATGAATCCACATAGCGCCACGACGCGATAAGCCCGAGCAGCGCAGTATTCACAGATAATTTTATCTGTTAACCCTATTAGACTGGTTCATTTATTTCCATCTGCCGGCACGCACGCGAGACGAAATAGTTAGGGACAAGTGAGGACCAAGAAGAACCGAAGACACTCCAATTAATTGTAATTGTGTTCCCATCATCGATCTTCGCCTCTCTCGATAACGCCTAGACCCGTCTACATTCGTTTAACGGCGAAAAGAATGAGTGATTATTTCTCTCCAGTTCCTGGCAACCATCGACAAGACGACAGAGTATTTGTGTCAACGATGTAAATGTACTTTATCACCCCTGCGTCTTTTTGGACTTATAGATTCATCTATCAGCGGACGTGGAGTCGCCGAGCGAAGTAATTACGCGAATTACCCCAACGATATCTTCCTAGTGTCGCTGTGTCCCTTATCGTTGTCAGACGCTGGAACACGAGGAGCCAAGGAAATAGTCGCGATTGTTCCTCGAACGCGAGATTCTCTCGCCTACGAGCGTGTCGCCACGATTCCTCGATAAATGAAGTCTTTCAACGAGATACGGGTGTATGGATGCTTTGGCAGTGCATCAATCTACTTACTGTAACGTCCTATCTAAACAAAGGAAAATTGTTTCTCGCTGCGTATTCTGTTGCTGTCTCTTGGTACTTTGTATGGAGTCATTGGGTAAGAGTAGGTTCGTAAAGAAGAATAAGGAGCTTCTGAACTAGGGGAAAGTTTGAAGATTTGAGGTATTTTCAAAACCTCAAATTCCCTAAAATCCCTGAAAATTCCCTAAAATTTCTCCAGATCCTCTAAAATCGCCCAAGATTCACCAAATTCCCAAAATCCCTCAAATTTTCAGACTGACTCATTACAAACATTACATTTTACTCTCTTACTTTCATGACTCCCCCGAATACCTCTGTACAACATCTTTACTCTCTACTTTCCCTTCTTGTCCCCTATAAGAAAAAGTAGAGCTCAAATAATTGGACGAATATTCAACTTTCAACGCAAAGACTGTGGATCTGCCGAATCTAATCTGTTGCGTCCGTGGAAACTCGGTCGAATCACGGTCGCGACTGGTCGGTCAAGCATCCGGGGAGAGGTCGATGGGCCGGGGCCATTTACGGCGCGCGTCTTCGTAATTAGAATGAGAACACAGCATTTGAATTCCGGTCGGAGAAGAAAGGGGACGGAAATAGAGAAGGAAGAGACGGAGACGCGTCATTAGTAGTCCGACGACTTCGCCAGTGACTGGCATTCCTTTCCCTCACGGTGAAAATCGTGCTGGAACGGTGATGCGACTCTCCTCTTTTGCTCCTCTTTCCCCTTCCTCCCGCCTTGCACCACGGATTTTTCCCTCTGGGCCTCGTGCGTCTCGAATCAAGCTACACTTTCGAACGATCCGCTTCCTCATTTACAAGAGAAAAGAAAGGAAACTAACTAGAAGAGGAGCGTCGACGGCGTTCGGAATAATTATAATAAATGTACCCTTGGCGCGGGACCTTTCACGCCCTCACAATCGTCGATCGAATAACCCATTATCGTCGAACCAGCGGCGGACAGAAAGGAAGATAGGTCGTTCTTCTGAGTTATTGGAAGGAGGCGCGTGAGCCTTTTGTCCCGCGGAAGAATGAATTTGTCAACGTCCGTTTTGTGCACCATTGTCGGTGGTCCTTCGATGGAAATGGGCCGAATGGTTCCACGGTGTGTGCAACCGCGCGGGAAAATGGAAATAGCTGGAGTGTAAAGCCAGTGCAACGAGAAACGTAACAGCTTTCGGCACGCGCGTCAGCCAGGTTGTGCAATCGAATTCTTGATCTCGATAATTATTAACCGTAAAGTTTTCGTGTTACTGCATCGCGCCGATAACATCGATCGTTCGCGCGATTTAACCGAGACTCGATGATCGATGCCGGAATTACGACTTAATCGAATCGTATCTTTTGTTACGCTTGTACAACCTTAACAAGCAACAGTGATTAAAAAATGAATTCTTGAGATTGTATTTCTGGAGAAGTGGTATCAGTGGTATCGGCTATTCGAGGAAGTGGAATTAAATGTAGTCCCTTGAGCGTAATTGTGTAGTAGAAAATCGATTTTCTTGGTAAACCTTGAAGCAAGATTATCGCTACTCCTACTGTGCGTTCTACTTTCAAGACCTGATAATTACTGTTTTCAAAAAATATATTCTAGTTTACTTCTGAAGCTCCTTAATTAACTATAATTGCTTTTCCCTGTAGATTCACAGCACGTTTGCATCTTTTTGCTAAATAAAATTGAATAAACTGATGACTCAAGTAAATTTGTTGAATGATTTAGTCACTCGATGTAAACGAGTTAACAGAAGAACCACAGCCTTCTCACTTCCCAGAATGTAACTGATAAAAGTCGCAATCAATGATTTCAAACTCGTAAATAGAAAGAGATATCAGGGTTTTGCTTGGCATAAAAAATGCGATAGCCACTTCAGTCATCGATAGATAGAGACCAAAGACATAAAGTAAACTATGATATCATAAACAGCAGATTTAACCTTTGTTTCGCCTTGAACACTTCTCGAACTCGATCCCTATGATCGATCGACAAGTCTCGGTCAACTAGTATTCTATGTATAGTTCATCGTATAAATCCGATCTATCCTCAGCGAAGTAATTAAACGAAGAACGTGGAGAGACGTACAATCGTAGATTTCAATCGTTGGGAGTAACAACTTGCATAACAAGCTCGAAACCGCGAATCGTGTGCTTCAGTCAATCGATCATTGAATAGCTGGCTTTTCTGGGCGGTAAAAGTTTCTTCCTTTACCGAATAACGGTATCGGAGTCACTGTCTGTAGTTTGAAGGACTGTGTGGGTTGCCAAGCTCGCTGCTATAGAGAAGATGCCTTCTCTCCTTCGAATCTAAACTGGAGTCAAGATCAGAACACGCCACTTGTTGAATTTTTCTGGGTTTGAGTACACATATTCAAGTGCTTCTGTGATTTGATTATATCATAAATATAATTTGAATATTAGCCACATAGATACTCGAGCACTGTTCAAATTTTTAAATATTTAAGTCCCTACTAATTTTAAATTTTGGATCCACTATTCAAGCATTTAACAAACCATTCAGATACCAAATTGAAGTAACTTCAACCGTACCCTCAGAATCATCCCCTTTGGTCAACGCTACTCGCAAGCTCCGCTGACTCACCGCCATACAAAGTACTAGAATCATAAATCAACGAAGAAAAATATTTGGACAACTTTCGCTCGACCGACCCGATAATCCTAGTTGCGCGAAACCAGTTTGGGTATCAATCGAGATCGATACGCGCATTCACGTCCTTCTCGGGGCGTTATGATCGAGCAATTATTCCAGGAAAAATGTTAATTAACAAGTTGCCTGACCGATCTCAACACACACCTCTAGTTTGTCTCGTCAACTGTGACATGGGTCACCGACTAATCGACTGAAAAAACGAACACCGATAACAGAGAGAAAAGGAAAAGTCGTAGCAACAGGGTTCGTTATAAGGAAAAGCTGTAGTATATTACAAACTTGTAACACGGTCGAGACAAAGATCGATCGTGCAGCAAAAACAAGGATACTGTTCCTATATTTCATGTTCGATTACTGTTAGATCGTTACTTCCGCTCCGCTGTGAACAAACTGGACAAGACAGGGAAGAAGCCCCGTCGTCGCTGCGACTGGAAAACCAAAATAAAACCTGCATCACTCTTTCGCATACCATTAGCTAATCCCTATTTATAAGTTATTATGTTCGCTTAAGTACACATGTGTACCACGGTCTAGGATAGAGCGAGAGGTCTTCGGGGAGAGAGCAGAGAGGAAAAGGGTGAGAGCAGTTCACATATGTACAGCACGCGTAAAGCACACGTCGATTGAACCGACATGCATGAACGAAGCAACGCTAGACTAAAAATACACGAAACGATGGTATAAGTCGAGAGATAAGTCCTGAACACCGAACGATGGTGTCTGGTGGGCGGTTTATTAATGGAGTCGGATTGCTAGGAATCAAAATTATCGTGGGCGGTCTACGGATGCACAGGACCCAGTCTCAAAATTCCAGCAGGCACGATGCACAGCTTGAAAGAACTTTTACGATCTTTCCTGTTTGATGTTCTACCTTCTATGTTGCAAGTGAAACGATTCAATGAAAATTTGGGTGACTGAAAATAAGTCTTCTAATTGGGGAGGACTAGTCGATAAATTGTTTGAGAAAATAATTGCTAAAACAGACGCAGAAAAATTTAAGATTTGTTTATCGACACGATAAAAAGGTACACCAGATATATTCTTAGTGAATCATACACCACATCTTTGTAAAACCTGCGATTTCCTCTTATATAATATTAGGACGACGTCAGTGTCGAGTTTGCATATTCGCCACCGAGTTTATTTGAACGATCTCGATCTCGTTTACCCTTCACCCGTGGCTAGATCGCGTCATATATTTTTAACATCTTCTCATACGTGTCCTTGGCGCTCCTTGCAAATAAACTGAAGCTCGTAAATCCTTTGCCAGTCCTATTAAAATTCCAGGACAACAGCTGGATAAGACTGGTCCCTCTATAATTCAGCCGTATCCTTAAAAACGATTACAAGTGCAAGAGTTCACCGAAATGAGACAACTTAAAGTACAATTGTAAATTGATTTTTAGACCAACTGCTATTAAACGCTTAACTTTTTCCTGAAACTGAATATTAATAATCTTCAGATAGTATCTTAAAATTAGATACACAGGATGTTCTGCAAATCCATACAATTAAACAAGATACTAATGAAATAATACAACTTTATATGTACTAATGAGAAAAAAATGAAGACTCCCCTACCACTGGTTCGCAAAACGGGTTTCGCGACCTGTTCCGAGGCCCTCCGAGGTCCCCTAACGATCCTGTGAAATTTCGTGCACAGTAAAAATCAAGTTCGGATTGGATGGCGGCAAGAAACGAGGTTTCATGGCGAAGATCGTCTGTGGGAGTTCAAGCATACAGCTGTTCAAACTCAGAGCAAGTACGAACGGAGGCGTGGTGTTCGGCGATAAATAAGAAGGAAGGATTGAAAGGTCCCCTTTCTAGATCTCGCGCGCAGCGAGCCCAAGAATTACGAGGCACGGATCCATCGCTCGGCCTAAATACGAATTGGGAACGCCGAAATCGTGTCTCGTGGTATCATACGGTTCCGCTCGGAATAAACGCCGGATCATCGACGTTCGTCCACCGTTCATAAAAAATGATTGAAGCTTAAACCGATGTAGAGTGAAATCATAGTTTGAATATTTGAATATTTGAATATTTAAATATTTGAATATTTGAATATTTGAATTTTTGAATATTTGAATTTTTGAACATTTGAATATTTGAACATTTGAACATTTAAAAATTCTCTTTATGTACTCACTTCAATTTCTGCACCAACTACGTCAGTCCTAATTTAAGAATAAGCACCATTTAGTATAATACTACTAAACGAATATACGTATCATTCTAATGCACAATGTGCCCAATACTTATTAGCTGCACAGACCTTGATACTCGCATGCATTTTCCCTCCACCTTATCTCTAATAATCTACCACATATGAGCTCCAGTCTTTTCGATTGTCAGTGCTATTGTCACCGGCATGTCCCTCGAAAGCAGCTCATAAGCAAGCATCAGATCTTGCCTAATGATACATTCCTTTCCATTCTATTTACATCGTCCCAGAGGACACGTATGCTGGAAGTAAGAGACACAAAGAACCCTACCACGTTGCACAATATGGCGGAAATTTCATAAGATCCCATTATCTGGCATGTCTTCGAGCAAAGAGTCAAGGGCAGCAATAGGAAATGATTCTACTGTTATCTGGTTTCGAAATGAACCGTCCCTTCGGCAGTTTCCTTCTGTCTTTTCCTTCCTTCTGTAAATCGAGACTAGTCAGTTCGTAGTCATGATCGCGTATTAATCACTCGCTAATTCTGATGTTGAACAGCGGCATACAGACTAGTACTGCTCGTTAAACGCTGCCGATAAGATTCTTATGTAAATATGTAGCACAAGAACACGACTGTTATCGTGCTTCTATTCAAGAGTAGGAAAAGACTGTAGCTTGACGCTTCGCGTACGGAAAACGACTTCGTTGCGCAACATCAGGATTGGTCTAATTCGAGAAACAAATAACGGGACATTCTCACGTGCGATTTCACCGAAATATACATGAACGTTTGTTTTGTTAATGGCAGGTCGTACATGATTGTTATGTACGTAAACGTGTCTCGAAGTTGTACAGTCAGAGCTATTTTAGAAGTTGATCTATAGGTGACCTATTACTCACTTTCTACAGGGAGAAACGTGTGCAATTTGAAATGCAAGTATGATATGTTACCCAGTACGAGGAAATGGGCGAATGTTTACGCCCTCCGTGACAGTATTCCATTATTTTGAAATTATTTCCGGTTACGCAAGATTTTATTCTAATATAGTTATTTGAATTTCTTCGAAAAAGTACAAGTAACTTCGAGTTACTTCGAAAAAGTAAAAGTATAAAATTCATAGACTCATTCGAAACCTCGAATAAACAGGGTCTTCCAATTCTCTGGTTCCGAAAGGCCACTTAAGTCACTTCTTCCCAATCCCCAACTCCCAAATGTATTGTGCCTACCAAAATCTTCAGAAATCGAAATTCACCAAGGCATCTATTCCCCATCCATCACCTTTGAGCCGCCCTGTATATCTACCCAGCGTGAGCAGAAAATCAAAGGCTCGATTAAACAATAACCGAGTCACGTCGCGCAGCCAGGCAAAAGAAAAATCCTCGCTGGGAAACGTGTCCGCGTTTCGCTGAGCCGGTCGAGATCAGGAAACCTTTTTCCATTAGAAAAGAGGGAAAAAAAGGTATTGGGGAATCTGGCGTCAGGGTATCGCGTTTCCCTGCGCCAGGTCGCCGAGTGAGCGATGCAGGTATACCGATTAATAGTTTGGTCTTGGGAAAATTCTTAGAAACACGGAAGAGCATCTCCCCGAAAAAAAGATGGTCGGTCAGAAAAGCGTTTTTCTCATGCGGGCTGACCTCGGTAACGCGCCACCTCCCTGCCACTCGCAATGAAACTCAATTAGTTAATTACTCGGATAAACGGGGATGTAACACGTGACGTAACCTTTGATAAGTATTCGTGCACCACTTACACGGAGCCGTGCGAGCCACTGGCCTCGTTAATTTCCGATGATCTCGTGTTATTTAAACCGAGGGATCACGATTAATAGATCGAACCCCAGGATTTAAAGAACTGTAGCGAGCTAAGGCATACAGTCAGCAATGTCTACAGTTAGACTAGAAATATGGGGTGGTAAATTGAGGCATCGAGTGGAAGTCCCGCCTAATTTAAACAGATAATAACGAATCGTGATCCTGGAAGAAGCTGAAGCCCTCATCTCCCAATATTCCTATCATTTCACTTATCTAGTGATTCAATACCTTAATTTATTAATACCTATCTCTTACAGTTATTGGAACTCTTGCATTTTCTGAAATATTAGAAATAATAAAATAAACATACAATTTCGTGACTGATTATATACGTGTATACGCTTGTTGCAATATTTCCCTCGCGCCAGACGCCGTTACACAGTTCAAATAAACTCTCGATGGATCTGGTCGAATCGAGAAATTACACCTGTTGCGCGTACAGTGGATCTCGAGGATTACACAACGGGCGTCGTTCGAAGGAAGATCGAGGCAACTTCATCAATCTGTCATGCCACGTTGCTTACAAAATTTGAATTAATTCTACGATTTCGATGCTGTCGCGTGGAGAAAAGATGATCGAGTGATTCAAGGAGAAAAGGCTGACGAATTGCGCAATCCCTCTCTCGTTTCCATAGCTAGCCCATAAGCTATGCAACAGGGACGATGTGTTTTCTATTTGGATACCCGTTGGTACACGAAGCTATGCGAGAAAAAACATAGAAAAAGAACTGGATAGGAGTGACAAGTATATGGAACGAGCGCATAACAATTAGTCTATTAGCGCGCGGTCGCGCATAATGACGAGGCTGCCGATGACTAATTTCACTGACAAAGCGTGCAACTGATACTATTTCTGACAAATGATAATATGCCCAATTGTGACACGTTCGAGCTGCCTATACGTGCGCCTGACTATGAGGTGTTAATCAATTACCAACTGTTGCTGTCCGGTTCGCGATAAGTGGAAAATAAATATCGCAGAGTTGCGTATGAATTTCCACGATGGCTTGTGGAAGGTTGTACATACTGTGTATGGAGAGAAATCGAGATTGAAATTTAGTAGAAAAGAGAGGTGTACTCCATGTGAGAATAAGTTAAAAAGGCAATTAATAAATATTAAAAATTATTTGTTAGAAATAGGAAGAATTTTAAGAATATAATAATTAAGATCCTCTCTAAGTCTATGAAACTCTATCCTCCCCGATGAAGGCATTCATTACCCTCAACCTCAAATTTTCGAGCACTCAACAAATCCCTTGAGGAATTCTTCCACAGGAACCTGATACCTCGCTATTAAAAATATTTCACAGGTCCAAAGAAAATGATTTCCAGACCCACCTCTATTAAGACATTATTCCTCTATTCAAGTAGTATACGCCCTCGAAGTCCAGACCCCCGATTTCCTAGTACACCGTGTATACGCGCCACTTTAAAATATAATCGCGGCAATCGAACGTTATCGCCGCTTATCTCGGAGACCATTGAACTTCGATACTATCAGGAAAGGATTTCTATATGCGATACACACGTCGGAACTTCTCAAACACAAGACAGGAAAAAAAGAGCAAAGTCGTTACACTGATACCGCGTTTCCCCTAGTCGATTTCGTGCCTTTCTTCCAGGGAACGCTGCCTTAGGTTTCTACTTAGGATCTTCGTCACGTACGAAGAAACGAGTTGGCCCCATTGGTAGCATTAGAGATGAGAGGAAGCCGCTCCTATTATTAACGAAAAAATGGTACATCCTTCTCGGGAGGCCTGAGGACCTCCCTCGCCCCTTCTGGTCAGTCCAGTTACCAAAAATCTGTGAATGCCATGCTGGACACGAGGCAACGAGTCTCTTATACCATCTCGTCCCACGAACCATCTGCCCCCGGTCATTCTCCTACCTGAAACTGCTGTTCACCTGGCGTCCCTTCCACCTACCCCCACCCACCACGCCTGGATACTTTCGTTTATCTTATTTTCGGGCCATTCAGCAGAGTCTCCGCCGACTACTGCCACCGGTTCTTTGTGAACCAGCTTGCCTCCTCGCGGTACGAGAGAGCCCAGTGTCCTCCCTCCTACCCCCCATGCTGCTCTTCTCTCAATGGAATTTGCCAACAGCTGGACCAACGAGACCGACAAGAAATGGATCTCTCTCTTTCCCTCCCTGATGTAGCCTTATGCTAAACAGTACGCAATTACGAACGACGCTACCCTCAAGCTAACTCTTAATGCTCCTAGTCAGGAGGATTTTAATACACCTGCTTCGAGAGAGGCCTCGGGAATTTGGGAGTTGAGACTACTTTAGAGTTGGAGGAATTGAAGCGTTGAGAGTATTAAAAGTGTTGAGAACTTCGAGTATTATTCACGCTGTTACCGTAGCTCGTGTTTTGTCTGAGAGACTATTTTTCTATTTCACGTTGGAAAAGAATTGGTAGCGATGGAAGTATTGGAATGGTCTAAGTTGTAGATGAACATTGTTGAAGATATTTTGTTTTTCTAGGGATTTTACTGAGGGTATTTTAGAAAATTATTTCTTTGAAACTGTGACCACTTCGATCGAGATATATTAATTACTAATATGTAGCTGTCGCTGTCATTATCGCTGCCTCAACTACGCCATGCTTTTTATCCTCTACAATTTAGCACATTCTACTGAATTGTCCGGGAACAAGTATGCTGGTAAACTCGATTTCTCGCGCATTCGCTGCGCGTAATGCATGCCGATCGAGCGTTAAACATGTACGGTTAAATATGCACAGGAATGCAGTTTACGGGGAATGTTAATGAAACAATTAACGACGGTTGTTACGAGGCGGGCGTGGAGCCTGGAATCTGGAGGAGCATAATTCAATGCGACGAAACCCAGATGCAAGAGAGGGCGATATGAATTCGATGCCATTTTACCTGGGCCTGCGTCTGCACGCTGATTCGATCTACGCGCCATCAGGACTTCTTCGAGTTCGTGAATATGGGTTCGTTAGGGGATTGATACCTTGTCGATCCTGCTGCGCCAGAAACTGACGTCAGAGGGAAAAGGTCAGGCTAGTTTTTTTATCGAAGAGTAGCTCTATACCTTTTAATGAATCGTGTCAATGGCATGAAATTCTAAGGAACAGTTCTTGAACTTCATCGAATAAGAATGCTGTTCGAGAAGGTAATTTTAAAGAGCACAATCTAGTTTCTTGTATTCTTATACAGAAAATGTCGGAGTCAAATATTGTTTCAAGGCACCACTAGTTCTAATATTGCTCTATTTTTAAAAAAAAATTGTGGTTCCATGCAAGCTATAGTACAGTATCATCAGAAAATTCTAAAGAGGGTCAGACTTGTTGGACTCGTACCAAACGATTGTCAGCCCACGACCTGCAAGAAGCTACGTCGACGCAGCTGCTAAAATTTCCAAGAATTTGTGGTTCGGAACCACACGTAGCGTGGCACCGCTGGTCTATTGAAAAAATCGTATGCCTTTACCGCGAAAAAAGTACCCCTATAGCCTACAAGAAGCTACTTTGTTGCTAGTGGTAATATTCTCAAGAATTTATGAGCTATCTCACCTTGCAGCTGGCGCAGCTATTCTACCATGAAAATTCATGCCCTCATCGCGAAAAAAGGCTAAGTTCCTTATCTGTTCGTGTTTACTATCCATAGTAGTTTCAAAAATTAATGGTCCCCAGTGTTCCACTTCCGAATCATCAAACGAATCGAACGCAATCAAGCCAAGTGATCAAAAAATATATCCCTGAACTCAGTACCTCGAAAAACGTTGTAAGAAACAAATGAAATATCTACTATACTAGATAAAAGATCCTTTTAACGAGTTCATCAAATATTCTAAGATATCGTTATATAGAAGTCCAATAAGGTCTTCGAGATGGCAATTAAAAATTGCGTGCAATTACAGGTTTATCGGGCTTCTCGCCAGGCGCAAGCGGTACGAGGAAGAGTAATTAAGCTTTTTCAAGATGAGTAATTGTTTCTTCCGCAACGATTACGAGTCTCTGGCCAGTGCCCGCAATGGTAGCTATTGTTGCACCCGCTTATACGGAGAGCGGACGGTGAGGTAACTGTTAGTTATTCGTGATGCATGCGAAATTATCGGTGCGACCGTGTGGATTCGATCCTGCGGCTTTAGACTTTCCCAGCACGCCTGCCTCTTCCCTAGCGCGCGCACCTTCATCATTATCTCTAAGTATAATTTGCTAATTGAACCTCCGAGACAGCCACGGGCACGAAATACGCGATGCAAGATCGAACACACTTTCGAACGTTAGTAGCATCGATAAAACTCAACAAGTCGTGTCACGCGAGTTTCAACGCTTAGAAAGTTATGTCCGCATACACATAAGATACAGTGTTTCCTTGATACAGACTCCCTGGCGAGTTTATAACGAGCTTATAAGACTTCTGAGTCACTTTAATCTCACCAGAGTTTTGTCGATTATCTCTTGGTATATTTTCATTCACATTTTCAGAAAAACCGTAATAGGTTACAGACTACTAACTCATAGTAATATAAATTCACCCTTTAAGTGTATAGCTTGTACGTTCACACAATAAATACAAAAATACATGATCAGTCAAATATAAATTAAAAATGAAAAAAGAAACTGTAATGTACACATATTCATATGCAGAATAAATGGACCTTATTTTTATCACACTCTTATTTTAATAACCACTTAAAGGGTTAACCTCAGAGTCCTGAATCTATTAAAAAAAAACCCTCTGTACATAGCGAATATAGCAATGAGTTAATAATCCGAAAACACTGTACACGACTCACGCTAGTTTAAATAAAAAAAAAAAAAATAAAGAACAAAAGACTCACCAGGCACTGCGAGAAGTATCACCAGTAGACCAACGAATCTTAGGGGCAGCATCTCGTCTTCCCTTGGAAAGCACTGTCAAACAAATGGCACAATTGGCACTACTCTGTTAAGGTTAGGGATCGACAGGCGTCGCACGACTGGATGGTCTTTCGCGATTCACGGACTAACGATCGACGTGACGAATTAAGAACCGAACGTATCCACCGATGCGAGGTGGATACCGAATACAAACTGAGAGAACGAACGCGCGTGGTATCCGAAGAGCGGCGACGGAATCGCGCCCCCGGCTTTTTACGGGGACCTGCGCGGACCGGTTGCGCGATGGACGCCCAGCAAACCCGACACGCGCCCGCGTGCGTGTACAGACGTATCTACACGCCTACCGTTCTTACATTGTGTGCAACACCATCGAGTTTGTGCCAGCGCGCGTCTATACGAAAGCGAGCGTGTATTTCAATGGCGCAATGTGCACGCTACGCGAATTCGTCTGCAGATGATAATAAAATCGCATCCGTGCTTTTTCCCTTGCTACATGCCTGAATCTCTCGATAATAGGGAGGGGTCTCTGGAAACGTCGAAACTCAATCGTATTGAGAATTTCGAGAATTTTGAGAGTTTCGATAGCTTCTAAATAATCATTTGAAAATAAATGATCCACTTTTAGGGTACAATATCGAGATTATGTGAACCTCTATTCACGAGGTTATGTGAGTTCTACTGTACTATGAGCAACACCCTCTTCTTAATATCGATTTACTCAGTTGTAATTAGATGAGGCGCGCCTTTTAATTTTTCCACCAGAAATTCGAAATATTTATGAGTCTAGTATGAAGTATAGGTAGTTCACAAAAAAATATAGTATTTTACGAATTCATGGCAATAGAAGGAAAAAGACGTATGTGCTGAATGTTAGATTTACATATGTACGTACTCATGAAAGACCCGCGCGAGAGACTGTCTATATTTACACGTCGCTTTCGTTTAGCGGTCGCTTCTTTCGATTCACCCATTCACTTTGTCATTGTGCACGAGACGAATGGGGAAGAACGTTCACTTCTCCGCATTCTTCTTTCTCTGTTTAAATTATAGAAGATTTTATTAGCTTTTATTAAGTTTCATTGGGTATCGACATTGACGGTTAAAGAATGAGATGTTCGCTGAAATTAATCTTCGGGGAAAAACTTTCATCGCGATGAATTTAGAGCTTCATTTATCTGGAATGATTAATTTACTGGGAACAGAATAGCTAATGTTGCGGTTACATGAGTGAATTGTAAAAATAGTTCCAACAATGTTTATGACTTATAGACCACATGAGTCATACATACGCAAAGAATTCTGATGATGTCACCTGAGCATCACATTACGTGAATATTCTAAACTCGTAATGACAATTACACCTATTTTTTATGCGATAAGCAACATGAACGATAACGTGCTTTTGTTCTAACTCATCGAACATGAGTGGTACAATAGTATTCTTACAAAATACATGGACCGAGTTATAAATTTTGAAACTTTTCATATAATAAAGTCACTCAGTTTTTATGCTAAAGTATATAAAAAGTTGTACAAAGTTCGAAAGAAAGTAAAACTGCTGATAACTTTTATCGCGAAATATTTAAATTTTATATCCGCCAGGTGAACAGAAACTCAATGTATATAACTTCCTTTTTCTCTGATAATATACAAAGCCCTTCTACTTTGTGCATACGTACCTAGCTGTTATCTTCTTAGTCGCTGTATTATCAGCGAAGTCCAACTAACTGCAAGCCTGCACTGCATTTTAATGATACCTTGAATGTCACGAAGATCTGCCTGCTGAGGTCGCTCCTAATGGCTCTAAAAAAAAAGAAAAAGGGAGGTATTTAGTAAATACCTACTTCTACGAAATCACATCGATAGACAGACTACGTAATAATTAAATTGTTCATATAAAGTCATATTTTTATGAACACAACTAAAGAAATGGAACCCAAATGGAGATTCCCACACTCTAAATGTTATGACATATACTTTCTTTTAGATATTTAAAGAACCTCTATCAATTTTAAAATTAACTTACAAGGTAACGCGCTTCCTATAACCTGCGAACATCTTCGATCTCAAACGGTTCACTATGGCCATCTTGCGGCAGAATCCAGAAATCCCACCGCGGTAAATTTATTTAATACACACGATACGACTCGCCAAGTGTAAAATAAAAAGAAACTTTGCAACGCGCAATAAGAAAATATTGCCGACCCAATAGTCGATACGTTAAAGCAAACAAAATAATGCAACTAAAGAAGTGGTAAACATTTTCCGGTGTAACTTGAACGCTCGCTTTTGGTTGGTCGAATTCGAGACGCGATTGGTGGATTTCGAAAGAGTTGGAATTCCCGCTGAAAACTCCGGATGTGTTGAGGAACGCGAAGGGACAAAGGACGCTGTCGTACGCAAGCAGATAGACGCCATGTTCATTTGTCAACGGACGTCAAGGTGTGATCATCGGAGGGAACGAGGTGGCTTGGAAGAAGTAATCAAGATTATTGAGTGCTCTTCATGAAATTATCGTACTGTTCACGTGCATCTAAGATCGTCTAACGATTATGGCGTCCTCGGAGTCGCGGAAACGGAAACTGGAAGAATACGAAATGCAGCTGTTTAGTTTTCATTCGAGAGCCGTGTACGCTACCAGTAAGGCGCCGCCGTTTTGACTTTCCGTTGAATGCTTTTCTTTTGCAGATCTTACAACACTCCCATCCACGCACAATGGTACATTTTGATCGATGGACGGGTGCACTCTAGTATCATGTGAATTTGATCATGACTAGAGTCACACTCGTCCATTGCTCGGAATACTTTCACCGGCCCTTCACAGGCGAAGTCAATCACAAAGGCTAACGCTTCTCTTCCCTTTTTTTTTTTCTCCCTTCTTTTATGCTACAAATTGAGACGGCAAACAAATAAAAATTGACCTTGTATTCATTTATGTATACGTATCGTGCTATGGACGCATCTTTCGCTTTCCTCGTGTATTTGTTTATCCCGAGTATCCGAATAAACTAGAAAATAGGCATAGATTGTAAACGATGCACTTGAAACGCTGAATTTATTTTCGTTCTGCAAGCTGTTCGTTGATTTCTTCAATTTTCGTTTGGATGATTTGAAATTGTTATTTCTGAGTTATGTAGTATTAATAAAGGATCAATATATGCATGATTTCTAGAGTGTTGTTTTTTCTATCTGTTTTGAAGTTTAGTAAGAGCATCTTCCTTGTCTGTTTTGTAGTGAAGAATATTATATCTGAAAGGGTTTACTCCACAATTGAGAAGCTATGCGAAACTATTGAAAAAACGTACAAACTAAACTCAGAAAAAGTCAAAGTACTTAAGGCAAACCAGAAACGATTAGAAAGAGCATACTGTCAAGGGGCATTGCCACATTTGAGCACTATCGAGGTAATTATGGTCATTGTGAATAAGAAAATGCTTCAGCTTCTTGTATATCTATGTATATATAATATCTATTTGTAATTTTCTTTAGACTGCTATAAATAAATACATTGCTGTACCTAGCAATGTTTTATTAGATGAGGACAAATACCAGAGGATACAATACAGTGATGTAGAATTTGCAACTATGAAAGACAGATTGGAAGAGTTACAACAAAGGGCTAAGAGAGTATGTATTTGTAGATTCCTTTGTCATATTAATTAAGAAATTTGGTGACACTTAATTTTATGTGAATATTACAGGCTACCATACTAAACGCAGCTCTGAAAGAAGAATTACAAACTCTAGAGAAATTACCGATCTCTCAAGATAGTCTAAATGAAATGAATACTGTAATAGAGAGCGGACTAAAGTGTTCAAACATAGATGATAAAATGTACCAGTTAGTGAAAGATTACAAAGAATTCTCCACAAACGTGTTTGGTACAACATCTAACACAGACAAAACAAAGTACAATACAGTAGACAATCTTATGTGCAAAGACATTGACTTGGCCAGTTTATGAATAGCAATAAAGTAATAAGAAAGGCCTTGATTGCTTCAAAATGCAATATTGTGTGTTCAGAGGACTTCTTTGGACAATTATATGTAAATATTTATACTAAAACATTCTGTGAATGTTAGAAATTATATGGACTAGCTAATAGAATATTTTTTATAAAGCTTATAAATAAATTAATTGCTGAAAACTTTATATGTATAAGAACCCTGTGTTATAATTCTCCCAGAAATTATTTCTGCAATCATTCATTGAATAATAATAAGGTACATGTAATAGATAACATAAAACTTATTGCAATAATGATATTCACATTTGAGTAAATATTTAAGTACAACACAGATATACGTTTTCAGTTAAAACTAAAAATTTATATTCTACGGGATACTGTTACCATGTTTTCCAAATATTTTCAGTATACAATCATCTGTTCTGTCCGCTCCGTCAAGGAAATTATGCTGATTTTTTTGTACATGTTTTGTTACTTTTTTTATATTCATACTTTTGTGTACATATTTACACTTTTAAATTTAATCTCCACTTTGTATGCTCGTATTTTAAACGAAAAAAATGTTACTAGCACGAATGACATACATACCATTATACGATTACGGATTACAGATTAATCCGGATTAATTATGTATCACATAAAAATAGAATTATTGAATTAATACCGAACGATAAGTTCGAATATGACATATTTTTTCAAATTTCCTCATTAGTTACTAAAAAAAAGTCGAACGCAAAATGTAGGAACCAATAGCTAGAATGTTTCACTTTGTGTTCTCGTTGAGCTTAGCTTTAGTTTCTGATATTTGAATATCTGCATTGTTAAATGCGAATAAATTATTTAATTTTCTAAGCGACTCGAATTTTTGTATTACCACCGATAACCGGCAAAATGGAGAGTGTTAATGGTCTCACGAAACATTTGAAAACCATTGGTACTTTTTGTTAGTGAAAAAGCGGTACTGAGAAAGATACACCAATAGAACGATGTTATGCCTGCTTTTCGTATAGCGTGTTCCATACCTAGATCTTTATATACAAACCGAATACGGTTAGAATAGAGATGAAAATATATAAAAACTTGTGGAGCATTTCATATTAACAAGTGTATCGTCATAGAATTGATGTTTCGAAACTACGGAACAATCACAGCCTTTTAGACTAACCGTGACATTAATAGTTAAAAAAAACTCGGTTCTTAAAAATAAATACGTACTTAAATCGTTTACATTAGGTTCGTACACTTTTCATTTTTTCAGTAAGTACTGACTTTCTACTTAAGTACAAAGAATAATCATTTAATATTATGCCATATGTTTATGTATACCATGATTTTAGTCCGTATGAAAGTTAACAATGAATTCATTTGTCTTATTTATAATTTAATCATGTACAGGTAACCAAGATGTCAGAACAATATGTAGGCTGTACAGTTTCTGTGAAGTGTATTGAAGATGTTGGAACTTATCAGGGACAAATAGTTGATTTGAACAAGGATTATGTTACACTTTCAAAAACATTTTGTAATGGAGTACCCCACACCCCTTCTGAAGTAATTTTAAGGTAATGTTGATTATTGATTTTTTGTCTAAGTACACATTGATAAGTGAAATAATATGTATTTTTATGTTTCTAGTGCAAAAGATATATTAGATGTTGAGTTTATATCGATTAATGAAACTGGATCAAACACAAACGATAGCAATCAATTGCAAAACAAAGTAACTGTAAAGAGACCTATTGCTAAAAGAGCTGGAAGGTCCATTTCAGAAAGTGTTCCATTTTCTACACAATCCACATCGTCTCAAACGCAATCCAATTTCAAAAAGCCTGATAACAATGCTCAATGCTCTTTGGAGCAACCCACAAATGGAAAGATGTCACTAGGTATAATATTTTTTTTTCTACAAGCCATAGAAATATGAAATGTTCTTAATTTAGAATATCTTTTCAGCTGAATGTGCTAATAAACCAATACAAAAGAGATTGAGTCATAGGCAAAGAGCTTTGGAACGAGATGAACACACATTTGGGACACCAATTGATCAGTCCTTATCTCAAGATTTTGATTTTGAAAAAAATTTAGCATTATTTAATAAAGAGGTTTGTTTTTTAACTCTTATGATCATAAAGATAATAGCTTCATGACAATAATACTAAATAATGTACATATATCTCTTATAGGCTGTGTGGCAAGAAATAAATTCTTTAAAGCCTGACATTGTTAGACAGTCGGAGAATAACAGAGGTACTAGTGGTAGATACAGACATGATGAAAATATTATTGTTTCTGAACCAGCAGTTTTCAGACAAATAATGGTACCTAGTGCTGGTGAAAAAGAATATGTAACAGACAATGGTTTAATAATTCCTAGTATTACTCTTAGCCTGCACCGTCAGTTAATTGGAGCAGCAGATCGACTTGGAATCAGTTGGGAACGTCGGGTATGTAAAGCATGTTAGAAAATAAAAAATTTTTTTTCTGTCTGATTAATAATATTTTGTTTACCCAGGTTGAACTTCTTGGTCGTGCTGGTGCAGAAATTATTTTGCAACTATTGGGAGGAAGTCACAGACTCAATCCAAACAATGCACATCAGTGGCCAACAGTTGTAGCACTCTGTGGACCTCATCGTTCTGGCGCTGCAGGAGTGAATTGTGCTCGACAGTTATCCAGTCACGGCGTTAAAACAATAGTGTTCGTCGAAAATTCCGAAGATGTTTTTCTTTTACAAGAATTGTCTTTGTATAAACTAACAGGGAATAAGGTAGAAACTAAAGTTAAAAATTTACCAACATTGGTTGATCTAATACTTGTAGCACTTTGTGATGAAAATTCACCGAGAATGATTACACCGATAGCAAGGTGGGCAAATAGTAACAGAGCACCTATTTTAGCTATTGAACCCCCGGCTACAGGCACACCTGGAATCCTCAGTAAATTCAGCTTACTCGGTGGATTACCATTATCTCATAGTGTTGACAATGGAAGATTATATTTATGTAATCTTGCACTGCCAAACAAAGTATATGAAGATGTTGGTATCACGTATAGATCTCCGTTTGGACCTAAATTTGTCATTCCTTTGCATTCCAATAGTTCTTAGCAAATTTACAAAAAGGACGATACGTTTAACAAAATATTTTAGTTTAATACGATTTTATTTTTATGCCTTGCATCTATAAAATAATATTTAGCGATAATCTTGTCCAGATTTATTTAAATAACGAGAATGATAGAGCATTTAATGTTAAAAAGTTGAAGTGTAGTTTGTATGTGGATTCTTGTAATTTAATATGCAAGATTACGTACAACCATTCTTTTAAATACATAACTATATAACATATACAGAAAATTCATATGATAAGATTATATGCAATGTTTGATTTTTAAATTACATTCATGAGAAATTAAATATTTTTGAACAAAAACAATATTGAGTCGTTTTTAAACATTATCAATTATAGCAATTACAAATTATGCGTATTTGATTCATTTTAATAGGTGTGCTGTTTGCTATTGCAATATGTGTATAACATTTTCTTGAATCATAATAGCATACAAAAATTTTTATTTGTACTATAGAAAAACCTGTCATTAATAGTGTTTTTATAATATTGAAATAAATAAAATGAACACATGGTTGGAAAATTCAGCACAAGGTGATCTGCTAAATAGTAGAGATAAGATTTGTGTTATTTTGGATTTTAAATATTGTAATTCTATAAAATATTTTTACAACAGGCAGTAGCTTTCTGTAAAAGAAAAATCTATATTTTTCATAACTTATTGTGTGATATACTGACGTAAGAAATTTGTAAAATGTATATAAATTATAGCTTGTATTCACTGTTACTGTAAAACTTAATAGTAGAGAAAAGATAGTAGTGCATTGTCCAGGGTACAAAATTAAATATAGCTACGTGTTTTTTATTTCATTTTATCTGATAAATTGCAATAAATTTGACTCAAATTTATTTAATTTTTTAACTGCTATTCACCATTATAAGTTATGAAAAATATTTTTAATTGTACTAAAAACATAATTTATAAATTTTTATTATACTTTGTGCTCAATTTTATTGAATAATGTATGAAATATGAAAATGTACTTGAAATAATTCTAGTGAATATTTGTATAAGATATATTTTAACTATAGCTAATTTAAGTAAGTTATTTATATTTTTTGTGTAAATATATATTTATATATTTTAAGAATTAATTTCGATGTTCATCTGTAACAGATTTTATAGATTTCCATGTAATTTTTTAGAAGAACTTCAGCAAATGGACTACCGTAAACGTACTAAAAAATATAGCATGAAAAGTAAAATATTTGTGAATTAATTATGTATTGTTTGAATTTGACTGAAATGTTTGATGATATTGGTATTATATATTTTTCTATAATAGTAAGTTATGAAACTTTCTCTGTGATTTCATTATTAAAACAGTACAATTTCAGTAAAATAATTATGCAGAATTATAATAAAATAATGAGTTTATATTAATTAACGTCAATTTGTATATTTATTGTCAAGGTTCATAAATGCAGTGCAACCCAACATTCTTAATCCATTACAAAAATACTTCAATACTGTAGTCCAGCTCGAATTGAGATTTAAAATATATGTATCCTCGTATACCATCTGTAATAAGCATTTTTTAGACTATGGAAATCGTACTACTAGAATATTACCAAATGCAACTATGTAATAATTTTTTCTGTTATGTGAAAAACTTCTTCTTCAGAAAATTACTAGATAATTATTTCATCTAGAATTAATTTCGTAGTTTTTATACATAATATTTAGTGATTACTAATTTTATTCTTTCCATTACAACATATGAGCTGAACAACAACTACATATTACTCGTACTTATAACGTTGTTTCTATAATTCTAACTTGCTTCCATTTTGTTACTATCGTTTGATAGTCATTAAATAATTCAGTAAGATAGAACGGTAGAAACAAGTTGAAAGCTAGACACTTCTATTTCTTTCCGAGTTTCCAGTCACAAGATCTACTTTCAATTATTCATCATCGTAAATACTTACAATACATGGAGGGCTACTGACAATATGTATTACTAATCATTCATAATTGGTGCTATTATAGATAATCTTATTAAAAATAATTCATGTATATGATATTTACATTTCATAACATATCAGTCATTTCTGGAGAAACGTTAACACACTCACAAGACTTAACATACTTCGTCTTTTGACTGAAGTTAAATCTGTATTTAATAAAAATACTTAATAACTTTAGTCGAAAGTTCACTAAAATGGAAATTGACCTCCTGCTGGTTAAGGCGTTTTTTTTTCTACCTAAATTCACTTTGATTATAATATATCTAAAAAAATATAATTACTCCATTTGTTCAATGAAGTTTATATCTTTGTTCCTAGGGTTTCAGTTTATCTATCATAACTTTTTTTTAATGTAAGTCATTTAAGTGATTGAAAAATAAAGAAAATAATGTCAGTATAGTAAAACAATTTTGCAAATTCTTATATACATTCAGCCTCAGTCAAAATATCACTTACAAAAAGATTATGTATAATTTTTGCATAATCGCTCAATTGAAGTTCACTTCATTAATTTGAATGATCGTTCGCTATACACTGATGATAATTAAAAAAGTGCTAAGATACTATGTCAATTTTTTTATATGTTAAATATGATAAATAAAAACATGAAATACGTTTCAAGTGAACAGTAATGAAAAATTTGTTGTAGCTGCTGAGAGAAGCATTTGCTAATTGTAGGTAATTGTTTCTTATCATAAAATTCATCACGTAGGTCAAGAAACAGTGGTAAATATTACGTCATATATGATCAAGACATTTGCAATATTTCCTTTGTGTGAAATATGACAAACAGTTTTATTGTCTCCTTTCTATGTACCTTACTATTTCTTGTTTGTATAGTGACAATAGCGCCTCTAAAATTTTAATATAGTACCTACAATTGTTAGCACTTACTGATACTTATCTATTCTTGATAAACAAATGTCATCTTTTACAAATCCATGCAATTAAGCATTGCAACATTATATTTGAGTTATCTCCCGAGAACATGGGGTTTTCATATACCTTTATCTTTATGTATCTTAATACGTGTATAACTTAGTTTCCAAAATGATCCTGTTTCGTAGTCTCTCGTCTGTCTCACAACGAAACTGTCAAAAAACAATTCTCATCGTAATTAGGCTATACCTTATACATCTACGTAAAAAAATACGCCAGTCATGCCTGGCACTCATGACGTCCCCCTAGGAAGCTGGTGTAGGATTAGCAGTTGGTGGAACAGCATTCGTCTGCTTCGCTCGTCTCCGTTTGTTCAATAGCGCATTATTTGTATGATCTAATTGTTTCAAATTAGCTGTGTCATAATCTACGCGCATCGTAGCTAACGATCGCGTCATTTCCTCCTGTACTTCTGGCCAAAGTTCCTCACCCTCCCGTAGTACACGTCCAGTGTGTAAAGGAGTGGGCGGCACTTCTGTGTATCTCTACAGAAGAGATGTAAATAATAAAATAATTATTTGTACAACTATAAACTCTACGTATTTATATGAAAATGGAATGAAACTCTTACAGCAATCCATTTGTTGCGCATAACTTCATCGATTTGCAGTCTTCTTGCTGGATCTGTACATAGCATACCCTTAATAAGCTCTTGAGCCTCTGTGCTTACATTCGACCACTCAGGAGCTGGAAAATCATATTGACCTAACCGGATTCTTTTTTTCATTCCCGGCGAAATGGCTAAACCGTGATTACTATAAAAGGGTGGAAAACCACATAACCTGGAACATTCAAGTATTTATGTATAACATGCTCGCTGCAAGTTTGTGAGTAAATATAATTGCTTACAACTTACAATATATACATAATAACTCCAAGTGACCATATATCACAGCTTTTATCGTATTTTTCTGGTCCCAGAACTTCTGGAGCTTAAAAATAAAATAAATGTTTATGTATTCATTTTTATGTATTTATTACTGTATATAAGATAAATTTCGGAATCGTGAAATTTCTACTATAACTTACCTACGTAATACGGTGTATAACAAGGTGTTTGTAATGTATCTTTTGAATGTGTTTCTTTTGCAAATCCAAAGTCTGTCAGTTTCAGTACTCCAGAATTATCTGAAAATAGTTTATTCCATTAGCAAAAGAAAAAATAGAAAATACATATAAAAAAAGCACATACCAGGTCTGGAGTATAATAGATTTTCTGGCTTGAGATCCCTATGTGCAATATTCATGTCATGTAGATGCTTCACAGCAACACAAATTTCGTACATTATTTGTGCAGCTTCTGTAAGCAAATCCAAACAATCTAATAAAAAAATGTTCTTATATCTCACATTGCTAATATTAAAAAATTATAGGATCTATTCCTCTCACCTCTTTCCGTAAAAGCACCATCCTGTCTATCTTGTATTCTCTCAAATAACTCTCCTCCTTCCATACTAAAGATTTATTAAATATAATTTAATTTTTTTATCCCTAATATTATCTATTTCAAATACGAATTTGTAAAACCTTACCATTCCATAACAACCAATAAACATTTATTTCCACTATATGTATTTTCGTATACATCTTTAACTTGAACTATATGCCTGCAATTCGATGCTCTCCAATGCAATTCAACCTCTCTCCTTGCCTTCACGCAATCGTATAAAACCTGCAAGCAAAAAAACTCTTTAATCCAATGAAACATCTAACGCGTTATGGTTTCTAAATGCTTCAAGTTCACGCGAAACTAATGCTAATCCTTGAGTAAATGAAGTGATGTAATCAGTTAAGATCGAAATAGAATAAACATGAGAAGTGATAACTGTATGACTTGCAAATTAGAAGGCATTGTATAATTCGCGATATTGGTACTTGAACAAAAGTGCATAATCGTTCCCGCAATTTTATTGGCAACCCATAATTGCTCGATGAACATGTATCCATTTTACGAAATACCGGTGAATAACCCAAAAACAGCTGACACTGCAATGATGCCGCTAAATCGATAAAACTTATTGCATTAGTGCACCGCGACTCGACATTCTTGAGTCAATATAATAAAACTCACGATTGGTAAATGCAACGCGGTCATGTGCATTTTATTGCATCTCTCCAATCTGATTAAATAACTGATAATTGAAACTTCACTGTACCATTCCCGAGGTAACACGATATGTCTAAGAAATATCTACAAAATTGTGGGTGTCGCATAAACTAACAAGACACATTGTCCTCTCAATTTATGGTTGAAAATATACATTTGTCACGATGATTTTAAACAATTACTTGGCAGCGGATGAGAGGATTATCCGCCGACCCAAAATCGCTATTGGCACCGTCTAAACCGTCTTTTAAGCTACTCCGATAGGAAGCTTCGTTAAAATTCAACGATTGAAAATGACCATGATAAAATATATCGTGTGTCGTAAGAAATCTCATTTATTCTCGTTATTATATTCTAACAGTTAAATATTTATGTCTGGTTATCGCAGTTGCGAAATCTTGCAAGCTACATCGCAACGTTCGTCTATCGTGCCACATCTCTCTGGCCCTGGCACGCGCAAGCTCTCGAAAAAAGAGACGCGTGCAAGAGTTGTGACACATGAAAGGGGAAAAGAAAAAAAATTCTGCCTCCCGGTTGAGTGGCATATTTTTAGAACACCAGGTATACCGTACGTTCTAAAAATATTCAAATACAATTAAAGTCCGAGACACGAGCCGGAAAGAAAGTCGAAACCGGTTCCATTTCGAACTTACTTCGTGGATTGTCGCTGACAGTAACGATCAAATAAGTGCATCTATCATATTCGCGATTTGCATGCTACACTGATCCTGCAATAAAGTACAGTGCATTTTAAGTTTTAAGCTCTCCACAAGGATCACATGTAAATATTTAGGTACTCAAAAAGACAAAATTATCTCAATATCTATCGCAGTTACTGCCCTAACTTTCTAAAAAGAATATGAAAATAATGCTTTTGAATACCTGATGGGCTCAAATCTATCTACCATAAAATCTAAATCTGTACTGCACACTCAACTTCATTGCTAATGACCGTGATGTTGATATGACGTTGAATCTTGAAATAAAAAAATTTCGTCCCTCCAAGATGAATCAGTTCCGGCGAGTTTGGAGCAAGGAGAAATCGTTCGCGTGCGAGTAGCGTTTTAAGCAGGCGCTTTTTAACGCTTTGATTGCCACATCGCCCACATGTGGGTGACAATCTGTAGACCGCTATGGATAAGATTAATTTACTTAACAACAAATGACATTTACAAATATTTATGATGACAACTACGTACTAAAGAAAGAAGGATTCTGTAAAATTATAGAAATAAAGTTATATTAAGATCAGAGTACATTTGATAGACTTCAGTAGCAATGCATTAACAGCGCAATAATCTCTAATTATCAAAGAGTTTTAAAGACACACGATTTCCCACGATCCTACGCTCGGTACATGCTGGAATGAAAATACATTGGTCACGCGCAATGAACACTGGACAATTTCGTATTACTGCGCGATAATCTGATTAAGGTTTCACAGGGACACACACATTACCATTTAATGTGTGCGCGTGTAGGAAATTAAGCAGCTGATAGGCTCTGCGATCAGATTATGCTCATTCGTCCTACAGTCGAAGTATGTATTCCACTTCATGCAGAAGATATGCGACGCAGTTGATCCAAACGTGACGCAGAATGGATGAAAAAATTGCATCTGATTCTTTCGTTCTCTTTTTTTCTCAGCGTAACTATGCGAAGGTTAATGCAATTAATTTGACGAATGTTTGAAGCACAACTCCTACTCCTGCATTACTATACTGTCAATAACAGATGTCAGAAATTTTAAAGGATGCTTCTATATGTTTTGCGTTTGGGGCTTCTTTTCAGAGTTATTAATGGTTACAAAAACCTCTAAAATTCGAGTGAAATATGTTTAACTTACCGCTGTACATTAGTCTGGTCAGACACAGCGTAGTCAGTAGAATAAGTTTCGAGTCAGACACATTTCACGGGTATTTTAAATGTTTCCTCAAGCATTAATAACTGGGAAATGAAGTCTGAAATGCAATTTCTGTCGTCGAACACTCTGTATAGCTGTACTATAGAGACAATAGAGACTATTGATATCGATTCCAGATAACCGTAAGCAGTAATGCATTGAGGTCGCTACGTTTGAAGTGGTGCTTAAAATTCAAGAGTTTCCGAGGAAAAGATAAAGCGTCATATTAATTAGAATGAACGAACAATCTGAATAATTCGTCATTTAAAAGAAATGTCTTGCTATATTCCCCTCTCTTTAATGAAAAGTGTTTCTTCGAAAAATATGATGCTAATTTTGTTTCCTCTCTTAAGATCCCTCTAAGAGATTCAGAGCCACACGAAGCATTCTTTCTATAGGAAAACGGAGATAAAACTTGCAGCGGTTCGCAGAACGCTACAGCCAAAGAAAACAAAGAAAACCGAAGAATACTGAACTGCGTCGTAATGATCAGACTAGTTAGGCAGCAGCATGTAATCAATCAATGAAGGTGAATTCGTAACGGAGAAACTAGGTTGCGCTCAGGTTGTGCCATGACGTTCCGCTAATATTGACTTTTATGTAGCTGCGTGACGGTGAACAGGGAATATGATCCGATAGCTTTCTCTCGGAGCGTTGCTTCGAAGCATTCTGCTCGAATGAGTGGAATTTGTATATTGTTTGTACTTCATTCGGCAAATTTACACATGCGATTGGTTCGAATAAACGTTGCACTTCAAACAATTGGAAGAGCTGGAGTTGACTCGACTTTTGTCAACAATTGAGAAGAGTGGAGAGGAAACAATTTAAATCGGAAATATTCGAAGGCCACCGCGAAAATCAGTTTTCAATCGCGTGATCGGAATCAGAGAATTAATGTCTTCTGTGAAATTTATTCGCGGCTGAATGTCGAACATAATTCAATCATTTCACTTTACGTGGCTTAATTCCAATAACTTGATTCGGTTCAATATTATAGCGTATAATCAAACAATATTTCGCGGAAGATCCAGATGGATCGGAAGTTCAACAGTTCCCCGAGTACCATGAATACCCTTTTCATCAAAATTCTATTTTCGCTGCTTTTATGCCACAGAACACTCAATTTCGTATTCACTCCTCCTACTAATATTTCAATATTTCTGCGTAACCTTTTGCATATCTTTTTTTAACTTACGCCTAATCTATTTTTATCTCGAGCATCCCTCTTTCGTAACATATTTTTATTTTCGCGGTCTGACGCTTAATCTGGATCAAAAGCTCAACTGAAGGGTCTAATTATGGCATCATGAAATAATTGCTTTATGCGTGGGTGCATGTGAATGGCTGACCATTCGTAAATACTGTAGCAAAATACGAAGGAAGTACCTTCAAACTCTTCGCTGGCTAGCATATGCCCCTACTCATGAGCGTTTAATCAATTATCTATTAGGATTAGTTATATGTTCGCTGATAACCAGAACGAATTAGAACGATCCTCACCTTTGCCAATCACATATGCACAACAGGTGTGCAGAACAAGAAAAAAAAATGTAAACGATTGCTCACGATGCCTACGTGAATATTAATAATTGTTTGGTCCACTATCCTCATATATGTAGGATTATAGTAACCTCCCTGACTCGGGATTACACAATGAATCGATACTTTCAAAGCTATCTACTGTTTTAGCGTTAGCAAATATGAGATCATCGATGCTATACACACGACATATTTTTGCTGAAGCTTATCAGTTATTCTTGTCCATTTAGTCAGATAGGCGCAGAAGTCCCCACTTCGACATTCGTGTTTACTTTTTCACACGCGAAAGATACAAATTGCTACTAGATAAATGAGTTAAACGGACTTGGAGCATTCATGATTAACGACGGCTACATTTATAGGCTTTTTTGTGTTGGGTTATAAATCCTTGCTAATGACAGTGTATCACAGTTATCTTTTTTCAGATTCATGGTATTTTGTTTACTTTTTACAACTTTTGTCACGCGATTGACGAGGTTTAACGTAGGAGTATTGATTGAAGAAATTATTCTTATAAAAAATTTCTGATTTAATTACAGGCACGTCTATGCGTAGGATATCGAATGACTCCTGCAATCGGTCATTGACGTTTCATGTATCTGAGTCCTGTAATCAACATTTCTGGTAGAACCTACGCTTCTACAGTTGCACGGCTAGTGACCTCGTTATTTAAAGAAAAATTGTATGCATTTATGTACGCGTGCGTAACATGCAGATTTCTAAGCAATCTTACTTTTCGTATCAACAAGAATTAGAAAACTGCAGAATTGTTGTGATTTTATATTTATGCCAATCTTTGTAACTTCACTTTTTCGTATATCATCGTCAAAATATGCATAGAGCATGGCTCTGTTTAAGAGAATTTTTCTGAATAGTTTGTCAATAATTGCAAAATGTATATATACCATTTAACTTAGAAAACACAAGCTTTCCCTCTGCAGAGTGCATTTGCAAGTGAAATTTCTCGACCCGTGAAGTCTCAAAACTGAATAAAACGAAAAAAGTATATAAACAAATGTTATTTCTGTGAGTGATGCACTTTTTCAAAAACTTGCACCTTTGGCGCACCGTTCAAAATAGACCCACATTAACCTCGGTAGTTCTAGCGTCAACTAAACATTACTAGATCTGCAACACAGAGTTTGGCGTCTCTTCTACTACTCCCACGACACGTTCCACGTGAGTAAGAAGCCAAGAACAATAAATGATAACAGGAAGAGATAAATGCGAAGGTCCACGAATTTTTGCAAGGATATGCCGAGAAAATAAGTGGCAGGCTGGCTTCAGCGATACATCGCATGGTCGGAATCGTCGAACGGGAAATCATCGAGTATAAATAGAGGATGACTCGCAGTCTGGTCTTGCTTGGGTATCACTAAGCCGATGATCGTGCTTCATCAGAAGTAGGTATCGATAGATCGATGATCTACTAAACACATGTTAATATGTACGCTTAACACCAGATATCGACGGACTCATCCTTGGAGCATCGTTCACCAGATTCAAAAATAGCCGAGGACAAGTCTGTTATGCTTCACTTAAAAGAATAATATATGTATACTCTTTTCATGACTTGATAAGAATTCAAAACCTCGTAAACCAGAGTATCACTTTTATCTGGAGTGTGTAAACAGTTTTTAAACAGCAATAATAAAGCATTGACAATAATGGTTAATTTTAAACACAATTTGTCCATGCCTGATAACCATGTGACGTAAAGTCGTAAAATAATATAATAGTAATCGTCTTCTATAGATGCGTTTCAAATTATTTCCATAATTTACGTCCGAACACAGTGTACCATTATTCGTGTACACAATATTAATCAAGTCCCCCAAACTTGCGATTCGTAATAAGAGAAACAATAGTGATCGACAACTTTACTGACGCTCCACTGCACATATACAATGCATCAGTGTGTGCCTTTGTCCATTGAAGCAGGAAAGGATTGATTGTCCCGCGGTTTCCACACAATCCCCTTCAGAAACAGATGGCAAAGTTTTATTACCGAAACCATTCACCCCGCACATCTCGTCGCGTAAGTAATAGTAAATAAAAGTGCGTGAAATAGTAACGATGGATTTCCTCGATAGAAGGCTCGATCGTACTCTCACCTTGAGCGCATACTTTTCCCTCGTATTTTTGTCGTAACACTGAACAACCTTCCCATTGATTCCGAGGCCGAGCACGTGATTACTGATCTCGTAGTCATCCGTGATCGGCGTGACTTTAGGCAATCGTGCGTCGCATCTCGTGATCGTGTGCTCCATCGTTTTCCTCTTCGTTTCCAGTCCCGCTGGAACACCCTTCTCTATCGTCGGCACCTCGATCTCCGTTTCCGCTGCCCGTTTCCGCTTTCCCTTTTTGCGCTCGTCGTTCTCCTCGCCGACCGACCTCTTGCACTTTCTAAAATGGTAATTAACACGTTAGTCATAACTCGGGATCTGCGGCCGATCGGATCGGGGAATTAAAACTACGAACAGTATAAATATTCCGAGTAAATTGAGACACTTCATGGGAGAAACCCGGATCTAACTGTATCGGTGATAAGGAAGACTTCAGAGCGATAGCATATTACGTGCCACGGCTCTCCAGAGTACGAGACACGAGTGACGATACAGGTGAAAAAGTACACCGGCGAAAGCCATTATCGCTGCGCAACGGCGCTTGTTTTATCTTGGAAATAAACGGGGAGAACGTACTTATAGTTTCCTCGATCGAGTTCTCGCGATTCACACGACTCGGCGACATCTCTGTATCGGCAAATACTATCGATCGCTGCGTGCTTAGATAAATATTTACCAATTGGGTAATCCCGTAAATAATGCCTCCGAAAATCATTTCATTCGAAATTTATGCTATATTGGATCATTTTTAGGCTCCTTTTTGAAGAATTCTTCATTTTTCGAATTAAAATGTGGCACAGGAAGCAGCATTACTTATGGGATGACCTATACATTGCCGTTATGTTACGGAAGTGGCAATGTGTACTGAATTTCAACGAATATTAATTTGTTACTTTTTAATCATCTTGTACGTGGGTCATTAACACGTCCGTTGTCGTCGTAGAAGTACGCAGAAATAATAACACGATATAGAAAAAGAGATCGATCATAATATAACCTAACCCTCAACTACAGACACTCAGTCTTAGAATATGAAAAGATCAATTGAGAACTATTAGTAATGAATATTTATAAATTAGTGTGACATTAAGTGGTGTGTAGAAATGAGGTGCAATCTGTATTATCAACTTTCATTTTAAAGTCATACATAGATAAGGTTTAGTTCCTTAGTTCAATTATTTTTACTTTCCTATCGTTGTAGTGTTTAGTTTTTCGTTCCTTAGTTTTAATTTCAATCTACGTTTGCATTTCTAAAAAGAATTTACAAAAGATTTGATCCTTGATAAAATAAAATTAAATCCACTCCTTGGTTTTTACTGTTATTAGCGACTATAAATTATTTTAGGCTATGTTAGCCATAATTTGAATTATTTAGAAACTCGATAAGGCTATCTGCTTTCTTTGTGAAAACTATCTTTTATGTATTATGCTCCATGTCAATAGTTAAGGGTTAAATATAACTTTATTCTTGAACGATTTGTAGTTGAATAATAATCCTCATTAATTATGCCGTACCTATAATAGTAAACCACATTATATTATGTCGTACACGCTCGTTACTGCTCGTTACAGGTTATGTCTATACGTAGAGCACACCTACTTGTGCGTTGCACAACCACCTTCAATCGATTGCAGTAAAACCGTGGTGCATAGTTCAACGCACACGATTGGCGCATTTCGTAGCTATCAACGCGATGTACCAATCGAATGGGTCAAATACACGTAGCGTATATGGTGTACATGTGCATTCGTGTAGAAAAATGAATCAGGGAAAAACAATAAAAACAATAAAAACGTGTTCGATCGGCGAATCGAATGAAGAAAGATAACTGATAAAACGCGGTGTTAAAATTGATCGGTTAAAACGCAGCGCAAATTGAATGTGCGTCTTAGTATGAATACAGAACGATAAGAGATTAAGTAACAACGTGTAATTGTTATGACCACACACCGTCAATGTACAACGATATTAAAATGATGTTAAAAAAAAATCTGCTTATCGCATTCGAAATGGACCGATTCGATACATCGCTCGACAGCGAGATTCGTCATCGTTAGCGTTAACGTGGGGAACATAATTTACGAGAGAATAAAATAAATGAGTGACAGAGACCTCCAGAACGTCCACTTGGTTGCCGATTTCGGCATTTGTGTAGCTTTTTTACGTTTCGAAATTGTTCTGATCGAATCGTCGGGTGAGGATAAAAAGCATCGCCTTCCGGGAAAGCCGAAAGTCCAAGGAATTCTCGGAGGCGAGAGGACAGCCAGTAGTTGTGTTACGGGTAAACCGTGAGGCTCCGTCGAACAAAATAAGATCTGTCTGTTTTTTGTCTCTAATTGGAACACAAAACCTGATATCCAAAGAATAATCACGTAGGAAGGCCAGCTGAAAACTGAAGATAAAAAATACTAATGAAAACTCATCGTCTGTAAAATGATAACGTAACAATGATCGTCGACGAACAGAAGCGTGCGAGAAAGCCATTTACAGTAAGCAACAATTTCTAGATATGAGGGGGAACACAACGATGTATGTATGTGCATGGCATCACAGAGACGATTCTGCGAGATGACTCGCATTTGTGTTACGCAAGTTAGAATAGTAAAGGTTCATGAAATTGCCAGGATAAACACAATGATACAAAGAAAACGAAACGCGAAGTAGCTCGATGATCTATTTGCACAGACGCTCATACGCACCGCCAAATTCGCCACCTATATTTTATAAAGATTTACGGCGACCACTGGGCGATTTACTTAAGAATAGCGGTCGCGTATGACGTATGCAAAGAAAATAGTGCATTAGAGAAAGGATAAGGAAACGATAGAAGGAACGATGAAGGATTTTTTAGCGTGAACGCGGCACGAGTGCAATTATCGTGGCGTTTAACATACCTGATGACGTTCACCTCTTCAAAACCAATTTCCCGCCACGGGATAACAATGAGTGAATACGACAGAACGAGACACCACTGTTACAACATTTTATTCCGCACTCCCGTGGAAACACTCGATCGATTCTTCTTTTTTCTCTATGAATCGCGCTTATTAATAAGACTTGTAACACTGTTTCACGTTTCCTTGCGCGTAAAGGTGAGGAAGCGAACCGTCCACAGGTATTCGAAACGTGACTCTCGTTTCCTCCGTGTTTTACGTGAGAAGAAGCGATAGATAAAAGTCCCCCCGAGGTGTGTCACTCAACTTCCAAACGGTCGAATGGTTCGGAATATCTGTCTACCTGTCGCGTGGAATAGCCGGTTTTACACAAGCATCGAAATATTCGATGGCGCTGTTAGGAACTGATTTTCTCCTCGAGAGAAACGGATTAACTATGGTGACTTAACCGAACGCGACCCTTTCCATGCCCATACCTTCCGTGCATTCGACCGACCGCTACTGAACCCGAGTCTACTCAACGACTCCGACTTTCATACGAAAAACCGATTCACAAACACTAGTGGATCAGGCGCTATGGCGGTAAAGCGCCTCTACGAGCAATCTTAGGATGTGACTCACTGCCAGGAACGACTCTATCCTGCGAACGTTCGGGTTCCTTCGGGGGGACCAAGCCCCCTCCACTGACTGATTGAGTCGCATTGTTAACATTTTGATTACCTATATACGTAGCAATATTTGAAAGGGTAGAAGGGGAACACAAATGGAACGAAAAGTGTCTTATGACGTAACGTTCGATCTGGTTGCATTTGGCAGTAATAACGCCTTAAAATTAATTCTATTTAATAAGATACCAGTCAGAAGATTCTGTAATTTTACAGATACATTGAAGAGCAGAAAGAGAGTAAAAAAGTCTTAATACATTTTATTATGTCTTTTATGATTTAACTTCTAATGAAGCTTTAAAAATCTGAGATGTTCGTAAGAAATAGATGGAACAGTAATTTATATGATTGATTGATACTAATAAAAAATTAAGGACATCTACTACAATTCGTCTCATTTTTTCTTTTTGGAATTTCGTCTTTAATGTATACCGAGGATTAGAGAACGACCGACTATTTTACGAGCTAATCATTATTTATTGTTTTTTTTTTTTTATTTTCATTGCGTGTTACTTTGTGTTATATCAGGATTAAACATGTGCATATGTATATATACAGATTTTTTCACAGTAATAGAACTGAAGAGGCAACAATCTTCAGGTCTCTTGCGTTTCATGATTTATACAGTTACAAAATTAGTATGTTTAATATAAATATCTCTTTTTCTCGTACAGGCACGTTTTGTATTTATGTACAGTTTCTAACGGTGTTGGTACAGATCGAATTTTTTTTCTAACCGTATTGTCCGTTATTTCGCGCGTTAGAATTATATCACATAGAACACGTGATCGTTTTTATTCATGATTTATCAGTGGGATATTGTACATAACGTGTAATACATAACAGTTTTTTTCCGTAGAATAGAAATAACAGTTTCAAATGTTAAAGTTGAAATCTTTGTTCGCAACACGTACGAAGATGCAAAGATTCTTAACTAAAATACAATTATTCTGAACTATTAGTATTTTCTAGGTATTCTATCGGATTTTAGCTAACAAATATAATTTACAGGAATATCTGTAAATGAAATGTTGTTTAATCTTTGGATTATCGAATTAAAAGAAGGTAATTATATGTTTAGCTAGATATTAAACATTGCTAGATATATATTACATGCTTGGTAATATGAAGATGTTTATAAAAGTATCGTAACCAGCAAAAACATTTCTATGAACATTAACAATTGTGAATAGATTAATAATATTTAACGATTTACCTCGACGAATTTTGGAAAAATATCAATTATCTAAATGTTATTCGTATAACATTAAATACACAAGATTAATATTCTTTATCTTAGAATATGTACTAATGCTACTTTACTATTTTTAATCGTCAAGTACATACAAATAATATATTTTCTTATATCTATATTCGATATTAGATATATATAATTACAATTAACAAGTAGATATAAAATGTACATTCGGTTAAGTAAACGTATATACATTTTTCCGCTTTATTTAACCCGATAATGATTACTGTTTTCCATAAAAAATATACTTTTATTGTCCTTTTCAAAGAAGTATGTAAATAATACTTGATGGATCATACGTTCGATTTATGTTACTTTAAATTAGGTTATATCAATTGCTCTACGGCATCAATTGAAAATAAATTAGAACTATTGAATACTTCTTTTAATTTGCACGAATTAGTACTATTGCACATTTTACATTTTCGAACAAAAGAATAAACATGATGCATATTGTTCACAAAATTTATAATAAAATACAGTCTAGAAATTGGCAAATTTCTAGAAATATAAGTAAAATATGTGCATGTTCAGACATATTTTCGTAAAATTAAGAAATTCCTCAAGATGTCCTTAAGGATAATTTACAATAACAACAATATACACGATTGTTTTGTACTAATACTTATTTAGAGTTATTATCTATCTTTAGTAGAATTATTAACTTTTTTCTTTTTCTGATTTTTTACCCACATAATACAACCGAACGAATTAAACAATTGATAATTACGGCTAAATACGCGTGAGTTCTGATGATTAGAATTAAGAATAATGATTTCCTTTGACGGACGGAAATGCAGTAACTATAAAAAAAATAATAAAATTGTTTTAATCGTTTTCGAAAAATTCCAGCATATACGTAATTCAATTTTTAAAGAACGATTTAAGAAAAAATCTTTACTTTTGCAGTAATCTTGTATAAAAATAATTATTGTCTCTAAATCAAAGATTTTAATTAACAAAGTACAAAATTACTAATTCGGTCAAAGGCTAATCTTTTGCTAACAATAAATTATACGTATAGTAGTATTGCCTCACATGATCTTTTTAAATTATATGCCGATACAAAACTTTCCAGAAATTTTATTTAATGTTTATTTCTGTAAATTTAAAATAAAAAATCTCTAACCTAAATATTGTTTTACTACTATGTGTAATACATGATGTAATACTGCTACAACATAAATGAATTGGTAAATTCATAGCAGTTGGTATGATATAAAGTCACTTTCATTTTAACAAATATATATCATATTACTACTAACGTGTTGTTTACCAATATAATATTCTTGTGCAACATGGAAAGTTTTGTACAGTAGGCAGTGAATTTACAATAAATAAAAGAAATGTTAAACAGAATATTGTAAACTAGATATTACATCTGATTAACAAGTTAAAATACTACCCTGAGTTTCAACACCTTTATTTTAAAAAGAGGCATGTAGGAATTATAGTTCCTTTGCGAAAAATAAAGATTAACTTTGCCTCGTTAGTTTCCTTCCTTGTTTTTCTCAGTGTATAAAAATATTCAAGGCATTCAACACTAATATATATATATATGTATATATATATATGTATATATCACTTTGTTAGGTCACGACTTACATTGCACAGATAGTAATTGTCACCCCATGTGACTATCGGGTTCGGTTTTGTAATCGTGCATAGTAAGAATATAAGGCACAACAGTAGCTACGCTTACTCTACCAATCAGACCTCCGAAAAATAAATCCTCCAGAACCCTAGGGTTAATCGAGCGAAGTGGCGCAAGCCTCAAAAGAAGGCGAGGTAACCTGTCCGATCCCACACGTTGTTGCAACTCTGTCCACGCGGCTTCTTGCAAAACCTCAACTTTTTTGCGCCAAACGCCAGCTAGAACGTTGTCTGAAAGAGAGAAAATAACAATAAAATAAAATCACAGCAATGACTAAAACGAAAAGATATGGTTTACTCACCAGCACTAAAAAGCGTCAGTGCTTTAAGGTACGCGTATTCAACTGAATCCACTTGTAGCTTATGAAGTGAACTAACACAATCTTGTAGTCTACATATGTGTTCCGTGACAGATTTTACTTTGCTAGCTGTGATTTTTTCCTGTGCGATACTAGCTTGTAAGTGATTTATTATCGACGTTAGGATGCTAGGCAGCGATAGAGTATACGCGCATTGTGCAAGGCCTAAAGTGAAGAGCTGTCCCCAAGAACTGCGCACTAACGTTGTTTGAACTTCAGACCTGCCGATTCAATGATTTTATAGTATACTCATATTTAAGATTTTACTCAATATATGCATCGTTTGACTACTTACGGTAAAGCCTGGAATGCGGGAATTCCTCTAGCCCAATGAACTGACAGGAAAAGTAATCTAGCAGCACTTTCGCAAATATAATGTATGGATAAGTACGCTGGTGCTGGACTAGGGGCTCTTAACTCGAACAGTGTATGTCTTTCAGAAATTAATTGACCAGTCCACTCTTCCTCAGGTTCACTTGATCCATTAACGCTCTAAAAAATAATTCCCATAAGATGTAATATAAACGTGCATACAACACATGAACATATTTGTAAAGTATAATTGAAACATACATCGCCAATAAGTTTAGCCATGCTATCCAATGCATGTGAAATGAGCAAACGTTCCCTTGCTAATGTTAATGCATCACTGAGATCACTGTCGCTACTTTGGTCTTCCATGCTGGGACTCTCAGGTTGTTCCCAGGTTGGAGGTGTCTCTGACACTGTTTGTTGCGGTTCTGGTTTAACTCTTGGACTTCGATTTCCTACTTTTGACCCTGCTGATTCGCCCAAGACTGGTTTCCTCTCGTGTTGAACAGCTGTAGTTTTAAGAGCTTGTTATAGATGTATATATATGACCTATTTAAATTACTAATTAATATTGAAGATAATATTTTTAGCAAACTTACAATCACTCCTCATTCCCATGGCAAGACATTTCTGTAGTCTACAATACTGACACCGATTTCTATGGTGTTTGGTAACTTCACAACTCTTGCTTCCTCTACACTGATAACCCAGTTGTTTCCGAATGCTACGTTTAAAGAAACCTTTGCATCCTTCACAACTTATTGCTCCATAGTGTCTTCCACTAGCTCTATCCCCACAGACGACACATAATTCTAATGAGAGTCCCAAACCTAAAGATCCACGAACATCTCTAGCTAGCTTTACCTAGAAATTGAATAGAGTAAATATAAATTACATAAATTATGTTAAAAGAGAACAATTGTACAAATAAATACCCCACCTCTACATCAACATTATTTAAATGATCAATTCCAGAGTGTAAATGGACCATGCCTGCATGAGGTCCCAAATTACGAAAATCTCTTCCCATTTTGTGATCAATTTTTTCATCATGTACATTATCGACATGATTATTCTGATCTCGTTCCATATCCCGCTGAAAATTAATTAAATCTAATTAAAACCAAAACTTTTATACTATCTATTGAATAAGATAAATATACTAAAAACTTACCATAGCAGGATGATGAGCTAAATTATGAAAATTTCTCCCTAAGTTCTGATCCATTTTGTCATCGTGTAGATTTTCAATGCGATCGTTCTGATCGATGTCCATGTCTCGCTGCATAAGAATTATCATTATAATGATTATAATTTTAATGAGCAATTCTTAACATTTTTCAGAACAAAAAAATTAAAAATACCTCTGACTCAACATCCCCTGCATGATCCACACCATGGTGATGAGATAAATTACGAAAATCCATTCCTATTTTACGTTCCCCTTCGCTTTCGTTCAAATTTTCGTGATCGTGTTGCTCCCTGTGATCCCTGTCCATTTCTCTATCTCTGTCTCTGTAATAACAATTGATTAACATACTTCAGTAAAATCTTCGTTCCATGTGGATTCGAATGCGTAAAATATTTCAACGTTGACGTAATCGCACGCGCGTTATGTATTTTGAAAACAATCGATGTTCACGTGTTTAACGATGCAAAGTATGACAGGCAAAATTACTGCTCAAATTCCTTAAAGAGTATTTAGGGAACAATCGAGCGAGTATTGGATCACCAAAATGTTTTTATTTACACATTTCTCTTAAGCATATGCTTTTCGTAATTTTACCCCACTAAATGTTTATCAAACAACAATCATACGAATAAGCGAACTCGGAGTGCACTCCCAGAAAACGCAATTTTCCTCGTAAAAATTACATAATAAAAGGTTAACGCATTACAATAAGACATTAGGCAGTATCTCGCTACTTATCAATAGCGAGTTTGCAGATATTGGAAGACACAGATAAATTTGTGTATAAATTTACTTTTATCGGGGGAGTCGGAAAAACGAAGCAAAGCATTTTTTAATTCCATGGATTGTCCTACATCTGAGAATCTGATAATTATATCTTTCAACAGGGTTAACATTAGATAACAGAAGGAAGCAAAATCTTGCAACTATTTATGAGAAATACCTAGGAATTTTTAGAAAAGCAGAGGAATGAAGTTAACCTTTGTTGAGTGGGATTCTTTATTCGCCTTATAAGGTACGTAATTTAGGTCATAAAGTTCAGCCCGATGAATGAGACTATTTTTGTGATATTCAACAATTGTCGGTTAGAATTCAATATCGAAAGCAAAGTGCAAGAATAATTTCAAGGGATATAGAGAACAGGATAAGTCTGTAACGAGTAAATACTGCAGTCAGACTCCATCTAGGTAGACAGAGTGTAACGTTCAAAGGCCTAAGCATCGGCGGCGTAGTGTAAAAATGAAAACTGGAGCATTTGCCGACCGTCCTTAGCTGCCGCAACCCTTTCCCCCTACCATTTTAAGAAGTGAAAGAGATGGGTTTCGGTTCGTAGGTTGCTACGTGGTTAAGCGCATGCCGATACCACAGCCATGCTACACTGGCTGTCATAGAGCGAATGGTCCATTTCCATACACTCGTGATCCGACTTCGTCACCGTGGTCGTTGCAGTGCAGTAACACGAGTAAACGGTGCCTGTACCGTTGCTCCAAAATAGTTAACATTCTTAGACCTTGCGCTCGTTACATCGCGCTACCGAACGTTCTCTTTCACCCTTTCTAATCACGAAGGTAAACTTTCAACTTAGGAACCATAACTACTTTCGAGCCAAACGAGATATGCTTTCTACGGACCCATCTATCCAGAGTTCGATATTTTCCTCCACAGATCGATGCGTGGACTATCCCCGTGATCAATAATACCACACGTATCCGATCACGCGGAAGTGTCACGCTTGAAATTCAACGTCATTCCCTTTTTTTTCGCGCGATCAAGAATCTCACGACAGCAACTCAACACCTGTTCTTTTTTCCCTCAAACTCGAGCCGTTGACCCGTTTAGACACGTGTCATCGTTAAATATCAACGTTCTCGATCACGAGTGCCTTTATCACAAGTATTACGAAGATCGTATCTCCGACAGAATTTCTAGAGCCGTGACGAAAGGTTCGTCGAACAACCGCTCGAAATATGTTATTAAGGTAGCAAAGGTCAACATCGAGTTATAGCTGTAATCCGACAAACTGTTCTTTCTCATTGTTTTTTTCCTACAGCAGTCTAAACAGACGTCGTTCCAGATTATTTGATGAAAGAGCTCGCGTTTCGTTCACACCGACCTTTGAAAACACGCGACGTGCCTTGCATTAAAGTTCGAGGACGGTACGCACATATACACTACCTGTTGGGTCGACCTGTATCACCGCATTTGCGTGTGTGTCGGCGGTGGCGCTCTCACAGGTCACGCACGGTTCTGAAAATATAACGTAGCCAGCCACGCGGTGATACACGCGGAATATATGCTCGGGTTTTCGTGTTTTCGCGACGTTTCAGAGACGAATCGGCGAAGACGAAAGAACTGCGCGTCCCGTGGCACGTCGGAGTCGTTTGGGCTCGGTTCTCGCTCGGGTCGCGGACGAAAACACCACGTCGGAGTTTAAAAGCAACCTTGCGCAGGTGAACGCAGCCAGACCGTTCGCTGTACTGGCAGGTTGGCAGGTCACTCTCTTGTGTACCGCCAAGACACACCGGCCAGGTGCATTCTCGCCCCGCTTGCCTGCTTTTCTACCTGAGCGAGAGCACTCGCCGTGGAGGACCGCATAGTGGCCTCTCGACGAGCGTTACAGGTTATGTCACGTAATATACGCCCGCCGATGACTTATCGGTTGGGCCTCGAGGTCGCAGCGTCGATCGAGAATAGGTCAAACACGAACGGTTAATGGCGAAAATGTAGATACGCGATTATCGAATACTTTTATGACTCCTTTGTTTCTCAGGTAGAAACGTTGCTATGTAGGGAACTCTTTGCCACAGAGTAGCCTATACATTATTTATTTCTTGCAGAAGATGCAATATTGACTCGTTGAAATTCAATGATCGTTATATAATTTGTAATCAATAGAAAAAAAATCGTTAAGAAAACGTTCAATTAAAACTGAAAAATTTAACGAAATAATAGAATGTCTCTGAAATAATTTAATTTGAATTTTCAAATCTAATTTTCTAGCCATGAAGACAATTTATATTTTCACTTATACAGTGTTTATTTTATAATTGAAAATAAAGAAAAAATATGCGAGTAGTTTTTTCATAATTTTAACTGTCGTCGAGACGTTTTGATTTTGATCATTCGTTAAATTCCTATTTTAAAAATACGTTGGCTTATAACCTTTCGAGTGGTCATTCCAAGTCTGCTAGAGACTTCTCGGAACAGCATCGGAGAAGAAGAATAGTCACTCGAGAGTAATTATTTCTATACGACCGGACTTCACAGGTAAAGGTCGCCCGTGGGTCCGAAGGTTACCTCCTACCTACTTCATCACAGCATCGACACGGATTTAACTTGTAATCCTACTTGCTGCGTTCAGTTGCAATCCTAATAACGCAACGTTTTTACCGAATATCCATCGCAATTAACTCGTTGCCGAAGATGTCACGCTCTAAAAGAATCTGCAATGACGTCAATGCTTTTGTTCACACGACAAAAAGCATGTAACGTCACTATATTCATCTCTTCTCGCAATCTCCACTTTCCTCTTTAAAAATCTTTCCAAAACGATCTCGTAATCAAAATTTCCGATCGTTCATTTCCGTTTCGAAATCTAGCCGAAGTACAATATTTGAATCCAAAACAAGAGAAACGCATATATCGACTGGAGGATCCACTAACATATAAAGCAAATAAAAGTATCCAACAAAGCGGTCTTGTTATCGGCAGTAGGCGCGATTGCACGATTCTAATGTCAAAATATCACATGATCGTTGCACTATTGTTACGTGAATGTGATCTTTTATTTACTAACAGTCCATGTCAAAGAGAGGATTCAAATATTTGATACCGTGTAACGTATTAAGCGGGACATGCACAGATTGGTACGACGTGGGCGAGCCATCGTTCGAGATTTCATGTTATCTTTATCGAAGGAAAGGTAACGAGTAAACTAAACGAATGTAAATAAATAGTTGCGTTGTGGACTTACCTTTGTTATTAAGAACGATGTCTGATCCGACTACGCGTCATTTGGACAGTTCATAGCAACAACTAGGCTTCGTCAACCATCCGTGGGTTAGAGTTCATAACCTCTTCTAACCTTTACCTTTTCTTTGCCTCTTACCCCCCGCGTCTAACCCCACCGCTCACCTTTATGCCCACCCGACATTGCATCCTACTGCCATCGATACACGATTGCATACAGATTGACAATTTCGAACTTCTATTGTAGAATTTATACGTCGCGCCAAGTTCTCGGCGAACTCGAGAACTATTTTTAGGAAGCGTCGCCATGATGGAAAAGGAAATGACCGTGTAGCCATCATTCGTGTTTGAACATGTTTCTGGTCCGATCAGACGCTAAACAAATATTTGTTCGCATTTCAGTTCGAATAAGTTATGTTAATAGTATGTCGATTAGAATGTGGTGAAATTAGTGAACTAGCAAGTTCGAGGGATGAAAAACTATATTAAAAAACACGCATATTGCAAAAAGGTATTTATTGCAAATTATGTTTTATATAATATGTGTAATACACATACGTATCGTACAAGTATTAATAAAGCAGTATTGCTAATGGTCATAATAGCATAACTAGTATATCATTATTGAAATATGCATTTAGCTAGAAATCAATTTATTTTTTTTACTGTATTATTATTAGATTTTTATATGTATTCAAAAATATTTGCAGAAAGCCCTGTTTGTCATTACAAAGTAAGGTTGAAATGAAAGACAATTTATTGTCTAAAATTACGTTAAAAATACATTGTTTTTATATCATACTGAGAGTTTTTACTATAATTGAAGTGAAATAATAATTAACACGATACAGAAATATACAATTACAGATATTTTTTTAAATCGTGCTTGTTATAATTCGTAATAAAAATGCTAGTAATTTTTTCTACTAGTAAATAAATTTCGTGGCGTATATTGAGATTAACAAAATTGAAAATTGTTGTTCACTATTGAAATTTTTAGTCTTGTAAACTTGTCTTATTGGTACAATAATTGTTATAGTAATTATTAACCATAATGCCAGGTACTTTTGTTTCTTATTTAATTTACTTTTATGAAGATCAAAGATAAGTGTGCTTGTAATTGTTTGAATTTAAATTGCAATTCAAAAAATTAATTTTTGCAAGTTATAAACATCAAATAGTAGAAGTTATTAATACTAATATCAAGTGCATATCTATACATTCTATAGATAAAAATAATTACAGTTTAATTAAATGTTTATAATCCAAGTATATTTGGTAAAACTTATTCAAATGTAGTAACATTATCACATACCAATACACGTTGCACAGTGTGTAATTATACACATGAACACTTTCATTAATGTTTCAGTATCTTGAATGAGAACAGGGTTCATGGTAGATATTATTTTCATTTGTTTCATCATGAACAATTTAAAACATTTCTCCTTTTGTCACCTAAAATTGTATATATCTACTAAACATTCAAGTTACTCTATTTATAAACTAAAAAACATAATTGTAAAAATCTTAAACATATCATTTTTTTTACCATTAACATAAAAATAGTAAACAAATATACAGAAATGTTCGTTTTTATATGCAGACATAATTTACAATGCACTGTTTGTATCTTATTGATACTTATACCATTCAAACAATAGTAATTCCTCCTACATATGTCATCTTCACTACATTTATAAGATGGATGTAAAAATAAGATAAATTCAGAAGAAGCATACTGACTGTAAAAAATTTGGGTAGGTAATTATCTTACCTATTGAAAATGACTCCTTCAGATATGTTTAACACCTTGTTGTTTTAGTTTGTCATTGTTAAAAATAATAAGTACCACCATTAATAACAAACTAAATTAATCTTACATGTTAACATATAAAATATAATTGATGCAGATGCTGAAGGCCCAAAGCACCATACTAATTTCACACACAAGTATCAATTGTGATTGTTCTGTCAATTATTTCAGCAGGTACTGCAAGTTGATCACAAAGATTCTGCGTATTCGGTTAAAGGCAGATATAAGTAATAGCAGATCTAAAGGTTTTTCTAAGGGTCCTTAAAAATATTTAGCACATAGTATATCCCCAAAAAATTTGTTTTTACCTACAAGTTAAAATATCAAAGAGAAGTGTAATTATTTTACCTTAATATTTTTAATTAGATTAAAATTTTTCTTAGAAACATTTACACTTACTTTTAAACTATATTGATGTATTTAATGCCCAAATACTTCTTGGCTAGCAAATACTACATACAGAAAGCCATCTTCGTCTTTCTCTCTCTGATAAAGTTGTGCCACAGTCATACTACCACTTGCCATACTTCTTTGGTTTACTAAGAGAAAAAATGCTTGTGTTGGATGAAGCTGTAGCCTACGTCTGTGGATCATTATTAATCCTTAGTTAGATCAAAATTAGCCAAGTATGTCATCAAATAAGAAGCATACCGAATTATTTTGATAAGTTCTGCTACTGTCAGATAATCTGGTACCAAAAATTTCGATTTGTCAAGTACTGGTAGTTGCTTTTCTCCATAATACCGTTCAACAATAATTGGTATTTTGTTTGGGTATTGTTCTCTAATCAACTCTACGTCCGCAACTCGTTGGGCTAAAGTTTCAAACAATCACAATAACATCAATATTGATAGTACTAATATTAACTTCAGGAAACATTACTAATATTCTCAAAAACATTATATAACTTGTTAATTAAAATTAATGACAAACACGTTCATTATGAAACGCCTGTTTTTTCTCTTAATATTGCGCAAACATATATTAGTCAAATTATCAGCGAAACAATAGTGCCACTATTCAGTCCAACAAGCGTAACATCGCAAAGGAATACACTGTCTACTTTCCATTTAGTATATATTCGTTTAATATCACGTCCAAAAGAAATGCAATAGATGCACTTATATACTTACCAAACGAACGTTTTTCTTTAAACGACTTTGGCGTTAAACTCATTTTGTTTGCACTATCAGTTTCTACGACGTACCCGACGCGATATCAGCTGTAAGCTATGAAAGTATGTATTCTTGACGGGTCAAAATAACGCCAGCCTTCCAAAGGTTAGGTTAGCTTTCGTGGCCAGTGACGATACATATGTTTGCATTGCATTGTGCTGCCCTCTTGGAACTTCGTGATGCTTTTTGTAGTCGGCTACACCACAATTCTTCCTTCATTGTCTCATCAAAAACGATCTCCGTCACGAAGTACATAATATATAGAGAAGACTCGAATACGCGATAACATTACTCTATTATCGCAACATAGTATAAACTACCCTTGCAAGGAGAAGATAAACGGAACAACAGATTCCTTAAAAAAGGAAGCTTATTACACATCGAAATAACTCAAAGCAAAACCTCTGATCTTCCATTTCTCAAGGAAGCTCGAGGCCAAGAAGAAGGTTATAGATCGCAATCTAGCTAATTACTATAGTCTATGACCTCCCCTTGGCTTCGAAACAAGAATACGTGTGGACATCTGTGCGTGCGGCAAGCGCAACCGTCCGTGTACGTGAGAGTGCATGCGTGGGTGTCGCAGCAGGCGTTTCTTTATGAATAGAGAAATAGTGCTCGCGCCTAGAGTGCATCGTGGATCGGTGAGCGTGTGCTTCTGAGTGAAACCTTGTGCCGGAATCGAGTCAGAAATAAATGTGTCGGATGCGGCGCGAGAAGCGTACCGACCACTCATCGGAATCGAACGTGTGCAGGTCTCGTTAATGCACGCACGCTAGACACACATCGACGGTGGAAGGGGAAGGGGCAACAAAACACCTGTATACTGAAATATATATCGAAAGAGTCAGTGACGGTAGGAATGAAAGACAGCCGCGTCTCGATAACCGTGGCGATCGCGATGGAGGGGTCTTTACCACCGGAAGCGTCGTGCTACGTCGCCTAACCGTGAAGATCCGCGAGGATCCTTAGCGTCACGTCGCTCCTGTGTCTCTTTTCCATTAAAAAAAAAGTCGAACACACGCACGAATCGTGCGTCGGCCAGTTCGCCTGGTCGTTCATTCGTTTGTCTGGTCGTCTACCCCTTCTAAACCGTCCTGACACAACGTTTAACGGGGGTACAAAAAGAATAAACATGGTGGCGGCGCGAGAGAGATAGACGCAGACAGTGGGGGAGCGAGAAGAACGGAGACTGTGAGAAGAAGAGGGGGGGAGAGAGAAGGAGAAAGAGAGAGAGAGGAGAGAAAGAGAAGTCAGGCAGGCAGCTAAGCCAGCCAGCCAGTCAGTGTGCCAGAAGCGACGAACCTTCGTCTCGCGCTGTCTTTGTTTCTATGGGGAAAAAAATTCCGTCGTTCTTGACCATCCACCCGTTTTTCTACTCGTCCGATCGGCGCCGTTCGAGGGCCAGAACCACCGTGCCAGCCACGATTAATACCGAGGGAACGTTACAGTTGTAAACAGTTATCAAGGTGCGGCCACGTTCGTCGTGTACCGCGGTGTTTGCTTCGATTTTCATGCGTGCGGGGTCCACGACCGAGCCTGTGAGAAATTTAGTGTGTCGTCTGGCTACGCGGTGGCTCGATTTCGGCCTGAAGCCACCACGCAGGGCCGACGCGTGATATGTCGCTGCCGGTGGAATTCCGTGTGACTCAATGCCGGTGACGACCACCGGAATCGTTACGCGAACTTAAACTTCCTCGAATTTCTATGTATAGTATATGTATAAGCGAGACGATTCCAACGATTGAGTACGCAGGAATTATCGACGAGAACGAGGCATGTAAATAGAGAAAGATTCCATCCTTGACGAATATACTGCCTCGAGAAGACTAATCTTTTTCTAAATTACGATAGTATCGGAGCATCGAGGAAGTCCATCGAGCGGTGCGTCGAGGGAGATTCCGTCACCGTATGATCGGAGGATTAGTGCACGGGTATCCATAACGATCGGATCTTCGATGATCGGGAGGCGTTTGAGGACGCGTTCGGGAACGAAGTACCTTCGCGACGACTCGTACGATTCGAATCGTGTGCTGTGCTGGTCGATTGCTGTGCCTCGAGTGAGGTGAATTCGTCGTCTACGTGCAAGCTGAGGTTGAAACGTAGATACACACGCACACATGCACTAGAGTGGTTTTCATCGAGGCGTTGTATATGTGTGACGAAGGTATCGGGGGAAGGAAGCGTACCGATGGAGCGAAGTGGTCAAACTCGGCCGGCCCGGTGCCAATAACCTCCGGTTAGGAGGCAGACAGTTCTCTCGCGGCACGATGCGTTTGCCCTCGTGCACGATAGATTATAAAATTAGACGACGTTCGAAAGCTCGCGCGAAGGTAAAAGGAGCGCATCGTTTCCATGCGGTAGAGGAGGTGGAGACAGTGGCCGCCGGTGGTAACGAGCGACGAAGGGTCAAGCGACGAAGGGAATTAACGCAAGTCGGATGAATAATTCCGAGAGGGGTAGACAGCTGTGCGTCGTGGTCGGAAGTGACGTCAGACGGTGGGTTCATAGTTCCTCTTATTTTTCTCGTTCGACCGTGGAAGGGTGCGTTCTCGTGGCGACGAGGGCCGCCGAAAAGAAACGAAAACAGGGAAACGTCGACGGTCCAACAGCAACAACACCAGACACTTGTCGCCGAGCAATTTCTAGTCCGCTGCATTTACACCGAGAGCCTTTTTTTTCACCCACGACGACAGACGTATTTTTTCGACGATCGATCGTGCTTCGGACGCTGCACGCGTGAGTCTTCGCGCGTCAACGTTTTTTCTTCGAGGATCCAAGCTCGGTGGCTTCCCACGAGAGCCTACATCGAGAGCACACGCTGACACGAATCGGGAGACTTCGACTCTGATAGGTGAACGAAGCATTTTCACGCATTCTCATTTCGAAGCAGAGAGACGAGAACGAGACTGAAAGCGTTAGAACCGTTAGTCGATTAATTTATTTAAAGAACGAGTAGCCACTGCTTGGTGGAAGCACTCGAGAATCAGCTTAGCGGCGGATCGACCAAACTCTCACTCCTAGAAATCGACGTCGATCTGTAGAGGATCTAAGGACGAGCAATAAGGATCGCAATTTAGCGGTAAACTTCAACGAACCAATATGTTTTTTATCCAAACGACAATACATTGTAACTCATTAGAAAATTTAGACACAGGAAGTGCGAGAAGACGCTGAGGATAGTCGCGATCTGTTTTCTATATTACCGACTAGTGATCCACGAAGATGCCAGGAAATTCCAGAGCGTAATTCCCTGGACGAAAGTGGAAAGTTTAGCAAGGAAGCTACCCGCTACAATATTTCTAAATCGTCGTCAAATGGACACAAATGACTAGCTTAACATTATCAGCAAGCACGATCGAGATGCCCCTGTCAAGACCGAACCCGTTCGTACCCGCGAGCGCAATCTCGACCCAGACGTACATCATGTCGAGCGAGAACAATCATTTGCCACCGTTGAAGGCGAGCGCGTGGGCCCTGAAGCAGTCCACCGCCGCTGGTGGTGGCGAGTCGTCGCCTAGTCACTTGGCCCATTCTGGCCACATGGTCGGCACTCACCTGCCGAGCCTGAGCTCCAGCGCGAACAACAGCCTGCTCAGCCTGACCGGGAACTCGGACAGCCTGAACTTGAGCCTGGGCTCGCACGCCAGTCACAACTCGAGCCACAACTCCAGTCACAATTCCAGCCACAGCTCCAGTCACAACTCGCACGCACAGCCGAACGGTCAGTCGAGCACCGCGCTGGTGGTGAAAAATGGTCGCGCGGAGGGCGGCGCGAGCAGCAACAACGGTGGCAAGCCGAAGACGATCACGGTCACGCCAGACCTGGTCATGAAGCTCTACATGGACAAGCTGACGCCGTACGAGCACCACGAGATCTTCAACTACCCGCAGTTATACTTCATCGGGGCGAACGCGAAGAAAAGGCCCGGTATAATTGGTCGGCCGAATAACGACGATTATGACAACGACCAGGGTTCCTACATCCACGTCACTCACGATCACGTGGCGTACAGGTACGAGGTGCTCAGGGTGATCGGCAGGGGCTCGTTCGGGCAGGTGGTCAAGGCGTACGATCACAAGATGCACGAGTACGTAGCCCTGAAGATGGTCAGGAACGAGAAGAGGTTCCACCGTCAGGCGCAGGAGGAGATACGGATATTGAGGAAGCTCCGGGAGCAGGACAAAGACAATACGATGAATATTATTCACATGTTTGAATCGTTCACGTTCCGTTGCCACATGTGCATCACCTTCGAGCTGCTCAGCATCAACCTGTACGAGCTGATCAAGAAGAACAAGTTCCAGGGCTTCAGCATGCAGCTGGTGAGGAGGTTCGCGCACTCGCTGCTTCAGTGCCTCGACGCTCTCTACAAGAACAAGATCATCCATTGCGACATGAAGCCAGAGAACGTGCTTTTGAAGCAGCAGGGATGCAGTGGCATCAAGGTAAGTCTGACGATTTTTATTCGACACTTTATGCGGATATTACGCGTAGATCCTGAGGAAGGGGGTTGGGAAACAAGTAGCGAGCTGATTGGTTAATTGGAAGAGCATTTGCTTTGAGGTTTTCTGGAAAACTAAATAATAGCCTAGCATTTTTAATTCTGGTTTAATAGGTTAAAGTCTTTTGTATAGGTTTCACTATGTTGCAAGTCTCTCTGACTACTACAATGTTTTTTAATTGAGAAAGTCGTGAAATTTGATAAAAGTTGTTTGTGGTCTCTCAATTGTATCCAATCGCTATCATTTATCGCTACTTTCTACGCACCTCGTGCCCTGAAAACATGCTCAAGTATCAATTTTCATACAAAACGACTTTAAATTTCGGCATTATCGTGTCTCATTTCCTGAAATTGTCGGCCCGTGAAACGTAAATAGTCATCTCTCGTGGCAACATCCAATACGTTCCCCGCGGATAGAATTTTTATTTCAGCACGGTCGTTTCGTGATTAACCAGAATCTCTCGACAGACCAACAAACCCGTCGTTAGCCCAAATACCGCAAGGTATAAGCGGAATAAGCGCGACAAGCTGGCTCGCGTGCTCGCGATACGTTTCTATATAAATGTGCAACGCTGTTCGTGTGCAGACGCGGGTGGCACGGCGAAACACAGAGGTTTCGTGTTTATATCAACACGCACACAGGTCTGGTGCGCGCGCACACGTGGCCACGCGAATATCGAGGCACCGCGGAACCACAACAATGCGAGAAGATTAGCGTATTGACAAATGCAATCGCGCGTACCAAGTGTCCTTGTCCTCCGCAGTAAACTCTGGGGAACGATGCACGTCCATGCGGCCGGCGTCGTATTATCTCGCCCTCTGCGGTCTATAGAGTTTACAAGCACCACCGTTGAACTTTCGACCGAAGCCGCTCCGCGACCTTGCGAGGTCGACCGTGCACAGTTTCGTTGCTTTCATATACCGCTAACGTGGGCTATTATTGGCTCGAATTATTGACATCGAGATGACCACTTCACCGGCAGATGCGTGTCAAATTATAGACCAATGAATGTTTTACCCCTTAGGTAGCCTTTCGACTTTTCGGTGAGAATATATTTCTTATTTAATATAGAATTATTACACATATTGTACAAGTATATGCATTTATTGAGGTATAGACTCTGGCTGCTAGTAAAGGTATATTGATCGGTACTGCGTAGTGAATGATGACAGGAGGGGTATGTGTAGTAAGAGCAAATAGAGTCTTGGATTTTGGTATTCTTGCGGTGATTGGTTTGGGCGAGGCGAATCAGTGAATGGGGAAAAATTTGGGAAGGGCCTTTGTTACTGAGGGGGGTATGCGGTTGTCGCGGCGTGGTCTGGCTTAGTTGTATCGCGACTTTTGGCGGTGTCACATGGGAGGGAATATACTGTGGGACAGTGTGGTTATATTACCTACTCTTGTGTATATTGCAAGTGCTAATATCGTGAGTAGATTTATACAAGTACTGTTTCGCTGTGGTGCTCTTATATTAGTTTCTGTCTACACAACTGTACGAGTGTTTCGTTATCACGCTACAACTACAGAGCTTTCACGTCATTATTCTGTAGCTGTATATCTACTTTACTATCATTCCATAGCCTCTTGATTTTTGTGCTACTGTGAGACTATTATACTACTCTGTGTGGACTACGTCAGTATGCTACATGTATAGCTGCTGGGTAGCTATTTTAACACATCGAGTTCCTCGTGAATTTAACGTGACTTTCTACTCAGACCGCGTGGGCCACGTTGTTACATTTTTTTTATACGAAGTTATTAAAACAACCCGAGTGGAAAGCCAAGGGCGGGTCATCGATAGCCCACGTGGCATTCAACATGCTAAATTTATCCACGTTTTTACTACATTAGTAGTTGAAGTTTTTTCTACACTCTTACTGAGTCCATTATTACATACGTATTTTTGTAACAGTGACGTAACTAAAAAATTACAGTCTCTAGAGAAATGAGATCCTATCGTCATTTAGTGCAAGAACCATTCTTTCTATAGACACGACTAACTAAAAAAGCAGCAAATTTTTTAGTTCTGTCATTGTTTGTAGGCAAGTGAACAATGTGCTTCAACTATGTATGTACTACTAATTATGAGACTATCCACTTTCTAAACAGTTTATCTCGAACAATTCATTCTACGCTAGCGTTCCAATCGTAACCCCATATTAATCTTCCAATAAATCAATTTCTCATTTTCGTTCCAATTGATAACATGATCGGGATTAAATTGGTTTAATGAACTGCAGAGGCTGCATAAACTCGATCGCGCTCGCGATATGATCTTCGCGTTACTCGACGGTAATAATATTCATCAGTCGTGCCGATACCTCTTCAACCATGCAGATCGAGCTCGGACTGTTATCAGATGTTTTGAATAAGGCTGCGACGAGGGAGGAAGGCAGAAGGGTTGGGCGGAGATTGCTAGGCGATCAGGCGAGGTATCGCGATCAGTGAAGTGTGAATCGAAGATGAATGCAGGGAAATAAGTCGAATTTCTTCGAGATATAATATTCACGCTGAACTTGTTGCCATTCAATTCGTCTCTTGCTCTCGCGATATAAAAGATTCAATATATTCGAATAATTCGAGGCGGCATTCCTCGAAGGTGGAACGATATCCAGGTGTCTAGAAAACTTCTCAAGCGTTCTGTGAATGCCGCTATTGTTAAAGGTTATTTAATAATTTCATTCTTTGTAAGGTTCCAAGAAATTTAATTTTGAAGTGCATTATCACTTACTTGAAGTTAGATGTTCGAAGTTTGTAAAAGGTCGCCTAACCAACTTTTAATGAGTGTAATGTAATAGGTATCTTATCATGGTGGGAGTCTTGCAATTAGAAATTTTGTGCAAGGTCTTTATAAAGTCTTGGAGCAATTAGGATCCTTGAAAATAAAAAATGTATAACCACATCTAGATTTGAAATTTTTATTTTAATTTTATTAGAATTATCTATTTCTATTATTTTTATTATTTTAATGTTCCCGATATACTTTTGGAGTTATACTTAAATTTTACGAAACGTTCTGTGTATATTCGAAGTGATTGCTAGCTCATCGCTAATTGTTATAGAATATTATACAAGCATCGTCGCGTTCGAGTTACAAATATTTAACTTACGGGAGAACATTTGACCGTTTCGCTTCTTCAATTTGACTTTCCTAATATTTAAACACGTTCAGTGCTTCTCTCGAGTGCTGTCTTATCGCACGAATATTCATTGACTTCCCATAACGAGGAATCCTCAAGGCTGCATAGGATATCTCATTTTACGTAATTATGTTCCCAGTTAGCATTCCATTGTTCTCGATCTCCGTGACTTATCGCCTCGATTTCTCTTCTCGACCCCGTGCTGCCCCGTGGAAAAAAATAAGGAAAGACGAAACTCCGTGAGGAGTCCTCATAGAGCCTTCGCGGTAGTAATCGAGCTTCAAACGAACCTCGTTGCAGCGCCCGTAAATTAGACGATACGAATGCAGAAAGGAAGCATAACTAACGAGAAAATACTATGGGCTATGTATGTTTCGTCCCGCAGGAAGTTGAAGTTTATGGCGATTTGTTCGAAGTGTCGAGTCTTTAAGAACTCACATGCTCGCAATTTCTAGCGTATGGTGATGATGTAGGTATCGTGAATCAGGTTTTACAACTATCCTCTAATATTATGTATCGGGTCGTAATACACACTCCGTCGTTGCTTTTCGTCAAGCTAAATTAAGATATCAAGTACCCGTTAATTTGACGGAATTGCTCTCGCTGCTAGATTTTTATTCATCATTAATTAAAGATATCACCTTTTAAAATGAGACTAGGTGAACTGGCGTACGATTTTTTGTCGATAAGTTACAGCAATTCAAAAATCGACAATTTTTCGGTCTCAATTTAATGATCCTTTACCTTCGTGGACGAGCGTATATTGAAAATAAAAATACGTGACCTATGTTTCTTTGCCTCTCGGCCACAAATTTAATTAGCGGGATAAAACTAAGAACCGATTCTCGAGAGAATATTTCGTTGTGGATTGTAGAACTTTTATTTGTCGTTGTCGTGAAAAATACGAATGATTCAGTTTCCAGTTCACGTAGCCCGCGAGGGTAACAAGATCAAGCCAGAGTTTTCTGCGCGAGTCGTTTCGTTTCGATAAAAGCGCAGGAAGTCACACTGAACGAGTTCATTCCCACCGTCGGGCTTCCCTGTAAGGTGAGTGTCTGCGTACCTTTGCTATCCTGTTGATCGATGAAAATAGGACCGATTATTGCGCATTCTGGAATCACCCGAGGAAAACTGGTTCTAAGTCGCTGACTACCGTTACCCATTAGTAGAAATTATCGAGAGTACTTTTAATAATCTTACAATTAGATGGCCTTGGGTTGATGCGATACTAGCATAAGGTAGAGTATAATAAGCAGGTCTTAGAGTTAAGTGGATGAAAAACATCGAATCTGCAAAGTGATTTTCTTCCTGGTTCTTCTTTCGTATCAGATGGGAACACTTCCAAACATGGACTCAGTTTTGTAATTTCTGATCTGCGGATAAAACGTATGGTAGCAAAGTTGCATCAAGATTTTGGTACACTCAAATTGATAGACCCTCTGTTATACTTTCATGTTGACTGTTGCAATAGAAAACAGAGTAGTAAAAATGGAAGATAATATCTAGGATTACGTGTAGTCGACATTCGTAAAAAGATTTCTATTTTTTTACTCCAGCAATTTTTATAGCTATTCAATTTATAGTAATCGACGCTTCCTATATCCAAATATTTTCTGAAAATATCGAGAGAGTTCAAGAGAATTGTCTTCTTCCTTCTTTTGTAATAAGTACTAAAGAAAGAAGTTGGCATCCAGCTGGTTGTTTTGGTATTTATCGACAGCACAGTGAAAGGGAGGAAAGGTGCTTCTCTAGACGTCGTCGATTGCAGTGGACTCGAACCTCGACAGAGCTGGAGACGGCCAATTAATAATCGTATTGCCGCTTCGGATACCAATCTCGATAAAGGGAGGTGAGAATTGAGTGAGGCCTCATCCAAGTGTCCATTAACCGTAGTTAGAGAATCGGTGGTATTGACGCGTAAGTGGTTGCCGCATCGACGAACTGGCAAATATTCCAACGACCAACTAAACGTCGAAAGTGTGGATACTCTTTTTGGACCATCGACATCCTTCTTCCTTTTTTCTTGATCTTTGATTTTATCTACTGCTTGAACTGATTATCGGTACTTTCCACGCTCTTATTATACATTTAGCATTGCATCCAATAATTAAATTTCAATCACACAATTAAAATACAAGAGAAAGTATATATTTAACTGGTGGAACTCTTAGATATTGCAGGGTTTCTGTAGTCTTCAATCAGATTTCTCTAATACGTATTCGAAGTCAGTGGAATATGCTATGAATTTTTGACAGAGGAATCGCGTCATAGATTATTATAATCTCTAAGAACAGTCTAGCCGGAAGTATCTGTGTACACACGAGATAATTGAAACCGTACTAATGATTAGATTAAAAGCTCGGGGCGGGAATTTACATCGGGAGACGGTCAATTAATCGTAATGTTATTAAATCGACTCTTGGTAAGGGTTCATGAATTCGATACGAGCTATAAGTACCTATTACTCGCAGTTACTCCACGGATATTGCCATACTGTCGCGCACAGCTTGCCCCTCTGCGTGTGTACGAGCTGTACAGCACCGATACGAAGTGTACACGGGAGTAAGTTGATAGCGATACGAGCACGCGTTTAAATGAGTCAATTTTAGGCTTCGTGTCGTGGGAGAAGACGCCTTAACAACTGCCATATCTAGGGATACCTTCAGAAATATATTTCTTTCGAATGCAATGTGTTTATTCTATGCAATCATGGGCTATGGTAAAGAGTAATTGCTCCTATTAGCTCTCAGCTAATCAAGTACGATACAGGATAAAAATACAAGGGGAGAACACATCGAATCATTCGTCAGTTCAATCATCCACAAGTAGAATAATCTGTCGTTTCTTCAGTCGCGTCCCAGTAGCTTTCCTCTCTTTAAGCATTACTCCCACATTGTACATCTTCACTTCTCAGCCTAAATATAAGCACACGCGGTCGCTCCCCAAGATCTATTTTTGAATTCGTTTCTACGACAGCCTTTCCCTTCTTCCGATACGCAGGACGAGAGCCGATCCTCTTCGCCGTGCTCTTTGCTCCTTCTTCACGGTCCTTGTTTCCTGTCGTATTTTCGCTGACGAAAAGTTTCCTTCGCTCAGCGTTGCCCCATTCAGCCGCCAAGTTTACCGTGACAATGTCGAGTGAAATAAAGGGTCGAAGGCTGCTTGAAGGTTTCGCCAGGTACTGTTCGGGAAGTCGTTCTTGGAAAGGAAGTTTTGGGGGAGGCGGCCATGCGGGAACAATGCTCGAGCAATGCTGCGACTTAGTTTCGCTCGAGGATGCTGCCTCGGGGTTATTGCCACTCAATTCGTGCAGGCGGAAACGAGACAGATTGCTGATAGCTAGTTTTCGAGGTAGAGGAGTTTGTTAGAATACTGGGAATAAGAAGGGACTGGAAACTAAGGGGCTCTGGAAGGGGAGGTTAAAGGAAAAGGAGTAGATTATGAATAGCTACTTTCGAAAGCTGAGTTTCGTGGAGTACCTACTGGAAATAAGAGGCTAGGAGTTAAGGAAGTGGGAAAAAGAGATTAGAGAGAAGGAAAAAAAGGAAAAGAAAGGGTCAGGGGCGTGGGCCGCGGGTCAGGAGACCCCTTGATTGCCTATTATATAAAACTTTCGTGTAATCTAATTGTAATGAATTTTACCTCTTGGGAAAAAACGTAGTGGGCACTCAAAACGATCGAAATTGATCCTTGTGTGTAGAGTATAGGCGCAGTTACCTTAACTGCTATTATTAAAAGTCAATAAATTTCTCATAAATAGAGGCTTCATTTAAAATTTCATTAAAGATCAAAATATTGGCCTCACATTATATGGGATTACCAGAGAAACGAAGCAATTTCAGGAGGAAAACGAGTTTTTAAATCGACCTGCAGTTATCACGCGTAAGCTACACGTGACGAAGGTAGGAAGAGTCTGTTCTACTTACTTCCGGGCGGTTTCATTCTGGGACATTCTACTACGAAGCGTTTTAAATAGCGGTAGCCGTAATTATGCGGAAAACAGGATAAATATACTTAAACGTGGCGCGGCCTAAATGTAATTGGCGAAGAGGTGCAGGAAGGAGGCTCGAAGCTACGAAGACACACGGATTAGCGGGGAGCTCGGTCGTAAAAATAGGGAACGAATAGGTTTCTCTGTTCACCTATTAATAGCTCGTTGCGTCGATAGCCACGGCTCTGATCCACGATTCTAGTTTATCGGAAATTTACGTCACTAATCGGGCGCATCGCAACCTCAACGAAAAGATACGATTGTTCCGCGATCTCTTCCTGGGAATTCCATTATATTTTACCGTTACGTATCCTTCGATTTAATATAAAAAAAAGGTGGATAAAGATGATAAAAATCCCTTCTGGAGAATGGTCGATTAGAAAGAATATCCAAAAGAAGCATGGTGAAACGATACAAGCAAAAGGTATACTATAATACCAATTAAATCGGAATGAATGAATTTTAATCCTACTCATTTTATAGGGTTTCTTATTGAACGCTTAATGAGTACGGTAATGATGGTATACCGGTACTCCGTTTTACGGTTTGTTACAGTATCCGAGGAAGAGAGAGACAGAGGGAGAACATGTGTGCGCAGGTCAGTGGACTCTAATAGGTAAAAATAGCGGAAGAAAGTAAAGGAGACTAGCATGCTCGTTTCGGGATACTGTCATTCTAGCCTCACTGTTCCCATCGGGAACAGATCTTGTTAGTAGTAGTGCTTCTTAAGCTGTACTCGCGACTCATGCGTTCCTACACACTCAGTTGATGCATAAGTTTGTGCTGCGTCGCTTCTCCCTTTTTTCGATATCAGTTTTTATATTTATACTCGGAAATGTTATTTTATGGTATCACGTTTATGATATACATACGTGTCTTTGTTGGATTCATTAAGTTTAGAACGTGATTTATGGAGATTACTAATGATGGGATATCAAGCTGAGAAAAAATAACATTTTCAATATCTGCTTTTGTATGTAATAGAAAAAGCCCACCAAAGAAGTCACCATTATTGACTTATAGGGGAAATTCTATAACCCAGAGGATAACTTGGAAATGGTGCAAATGTTTGATGAGGATTCCCATGGTGTGGTATGTTCTGTCTCCATTAAAGTTTGATGGACGACCGCGGCGAGCACAGGTATTGAGTAAAAAATTCTGTCTCTGAAATGGGAAAGCCATTTCTGGGGTGTCTTTTAGACTCAAACATTTTCCCCCACTGTCAGAAATATTCTCCTTTTTCGACTCGACACTCTCATTTCTGATCTCTATATAAAAAAACGTACCAGTAATTTAATAAATCCAACAACACGTATGTATAAGAGGAACGTGATGCTATAAAATAACATATTTCGATGCATGAATACCACCAATTCCACCGAGGAGAAAAATGGGAGAAGTGAGGCGGTACGAAGTTACGCATCAACCCAATATGTGCAGGCTCGCGCCACAGCCGTTCTGTTCGAGTGACGAACTGTACGGAAGCAACCTCGATATTTACTCGCGTCGTTAATGGAAAAATGGGCGAAAGCGTGAACGCAAAATTGCTGCGCCGCTGCTCGTGGCAGCGCCGTTTCGAGACCGCCTTTTCCTAGGAAATTTGTTAGCCCCGCCAGGTTCCTTCATTTCGGTGATTAAAACTTTTTCGCTGAGGGCTCAGCGGCGCGTTCGCTGAAAATTAATTCGGCTGTCCTGGTTTCACCACGCCGTTCCGAATAATCAGGGGATCACCTACTCAAACAACTTTATCTCTCGGCGAAGCCCCTAATATCTTAAAAGCTCACAAAAGATCGACAAAGAGTGTCCAGGTAACGCAGGGTCGGAGGATCAGCCCTCCCTGTGATAAGGTGAGATAAGGGAGGGTGTTTGTTTCAACTTGGATCTTTATCTAAGGGTTCACTAAGGTTGTTCCGTGTGTTTACATTAGATAACGTGGAATTACGTACTTCGAGGAAGTTCTTTGGCTTACGCGGGTTTGTTTTCCTGCAGTTCTTTGGTGTTGTGGGCTTTTACAATGTTGCTGTGTTTTCGAGTATGTAGGTGGATGAAGTCTACTTCAGTTCTATTGCTGAATTCTTTGGATCACGATGAATGTGTTGCTACAGTATTTGCTGCGCTCTAGTACATTATGTACTTTCAAGTTTAGGAGAAAGTTGGGGGTCAGTCTTTGTGGACGGGTGGTATCGACTTTCGGAGTACAAACATGATATTTTAGTTATTCTATATTACCTTCTTAAACTTGAAACTTGATACCTGATATTTGACACTTGGGAAATCTGAAGAATTTGAGAAACTTTGAGAGATTGAAGAATATCTGATACTGGAATTTGAAAACCTTGGAGAACTAGAAGATTCTCATTAAAATATTCTAATAATGTAAGTCCACCGAATTAAATCATGCGACGCCAAAATTGTCACAGCACGTGCCTCCAGTTCAACACTTAACGATTCATCTTCTGGACTCCCACGTTCGATTCATTCTCCAGAAGCAACTGGAGACCCAGGAACCCCTAATTGTTCCAGGCATCGTGCAATTTAAAAGCCATTAAGTTGTCCGTCCCCCGACTAAGATGTAACTTAAGATTCAATAAGTAGCCACGCGCCTCTATATCGTTACGTTGAACGTTTTCGATCGTCGACTGGTAGCCGAACTCTCTTCATTGTTCCGAGGCTAATTGAGCTGCGCCCACTTGAGGCGTAGTTAGACGAATGATACCGCTTCGGTGGCGCTTAAATCAGGACGCAAAGTGGTCACGTAAACGCGTTACACGTGGTTTCGCATTTATTTTTTACGGTCAATTTTTACAGTTAGCATCTTAACGAATCTACGCCGACTGGTTTTTCGATCGAGCCGAACAATGGCGTGTTATCGTTAAAAATGCGATGAGAAGATTTACTGGGAAAAGTTCAGCGATGCGTTTACCAATACGTGGAATTTTCGAAACGAACCGTATCGTTGCGCGCGTTGTTTCGTTACTTCTATTTGTAGAATTTCAATAAATCGACGTACATTCATTTCTTCCTTTTTCCACGTTCAGTTGGTTACGTTGCTGGACAACTGATCTCACGGCACAAGGAAATTTGAATTGAACTTATTATCGAAACAATTTATCGTTTATTTACGAGTCGAAACATCAGTCGTATTTATTATATACGATTGTTCCACGTCCTGTTTTGTTTTCGATGCAATATCAGGACACTTATTGCCTCTGCCCTCATTGTTTCCACAGATAAATTATTTACCAACGTTTCGCCGCGCAGTTTTTATGAAATATGTTCAGGAAGCACATAGTTTAAGATTATTGGAGAATGATTCAGATATATCTGCGATAAGATATCTATAAAACTGGTTAACTGTAGTAGCTTCCGAAGTATCAACTTCTTGCTATGTATTTTAATTCTCGGCTAGTGTGGTGAAATCATTATCTCTTCACTCGTTAGATATCAATTTATTTGAAAACAAAGGAAGATTTCATTTCCATTGCTGGAAGAAATTGAGTAGTGCAGGCGGTAGAGTTTCATTAATTCATTATTTAAAACTCTACGGAAGCAATAAACCTTATAGAAGTTTCTCTAGGGACTCTTGAAATAATCAGTGCATGACAGTTTTCTCATAATGAAAAGTTCAAAACTTTTTTTTACTTCACTACATTTTCATAAAAAATGTTCGTTGTACCATCCTTTATTCGATGGATCTGTGATTCTGAATCACCCTGTACAATTCGCCATTGTGTAAAGCTCGTTCTCGTTGAAAGGGTCGCCCTAGACCCGATTTTTGTCCGGTGACTCTTCGGTTCTTTCTGCGGCCTCGCTTCAGTGATCCTGCACGTTGGCGGAACGGTATCGATCGCTGAATGAATCGAGCCTGTTCATTGTTTCGATACTTTAATCGAGCATACGACGCTAGAGCCGGGACGTTACCGCAGAGACCAGCCTGTGGCACTTCCGTGACACGGAGGACTGGACCGGTTTTCCATGCTGGATACGAATTGCTCGCTCCTCCTTTTGCTGACTCTCTGCACACCATACCGTACCAGCTTATACATATACATACCACATCCCGCTGCTGGAATTTTCTTTCACGGGTAAAACGTCTGTTTGCACTTGCCTGCTCTTGCGTGTCATCTAACTTTTTAACGTTTTTTAAATCTTTTTAAAAATTCGAATTTTTAACGGGCATTTTTTCAAATTTACTACGGTTATTTTATTCAAATTTTTAATTGCCGTTTTTACCAATTTTGCACATGTTGAACGGTTATTTATTCAAATTTTCAACGGTCATTGATTCAAATTTATGACGGTTATTGATTCAAATTTGTAACGGTCATCTTTTTAAATTTTTAACGATTATTTTTTCAAATTTTTAACGGCCAGTACCTAAATATTCAAATTTTGTAAATTTTTTCATATACCTACAAATTCTTCCTCATTTCACACGCAGATGTAAGAAAGGACAACAGCCGATCTGTGGTTCCAAACCAGTTATCTCGATTATTTCGCAACTTCCGCTCCGAAGGCCTGCTGAAAGCTGAACGTCGTCCTGCGTTTCAGCCTCACTGCAATATTTCAAGGATCCTACCTCAAAAGAAGTTTCCCTCTGCCACTCACGCGAATTGCCGTCCACCACAGAAAATCGGAGCAACATTCGTAGAAACTGTTCCTAATTCTCCGCTCTACTAAGAACAAGGTTCAGAATGCCAAGCATTAGCTAGTCCCGCGATGAAGACGCGTTTCACTCGGTAACATTTTCACCGTCCGGAGCCCTCAACTTCCTCCAATTTTCGCGGCTTCCGGTTGCAGAGATAAGGGAGAGCCAGCGTCGCCATCCAGCCGCAACCGCCTGTTCGATAAACCTGCTACCATAGCCACTTATCCATCCTGTCCAGTGCACGCAGTATTGCTTTGTTGGAGTTATGCAACGATTCTTTCATCCCCCTCAGTAGGAGGGAAGAAACGGCAGGGCCGTCTGGACGGAACAAAAAGGAGGGAGGAAGGCCGTCTTCAGGATGACGTAGAAGCTAATCGTGCGTCTAGTGCAACGTCGCGTGACTAACGAGAATAGGGGAAGGGGTGAACAAAATTACGTCGAGGCATGATGGAAAATTAATTGGGAAACCGCGTACCACGGCTCTGTTCTCCGTAGCAGGAAAACAAGGAACGCTCGAAAAAGGCTCCGCGCTCTAGGACAATGACCACGACAATGAGGACAATTTCATCGACCAGCTAATTCCCCGGGTGGCGGTTACTGGTTCATAAATTCCACGGGGCAGCCTTACTTGAGGAAGTTGCAATAACCCACAGTGGTCTGAAACGATTCTCTAGCCGCGAAAAAAGATTTTGATCATTTTCAATTATTTACGCAGTTTAGGTACGAGTGATTTCCTATATTCTTGTGGTCCCTTATTTGGAAAGGAATGCTATTCGTATAATTTGTGGTGGTCAGAGAGCCCTTTTGGAACGCTGTGCACAACAAGTAATTTTCCAGTTCCCCTTTTCTCGGGCTGCACTTCCGACCTGGAAATATCGCGATGAATTTTTAAATTAATCGCGACTTCCCGATCGAGTTAGGCGAAGTAGGACAGGACGACAGCGGGAAGCCTCGAATCTGCCACGGAACCGACAATTTATGCACTTCGCCGCGGAATTTTCGTAATTGAGAGGAAACGAGACGACGAGAAGGGGTGGGGTTACGAAGAAGTTCCGAGGAAGCACTTCCTAGAGAACCTGGGACGAAAGTCCGGGTGAAATCGTACCAACGACGACGGTTAATAATTCATTATTGTCGGCCGCTTACCAACCTGTTATCGTACCCGGATTCCACGCCGTAAGTTATGGAATTTCGTTAATTAGCCACTCGTCGAGCATGAAGATTTCAATGGTTACGTAGGAAGCCGAGCGCAGTCGTTGCTTGTTGCGTTATTACGAGCGTTTCGTGGTGTGAAAAGTGAATTGATATTGTCCCGATGCGATAGTTGGAACTTGGTGATATATAACAGAACTCGGATTATCTCTAGCGTTATTCTGTACGAATGTGGTAATACGTGGTTTCCAAATACAAAAGCTCATGGCTGAGTTGTTATTATCTGAACTGCAAGTGAAGTCTCAAGTATTTGAACGTATATTGTTATAGCGTGCTTCAGTTTTCCAGACGTCAGCTCGTATTATCGATACTAAGTAGATGCTGGTAGGGGAGAGTTAGTGAGCTTCTGTTATCCAAACTTCATCGATAAATATAGTGCAGTATGTATTTGTGATTTTATGGTAGAACTATTGAACTCGCATTTTCAAAAACGTGATGCCGTTTTATCTGATAACCAGAAATAGGTATTTCAATAAACGGAGTTGTAAGGTACTTCATTGAGTAGCGCACAAGGAACAATGCTCATGCTTCCTTTCAGATTTTGCACGATCCTTCATTCTCTCCAGCCAGTTCTTGATTATTTAATCAACCCTCGCGGTTCGCGAAAGTGCCCCGCGCCATTTGTGCTCCGCAGAGCCTCTCCAACTTGGGTTTTCCTCTAACTCCCTCTAACTCTCTTCAATCCACTTTGACTGACTTGGAGTCGTTCCAACCTGCTTCAACCCGTCCGAGCAGGCCGGAACTCTCGAGGGCGGATCGTTTCTCGCGGACTCCAGGTTGGAACCCGAGGCATACCTGAACGATGCATCATCGATATCCTTGAGCGAGCAGCGAACGAATGCGCTTTTCGAGGCGCTTCTTGGCCCGAGCTTAATGCCCAGGCCATCCTCAGCTCTCGGGGACAGTCACTTTGCAAGAATCACTTACGGAGAAAGATTGCGTGCAATAAACGTCAACGCGTCGAAGGGAACGTTATTTACGGAGTACGTCGGCGCCGTTCGAGTTGCATTTCCGCGACTTAATATTTACAGCGAGTCTCTCGATGCTCTTACCCTCCGTTAATTATCGTGATTACTGGCCGACCGCGGGCACGGTCGGTAAATAACGTTAACTGCTTAACTACAGAAGACGCGAATGTAATTGATACTCGAGGCACGTTTTACGTCGCGGATGCTTTTCAATTGCAACGCTTTCTGTTTTCCTTTCCCCTCCCTTTTTCTCTTCCACCTGCCCCTATTTCCTCTACCCCTATTCCTCGAATGCGATTTCTAGTTCCAATCATTGTTCCCTTGCGCGTGCATATTGAAACATCGATCCTAACGATAGGCGGGGGTGGAAAGAGTGGCCGCGCAGGCCGTACGGGAGGGGGGAAAAATAGAGCAAACTGACAACGGAAACAATCTGTATATCCAACAATATCCGGTTGGCCGCCGTCAAGAGCAGCCGTCCGTCGTTCACAACTCTGTTTACGGCTCGTTAAATATTGATACTTCCATTTTACGTTCACGCAAACACCGGTTTGCCCAGGTAGTTCCCGTTTCGCCGCGTTACGCAAAAATATTTCGGAAACGTGATCCTACCCACTGTTTACATTCCCCACCCTGTTTTCGTTTCTACCATTGCTCTGTGGGAGTTATTTGCCTCCCATGGAGAGTTTCTGATTGCAATTTTCTGTCACTAGTCCTCATGGATCGCGAAGAACAGGCACAGCATTTTGTGTATTTTAATTTCTTTTTATCAGCTTATGTTTTGGAGAGGCTAGGGAAGCAGGAGAAAAGCAGCTCAAGAATCACCACTGTGACAAATATTGATACTCAGATTAATCAAGTACTGTGATTATTAACTCTTCGAAAGTTCGTGTCGCTCTTAAGGAAAAGTTCAACTAGAACATAAACGCTAGTTTTAACGCATTTCGGATAATCCGAACTGTCAATCAAAGAGTAATGCAATAATATTTTCCTTCGTTAAAGTTTTCCCTGTCCATTAAACGTTTCTGGCAAGGCGTCCAGAGTAGGAGTTCCGGTTAAGTGTCCAACTTTCCACTAAACTATTTTCTCGAAAGCATGTCCGGGTGTTTCTACCCCTCCAGGGAATTAAGCACTCGCACTTGCAATTAATTTCACAGTTATTTTATTTACGCTCGGTTCAGACCTTCGCTGTTTATTATTGCTGCACGCGACTCAATCGCCCTCGACGCTCCTCATCCTTCTAATATGAATATAATGCAGAGAGAGATATTAAAATTCTATGGTAGACCCGATGCTCGCCTCGATGTACCGTATATGAGAGCGTCGATTGTTTCCCGAAGATGAAGCATCGACGAACCATGGGGACGTGGCAGCTGAAGTATTTCCGGTCAGATGTAATGGCCGACCTTGACAATAACTCGTCGTTGGTGCCCGTGACCAATTTGACGGTGCCTCGCCACGATTTTACAGCAAAGTGAGCTCGCTTAGCTGACTCATGTTATTGTTCGCGTCGCGTGAGAATGAACGGATAAGGATCACGTGGAAGTTCAAAATTTATTACTTTAAAGGAAAGTATTCCAGTTGCATCTTTCGGGAAAGGTCTTATCTCTTCTGAAAATTTTATGACGATGGTCTAAAGAATTTTTTTTTCAATTAATTGGGAGTTTGGAAATCTTTAAAAGCTTTTCTAAAATTGGTTGATGCTCTAGGAATTTATTTACCTCTTTAGAGACAAAAGATAGAAAAAGGAAAAAATAGTTCCAAAAAAACGTAAGATCATTGAGCCTCTGTGGAAATAGCACTCTAATGTTTCCTGTTATGAGTGACATAATAGATGATATTGGTTGGGGTCAAATGAGTTTCACATTTAGAAATTATCAAGTCGAATGAACACATAACGAGTGCAACCAGTTAGCATATTACTATTTAAGAATAAAGTTTCCAGGTAGTGGGTATAGCACATGAAAAAGATCAAACTAAAAGACCACTTTACACACCATGTAGCTGCGACTACCATACGTTCAGGTAGCATGAAGTGCGTGCAACTACTTTAAGCACTCGGGGCATTAATGTTTTCGCCCAATTTCTGCAGTATACAGCTCTTCAGAATAATGAGGCAGCTAGATCCTATCGCGCTACATATTTCAGGGAACTGTTTATCGATCGTACAGTCAATTCAGAAGCAGCAATCAGGACCGAGATAACCACTTTGACTTTCCCTGCAGTCACTGACGCGACGGTGACTCAGAGGTCCCTGTGGTTATGGCCCCTGGGGACAACGATTCGACAATAAAGTGGATCACTCAGCTGTGCAACAGGACGATTGTTTCGAAACGAATCCTGAGTGACCTCACCTTAGTATGCTAAGGGTAGGTAAATGGAATAGGTAGAAGAGTAGATAAAGATAGAGTTGATTTTATTATTATTACTATAATTTTTTACGATCTTGTTTGAGATCAGTATTCCGACTCTCTCAGATTCTGTAGTTGAATCCAAAGCTAGGAATCCTCTAGGGTTACAGGGTTTCTCTAGGTCTTATGTATAGAATCCTACAAGTCCTCTATACCAAATCCTATGGATTCTGAGTAATCTTGCGAGTCTCATATTGTCTACATTGACTTCAACATAATTTGTAGTAGGCATAGGTACTTCAGAAATTCAATACAGTTCCATAGTCTACCTTCAACTAGAATTTAGTTTTACGGACCCCAAGTGATTGCTATAGAATCTCATGGGACCTAAATTGCATGCACCAGGTCACACGTGTTTCAATTCACTTGTTTGGTGTTCCACAAGTTTCTCGACTATGCAATATTCTATGAATACAGGATCGCCTGTGTCAGGTTTCTTACCTCGTATATCATTTTCAATTGCACCTTTAGAGGGACTTAAGAGTCTTTTATCCTCACGAGTGTCTTCTGTAACAAATATCTAGAATCATAAATTTGCTGTTACTTAATCGCTGTGATCAATTTATTCAAAGAAGGATACACGAACAAGGAACAATTTCCTATATTATACTTGTTAAAACTAAGAAAGCTGAAGCTCCTTAATACTCATCCAGCCAATACATATTAATTACAGGTGGTAGAATAGTTGCCCATGGAAACGTTCAATCTACCTGTTCTTCCTGTTACGACCAATTATGAGGTGTGCTCTCTTTTGCGTCTTGGGTTGCCTTGTAACATTGTATAAATACACGTCAATCAGGATAGTTTCAAGCCCTGCTTCTATCGAACTACTTGGATATTACGTAACCTGTTTCTATTTAAACGAAATTTCTTTTTAGCTAGCCACGCCAAGGTGAATTGAGTCGTCTTATTAACTCAGTAATCACACGTTTCAATTGTAATATCGATTCTCGTCGTTCGTTTTAACTTCCGCTCGTCACAACGTGGTTAGAATGTTCGGTGACCCGAGGACCTGCCGCGGAACCGTGACCTTTATTAAAATTCTAGTCTTCTGCAATCTCTTTTCCAGTCTTTGGATCTCCACTGATACTTCGAACATTTCACAAACAACTAATCGAAGTTACAAATTCGATACGAATTATTACTTTACCCTGGTCCAATTCCACCCTTCAGGAACAGAGCATTTCACCTGCAGACGAATTAAAACCTTATATCTTTTAACTAAATGGTAGAAACGTATTCTACAATTATCCAGAGTTTAAAAACAAATTGTGTTAAATAAAGACAGTTTTACGGGAGGAATTAATTTAACAATTTTCAGACAATTTCGCTCGAGTAGAAAGTTTCTAAATTCAATATTAAAATAGACACCGTCAGGTTCCTAAGAAAATAGAAATTCGACGAACAGAGTGGTCACGTTTTCGTTCACACCGTTGATTACGGATACGTCAAAGGCATACACTGCCTTAATTGCACTCCCTTTAAATGCTGTCGCTCCACGCGTTGCCCCTGCCGATACCTTTCCCCATTGTACCGTCGAGAATCCGTTTAATCGTGTTACTGAACAGTGTTCCGTTAACTGGCGAGAATTTGCTAACGGCGCCGACGAATTTTAGTTGTCAATCCCTTTTCCGAGAAAAAACCGTCTGTTACTCTACCTCGAAACCATGAAAATGTAGAAACTTTATACGCGATAATTAAGTTAAAAAATTGTAGAATTGTAGAATTGTAGAAAATAATTGAAATGATTATGTTCTATTATCGAAGTTCAAGCCGTTTCCATTCGAAAAATCACTGTTTTTTCAAATATCCCAAACTGATATCGAGTATCAGTCGAACTTTATTTAACAACCCCTAATTTCCCGAAATCCATTACGTTCATTTGATCAGGGAAATTCGTGGGAAACACATTGCCATGGGTGCAATCCTTGGGGCTACGGTTTCCAAGTCAATATTGTCCAAGTTGCGGATCATATCCACCTGGGGGAACGATTTCAACGCTTTTCGAAACAAATCGCCGTCGAATTTCATTTTCCAATTTTTCACCATAGTGGAAGAGCTTGCGTTACACCGATAGTTGAAACAACCAACCGTAACGATGAAACGGATATTGAGCGCACGCGCCTCTCTCCTTCTCCCTCCGCTGTGTACATACTTTTCGTCGATGAAATATTGAAAACAATTCTGGTGCGCCGGCTCGACACGCTATTCGACAGCTCCCGAAACGGTATTGGACATAATTCCGCATGGCTGGCCGATAAGTCGTCCTATTCGCGTCGACGCGACGCAGTGACGATAACAACAGCTCCTGGGGCGAGTTTCGAACGACAGATTTTCTTGAGGCTCTCCTCGGTGAGTTCGCGTGAATAAGTAGCGCGCACTGCCACCACCTGTTACCTCGGAAGCTAAACAGCCGTTCCAATTAGGGGAATGAGCTTCTTTTTATCGCCGTTCCCGCAGAGGAATGAAAGGGAAACCGCGAATAAACATTTCCTCCCCTACTCTGGCGCACCTCATTTCGCAGGGCACGATAAAACAAGTCTAGAGCCACGGATGATGGTTCCTGACCCCTTTCCGACTGGCAGACGCACCCGCTGCGTGGCTCTGCGAGCTTTGGTAATTATTCGCGACAGACTCGGGCGTAATTACGGGTCGTGGCCGAAGAATAAATTCGCGCAGCGCGGAAGGAAGGGATGGAGGCTACGATCTGGTGATACGGTAATTAACGAAAAGAGTTTCACGGTTGTTCCGTAATTTACGGTCCGCGGTGCTTTATGCAGAGGCACAGGATGTTTTTGAATTGTGGATAGAGAGGTGTGTGTTGAAATTCCAGAAGAGGAAATGATGTTAATGAATCTAGATCTGTTGAGTAATTGGGGTGTAGAGGTTTTCTTTTTTTCTTCTTTTTTTTTGGAGCTTTGTGAAATGATTGGATTGTTAATGAAGAATTATTAAGGAGAATGACCTTTGATATGTGTTATATAAAGTAGAGATATGAGAGGTAAACGGGAAGTTGCTAGTTTCAGCGGTAAGGGAAGTGGCCGTGTATATGCAAATAGAAGATAGAATCATAACAATCGGCAGGAACAATAGGAAACATAAATCCACAATCGATCAGGAAACCCACACTACTTGCAGTAAACCTCCGTATTATTGCAAATGTAAACAAAAGTAATCGACATTAAAGTCTATTATTCAATATTAATTGAACACTGATTCTGCGGTCATCTATTAATTGACACGCTGAACTTTCGAGATATCAAACATTGTGCAATGTTTGTAGGTGTGCACCGCATACTGGCTTGCAACCTAAAAAACTGAATACTTAAAAAATCACTTTGTCATAGACTAGATTTTTTATTTTTTTCCTCAGAGATCCTGTAAATTTCATTTTAAAAAATATAATACAAAACTATAAATAATTTTATAAACTGTACACATGTAGATTTCTGTGACTTTGGCCATACATCAACTCCTCTTCTCCAATTCAAGAACATGCGATAAGAACCTGCTATCAGTGCATTCCTTTTCAACAACATAAATTTGCGTTCTTTATTCTGAAATAGTCAGAATGGCAAAATTGATGTGGAATAATTTGCTGGAACATAGCAATTTCGTAATCGCAATTTCCCCGCGATTTCGGGCGCGGAAGGAACGAATCGGGAGCACAGTTTGTTCGACAACGAATTGTGCCCAGCCGGATGTTCGACGGTTGTTTACATTGTTTCATAAAGTAATTTCACGGTGAAGGCGCGCGCGAGTGCGACGTACGATCACTCAACGAGACAGCAGACCCACATTTCGCTCGACACGCCGAACCGGGTGTTTTCTACTTCGAACCAGGCCGCCCCTCCGGGTCAACTTCCGTCGAAAAACGTCTCTGCCTGTGCCCCTCCGGAAGACTTCCGCCGCACCGCGCAACCCACCTCTCGGAATCGATCAGCTGTGTCACGTACTATTTATGGTGACGCGGATATCCCCCGGGGAACACGATCGAGAGACTCGTGTCCCCTGGAGCACATTGTACGCGCGTTTCCAGACGCGTCTTCGTGGGGAAAAAGAAGGTAGCGTGAGAGATCGATACTATGGTGACCTTAACTAGAGCAGGTGGATTTCAAGTTGAAGATGGAGATGTTGAACCTTGAAAAATGGTAGGCTGAGTCGCATGCGATAGGTGTTAATTTAGTGTAATTGGTTTTAGAGTATTTTGGAGTGTTTTGGGATAGCCGTGGTATGGTCTAATTTTCTGGGACCATTTTCAACCTGATTGGACTCACTTGGTATTATCTGGAATTATCTAGATTCCTTGTGACTCCTCCCAATTCATTTGGACATCCTCCAACCCTTTCGAATCTACTCGAACTCACTCAGACTTGTTTCAACCCGCTCAGATCTGTTTGGACTCAGTTGAATTCACTCGCCTAGGTCTGAAGCGAGTCTAGACTGTATCTACCAATAGTAGAAGAGTTTTACATAATTTAGGAACTACTCATAGATAAAATTGGCTCGGGAATTCTACCTAAGTCGAAGTTCTTCAGATACTATATTAAATGATTATATCATAAAGACTGCTTTATATTAGTAGAGGCAGCACGTTTGTGTTTTTATAGCTGGGAAGAGACATTACTCGAAGGGTCTCAGCTTAGGCATCGAACGATAATATTCTAGCTTATTGAAATTCACGTCGACGTTCGTTCGCCAATAACTAGACGAACCACTATAATCCTGGATAAATTCCAAGGTGGCGTTTCTGTTGGCCGCACGTGAGGCACTCGATGCTACCCAAAATATTAAAGTAGGCCGGTAGAAAACAGATACGAGATCGCGCAAAATTATCCACCGCCTTAGTCGATTGCTCTAGCCTACCATCTCCTTTGATATCTTCATAACTTGCGACGTGAGATTAGAGATTAATCGAGCACACATGCTGCGCGTGGGATGGTCCAAAACTGACCTCGCGAAGAAAGAAATGTTGCAAATTTTAGAACTAAGAATAGATGGAATCTAGAATTTACAATCTTCTAAGTTCAACACCGTAAAACAGTACAATATTAATAACCGATTTTGCACCTAAATCGATTAGAATTAACTAGGGTAAACAAGAGAGCTCTTACATGTGCATACATTTTTAGCTTTACTGGAGTATCGCATGTAAGCCTAGGGATTCGACTTTATTATCGCTGGTAAAAGTATCTCATTAAACAGATATTAATTCTGTTTGCGAAATGAGATTGCAAAGTTTGTAAAATTGTTCATGAGAATTTAGAGATTGCAAAACCATTAACAAGGAGCTTTTCTTCTAGATTTCGAAGATCTCCGAAGTTTTAACGTGTTTATGAATTCCGATTCAGTTTCCACTTTCCATCATCGAAACAACGTCTCACTATCAGCAGTTGCTTTTTGCCGAAACAGTGTATTATTTTGTCACGTCCCTTTACCAAATGTGCCGTAAACGATACGGAACCTTCGTCCCATGCAGACCACGTACGTTATTCATGATACGCTTTCCGACGTTTGTATATCCGAGATTTTGTGTATGCGGCTGAAGCCAGCAAATAATATACTATTCCATCAGTAGGAACGTGCCACAAAATCTCCTGAAACCGTTAAAACAGTACTGTCTAGAGGAGTGGGGCACGGTCAGGCTGAACTGAAAAGCAGCCGATGCTAAGTCAAAACGACAACTCATCACGAACTTTCTTTCCAGAAAAATCGAGCTGAAAAGTGCGCAATAAATACACCTGTGTCATACTTTCATGTAAAAACTTGATAGAATCAATGCCCAATATACCAATTCAATTTCCCAAAAGCCACAATAGTCAATTGCATGAAATTGTGACAACCCAGTCCAGTAAAAATATCGAGAAATTTAAAAAATCGATGAAGTCGAAACCTGACTCATAACGATACTACTTTGCCTCTGGTACATTGTAACAATCAGGAAAGTAAAAATTTATACCATTCCATGATCAACTAAATAGTGTTCTCTATACGATACGACAAACGATAAAGAGGGGATTTGTTAATCTATATCCAGTACCCTTGCGCCTATAAATACCCGAAGCTATCGATCACACGGTAGCACCATGTACGACAGTGAAATGAAGCTTATCGGCAACAGATTAACGTCGCCAGCGCGAGACGGCAATAGAGAAACACGACACGCACCGATTCTCGTACCTCGGTTTCATTCACTCCGCGTGCAACCCCTCGCCTCTCAGCCTCCCTTCGCTAACGAACTCCAATGTCCTTCTGTTCCAGGTGATAGACTTCGGCTCGAGCTGCTACGAGAACCAGCGCGTCTACACCTACATACAAAGCCGCTTCTATCGCGCGCCAGAGGTGATCCTGGGCGCGAAGTACGGCATGCCGATCGACATGTGGAGCCTGGGCTGCATCATCGCGGAGCTGGTTACCGGTTTCCCTCTGTTGCCAGGCGAAGACGAGGCGGACCAGCTGGCCTGTATAATCGAGCTACTGGGCATGCCGCCGCCTCACCTGCTGGAGTCAGCGAAACGCTCCAGACAGTTCATCAGCTCGAAGGGTTACCCGCGCTATTGCACCGCGACGACCATGTCCGACGGCACGATCATCCTGTCGGGCGGTTTCTCGAGGAAGGGCAAACATCGCGGGGCCCCAGGGTCCAAGGACCTCAGACGGGTGCTGAAGAACTGCGACGACCCCTATTTCCTGGACTTCATCACTCGCTGCCTAGAGTGGGACCCAGAGGAGAGGATGACGCCCAGCAAAGCGCTGAGGCACGGCTGGCTGCGTCGGAGGTTACCAAAGCCGCCGGAGAAGACTGGGAACGACACGCTGCCAGCGGTCTCGTCGGCTGCGGCGCCGCCCACCTCCTCCACTGGCCTCAGAATCGCCGCCTCGGGCAGCAGAAGCTCCAGCAAGACCAACAGCCTGCAGAGCAACAATACCGAGAACTCCTACAAGGTAAAACAGTTGAACGACATCTTGCATAGTATGTTCACTGTTTATTCGGCGCTGCAACGCTCGCGCGGGGGTCAGTCTGGCCTCGTCAAGACGAACCTGACGGACGTCGGTAGTCAGTAGTTGGACTCTACGGTTGGTTCTTATTATTGGTCTAGTTGGCACTTGGTGAAGTTCGATTGAATAGTGATGTGGAGCGAGTATACTCCTGTAGATTAGTATTCCATGTACTAAAGTTAGCGACGTAGACTGGTGAAGGCTGTCTTCTCCTCTTGCATTTGTCTTCCCTCCACGTTGTCCCACGTGAGTACATGAGAGGAGAAGGTGGCCTTCAGCTTTCTGTGTCGCTGATGCTGACTTTACTAGAGTGCAGAGATGAGAAATTGGCTAGTGGATCCTCTCTGTTGTTGAGAAGTTGTTGAATTGTAGAAGAGTTGCCAAATAGACGAATAGTATGAATTAAACTGGCAAAATTGTTGGACAATGAATTCGTAGTGATGTTTATTGAGACATGATAGTAGTGATGGTGATGGTAGTGATACTATACTTCGTACTTGACGTGAATTCGACTGGTCGGTCAAAGCCACAACTTCTAATTTGCGGGAAACCTTATTAACGATAGTTTCCTGTCAAATTGAACAAGTTTCAGTGCCGCTGAACCTTTAGGAAAGCCTGATCACTGTGCAGCAATCTTTGTTTACTTGTTGTCGTCACGTACATCCATTTTCTCACGCTTCATCACAGAGTGGGGTACCTAAACATGAGATAGCGATCTTTCTATTCAACCTAAACAAAAGCAACCCTCATAAATTTTTGTCTTCTTCTATACGTGAATCAAAGTACACGATTTCAGCAGTGATTTCTTTGCTGGCCATATTCTTTGCACCAGTTCGTAGTCAAGCTTTTTAATATTCTGTGAAACTTGTATCACTTTCCTGAATACAAGTGTAAAAGTTTGAAATGCAGAGACTCCTGCATTTTGATTCTCTAAAGTACTCCACCCTGTGCCTCGCTCCAGTTCACTGTGCCCCCGTCTCGTTGGCCCGTCACCTGAGCCTCTTTCTCACCGTTTGCACTTTCGGTCTTTGAAACAGAGCAACGGGACGAAGCAAAGACGAAGAGACAAGAGATAGACCGGCGGGGTATCGAAAACGATGTATATATTGGAGTTTGTCCGATTGGTCCGATGGCCCTGACCGGCCAGCTGAATTTGCGTCAAGTATAGCGGCGAGCAACAAGCACAGTCATCAATTGCAGGGGCAACAGCAGCACAATAACGGTTCACGCGGATCCCATGGGTCGCACGGGTCCTCGCACGATAGTCACAGCTCGCACGGTTCCTCAGGCGGATCGAGTCGGCAGGTCGTGATCAGGAGTATCAAGGACATCGTCGAAGACCTCAGACGATACAAATGAAGCACGAGGCCATCCTTTCTCGCTTCGGACGCGGCCGTAGTCGTCGATGTCGCCGTCGTTGCTGGTCTCGTTTCCCGTTGCCCGAAGGATCACCTGTGCCCCGTCTCGTCGACGACCTCGGCCCATTGCCACCTGTCGGACGAGAGAGGGTGGCCTCGTCGTCGACCTCGGATACTACTGTGATCTACACGGCACGCCGCTGAACGTCGCCGCCGAAGGAACTTAGGAGAGGTCGGTCGTGTACCTCGTTAGGCTCGATCGCGTCGCATCACGGATCCAGGCTCCTCGAAGAGGATCTATGGAGATTGGTCTCGTTGCAGTCGGGCTCGACAGAGGTGTGTACTCTGTGTTACTTAGCCGACCGTTCAGGCTCTCGATGTTCATCTACGCGCTCGCAATTGTGGATGGAAGGTGTGTAGACAGCGAAAGTGACGGAGGGTTAGACTGTAACGCGGCTCGAGCAGAGTCGAGTGTCCAGGGGAGCGTTTCGCGTAGTTTCATAAGAAACAAGAATCGAGTGTTAGAGAATTGAGTGCCTGGGCACGTCGAGCTGGACAGGGCACGCGTGAGGACCCTCCTGACGAGTGGCAAAAACATACATTAGTCAGCTTGTAGAGTATCGTTCACAGCGGTCCAAGTGTGGCTGAAGTGGTCTGTTAGATTCCTTCCATCCATAATATTGGCACTCTGCGTCTGTTGCGTCCCGTCGTCGCGCGGACGACCGCGAGGTTATTGCGCCAAGGGGAGCCGATGAGCCAAAGATTCGCGCAAGGTCGATGAATCGATCGGGCCACAGAGTCGAGAGGTTATTCGGTTGGCGGCGAAGCTCGTTCGGTGATAGGTAGACGTCAGTGAGGCCGATATACGAGCCTTTCACGCGACCAGGAATCTAATAATCAAAGGGCATGTGGCCTCGACGTTGAATAGAGTCATCTGACCTTTTTAGGTCAGAAGGTTCCTTCCTAATGCCGTCGATATCGAGTAGAAGAGAGCGTTGATTTTCTGCTCCGAACGAATAAGCGCCTTGTTATCGAAGGAGCTTGTTCTTCGTTATCGCGGAATGAATATTCGCTGCAAGAACGCCTCGAATACTCGAAGTTTCGGATTCGATGGGACGCGAAGAAACTATTTTATTCTTTATCATGACGGTACTGATTTTTTAAGTAAGTGCTACTTTTAGAAGCATTTTAATCACGTCGAATCAAGCTATGAATGTTTCATTCGACGGTAAATATTGGAGATTTGGCTAATTCGAGTCGATTCGATTTGGTCATAAGTTTTCGCGATCTCTCCCCTCCGGGAAGCACAGATTGCTCAACCATTAAAAATGAATCGAACTCCATCGACTGAAAAGCGTATCAACGATTTATACACGGTCAGACTAATACGTCTAATTTTAGAATCAGTAAAGACACGCTCAGATACTTAACCTTTGGACTTTATCCTCCTCTGGGCATGATTACCTTAATTTATTTCTCTTCCTTTTGAATGAGATATTCGGGGCTCTCTCGGCCCAGTTTTTATAGCTGATTCCGTTTGACACTTCTGTAATAGAAATCTCGTTTTTCTTGGAAATTCGAATATTTATACTCGCTCACGTTTCCGAAAAGGCACGATTGACACAGAAGTCTCAAACAGCATCTTTCTTTGAATTCGTCCATTTTACCCATCATCTAGTATTAGGTTTTAATTAATATCCTCGCGAACAAATACTCACAGAAGTGTTCTATGTTTTATCACTGCCTTTTTTTTTCTTTTTTTAAAATCATTTTTACCTCTGTACACCATACACTGTCCAGCGGCATTTACGATTTATTCGACACCAAACGAACAACGTGGCATTTAAGGCCTCCACTTTGCATTTTGTGTTCCCTTAAGTTTAACCCCTTAAGGCTCACGCTCAGAACATATAACACGAATTTAGTCTACCACGTGATAGGTCTACGTTCAGCTAACACGAGCTGTGCAGTTGACTTCCTGGGACAGTAGGTCGTTTCAGATGGTCACGTGATAACGTTGATAAGAAAAACCGAGCATTAAGGGGTTGATTTTAACCCGTTTACGATTTCTACGCATTTCACACGGACACGATCGAATAGCAACGAGCAACGAGTCGTCTCGCTCGTCGACCGAGGAACGAACGACTCTCTGCCCCGCGAAATTCACTTTGCGATCCAATATCAGCGAGATTGCACGATTCATTTCGCGCTGAAGCCGCTCGGCTGGGGATGATCCCGAGGAGCATCCTCGCGGCGAAACAAAGGCCGAAACATCATCGACGCGCGCGCGAATCTCTGGAGAGGGCAGAGAGAAGAGAGAAGCGAGTCGGGTTGCATCCTCGCGGCGACCCTGGCGCAAAACGAATTCATGCTAATTTTAGGTAGTCGGAACGGATAAGAGGCGTACAAAGCGGAGCGTGTTCTGACGTTGACGGAAAGTCGCGAACACGGAGGCATGTACAACGATCGTAAAAGCAAGGGATTGGGACGACAGGAAGAAAACGATCACGAGGTAGAGAGAAAGAGGAACGATAACAGAGCCAGCAACGACGTAAGACGATTCCATCGAAGGGGTCGCGAGTCGAAGCTCCTGTAGAAAGGAGAAGGCACGGGGTTTATTAAGAAAAATCGTGATACTGAACAGGATATCTTGTGATATGGGATTTAGGCGTATTTGGGGTTCATACTGATGAACATAGATAAAAAAGTATATATATTATATATATATGGGCATGTGTCACTGATTATGAAAATAGTACAAGTCCTTTTCGTTTTAGGTATCATATTGGATACTTTTTCAACGATATTAAGTGATGGGATTTTTTGACTATTGTTCGTAAGACGTCACTGAAAGATTGTGAATTGAAATTTTGAGGTGGTCAGTCTAGACCACTTTCATAATCACTGACACATGCAAAGTGCGTATATATTATATGTTACGTTGTAACGCTAACTAAAGGCGTCAGGATTACGAGAAGCACGTGCGTAGTGAGAAGTAGCCAGCTCTAAGCGCGTTACACACGGAGTGAGAAAGAACGAAACGGTCTCGTGAAACGTTGCACGATATTATTACACAAGCACTCTTGTCTTTCACGGTTCCTTCTTCTTTTCGTCTTCTTCTTTATTTTTCTTCTTTCTCTTCTTCTTCGTTTGTGATTACACGAACCCTCTTTCATTCACGTAGAGCGTACCACCGCTGATTCGCGGCCGTTCACGATTAATTTCGTGAGAGAGACCGAGCAATTTTCGTATGCCGTGCAAAGGCTGATCCGCGCTTCGCCGCGGAGAGGAAGCGAGCAAGTCGATCGATCTTCGTGGTCTCGCGTCCATTAATTTCGCTCGGCGTTCCTTTAGCGTTAAACGTGATCCAAGATCGATCGTTAATACCACTGCCAATAATACAGTACACCCTTCTCCCTCTATGTGTAAGTTCGACCCTCGTAGGTACAGGCGATACCGTATCGCGTTGTCTTATGAGATCTGATACGAAAGAAAAGAGGATTGCACTTGAAATTTTCGCTCACAAAATTCATCCATTCAATTATGACCGCCTGCTAGGAGTAGGGATGCCTGGTTATGGGTTCACTGGATTAACGTGGGGAACTTGGGGATCCTCTTGTAGTATATAATTGAATTCAGAACAAAAACAGTCTTTGTCGATTGTTAGGATCTTTTCTACAAGAACACAGTTTAGTGGTCAGTGTGTTGTTGAATAGAACGAAAGAGTATCTAGAGACAGTATAAAAGGAACAAAAATGAGTTAAGAGAAATTTTACTTAAAGCACAGGTCGCTGTATAAATGGTAGAAACTTTTAGTGAAGTGAGTGTAGCGTGGTACTCAGTGTCGAAAGAAGTTCATAATTAATAGTCGAGCTTAAATTCTGTTTCAAGAAACGCTGCGAAATTTTCGAAAAACCTGTTACCTGCAATTAAGAGTGAACTACGTAATCATAATCGAGGCATCCTGCATTTTGTCGGAGCTCATAAGCCGATTAATTTTATGAGTAGAGGTTGCAAGCGCAGTCTCGTGTTTCTTGCGTCGGACCTCGTGTTTACGAAACCTAGTCCCCCATATTCATCCGACAAAATTTCCGATGAAACGCGCGTACTCCCTAGATAGTAAAGCGCGCGTCGACCGCATATAGACGCGCGCGCTTCACACAAGCGGTGTGTCGTGGCACACTTTGTTTTCACCTGATCGCAAAATAGACACAAAACACACGTACACAATGACAAATAGAAGCACGCGGGTCGCGGCAGGCGTACACCACTCTCCTGTTTATTATTAACAGATATCGCGAGTTTCCTTCGTTCGCTTAATTTATCGATCGCTCACTCACTCACTCACTCACTCACTCATTCACTCACTCATTCACTCACTGCTTTTACTGTGATTAAACGTGTGACAGCACGTTTCACGTTGTCGTTCGTGCAACTTCAGCTCAACACTGTAGTATCTTTGTTACGCGTGTCGTAATGTCCGTCGACTGATCTCGAAGAAGATTGCGCATGAACCTTCGACAAGAATACCTAAGTGTACAGATGTAAGATCATTATCATTTATTTCTTTCTTTTATCGCTTTTTAGTACTCATGCAACGCGTCCCGCCACCAACGAGGTTTAAGTGATAGCTTTAGACTTATAATACACGGGGCAGGATGTGAGCGCGGTTGCTTCGAGGTCGAGGCCCTAACTCTAAGCAAACGAGGGTGTGTCCTAATTGTCTCGAAGAAGGTTCGACCCTTCCTTCAAGCGCTGGAGGGAAAAGGGACAGAAAAGCTCGCAGCACGGTTTTATTCGCTTCTGCTTCGCGCTTGTCTGTTTCCCTCGGTGCCTTTCGCTCACCATCACAGGCCTGTGCAACTTGTCCTGTGCTTCCAAGAGCAAGAGCACTTTTGCTTTTAAGCAGAGCATAGAACATCAGGAGCAAGCCAGATCGCCAGCTATAAAATAGCATGGAATCACCATAGTGTGAGCGCGCTGTCCTTGGAACCCCACTTTGTCTGCATTATCAGGAACGGTTCGATATAGTAACAGAAGATAAGCTTAGCGTAGAAGGAAAACAGACGAACGAGGGGCCCAAACAGTGCTATTCTCCATTATTCACAAATCCCCCACCATGGTAGCAGTACCCTCAGAGGCGTGTCTTGCTCTCGACCACTCTCTGCTCTCGCTAAGAACTGCTCCAAGAAGCGTCAAGTTGCACAGGCCTGCTCACAGCTCCGATCGTTCATAGGGAATAAACCCTGCGATCCTTAGCATCCCGAGTTCGAGTTTCGTTGAAACAGGAGCGTCGCCGAAGCCTTAAAGGACACTGAGACGCGTCTCACCCCTGTGATCGAGACTGGTTCGATACTAGCGACGTTGTACATATTTATAGGCCTGCGCGAGCCGCTGGGACGGTGAATTTTATAAAAGGACCCCGACGACATCAAAGCCTCCCTATTAAAAATAAACCCCGCTGCGGATTTTCACGATATATCTGGCGGAAATGCACGTTAGGGCTCTCCGATACGCAGGCCGCTGGTGTGCGTCCTCTTCGACGCTGGCCACGAGAACGCAGACGTTCGATTGATCGTGGGACGAGGTTTATTCGCGGATAATCGTCGCTCGAAATCGGCCGTCCGATCGGCTCGCGCGGACAGTAGCGAGGAGGCGCGAGGAGGCGCGAGGAGGCGCGAGGAGGCGCGACTAGGCGCGTAGGTGGACGACGACATACCGAAACCTACTTGGAGCGATTTGCAACGAACAGGAGTGGATGGGGACAGAGAATTCGCGTGGCTGCAGAGCTGCGCCGAGTCTCTGCAGGTCGAGGAAAGGGAAACCGCGACGTGCATCGATCAGGAGCGGTTATTCTCTTCGATTATTTAACCCGTTTGCAACGACTGTCACGGGCTGGCTCTGGTACGGAGAAGGATAGAAGTATACTGGAACCAATAAGGCTTTGACGTACCAGTAGGTCAACTGTTGCGGAAGGGTTCATTTGGCGTTGCTAAGGTGGGATATGACAGATCCTAACTCTTTGGCTTTACATATCTGTATTGATAACGATACTGCATAGTGTGAGCCGAAAGTAATGGTATTGTTGCGAGCTACAGTTTACGGCCCAGGATAATTACGACACACGCTATGCGCACAACGATTGCTTATTTACGGTTTATATGTACAGAAGGATACAATGACAGATGGCGCAGACCACCGTAGCATCTGTCAACGACTGACTCAGGACTGACGGCTCAGATCGATACTTCTGGATTCTCTTCTCAGGTGTTTCCTGCGAGCACCAGTTGGCAGTGGAGATCTACTCGGCGCTCGTAACAGTATTAAGACTGAGTTCTAATCTCCAATCCTTGGAGTGTTTTGGATGGATATTTGCATTTAGGTGAAAACTAGTGACTGTCGCAGTGTACGTTAAGCATTGAAATTTCAGCGCTCGAAGGGTTGATGAAAAAGGGATTTGTCGCATACCACCTTGGCTTTGACACGTCGAAAGTCCACCTTTTGCGATCATGGGTTAAATATGCTGTGAAATATAGTGAGGAACGCACGTGTGACGCGGTGGCATCCTTCATGCTGATAAATATACATTTATGTAGTATATGTATAATGTATATTACGCGTTGCACATGTTGCATTATCGGTGTATTTTAATATGCATATTAGATGGTCGAAGAGAGTTCGATTTGGAGAACGAGATTGAAAGGAGATTTTGCTTGCTCCTTGTATGTTAATCGTGATACGTAGATTCATTTAGAAATATTTTACTCGAAATAATTGAGGGATTATATGTGCAAGAATTTTATTATTTCTCTCGTATTTGGAAATGTACAATTTTTCTTTTTTAGAATTTTATTCGATTTTAGTACGTGTTTAATTTATTTAGTTCCTTATCATCTTGAAATGCTTGCCAGGATTTATTATCAATCACGTAGATGAAAGTGCAATATTTACTCAAGGTAACTGCAAGAGCATTAATATCACTAAATTGCAACTCCTTTTTCATTTACTCAAAATCACGTCGTTTCATTTCCCTCTCAAGAAATCCTCTAATTATTTCGCTACACGTACCAACAACCACGTTTCATAGCTAATGAACAAGAAAAATGATAGGGGGGAGAGGTGGGAGAGAAAGACGAAGGAAGGACTGAGAAATCGTACTTTTTCAATATCTATATTTATGTATATTTGTAATTCGCGTTTGTACAGGTAATTAAGGGGTTCGTAATTAATCTCTGGAGACGCAGATTTATTGAGCAGATCGGCGTGCCGCGGTGGCTCCAAGTTCGTTGAACGCGACCGCCTCGTTCCGTGACCTTCCCTCTTCCCGGTCCCCCCGCTCTCTTTCTCTCTCTTCGTTTCTCCTTCGCTTCAATCATCGTCCGAAAGTTAAACACGAACAGTGAACGTCGTTTGGTCGGGTGTTGCCCGATTTCTGGCTCGTCCTCAACCTTCGATCGTTCCGTTTCCTCTTGGATCGTTGCACGTCGCGAATCACGCTCTTAGTAATGAAGAAAACTGTCGTTCGCATCGCGCTCGAAATATGCTGGGGATCGAGGTGAGACGATAAATGATAAATAATATTCGTTAAGCCTGTAGTGGTAATTAAGTGATACTAAGTAAGGACCGAGGATAGCTGTGATTCGGAGCAGTTGAGTTTTCACCTGATTCTATCGTAAGAATAGTCGTTTATTGGCTCACCTGTTGCTACCTATTGACGACCAGTATGGAAATTGAATTTCCTAAAAGTTGTTTTAGTGTTCACTGAAAGATCGAGTGGCGATTATAGAAACTTTGGAAGCGCTGAGTGCAAACCGTGTTGGTGGAGACACAGTTGAAGCATGCTACTCCTCAGGTGCTAAATTCACCTGCTCTGAAACGTACGCGCAAACGGCTGAGGTGAACGAAAACGAAACGAATTAGACGGCGAAGAAGAAAGAAGATCCTCGGGAGTGAACGAAAGCAAAAGTCAGGCTGTCGTAAAACGAACCATTTCATTCTTCTATCCCTTTGTTATCGGCAGCGACGGGAACCTTAATTTTTCGACACGTATGTACAGTATTGTCTCGTTATAAGCTCGCTGCTGTATGCACTATATCTTGAAATTATTTAGAGGAAACGAGTTTTCTTGTACATTATCACATCGTTAGGAAGACCCTAATGGACTACCAGTATATAAATAAAAGTAAACTCGTCAGTGAGTGGTGAGTCTATAGCGAGGAAACACTGTATTTATTCCTCCCTCTCCGCGCCTCTCTTCCGGAGGGGACGACCAGTTGATCGCGCACCGTACCGTATCGCGATTTTATTTCACCTCCGTCGAACCGTGCGTTTTTATCTGCCCACGTGAAACGTGCTCAGCCGCGTGCATTCTATCGTCGAGCGTGATACGCGTCGAGTGTTTGTTAAAAACATACAGAATCGAAATACTGGGAATTGTTTAAGATCGCGACGAAACTGGCACAGAGAGATGAAACTTGTACAGATTATTCAAGTAATTTTAGAGAACTTGACCAATGTGAACCTGTCGTTCACTTGACTCGAAATGTCTTTTCAAGCTTCAAGTGAAATTGAGGTGTTCAACTTTACCTTGTCTTGAAATACACATTGATCGATACATACTACCGCGCTTGAATTCAAGTAACTTGACTTCAAGCTACTTGAATTGAAGTATATAACTTGACTAATCTGAACGAGCCTATAGAGCAGCACCACTAAACCATCGAACCACGAAAAAGCTTTCCATGCTCCCGTAAACAAACGCGATGAATTTCGCTGCAGGCCGCTCTGTCGACCTTTCACCCCTGCGCTCGTAAATGAAATCGATACGGTTCGCGATCCAGGTTGATACACCCGGGAACGATCGTGTGTCTCGGCTGGATGGAACACGTGGCACGCGAGCACGAGACCGATCGTTGTGCAAACAAGGATTCTGTTGGGAGGAAATGAGAGAGAAGAGGAGAGGAGAGAGAGGAGAAGGTAGAAAAGAAGCACGCTGCCGTTAGAATTTCGTAACCGCTCATCACGTTTGTACGATGAAACTGGAGTCCTGTAAAAAGTATGTATTCACCTTCGTCCACACCCATACACACATACACAGCATGCATGCGCGACTGTGCATACGTATTTGCCTGTGGATGTTACGTGCGATTCGTCTCGCGTACATCGCTGCACGCACTTGTTCTACCGTCTTCAGGAAGCGGTGTCCGTTCGTTCCACGGTAATACGTTTCTCTTCGGTGTAATATCGTTCGTTTTAGTCGACCTGCCCGCTTCTAAGGCCTTTTCTATGTTTTCTAATAACGCGACGCGCGCGTTCCCGTGCTCGAACACGCCGCTGTAACATGTAGAATAGGAGAGTGTATGAGAGAGTGTGAGAGAATGAGAGAGAGAGAGGAACGATAATGTCTTTCACGCGTTAAGATACTTTAGCCACCCTACCACTCCTACATCGTCATTCTTCACTCATGAAACTGTATTATAATAGTTACTCCATTTGCATCGCGAGTTTCGTGTCCATGCGTTGCGTCTAATTTTAATCGACCTTTAAACGATATACGCGTGTGTCTATGCGAACGTCTGTATTCGATCGTGTACCTCGATTTGTATATATACGTAATATGAGAAAAGATAAAAAAAAAACAATGAATTGACCTCTCCCCGAGGGAGAGACCGTTTTAAAAGCGAATCGAATGGGTTCAGTGACTTTTTCGTACCCCCTGACACGCACGTTCACTGATACGTCTCTTTTTTTTGTTTTTCCCCGTCTTTTTTCTTTTTATTTTTTTTTTTTTTTTTCGTTTTTGCAAATCAGTTGCAGCGGCAACTCCAGACCTCTGATCGACGGGGTTCTCTTCTTTTTATTCTATCGAGAGACGCATAAAAGTTCCGCAGATCGTTCGGAAGTATGCGCCGCGCGGCATCACTTTCTCCTTTGGTATACATATGTGTATATATATGTCGCACGTGTATTTCAAAAGTGACAGAACTCGGAATACTCGATCTTCGAGTCATGAATCGGACTGGTAAATACACCCCCATTCCTTACAAAAATTTTACTAGTTAAAAACTTCAAAGTTGTAGAGTTTATTCGTGGAAATCTTAAAATATAAATTACAGATTATTTAAATAGTGAGAAGAAAATCATCTAAGGCAATATTATTTGTTTAATAATAAACTTCCATCTAAGCTCATAAATAATTTTTTGCTTTCCCTAGAGAACATCCCCTTTTTTGGGTCGTGTCACTTCTGAAATATGTACATACGCGATATGATTTATATATGTACGTATACGTATATATATTTATATATATAGAAGATGATTTACGCGCTAAGTTTGTTAGGGTTAAAACGTGGTTTTCTTAAGGCGACAATGCAAATGTTTGATCTCTTTAATCGTACATTACATCACTATGGAATAATACGTAATTATAATAATTGTATGCGAGGAGAGTCATATGCTCGCCGTGTTGCGTCCAGCACGTGTTTCCTTGCTCGTAATGCAACCCTTTCGTCGTGCTCGCGAGCTCCTTCGAGGACGAACGTAAAGGGGAAGGAAAGAAGGCATCGTTGTTGCGCGTCCCCCTCCGAAAAAAAAATAAGGGGGGGAGGACATCGAGACTTTATACATATATAAATACGTATGAGAAGTATATACGAATGGTATGATTCGAGCGATTTATCCGACGTGTAAAGTTTCACAAACACATACACACAGACAGACACACAGCATCGTTCATTATACATACAGATGGACACACCGTTGTCATTCTTCCCCCTGGCCCGATCCCCTCGAAAGAAAAATCCCACATTGAACCTCCGTAAACACACGAAGCGTAATTGTAACGCGTTCTCGCCACGAGTCACGAAAGCGCGAAACTGATTTTTTAAAGAACTGCTCTGACTTGATTAAGAAACGAAATAAACGCTGCTTGAGACAGTTAAACTAGCAGTTCGCCTTTCTTTTCTCTCGTTTCAGTTCGCTTTGTTTCTGCAACAGAGCCACGTATGCAAGTATAAAAATACGCGAGCATGCACACGAGATGAGACAAAAGCTGAGGCTTTTGCACTCTCTTTGTTTCTTCTTTTTTTTTATATATATGTACAGAGTGTTTCAGAACGAGCGTGAAAAATTTTGGTAGAGTGTTTAAGAGTCATACATTTTACTCTTCACCTTTGTTCTATTCGAGGAAATTCCATTCTCTTTTTCTGAAAAGAGAGAGAATGCTAGTGCATGGCCAATTGAGACACGTCTTCCTGAGACCAATTTTTTCGTGAAACAATTTATACAGTAAGGTCTTCCGTATCTAAATTAATAGAGAGACAAAAAGTGTTCAGATATGGAAATGTTTGGATAATATTTGAATAATATAGATTTGGATATGGGAAGCTCTACTATACTTTTATTTCGTTAAAGTTACGAGTAATATTAAATTTAAAAAAAAAAAAGAAGAAAAATCTATTTTATACGAAACAAAATTTCATAGCTGCATACAACCATTTAACGTGCCATACCCTTCCATCGAATCACTCTGTACATATTTATTTTAAAGCTTGGCCGTAAATTCCCCGAAACACTTGTTTTTAGTGAACGCAGATCGACGGAAATGAATTGGGCGAATTTTATGAAGCGCTCGTTTCAGCTCCTGAATGAATAAAAAACGAGGAAGAGAGAGATAGAAATGGAGGCAACATTGAAGGTTTTGTGACATCTGGAGAGACGAGCGCCGACTCGGGCCTGCTGCCAAAGAATTAAATCTCGGTAGGTACGTCATTGACAGAAATTTCCGGCTGAAAATCGGTGGCAGGCAGGCCAGAGATCACGGAACATCGAAGGCCATCGTCGAGCTCCTCTTTTCTGCTTGGAGCTCGTTCGAGTGGACGTTGCATCGCATCGATCAGAAACGAGACCGCGTAGAACAAGTGACTCTCGACTTCGATGTAAAGGACAGATAAACTTGTTTGCTTTAGGATTATGCATTCGAACGGTCTCCAATAGCTCGATAGGACCGCGAGCCGACGAAGGATCCTCCAGCACGAATAGCCTCAGCGATTCATCGCCACTGCCCGCCTGAATCCCATCTCCTTCCGGTTCCCTTCTCATCCAGGCTAAGATAGACTTCCACCGAGCTGATTCTCTCATCCCCTTTTCGAGCGCAAACAGCGGAATAATAATCGTCGCGCCTGACGCGAATGAACAGCGACTGCCCGAGGTAAACACGGACAATCGGAACTAATAACAGGTATGGTTTGTCTTCCTTATTAATCTATCGATTCTGGGGCAATATCTCGCGTTCAAACTGTCCTCTATAAAATACACTGTTAATCCATCAGGATTAAACTGGTTATCTACTTTGCCTTGGACATTCAATCTTTAGCTTAAGCGGTGTCTTTTATGGTAGTTAAAAATGAGAGATAAAGATTGAATTTTTTTAATGAGCAACTAGATCAAGATGGTTGAATGAATCTTTGTAGTGTTAATTGATAGAGGTCTGAGTTATTCAGGTTCCATTCTATTGAATTTATTTCTTCAGTATTGTTTCTAGCTTTTGATCAAATTAAATCGGTGAGTTGGAATGGACTTAATATACTTTAGCTTCGAAGCCAGGCATGTAAAATGCATAGAACTACACGTCGAAATTAAACATCCCAAGATGTGATTTTCGGACTTGTACTGTTCTTCAACTCGCAGATTTAATTATTGTAGTTGACTCAGGTGCTCCTTTTCGAGTGTACCTCCGCGTATAAAAGCCGCGCAATCCGCAGGATCACTCAATACTTGATTGCAAGTCGCGATAGGAAGTTCCAGATAGTTGATCCATTATTTCGACGTTCGTCATCGATGAGCACGCATTGTAATTTAATGACGCTGCGCTGCTATCAGATTGCGAATCGATCCGATTCTTCGGGATAGATTCGAGGATTAATTAATCATAGTAACGGCGGTCCCGTTTCCTGTTACTTGACTATATGTATGTACGCAGCCGCCCTGGTACAGTTGCCGGTAAACGAGTCGTTAATCATTGACACTCGACATGGGAGGAATAGTCGAGTATCGATTTTCGCGTCCGCCTAAATGTGTCACACTTATCTCGCGTATTTTCAGCCGGATTAGAGCGTTTCAATTTGGACCGAGCCGTGTTAAAACAAAGGGTTCGCCGGTCGTTTCCCAGCTGCCGAGGGAAATCTGGGGGAAATCCAGCACCCGGAATCGGATTGCAATTATCTGACATTGACTGCCTTTCCGGGTCGCATTTATTTTTAATCCAACGACGGTGCACACGGTTTGTGACGCTGACGTTGGGCTGACTGGCCCTGGATGATTCGCTATGTACTCTGACCAATCACCAGCACGAGTTGATTCAGAGTTAGAGGTCAAAGTAAGCTTGGAAATAGTAAGGAAAAAGGACTGTATAGAATCTCTCAAAAAAATGGTGCCTGAAAAAAACTTATTACCCTTTCTTTATTGTCCTCTATCTCCCTTCGAAGAAATAAGGTAGTTTGCGTCTGACTAAAACCTCCTCAACCCACTGCACTGTAAATAGTCGTGCCTCCACCACTGGCAATGGCTGCTTATAGATTTCTGTCATCTGTTCGATGATTCGTATGCCTGAGATCACCACGCGTACATTTCGATTGCAAGGTTACTCGTTCTGATGCGCGCATCTAGTGCGATGCCAAATATACGGTTTCCGGTCAAGTCGTAAAAGTAGATGCAAATGTTGTTTTATGATATTTACATTCAATTCTTTTTTATGTTGGGTCAAGGATCAAGGATCAGTATGGATCGAAAGAACATCCTTTACTTCTCAGCATTTAGAATATAAATTCTGCACGTTGTACTTGGTACTATGAAATTATTTAACTTCATTTATTACTACTAACGGGGAATTTATATGTAATTGAAGACCTTATTGTCTTCTGTCTAAAAATTTGAAAATCTGACTGTTAAAAATTTGAAATTTTGAAATTCAAAAATTTGACCGTTACAAATTTGAAAATTACAAATATTTTAAAAATTCAAAAATTTGAAATTTCAACCGTTAAAAATTTGAAAATTTGACCGTTAAAAATTTGAAAATTTGACCGTTAAAAATTAGAAATTTTTAAATTCAAAAATTTGACCGCTACAAATTTGAAAATTACAAATATTTTAAAAATTCAAAAATTTGAAATTTCAACCGTTAAAAATTTGAAAATTTGACCGTTAAGAATTTGAAATTTTGAAATTCAAAAATTTAGCTGTTACAAATTTGAAAATTACAAATATTTTAAAAATTCAAAAATTTGAAATTTCAACCGTTAAAAATTTGAAAATTTGACCGTTAAAACTTTAAAATATTCAACAATTATACCGTTGAAAATTTGAAAATTTTTAAAAATTCAAAAACTTGAGATGCTGTACAATAATTGTACTTCCACTTTGTACATTGCCATCTAAATTGCATGTCCTTCGACTTACATTTCATTGAATTATAAGTACAGTTACTGATGTTACTATTAATAGTATGTAAATGACGATTAGCCAATAAGTAGATACGTAAATGTGTGGATCAAGGGAATAGACACCTCCCCAAATGCCCCATCCTCGCGTAGATCTAATGTTAACACAAATAACTGCTTATCCGCGCGAATTTCTCGCAGCTGTTCGAACAATGATCCCACGAACTGTTTCGATGTTCGCCAGAGGACAAACCGGTCTTCAAGGGTCGAACGAGGAGATCGAACCTGTGTCACTGTTCCTGTCTTGATACCGACCACTTATTTTCGGTCCGTATAAACTCAATGGCAAAAGTTACTGGCCAGTTGCCAGCCACGCTCCAGCAGCACGTTGTCTTTTTACAACCCCCCCAGTATCATCTATGTACAAAACACAGGACGTTTCCGTGCCTTTCACAGGGGATTCCTCGTCGAGTGGAAGAAGAATCGTTTGCATGTGAGATCGGTGTCTCTTGTTTATGCAAATTACTGATAAATTTCTTTTATTTTCGGAAGATGCCAAAGCTTGGAGGTAATCGACGTACATTGGATACGTTTTAAGTATTTCTTAGGCCCTATGCAATTAGCATAAGTTACATTTTTGTTACAATTATTCATGTTTTTCTGAAGGGAATTCAAAGAAATGATTTAAACTCAAAAGTGTAGAACTGGCACGAAGAATATTTATTATTTTGCTTATTTTACTTTGTTTAGCTTTAGTTAAATAGTTGCTTAGAATAAGATGATACTAAACTTTTACGTTACATAGTGGAGAGTTTAGTGATATTTGAAATTTGTAGTAAAGTCGCGCCATGTATGGTGGCGCTCAGATCGATTTTCGAGTCTTGTTACTAAATATTCTATGCCGGAAAAAGAAATTTTATTCGTAGATTAAGAGGATATACATGGAAATCATTGGAAACATAATAAAGCGTTTCGATGAGATTAAAAAAAAGTATCGTTGGTTTTAACAAATTGTATTTCATAATAGAAAATTCGTAGATTATTCATTCATATTTAATAACTCTTTATGGTCATTCTAATTAGCGTTTTAGTTTCTACTGGTGATGTTGTAAAGCCACCATGATGTTCTGTTGTTTACGCTCATTACGAATAGAGTACGCGCGCTAGAATGCATCCATTTCATATGCTACGAAGTGGAAATTCAAATTTGAATTTAATTGTACGGTTGACTCGGAATAATTTTCATATATTATAAAATATGTAGATTTTAATTACGATGCGTGTTGGTTACTGTGCGTGCAGTAGTTTATGAACACTTAGTAAATTCAAATCGTAAGTCGAATGCGTACGTTATAAAGTACGTTTGCCCATAACAATGTGATGTATAATCATTTCTTCTTAATCAAAGTTCTACAGTCGAATCGATAGAATATTCGTCTGTATACAGTGTATAGTTTATATAATGTAAATATATAGAAATGATCACTGTTTTATTTTTGCCGATTTCTTATTCGATTGCAATTGAGGGGAGTGCGGTATTAAAGGAATTAGGAGAAAAGCAATATCAAATGATTAAAGGTACCACTTAATTTCTTTTTCAAAATGATTATAATTGTTTATTTTTCGTAAAAATTTGTACACATATGTTTACTGTCTTTATACTTGTAGCAAAATCATCTCTTTCTCAACATGGTGCCTGTTGGCAAGATGCTTTGAAATCTTTGAAAATTAGCTGCAATAGTTTAAATGACCAAGAGCATTCCCTTCTCGCTCTGAAATTAACACATTGTTTTCTAGAAGATTCAGGACACAAAACTTATGATTGTCATCTCAGTAATTCAGAAACCCAACGCAGGTGAACACTTTGCTTTACGAGTAATTTTACTTAATAACATCATAATATGTTCTTCAATTTTGTAGAAATTGCATCAACAATATGTCAGACAGAGCATTTAATGTATATAATGAATTTTATATACACGCTGCACATATGTGTTTTTATCTAAATTATGAAGCATGGCAGGCAGAAACTGATAATACTATTAAACAGTAAGTTTACTGGTTATTAAATTTGTTGAAGAAATACTTTCAGTCTTGATCCTTTATTACAGATTATTCAAAGTTTCTTCTCTAATGAAGGAACAGCTACTAGAAGCTTCAGAAATGCAAGGAACCATGCTTGAAAGTCAAAGAGAAAGTCTTAAAATGCAAAATGAGCTTCTAGATCATGGAAAGGAACTTGGTACTGTGTTAAAATCTTCATCTGAGAGCGTTAATAATATGGTGAAAGATTTTAAGTAGGTTTCATAAGACTTCTATAGATGTAGCATTATTGTACAGTATTTTTTACTACTAATTATTACAGGGAGACTGCAAAAGATCAGAAAGAATTATTGTTTGAAATTTTTTCATACTTACGTACATTTCAAAACTGGATTATTGGTGAAGTGTCATGGTTTCAAACTGTTATATATTATACAGTTAGTTGTATTTTGTGTGCATTGTTTAGTTCTTCTAAAAGAACTATGGATGCCAGAATCACACTTTTCATTATCTTAAGTTTGAATGTTATCATAGAACGAATGTTAGTTCAGTATTACCATAATTCTATGCCACATTCCAATGATTATAAGGTATTATAAAATTAGTACTATGAAAGGAACATTAATTTTCAATGATTCAAATATAAATAAACGAATTATTTTCAACTTAGGAGCACTTAATAAGCACAACATGGATGTACAGAAAAATTGCTCTTACTTTATGTGCTGTTATATTACTGTCTACATACTACTATTATAAAGATGAACAAGTGGAAAACTATAAAGTATTAAAACGTATTGAACACCAACTAAACACTATACAAGAAATTACAAGCATTTGTAACAGTGATTATCCATTTCGTACGTATATTTAATCATTTATAACTTGTTGTTTATGTCATAAAAAATTATAATTGCTTTCTTTCTGTGTGCACAGGTTACCCTACTCGGTTAGCTCTAAAGCGCTTGAAGTCACAGACAATCAAACAAAGTGACACAGAAAATTCTTCGTAACTAATCACATTGTAATATACTTTACTAATGCATTTTAATACCTAATTTCTGAATATATTATATACTTAAAAAAATTTTGTAAAAGACTGACAATGTACTGATAATTAGAAATGATACAAAAGTATTTTACTGTAATGAGTATATTTTACATACAATTGACTTATAAAGTATAAATATTAAAATTACTAAACAGTAGGATATTTACGTAATAAGTAATTAATTTGTGAGTCAGTAAAATGTACAGTCTCAGGTGTAGGAACTCCTACCTGCTGTAATTGTTTTTGAGTTTTCTTAAAAGATTCATAGTTTTTGACACATGTTTGAAACTGATGAATCTCCTTGTTACATAGATTATTTTGAAACTCATTATTCTTTAGACAAGCAAATACTAGTGACATTTCATACAAACATGTATTTTCTGAAAAAAGAAATATTGAAACATTTCATTTAAAAAAATGGCTGTAAAACACTATGTATGAAATTTACCTTTTCTATTCTTAGATAATCCAGAAACTTTATTTTGTAATTTAAGTGGATACCATTGCTGAAATGGTACAGTCTTTGGATTCTGAGGTGCTCTAGCATTTTTTGTAACAGGTACTGTCAGCCGCATTTTCTATGGAAAAATAATATTTCAGCATTACAAATTTGAGGTTAGAAACGAGAGAACTAGAGATCCGTATCAATGAAAATGTGATTAATGATACAATATTATGAATTATAAAGTGAAACTCGAAAGGTCACTCGTAAAATATTCTTTAATCAATTACTTCACCTACTTTGCAATGTATCTTCGTCAGTACCAGTACTTATTCCAAAGGAAACATTCCAAATATCCTACGTAACAGATGGCGACACCATTATCAACACACACATATATAGATTGAGTAGTTTAAAGATTCTACGAATACTAGAATACCTAACATACAATATCTTTATACTTGAAGCCTGTGACTCCTAAAACACCAAATATTTCAGAACTAAAGAATTGTATTATTCTAAGATGGGTAAATCAGGCTGTCTAATATTAATGGCATACTTTTTATTTAAACAGATGCAACTCACATTTATGACATATAATTTTAAAAACTTATACTTGTGTATACGAACTTCTTCTGTTTAGAATTTAGACTCTTCAGCATACATTCTACTATCATGTTCTATTAGATAATTACGTCAGTATTTATAATAGACGAGTATAAAAGGGAAAGTGTACATAAGCATGAAGAGATCGGCTGATCGAACTGGAAGGTGGCGGGGAACTCTAAGAAACGAATGTCTTTGAGAACAGGATTCTGAAATACCAGTTGATCAGTGTCGTGCGTGTCCCGTCACATTGCTTTTTTTATGCTTAACCTCAACCTTATTGAAGGAAGTGATACATCATATTATCGTTTTGACGATACGCATAGTACATTCCTGAAACCACCGACGGCTCGTGTACGAAGATACAAGAAATTTGTCAGGACAATTTATACTACCAATCGAACTGTTTATCTTCCATATCTTTAACTATCCACGATGGAGAGAGTTAGGAGTGAGTTTACTATTATTTAAATCATTTATTGTTGTAACATTACGTTCGTCAACTACTTTGCAGCCCAACATACTCCACCTGAATAGTTTCTCTTTTGTTTTTTTACGTTCGTCATTATGCATGACGTAGCATGCATGATGAATTATGTTCGTTATATTTATATTCTTTAAACAGTTGCCATCGATGACTATATTACGGTTGTAAATTTTAACTATGTAGATAAGTGTGCCGTATCGTATGATCGCGCATTCGTCGTGCGCGATGCTCCCAATACAGTTACACGTACACTTGCATAGGTTTTTATGTTTTTAATATTCAATTACCGTCTGCTTTTACGTACGAATTTTTTCGACAACTCTACGGGATATTTACATGCTAAAATTATACGACAGATTTTTCTTCCGCTCATCACGCGACTCGATAAAAGACGAGAGGAAGATAGTGTTAGGGCTCATAATGACCTGTTTATCTCAACGCATTACGAGTAAATTTCCTACTCATCTGATGACACATATAATTATCAATTTTCAATTCTCAGTTTTCCTTTGTTTCTTTCACGCTACACTGATATTCTACATTCTGTTGTAGTCATTAAGTTTTTACGCTTCTCTCGTTGCATAATACTTCAATGCCATTATTCGTTGCAACCGAGTTGAAAAGTAGGTCTGTACCGCTACTTTAACTAGCTGGAGGTTTCAACATAAAATAATGGGATTCGCGTACATTCACTTTTAGTGGCATGGATTTAACTGAAAAGGATAATTTTTAGAAAAGAGTTTATTGTAAAAAAAGTGGTCTAATTGAGCGTTCGTTTCTGGTAAATGCATTTTGTTGAAATTGGGATAAAGAGGACCAACAAACGCGCATACATCTACGGTCATGGCGTGGTACGATGCTACGAATCACACGAGTTGTGTCACGTGTTGTTGATAAGCCTACGAGGAAAACATTATCAGTCGATGCGTACTTGTGATCGTACCGCGACTTTTAAAATTTTTTAACTAGGAACCGTTTTTGTTGAAGAAAAGGCGCCAAATAAATTGCGCGTAAATGCACATTAATGGTGGCGCTGCAGGTCAAACGCACATTACTTTGACTTCTTTAAGTATATATATTCCAGCGACATCTTTATCCGCAGAATTTCTGTGAAAACTAACGACTATCGTTGTTTTCCATTTTGCTTAATTACTTGTATCGTAACTAAGGTATTAGCCTATTAGTATCAGGTTGCAATACTATATTCTCTCATTTACTATATTTTTATTATCAGGGAATAAATAAATTCAATTGTTAACGTGTAAAGTGACTACAAATGCTCTGTAATTCTAATTTCTGTGACAATTAATCCTTTTTATAGTTACGTCATACGACACGCGATGCTTTTTTAAGCTCCACGTAATCAAGAAATATACATTTTTATTTCGATGCAACGAAGTTCACGCATAAATATCGTCTATTCATTACAATAAATTTGAATTGTTGGTATAAAAAATCGCTTATTGCCTGATTTTTCGAAAAAAATTATGATTTTTGAGTTATGTCATTGTAGTAAATTAGCGAGACGTATCGCGATGAACACGAACTTTACACCATCGATCAACCTGTTTATTGTCGCGTTTCGTCGTCAACGAAATCAATCGATTACATCTCGATTTTACTCGAGTACTATTTTGCCATCTCGCGTGCGATACGAGTCACTTGTTGCCGAGTCATTCGTTTTCGCAAGGTTCACGCGTGGTCGCTCTACGCGTGCGTTCACTGTTCAAATGTTCACATGCATGCATGCATAAACGCATATGGTGTGCATACAATATTATCGCAGAATCAGGCCGCTGTGGTATATGTATAAAAAGCTATGTAAATTATCTTGTAAATAACATCATTGAAAATTATTTTTAAGGAATTTAGTGGTAGATTATTCTTTCCTAGGACAATTTTTTGTTTTGGAGATAGCTTTCCAATCTCGTTTCAACAAAATTTTAAGTAAAATAGGTGTAAAGAAGGACCACTAGATAAAATATAATTAAATTAAAGATGAATGAAAAGTGATGTACAAGATTCCGTTTATCCGGACACGTCAGGGGGGCATACGGGTTCAGATAACCGGTTCGCCCGGATAATAGGAGTCCACTATTCCACTGGTTCTTCCTACCATCACTGTTTATTCGTCCGAATAATACGCTACCTTTTGTTTCACTGATGAAATACAAGGAACATATATATCTACATCTACATACGCTGTGCAACGATATAAGTTTATACAAGAGTTCGTTAGCAATGTGTTCGATAAACCAGGTACAGCGTTAATAAATAAAGCTTCTACTCTATCGTTTATTCGTAACAATGTCACGCTGAAATATCAGGATGCTGGTCACGCGTTGTGTTTACTCAACAAGTTATCTTATTGTTAGATGGGTAAGAACGAATTTACAGAGAGGCTTGTGCGTTATTTAAATAAAATATTTGAAAAGTATTTATTCAATCTCAACACGAAATAAAGCTACTTTCCTTACATTATTTTTAAAATACAAGTAATAAAATAATTCATTCTTTCATGCCAGAGTGTACATTGTTTCCTCTTATAATCGAGGAATCTTTGAAATGAGTTACTCTCATTCATTACTTTTTTTCATTATCGCGTCCTTGACCATCGAGACGATACGTATGTATATGTATGGTGTGGCACGCGCGCGCTGCTTCCCTACGACATTAAACAGTTGTAGGATTATTTTAATAGTGATCGTCTTAACTTGGGTTCAGTTCATGCCATGTTTTCAGTCAGAAAGGGTGCATATACGTAGAGCACATGTGCTTGAAATTATGGTGGACGTAAAGTGGTGACAAGAGTTATTCGCGAAGAAATAATCGAATTTCGTCCACTACACCCGCGAGTTCGAGATAATGAATCTACGTATTTAGTTATTTATAATAGATTGCAACGGCCACCGTGTACAATTAGATAAACATGAAATCTGGGGATAGAATGCAGCGTAAATACTTTGTTCGAAACAGTTAGACAATCACCTCGAACGTGTCAATTCTTGCAGGAATTTCTTGTTTTTGGGACGCACGGGAGGGAGGCTCCAACTTCAAGGTGCGTTTTCATAGAGCTGTATTTTTCTGTTTCCTCTTTCGTTTTTCTTTTATCTCCCTTTCTTTCTTAACCGCCACGTGCGTCTGTTGATGCTTTCAGTGTCGTCGAATTATCCGAACTAATATGAGTAATAATTCAAATGTTCCTATTAATCGTTTTTCAAATCTACATTTGTTAACTGATTTCAATAACTATTTCGTTAACGATTTCTTAACGATTTCTTAACGAGAAAGGTCGATTTAGATTTCGTACCTCAGATGAAGTGTGGTAATCGTATAATGGATCGCCTTGGTGACTTGACAGAAAAAAGTGTTTCAATGTTTACTTTTCACTTAAAAAAAAGTGTTACGGGACAAAAGAGATCGGTATGGTAGGGATTTGTACGTACAGTGACGGTTACCGAGGAAATTTAGGTGAAGAATAAATTTCCTGGAATGACATGCAAAAATATTGAGAAGGAAGGTCATTGGAAGGTTCACCGCTTAAATTCTTTAGACCGTTGCATGATAAAATAACTCCAGAACATTCAAGGGCATCGAGGATATTTATTTGAGAAAAGAAAAAGAAAATTGAAATGAAGTAGGGTCGTCACAGTTTATTTTCAGACAAGAAAACAGAATTACACCGTATAAAAAAAACAATTACATAATACCATATATCACTATCATAATTTTTTTAACAATTCTTTGTATCAAAGATATGTAGTGATATCGTTACCTAGTAACGTTACTGAACTACTAGAAATCTATTAGAATTAAAAAAACTCGAGTTACAACATAACAGAGATCTATAGTTCAGTAGTTGCTAACTACTCTACTGTATCTTGCACGATCATCGTGTACAATTAGGTAGATGATCCTTTCAGATGTGACGGATGAACAATTATAAAGGAAAATCGCAGACGCTCACCGCGTGAAAGATAAGCAAAAAGTAATTCCAGAAAATTGACAAGTACCATCGAATGTTCAGTGGAATTTGTATTTGGACACTGTGCATCCTCTTGGATGATACGAAATACTTACCGCGACTGATTGCCGCGTTCAGTTGGAGTCGAACGGTTGAAGTGGCAAGTCGAGTTAACGAGCGATTTTCTTCCGTGTCACGGCGCGCTTCCGGGATAGCTTACGTGTTTCAATTTTCCTTTGATTGCAAATTGTCGAAAGGACCATTTTTACCATGTTGAGTAAGTTGCAGTTACATTTCAAATATATTACTGAAATAGGAATCAGTCTTTTCAAGTCAAATGTATAAATATTCAAAATTTGAGAGTGTAAACACATGGATCCCTCTTTCTTTTGCTTTTTTTTTTTTACCAGTAGGATTTTTTAACCATTTCGCAAAGGCGTTAAAGTCACTGCTAGCCGATAGAGTGTTTAGCATATTATTATATAGCAATTGCGATTGTAATTGTTGAGAATTGTATTCTTACTGTAAATTGTCTATTGAGTACGTGAAGGATTAATTAATTGTGAGCTTTTTTCTCCATGACCGCCTATTTCACACGTTCATGGTCATATCATCAGCTTACATATTTGTATTCGCACACTGTTGAGGTAGAAAGACGTGTCGTTAGCATGATGCGGTCAGTTTTTTAACATTACGTAAGATTCGTGGAAGCTGGTGTGAGTGATACATGTATTGACAGGATGTATACATAATTTACAACATCGTATTAACTGACAATTACGTTTAGTATGAGTTGTATACATCCGACGAAACAATTGCGATGCTTTATGTCAATGATATTGTTCTTTAGATGATTTTCTATTACTAAACACAGAAATAGTTTTGAAAAATGCAGAAAATGAAGAATAATTATTTTAATTACGATTAAAAATTTTGAATCAAAAGTATTTTTAGTTATACATCTCTGCTATTTTTAAAAATCAATTCTTAATTAGTTGTTTGTTTTATAATGAACGTTTATCTTAACGTAAAGTATACTGATTATAGGAACCAAAAATAATTGCAATCGTGCAAGGTGAATATTGTATCATTTTTTTATCTGCAGCGTGTTACGTCACTAATAATACTCAGATAATTTTGCAATTATTTTTTATTTTAAATAATTCAATGTCAGCATCAGAGTAGACGAATAGTTTCCTCGCAATGGAGTCGAACTTTATAATTAAAAACTATTCGTGCTTTGAGGAAAAATGTCGGCAATCGTTTCTAAGTAGAAAACATTTCAAACGAATGAGAAAAAAGTCTCTTGAGACTCATACCATATTTACCACTTAAAATTCAGTATACTTTTTTACAATAAATTTACTTGCTCAGTGTAATAATTTAATTCAATGACTCCTTTAAACTGTTAAGTTAAACACATAAAGAATTTACAGGTACTACAATATATGTCGGTATGTATTTGCTCAAAGATAAAACGATAAGATTATAGGCAGGATGAGAGGTGATTTGTTTGTAGATCTGATTAAATCAAGAGTTTTCCATGATTGGAAGCCGTTTAAAAGAAAGTTTTCCAGCGACCAGGTTTACTATTAATACAGATCTTTCCTTCTGTCGCAGAGGCGTCGACGGAAGAAAGCCTGCGATTCATCAGGCAGTCGCTGAAGTCGGAGGAAATGGATCACCTCGAAGGCATCCACTTCGATGGTCTCTATCCTCACGTCTTCGTCACATTGGGAGCTTCGGTAAATATCTAAACATTTAATTTAATTATTATCATAAATTAGAAAAAATATCTAATTCTTATATCTCCCAATAGGGCGACCTGGCGAGGAAAAAAATCTATCCGACTCTATGGTGGCTCTTCAGGGATAATCTCCTGCCGAAGACCACAACTTTCTTCGGTTACGCCCGGACCAATATGACCATCGCTCAACTACGAGAAAAATGTCATCCCTATATGAAGGTGAAGCCAGGTCAGGAGAATAAGTATGAGGAGTTCTGGAGATTGAACCATTATGTTTGTGGCACGTACGATTCCGAGAGCTCGTTTGAGACACTGGACAAAGAGCTGAGGAAACACGAACAGTCGCACCAAATCACTCACAGATTGTTCTACTTAGCTTTACCACCAAGCGTCTTCGAGGTCGTGACTGTACACATTAAAAACGTTTGCATGGGTGATAAGTAAGTGTCCACCATGCAGCTTTGCCTCACAAACTACTGTATTGCCCAACTATGGAGAAAAATAGTATCTACTAATAATATTTTATTATTATAATTTCTCCAAAAATGGAGAAATTTAAATTTCATATTTTTTTTGTAATTGTAGTCCATAATTAGACAGTATAATCTACCAAATGTACCATTAAAGTTAACAGGACCATTTTCCTTTGCAGAGGCTGGACAAGAATCATCATAGAGAAACCATTTGGTAGAGACGCGATTACCTCTCAACATTTATCGGATCACTTAGCATCTTTGTTCAAGGAGGAACAGATTTACCGTATCGATCATTATTTAGGCAAAGAGATGGTCCAAAATCTAATGACCCTCAGGTTCGGTAACAGGATATTCAGTCCAACATGGAACAGAGACAACGTGGCTTCCGTGCAGATCACGTTCAAAGAGCCATTCGGCACGCAAGGGAGGGGTGGGTACTTTGACGAGTTTGGGATTATCAGGGACGTGATGCAGAATCACTTGTTGCAAATTTTGTCCCTGGTGGCGATGGAAAAGCCTGCCTCTTGCCATCCAGACGATATTCGCGACGAGAAGGTGAAGGTACTGAAGTGTATGAAGCCTGTGAAATTAGGGAATGTTGTATTGGGACAGTACGTAGGAGACCCGAACTCGGATGATTCTGATGCGCGATTGGGTTACTTGGATGATCCTACGGTGCCTGCTGGCTCTAACACGCCCACGTTTGCGCTGGCAGTTTTGAGAATTAATAACGAGAGATGGGATGGTGTTCCATTTATTCTTAGGTGTGGCAAAGGTAAGTAGTCAGCTCATTTGTTAATGCAGTAGCAGATTTTGGAATATTTGATAAAAAAATTGATGGTTGATTAGCTCTAAATGAACGGAAAGCGGAAGTTAGAATACAGTACCAAGATGTGCCTGGAGATATATTTGATGGAAAGGCAAAGAGGAATGAATTAGTGATAAGAGTTCAGCCTGGCGAGGCGCTGTACATTAAAATGATGACCAAGTCACCTGGTATCACGTTCGATATGGAGGAAACTGAGTTGGATCTGACTTATGGTTGTAGATATAAGGTAAATACGGAGATGTATTTTCATCGAGTTGATAAAGCACGGTTTTATGAATATTTTGGCTTATAGGATTTGAAGCTTCCTGACGCCTATGAGAGATTAATTTTGGATGTATTTTGTGGGTCGCAAATGCACTTCGTACGCAGTGATGAGCTCTCGGAAGCGTGGAGAATCTTCACGCCATTGCTCCATCAAATAGAGAAAGAACAAATTAAACCCATTCCATATAAGTAAGTGACGAGAATGAAATTTTTAATTTATAGCTCTCGGTGATGGTGGAACTATCATTCTATGTGGTTTAAATTTTAGATATGGTTCACGGGGACCTAAAGAAGCCGATGAAATGGCGAGGTTAAACAATTTTACGTATTATGGATCGTATAAATGGATAAAGCCATAATTCCGGATTTGAGACATTTAAAGTTGTACGATGCACATATTGTATACATATAGACGTAAAAGTTTGTACTACGATTCGTCATCTGTGATCATAATAATCAATATTTTTATATTATACACAAAGGTACCTTCTAAACTTTTATATGCATATACAATTAATTTATATAAGTAATTTATTGAGAGATCAAATCCCTTCATTTGTTGAAAGCAGTTTTACTGGTAAAAATATGCAGACAATATGAGATATTTAAATAGTAAAGCCTAAGTATATGTTATAGTTGTTTAAATGATTCAGAAACTCTAATTTTTATGTAGATAATCATTTTATTTACTTTTGACGATTTAAACATGATGCCAATCACATGAAATATAATATTCTGTACAGTAGACGAGCAACAAAAGTTGTGGAATACACTGCAATAAATAAATAGGAGAAAGTTGAACTGTTTAATCTATAAAACAAATGATCTACATACTTAACTATCAAATAAAGTAATGCCATGGCAGAAGAGCATGAAATTTTTGAATTAATGAATTTTTGTAAGTTCGGTCTACTATTCAGCTTCCTCCTTTTTTCTTTCTTTCTCGCTTCGTACAAAGGGAACAGCTATACATAAATCCATAGGTCAGATACTTTACTGCCACATTTAACAGTGAACAAAAATAATATTTAATTTACAAAATTCACCAATTTTCCTATAAAAATGTAGTTTAGATTAAATTAATGTCATACACATTAACATTTATATTTTTGTAAATATCACGATAATGTTTATCATCATATATGTTACCACTGTCACGATGCAAAAATTGAGTACATATAAAACTTATATAAAATACGGGAAGTTCATGTTGGTATGCCATTCGCGGATTAATTCTTATATTATTAAAAATTAATTAACAATATCTTAAATAATAAAGTGCGAGCGGTATGAATTATTGAAGAAATTGATCTTAACTCCTTCTAAATACGTAAGTGACGATCATTATATATATTTTCTAAATAGTAAAGTATCGCTACAAGCAATGGACATTGCACAAATTAAATACACACAAAAACAAATGTAAAAAAACTCCACGTTATTCTTGTAAACAGTCGTTTTAAAATTCACTAGTCTTTTTATTGAACGTCTGCTAGATTAGGACCATTCACCAGTTCTCAATGTATACAAACCAAATTTAAGTCCAGCTTCTGACTCCTCGATATGACAATGTTCTTTTTTACTTGAACACTTCGCGATAGCGTGTAATTTGTAAAAATGTCAAAATTTGATCCAAGTCTATGAGTTGACGAAAATACGATCTTAACATATGGTACACTTATTCAAAATTTAAATCTCACACGCTCCAGGATCCAACAATTCGTCCCAATTAATACTTCTTTGAAATACTTCTTGTTGTAACCATAATTCATAATTTTGTTTAAATTCTTCGCTTAATTCCACCTCCGTACCAAGCACTGATATAACAGATGTATCAACAGGTTGCATATCTTTAGCTTTGGGAGCATTAGAGTATCGGCGGTTGTTGAATTGGTCAACGCATGAACGTAATTCACATTCTTCCACTTGGAAATCCCATGGTCGTGCTTCGAGATCTAAGAGTTAGAAAATTAGAGGATTTATATATCTTTTATACACTAGTAAAATTATAGAATCTAATTATTTAAGTATGCCGTACCATTTCCATATGCCCAATCATCATTTAAACGATGTCTAACTTTTGCATAAATCGCACTGATTGTTTTCATATTTGTTTTTCGCCACTGTCGACCTAAATATTTGGTCTGCATTTTAAGTAACTTTAAGACATATAACTGCATCATCGCGTGTCTAACTTTTAACGTGCGTTTTAATATAGGTGATGATTTAAAGACGACCAGCATCTAGAAAAATTAGATAAAATTAACATCTATTAGCAAATAAATTACGAACATTAATAATTCACTTACCATAATTCTACTATGCTTCCATTTTGTCAATTTATTAAGAATACGTAATAAATTAATGCAGGAGAAAACATTTCTCCATAAGTACTCCTGGCTATCTCCAATTTCAAGATTTTCTGTAGTCAACTCTGGTTGATCCCCGATAACACACATAGGGAAATCCAAAATGGGAATACTATAGGTGGAAAAGATTAGTACAACTTACGTACAGAAATGTGAAAAAAAATCTAATATCAGGGACTTACATATTTTTGGCTTCAATGTAAGCTACAATGTTCTGATTTAAGAATTTTAAAACGAGTGGTATGCAATTAGCAAATACCAAATGCTGTGACATGAACTCAAATTGATAAATGTGATTCAGCTTGAAATGTTTTAGTAAAAGAAGTAGAATTGCAGAAACTGCTTTAACAATAATTTCCTTGTGCCTGTTAACATCAATGCCAAGTTTCATCGATTGTACCACTGTCATTCTGCAAGATACGTGATATTAAGGTAATAAAATGTATGTACACGTGTGCATATAATCTATTTCAATTTACTTACGGCATTTGCCCAGGTAAAACATCAGCCATAATGTTAGTACTGTCTGTCTTGGCCTTACTGGTGGGTGCAGCTGCCAGCAGAATTTTTAGTAACGCAATCATGTATTGTGGAAGATTTGGTAACATAGCTTGATACAAAATTTCTGTTGGTGTTTGACGAATTGGGGGTTCTGGAGTACTCAAAGGATTTCTAGCGATTTCTTCTTCTTTTTGTATTTGTACTTCAGCCAAAGATGTGTACATATGCTAAACACATAATATTATATAACATCATTATTTTTAAGTGCAAATAGGGAATTTATAAACTGTGTAAATACCAAACTTACTCGTTTAAGTGTATTAACACCCTCATGAATTGGCTGTGGCAACCCAGCTAAGCTTTCTCTATCTCCTTGTAGTTTGTAACCAACGAATTTCAATCTCGATACATCAAGAAAAGTGTCTACATCCTTTTGCCTTACTTTTGGTGTCCATGGCAAGCCTGTAAAACCACATTTTTATACTTAAAATTTTACAAGATATATATTACTTAAAACACGAATGTAGGAATAAGTCTTACCTTTTCCTTTAGTGATCTGAGGATCAGTGCTAGGAAGGTCAGTGTTAGGAAGGTCAATGATAGGCTCTCCACGCGGTTGCATATGCCGGTATCCGAAATGAATTTGATTCCGGCCAGATTGGCTTGTATATACATTCACATCTCCTTCACCTTCATTATTTGTGGTGTTATTTTCCATTTTTCCATCTTCGTATTCTGTACCCAGGAGTGGTTCATCCAATGATTTTTGTTTCCTCAAACATTGCTAATATAATTCATAGGATTACACTTTAATAAGACTAAGAATTTTAAATACAGATTAAAATAATAAGAAAACATACTCGTCTAAATCTAGGTGTACTAGGAGCACAAGGAGTATTGAAATACTCCTCTAAATTTTTTTTCTTATTTTGCGACATGAGCAAATCTGGTGCATGTATGGGAGGAGAACTGGCTCTCATAGTTTTGGCAACTTCTATGGTATCTTCCTGTTGTGTATCAAGGCCAGCTTCTTCACGGTATTGTTTTTTCAATTTTCTTAGTGTATCAATACCACCAAGAGATACTAAGATCAACTTCCACAGGAGTAAAAGAACTTTTTTCATAGGAAAGTGTGGAGCTGATCCACTGCAGAAGCATGTTACCATACCAAGAAGTTTAACTATCAGCAACTCTTCACCATATGGATTTATTAGATCTTCTTTAAAAGATTCAACATTAGCCTTATAAATACTGTTCTCTAAATCCTTCATTTCTTCTCTCATTACCTCTGTTATAATGTATAAAACAGATAAGATTACCCTTAAGTCAACAGAATCGTCAAGACTAACAGCTATTTTTCTCATTGCAGATGTAGCTGTTGTACTGTTTCTAGAAATAAGAAGAAAGAAATTGCAAGATATTATTTAGTTTTCATTCTTGTGTTTCTATTCCCTGGAAACATTAACTTACTCAATTTCAATATTAAGAAGTTCAACAAATGCTGGGAAAACTCCAGCTTCATATAATAACATTACATTTGTTCTTGTCCAGTCTTGTTGCTCTTTATCAGATTGTACTTCAGCCCAGCAACCTTGCACCAAGTACAAAATGCACTGTGCTGCTTTCATTCTCAATGGCTTATTGGAAACTTCCAGTTGATCTAACAATTTGTAAATGACTGACTTCTTTTGAGCTTCTGTCAAGTTTTGCCACCAAGGTAGTAATTTATATGACTCCATTTGTTCTTCAAAGGCCTAACGATCAATGTACACATATTCCCATTAGTTTCTTTGGTAACAAGATGATTTTATATCGATTCCTCAAATTCTGATGAACAAGGACTTATATGAAACAGGTAACAATACACATTTACTTACAGTAAGATTGACATGTAATTCATATTGTTCTGTGTAGCTATACAATTCAGCAATTTCATTGGCATATGTATCTGCATCATCATAAACAAATTCCAAATCCAAATCTACAGATTCAACTGTTTCCTGAACATAAAAATATAAAGTTAGTTGCTTAAGTGCCATTGGCTCAATGCTAGTCTTCTATAATATAAGAAAGACGTTTTATATACCATTTCGTGAATATCAATTTCGACAATTACTGTTCGGAAAAGTATATTTAAACGTTTTATTCACGTATCTCTCTGATAAACAGATTGTGACAATCCAGGCATTAAATAGTGGTATGCGCTTTTAGCGAGAAGGTTAGAAACAACCTGATCTCGACGACGGCTATCGCCAGGTTTTTCACACTTAGTTGACAAAGCATTTACTCACTTCAGTATTTGTAAATCGTTGAGGTTTAACTATTCGGGGAAAATCACGCTTCCCATTTCCATTTGCATCCATCCCTACGTCACACAGCATTTTCTAATAGCGATTAAAGATGCAGTATGGGATGCATCTTCGACTTAATGTAAGAATCGATATTTCTTTCGACCGTGTTAAATCGTTCGCGATGTTCTTCAGTCGATTGATCGATCAGCCTTGTTATCGATTTTTTATTCATGAAGAAATCGATGTTCTTTACTGTATTCGATAATTATTGAAAACTCTCCGGCGTATTCGCAACTTTTTAAAGGAGAACTTAAGCTTTCGTTAATTTATCTTACAAAAGCATTAAATCTGTTTAAAAGTTATTGGCAGCTTTGAGTCCGAGACGATTGGCTTGCCAGAAATTCTTAGTGAGTTTCACAATAATCTTCGTAAACATTGGTATGGCGCAGCTTCCATTTTGAAAACCGAAGCTACTCGAAAAGCACGTTAAACTGCTCTTCACATACTCTTCGGATGACAGCGTCAGTGTTGTGCGTCCTTTCCAGTGGCATTGTGCTTTAAATAGATAGTTTCCTAAACAATTTTAGTACCTAATTTGATTTGAAAGATGCAGGGAACTATCATAGAAAATCTAAGCGGCAGGAAACTATCGGTACTTGTGATTCTACTAGTCGTCGCGCAAATAGTTTGTTTTTTAATAGGCGGGTTCATCGGTAAGTGAAGAAATGTCAGTCACTTTAGTCATTTCTTAACTAGAAATCTGTACAAACGTAAAAAAAATTCGTCTGTATAAGTACTTTATTGTATATTCATATTCTTCAAGTTCTTCACAAAGGATTTTACTTATAAAAAACATCAGCTTTGTGGGGAGTCTTAATTTTATGAATTATTATATTCATTGAAGTTAGTTACTCTAAATAATTGCTAGATATATTAGTGAAATATACTGTTTTTTTTTTAGCTCCTACACCAGCTAGTAGTCAAAATATACTTGGTACACCTTGCAAGGATATTCGTGTGAATGGATCAGAACCTGGTGGAAACAAATGGTTTTACTCAAGGGGAAAAGGATCTTGCACTCCTGTTGATATGAATCGTTTTACTCTTGAGAATCATCATCAGGCATATCAAGTTGTTTATACATTTCAAGTAAGTGCTATAGGTATTCTTTTAAGTACAAAGTCTAGGACACAATTAAAAATTGTAATACTTTTTATTTATTATAGATGCCTGTGCCCCGAAATAACATGCAACTTGATTATTCTAGATGGCAACAAAATTTAATAGGTGTTTTACAAGTGGATATTGTTTATCATAGTCAAATAGAAATTGGTAATTTACGAGATATATTTTTATACTTAATATTTTTATATAGTAATAAATTAATTGTATATATATTTTTTACCTTTTATAGCTCCAAGAACTAAGATTACATTGGATGCAAGACTTGCTTATAGGAATAAGGGAGACTCTGATGATGGTTGGAAACCATATGCATCCTCAGTGGTTGAAAGAATGTTAGATTGCAGTATAGATGATGTAAATAGTTATCAGATAAATTTTTCTTAGATCCATTATATAAAAAATATGTTCTTTAATATTTGTGTATCACATTTATAGGCAATGGAGCAATATAATTACAATTGTAGTGTGGTACCATTGTTTGAACTGGGATCTCTGTTTCATGATTATTATCTTTTAAATATTCGCCTTCCTGCTGATACTGATAGAAACATTAATCAAGGATTAGGACACATAACGGATTTATGGCTGACGGTAAATCTATAGTTTTTTAAATCTCTGTAGGGGTTTAATATATTTAACATTTTATATTTATTTGTATTTTTTATAATATAGGCCATAAATCAAAATGGTGGATTTACAAAGGTGTGGGTGAGTTTGAAAACTATTTATTTCCCGATTGTCATATGTGTTCTTGCGTGGTATTGGCGACGAGTGCACATGCTTTCAAGATCACCAGCTCTTTTGGAGTACTTGCTTTTAGCACTGGGCATAGCTCTAACATTTTTAAACAGTGCGTTGTATATTTTTTATTTCTGCAGCATATATATCAACTATTCGTATTTAATTACTGGTTCTTGTACTTTCTAGTGCCTTTGGAGTATTTAACGCTCGCCTATGACATGCCATTTATGCTTTTGTTAGGCGATATCAGACAAGGAGTATTCTATGCAATTCTGTTGTCTTTCTGGCTTATTTTTGCCGGAGAGCATCTCATGGTAAGAACATAAAATAGGCGTGTGAAGATAAGAACTCGATCGATCAAATATCAGTTTTAATATACTAATGACATGTCTTTTTTATGCGTTGCTGCTTACCTAAAATAGATACAGGTGAGTTAATTTCAATATACATTTTTCAGTAATTCCATCTTGATATCATAGAAACATTATGTACGTAATTTATTTTTCATTAATTAGGAAGGTGAACAAAGAAATTCTTTAAAGTGTTATTGGCGTCACCTTTCTGCAGTCGGCATTGGTTGTCTGTCACTGTTTGTATTCGACATGTGTGAACGTGGAGTTCAATTAAGAAATCCGTTCTATTCGATTTGGGTTACAGATCTTGGGACTAAATTTGCTGTATCCTTTTACAACAGAGAAAAATGCTACTTTTATTGAGAATGTTTAGATTCCTTAATATAAAACGATAGTTGTCATTTATAATTTTGGCTGGAGTATCAGCTGGTGTATACTTAATATTCTTGGCTTATATGATATGGAAAGTATTCATGAATATTAGTGCAAAAAGAGCTGCACTACCTAGTATGAGTTCAGCACGACGTTTACATTATGAAGGTGTAATATATCGATTTAAATTTTTAATGATAGCCACACTATTGTGTGCTTCTTTGACTGTTATTGGATTTATTCTAGGCCAGGTACTTATATTGTAATTTAAAATATCAAATGGAACAGATTGATTACATACTAATTTATTCGAAAAAAATGTGATACAGGTCGCTGAAGGTCAATGGAAATGGGATGAAGAATTGCATTTAGAAATGACGTCAGCATTTTTCACTGGTGTGTACGGAATGTGGAATATTTATATCATAGCGCTATTGTGTTTATATGCACCTTCTCATAAGCAATGGCCTATTGAACCATCCGGTAACTAGATATATTTTTTTTCTAATGTCATTTCATTTCATCTAATCATCTAACCTTTCATCTGATCATACTTAACTGTTTACAGAAAATAGTATTAGCGAAGAAATTGAATTTTCGCGTTTATCAACAGATCCCAACGAAATGCTGTCTTTAACAGCGTTTGCGCGGAAAACAGCAGTAGAATAAAGAGGATGCATGTTTCAGGAAATTATTCAAAAAATGGCAATCGACCAGTCAACACTTTTGTACTTAAACGTTGGACGCGTCAGACTATAAATATGGTTGAACGGAATTTTCTCCATATTTGTAGAAATTTTTAGGACTGATAATACTCTTATAAGTAATCTTATGCCAAAATTAATTATTTATTAGAAAAAATATTTTGTAAGCTTCATTAAGTTCGTAAGACGAGTTGGTACCTAATGTGCGAAAAATTCATTTAAAATCTTTCATTTTCTCCACTTTTGCATACAATGACATTAGAATTATATATTTATTTCATAGAACATTCCATTTTAAACCTAATTCATATCTTCTGATTAAAATTAATTTTTTCATATTTGGAATAATAATTTCTAATCCACAAGAAAATTTCATAGCATCTATTTTTTTTTAGAGCAAGTAATCTAATCCGTCGTTTTAGAGTACATATCAATATTGGGCATTTATCTGTAACTAATATTCATGATCATACAATTAATTAAATTTATAGTATTGAATACAAGTATTCATGTTTCTTTTTTTTTTGTTTTGTTATACAAGGTATTTCATAATTCATGGAACAACATCTCACCTTCTTGTTTTCGAGAAAATTAAATTGAAATATTAGTCGAGTACACGCGACTAATATTTCCAGTCATAGAATCTACTTGACTCAGTTTGTACCATGAATGATGAGACACCCTGTATAGCAAAAAACGCAAATGTCTTTTTGGCATTGTTAAGTTCCTTTGTAATATTATTATATATTGATTTCATAGAAATTTGTATGAGTTTTAACATGATATTTATATGGTTATTAGACTATAGAACATGCATGCAGCAACGTAGAACTGACGAGATAAAGGTGCAATAACCTGTATTATTCTAATGAAGTTTAGTGCACATTAGCTACTTACGTAGAGTACTTATATTTGAGACAACAGGATTAGTATTTTCTATACTTAGTAACGTATTTAACATGACGATATAGTATAACCTCGAAGATAATTTTGTATTATATTATTGACTGTAATATTTTCGGAATAATTTTATACATACAACACACCGCAAGTGTAATGCGTTAGTACTTACAAAAGATTCATATTTTTATGCGTACTTATATTATTCAATTTCAGGGCAGTATTCAATTTGAACATTTTTCTGGTGTATTACGCGAACTTTTATATTTACCATTTTTATACATTTTTTATAATAAATCGATTTGTTAGTATAAGATTGTTAAATCATTCAACATATCGTACGTCTACTATCGAATACCAAGCATGCGATCACATGTAGCAGAATAGAAAATGATTTTTTTATATTTATCGTCTTTTGTTTCAACGTTATAAACGTCTTTCGCATAACGCAAACTGTATGACGGCAATCTAATTGAATAATTCAATTTTCTTTAAACTATCCGTGCAATTTATTCTTTTACAAGATCTGACATACAGCAAAATTCTCTTCCACAACTTTGCCGCTGTTAATGTTCACTTAAATTATTTTTATACACTTGTATGAGGGGTTAACTTTGAATGTCACGTTATCCAAGATTCAATAAATATTGGATTTATTATTTCCGTTCCAGAAAGGTATTGCATTACTCTTAAACTTTCTATGTATTCGCATTTTATTGCCATGTCAGTAGAAATAATACAGCGAATTCAAATTCAAATTCCATGGCATACATCATTGAAGTGGGTTATGTCACAGTGCTACCAAAAACTAGTGATTTTCTCGAACGTGTTTCTTTTGATCGCAATATTAACGTTTGCATTAAAATTTGCATTTAATAAGTTTTTCCATTTACTATTAATTGAAAAGTTATTAACATCACAGATTAATAAACACTTCTAGATTAAACATTCATCTATTAGGTATGTGTCAAGTGTATTTTATCCACTTAAGCGCAGTTTAAATTCATGATTTCATATTTCACGCGAACCCTGCGCAGTGCAACAATCCACACTCAATTCCTTGATAAAATTTTGGGTAAAATGTATCAATAAATAATATACGTCCTCTCATCAGTACGTCTTTAACGCCACAGAATTTGAATTCGCCTTGCTAAAAGAAAAAAGAAATAAAAAAAGATCGAAATGCTTTGCGTTACTTATAAGTTCGTGCGACTTCTCCCTTTTTTCTCTGTGAAGTGTGAAAATTCATCGAAATATATTATTACTAAGAAACAACGAACTATATTTATTTCCTGGAACAAAAAAAGAAAGATTACTGAAAGCTGAAAAAAAGGAAAAACCAAGGCGCCACGAATTTCTGAATCAATCCAATAATCCTCCACCTTACGTTGCACTTGTCGTTGTTCTAGTGACATTGCCCTAGAGGCAGCGCTGGTGGCACGGCGGGATAGGGATTTTCGGTGGTGCGCGCGCATCCAGTGGTACGACGCGAGACAGAGGCAGCGGCAGCAGCAGCGAGCAAGAGAGCAGTGCAGAAACGGAATCAGATGTGGTAAAGTCCGTGAGTTGACAGGTCGCGGGGTGCACGAGAGAACAGGCGTTTCGAAGTGGCGGAGGCGGAGGTGGTACAGGGGAAAGGATTGTTTAACCGTGTGCGCGAGAAACCGTGCCGTTTGCCGAATACGAGGGAGTCTCTGGACGGACGGGTTCCCGTATCGGTGATTATGAAATGATTCTCTAGCCCGAGGATTTTTCGTCTGTGTCCGCACGGACAAAGAGGAAGACCGTTTGTATATCGCTGCTGTACGAGGGACCGTGCGCCCGTTCGTCCGTGGAAAACATCGCTGTACGCTGACGTCGCGGTATTCGGCCTCTCGTGTCGTTTTCCTCCGTGGGCCAGGCGTCCGAGCATTCAACGACCGAGGCAGCGTTCGTCGCGCGCGCGTGTCTTTGTTTTTTTATTTCGTCCCTTCTCGGGCTGGCGAACAGCTCTCGCCTGGCTAAACCCAGAGCCAGCACAAGGGAAAACAAGGAGTGCGTTCTAACACAGTGGTGTGGATAGACCGAAAGAAAGTTAAGCTCGGTGGTATACGGCTGTGATAAACACTAAACGCGGGCCAGTCGGAGGCCCTTCTTCGGAACGACACTCGAGCTCAGCTGATTCAAGGACTTGCTGCGAAGGGCTCTGCTGCGTTAATAGACGATAAATATGTCGTCCCCCAGCGCTGGAAAACGACGTATGGACACGGACGTTCTCAAATTGTATCCTTGAAAATTCGCTTTTTATTCCTCCTACTCGCTATTTCTGTGTGTGTCTCTCTCTATCTCACTTCTCTTGCTCTCTCCTTCGTCTCCGTTTTTTCTATCTATTTCTCTCTCTTTCTCTCTCCCTCTCTCTCCCTCTCTCTCCCTCCCTCTGTTATCCCCTCTCCGTCCCTTCCCTTGACATCGCTACTCTGCGCGCACCACCTCCTCCTCTCTCTCCCTACCGACACTCTCCCCACGCCTCCTCTCTTAGCCCCCTCTCTCCGCTATTCTCTGGTTCTCGCTCTTTCTTTCTCTTTCGCTCTATCGCACGTGCTTGCGATCGAGCGCAAGAGAGCACACCTCTCTGCACATGGTTGCGAATGCAACAAGACTACGTAGTACGGTTGCAGGCGAGTGTGCGTTGCTGCATGGCGGAATCGGTTGTTGTTTATATCAGTCCAGGATTGGTTTATAGGTCGACGAGGAATAAGGTGCGGTGCAATGTCAAAGCTGTTTTGATTAGAGGGGTATCTCTGTGGTTGTATCGGGGAAAGGCACATGTTACGTTTTTTGAGAATATTGAGTTTACAGCCTGGTTAGAACCTTTTCTCGTGTGACTTAATATCATGAAACTGCACACGCTGTATCGTGTTAGAGCCATAGATTTAATTCCTCGTTTCGTTGATCACCGAACCAGCTGTTTTTAACCAGCTGACTCTGTCCTCTGTGCGCAGCTTTGTCTCGTGCGCTAACGCTACCGCGCAGCATCTCGAGGTTAGCTTTCGTTTCTTTCCCTATTTTTTTTCTTTTTTTTTTCCCTATGAGTCGTCTATACAATTTCGATTTATGCAATGAATGACTTTGCTGTCGTATTTTTTTTGTAGGTATATACATGGACGCATTGCTATAAAGGTAGGATTTTCCGTATAGGATTAACGCTCTGATTGGCTGCATTCGAACTCATTCAACGTTGTTCGATATGCATTGAATCTACCGTTTTTGTTTTTTCATCGTTTTTTATATTGAGTGCGTGGACGCTGCGGCCTCTCGCAGAAAATCCTATCTTAACAAAAATAAATATGCACAGTGATTGTCAAAGAACGCAATACAGAGATTTAGTATGAGTCAAAGTACTTATATAGCTTGTTCGAGTATAATAACGTTGCATAGAATAATAGATCAGTCATCCAGGTTTGCGTCACTGGCATTTCGATTCGAATTGAAACGTTTCGGGAATGACGTAAAATGACGAACGTTTTACGGATGAATGTAAAAATAAAACGCGCGGTACGTTGAAGCGAGAGATACGAGCGGGGCGCAATCGATATCCCTTTCGCGAAAAACATCGTTATCTCCGATAAATCGCGTGACTCTAGTGACTAAATAATTTCCGACCCCCGTCGCGCGCACGGCTACTATTTGAGTCAGGTGCAAAGAACAAAGGTGCACCTTCGCGGAGGAACGCGATCGTTTCGTCGTTGCTAATGCTTGCGTAAACGAGTTCGTAATTACTGTTATCGTCGATAAAGGATGAATTATTTGTTGTTCATTTATTACGTGTTTACGATTTAAACGTAAGGTAACGTAACGTTGACGTTGCATCTAATTCAGGAGCTCCTAGCAAAAATAACTCTTACCCAGTTTCACGATTTTTTGCACAAGAACAGATTGCGGAATTTGTCGTCTGATATGATTCTATCTTTTTTTTAGGAGAACAAAAAATACTGTAGCATCTTTGATTTCTTGTTCTGTTTAACAAAATATTTATCGCAGTGAACATATTACATTTTCGATGAGATTAATTCTATTATGTTGTGAATTTCGTTTCTGACCTCTAGAATGTCTTTTTACTAAAAAAAAAATCAAAATTTTACGAACACTGTTTTGGTTATGAGGTCTTTAATTTAGAGGAAAACTAAGAAGCGTTGTTTTTGTTACGAAGTCCTTAATTGAAACATTGTGCACGCTTGTGTTTCTATTTTGACCTCGATTCGTAAGAAATCGATTTTTCCTGTAACATTGCGTTACGCTTATCACTCCGCGTGCACGCGTGTTCTCGCGTATACAGTTTTTTGCAGAGCGATGATAGAGTTTCCATACAAAGTTCTTTTATGCTTCGTGACATCGATCAGTCTTTGTCGGGGCTTAGCATGAAATCTGCAAGCATTCGTCGAGCAAAGTAAATTGCGTTCCTCCTCCCTCGCGCTTCCGTTCCGCGGAGTTACCGCGAATTTCAAATTCGTAGACAGCCTTTCTCGTTTCCTTGCACGATGTGTGCATAACACGTTAACGATAATCTATTTTCGCGTGGCGAGCGTCATTGCATGTTTTCTTCCTATAAATTTGTAACGTTCAACACCCGCGGTTCCGTTTCAACTGAATTCGACCGAATCTGATTTTTCGCATATTTTTAGGATTCTGTGCAGACTATATTTACTCGCCTTCAATATTGCATACGTATTTTTAGTGTACAGGGTGTTTCAGAATTATTAATTGTAGAGTTGTTCGTTTATTGTTGAAGTATTTTAGTACCTATATTTGTTCGGTAATTTCAATGGTACATAATTTATTACTAAGTAATAATGCAAGAGAGAGTTAACGAGAATTTCCCTAATGGCTGAATTACTTAATTAGAATCACCATAGTTAGTAGAAAATCAATTAATCGCTCGGGGCTGCTTATCTCATTACAAATTGTGCAAGCCGCAACTCCTGCTATAATTCTGCACAGAAAATAGAGTATTAGAGTTAACCCCAGGTCATCTTCACGTTGCCTGGCTTCTATTTGGAATAGTTACCAAAATTCAATACCATTACCTTGGAATCCCAATGTCACGCGAGAATTTCGCAAATGCACGATTTCAGTACATAGGACTTTGTCGACCATTCTCGATATTCTTCCAGAAAATGCGCTTGACCAGTGTTCTAGTCGAGCTAAACCCAGTAATCCCGTATCTAGATTAGCTCGTGTCCGACACGGTCGTCAGCGTTAAGGGGTTAACTGCGTAACCAGTCTTGGCAAAAAGAAAGAGGGGAATCTCGACAAAAGCATACCCCTCTAGGAATTAACCGTTTCGCAGATACAAAAGACTACTTCGCGTAAGAAACTAGCGTCCCGTGAACTCGACTCTCATTTACTAAAGGTATTCAACCTACGCTCCTCCCTCTGATACGACTTCCAGCACATTTTCTTATGGATGAACGCGTCGGTTCAAAGATCCGAGGAATTTCTCATATCGGCCGGCATTCGTCTTCTTTTTTAAAATGCGCGTTTCACCCGAGAAAAAGTTGGAGGTGACGGAACGATGTTCTTCACGGTGGCGAACGGTGAATCATCTTATTTCCGCGCGGCCACCGCGGTTCATAGCGGATAGTGAAAGTTAATTCTGCCGGTTAGCAGTCGCAATAATTAATTCGTCGGGAGGGAAGGGTTCACCCCGTCGCTTCTTTCGTCGACCGAGGATATTCGCGCTAGGCTTTCGTTCGCTTCTCGTCGCCGCCGCCGCTCGAAAGCTGTGTGTATACGTATTCAGCCTGGGTTATTTCGTAAACGCGAACGTCGAGAAAATTACGGCGGTTTCTGACTCGGTTCGGTTGCAGGCGTGCACTCTTTGTCTTCTTCCGCGTCTGGCCTCGACAAGTTACTCCCTCACCCTCTCTGTCTCTACATTTCCCTTTTTCCATTGTCGTTGTTATTGGGTGAGCCTTCTAATCTTCGTTTTAGGATGACATTTTTATTTTTATTTTTCTTACTGGGTATTTCTTCTTAGTTCTGTGCGTTTGGATTCAAATCATTTATTAAATGAGAACTTTTTAGGCGAGTTTAAAAAGAGATATTATAATTTTAATGAAAATTCTTTTATAATAATTGATTTTAATCTGAAGGTACAGAAATAGAGGCAAGTGTCCTGTAGAACAGTATAGGATACTGCTAATATAAATTGGAACGCATTAAAAACATCGTTTTAAGGTGTTGTAATATGTATCTATTAGAGTGTTGATCGTATGATCACGAAGGCTCACCTTGAACGCCCACATGACACGAATGACAAGGTTTGCTTCCTCTTCTAGAATTGCAACCGCATATTTATATGCATACACCTTCAGCTGTTTCAACGTTATTTTTATTATACGATCTATCTCGTTCGCGTCCTATGAAAAGGCGAGGGACAATAGTATCCGGATTGTGTTCAGAAATGAATAGAATGATGCAGCTTTTCAAGTCCCATTTCGATGCAGCCTCTAGAGCGTATTTGTATCCTATTCACTTTCCTTTCGAGTTAGAAACAACGTAGAAGCTATCTAGTGATTCTGTGCAGTATAAATACCTCTTCATCTTAGATATCCCGATGTTGGATAATCGTTCGTCGAAGTGGAGCTTATCTCCTCGAAAGAAATGGATCTAGGACGGTCGTGGTTGACAAAACTGTTCAGGTAATCGAATTCGAGAGTCGAACGTTGTTTAGGCGATCGAGGTTCTACTCTACTTTCGAATCGAGTCTCGTATTTGTCTCACATTGCCACGTAATTGCATAGTTGTGGTAAATTACATTCGGTGAACCTGTGTGTATCTCCATAATTTCCATTAGGTCTCTAACAGCAGCATGTGTACGAGTGGCAGCGCGTAGGCGAAACACACGTGGTATGTGGTTCGGGAAGTAATTCAATTATAGACTGGCGATACTCGGCGGACCTCTCGGAAGATTTCTTGTGCGTCCATCAAAACCAACCTGATCAATTACGTGATAATTAACGCGCTTCTAGGTATGGATGGTTAATGGTTCACCGTAATGGCCTTAGTGATGGCCATTCAATCAACTCAATTACAAATTTTCAATTCGATCATTTCTCTATTTTTCCAATCACTCTAAATGCTATTTCAAATTGTAACTTTCTTATACATGTTTTGGAGAAAAAGCGCTCTTCATTTCTCAGACCCTGCATTTTTCAATTTTAATGCATTCTTTATACACATTTTTGGTATCCATGTTTATTCAGTATACGATATGCAATTTAAACACTTTCGTGAATGTGAATAGAGGCTAGTGGTCCTCGATAGCTTTTTTATTCGGCCTGGTCCATATGAGGTCTGCGGTATTGTGGCTTAAAAAATGAATAACGAATACGTGAATGCAGTTATCAAAGTTTTACACGCATCAAACAATTTTGAAGCTCTTCTGAATCTTCTGTTACAGTAAGGTACGCGTATACGATATTTTTGATTTTGTTTATTTAGTGCAGTTTTCAGAAATGGCGTTGTCTTTGTAAAAAAGAGGACATCCATTAGAGCATTTAAATTTTTGAAACTGAGGTTGTTCAAAATAATCCAAAGTATCTTAAAGTCTGCTGCTAAATGGCTTTCCCAGAGATGCACGTTTGGTGCAGTTTTACCTGGACGTCTATCAGCGAGTGTGCACGCGCTTTCAGTATCTCGTCCCACGGGGCGTTTTTTTCCACTGAATGCTCTTCCAGTTCGATGAAGTATGAATTATTGTTCTCTGAATATCGGAGGATCGGAGTTAATAAATATCGAAGATATTTACTCGAGATCGATTTTACTCGTACCTGGTGAAATAACAGTAGGGACACGTGATGTATAGGGAGTTTCAAAACACATGGCATGTCTCAAGTTTATTTTCCAGCGGAAGAAATCGATGGTAAATGGTTTCTACACGGGTATTAAAAAAATATAATTTGAGGAGATCATATATATTTGTACTTTTCTAATTACAGTTTATATTTTTATCTTATCTTTTGAAACACCCTGTATATATGTATGTATTCTATGCGGCCGTCTTCATCAATCGTCAACTCTACAATACACTATTTTTTATTTTGAAGTAAAGTAATTTTTTTCTCTCTAAAATGTGCTGGAAGGGCAGAGAAAAATAATAAATAATACAATATTAAAAGAAAAATTTGAATGATGCATATCTGCATCCTTATACATTATTTCCTATTTCCATATTTATTGTCAGCAATCAAGTGTCGTAATATTTTTGACCAGGAGTGTACGTGTATAGCGTAGGTTTTTCTTTCATTTTTGTCTTCCTTCTGTAGCTTGAAACGCAGGAAACTTGGATTTCGGGATCTAAGTAAGTGCAAAGGAACGAAAAATGAGTTACAGTTAGGTCATCATCGCGTTCAGTGCTTGACCTTGTTTACGGCCAGGATTACATGCGCCTTTCCCCATCCACAGTAGTTTCGAATGTGCGTCGTCTCGTCCCGAGAAGATTAGAACGCGACGCGTGTTACGTTGTCGCTCTTATCATCGCGATTTTTCCGCCGGGTAGAAAATACATGGCACAAAACGTACTCTGTTCTCCTTCTCTGTTATCGCTGTCGATTGTCTGTGTCGCTCCGAAGATCATTGCCTTTTAATTGCTCGCCGATAATGCCCCGAATCGTGGACGCTTTTAGGTTAGGGAGTGAGGCTACTCAACAGGCGGCAAAGAGAGTCAGAAAACGCGCACGCACGAGATACTTGGCTGTCTATCGCCTTGTACCGTGTTTGTCGAAGTCAAAAATAAGATTAGGAGTCAGTGAAGGCGTCGGTGGGGATAAACCGAGGAGAATACATGACAGTGGTGGGAGTCGGATTTCAGTAACAAAAGGTTCAAGAAATATCAGAGGAACAAAGACATGAAACTAATACGACAGATATAAAGTTACGCTTACGCTCAATGAATCGAGAGTTAGTGATTTCTATCTACGGATAGCTACACCTGTCCAAAAAAATACCTTGCCTTCTAACACGAGTGCATTACCTGTAACATAACCTATGATTATTTCTATTCGTTCTCTCTGAATCAGTAATTACTATTTTTCGGCCAGGTGAACGAAATTTAGTTCGCGTTTAGTCTTAACTCGTGTCTTATAATACGAATATCGAACGTCGTCGATAAATGCGAGATCTAGAAGGCTTGTCATCCAAAAATAAAACGCGTCCAAGGGCGTAGCGCAACTCTGGGTGTCTCTTTTGAAGAATCTCACGCGTTCTGCGCAGATAGAGCCGATAAAGGCGAAGTGGATTCGCACGTGCAATTTATTTCGATTCGACGACGCAGCGCGTGCAAGTTTTCGAACGTCAACCCGAGGTGGGGAATATGTAATGGGCTCTCCCGTTGAACGGAGCGAGAGAAGAGATCCTTAGAGAGAGGAGGACAGAGAGAGAACGATGGGAGTGGGTCGTGGAAACAAAGACAGACTGCTAGGGAAGAAACCCAAGTGGTGGGGGCAACAAGAGGTGGGAGAAATAGATTGCCAGGCTGTCCTTAGCGAAACGCTGGCTCGCTGGCTCGCTGGCGGGCTCGCCCGACATTGTAAACAACAACATCGCGCCAGAAGCAAATGCTCCGTAACGGTCCTTCGGGGATTGAGCAATCGTTTCCGTTCCTCCATCCCGTTTCGTTGTCCATGGTACACCTTGTGTTGTTTGCGTTCCGCTATAGGGGAACCTAGTTGCCATCGGGGTAACTGAAATGCGTCGCTCGTCTTGGAGTTCGGTCGGTTAGAACCACTGTCGGTGTCATCGTTTTCGAGATTTCAAGATTACAATTGGTTTATGAGGGAAATAACCCTTGTCAAATTGTATGATTTTTTTTTGGAAAGTGGATGGTAGTCACGGGCACGACCTCGAGTATAGCAAAAGTGTCATTCTTCAGTAGACGTGGAAAGTTTGACTGAAAAAAGTAAATATTTGACAAGATAATGGGTTCTAGAGAATATAGATAGGTTTAAAAATCTGTAGTTTTAATCCTCTCTCTCTTTCTTCCGGTTCAGTGAACTACGTCGATAACATAGAGCTTCCCAAAATATACCGATCTAGATTTTCCACGAGGTCGGTAAACTCGTTTCGCGTGATGCAATTTCCATAAGAGGATAGATCTGTCCGTTGCCTCGACTGTGACGCAATTTCCACCGATCGTACTGATCTACGTTCCACCAATGCGTTCCGTGTTAATTTGTATGTTAATCGGGGTGGTGGCGTTGCACTTCCGCGAGCCGTTTGTGAAAGTAAATGACAATGGAATTTCTCGTCTACGCTCTCGAAAATGTAACGCGTTTCCGGTGGAAGAGTGCTTCGACAGACCTCGCGATACCAGAGCCATAAAAATCAGTTACTTTCCCACATAGGATGGTCGATACGAAATGGGAGAAAATTTAAGGGGTGATTCTAGACATTATTTTAGGGGTAGGACCGCTTCTTCAATTTTCCCACATCTGTAGTCGAACTGCATACGGTGTACAGAAACTATCTTTTAGTTTTTTATTTCTAGTTGAGGGGTGTCGAGGTCTACCATTGTCGCGAGCATTCAATGTTGCGTGTATAGGTGTATTCACGGGGTAAGACGTGATTTTCCATGCAATGAAGCTAGAGCCAGTTCTGGCTGAGAGAGAGCACCGTAACGCTCGCGTGTAACCGCTTGCCAAAACAAGAAAGTGGTTTACCCGTACATCGAATAACATAGCACGCATTGTGGTAATTCGATTTTCCTTTCCAGCGGTCTCGTTCACTCGCGGACTCGCATAGGGCAGAGCGGGAAAACGGAATCGACGCGGCGGTTAAATGAAGGTTTTAAGTTACGTTTATACAGGGTGGCTCAGAAAGAATCACCTCTTTGAATATCTGCCATGACAATGGAAAACAAATTTTTTGTATACAAATTGTTCGGTACTTGAGAAAATTTGTTTATCAATGGAGTCAGTTAATAGTCAGGTGAGGGTAGATGTTGGGATGTTCAAGATGGTAATTCTTATTAGTCCACCCTGTATATTTATGTAGACTACGTAGAAGTATACGATAGAATATTAGAAAACAGATTATCCTGCGTCGTTTGCCCATTGTTACGGTCCCTTGTCAAGCTTTAATATTTTTATTCATCTTCGAAACTGTCTTCCAACTGCCATTGTACCTTCATAGGATCTCAAAGGCTACAAATCAGCCTTTTTATTAAATTAAATCTGACGAAGAAAAATCCAACTATGAAATAACTTAATTGACCAGAACAGTATTCCATAAAGCGGTAAATTGTAATTCGAATTTTCATTACTTTGAAACGCCTAATCACAGTAGGTCTCTTCCTTTGTATTTCTGTTCGTTTTTCTTCCCTACTCCATTTTATTTCCGTCTCGACGCACGTCTCGCGAAATATTGTTCAGTGAACTTTCTTTTGTAGCTAGACTGTTAGGTCCGTTTTTCCGCTCCGTTTTGGCTAGTTCCGTTGCTTGTTTTCGAACTCTGTTTCCGACCCCGTTCCAGCTGCGTGCGCGTCTCTTCCACGAGCAAAACTTGGTACATCCTCTCGAATTATTTTACCGCGAATCCTCGGGATCAGTTTCACGGCGGCTTGCAGCGATCCACTCGTGCGATGAAACTACAACGCTGGCGTATTAAATAGTCGGTGGCTATGTAATATCGCGGGATGCAGATTAAATAAGAGAAATCAGTGATTAAAATTAAATGTAGCGTGAAACTTTACGGGGTATATAGTTTCCCATAGATTGATAGTTTTCATCCCTGCTGGATTGTTAAGTACGTCTGAAGACTTTAGTTTTCGTTTTCACCGCTTCCCTTGACAGTTCCATTTTTATCTCTCGGTAAAATTAGACGTGCTCAAGGAGAAATGTTTCGCTGGAATTATATTTTATTAAGAGCTGTTCTCTCTGGTATTATTACAGGTAGACGTTGAGTCTGTTTGAGGAGGATATTTTGGAGTTTATGTTGGACTTGATTAAAGTTGGAGGATGACGACGACTTCTGGATTAAGGTTCTTTTAGTGCGGAATATATTTAGGACTAGCTAGAGCTTTTTCTCGTATTGCGTTTTCAGATGAAATTATTTTTTTTTTCTTGAAGTGCATTCTAGCAATAAAAATTTTGTTATCAATAGCAGTCCACAAATGGAAACAAACTAAACTTGAAATACGTTTCTCACGTATTGTTGGTAAGATACATTACCCAGCAGATAAAAAATAAATTGCCTCTATTTCTCTCATAAAACACGTATGTAAAGAAATATAGAATTGGAAGAAAGTCTGCGCAGAACATTCATGTGTAGCAGTGAGACTAGAATAAAGCTCTGAAACGCTACACCAACGAATGTAGAACCGATGATTGAGCCTGCCAATCGATGTCCACTCTTCACCGAAACGCTTTTAATTCGCGTCGAGTTACCACGACGCGCAAAGTATGTCGGGATCTCGTTCAGTCACGCGAGCTTTAGCTTCAGTCGCGTTGATCGCGAGGATAACGTTACTGCCGGACTTCTGACACGATTCCGCCCCATTCCGCCATCGGTTTTTCACAGTTCATTGCACTGTTTCCTCGTCGACGCTAAATATTTGCGCTGTTATTCGAATGTCCGCCGCCGCGGCTTTTTGAATCACGCGTCACAGTATCCCGCGAGCTGGCCGCGTTTCAGCCCGAATGCCTTTCAGAATTACAGATTCATTGATTTCCTTAACCCGCCACGCTCAACACAGAATAGAAAGCAAGCATGAGGTGACGATACTAGGAGGATTAAACGAATTTTCCGTCAAATTCTACGGTCCACGGGGCAGTAAGTATCACATTCTATCTCATTTTGTCTGTAGATAAGTTTGAATGAATTTATGTGACAGATGACCCCCTCATTTGCCAAATCGATTAACTCCACAAGACAAAAGCATTTATATTTGTCTTAAATATAAGAAGGTAAGCATTAATCAAGTGCTTCGAAACTACAATTTTAAAAAATTCAGAAAGTGGAGTAATCACTTTGGTTTGTAAATGTGCTTAACATTTAGATGAATGTTTAATTGAAAGATATTAGATGACTTGGAAAATACTGTTGGATTTCTCTGTTAGAAATTATGAAATCGAGAAAATACAGCATTTAAGGAATTGTAAATCTTAATGATAAAGAATTGGCCTCCCTTCTTGAGAAATCTTACAGAATTTCTTAGTCATTCATTTAAAGCTTTAAAATATGCAATATAATTTCAAAGAATTCAACTTATTATCTGAATTTACTTAATCAGCTGAGTTCTTTGATGTAGCTTTAAATAATTTTACTTTTAATACCACGTACTTGGAATAAACACTTGTTCCAATTGCTAAGTCTCGAGAGATACAATGCCCTGTCATGTTGGAGTACCACAGATGTACTCAGGAAAACGTAGATTTTCGATAAATGCAAATACCGCGATTCTGTTTCTACCTTGGGTTGTTTGCACACCTCTTTATGCAGACTCACTCAACTCGTTCTCTCTTTCTATTTACCTGCTACTAAAAAATATACAGCCTCATTTAAACAGTTTATAGAGGCCTTGATGTAGCCTTGATAGAACAAGTGCGACATTTTTTCCTTATCATCGTTTTATCTTGATGCTTATCTTGAGAAGGTTTGCGCAGGCAAAGCGTTCTGTACAAAAAGAAAACAATTTACTTAAATAGAAATTAATTCGTTCCTCCATTAGGAAAAGATAAACTAACGATATGACTAATATAATTTACTTAATGGGATATCACGGGCTAATTGAATTTGCTAATTATAATATGAATTACATAGTTAAAGGTTTGAAAGTGTACATAGCCTTCTCAATATCCTCTTCCACAAGGATGTTACTTCTCAAAGAATCAACAGAATCAATTCCTTGACAAATGATAGTTATCGCTGCTAATGTACTTAACCTGTTTTCTATAGTCAAACAGTTGACACAGTTCAACGCACAGTGTTACCGTAACGAATGAAATGCTGATACGGTGACAAGCTCGTCAGCCTGAATTTTATCGAGTTTCCTCAACCTAGCCTGCCGATGCACCGTTAGCCTGATCCATCGTTTCCTGCTCTCCTACAACCTTGCCCCGCGAAATTGCGAATAATTCATCGGCGTGTCGCGGACACGTATCTCAAGGAAGGAACGAGCGGTCGCGAATCGTCGTTTCACGTGCTCAATGTACGTTTCCAGCATTTGATATTCCAAGGTCATCTCTCCTCTGCACCGGATGCGCTTATGCAACAGTGTGTGCGTGTGTGCCAGTATTTACGCTTTCCTTTGGCCGTTGCCAGTCGGCACGCAAAAAGCATCATCGTTCAGAGTACCTTGACTCTTGAGTCGTCTTATCGAGAGCTTTCGCCAAGCTTCGAAATCCGCAAGTGGAAACGCGGCTTTACTCGATCTTGTCTCTCCTCTCGCCTCGAGCTGCTCCTGTTGCGTGGTTGGTATTCATTTAATTTAATTTCTTCTTGCGTGCTACATATTTTGCAAAGCGTCCCGAGCAATTTTCTGTAAAATTGAATGTTTGATAAACCCCCAGGAGTGTTTCCGGGGATTTGAGCGGATTTCGCATACGCCCGGGTGAACTGCAATCCATTTTCCTCTCTTAACTCGTTAATTGCCTCGTCGGTTTATAAATTGTTACACCACAGTGAAATTCATGTAAAATAAGGAATATAAATATCAGCGGCGCGCAGGAACGAATCGATATCTGTATTTAACAGTTCGCCGTGGTAAATGTTATTCTGGGATGATGTGACGCGAAAACGCGTTTTCGATTTAATGTTATTTGCTTTCGGCCCGTCCTTCGGGAAATTTTCCATTTTCATTATGCCGCTGTTAGTTGGGTGAAGCAATCGATTACCTTTATCGCGTAGTCATTCGTGTGTTACAGCGATTGCTGTAACCCGTTGGTCCTCATTCACGATTGGCAAACACCGCACCTACATCAAACACACGCAGATTTTTCTTTTCACTTAGCCCGTAGCTATTGCAAACCCGTTTAACCCGTGCTTAAGAAAATTGAACTCGGTTCTCGCATGGTCTCTAGACTGACATAAGTAGAAACCAACTTATAATTGCCACGTTCACTATCATTGTGCAGACTGAAATTTATTCGTCATAAGTGAAGTCGCCTTAAAACGGTTATATTCAGATTGCTATTTTTTCTACTTCTACAATACCTAATCTTTCAAAACAGATCTCATTATAGATTCGGTAGATGAAGGTTTGGGAAAAGGCTAAAGATAAAAGACTCTGGAGGAAAGAATCTCTCCAATCGATATCGCTGGCCGTTCGAGTGATACATCTTGCGGACGATCATAGTCGCGCGAGGTGAATTTATAAGAGTACTTTATTGTGTCAGATTAAGTATACCTAAAGGGTGGTATAATACTGCAGTCTCTGACGAATTAATTTCCAATTTTTCTGCGAATAGGAAAATTAGCAAAACAGCATGTAAAATTAGATTTCCTTAATTCTTAATATTTCTGTAAATGTACCAATATCACTTCTCTGTTATACTTTTTTTTTATTTTTTAATAACTCGTAATCTCTTAAAGTTGTGTAACAAACAAGGCGTGAACCATCTGCGTTGATTCTCTTCAACCTGTTCGACGGCATCCACGGATACGAGTTTACTTACATGACTGCACAGTATTGCTAATTGCTTCCATAGTCGACCATCTAGTTTCGCTGCTTCCTTCGCTGATAATCGCCGCACTTAGATAAACTCGAACGATGTCGATATGCGGACTAGATGTCCTCGAGACTCGAGACCATGTCAATTAGAGACGAGCCAAGAAAAAAAAAACAAGATAGGAGTATGATTACCACATTTTCGAGACAAAGTTAAAGCCACAGTATGTGTTTATCATTCAGGATTTGGAAACCACCCTTTTCAGTATTTTGTTAGATTTCGTGGGGACTCGATGCTCGTTTCGTTCCCTCGTAAATAGTCCGCTGCGGTCTTGGGCGGTAAAAGTTGGCGAAGTTCGCGCTAATTGGTCGACCTGCGGCAGTTTATCCCGCAGTTTTAAATCAGATTGAGGCGTACCCCTATTTAAATTGCGTTGCCTACGTTTCTGCGCGAGGCCGCGTAATTTCGTTGATTCTCCGTGGCAAACATGAGAGCAACCGAGAGAAGCTCTAGAGGAGCCAGAGATTGCTTCGCCGAGATAAACGGTGCTCTGTTAGACCAATCAGTACACCCAAAACGGACTGGTGCGCAAGTATTTGCGTTCCTGGATTAATATGCCTTATTTTTCTAGCAGAAATTGATTGCTCCTCGGTTATTTCCTGTTTTCACGGACGGTAACCTTAATGGTTTGAAACGGCGCTGCTTTGGACTTTCACTTACACTCCTAAAGCATCATTGCTATTATCAAGTAACACGGAAACACGTCAATATCTTATAGGAAGATCTGATAAAACTAAACAATTTCTAAATATTGTTTTGTTAGATATCTATCTAGAAGCTGAGATAAAATTAGTTTGAATTTCTAGATCGATAGGAGAGTCAGTCACACAAGTATCCACAAGGTGATAAGTCTATTCTTATACCGTATTCGTGATAGCTTCACTCGTTAACTTGAATTACAGTATCTCACGGAGAATATGTGTCTCTTATTGTTAGCTTCTCCATAAACTCTCAAACTTTGGACGCTTCAAGGCTCCCAACGAAAAGTCACACACAGCCAGCCCTCCTCAGCGACTCGTGTTAATCGCAAGGCTCCGTTGCACAGTTTATACGTATCTCACGTCGATGATAGCCGCCCCGTTTTATTTCTACATCGCCAATGAGTAAAATTGCGTAACGTGTGTTACGAGCACGCGGGCAGTCCGTCCCTTTGCACTCGTATTTATTTTCGTTATTGCCATCTGCTTGTGCGGTGGCTCAATTTCATCCACATCTAACATGGTCAGTTTAAAAATCGATCAAATTCTCAGTTATTTCTTTATTCCTCCGTTAGTAAACCAGGAGTCTGGGATTAGGTCAGTAGGTGACTTTGGATTTGCTTCTATTAATAGTATACTGCCTTTTCATTTTGTATCATGTGTTGAGATTATGAACAGTGATAGTCAGCGACGACCACAGTTAAAAAGTCTTTGCCTAATGGTACTCTCCAGGTTTCATCTGAACTTCTGTCAACTGCAGCTCGAGGAAACAGGAGCACAGCTATTTCAAAGCTTCCAAGAACGAGATACAGCCCGACTTTGGTAACATAGGCTACTTTCCGATAAGATTAATGCATCGTTTCCGTTGGAACGCTGAAAGACACTCGGCCCGCTCTGGGAAAACAAATTACGAAGTTGGGCGACGCGAAACACATCCACTGAAGCGCTCTGTAGCCGAGAGACTGTTTAGCAAATCGTAGAACTATCCCCGGTAAAATTAATTTATAGTTTTCTCAGGTTGCTTTTTAAGATGAACAGTAGAATCTCTCGGCTGTCTTCGCGCGTTCATGGGTACGATTGAATTCAGCTAGACGTGCTAACAGGTATGATTTAATGAGGGAAAAAGTTGCAATTTTCCTGGAACTCGCCTCTCTCGTTTTTCTCTTCTTCCAAAGTAATTACACGCTCGTGACAAACGACGAGTAAAAGTCGCTGTGAAATGATCACAGAAGCGACGCTGGCTACTGATAAGATTAACGGTGTCTCGTAACGTGTGTACCAGTTGGAGGCTTAGCGAGCCTTGTTTCCTTTGTGGAGGAAAACTGAGTTAGGATAAGGAACTGTTTACAGTTTGTCTCGATGCAAGATCACGACTTGGAATTAGGAGCTTGTACAGGGTGTTCGATAGTGCGTCTGACTTGGGACTTATTCTACTGACTGCTGTGCCTGACCTGGCTAGTACACGTCAGCAGTAGAATAAGTCTCAAGTCAGACACATTTTACGCGAATTTTAAGCCCTTTCTCAGTAGTTAATAATTCTAAAACGAAGCTTTAAACACATTTTTGTTATCTTTAATTTTCGTTTTATTTTAGGTTGTAAAATGGTCTGAGGTGGGGACGAGGTAACGCGTAAAAATAATTCCAAGTGAAGATGAGTGGTACCATCAGGCTTGTATCGAGACAACACTAGTCTCTAGCTTTCAAATTGGAAGGCATCTTTTTGAGAGTCTAGTATACTTATCGAACTTAAAATAAGAATAATACCGTCGTTATATTAAAACACAGTACAGCTGTGAAAACGCGGCATTAGAGATCTCTCGAGGAAGTTGGTCATTGAAAGGTGCCAGTGAGGAGATAATTTCCAAGTCATAAATCACAATTTCTCTTCACAAGCATGATGCAACTCCATTAAAAAGATGCACAACCCATACAAACTTCCTCTAGCTTTATTCGTAGTATATCTAAAATGAAAATTGATCAAAATTGGTGTAGTCTCGGGAAGCAGTAACTTAATTAAAGGGTTCAGAAAACGAAAGAGGCTCGCGACACCGAAAACAGCGGAGGGGCTTTTGATAAAACTAATTTATTCCCGTTCCATTAGCCCCTCGGGGCCATTTTTCTTTGACGCCAGACACCGTGAACGTGAATATCTATGCCGCGTCCGTGCACCAGCCAACGTTTTACTGCACAAAGCGTACGGCCGCGTTTGGAGATGCCTGTAAACGAGCGGTCGACGATACACGTCGGAGATACCGTGCGGAGCAGCGTGACCCACTTCGACTACGGCCCTCTGATACCGCCCCAAGATTCCGTCGATCGTCGATGCTAGAACCCATGCAGGGTTTATGGCCCCAGCACCACGAGAGCAACAGTACATATATACGGGGAAATGGGTTCCGTGGACGATCGAGGCTCGTCATGGCGTCGAGGCGATACTAACGATATGGCTGCCGAGGTGTAAGGTGGATGTAGCGCTCGATGTGAATTTGTGTCACACGATTTGGGGGTTGGTGAGTGCTGCTAATGTCTTATGTTCGATCGATTTAGAAGGGAGTAAGGTTGCGAGGTTATTGGGTGGTGGGAGAAAGTAGAACAAGAGATCACCTTTTTTTTTATTACCCTTAGGGTAGTTTACATTTACTAGTTTTATTGGTTTTTGGGTGTAATATTGTCATTTTTGTGATGTAGATTTTTGTTCTATTGTGGGATGGGGTGACCTCTCTCCTCGATGAATTTTCTTTTCTTTGCATTCACAATATTTTCCTCAGATTTCTATTACATTTGCTTGCATAGGAAATGCGTTTCATGTTTTGACAAGTGATAGAATTGATCGATAGTAACTTGCTTTTCCTATGAGGTCAGAGTGTAGCCATTAAAGGAAGGTTCCGAAGAACAGAGTGCCTAAGGCGCATGTTTATTGTTCTTTGCGTAGAAGCCTTGTTGCGTTCTATGTACCTTGCACAATGCTCAATCGAGTCGATGCAAAGACTGAACGCGAACAAATACTGGGGTCTGATTGAATTTACGAAAATAGATGGAGAACTTGTCGATTGTATCGATGCTCCTCTCGCTGTTCAACACGGTCTGCAAATTTCCTCTGCAAACAGTACTTAACACAATTAGCCCCTTGTTAAACGGTCACACAAAACTTTTGCCACTGATTCGCGTGCGTATTAGTCTCATTCAAAAGGAAGATTAATTTTAACGTGGACCCTGAAACATCGCTGCCCCACTCGTGGCTCGTCAGAGGCTTAGAGAGACAAGCGGTCTCTTCTAGTCTTCTGTTTCCATTAATAGTTCACGTAGCTGCGTCGTCCCGAGCTTTAAATTCTATCTGCAGACAGTTTCTCACTGTCACTTGCTGCCAAATGCAATCGCCACAGGAAGAGACAGAGCGGGGCCGTAAAATCCCTCAATGAGGTTTCGATTTTGTTTTACCTTTTCAGACTCAGAGAGAGAACTCGTGAAATTTAATATAAAGTTTAGACATTCGCTATAATGTATTTAAGAGTTTTGCTGCCTAGGAAACGCGAATGCCTTCAATTTGCACACCTGGTAACTCGTTTGTGCATTTGGTGCTGCAGTTTGTTGAATAGGATTTTAATTTTTGAAATACATTAGAAGAGAAAATTTAGAGTAGTTTTGTGGGGGTGGAAAATTGGAGACTGAAAGGATTGAGGCAGAGTGACAATATCTCAGAGCAGGATTGCTCAACCTGCTGTAGAGTACTAAGCAGTTTCTTTTATTCTATAGTTCTCCTCCTAGTTCCTAGTTCACTTAGAAACTAATATTCTAATAAACTGAACACGTACAATATTTCAGGTTCTCGCTTCTGAACATAATTCCTACCCCTTCAAATGTCTCTCCCATTCGCCATCCAGATCTCACGACGCTGCTACATCTCTTCCATCGTCAGCACCATCATTGCACCCTCATCGATCTACATTCTTCATAATCCCCGACGAGCAGCCTGAACGATTCTCTGCATCCACTTTCCCGACTGAACTAAGACAAATTACTGAGACAATTTGAATAATCTGGAGCGTACTCGACGCTGTTGGAAGTTGATTAGCATGTGTCCGCGAGCAGCCAAGCGACACTCGTCGTTCCTTCGACTCGTTTCCGCTGGTGGAATTCCTCTGTGTCGGGGTCTGCTCTCGTCTGGTTCAGTTGGACGCCAAAACTACGTCCGCAAAAAGAAGCATGGGAAACTGGGAGAGGAGGATCCTTCGGTCGGGAGAGTCTCTCCAGGCCATAATTTATATGTAAATACAGTCGTCACGTTCGTTTACATCGGAATCGGGACGGTTCTACCGCCGATGTCGCTTTCATAGGCGAAACTTATCCGATTGAGGCACAGAATTCCGCCATATATCGCGAAACGAATGAATAGCGACGAGGGGTTCTCGAGATATTGATCTATTCTTGCACGTTACTACACGTTTAATCATCAATTCCGATGTTGTCGGGGAAAACACGGTCGTAACATTGTCAGGCTTATTAGCTGCGTCGTGTCTATCGGAAGCTTCGTTATTGTGTTACCCTGAAATAAAGTTCCATCGATCTGAACCATGCGAAGGTATTAAAAATCGATGGCGATTTAATTCAGGATGAGGTATCGATGCTCGAATTCCATTAGCTGAATCGAGCTTGGGGATTTCAAAGGTACGGTGGTTTCGATTAGTCTGGGAGGTAGAGTAAGGTCGAAATGAACTGTGATGTGTTATTTCGAGGTACTGTATTTGATTAGATCCAGTGGATTCCGATGGTGGAAACGTCTGTCTGTGGAAACTTAGATGGAGCTAGTTGTCTTGGGAGAAAATGGTAGGCAAAGAATATACAGGGTGATTCAGAGACACACATAAAAAAAGAATCATAGTATCCAAGGCAAAAAATTCTTCGTTCCTCCTTCAGCAACGAAATAATTCATTTAGTAGCACAAAGACTAAAATAATCGATTGGAGCCGCAATCACAGAAACTTTGCATCGAAGCAACTCGATAACCGTTTATCAGAAACCGATGCGCTGCGTCCTCGGTTCATCGCGCTGAACCTGAGCCGCGCAGCGCAATTGGGCCGACGATAAATCACAATTTGGCTTGATTAATCGTCCACAGTTTTCTGCGTTCCTCCATGTTAATCATATCAGGTTTATACCTCGCGTCTCCTCTGATTAGGATTAAATTGACTCTGCGGTGGTTGCGTACCGTCCGCTCCGCCAATCGAGACTAATTAGCTTCTCATCGCGAGTTTTTCAATGAACGAGCCGCAATCGCGTTTCAGCCTTAATTTCAATCGTTCTATTTACGACGACGAGGCGCACGCATTGTCGCTCATCTGTCGCCGATAAAAAAAAGGTCGGTCGCCTCCCCTTATCTTCATTCGCGAATATTAATTCCATTGACGAGTGTCCGACACGCATAATCGTTCGAGTGCGTTCTTCGGAATACGCGTTCGAGGATATTAAACACGTCGATGGAATCTCGTTTATCCACCGACACTTCTGCCCCTCTCTCTTCTTCTCTCCTGATGAGACTGTAATTTCGTTTTTTCTCCTTTTCGTCGCGGAATTAATTTGCGTCGACATTTCGTGCAGTTACCGCGACTCGCATTCTAACCAGCGCCGTTTTCGCGAGTTCCTTTCGGCTCGGTGCTCTCGACTTTTCTTTTGCCCACCTCCGCCTTCGCTAAGCCGACGTTAAAGCTGCGGATCTTTTGTTTCTTTTTCCGTCGTGGCTACTGCTACTTCAGCGAGTACGCCGAGTTCGTCGGTGTAAGAGGAATGCACAGAAGTTGATACTAAATAGAACCGATTTAATGGCCGAATACGAGTTTCGTTATTGCGAGGACGAGATTGCTCGAGATTTTTTGCGATAATGCTGGATGGTAATTGCGTGATAAGGGCAGACGAAGATTCGAGGAAATTCTCGGAGATATGGTTTTGTTTATTTCAAGCTGCGTTTCTACTTCTTAAGAGTAGAATGTTTCAAGTGAGCGGCTAGTGTGCATCAAAGATGCAGCTTAATGCTCTATGCAATGGGAATGCAAATTAATAGCGTTCTGGATTGAGTGTTGTAGAGGTAGGAACGCAGCCCAATAGTAATTGACACTATATGTGCTGGACCTAGGAATGCACTTTAATAGTACTCTATATCACTTGTTACAAATGTAGGAATGCAGCCTAATGGGTCTCAGCGCCACTTGCTATCGATCTAGGAACGTAGCCTAATGATGCTCTGCGTTTCTTGCTCTATTATGTGTTCATGAATTGATCACCTTTTTGCTTATCCTGAAACACATTCCACAAGTGAAATTATTCAAATTAAGTAAACAATTTTACACCAGACAACTGAAAGAAAACTCCTAATAAACATTTCTTCCAAAGAAGGCTGTTCAACCAGATGGTAAGAGAAGGGGATGCATTAGAATTCCACGGCATCTTTTTCATAAGCAGTATCCGGTTTCAGCGTTCGCTTTTCATAACTCTTTCACTTAAATGCGTAACTCGATTGGTAGCGTAAAAGCAAGGATCTACTTTCGCGGGCGTCGGCGGATATTGAATATTTCGTAGGAAAAACGAGACCTTAATGGTTCCCACGAGCAAGTATCAAAGGTTTCGCATTTGTTTCATAACCCTATCAGCTTGTTGAACGATGCTAAGGATTTACGTTGCTTTTTCTCCAAGCAACGAGAAGTCACGATTACCCCCATCAACCATTTGTGTCGAATATTAGCGCGGCTAACGTGCATCAAAAACAGCCATAAAACTCTGTCGGCCAGAGATTGCGCTCGTAAATGTTTTCTTAGTATACAATGAGGCTTTTCATCACCTTGCTACGATCTTATTAGCTGTTATCGAACGCTGTATCATCTATCTTAGCGCGGATGGACGACATTGTCTTCGTGGGAGCGGGTTCAGATAAGAATATCGTCGGAACAAAGCTGCGTAGTTATCATTTTTATCAACTTCCTCGAACGACAGGGGAATCTAGTGATTTTTCCTGTGTTTTTCTTTCACTAGTGAACTTCATTCGTGGAATGGTTGGGTTCAAAGTACCGTGTCGCTTAGCAGCTGTTCGACTTGACTCATCGCGGTGTCAAGGAAATTTTCTTTCCATTAGCAAGAAAGGTGTTCAACGACTCGACTGCGATAGCGGAAAGTCATTATTTACATCAGACCAGAGAACGGGGATAGAATGTAATCGTCGTTATCAAGAAATGTCGCGTGTACGTGTGTGTAAACGGAAGATAGAAACAACAGCTTTTATGCCACTGGTAGATCTGATGAGAATTTTGATTATTAATTGTAACGCGGTAGGGTTCGTGATTAGATTAAGCGTTTCAAAGAGTACCTCAGTGAATACTACAGGAATTTACCTTTAAAATTTATTTGGGTTTGGTAGCTGTATGTAGATTTTAGTAAAGGAAGATGTTCATTGTTGTACTTTTTTTAAACCAGTGGGTTTTGTTACGTTAACAAGTTGTATATTCTACATTTTTCACCAATTTTTAAGTTGATTAAATACCAGTAATTGTACTGCATAGGTATACGTTTTTTTATTCTCCAATTAGAAGATAACTAAAAGTTGAAAAAAATACGTGTACTACGTTTACTAAATGGAATTATTGGAGTATCGAGTAACAATTGAAATTTATTTTCACGTTGAAGCAACGAGAATATATGTTTCCAATTCGTGTCACAATAAAACGTGCGTATTATTCCAGGAAATGGTGATCGAAATTTCGGTACCTTCATCGAGAATCAAATCATATTACTTTATATATAGAATAAATTGCAATTTACTCATCGGCTTCAAATGAATAATTAATGTTCATCAATCAGCAGTCGAATAACGTTATTCTCGTTAACGAAAAGAGAATCGAGTTAAATTATGTCGATCGAAGACTCGGCTGAATATCAAAAAACAGAAAAAATGCGACCGAAATAGAAGAATACGAGTTTCCTGTCGTATCATCACTTAACATTCTGTCGCGTTAATAATTCACTGCTCGACGTGAATTGATATTGATGAGGTGTTCCCGGTGCACTCGCACAGAGAAAATGCTTTTCAGATTCGCAGCGTTGCTTTCCATTTCTGTCTCTCGCAGACGTTTTGCCGAGTGATATCTCTCGGCCGGGCTTTGGTGTTCCTCAGCCGCGAGAGGAACGCTGGCAATAGCTTTCGAGCTTTATCGAGATATCGCTGCGCGCTGCGGCGAAACAAGAGCGCCTCGGTAATTGCATTTTTCCCATTCCCGATACGTGTCTTTCCCGCGATGCCTAGTATCGATGAAAGAACAACGAAATTCTATTTACATGCCGCAGTATCTCGAAAATGGGATCTGCTGGCTGACCAGCTCTTGCCAACGTTCTGCCACTAGGCATCTTCTTAATAAGGCCTTCGTAACAGTTTTATATAAAATAACTTATGTTAATTGGAAGAAATTAATGTCACTGAGAGCGGTGTTAAAAAATTAGCAAAAAGTAGAGAAACAAATATGCCACCACCAGCGAAGTCTATAGCAAGAAATCTACATGAAAAGATCTTCAAAATTACCCTGACCCACATAAAGGTCATGGTACTATGAGCGCATTAATACTCGTCTTGCATATCAACATAATGGTCACACTAATTCATGAATCAGAATCAACAGACACAAAGCTGTTCCCTCGGACACGATTACCTCGCACAATCTTAGCTCTCAGCTCATTCAGGATAAAGAGTTTTTCATCCAATTCCGCGCACGAGTTCATTATTGCGGTAATACGAAAAGTAGGAGACGACGCAGAAATACCAGTTAATTAATTCGAGCATAAGAGACGCATAGATACATCGAGAAAAAATACAGAATTGCGTGGATATCGCGAAGGTGACCCCGCGAATGAAATTCCTGGCGATGGTGTGCGCGCGCGCAACAGTCTCGCGGAGAGAACAGGAACGGATGGCCGGGGGTGGTTGGCGGTAATTGCCATTAAGAGGGAAACAAGATAAAAATGGACAACGAAAATCCGATAGACGGTCGGGGCAAGCATACGAGGTAATCCTTCCCCGTTATGAGCTGGGAAACGCAGTAAACCTTTTTTTCCCTCGATGCGTTCAAATTGCTACGCTTCCAGCTGACCCATTTTCCGCGCGGAGAGAAGCTGTGTCTGCGTCACGGCTGCGAATTATGTTGTGCATAAGAGAGCCTCTGCCCCCTCCTAACAGGTCCCGTAATCCCATAGACCCGATCACGTGTAACGCGCGATATCGGCGCGAGCGGTTCTAAGGCGGGAACGAAGGATTAAATTCCCATTTAACGAGATTTCGTTTTATCAGACTGAACTTGCTTGCCAAGAGGCTCACGATGCACTGTGTCACATTGACCCTAGAAATAGTAGGGGTTGGGGTACTTCGAGCCCATAACTCTAAGCATGTTTTGAGCTTCAAAGAAATTGTCGTAAGATTGATATAGATATTAAGAGATATTAAAATTACATTATATCAGCGCACAAAGGCGAGATTCTCCGTACGACTCTGCCAACCGTTTTCTATTCGAGGCTCTCGCTGCTTCGAGCAGGTCGAACAATACGTTCGTCTCGAAAATTCCTCCTGCGCCGTCAGAGATCGCGTTTCCCACTCATGAATCTTTACAGGTGCCGTCGCTCGCGGCGTCGCGTTACCTGTGTCGATTGTGCTTGATGGATTTCCCAGGGAACGATGGAAACGCGAGGTGGAAACGTGAAAGTTTTTCCTGCTCGCTCTGTTTAATTGGAAGGGAAAAACGTAAAATAGAACTATACGTTGGAACTGAATAGTTTCAATATAAAAGATTGTTAAAGCTTTTCCAATTGGGTGCCGAGTTCATTTTGAAGACTAACATTTGCGCTTCTACTTCTATTTCTGGGTAATGGTTATTAAATAGACCATGCTGAAGTTTAAATACTTTCCATGGAAGAGTTTGACAACAAGTGTTATGGCTAATACAGGCTGCAAGTAGAATAAGTCCCGAGTCAGACACGATTCTGACTCAAACGTAATTTAGTCATTCTTAATTCTCCCAACGCCTTCCACAAACATCAAAATTATCTCTAAACTGCAGATGCAATTCTCGAAAAAAATGTCTAGTAAAGTAATCTGACAAAACCCCTCCCACAATCTCGATCGCAATTTCCTTCTCATCCGCTATCTCGGTGCGTGATTCAGGTTAAAAGCCAGCAGGCAGAGAGCTAGCACAGCTCTGTGGGCCGTTTGCTCCGAAGGAAAACATTTGGATAGCAGAGACCTGGTGCACGTAGCGATCGAAACAGCGCCGTCCAGAATAACCCGCGAGCGTGTGTTTCTGCATTAATCTAATGAAAAGCAATCTCAGCGTAGTTCAGGCAGCCGCCGTCGTCTCGAAGATTTGTTTGCGCGAGAATTTCAAGCCCCAGAAAACTGTCGCTGGATGCGATCGCAGGCGCACGCGTGCACCAGCCGAGAATCGTAGAAATGGAAAATTAATGCGTGGCCCAGTTCGCGTTGCCGCGCGCGGGAACAGGAAAAACTGGGTCACTGGGCCAAGCTTGGAGGGAACGCCGAGCTTCGTATCGAACTGCATCCGCCATCCGTGGACGACGCCTCGGCGACGACTTCTTCGTACCGTCGCAGGGTGAAAACCCTCGAGCGTGTCTGGAGAGGGACGTACCTGCGGTGAAAAGCGACGCCGTCGACGACAATGCGTCGCTGGACGAGTGCCCGGCGCTTCGTTGGACGCTCCGAGGTGTCCGTAATTGGGGACGGGGTTGGATGTTCGCAACAGGAATGGGAATGAAAGTGAAACGCGCCACTAGGAAATTGGAATGGCGAGCGCGTTTTCTCTTCGAGGCTGACTGCTTCGCCGAGTCAACCCTCGAATGGTACTACTCGTTACGTAATTGGTGGCTGGGTGGGCTTTACTTTGCACGCCTTCTTCGACAAGTAGGCGATTACTTGATTTGTGGATTTTGAGATGGATCGGTATTTCCATGCATAGGTATTCCTTCTAAAACAGAAATCAGCAAAAATTTGTCTGCATGCGGTATTTTGACCAATGTTTCCCTTTATTTACATCACACACGGCCAAATCTGGATGGATTGGTAATTGTCGACATTCGATACACTGAATTTTCAATTCAACAATTTTTCGACAGAATTCGGTTTGCGTGAATTTCGTGATTTTATGTATCGAGACACTGTTACGGTGCTTCACGATATATCCTAGGTAAACTGATACGACAGGGGTCGCGAATAATGCCGATCATGAATCGATCACTGTGACCAAAGCCAACCACTTCCCGTTTCCGTTCGGTTGAACTGTAATCGACCGTAGGATTATCTTCTATTCATTCGGTAACTGTACTCTGCTTGCAGAATTTCTCAAAGAAAAGCTCATCACTGTGCGTTTTCTTAGTTTCATGTTAACTGATGTAGAAACGAAGCACAATAAGTGCGAGCAGGTATCACAAATTTCTAATCCCTTAAATAAATGAATTAGGTAATTCTAAATCTACAGAACAATTGATCCTAGCAAAAATATCACATGACATTGTTTTGTTACGATGAAAGGAACACGGATGCCTCGTTTTTTGAACGCGCTCACTCGCTCGGCGTATAATATAGCAGAGGGCCATAGGGAACACGGGAGAGACTGATCGTGATAAATTCAATTAAAAGTAACTCCACCGTGGAGGGGAGTTACAAAATCAACGGGATTGAACAGGCTCGCGAAGAGTGCTTCTTCATTGCGCCATTGAATTTTTGCGGTGAACAGAGTCCGATTTACGACCACTTAATTGACTCGCAAAATGAGCAAGAGAGCTGAGCAGTCCTGCCCGCGAATAAATGAGGATGGACGTATTCACAGATCCCTCGCGTTACTAAATAAAGATCCCAGAGCTATTTGAGAATCGTCGATCCTCTGCATCGATCGTGTCAGGCATTAGATTCCATATTTCTGCTTCGACAAAGGGTTCGTTAAGGTTTTCAAAGGCAATCAATCCCGCGACGCGCTGGATTCGCCAATAGAAATCAGTGTATCCGCCCAGGGGGTGGCTTTGTCGCGGGAAATGGGATAACTCGGGCGGAACAGATTGTTGCGAAAAATGTTTTTCCGTTCGTGCATGGTTATATCGGGTCCTTGCAATTATCTTTATTAAACGTGTTGCGTTCGTGCTTCAGGGCATGGGGAATATGCTGGCGATTGGTCGAGCATTGTGCAGGGTAGCGAAACAAAGAGTTTCATTTATGTGTGAATGGAATAGAGAAATAGGATCTTTAACAATAGATAATAGTACCTATAATGAAAGAAGTAAGCTGTGTTATTATTATACTACAGATGTGCGGTGTATTACAAATTTGATCAACTGTGTGTAATTAAAAGTGCCAGTAGAACCTTGGAATATAATTATAGAAGCAATCGTTTAAGTTTCCTTGAACCAGTCGTATTGGTCCGGTAGGGGAGGCGTTTGTGATAGCACAGGTGTTCAAGAGGTCTCTAAAATCAATTGTAATTCTTATAGTACTTTATGAGTGTAATAATACAAGTAGAAGATCTTTGAAACTAGATCTAGTCTGTTCTAAAATTGTTGTAATAATAAGAAATATATTTCGTTGTCTTCGACATAAGCAAGAAAATCGAAGGAGACAGGAGAGGAAGGATGAGTCAAGGTTCTACAAAGTCTCAGCGTTGGGCAGGCATTAACACCGGCTGGTTGCATTCCCCTAGCTTCGATTCCGTGTTGGATATCGATACTTTCACCGTGAATCTGCGGCCACGCGCGAGTGTGTGCCTGCACGTGCGTGTACGCACAGGTGGGTCACGTTTCTCGCCTACACCCACGATGGGCATAATGCACGGCTGCATCGTCACGTGTACGTGTGCACCAGCGCGCGCGTTCGCGATTCTTGAAGGCAAAACTCAGTTCGCAGCGGCGATCGGAAGACCGACGAGAACCACGCAAGAGAACCGCCTTCTAGCTCCTGCTCACCTTTCCTAACCATTCGAGAATTCGCCCTTCAACCTGCTCCCTAGCGAGCTTTTCTTCTCGTCTGCTGACCGTGCAAGGTTAACGGGGTGCTGGAGAGGCGGCGTGAATCATTTAGAGCACATCTTGGTCGCGATGTGGTAATAATTAAGAATATCAAGTTCAGTGTTCTGGGGCTTTGGTAATGTCAGGGAGCTGCTGTAGTTAAGTCGCTAGATGAGATTACAATAGAATGGGCGAGTTGAACAACAGACCAAGTTCAAAATTAGTTGTTTTTTGATCATCTCAAAAATGGAGAGAATCCACTATTCTATGGAGGATCTATAGGTAATGAAAGGATCATGGTTCAATTCTAAAAGTCAATATTTTATGAAGGTGATTGTAAAGTGGTTAAAAAAATGATTTTTAATCTACTTAAATTATATCTAAAATTTGTCTACGCAAACAAATTGTCATCAAAATATTGCTACATGTTCCCTAAAACAAAATGAGAGGGTTCCCTAAATGGAAGCTCTACGTACATCTAATCATAGAATGACATGGTCAGTGAGTCCAGAAATTACTAACAGCCTTGTGCGCGATATCTAAATCTGAATGCGACCGTATTACCTTCATTATCTCATATCAAAGCATTCGCAAAGGATATGAAACTGGTATAATCAAGTTCTAACACGTTTGCAATATACTTTGATCCAATTCCTGTTAACAATGGCTCAACTATTAGTTATCGTTCCCCAGCTGGCGCGCATTGAGGAACTGACACGCGAAGTAAAATTGTTCATTATTAATTGATCATCGTTCCCCACATTATTGCCGCAATTTTCGTTGCAGATGGCCCAGGAACGAATATTCGTTAAACAGAGCGAGGGCTGTGTACGTCACTCCGCATCGATGCCCGAGGGCTTTTCCGGTTTCCGTGTAATCATGATATGCGATAGCCCGATTTCTCCGTTTCACTGATAATACGGTATTAATTTGGAAGATACGTGATCGGTCAGTATCAATTAACCGTTGCTAGATTACAATATCACCGATGAAAACGGGAATGAAAATACCTCGAGACGTATTGAACACATATTGCTCGTTTGCAGTATAATAAACGTATTAATTTGTTGCTGAAAATGTAGTTTTGAATTAACTAAAATGTTTAAAATGAATGCTGCTATCGAGATCATTAATCATGTTCAATGACATTATCTCCTTTTAGGGGTGATTCCTGGAAATAGAGTGGAATCTGCATGAGACTATAAATTGAGAGAAATTGTACAGATGTACAGTGATGTGAAATATATGCGTCATTTTTATGATATATACTTACAAAAATTAGGTTCAATTTTCAATTTAAGTAGTATTTAATTAGTCTACAGTGCTCTCTCGACATTCGGCTACATGGTTCACTCAAGTGTCCCAGTAGTAACATTTTCAAATAGGACACCGTTTGAATATAATCAATTTTGATTTTATCATCTTCTCCCAGGGATACCATAAAATAAACGGTCCTCGGTAATACGCAGTTTGCGCAGAACAAAAGCGCATCTTGCCCGAAATTTGCATTGTTTCATGCACCTAGGAGTCTTCCCACGGTGAAAGGAGAGCACTTTAAGTGAGCTTCGATCTAAAAACATCTCGTGTCCCAGACTTTGATGGATTCCCTCGGTGGACAATGGAAGCAGCCTTCCTTCCTTCCTTCCTTCCATTCATTTCCCGTCCCTTTTCCTGCGCGAAAGAATAACGCGTTCTGGGGGAGTTTTACCGTTGAATGTTCCAGTTTCCTCGAATCTATCGCGAGTCACGGGCATGGCCTCTGACTCTCCAGCTGCCGCTGGAATATCATCGATAACTGTACCTGCAATTTCGATAATCGAGCCTGAAATCGTCGGAGCAGTATTCCGTTTGCCTGGAAATAAGTCGATTACCGTGTTGGAATAGTTCCTCACCGATGAAACGCATCGGATTGGATGAATCTACTGGCCCCTTTCTGTTTTTTCGATACTTTTAGAGTATAGTGTTTTCTCGATATACCATTAGTTTCTGAGTCACGACATAGAGTAGGACCTTGATTAATCGGCCTAACAGAAGATTTATGATTAGTCTTGAGGTTCAGAAATATATTCTGATCACGAAATAGACTCGTTTCTGGTTCCAAGTCGTGATACTATATATGGAGGATGTATTATACTTTCTGAATAGCGATGTTCGATGAGTTTTTTCACCAGAGAGAGCATCTGCAATTCCGACAGGGAAAGATTGTTGGGAAATATTTTTCTGTTGACAGTCTGGGTACGATGGCTACTAAATACTCTTGCTCGATGTTACAGCGCCTTACGAGGGTGGAATATGGAAGGTGAGGGTTCACTTGCCCGAGCACTACCCCTTCAAATCTCCTTCGATCGGTTTTATGAACAAGGTGTACCACCCTAACATTGACGAAGTCTCGGGTACGGTATGTCTGGATGTGATAAACCAGGCTTGGACTGCCCTTTATGGTATGTATTCACGTCCGCTGAATCTGAATTAATTTAGAAATTTCTCATACATTCATGTCAAATTTCCTATAGCCCAGAAACAAGGTCCATTATTTGGTCCTCTGTTTCAGATCTATCGAATATCTTCGAATCTTTCCTGCCCCAGTTGTTAACATATCCTAATCCAATCGACCCCCTAAATGGCGACGCAGCGGCCATGTATCTACACAAACCTGAGGAGTACAAGAAGAAGGTAGCAGGTGAGTTGTCACGCACTATATGCCAGTTTCTCTTTCTTTAACTCGTGTCCTATAATACACGGGATATTTTTACAAAATATTATCTTGTGATGAAAACTCAATTTGTCGATCGATCGCATCGGTCGGTAATTTCAGCTAGAATATCCGTACAGATTAGTCAGGATGCAATTTCCCTGTTGATTTCTTGGCAGATTACGTGAGGAAATACGCGACGGAGGAAGCGCTAAGGGACCAGGAGAACGGCGGTACCGGAAACGGGATGTCGTCCGATAGCGAGTCTTCGATGAGCGACTTCAGCGAGGACGAGGCGCAGGACATGGAGTTGTAACCAAATATTTTACCATCCGTACCCATATCCTTAATCTCGATTCCCTGTACACTCCGATAATCGCTCGTCCTACCAAATAGAGATGCTTTAAACATTCTCGGAACCTCCAGACACACCTCACTATCGGTTTAGCCAACGTGGCAGCACTCGTCACTCTCTTTGTTTCGTAGACACGTTCGATTCGCGACGCAGGTTCTTGTTTCATTGTCGAAAGGTAGAAGGAAAAAAAGGAGAAGCAGTAAACACAATACAAAGTACTATACGTAAAAAGACAAGAGAGAATCGCTTTTGGAGTTCTCTGTGTGCGAGGCGCGCTTGCTCCTCGTCGTCGAGAGACGATGAAGGAAGCGCAGCCATCGTTGCTGATCGAGGGAGAACCGTTTTCTTGTGGAACTCACGGGTTCGTCGTCGATCGACTGGGACTGTTCATTTCCCGAATTTTCCTGGCTCAGCTTGGTCATAGTTATCGATCGACAATCGCGACTTTTATCTATTCTCCCGATTAATATCGTTATTTTTGTGATTTTACCGCGGGAAAACCTTTTTATTTATACGGTTTAGCATGATTATAAACCTCCTTGTTTCGGACTTTTTATGTCTTTCTTTTACATTCTCTCTTTCCTTTTTTCCCACCGATCGCCGATAGTCGGGTCGTTAACACGGTGCACGAACACGAAAGCCGATTTCGTTTCTGCCAACAATTTGTAATTCTTACGGGTGTCGCAACGCCCCTGCTTCTCCGTACGCGTGCCGCCGACTTGCTAGCACGCTAACTCGGATTAGCGTTATCCCGGCCAACGTTGTTTCTCGTGGTTCAAAAATTCTCGCAGAGTAACGACTCTTTTGTCACCCCGTACGAAAAGCTTTTACCAAACGTTCGTGTGTCTCGTTAGCAGAGAAAACAAGAGTCTTGAAAACGCAACGCAGCTGGAGGGGGGACGATGTGCGATAACGTGCCGAGAAAGCTTTTCAAACCGCGTTCCCAATTATACACGTTGTCCCAGATACACGTCGAAATATTTATGGAGATCGTGGAAGAGGTAAAATGGAAGGAAGATGTTTTGATACAGTGAAATGTAAAAGCCTTCTATAGTCTAAGTTTTACGAATACAATTGTGGAAATCGGGAGATGTTTGTAGGAAAGAGCGCAGTTGGTTTGTGTCAAGTCAAAAACATTGAAGTTTGAACTAATGTCCTAGTCAGACTCATTACATTTTCTCTTCCACTAGATCAGGGTTTCTCAACCTCTTCTGAGCTCTCTTTCCCTTTTTCTTTTCGTCTCTCCCTATTTTTTTCTTGTCCCTATCTTCCTTTTCTTGACGTGGTCCCAAAAATTCAGCATCGAGACTTCTAAAGAGCCATACAACCCTCGTTCAGAAACCTTGCACTAGATCGCCTCAACTATCTCCCCAAATATTTCACCCTGTATTCGCATTCTTTTTTTCTTTTTTCTTTTTTTTTTCTTTAGAAGACAAAGGTACTTATAAAAACAAAAGAGACCGGAAAAAGACGCATGGAACATGGGTATTACGGTCCATCTTCCTTTTTATTCTGCCATCATCATCCCTCAACGTTTCCCTCGTAGGGCGCAGCAACGAGAACAGGCTTCAACAGCGGTGTTGATGACGCTGACATATCCACGGTATAAACGGCGTTTAAGTAGCGATGTTAGTGTCGGAACGTCGCAGCCGCAGTTGAAATCCGCCCGATCGGCGCTGTTCGACGGAAGGGAAGCGACGATCGAAGACACGAGTCGGGAATACGAAACGTCCGCCTCGGCCTCCTGTATCGAGACGCGCGCGAGCCCATCGACCGCGCGTTTGCGAGCCGAGTCGCGCGAAGACGAAGCCGCGGCGTTCTCGACCACGGACATGCACCACTATTCGGACATGGATGTAGATATCATTCACGCGGGAGGAGGTAGAAGTAACTTCGACGCAACCGTCTAACGCAATCCGTCGAAACCACTTTTCGACGACCACGTCTGTCTTTCATTAACTTTTTTTTTTTCCTTCAAATAGTTGCAATCGTTTAGAGTATAATTGTTATTTATACTAGGCATCCACGGGGTACGTAAATTTCCAGCCGAGACGCGGGAGTAGTCTCGCGAGCCAAATTCTTTTATTCTGGCGCCACGCGGTACGCGGCGATTTTATTTGAATGCAAATTTTTGATACGAACGATGTTTTTTAGAAACGAGTTTGATACACGCGCGACCGTACCATGTATTGTTTTCCGTGCAATAAAAGATGTCGATGTTTAGTTCAGACGGAGAAAAATACGGGGAGGAAGAGCGAGAGAGTATCGGAGAGAAAAGAGAGTAGAAGGGAATGAGTTTATGTTTAGAGGAAATAGCGTGGCAAGTGTGACGATTCACGCGAGAGAATAATAGTAGGAGATGAATACAGAAAGGGAAAGTAAAATGAATATTGATGTTTGTACAAATCTTGGTGCACAATAATCTTCGTTTAGTTTGTAACTTGCTTCGAATTGATCTCTCTCCTTTTTGCGTGGCTAGAAATGCAATACGATCGACTATACGTACAAGTATAGGCATGGTGTTTTTTAGTGCCTTTCTCAGGCAAAAAATTGTGCCTTATTATGGGTCCGTATGAAAGGGAACGAAGTCTTATCGAGCAAACATCGGATGAATAAACGACGAGCAATTAAGCGAACGCATCGATTGAATCGGTCGCTTGGAAGATTACGAGAGAGCCAAATGTAACAGCGTGTGCTTTTTATCATCGAGTGTAGGATTAAATAACGTTTACAAAAAGAGAAAAAGCAGCGATAAGCTTCGACAAGTTTTTTTTTCGATGATTGTTTTGAGTATGTTGGAATATGTTCGAAAAATGAGGATGCAAAATGAAAGAAAAACTTCCACCCGAAAACTTTGTAAGAAGAATCGAAATTTCTCGTCGTAATTTTGCAGTAGGTTCACTCCTTAGTTTTTAACGAATGAATTTAACATTATCGTTCTATTATTATTCATATATGGGCGCGTCTATCGTATCGCTTTTGCGAGGACGCTTTTTAACGCCTTTGTATTACCTTCACGAATTCCGTCGTACCTCAATCTTTTTCCGAAGTGGCCAATTAATTTTTCACCTCCCTGAGGGAATCGCGTATCGTTGAGCTCTTAACGATTTTTATTTATTCATCGTTTTACCCGATCTGAGAACGGACGAGTGTCCGTGACCGCCGAGAAACAGCGATAGCCGCGCCCGAACTTCTTTTTAATCGTTGCTATTCTTTCCTTTTATTTAAGGAAAAGATCTTGAATATTCACGCAAATGTCATTCTCGGAATTATTACCATTTATTTAAGACACGCTTACTCGTGGATTTTTGGTACGATTCGCAGCGGCTCTATCCGTTTTGGTGAAGTGTATAGCAAACTGTATTTACTGATTAGAGAAATGGAATTATTAAAATGGAGTGAAACCAATTTTTGTATGGATTATTGGGCATTCTGCGCGCCTCTTTACGTGTCTTTCTCAGCCACGTGTTAACAAATATGTACGATCGTTCTCTCCGTATCGTTTCGTCACTTTTTTGTCTGTTTTTTCATTCTCTTTTTATCTTCACGCCGTTGCGATATTCGTGCACCTGTAGAGATTTAGGAACGAAAGAAACGTTCGAAATAAAAAGAAAAAATGATTCGTTTTAGCGCTCGTTTATCGGACTCGTTGGCGAAAAAGGTGCGATTCGTTTAGTGAAGAGCCTGTTTGTTATTCTTAGTTAATAATTCGTAGCCATTTCTCTTAGCTTTTTTATCTGTGCCCTGTGTATTTCTCTCCGTAAAAGAAATATTCTCTCATAATTTCGAAGTAAGTTGGTGTAGTAGCTTTAATACGTTTCTGTTAGATACTCTTAAACGTCTCTCCAGGCATACTTTAGACTGTCTTTCATTTGGATATGAGAGTAACTAAAAATAAGTCGAAGAAGAAGAAACGAATAATAGAATTTGCGTTTTCTCCTCTCTGTAGGTTATCAAACACACACATACACACAGTGATCGAGGCAAAGTCGTATCCGCAGATCTCACATTATTACCTTTATACGTGTAACATAGGATTATCGTTTAATTAATTATATATGTTATTATTGATCGTATTCGCACAATTCTATTATATGTATATGGTTTTTACTAACCGATTGTTTAACCGATTTCAAAAGGATAGTTTTTAATAATCATTTTTTATTTTTTTTGCAAGCCTGTTGTTTGTCTCTCCTTGCGTTCATCACTTGTTGCTACACCTGTTTTTTCTTATTCTTTCAGTTCACTTAGGACCAGATCCATTCGTTGACACTATGCATCATACGTCCCTCGCTAATCGTGACATCGTTCCCGTGCGAATAATTTAATACACAAACGTTATTCGCGCTCTGTTCTCCAGTACATTTTGTATTTCGCATCGAAGAATTTTACAGTTATTGCACAGAAGTCGAAAAAGCATGCTTTTCAACTCGTTGGTAAAATTTTAAAAACGAGGAGCCTTGTGAAGCCACGTTTCCATAAAGGACAACTTCAATCGCTTAAAAAGAGTAATTCTCTTAATCATAGCTTAATTATGAGAACATAGTACAGCAAATCAAAGAACAGAAATATCGAAATAATGCAAAGGAGTCGTTATTTGCGATTGATATAAAATTCGATGATTAACACTGATGTGTTTCAGAATCAATTGGCCCTCCTCGGGTACTAATCAATTCATAAATCCTTCTCCCTAAAAATGAAAGAGAAGTGCGTAAGTATACGATCGTGGGACTCCAAAAGCTAGCAGTGACGAGCCATGCCACTCGTTGCGAAAGTGAGTGTTATTTTCATTTCAGGATCAAAGCTCTGTCTAGCCAAGTCGTTCGTTGAACATTTACGAGTATACCATAAGTTTTCCATTAAGATTTACAGCGTTTACGATTCTTCGTCACAGCTACATATCATTTCCTTTTCATTGTCAGAGCAAGAATAGTTGCATCCAGCATCGTTCATCGGAGCCTTTCTTTTTATTTGAAATCCGGACAAACCTTAAGCTGTTGCAATATTTTCGATGAACGTTTCGCAGCATACTATCAAGGGGAAAAGCTATATTCTTAGGAAATTCGAAATTATTTTGGTTATCGACGCGATTATTCTTGCTCCGTCACCAAGGCGCGCGCGTTGCTTTGCTTCGAGATTGATTTCCAGCGACGCATAAGGGACGCCGAGTTGCGAACGGAAGTAATTTTGCGAGCGATAAATACCCACCTCCAGATAACTTTCATCGAGACAAGGAAATAGCAATATTTTTGCTACTCGTTCATAATACTATATCATCGATGTTATCTAATGTGTTAAATGACGATGCCAACGTACGCATTCGCAATAATGGTTGATTAAAGCTAATACAGTTCTTATCGTTATGGTCCGGTTTAGGACGATCGAAGCTAGTTTTACACAAAATAATCCAACAACGACGCTGTTACGTTTAACGGAGAATATATTCGATTCGATCCCATCATCGATCAATTGGTTTCGACTCGCGTGCGAGATACACTTTAAAAAGTCACAGGCTTCGTTGGGCAAAAGTTTAACAGGAGACATTTTCACATTTTTCTGCTACTTTAAGACTACCGAAGACGATCGTGTACGAATTTCTAATAGTGTCGTTAATCTTGCCCGATATAACAGATTTCCAAATTTTCACATCTCAAGTTACTAATTCGTACACGGGATTCAAAGCGAGTGTTATGTGTTAAATGTTTCAGCATAATTAAATGTAAAAACGTGAATGATTTCGTATCGATAAATCGGGACGATTACACCGCGAGAAACGGCACAGAGTACGATCAAGTGCATTATCCAAAATTCTCTTTTTTTCCCAGAATATTTTTACTGGATCTTGGATAAACGAGTAACACGATATATTCTCCAATATACGCCTGAAACATTGAAATGCGCTATGATATTTTGAGATTTGTAAGCGTAGTTGATACCCACGTACACCACACTGTGGTGGGGGGATGCGGTACCGGAAGTCGAGGAGCAACATCCTACCCAATCGTTTGCGAGCCGATAGTAAATAATAGTAATGCATAAATATGATATATATATTATATATATTATACATACATATATGTGATGAATGATCATGAGAAGGGAGATGCACAATAACGCGGATAAAATGAGGAAAACAGGAAGAAGGGTATTTTCGTTTTAGGCGTTTCGAATCGGTGAGCTTCGGCTTAGGCAGAGGCAAGGGGACGCTTTACCGACGTTTCTCACGGTTGTCCGAAAATTTTGATCGCCGGCTCGATCAAACAGCGAACGAGATCGAGTCATCGGGGCTTAAATTTAGGCACGCGTCAATAGCAGATATTCTCGATCAAATTTTAATGTTAATAGGACTACCGTCGCAAGATGCTGAAACATACGAAACACGATTGTCACTAACTCTGCAGTAAATCAATCTGTAATCGTGTTGGAATTCGTGATAATCAAAGGAGACTATGGAAACAAAAGGGAAATGTTTTTAAGTTAATATACTCTACATTAATACCGAGAATTGTGGATCGTACTGCAGGGTTCACGGGGAATCGAGATTACTCGTTAAAAGTCAAAGTTAAGCTTTATGTGAGAGGAAGAAGGAAGAGGTGGAACGTAGAGAGAGGGGGAGGCGTTTGGATCACTTGTTCAGAAGTTACGCGCGACAAAGCGATTAGTAGTTGACAATGTTTTTTAAGGAACTGTGTCTACGTTCCGCGTTCGACGATCGTCAGATCGAATTATTGGTGTCCGTAGAGGTATATATATTTTCTTACTGTATAACGGTAATTAGCCCTGCTGCTTTGACACGTTAAGGCCTTAGTACATTAAAATCAGTTACGCGTTGCACTCGTGATAACAGCGAAACGAGGACGAAAGAGCGATTCGCTGCGTCGAGATATCGCGGCCAGCGAATCGTTGATAAGGAGATATATGATTGAATTATTTGTTGCAAAAAAGAACCGATAAAAAAACTGTTCCTCGTTCCGACTCTGATTCGAACTGATTTAAGAGGACTAGAGCCTTAAGCTAGTTGTAAAATTTCCTTAGGTACCTATTGTTTTAACGTACGGATTGTCTCTTATATGTCTGTGAAATGCTCGCATCATTGAACGTAACATAGGAAGCAAAAAGCAACAGAAATAATTTTCCGATGATAATTTTTACACAGAGAACGTACAGAGTGTCTCCGCGTTTTAATCCCTTTTTTCGAAGTAAAAGGAAAGAAAAATTTGGAAAACAAGTACGCGAGGAAACGACGACACCGCGTACTTCTGTTAAATATGTTTCATGGATTTGTTAAGGATCACAAAATGTCTTTCTAGCTAGTATAGTGTAACGGTAATTAAGAACTCGCTGATTCCACGTTCTCATGGCTCATGGCGACACAATAAAGAATAACAATGAACACTACACTATTACAAATATTTATTATAAATAAGATATAACAAATATAAAGGATGAATATATTATATTGAATTAATAATGATTGAACGAGATGAAATTTTTTGGTACAATAAAATGAAAAGATCAACATCGTTCAGGTTATTTCAACCAAACATTTTGCATCCTGCTAATTCCCTTTTCATTTTACGAATTATTTTTATAATTTATAAGGAATTCACTATTTCTCTGTTCTGAAGTCACTAGATGAATTTAAATTTACCACCAACTTTTCGTCCGCTCTGTTATACTAACGGAGTGGTAGGAATAGTTTCTCGTTTGCTGGTAGTACAGGCACCTGTAGAGAAACAATATATTTCTTATATCTACTGTTTGAAAATCACAGAGGGCGTTTGGATACCAGGGATTTTTCAAGAAGTCGGTATTTCAGAACATGAAACACAAAACTCCATAAGCTGTCTAGTCTATCCTGTGTACTTGTCTATGGTAATGTAACTATGCGGACACAACTCTAACTACGTACGTCACGTACAACTCTGATATCGATAAAGTAGAGATAGTATTTACAGTAAAAAGTAAAAGTCACAATTTCTATATTAGTCGCATCTATAATTACTAGATGTTAATTTCCGTTATCGTCGAAATATTTACATAATAAAAATGTATAATTTTGATTGTAAAATTATCTATGGACATTTAAAACTGCTTTTGTCACAGTAAAGGAAAACATACAAGTTTTGCACGTTTCGTTTAAATTACGAAAAAATTAGAGAGTTACTACAATCAGAATGTAAGGTTGTTAAAAAGTGAATGTCGGAAGAGAACACCGTTCGAGTGATTAAGTGTCGGCATGAATGGTGTCGCTATGTAAAACAGCTACCTGCTACTCGCGTCAGGTTATAACCTATTGCATTGTTGACAATTATTTGTCAACAAAATGATACCAACCAATGGAACCATTGACTATTAAATAGTTCGAAATATAATAATTTAATTTTCGTACATAGCCTTAACACAATTATAAGACCGTCATCTTTAGGGTGATATTAACTTTGTGATTCAGAACTGACAGATGACAGATAACCAAATCAGTAGCTAAAACTTTACAATCCTTACTCGTAATGTTACTGTGCATACGTGTATACGTCCAATTGTTAATGCAAAATAAAATATAATTTAAAGCATGTGATATATTTTTGTCAAAATATGTGCTGTGAGACAATTTATTGACTTCATCATATGTTGCATTTAACATTGCTGTGTCTATAAATAATAAAAAGAAAAATGTTAAGCAGATTTAAATCAGCATTGCTGAATGCTGTAGGTGCAAGTGAACTTGGCCTACCGTATCCTAATGATTCGGACAATGAAACAGTAGCAGATTATATCAACTCAAACTTTGTTGCAGAGGTAGAAAATAAACCTTATAGTCGACCTAGCTTTCTGGGATTAACCACAGAGGAAACTCAAGTATGTGCTTTAAATTGTAGGACTTATTATTGTGAGATTCCTTAGCTATTAAATATTTCAAATGTATTTAATTTATAAATGAATGATAGGTAAGTGCTGACCATAAAGTGAGACCAATAATAGTCCCAAGGGATTTAAGTCGATTACCATGGTGTGCTGGTTATGCGGAGTGTATAAATGCTGGTAAAAGCACATGGAATGAAGATCAAGCCTCTGCAACAAGAGGAGACCTTAAATTATCAGATGTTAATATTATGTTGCCTTACATATTGTTTTCCATGTTCGATGGACATGCTGGATATCAAGTTGCCCTAACAGCAAGATTACACTTACACAGGATAATCCTTGTAAGAATAATGAAAGATTTTTTATAAAATATAGTTTTCTCCAATGGATTATGTTCTTAAATATATATTATTTCCTTTAGGAAAGATTAATGGCAATACCTGGGAATATGTTATTGAATGAAGATGAAGATGAACTGATAAAAGGAAGAGATTTAGTTATCGGTGCTATTGAACTAGCATATAGACAAATGGATCAAATGGTAGAAGCTCAAGCTCAAGGTGGAGGTGGAGGTTGCACAGCTATTACTATTTTATTCCTAAATGGTAGATTATATGCAGCAGGTGCTGGAGATTCGAGGTACAGTATTTAATATTTAAAAACCTAACAAAAGTGATAAAAATCAAAGGAATTTATGAAAAATATGTGGCAAATAGGGTTGTACTTGTATTGGGAGATAGCCAGCGTGCATTGACAAGAGATCATACACCTGATTCAGAATCAAATCGTGTTAGAGAATTAGGATTTCTAAGAAGTAATGAATTACTAAAAGGTCATTTTACGCCATTAGAATTTCGAAAACGGCCTCTACTAAAAGAATTAGGATCCATGGTTTTGTATAGAGAACCTTATATGTCAGGATGGGCGTATAAAATATTAACTCATTCTGATTTGAAGCTACCTCTCATCTCGGGACATGGGAAAAGGGTAATTATCCTAGTATGAATATAAAAGTTTGGTACTTCTATTAAAATTTTAATGAAGTCTTATGATTTAGAGTCGAGTGATGGGAACCATAGGAGTAACACGTGGTTTTGGAGACCATGGATTAAAAGCAGCTAATACAGGTGTCAACATAAAGCCATTCCTATCCTCACAGCCTGAAGTGCAATCCATACATTTAGATAGTTGCAATATCACAGAGCGTGATTGCATTATCGTAGCTACAGATGGACTTTGGGATGTTGTATCAGATAAAATAGCAGCAAATATACTTAGGAAGACACTTGCTCCTGAAACTCCTTCATTGGAGTACAGGTACGTCTTTTTTTTAAATTGTAATGTATATTTTAAAAACCAATTGCTAATGCATTTTTATTACAGGCTAACAATGGGCGCTCAAGAACTAGTTCAGGCAGCAAGAGGTACACTGGTTGGACGAGTTTGGGTTGGCAAATCAGAAAATACTGAAGAGGAAGAAAAGTTTTCACCGATGGCATCGGTTGATGATATCAGTGTTCTGGTTATACCACTGTATCCTTACTTGTGCGAACACAAACAATGGTTAAAAACAACACAACAAGAAAGAAGATATTCTATGGATTCATTACACATATCAGTTAATAATTCTGTACAATAGACAGTTAAAGCTTTACAAACTGAGTAATGAACACTTAACTAGGAAAGTTACAGTTGAAGTTAAGTGCATATTCAAAAATTAGTATATCAATCAATCACAGAAACATGCTTTTAAGTCACTGTTAAGGAACAATGTTTATACATGTACTAAATTTCTAAAGTACCTAAAAGTTTTTTTTAGAGTGATAATTTATTATATACTGCCACTTTCTAAAAGTATAATTTAGAAGCATCATGATGATTTAACGAAACATTCCAGTTTTAAAGTGTTGAATATAATATAAGTAACTTAATTTTAAATGTTAAACAGTATCCAAAGTAGAGATAAAATTTATTCAATTTCTCAAAATGTGTACATAGAACATTCTGTGCACATTATGAGAATCATGAAGAGACTACAATAGCAAGAATTTATATGAATAACACCTTACTATAAGCATATATTGCATCGAGTGACCTTATTTGTTTGTCTTGTATTTATTTTTATTTTAAATGGTGAAACTGAATAAAATATGTATGGAATTATCATTATGTGGTTGATCCACCTAAGATAGTAAAAACAGAAAAACTAAATTGTAAATAAAAGGTGTATTGCTTTATTTTTAGCAACAAAAAGTGTAGGTTTTCCCGCAGTCTTTGTATAATCTATTTTAATTCTCGTGTAATCGATATAATTAAAAATTAAATAAACGTTATATTGCATTCATTTATGAGTTTTAACTTATTTCCCATTAACCAATCTTATATGAGTGTAATAGTAAATGAGATTCAATTCATGCTTCAAATTATTTTAAGTATGATTCATATCATAAATCTTGCTATTTTATATAGTAGAATAAGTAATAAATACAAAAAAAAAAGAATATTATTTTTACGTACTTTTCATTTCTGACCTTGAACGAAGACGCCAGAAGTATATTTCATTTTTCTGCAAACACACATGTTCCCGAACACGAACTTTATACTACTCATGTACTATTCTATATAATGAAACTACGTATGAAGTTATTTAATGCAAATTTCGCAATAATTATATATTTTTTTCACAATTTGTACGAGGGTAGCTTAAACTCGACGCGATTACGTACTTTCAAACGGTCTTTTACCGTTACGTAACAGCGCTACTAACGCGCATGCGCGGCGCCAATTTCAAATTCAAAATGACTAACTTCCTCAATATCAGATATTTAAATATTATAATACTAAATATTTTAAATTATTTGCGTACAAGATATGTACGCAATGTGAAACATGTAGAGTACACAATAAATTTGAGTATATAAATAAATCTATAAATGTATAATGACGTAATATGTTAAACATTTCAAATTTTAGAAAAATTTTGTATTGTATACGTTTATTCTATGCGTCTTCCAACTATAATTGTTACGTTAATAAAAATGAATTAAAAATGTAAGTTTTTATACATAAATAACTATGATTGTACAATCGATATTATCGTACAAAATCTTGAGTAATCGAGAACTGTAGATAAAGCTGATTAATTTCGATTTCTTGGAGTTCGTGTGACAACTTGAGAGATTATCAGACTCGCTATTATACATCGTTTTTATCAGATGAATCATTTTTTGACACGTGAATTGAGAGAGAGATAAGAATTTTAATGCGATATCAATGTCGCATGGGACTTTTCAATCTTTAAATTTTCTAATCTTTAAAACATAAAATTTTATAATTTTTAGATTCCAATTTCTTAAACTAATTTGCTTATGTTATCATGTATAGTCAACAGCCGAAAAATGTAACGGAAAGCACACAGCTGGCGTATTTGATTTCCTCATAAGTGCCAAGTGGATATAGAAAAGAATACCAAGACCTAGACGAAGCTCTACTGTATCAAAAGAAAATTGATGATGTTGCGTGATTTGGCTGACAAAATTCACGCTGATCATTTGTTGAAAAAGCGGTATGCGTTACTTTTTTTGGACATTTCAGACAATAGATACTTTTTTCGTGGTGGCGAGTTATGACAGGCTATCTGTCACGGTCATCATCGATGGTAAGTTGGAGGATGCTAGGGGACGTAATGCTGCTCTTGGTAAGGGTGGTGAAAGAAAGGATAAGGGAGAGAAAGCGAAAAAGAACCAGTAACTTACGGTGTATCGGAATGGCCGCAAGTTAGGGGTCTCGCACCACTTCGATACATCATCGTTAGAGAACTTTGGACGGCTTCCTGGTTACACCATTGATGGTTTCCTCCGATAGGACATGATGTATCTGCCTCTCATTGCTGCAGCGTGGAAGTAGGAGTCGGATGCAATTTGGAAGTAAAAGTATAGATTAAGTGGCGGTAAAACATTTGTCCTTTTTCTGCTATATCATTCATATGACCTATGCTGTATCGTAACAAATTATTTATCAGCCTAACTGATACCACAGATTTTCACTTAATTTGAGCACGTAATGAGAATAAACAAATTTGATCTGAAATGCGATAACATTTAATAGGTTTTAACATATCAATTAATTTTGGTTTAATGTATTTTATTATTTATAAAAGCATTTGAGCTAATAGGAATTTAAATTTACGATTTCAATAGATTGGACAAATGTTTGTCTAGGAAGTGTCCATGAGTACGAAATCAAGTACTCCTTGTCTAGTTACTCAGGTGGCTAGTGCCCGTTGTCAACTCTTAATGTCCTCCAACTTATGTCCCTCGCCCAGAAACTAACGCCCAGCTGCCGAACGTGATGCAACGGATAATGCGACAAGTTTGCTGTCAAGGGATTATGTGACCAGATCCCTGTTTGCGACCCCTCATGACTTTGCCGTATCCATATTTCAAGAAAGTTCCACTTTGACTTTGTACAATACTTGAATAAAAAATCTTACTTAATATCTAAGTTATACTATAACTCATGACTTCACTCTGCGTTTCAAGATAATGCTGACAACAAATTTCTAACATAGAATCAAGTTGGTTGACTAGTAAAGACTTTGTCAAAAATCTGTATTCATAGAAGTGGAGAGTTAAAACGATTACCCGCATGTCAGCCCACATGAATACACGTAAAACTTTCGGAAACGAGCCGGTTGAACTAAATTAAGTTTTTTTCCGTAGTACACCCATTATACAATACATGTATACTCGCGGAAATAGGCTTCCACTGGTCCTTTGAAAACTATTCCCATTCCACAGCGGTAGTCCTGGGAAAAAACGAATGTCTGAGACAAGGGAACAAATTAGCGTAATGACAGATATTTTCTATGAAATACTAAAACAGTTACGATTCCATCTCATACAAAAGTCTTGTTAATCTTGAGACAAACAAATATTTTTCTGTAGAAAAAATGACTCCTAATCGAGTCTGCATTGTTTGCCATTTACATTAAGTGGAACCAATTCTTACAATGGATTGATAAGTAGAGTACAAGAAACTTCGTAGAAGATTGCATATCGATTTTTTAATATTCCTTTCCAGCAATACTTCTATTTTGCTATTACATTATCTCTCTTCCCGATGATCTCTAGAGGTACATTAGAATTTTTCGAATTACAAGTCAGTCTGAGATAAGGTTGGTTCCCGTTATGAGTCGTTCACAATGATAAAGCTACAAGTGATGGCGGATCAGATTGTATAACCTACTTAACGGAGAGTAGTTCATTACCAGATAAAGAAGATAAACTAAATTTTAATTTACCCCTCGGCTCGATGGTTTCTTTTCACAGGACGCAATAACACTTCTCTAGATTGTCCGCATGACTGATCCCCGGGCACCGTTGTCGAATAGCAAATGGATAGGTGTTACCTAAGCTAGTTACGGATCCTTCGATAAACACAGACGGACAAACGTTTCCTAATTGTGCTGGGAATTGTTTACGCTACCTCGCAGCACCTTCCGGCCTTCCTGCATTCATGGCTATTCCGTGTTTGTCTCCACGTTTCTTGCTCGTCTGTGTCATGTCTTCCGGAAGAATGAAGGACGAAAATTCCGTAGGAGGATCAACGACGGTGGATCTTAATTAAGTCGCTGATGTCTAGCTTTCATTGCAGGGAGAATCTTTTCCTTCGTTACGTCACGTCCCACCGACAAACGAAACGTTTCGTTTGCCGTAATAATTCGCGCAAACATCGAGGTGTATTTAAACAAGATTTCACGAAACGAAAGTTTAACAAGAATTTTCACTAAATTCCACAAAAGTTTAATGAAAATTTCAATATTTTCGCGAGACGGAGTTCGTTAACGCCGAGCAGTCCGGTATTTGAATTTCGAGCATCAACTGCTCCGCCACTCTTCCCATTTCTCCGCGTCTCATTCACTTCTTGCCGTGGCTGAGCATCGTCGTCACAACGATACATCGATTTACTGCGGTTTTACTACTGCCGCGGCGCGGCTGCCTGTTTTAACGATGCATAAAGGTGCCGGCGCATAAAGAGTCTGTTCGGCGTGGTTGTACGATGCCCGTCAGATAGGATGCACGACAGGTGAGGCATGCAACAAATCGAAACGTGGCGTTTCTCGAGGAAAAAAATATTGGTCGTTTAACACCACCGACGGTGGCCCGCGAGACCGATACCAGACAAATTATTGCACTACGCCAATCTACGAGGATTACTGGTACAGGTAAAGGGCCACCAGGACGTCGTTCGACGACTTTACGATCGTACATGTCGCCTTCCTGAGAGCGCATCGACGTCATTGCAGTCTGAGCTTTCTCAGCAGGATTAACCAGGAATTCGAGTGACGTGCGCTTCGGATCTATCTAACATTTCCGATTTGTTCGCGTAAAAATTTTATCGTCGATGATAAAGAATGAAGTTAACGAACGACGTTAAAGTGCATTAACGGACTAAGTGTATAAAGAAAGATAATTAAAACTCGGGGGGAAAATAGTCGATGAGAAATCAGCAAATTAACATGGCTGAACGCAATAATACGGGCAAATCGATTGAATGTATACGATGTCGGGATTGCGGTTGATGCGAGTAACTATTTAACCTTATCGTATCGCGACGAATGCAAATTACGTGTACAAATATACGGATCGCGTAACTGCTACATTCTATTCTGCAGGGACAAGCAGAACACCATAAACCAAAACTGTCGCGGGTCAATGTAACGGAGTTTCTCATTGGTGGTGTATCATCGACGAGTATCAAACACTCGTGACACATCATTTTGATTTATCGACAAAAACTTCGCTGTTTATTTTTATCGATGCGATATTGTTGTTAATATGATATAAGATTAAAACGCAACACCTGAAGTGTCTTTTAAAAGAGACGGAGTGGTGTCTTGCAATCGTCTCTTTTTCGCGTGAAATATCTTGCTACTCAAACATCTTACGTGGAAATGTACATACATTCATATGTCCTTGTTTGCACAATCGATAAAAATAATCGTTCCAAAGACTAACTATACACTTTCTTCTTCGATTAACACAATTCCGCTTTCCTTAAGCAGGATTTCAATATGATATATCAATTCCCGAGAAGATGCGACTGGATAGAGTAATGGAGGAAACTAGTAGCTGTCAGTCTGACCCTTATCGGAGCGGTCAGGAACCTGCAAAACTGCAATGGAACTTTTCTGTTCACCTAATTGTCCTAACGGGTGACCTCAACGCTCATTACTCCCTTATCCCTTCTTTAGTCTCACCCTCTGGCCATTTTTTTCGTTCCCCTAGCCGCCGAGCGATTTATAATTAACGTTGTTTCACCATAATTCCCTGATGTTTCGCATTATCGATTCTCCGAACCGTGCCTCGATTCAACCTTCTTAACATAATCCAATTAAATTTAACCGAAACGTATTAATTATTCGCCGATACACCATCCAGTGTGTATTATCGCTTGATTGCGATAATGCGGCCGCTGCACGTTCTCATATAACAAGTAGAAAATTTGATCAATTCAGAGGTACCGGATCTAAGAACAGACAGCTCGAGTGACTGGGAAAATGGATTCTCAGCGTTACAGTTCGCTCGTTAAGACGACTGAAATCGAACCCTGCTTTGAATTTCCGAACTGCACAAGCAGATAATTAATGGTAAAGGCGTTCTGCCACTGATACCTTCTGTCCAGTCCACTTGAGGCAGGTGTCAGAGATCGAGTAGCCCCATAGTCAAGGTTTGTCCGTCGAATGAATAATGCGAGTGCACTTGCATCCTACACCATCGTTCGTAGGTGGAAAGGCAAAGTCGTGGCACTCCCGGTTAGGTACCTGTTCCAGTGTGAGTGTAAATATATGGCACGTTGGTGGATGCACCTGAAAGTAAGACTTCCATGGTAATGCTAGTGGAATATGCACGCCTATATTTAGAAAGCCGAGGACGAACCGGCTAGACACGCGAGAGTCTTCTAAACGTATGTATCCATATGTGGTATGGTCGAAATGGACCGAAGAAAAGCTCGTCAAAACGTCACTCATTTCATTCAATGCATACAATATACTTTAGAGTGAATTAATGTTTTAAGAATGTACTTGTATGAATGCACAAATAGACTTCTTGTTATGGTATGAAGAGATATGTTTGTGAATGAACAGGTGTGAATGAATGTTGTCGTACTCGTAAGTGCTTTCAGGAAAAACCATTTAAATAGAGGAGTGTTTTGCCTTCATTGCGCTAATTTTTCCCAACACTTCAATCTAACTTTCTTACAATAGTTATCCTGTCATCGTGTGTACAGCAATTGACTTAATGATCCGAGTAAATCTATTCTCGGTGCAGAACCAGAGTGCATACACGAGGTAACATATTGAATGCTCACACGGTTAACAGGCATCTGATCAAACAACCAACAATGACTTTGACAAAGCAGCTTCAACTGTTGTACTCAGTTGAGCTCGTAACATAATCTATTGGGTGTGGAACTTCGCGAACTTTTGAAGCTCATATAACAAAAAATTAAATAGATGAGACAGCGTAAAGCCGAAGAAAAACTGTGACAGCTGAGTAAAGGAAACGTCAAGGAGAATGCAAATATTTATCTAAAATATATGGGCCAGTTAACACTCGAAGCGTGGGTAAATAACCATTTATCACAAAAAAGCCCTCTGGGTGTGAAGTTATTACATATTTATGCGGTTAGTTATTTCAATTATTTTCATCACACTTTAGAGGTATATAAGTTAAACTATTCGATAACGTGTTACGTGGATGCTTTCGGAGCCCTCACATCGAGAGTTTGCGAACATTACCTATTGAGGGTGCATAGAATCTGAGGGCGTGTGCGAGCGTATGTATGCGACGAATACAGTATACACAGCAGGACGCGGCATCAGATAGAGTTGGGCTGCTCATGAATTCTAGAGATCACCATCTATTACGAGATTGAGGCTAAACATCTTACACATGATAGTCTATTGATAATAATGAATATCATTTGTATCTAGAAAGATATTGGCAAATGGATTCCTTGAAAGAATCGTTATGCCTGTTCAATTTCCATAGAAAAAACAATGGAGTAGATACAGGAATTAAAGGAATTAGCAGTCTCATTAAATTTATCAGCAGTACGAGAATGAATCAGAGTGTAAACAAGAATTTCAGCACACGTGGTGGGGAATGAGTTTCATAACAAGTAGATATTGTATTCTAAAATGACACGAAAATATCATAAGGAGTAAGTTACTACGAATTTCATTTTTTATACATTTATATACTTTATAATATATTGAAATATGTAGTCTTTGAGATGGTTACGTAATGGATTTATCTCATTAAAACTAAAGCTTTTTAGTACCTCATGAAAATAACATATTTATCGATAATGATAAACGATTGATAGCACACAACAAGCTGAAGGTGGAAGCACTTTCATCTACAATCGCATGTTCTTAGAATTAACTTTTCCACAATAAATTCAGAGACTGTTACAATGAATCGCGATAAGCGAGCTGATAAGCCGTTCAGTGGGCTATTTAAGCGGCGGATACAACACTTCGTATCAAATCAGTCAGCAGTACACCTGTGATATAGACGTGTTAACAGTCGCGAGTGTCTTATACAAAACTTAATCATGTTACAAAAGCTGATTATCTTCTTGGCAGCAATTACTGTTGCTGTAGTCATCACTCGAGTAGATTCGTCTCCACAAATAAATTATTATGCCGCCAACAACACAAACAAGTCTCACAACTTGATCGTTGGATTCAGGCAAGTAGGAGACAGGCTCGTGCTCAGGGAAAACATTGTCAAGAATTCTTCCTGGATGAGGATAGTTACTGTGGAGAAAACGTTCAACACATCGAGGTTCGACCGCATCACCATGATTCAGGCACTCGACCAGAAGACCAATGGCAATGGTGCGTACGCTAGCGTGCTCAGCGGAGGGCCAGGATACAGCAGCGTTAACATGCGCTTCAAGAGTCAAAGGAGTCATGGAATCAACTTCGTTGTTGAGCTGTACGCAAGGCCTTAAACTACACTTGAAATAGAAAATGTAAATCACGCTAAGTTATTTTTCTTGATATCGAGGTTTATTTCTCTTTCTAAAATGACTTACGATTCGAAAACGATTTAATTTGTATATCTACTTCCAATATTGTCGAAGGGAATAAACTCTGCTATCCATCACAATAACGTGTTATTACTGACAAATTCCTAATTGCTAATTGCGAAAAGCTTTGAGGGGTAAGAGTGTAGAATATAAAATAGTCATAAAGACTGAAGCAAAAACAAAAGGCATTCAAGGGTGATGTTGATGATAATGCGATTAACACCGAACTGAATCGGCTGCAGTTGCAAAGAATTCACTGTCCGGGAATGTCTTTCTTGTATGCGCTAATCAAGAGAACCTCGTTCCCATCCACGGCTTCGCCCCGTTTCTCGTCAATTCTCTACAGCGTTAGAAGCAGAATCCCAGCTTGACTCGTAGACGTTTCTAAGAGGTAGAGATTTTCCGTTTCCGAGGCTTACGTATAAAGTACATTTTGTGCATGCATGCGTGGCGGCACGGAAGAGGAACAACCGACTGGAAAATTGTTGTCGCTTCATGGGGCATTCTACCATGGGGATCCTACCAGCAAGGAGAAACTTCGAATCGAGTTGAGGGCCACTGAAATTGGTGGTGGTATCTCAAGCTTGCGAACGACCATTTCGTTAACCTACTTATTCTATCTCCGTTTCGCTCTCACCACTAGCCCGAGCCCCTAGTTTCTCTGCAGTTTCTAGCTTCTCAAAATGTGCCCTCGCTTCGAAGGGAAATACTGTTTCCTTCTTTACGGATTGTTCTTTAATGATGGCAGGCACTGGGTGGGGACAGTAGACATCTATTTCGTAAATAGGCACGAACTTGTTAATTAGCTTGAATACTAGTGGAGTGGAATTCCATTTCAAAGTTGTCCGAGCAATAGGGCGGAAGGTATTCTAGCGTCAAGTGCGAAGCCGCGAACGTATTGCTATTTGCCCAGCCGATTGCAAGTAATTCATTACACCTTCCGGGGTCGTTGTTCGCATTTCTGATCTGGAAATAGAATCAGCCCCATTTCATTCTGTTTCGAATGTAGTATAGGTATATTGACCTGTGTTTACTATGTGCTATCCATTTAGTCAGGAGTGAATAAAATCTGACAAAGCATTAAAATTTAGCTAAAATTAGGAACGAAACGATAGACAGGGTGCAATTCAGTACGTAATCACCATTCAAGGGGCTATAAGTGAACAATGAGTATGTACGAGTGACTTAGAACACGTGCATTTTTTGTCCAGGAATAGTAGCATCGCCTATTACTTTTACGACGAACGAACAGAAATAGTCTGGCATATAAAGAACTGTGGGAGTTTCTCTTTGACGCCTACTGCAGGAGTTTTATATGTATCTATGCATTGACGACTCTAGAGTTCTATTCTGGATCTCCTCGGTCTTTTTTTGTTCCATTATCGATCGTCAATCAGTTGGCAGTCCGCAAAACTGTTCGCTACACATGAGTACAGTTACGTATGAAACATTAAATACGGGTCATTGAATTTTCCTTAGAATCTCGATAAAATCGGAACTAAAACGTCGTAAAAATTGAAGATAACACGTATGTGCTATGTGTTTTGCTGCGGAGGTATTTTTGGAGTAAATAATTCTACCGTAAAAGATAAAGCGATTGAATATGTATACACTTGTCAAGTGCAAGACTCCTTTTGAGGTCCCTATGCAGTCGTAGATAACGTTTAACGCAAACACGTTCAATGATTATTTTCTCTCTCGTATAATCAGCTTGATCAAAAAGATCTATGAGTCATAAAGTTCATACGTATCAGAAGCATCCGACCCCAGCTGTCAGTCGAGCGTAATGCAAAAACATAAGGACCACCGTGCGTAGTCGTAAACCTGTCTCGCTCGTTTTTGGTTATTGCTTGTAAAGTTGTGAAACTGACGAGCAAACGTGCACGCGAAACAGCTACGGACAGACAATTCGATGACAGGACTGGGCGAGAACGAACGAATGAATAAAAGCGTGTTTGCACGAGTGTGAACCCTGACACTCCTGCAAAAGGACTGGCCATCAATCTGAAACTTCAAGGGGAAGAGGGTGAATATGAAAGTATTAATATGAGGAGGAAACAATTCAATAGTGAACACTGTATAAATAAAATGGTTATTGGACTAGTCTTTGAAACGCGACCACACTCAAGAGTGCCCTGACCATTGGTCATCAGTAGCAATTAGGTACACTTAATCATTGATACCTGTATATAGACATTAGTGAGTTCAAAGTATTTTGTAACAAGATTTGTTTTTAGTTTAAACGGTGACTGTTGTAAAAAGCAAATGAATATTGTAAGTGCTCAGCATATGTTACCTGAAATATCAGCGACGTAATGCAAGTCAGTCGCGTTATAGACATTACGCAGCAAATCTCCAATGAAATGGTTTTAATGGATTGGCCAACTGACTTGCGTTTTCTGTTTGATGCTCAACGCGACTCGAGCAAACCTACTGTAAAAGCTGATGAAGTTAAAGGATCAGCCGCATGGGGGCTGAGAGTGCAGTTCTGATAAGTTGTATACCTACATCAATTTCAAATAACTCTATAACAAAAGCTATTAAGCAGGCATGCAGTATTCAGTCTTTTCATTCTGTATTAATAGTACATTTTGGTATCATATATATATTTCTGCATAATTTCTGCATTAATGTTAAAATCTAGTATTTGATATTAAGACCTTTGGTGTGATACGTATCTACTGATTAGCTATAAATGCAAGATCACAGGCTGCACATCAGTATAGTTACGATGTAAGTGAACTGTGTTGCCCCATGCGGTCAGCTCGTTAACTCGTACCTACTGCTCCCTGACCAAATAATCTCTGTTTATGCATATGAGAAATAGGATTGACTAATGCCCTTTGATAGGATTCCTCAAGGAGAAAGGCACATTAGAACATGATCCACCATGATTAAAGCAGAAGTCCTAATGAGCGAAGTCATAGTCTATCGTTCCCTGCGGATTTCTATCAAATCAAAGATCAACTATAGATGAATTTCCATCATTTTGTATTGTCTTATCACGTCGGAATATTGTTGTAAAAATAGTTTGAGTCACTGGAAACGTTTTTCATTAACCCGAAGGAGTACATTTTGAAACTCTGAATATTTAATTGTTATTAATCTACCTCGAACAACATTTTCATGATGATATTTTCAATATTAATGAACAACAGGTAGAGTACTTTTTGTAAATATGTATGTAATTTCAGAATATAAAATGGAATAATTTTACTCTTGGCGTATCACTTATTAAATTTATCCATGGAGATGGAAAATATTTTGTAACTTCGTGAACTGAAAATATGAATTTATAAAGTAAGAATTACTGGGTCTAGGTAGTAGAATTTTTTGGAATTAAACATTCAAGAGAAACTAGGGCAACCAGTTTAAAAGCTTTATGTACTCCAAGAGTAAAAGTACCTACCACTCGAGCATAAAACTACCTACTCTGAAAAATCTTTTTATTTTACCTTACATCTGTACGTAAGTACAAATACTACCGTCTCTATAGGCATTCTGTATGTACAATCGTAGTAGTAATGTACAAAGATGTTTATCTTCTTATATATAATATAAATGTGACATAAACTCTTATGGCACATGTTAATAGAATTTCAGCTGTAAAAAAAAAGATTCGCCTACATGTCACTAGAAATTGTTTAGAGGTCATACCGTCGTAATTTTTTGTACGACCTTTTATGCCCTGCAATTATGGTATATTATACTGTATCTTTATTGTGCTGCAGAGTGCAATTGTTTTCACTGACCCATCTAAATTTGTATTTTAAAATTTCAGCAAAGTTCATTGTCTGAATTTTAATTAACCCATTCTACATGACAGCCCACAGATAAGAAAGTTATGAGCTCCTATTTTTTACGGTTTTGTCGTGACATTATTTTCGCCGATAAATTGTAGCGCATTGCGTTCAAGAAAATGGCGTGACATATCGTACAAGCCATAGCAAAGGTAAAACGACGGAAAGTGGTGGGCGTCAGGGCAGGTAGATGAACTACAGGCGAAGGCAATCATCGTTAAGAGGTGTAGGGGTTCGAGTCAATAAATACTGACATTTACGCGTCTTTTTGTATCGATCTGAGTGAGAAGAAACCGTCTACACAAAAGAAATGTTATATATATTCCCTTGTAAGAAATTTCATAGTGTAATATATTGTAAGTATTCTATCAGTTCTTAACAATTGCAGCCTAAGTAAATTCTACATTATTATTCGAAGATGAAAGTAATTATCGAAGATATTCGTAAGACAGTAAATATGAAGTGTCATTAAAACAATTAAATTCAAAAATTATAGATTCTTTTTTATTTTTTTATGATTCTTTTTCATGTATCATCCTCATTAAGAACGTTGTACGTGCAGATAATTTGAATATTACTTTTAAAATCCTTACGCAAATTTTTTTGAAGAGAGATTAATATTGAAGTTTAATTACGAAGATAATGAGGTTGGCAAATGAAGGGTACTGCCCAATCAGGCCAATGGCCACGGGCGTGGCTCCGTCAGTCAGGCTGTTGTACAAGATACGATCCTCGTTTCCATCTTCCATGTTTTTTGGTAATAATGAGTAACGGCGGGCTTCATAAATATTAAATTGTCCTTTTTTTTCATACATAGCTTGTCTGAAGGCGCAGGTCCACCATGTAATTTTGTTCATGAAGCATTATGAGGAATACGATAAATCACTTTAACAACGATCTACATATTTATGTTTGGGCACTGGTAAGTGAATTTTCGGGGTGATCTCAGGGGATGCCTCAGATATTTTTATAAGGGTGACGCTTCGACTGGTTCGTACAGGAAAATGTTTTTAGTCGTTCGAGAGGGGACGATGAAGTAGATTGAGAGTGACGTGCGCGAAAACGTGTTTGCGTACGAGGAGAGCAAAAGGGTCGGTTGGTAATTTCTCGGACTGGCCAGTAGAAGAGTCTCGCATAGAGCGGCCAGAAAGCTCGTGTCGCAAACCATGGATGTACGGAACAGTATCGATCCAGGCATTAAATATTTAATCGCAGGAAGAAAGTTCAATACACGGACGAGGACGGTTGTCTTTCGAAGACAGGCCGAACGAACGAAAACGAACACGACAGGAACAATCTAGCACGCAACAATTCCTCGTCTGCCCGCTATTTGCTAAGACTGGGTTGACTTTCATTATTTAGAACGGCGAGGAAAAATGAGGATCGTCGACACGTCGCTCCTGCCATATATCGATCGTAATTTACCAGACAACTTACTCATACATATTAAAACTATAGCCTTTGTGCATCGTCGTTTGAATTTCTTTAAGTGTTTCGTTTTCATTCAGATTTGGGGACACCTATTGCTTACAGAAAGATTCGCGTGGTTCTGACTAGATTTGCGAATCTTTCACACAAACGTGTTTTATAAATAGACAGAAACGAGGAGCATAAGATTCATTTTTTATGAGGTAAAAATTGAGAGTTATAATCTCAATTGAGATTATGCTTGAAAATCTCCGATAAATAAATTTTTTAGTGCGGAAATCGTTCGCGAAGCTTTTCAATTTTAATGAAATAATTCTTCTCCATTAAAAGTAGTCTTGTACTTAAAATGTATCGATCGATTACATCGAGGTATACATTGTATAACCATCAATAAAAATACCACTATCTACTTCTCAGAAAATAGGAGGCACCAATTTTCTTCCCTATATTGACAGGCTGCTTGTTACTGGAAAATTGCATCGGAAGCACGCGTAACTACCGAGTGAAGTCGATAAACAGAAGAAAGATACGATCTTTCTCGAGTCGCTAAAGCGAGCTGGGTTCTTGTGGACTGTGATATCGTCTTTTTGGATAGTACACTTTTAAAAGAGTTTTTCGATAAGAGGACTTTAATAGCTAACACTAGGGAAGTTACTCGTACCGAGTTTTAGTGCATTTTACACCCTTGCGTTAACCCCGATGCCTAGTTCACGTATTATTAATATTTTTGTTGTCCAATTAAATTTCACTCTATATTATGCCATTATCAAACGGAGAAAAGGCAGCATTATTGGCTATACTTGTTTACCTGTTTGTAACAAATAAATTAAATTTCATTAAACAAGAAAATTGTGTACACATTACTAACAACTACATGTTTAATCAATACGAATGCTCAAATTCATTTACCGAACCGTGGAAATGTGAATTTACAATTGATTTCACTGTATATTTAAAGCACAAAAGCGTACAAGTCGAAAGTTCATATGTAACACCAGTTGAAAAGATGCACCCTTGAATTTCCTACAGAATATATTCACACGTATTGATACAGAAACTGTATGGAAAAAACCTGGAAGGTTTCTAAACGATTTACTTAAACCCGCGCGACTCGCTCGCTCGTCTTGCTTAGCACAACAGCTTTAAATGGCGACGAAAGCGCGACTTTTAATTGCACGCTTTGCGAAACGCATCGCGCGAGTGCAACACGTCCCCTCGCGCTTGCGACTCCCTTAATGAGATAGTCGACTGAGCCGCCTCATCGGTGTTAAAAATGTTGCTCTCGCGCACAGGCAGGGAGGATAGGCTCATAGACGGAGGGCCTTTTCTCGTGTGCACGTATTCCGTGCGCTAGGCGAGTCGCGCACCCCTGTATCTTACAGCAGGGTACTGCGGGGACTCTCGCCTCTTCCTCCTCTGCACGGAAGTCGCGCTCGCGGGGGGTGCTTTTACCGCCTCACAGATAGCACCAGTAAGTATGTACGTTCTTGGCGCTTGCGCGCGTCGCGCTCTGTCCTTATCGCGCGAACCACGCTCGGGGTACTCTTTGGGCAAGTTCTGTCCCTCTCTGACCCACCTGGCTGCATCGTCGGGAGAGAAAGAGAAGGAGAAGGGAGAGTGTGCGCCAGCGAGCGAAAGCCTGCGGGATAGAAGGAGAGGGGCGGACGCGCGAAGGGAGACGGAGCGGCCCTGTACGAGGAGGAGCGAGAGAGGTAGTGCGCGCAAGGTACGAGCGAGAAAGAGTGAGAGAGCCGGAGCGTTGCGTGGGGAGCGATCGCAGCTCGTCATTCGAAGCCCGCCAACGGACGAGCGAGCAACCACGGAACGGGACCGCGATTGAAAGAACCCACGCGATCTTCGCGAAAATAAGAGTACGGATACACGTTGATCTGCGAGGTCGAGGCTGACGAGGGGTCACGTCCTTCCAGCGACTGTGGATCCATTCGAAACAAAAATTCATCGATTGTTTCTCGTGCTGGCGAGTCCGATCTTTGCACTCGAACGGAGCGCTCGTTTCACGTTCGGTTCGCTTCGGTCACGATCGGTGTCCGTCTCGCGTGTTTTCGATCTCGAAAGGAGAGGGAGAGTGACAGCGAGAACACAGTGGTGGAAAGGATACAGGACTGTTGACAGTGATTAAAGTGACCCGCGTAGGGCACCGCTAAAGGATATCTGCGCTGTGTGACATTCATACCTGAAAGGTTAACAGACGAGATTCTATCTGTCTCTCTCTCCCCCGCTGCTCTCTCGAGCGCCATAGAAGAAGCAGGCCAATCATAACGCGTGTATCTCGTGCGTGGTGAACATCGCTACCGGAGCAGTACGCGTTCAGACTCGCCGAAAAATCAGCTTCGTGCTTCGATCAGTGCTTCTTCCTAACCGAGGAATCCGTCACGGCTACCTTTACCCGCGTTCGGAGTGAGTTACAGTGTTCGTCTCGTCGTTCGTTTAACTGGATCGCATATTCCCCAGTGAATTCGCGAACTGTCGAAGCTACAAAGTGAAGCTGATCGACCGTCAATCGAACATTCCCGGGTCCACGAATTTCGAGGGTCAAAACGAGGTTAGAAAGCATTATTCAACGCTGGCTCTTAGAAAGAAAGTACAAGTCTAAGACCAGTGGACACTAACGGAGGAGCTAGCATCAAAACAATCGAACGCCATTGATGAAAGTGGCAGTGACAGTTACGACCGTAACCTCGTGACGTTTGGAGCAGTTTTAAAAATCGAAATCTCGTTTCGCGCGCAAACGGGGTATCGCGTTGGTGGCAGTACCGAAAGACGCTCAGTTTCGTTTTCTGACGTTCCAATCCTCCTCTTGGCATCGAGAAGGACAAGAAAATACGCGAGTCTGGAAGGAAACTGTATTCGATCGAGCGTATCGCGATCCGAACGTGACCCTCGAAACAATCGAGGAGGCAACTAACGACCGGTTTGTCATTGGACTTCCCTTCGCCATTTTCACGAGGCAACGCGAAGAAGAAGACAGTCTCGTTGCAATCTCGACACCGAATTGGACGCGACGCAAACATCGTCAAACTAACCCCGCATTTACCGACTGAAATTTCATTCGCACGGTTCGCCTGTGCCAGCTACCAATTCCATCCCGTGTTTCGCGGCAATTCGGTACGCGAGTGTGTGTCGGTACGGCCAGTGTGGACGAACAACGGTCCGTTGCGTGAAAAAAGTATCCGCGTGTGCAAAAGCTTCTTCCCAGTTGGATTACATCGGAGCATCGACACAGTGTTTACTCCGTGAGAGTGGAGGGGTAACGCGGCGACCTCGTGAATTCCGAATCCGGCGTGTCGATCGGGATAACAGAGAGCGCGTGTGGCCAATTACTCGCGCACCGTTACGAGCGCACCGATTAATCGATTAATTAACTAATTAATACGTCCAGTCACTTTAATCGTCGATACTTTCGCGAAGCGCATCCAAGGTGATCGCAGGCCCTCGTCTCTGCCACGTGGACCGTGCTCGATTACCCGCGATCTAGAGATCGATCGATCGGATCGAAGACGCGACGCGTTCGTTTCCAACCTAGCAGCATATTTTTCGCGCGGACACAGCCTCCTCGCAGATTCTTTCGGCCCGATTCAGCCCGGATTACGCGCTAGCCCGTGCAGGCGGTAGCTCTGTAATTGTGCCACGCGCCCCACGCTGAACGCTTGTCCGCGCGACGAACAATAAATCGGTGGTGTTTACGCGACGAAAGTGCAGACGCAGCCCACTCGGTCACTTGCAAAAAGTGAGTATCCCTGTCTGTCATGTTTACCATTATCTATTATTACGCGTCTATGCGTATGAATACACGCGGTCTCGCGCGCGCACGTGCATCGCGAGGCTCACTTACACGCGAGGCCTTTGTACGCTTGTGCGCGCGTGTGTCGCCGGCATTCATTCAAAACAAAACAAGCATGCTTATCCATTACGGATGTGTGAGTGCGTGTGTACGTTCGCGTGTACGTGCGCCCGCATGTAGGCGTGCACAGACGGTTCTAGAAACATGGGGATGAATTTGCGAAGGAGAAGGAAATGTTGCGATGAACATGAGGATGTAAATTGTTTTCAAATATTTGTTTCCTTTGAAACGGGATTTTCTCGTGTTTGATACTATTATATTTGATTATGGAGCTGTGTTGAAACGTAACGTTTGCGATCATTTACGTTATGCAAACGGTGCTGGGTTTATTTTTACTTGCTTCGTTGCTTGAAGTATTTAGCTTGATATGTCGCAGTGGTATGTGGTTTTCCTTCGCCAAAGTAGTAATCATTTTTACATTTCATTTCCTATTTCTTTGCGAAAGGAACATTAAAAGATTGAGTGAAATTGTAGTGTCTTAGTTGAGATACTCGCGTGTAATTTGAAGGATAAGTTGATGTGCACTGTAATATATGGCTTTCCACAGACATAACGAATTAAGCGAAATTGTTAAAGGTCTTGTCTTTATGTCGTCTTTAAATCTCATGTCAGGAATATCTCGTGTGTTTTCTCGTTTGTCGTTATCCGTTATTACTGCGTAAATTTTAAAGGTGAATTTTACGAGAGACTTCGTGCTGTACAACTTAATTAGCGTCCGCACAGGTTGAATGTAGGTAGAGTTTCCCACGAAGGTAGACATTGTCCCCTCGGTCCAACAAATCGTTACGGTGGTATTAGTTTCTCGAAATCTCTACTAATTCTCTAAACAGCAGCCAGGGAAATGGGAAGGTATTTTCGTCAAATGTTATTATCCAAAATCGTGGCCTTAACTTCTCTCGACGCGGGTATGTACTTATTTACCGTCTCCATAAAACGATGAGAAAAATCTCGATGGTATATCGTGACCTCGGAGTATCTCGAGAAAATCAGGCTTTGATGTAGCAAATCCGAGAAAAAGAGGAAGAGTAAAACGGAGGCGAGTGAGGGGAATGATGAAACAGGGAATAAAGACGGAAATGGAGAACGGGAGGAAGAACCTGTAGCTAAAGGCTGAGCCTGTCCCGCTGACAGAATAGCGAGCTATCCGACAGCTCGGTAGGTCTTTAATGGTCTTCTTCTCTGCTGGATGTACACTGTTTTATGCTTTATCCCGGCCCAGTCCTCTCCCTCTCGTTGGGTCGGACCACGCCACGCGTTTCACTCTCGTTCTCTTCCGCCTCACGTCGTAAACGTGTCTTTCGTGCAAAAACGCAATAAAGTTCCGTCTTTCCTTCGAGATCGGCTGGGGCTGCGGCCCTGAAAGCAGGTGACTCTGTTCCAAACAAGATTCACTCGATGGGGGGTCCTCTGCAATGAGGAACGAGCGTCGATCTGGTATCTGGCTGCGATCAGAGTCGAAGCCAGACGCGAATGCACAAATTACAGTGGGGAATTTATGCGAGCCTATCGTGTTACTTTGTGTTCGATGTAAAATCGATGAAAGTAAATAGATTATAAATTGAAAATGTCGCCGTCTGCCTTTTGCAATACAGCCACGTCTCTATAGAGTATCAGAAGTTGCGGGGGGAAACAGAGTGGAAGTATAAAAGACAGGTGGTATAGGGGGGCTAAATTGAGCGCGGTTAATGTGAAAAAGAAACAGGACTCGCGGAGACAGTTGACTGCCTTACCGCGAGCTGTCGCGGTTAGGCTAGACGTGACTGCAATAACTGCATCCCGACACTCTGCACCCCCTTGTCTCTTCACCTTTTACCATTTCTTTTCTCTTTTCCTTTCTCTTTGTTCTTCTCGCGGGCTTATCCTTGTTTGAAGCTTCGCTTTCATAAAACATCGGCAAATGCACTGCCATTAAAAACGGTTTTCAAGTTCTCCTCGTGAGCTTTCACGTCGCTGTCGAAATTATTTCTTCGTCGTTTCGCTCTTTATAGTGGTTCTTACGTTTTGCTATTCAAACTTTTCTTATAGGAGATAATGCACTCTAATTTTGTAGAATGTGTCCCTAATTAATATGTTCCACGGTGGCGAAAATGAAATTTTTGTTCGCGCGTAGGCTGCAAAATAAGTCGTTAAGATTCAGACGGTGAACAGGACCGTACCGTGGTAGAAATTAAGTTCAGGTTTCTTCGTTGCGATTGTACGAGTCGGCCGGCTTTTACTTTCCTTTTATTGTCTACGGGGAAACCTTCTACGCCCTCGTGGATACCTAAGGAATAGGAGTCTTCCTTGAATCGTTAATTAGCTTGAATTCTTGCTTTCTAATTACACGTGCAGTTTACGGCTTTATTTAAGTGAAGTAGTTCTCTTAGCTTCGCAATACCTGCACTAACTGCTCTTTCCGGTTATTACCGGTAGTTTGTATTTACGGATATTTCTATAAATTGCAACATGAATATTTTCTTTCTTCTGATACAGGTGACTGATACGACACACAGTTTTTCCCTGGAAGCGGTACACAAACGGCCTCAAGATTCAGCTGGACATCATGCCTTGGTTCATCCTATTTCTTTTGATGTTAGCCGTGATGGAGGCCTTCCCTCGGGAGGCCACTTGTACTCACCTGCCGGACATTTACTGGAACTCCACCAATCCAATGTAAGTCGCAGGCAAATTTTTCTCTCATCTTACTCGAGTTAATTGTGCTGCATCGCAATTAGCTTCGAGCCGATTTATATAAGTAGCGTGTAAATCCAAGACGTATATTTTTTGGTTTAGTCTATTAGCTTGGAAATAACTGATTAAATACTATTTAGTATAGGGGTAAGTGCTTGTAGATTCAATGCAATCACCATTGCGCTTTTGATACAAGTAATAGTAGCAAGTTAAAAGTAATAGTAGTAGTTTGATTGTCTCTAAAACACGAGCAATATCATAAGAGATGATACAACTTGCGCTTACTGAGATCATTAAATTTTCCTAAATTCCGCATAAGTTTCGAGGGCAAACGTAGATTTGACGGTTTTAAGATACTGGAACGCACACAGTCTTGTTACTCGAACCTCTCGTGTAGTCACTAGAGGCATCGTATTTACGGAAAACATTACCCGGTTCCCCATACGAAGAATGCAAGCTCCGTTTAATCTCATCCGAGATATTACCGTGAATGTCCTTGTTCCGAATAGGAGACGACCGCATTTCCACGCTAAAGCATTCCACGAATGGTAACGCGTTCCTGAGCAGAAAGATCAGGCTGGCTGGTGTAGCAGGTATCACAGGACCGTTTCGCTATAACGATCGCTCGATCCTTATCGTCATTTATCCAGCTATCGTAACATTCTTCCTCCGAAATCATATCCCCTGACCCAACCTTTTCGTATCTTCATCGAGACCGCTTCCCTTTCTGCCACACTTTGTTGTTCCTCCTCTCGCCTTTCTCTTATTTTTCTTCGAAGCTACTTCCCGTGTTTGCCAGTTACGGGCCCGCGGCAATAGTTACCCTCTCTCTTACTTTCCCATTTACAGTCGACGCGAGGCTGTTATAACACTCCCAAAAGAAATATAATAAAATCAGGGACCCTGAGAACAGAGAGAAATCGTTGGGAGAGCACATCGTTTCGACTCGAGTGCATTGGGTAGACTTCTACGTGCCTCGTGCGACTAGAACGCGAGGTTTAGAGGCCGATTTCTTGACCTTTCTCCCGCTTTTTATTCCCCCGCTTCGAGCCATTTCGTCAGCAATGCGACCGCGTCTCGATTGGAGTCGTGACGTATCGCCGCGATATTTCTTCCCCTCAAACCGCCGATACACGCGTCACGGGGCACCGCGTACGTGTGGATTTTTACTCTTTCCGTTCGATCGGTTTCCTCTCTTCTTCCCCTCGGAGGGAAAAAAGGGCGGTATTGAAAGGGCAACGAAAAAGTCCGGCGCGTTCACGCCCCTGCCCGCTTCAGGATGTACGTGCGTTGCCGTGGGCGGCTTTCGGAGGTCGAGCATTATAAATGTACCGGGTGAGCCGAGTCGAAGCATCGACATCGATTTGCCCAGCCGCGTTTCAGCCGAGGGTCAAGTGCACCATAAGCGCGACCGCATCCCTGCACGTTGCGTGTGTGCGTGCAAGCATCGAAGCGCATACGCGTGCAGCCATCCCCATGTGGAAGCGTTAAAGAAGCGTGAGTTGCCGCGAACCGAAGTTTCGCAAGCGTTAAACTTGACTCGACGTCGAGAAGCGAAGATCGATCTGTCTTCCAGTTTCATTGGGTGGTTGACTAATGTGGTAGCAGGGGATGGGGGTGGCTAGGAAGGTGGGCGAGTTCGGTTAACGGGCAAAAACCGCTTCGTTGTCGACGCGGGATCGAATGTCGGCCGTTTGTCCGTGTTTTATCGACCAAATCGATGGATCTTCCTCGTTGCTTGTGCGTATCTGCGTTATGTCTGGACAGAGAAAGACATTAGGGTGCTTTCTTCTTTGCGTGGTACCCTTGTCATTAGTGGGTGAGATAGAATTGAGAAGAGGAAATTTGGATTTAATAGAATACTTTGAATTCTGTGTTCGTACGTTCAAATATAATTTAGGATCCCTGATATTGGTACTATTATCGTATTGCTGAGTTTGAAACAATCTACACACTTTTCAAAGTTTTCCGCGAAAGCTTATTTGGACTGTGTCTAATGCAATGCGATTCCGAAGTTCCATTTCCATGTATGTTCTCTCCCGGGTAAGAATGTCGCGTGCAATTCCAGAACCGATACTAAACGGAGTCGTAGAGCTGGAAATGGATCGTGTTGCCGTGTATCCGCTTGCTCTCGACAAATTCAGATACTATGGCAATCGATGCTAAGGATACAGGAAAGGGACTAATAGTTTTAAAGGTACTTTGTGGCAGGACTAAGAACGAAAGTAGCAAATACAAGGCAGGACTCTGGTTAGTAATGTATTCTGGATTTTTCCATGGAAATCTCCAAATTTTCACAGGCGAATTTGAGCCTGTTCTCCATCGTGGTCTCGAGGATAATCCGAAGAAAGGAAGGGGTTGGAGTCACCTCGCTAGAAACTTTGTCCTCTCCTTCGCAATAGTTTCGTTCGAGGAAATTGACTCTCGACGAGTGAAACCCTGTCTGTAGTAGTATCCGCGTCGACAATAGTGGCGAACCATAAAGGAACCACTGCTCTGACTGCTCACGGATTGTTCGTGTATACACGTGGCGTGCAAGACTGAGTGCGCCTTCACCGTAACGCGTAGAGCACAGTTTTATTCGTCATAAAACAGGAGATCGACTTCGCCTTCTTCACAAGATGGTTTCTGTTGACCTCGGCGTCATCTTATCCTCTTTATCGTACACATACCATAGTTTACTTTTCTACTGTCATCTAATAATGATCCAATTAGCCTGTATTACTTCCAATCAATGGTATAGTTGGACGAATTTAGTTGCCCGTATGTCACTCTACTGCGCTGTCTGACTTGCACGTCTAATACTACTTACTAAATCGTTCCGCCGCTGGCTGCTCAACTGCAGTAATTCAGGCCTACATTTAAGAACGAAAAGAGTGAAATACCCATCGCTGTGTATTTGTAAATTGCTTTCTCATTTGTGGGGAAACTCCACTAACACTTGTGTCGATTCGAGATCCATTTATATCCTTCTCGGTAGCGCTCGGATCGCTTATAACGATTTAACGAACGTCGAACGGCCGACGTACCGCAAATAAAAGCCACGTTTGTCCGGTATGGAACGAGGCAGAGTTCATACGTCGGCTGGTCGAAAAAAGGAAAATTGGATGTTTGCTTAATCGCCCTCGACGCTTCGTCTCACTTTTAACTTCTGGTCCCCTCGGTTTCGGGCTTCCCCGCTACTGAGCCTCTTGCTCTTGATTCCCCGGGCCAGATTGCTGGCTTTCAACGCGATTGATAATTTATTTAAGTACTGCCACGTTAAAGCATAACTACCGTCCGAATCAGCGAAATCAAAACGACCGCGCGCCATACAGTGGTCGTTGCGGCTGCTCGACATTAGTCCATTGTACGATTTTTAATTTTCCCTTTGTGCACCCATCGATTTTCTTCCAGTTGTGTTTACCGTGGCAACGTTATGCCAGTTCGTCATTTAACGTCAGCTATTCCCAAATGGCTTTTTAGCAAATGATCCTTTGTGCTCTCGTTAATAACGTGTTTCTTGACCCATGATTTCGTTAAATTTTGCTTCAAGTGTAATGCCAGAATTGTTGAATTCATTGCAAAGACGTGATTCGTGTGATTGGAAATTCGGTACATTGGTCGAGTAGTACTCCTATAATATTCGCGATGGATCCCCTAAATTTCGGTAACGAGTAAATCACTGCATATAAATTTCTACCGGAAATGCATATACTTTTTACATTCCCCCGTTTTCCCTATTGATTCGACGTTACCTAGCAACAAGCCCTGTATATCGAGTCACATTATCTCGATTCGAGAATGGCACAGTAGCACCTGATCGCGAGACAAAGCCTAGTAGGTACACCATGCTATTACTTTTCCATAACGCCCCACGTTATTCCAGGTTTCTTCCCGTAGGCTGCTTGTCGGATATTTACATACGCTATTCCACAGATACAGCTGTTCCTTCTGTCCTCTGACTTCGTTTCTTGACGCAAAATCCCTCCACGGTGTTTCTCGCGCTTTTCATCCTCGGCTAACGCCACTACCTCGTAATCCTGTTTCGCGATTGTATCGTGGAATATTAAAATCGTCCGTGTAAACGGGCAATTCTTATTTAAATGCGCATTAAGTAGCCTCGACGCGGCTACACGAAACAAGGCGCAGGGGATCGGTCGTTCTGCTCTCTCCAGATTCTCGCGTTACCTTGGAGAACGAACAATTACCGCGCTGTTGTTAGCGAATTATTCTGCTCCTTTTCAAGCAGCCTCGCGTTATCGCGTTATTTGAGTACGTTATCATCCGTGAGACATGGGCTGAATTTCTATCGTCCGCCGCGAAATTAGTACCCGATCCCTGCTCCGTTCTGGGTCTAACGCGCTAGTTCGAATGGTCGTCACGCTTCGGCCCCCCGTCCAGTCGAATATTCCCTCGGACGAAAATTTCATGTTAATCGGTAGAATTGCTTTTTCTGCTCTCTGCACGGAATCCAATGGGTATTCAACGGGGACTTGTTATATTTTATTTCTCCGCAACTACTGCGTATAATTTTTTTCTACGGATAACCGGAGGCAGACTCGTAGATACTCTATTGTTGCAAAATTCAATCGATATTCGGAGTTGCAGCGGTACACCATAAAAGGAATAGTATTACGGTGGAACCGTCGAAAACCCTTGTATTTATCCCATCAAAAACCCCACGTTAATGGCGTAGCCGGTATGGTTTCCAGAGAGATCAATGCGATTCGACGTGTACCTTTGGTCGATAGGCCGTGTTACAGTATTATACGTAATATTCCATGGGTATAGGCGTACATGGACAGGGGGGTACCGTTCGACAAATCCTCGATGCATTTATATTATGGGGGTTACATAATAATTCCCATTGGATTCCCAGGGATTGGTTCGTACCGAGAATAACATGTCCTGCTGCTGGACTGCAGAGATGATACATTCCGCTGATAGTTATGTACGTGGTCCATGCATACATTGGCCGCCTTTATAACCACCGCGTTTGCACGTACAACCTACAGTACGTTTCACACTGCACCGTCCTCCTCCTCAACCTCTTCCTCCTCCTCCTTCTCCTCCTCGTCGTCGTCGTCGTCCTTCGCAGCGGTTCGGCCAGAATACGATGAGATTAAGGTACAAGCTTCCTGCCGGCAATGAATTATGTCCCAGCACGGCACGCGGAGATGTTTCTTCGCCGGTATCGCGCCAGGTCGGTCCGTACGTGGACGCCCTTACGTATGTTGCCTCGCCGTAATGGTAGCCGGCCTGGTACCATCCCTTTCTGGACACTAATTCACGCTCTCCGCGCTCACGGGAATAAAATTAACGCTGCGCCGTGAAGAATCGCGCGACGATTTTCAGGCAACCCCTCAACCGGACGACTAAATTATTAGGGGACCTGGAACGCAGATTCGCTCGAATTGTTTCATTTTTCCCCTCCCTTTGCTTTTATTCCCCGCCACGGGCCGAGATTAATGGATTTTTTATTAATACAAAACCCGCCGAGGAAGGGTGATTTATTGCGCCGTTTGATTGCATCGTTAGAGATTTCGAAAGTAGGGACGTTACGTCCGTAAGCGATCGATTCGAGGCGCGTCAGAGATACGGGAGTACGCGATACATTTTCGATAATATCGATCGTCGGATAGGCGATTAACAGTGTAGGGTGAAAAGACTTTCAACGACGTATAGTACATACACACAGGTACTTTTCATACGCACCGTGTACGTTATCTATCGATACTATCGGAAAGCCATACATATTTCTGTAGTTTCTGCGATTGACTATGCTTTTCGAGTGTACCATTATCGAATATATATATATGGTAAATAACTGGCAGTGATACCTGTTATGGAAACTAATACTTGTCCTTTGCGAAAGGTGAATTTCACATTCATTCGTATTCCATCGGCTGATTTCAAACACTCTAGTTGTCAAATCGACTGTATCCTCAAAAAATTAAGCGCTATCCTATCCTATCCAGAAGAGGCAGACAAATTTCGTTTCTTTTCCCCTGAAATACCGACCCAGACAAATAGATTATTCACCTTAGCGTTCAAAGGCGGAGCTTATTGTTAGCAGTTGAGCATGAACGAAGAAGATGATGAATGTAACGCGATTTACAGCTGCTTCCGCGTTTATGCACGGGATTCCCTTGTCTCTCGCTGTTTCATCGTGAAATCACTCTGCCTCATTACAGCTGTAACACGTCCTACTGACGACGTGCTGGTTCTCCGCGTAATTCTGCGAGCGCATTGTTACACGATATAGACTGACGTAATTTAATTCGCAGTGTTGTGTGCGGACCGTATGCTCAGTACTGAGGATATATAATCGTACACACGTGCTCTAATATGCGGCATGCTGCCGAGGCTGCAGGCTGCTTTGCAAGCATATGCCTTACCGATCTATGAAATGGTCTCTCCTCGCAGAACGTCCTCGTTGCCAGCACCTCGGAATAAGACGTGCGACTGATATCAGAATAACGCGTTTAAATCGATTTCGATTCGATAGTCGATGATGCTCGCTTGTAGGTAATGACGCTTTGAATTAGAAGGTCGATGTAGTGGTTATTACTTTAAGTGACGTGGTTCATGTAATATTGAATGTAAAGATTTAGTTTCATTCGTGTCCTTAGTCCCGAGTCGCTCGAAGAAACGAGACGACGTTATTTTTATTAAGGAACTTGTGCACGACACGCTCACGTGTCAAGTTGTCAGTCTCCGTGTAGTGCCTTCAGACGTGGTATGTGTTCCTTGGCGTCGGTAGTCACGAACAAGGAGATTTTCCCTGCGCATGGTTGGCGTCTGGCGAGTTCTCAACTTTCCACGATGCGACGGGATCCAAACTTCCATTAGAGTTACTTAAATGTTCATAAGGGTTTAGCTTTCATTCAGTGCAAGGGGTTCTGCTTGACGCTTCACGGCCAAAACCTTGCCACCATTCACGGGGGTGCATTCCACGTTCAGGGAGGCGTTGGAACGGCCACGTGAACCGTATATTACCGAACAGATGAAAATTTGATTTCGTTTCAATGCGTCCGCATGCCCAGAAGAACCGTATAAACGTTCTACCTCCAAAGAGGCCGAATTAAACGTCTATAAAGAACCAGTTCCCCGCGCCGTCGTGCATTCCACTTGCCTTTTTTAAATTGTGGTCGGGGCGGTCACGGTTTTTTGCGAATCCCCTGAGTGGCTGAAAGTATTGACACCTCGCTCACGTACGGTGCGGATAACTTCATCGTGGAGTTGGTTGTCTGTAGTTCCACGACTGTGTAATGATCGGGGGGACACAAAAACCGTCGCTCCTGCAACTTGGCCAAGCAAGGGAGCAAGAGAAAGGAGAGCAGGCGGAAGATAGTCGAGCGATGCAAGGCAAGGAATGGCACCTTGTGGAAAAAAGAAGCGGAGCTGATCGTACTGGAGAAGAGGGGCTCGCAGACGCACTGTGTATCGCGGGGTATAAACCCATACCGTGACGCCAGCCTGATGCTTGGGTTATAAAGCACAGCTGACGCTAGGTATAATATATTCTTCTCTTCCTCGCTGCTCCCCATGCTTGCGCCACTTTCGATCTCTTGCACTCTTGGCATCTCTCGAACACGCACGGGCTCTTGCACCCTCGCCGCTGGAGCAACCCTGGCTCCTCTGACTTTGCTCGTTCGTTCGCTTGTTCCTTCGCTCGGTCTAACTGTCCGTTTCACTCGGTCAGAGTGGCTCGTAACCGATACGTTGGAACGAAGGTGGTGTCGTCACGGTTGGTCGAAGACGAATGAGATTGCGAAGTTCGATACCGCAATTAACGGAGCTTTGGTACGGATGGGGAGGTCTCAGAGTTCATTCGCTCTAACGTGTGTAGACATTAAATGGAATAATAAATCACAGATCGTGCTTCTTTGGAATCGTCTGCGCTTGAAATTTCTGGGGAATTCGTAATCCCCAATATGTAATATTGAGTTATTTAACAGTTGGTGCGATTTTCTTTCACCTTTGTTCAATTCAAAGCAATCTCTATCATAGCACAGATTATATCTCGAGAAAAACTGGAACGTGCTCGGTTTTTCGTCCCATTCATGTTTCCCTTCTGTTGGAAGAAGTTCGAGTACGTGTCGATCGACCCAAGCGATTCTCCTGTAGGGGCAAATATAGTAGGCGGTACAGTAAATAATACATTTCCAAGGGTGAAGGCGTGCAGCGGACTATCCAGCCGAAAATATGACCTTTATCGGGAGCAGGATAAGGATTACAGGCCACTTTATACCTATGACTTTGAAACTTCACCGAAAAAGAGAGATAGGAGGCAGAAATTGGATGGGATACGGGAAGGGGTATCCTCGATATCAAAACGTTCTAGTACGAGGATTTATTACGGGGTCAACGATAAGACAATTCGTCCTCATCGGTTGTTTCGGTTACTGAACTCTACCGAAGAGAATCTTGAATCGACCAACCAAACCCAGTGTCCATTGTTGGCGGATTACAGTAGGATTTCCCAGGGAAATTGATACTCTGTTTGTCCGTATGGTCGCTGTGAGGTTCGCAGAGTCCTTAAACTCTCGGTAACTTGAATAACCACTTTACAACTGCGGCTTTGTTATATCTATCCCTTTACACACTACTTTTTCGTATGTTAATAATGATATATCGCTAAAAATTTTCACAACTGATTCTACACGCATACAGCGTTGGAGTACAGCCAGTTTTTTAAATATTGAACTCCTATAAAGTTCCAGTCAACATTAAAGATTATATTTACACGATACATCCTGGTGTACATCAAACAAAATATGGTCATGGAATGAAATAAAGAAAAAAGTTGTGATTTAAGATGGTAGTAATTTATATTACGGTCTGCAAGGTCGATGCGTTAACTCTGACTTAAAGGAACGAAATCAGGGTCGGACAATGGTATTCCTGTTCTTAAATCTCTTGCACGTCGGTGTTCGACGAACCAGAAATACACGGTGGTCCATCGACACGCGTGTACACGGCCGACAAGTACGTATACCCTTCACGCGCGAAGCTGGTCCTATTTATCGCGGTTCGCAAAAAGCGCGTTCTCATTTCGAGCGCCATTACCATGTCTGGACGATAAAAGCCCCAATGGGTTAAATGCCGGTGTTATTTCGTAAAATGAAATAAAGGAGACATTCATACCAGTCTTGGCCCTCCCTGCCTGCTGAACATCGGGGTTGAGTAATGAGTTTAAACTTTCTGTCCTCGTCTTCCTACCCCGTGCTCTCCGTCTTCTAACGTTCTTCGCGCGTCTCTTTTCCACCCTCGCGCCTCTCGCGCCTCTCCCTTCTTCTCCCCCGCGCGACCCTCTCTTTTCTTCGCGTTTCTTTTATCTCTGGGAAAGTTTTCTCGGCGGATCTCAATGCTGGCGAACGCGTTTAATAAAATCCTCCGAATGGGCCGGAACTCTCGAAAAAGAAGGCACGCTTAAGCGACTCAATGTGACCTTACATTTCATTTGAAATATTTTCTTCGTATTCGCGCGAATTAATTGCGCGACGCGTCATCTTCGCTCGGACGTAACGGCGATGTCCGATATTAAATCACGCGACGCTCCATCCTTTCGTTTCGAGCCATTAGTTACGAGCAGAATTGAAGGGGTGCCTTCTGTCAGACTGGCCTGTGCCTCCAAGTATATTATCGACATTTGGCGCACCTATTCGATCGTCTCGGCAGTTCAGAAGTGGCCATTAGCCTTATTCGAAGGATTAACTATCGTCCTGGTTTTCCTCCCTGGCTGCACTGGTCACTCTGACATCTTGAGATTTTTATTTCTTCAAAAAGTGGCTCGCCTTATCCCTCGGGGAGCCGAGCGTTTGGAATTGCTATTCCGCGAAGCCTACACGGGGTCAGAGATGACCCTACCTAGGCGAGAGTCATACTCTTGTCATACTTTCCTTGAAAAATTCTACCACAGAATGGCAAGGTGAACGATACATTTTGCTTCCAAAGTAGAGCTCGTTTCGAAATTAGTTTGCCAGGCGAAATCAGGTTCCACGGATGAATAAGATCGTCGTCTCTGCGGAGGTATATTTACTCGTTAAAGATCTGATGCACCGGAGACGGTATCGGCGCTCGGCGGCCATCAACGGATGTGCCATAATCAAATCTAAACAGATGGGAGTTACACTTAATCGAGTCATCCTGGTCGTCTCGATGTGTCCTAACCTAATTTCAACTCCCTTGATGTTTTCATCCACCTGCACACGTAAGGGCCTGCACCTAACGCACACACGAGGCAGAAACGCCTGTTGGTTTGGACCTGTGCAGCTCGCGAGGTATGCATCGGTGGTCGTGCAAAAAGCAGCCAAGTTTCGCGTAGCGTTAATTAAGCTCTTAAGTGTCGCTGGGATATCCCTTCATGAGTGTGTACTTCCCGCTAACTCTCGACGATCTAAAATTAGAATTTCATTACTCATAACCATAGGGAAAATTTCATGTTTCATGTTTTTCTTCGGTTTGTGCAAAAAAGGAAGAAAATTAATTTCGTGCAATCGCAGGGAACAAATTATTTTATTATCGCTCGATGAAAAATTTTTAATTAACCAAAGACCGTCGATTTGTTTCGCTCTATTTAAGAACGCTTTGTCGCGCCGAGCGGAAAGGCTCGCGGTGGTCCAGGCATTTTTATTAATTTTTTCGGAGCTACCGGTAATATACCTCCTATTTAAACATTCTGCATTAAGGCAGCCGACGAGGGGAGAGATTTGATGAAAGGGTACGGACAATTTCAAATTTCTAACGCACCCTGTTCTCGTCACGATCCCCCTTTATGTTCGGCATTCTCTGCATATCCCACGCTTCGAGGCGTTTAATTATGAAATACGTATTTAGTACAATGAAAGGAGCGCTCTCCGATAATTCATCAACGGATAAATACGTGTCGTCCTCTGAACACGATCCTGTTTTCGTGCAGTCGAAACCCTTTATTGATTTACATTTATGAGCGTTGTTTAATCGAGTTACGATTGATTCGTCGTTCAATTCACGGAGAAGAAAAGCGCGCAGCTTTAATTTCGTCATTTGAATTCATTTCTCCTATCGTGATTTTGACAAATTCTTTAACGAAATATCTGCAAACACATTCTCTATTTTACGTTGCTCTACGTGGCGGGATCGCATCGAAAAGCTCCGGTTGATTCGGACAGGTTGAAGTACGTGTGTTTCACAGCAAAATCCATCCTGTCAACTGGGTCAAGCTGCGCATTCCACGCGTATTTTTTTCTAACGACCATTTTTATTTCGCTGTTTTCCACTGATGCCTTTCTGTATTCGTGATTGGCAGGAAATTGTGTTATTAACGATGAATTGTTGTGTGCTGTATATTATTGGCAGACGTCACGAACTTCTGTTCTTTATTTTACCATTGAGAAATTCAAGCTTCGAATTCATCCACTGTCGAAGTTCGAGCAGAACAATTTTATCAAACGGAACTAAAATAATTGCATGTTGGTAGTACAGTTACTAATCTTGTAGAGTCGTTAAAAGGAAACTATGAATAGACGAGGTCTTTAGAATAAGCTGTTTGCTAAGCTTCAAGAATTTCCTCAGTCTCCTTCTTATCTCCTTCAATTCTCCAAGCGTCCTTCTTCGCGAGCTCGTTCGCACTTTTTCGATTAAGGACATTCTTACTTGTGCAAATATACTGTGAGCTGGAGTGAAGGTAATTACACGATGAAGCGTGTCCAGCAGGTGAAATTGCGGGACTCGACTGAGGCGAAAGAACGAAAGCATTAAAAAGAAATTAGCCGCGGATAATCGAGGCGAGAAGACCGTGTTATTCTTTGACACAAAGGGTCGAATGGATTCGGTCCGCAATCAACGTCGTTCATTTCGATTTCAACAATTTAAAGGACGCGGGTTGGATCGGGGAGGACGAACTGGAGCTTAAGTGGTCCTCCAGCCACGATGACAATCACGTGAACGCACCTTAATTACGTATTAATTCCATGTTGAGCGCCGTTAAGCTCAAGCGCGCTCGAACACCCCCGCCCGACCGTTTTCGAGCGCTTCTTCCCGCCAAATTATACCTTCGGGGGCCTTAACTTTGTCATTCCTTCGTGCTTCCTATTCTTACGTCTCTTTCAAGATTTCCCTTCCTTGGAGCCTGGCGTCATCTTGATTGAATGAAGTACACCAAATAAATTAGTCGACATCGCGAAGTAAACGAGTTTGAAGAAAGGCTGATAGTCTTCGATGCATTGAAATTATACGATTCTGAATGGGCGTCGCCTGTAACGCTCTGGAACTTGCAAATTTCATACCTCTTATCTCGTTGCGCGCTAACGTGCACATATTCTCGCAAATTATTCAGTTATGTTCCTCGCGTCTGGCCCGGTGTTTTGTATTTTGTATCCATTTTGAACCGGATCGACAAAGTTGCACCTTCGATGATACCTTGATTGCTGTCTCATTACGTTACATGTCCGAGAGTTGACGCGGCAGCGGTGCTCAAAAGACAACTTCATTTATATTCAACCTCCGTTCTGATCCTTGCGGACCGTTTAAGCGGCGCGTAAACGATGCTTGTTCCTGGACAAGTTAGTTGCACGTCTCGCTCGTCTAGACCAGCACGACGCGTCGCCGAGCAAAAGTTAATAAGCCTCGGCGTGTTTCTTTAAAGGGTACTAGTCTCTGCTCCTTTAAAGGATTAGCTACAGCGGCGCTGATCAACAAGCTATCGTTATGTTCAGCTTCTTATCGCGTTCCTCGTTCAAACAGACGGCTGCTGAGTGACTTGCTTCCATAAAAGGTTGCACGGTATCAAAGGAGAACAGACCGCGAGACCTGACGGGCTAAATTTGCCGCGACTCTCTTTCTTCGTAAATAGGGAATACGTTCGAGCGAGTCGAGGATCGATTCATCGAACTGCTGGCGAAAGGAATCGAGACACGACTGGAAATGGGCGACCAAGACGGCGCTGAATTTCGTACGATTTAAAAATTAGGCAGTACGTATATCGTGAACAGCCGCGCTAACTCGCCGTTACGAAGCGTAAAAGTTTCGCAGTATAAGGCGAGAGGGGACAAAAGTGTTTGGAGGATTCGTAATAAAATTCTTGAAGCAGTCGCCGGGTAACCCAGTTTCGCGCATAAAAATGTGCCCGTAAGTCATGCGGGAACGATCGTACTTTATTGCCCCTTCGACTACCTACTATTTGCCCCTTTTTCCACCTTCGCGGATCTTTATAGCTCCGTGTTTTGCACGATACTTACGAGGTGCTTTTCTACGGAGGATTATGGATACGGTGGCCTGACGTGATAATCACGATAGTTATGTACATGTTTTTCTGTAATATCGCGAAGGAGCGCGACAGTTCGGTTCACGAAAATTCGACTATTTAACCGACGCGGCGGCGGGGTCCTGCAAGGCCAAGGGTGTAGCAACCGTTCGAACTGGATACACGTATTTAAATGTTGCGTTCGATCCATCTCATGCATTATTTAGTTTAGTCGGTGGGGCGTCCGTTTTGTGCCGCGATCGGGCTGTCGCGTCGTGTCGACGCCGGAACTACCTACAGAATGCCATTCGGAAATAAACGTACGTATATATACGTATCTGCGCGAGATACGTCGGTGTACGAGTACGCTCGCGCGCCTGCTACGGTGCTCGCATGAGAATGCATTACAGATACCAGTTCTCCGTGGATCGGGTCGATTTCGCACTTGTGCGTCGCTCGGACGAGTACGCTCCGATGCATCCGTCGATGCGCGAGTCGTGGCGTCGCGCAATGACCTGTCGGGGCTTTTAATTGAATGTAATTATGATGAATGGCGGATGTAACATGCCGAGAAATTAGATTGCCACTTTCCCGTTTAATTCTCTTTGATCAGAACGGTTTATTGATGTTTGGATTGCGTGGCGAGCGATACCTAGCGAGGTGAAAGAGCAACCTGCACCGAGTGTCTTGGATCGAAGATATCGAAACGTTCGACATCGGGAACGAGTATCGAGAACGAAATGGAGAGTACATTTGTAGCATTTAAGGCACTTTTATTTTGGAAACCTTCCTCACGAGGAATGCCCTTATTGTTTTCGATAAATTGGATATCTTTCTGTTCTGCACCGAGGACGAAACGTTCTACAAAAACTCTCTATTATTGAACTCAATTTGAAGTTCAGCACAGTTGTGAGAATTCCACCGTAGCTTTCGTTCATTGCGTGTTCACACTGAGGAAGGAAGGGTCAACGGTAAATCTGGCGTAGAGAAAACATCCATTGAGCACCACGAAAGGTGACGTGCAGTAACTCGATCGCTCGTATAGTATTTGAACTTTTCATCGAGTGCAAGCAATAAGAAGAATGAAAAAGGACAAGGTGGAAGTATCTGGAAAAGAGAGCAGTGAAAACGGGTGTAAGAGGGAGTTTTATTGTTCTCGCAGAACCCTCGACGTTGAAGAGAATAATCGCAATTACTTTTCCGAAATTGTTTTATTTCTCTCGAGAAAGACGTGGTCTCTAAACGGTTCTGAATACCGCTCCACGGTGCTTAGGAGGCTCGTTAAGCGTAGGACCAGCATGTCGAAGCGAATTTCACGCATACTAACAGCCGTCGATTCGTCATACCGTTCGTGAAACAGAGGAACCGCCTTCATTGTGAAGTGTTGCGTGGAGCGCGAACTAGCACGGACTAGTTCACGCCGTGCTTTTTTCGGCTATACTTCTGAGGGAGGGCGGACCCGGGGGTGAGAGAGTTGAAAACCCTCGCCTCTCCTCTTTCTCTCAACGCCACGGTATATTCGAAACCAGGGTCTCTGAAGTGGCTATTAATTCGGCACACTCTCACCTCCTGTCGCACAATAAGCGTGAAACGCCAATTCATATTCCGTGCCTTATATACTCGTTGTCGAGGACAAAAGTGCTCCTGGCCCTGTAAAGGGAGACATAGGGGGTATATCCTAACCCTTTGACCGTGCGAGCGGCCAAAATTCGTGCATACATACTTGCATCAAGCTGAACCTGTCTGTGTGCGCGTGCATATACGCGAACGCGTATATTAGCTCTGTAAGAGGGTGGCGCGACGGTGCGAAAGGTCCGTTATTCTCACCTTGGCGTTCCCGATCGCCCCAGGACCTGTGCAGCCTCTTCAGCGCTGACTAGAAGAAAAGATTTGCGACGAAGGGAGGCAAAAGAAAAAGACACAAAAATCCCGACGTATCTGTGAAAATATTTTTCCCACACCACGCTATCATCGCGACCACTAATCCCACCCCTCTTTCGGGGGATTCCAGCGTGTATCCAGGGAGTCGTTGTCTTTCATTACCAAAGTCCCGCCGGTCAGAGAAGTTGATTAGGGCGGATTTTATCGAAGATGGTTCCCATGAAACGGCCATTATCACCGGTCGCCGGGGAAGTTGTCCTCCGATTCGGGAGCTTTCTCGAAGACCGATCCGATATCGCGGTCGGCCGCGATAAGAAGATCTGCTGGCGAAAGGTATCCCGTACGCGAAAGAGAGTATGCTCGCGGCCGAGGAGGGGAACGAAAGAGAGGGAAAGGGACGCGAGTAGTGAATGGCTGCGCGGGGTGGCCCGGTCGAATCTCGTTAGTTTCGCGTCCTCTCTAATTGCTGCATCGATTATACCAATTATCGTTTCTACTCGAGAGATTAGCTAATTGCGAACTTCTCTCTCTCTGCCCGTCTCTCGAGCTTTCTATCCGTGCCGCTGTTTCTGTCGCTGCATCCGATGCAGCCGCCTATATGCAACTGCACGACCGTTGAACGTGACACGCAGCCACGGCGAGGGTGTTGGTTCGCCGCGCGGGAGAACAGAGGGAACAGCGCTCTTTTTTGTGGGACGCGGAGCGAAGGAGTGAGCGAGCGCATTGTGGATACGGGGCATTCATTCATTGGTATCAAGTAACCCGGTTCGGGCCTCTGGACCGCTCCCGTAACCGGCGGAGGACTTGCCCGATAAAAATGTTCCCCTCTCTCTCCCCCCCCCCCCCTCTCTCTCTCTCTCTCTCTCCCTTTTTCTCGCTGGAACGTCGTCGAGGGCGCCGTGGAGAGGACGACTGCGCGAAAAAAGAAACGAGAAAATAAAGAATCGACCGGTTTACCTGTTCGCAGACAGTGGATGCCCGGTATACCTACTTAGACTCGCGTACAGGCTGTAGCGCTCTTCTTTCCGTCCCCTTGTCCTTTGATACTCGACTCTATTATTTCGAGATTTCGTGGAAGGAATGACTTTCGTCCAAGGGGAATGGAAAAGCGTTTAGGGTGGCAGTGAATGCCTACTTCGCATTCACGAGGATGCCACTTGTTACTATTTCTTCGAGAGACGTTTTTTGGAGCATCTATATTTTCGCGTCGTTGAGGGGCTCCTGGACCGGTTTGTCTGTTCACAGGAGACCGGAACTTGCAGGTAGTTAACCGCGTGTAGGGTTCGCGCGTTTCTTCCTTTTACTCTTTTGCCATCGTAACTCTTCGACGCTGACGACGTAAGAGGCGCAGTATTTTCTCCATTTGCGTGTACTTGCGTTCACCGTCTCAATGATTAAACAAATTTTTTACGAAACTCGCCGGACAATTTTCAGAGCCAACACGGTTCTCTGGCTTGACATTCGATCGAATAGTTCGGAGCGTAATTGGCTGTGCAATTTGTTGAAATTTTCGTATGAATCGACAACAATAGCCAGGCAGTAAGCGATTGTTTTGCGAAACGTTATATCCAATTTAGTCTGGGGATGAAGTAAACGCTACGTGTTAACGGATAGTTATAAAGTAGCCTTCTCGGACGCATCGTCCATGTAACGTTGCCGGATCGTTAATTCCCGATTGTGCAAACTCTCCGAACATAATGATCTCGTTCAGAGCGTGGGATCCGGTTACCTTCCTCCTCTTATTGTCTTCCAGATCTCCACTCGATTCATGCAAGCATCAAGGTAGCTTACGATGTTTCCCTCACGCTATCCTTTGTCTTCGACAAGATAGAGTTACAGAATATTATCCCGCGATATCGAACGCGATTTCGTTGAATCGTGACAGAGAAACACGCAATCAGTCAGTGGCTACTTAGCCTTATATTCATATCATATTCCATTTCTTATATTACATACACGTAACACATGCTTTAATGGCTGCAAAAGTTTTTAACAGATTTCTGTATCTTCCTGTGACCTCGCTTAATCCTTTTTATCCAATCGATAGGAAAGACCTTTCCTACCACGGTTACTGATTGTAAGTAGAAAAGTAACGCAGGATCAAGAGGGAGATGTCGAAGGAGGGGCACAGGATTGTGGGGATTGAAGGATTCGCGGTTGGATTCGTAGAACGGGGTGGTTACATACAACTCTACGAATAGACGGGAGAAGGTTTTATTCTATTTCCTGGGAACCTCTACCATGGACGGTTCGAATTGCCGTAGGCTACTCAAATTCGTTTTCAGCGTAGTCACTGGAGCTTAACCAGAACTGTACAAACCGTAGCAGCTTTGAGCCATGCGCTTTTCAGGCGAAGCACGTGTTTGCTGAGAAACGAACGAAAAAAGTGTAGCGTCCAAGAGAAATTCAAATTTTATTGCGTTTCATTTAGTCGGGAGAGGTGCAATGAGAATACGCTCGAGCGATGTTGGATCGGGAATTATTGAGCAAGTAATTTAAATTGTTTTCGCACGATCGCAACATCGCAGGAAACACATTTATCGATTCTTGCTTCTGTGCTGACTCTACGTTACTGCGTCGAGATACTCAAGTTCCAATTGAATAGTTTCTTTAACCGAAAACCGCCAAACTTTCTCATTATGCGGAGTTGTTAGTCCGCAGTTTGAGTTGAGTTTGGCTTAGCCAATGAGGTTGCTCCGCGCATAAGTCCCCCCTTCATCCCTGCCCGACTCCTTTTCCACCATCTACTCCGCCGGTTGAAGCTGCTTACAACTTTTCTGTGCGCTACTTTAAAATTGAGCCGCACAGTGCACTTCTGTATACGTGTACGTACTTACACGAGAGCCAGACGTATATGTTCCCTGTTCTACATCGAAATCTTTATAGAGATGGGATGGAAGAAAACGAAACAGGCCGACAAAAGCGGAGAGATAGAAGGAAAGGCATAACTGTCTGTGGTTTCGAGGATGCTCAATGGATTATCAGAAAAGTTTGGCCAGTCGGTCGATTTAAACGAATCACCGATGTCTTCAGCTCCAAGTTCGCGCATTAAACTTTTTGCAGCTTAAACGGTTCGTTCTCCTTGAGCTAGTCAGTTATTGCTAATCGCGACGCAAACGTCGCCCTTTGAGGAATTATTTCATTTCTGGCACTTAAACGAAATTTGAACATGAAAAGAATTAGAATTTAATTTATTCTATTTTTCGCGACGACTTAACCAGGTCCTCTTATACAGAATTGAATTGCTCGGATTACAAAGCGATACAATCATTTTCAAGCTTCTGGCAGTATTTGGAGCTTCAGACTGTCGAAGGTCAGGTCTCCAAAGGCCCTTTGCAGAGATCCATAAAAGCTACAGGTTCATGGAGAATATTGCGGGGGTAGGTGAACGACCGAGTATAAAGCTCTTCGGCTTCCGTGCATTCGGCTATATCCAGAAGTAGCTCTTCCGTTTAAGTTGTATTTAAATAGAACCTTACGGAAATCTTTGTACCAAGCTTAACTATAATCCACGTTACGACATGTATTTGCGATTCCAGGTATTGTTACTTACGCGCCAGTTATTAAAGGGCATTCGGGATCAGAGGAAATTACGTTCGCGGCGGCGCATCAACTATTTACGTTTCATCAACGCACAGGTCCTCCTCGCTTGGTAACGCTCCGTAACGAGCTCGGCAGATAGCTGTTGAAACGAATGCAAAGCAGATGGAACGACGAATTTTACGTCCCCAGTGGAGAGATATTAACGCGCGGTCGTTTTCTTGTGTTCGATGAGATATAAAGTGGATAGGTTAGATCGACACAGCGTATCAGACCCTCCTTAATGCCGGGTTGTCATGCGGGAGCATGACCGTAATAAACGAGGGATGATCGCTTTTGAAGGTTTCGGTACGAAAAATGTCTATCACGGCCGGCGTAATATCGGCTCGATGCCAATGACTAGTTAGATTATAAGCCGGTGCCCAACCCTCCATCATCTCCCCGGCAAGCGGACCGCTCGTCGTTTCCTTCCTTTTTATAATTACATTGCTCTCTCCCAGCTCTCTCAGGTCTACCTTAAACGAGATACCAAATTCAGGCTCGAGGAGGGGGAGATTAAAACTAGCGACAAACGCGGAAACACGGTCGGGGATTGCATTAACATCTTCCTCCCACCCTCCTCCTCTCACCCCGACTCTTCTCCTTTTTCTCGATTCTCGTTTGCGAGTTCTCGTTACTCATCCTAGTAACTCCGAGGCGTTCCACGCACCGAGCCAACCAAGCCAAACAGATAAGAAGCCAAAGTTTCGCCTCGGTCCTTGCACCGTTCCGCGGAAGGAATCAGAAGTAAAGCGGGGGCGGGTTGAATTTGCTTACGCCTTGGAAGGCGCGAGGACGAAAAAGGGGAAGGTCCATTGTGGAGAGCCGGGTAACGGTGGCAGCCGTGCTCGCCTCTCTATGTTCAATTTGTCTTCCTCTCTGAGCGCGCGAACTGTGTTTGTTCTTGGCTGTTCTAATCTTTCATGAGATCGAGGAAATTATGTCGTCGCGCTGTGATTCCGACGGAACGACTTTTCAGGGACTCGGAGTGTAGATGTATCAAGTGACGGCGAGGGAATCTCGTTATATACGGACGCCATTGCGGGAACGGATGGATGGCATTCCCTGTAATAACCCCTCGATACTCCCTCTGGGCTGCTTCGGTTCTTCGGATGATGAGTAGAAGCACTGACCCGTTTCATGATGTTGATGTACCCAGCCGTGTCGTATCGCCGTCTTTACAATCTTGTTAATGATATCGATTTCATTTTCGAGTGTCTTACGAGCCCGATAAATATCCTTGACAAAGGTATCGGGATGATACCTGAACGTGGACGATGTAAAGTAGGATCCATAGCCTTGATGCCCTGCAATTTCGATTTATACACGCGGCCGTATCGATCTCGTCCTATTTGCATTCGTTCTTCGAGGGAGACTATCCGTGACATGACTCGGTATTACGACCAGTTGCTTTATTGTACGCGATGAAAAACGAACGATACGAGCCTGGGATATTCGTTAATTTTAAGCGATTTTTTCGCGTTCTAATATTTTACTACATATTCGTTACATCTGCGCAGAATGCAGTTTTCTCTGGTGAATGAACGATAAACGACCGACGATAAAATGTGTGTTTGAATTTATCGTGCGAAAAAGCAAATAAACGTATTTGTTCAGATCTTGCGTGCACGATAGCCCGTGATGAATTTACAGGATCTCGCGAAAATAAAAAACATGATTTATACTTATTTAATTTCACATCTACTATCTAGATTTTTCCGGCTTTTCCCATGGCGCAGGGATACTGTATTTACTATTTGTTGGAACGAGATGGTTTCCGGTGCGTAATGCAAAAAACTTTATTTTACCGCGGCATGCAATCCTCTGATGGGATTCTCTTGCAATAAAAAACGAATCATTCTTCTTCGTATTTGATCTCTCGACATATTTTCTTTTCGAATCTCTCCCTCATCCGATTTTCGCATAAGGAACACGTGTTTCGACCCCTACCCCACCAAGTTATTTCGTGTTTCGCGCGATTTGCTTTACACTCACCAAATGTTGTCATGAAACGCTGCGTTTTATGGACGCTCGTTCGAGCGGTCCGCGATTACGTGCTTTTGACGTTTGAATGACGACAGGGGACGTACTTAGCGCTCCCACGAGGGAGCAGCCTGGGTTTTCTGGCTGATTCCAAAAAGAAAGGGGCCCCGGCTAATCTCCAGTGTCAAGGTAACGGACTAGATCAGATAGCGTCTCCCTTGCCTCCCTTGCCACTCTTGTCCGACTCCATTTAGATAGACGCCGTGTTATCATTCGTGGAGCTCGTCGAGGCTGTTGTTGCTGGCTCCGAGATACCATAGTGTACACACTGTAATAAACAATGACTCAGAATTTTCCATTTCGTCAGGTCACCTTCCATAGTATTTCTGAGTTCCGTCTTCCACTGCTCTCCGTTAATTAAACCCGTCAACATTTGTAAACATTTTTTAGAAAGGACATTCATATTTCCAAGGATATACATATTCTCTCAAACCTCGGCTCAACATTAATCGTAAAACTTGCAAAACGAATGCATAAGTGAAATCATGGTGAATGAGGATGGAAGTTGGCTGAATAGAGGATATTCAATGTGTTCCTCGCGAAAGCGATTTCAGTGATTGTTCTCAGGAAGCTATCCTACATCGGCTGGATCGTACAAAGCGCATAAAAGCTGCGGCAGTTTGTCACCGCGAGAGAGGAAGAGCCTTTCCACGAAAATGCTGGAGCAACCAGTCAGTACGTTATCCTCGCGCGGGCATCGCGCGGGCATCGCGCGTAAAGGATAACGTACAGCGTCGTAAGAGAGTCGATTTGGCGATGTGTTACACGAGAGTTGCAGCACCTTCTCGTACGTTGCTCTAAATTCCGCGCCAGCATCCTCGGAGAAACGTACGGGGTAATGTAATGCGTAATGTACGACGTAATGTAAAGCCACGTTTCTGGCTCGCGGCGAGTCGCGGACCGACATAAGGAGGAGAGGGGGAGGATCGGGATAGGATGCAGCCGAGGGGTTGGTTCGGTCTGGCTGGAGGCCCAGCTGGCCATGACGCCACTGGCTTATAAATTCGGGATATCGTTCGCTCCCTTTAAAGGGAAAATATCGCGCGATCTCTTTAAGGTCCTGCCCGTCTCTCCCTTTCTCCTTCTGTCTATACCCTCTTCGGTAGCCCCGCGAAAACGCGGTTATCCATCGACTCCGCAGCTCGGAGGGTCGATTGCGAATGAAAAATCGCGCCGCCCGGCGCCCCGTGCCTTTTGTTTCGTCGCCCGCTGAAACAACGATCCTCACTCGCTCGATTAACCGACACTCTTGTACGAATATCAATTTCCGGCCAGGCATGAACCGACACCTTTATCTCTCTGCTTCGTCCGCCCTTAAACGAGTTTATTTCCGGATTTTATGCTCCTTTTTATTTCGTCTGCGTTCCCGCGTTCACTTTGCCTGATTTGATTTTCACGACTTGCGCCGGAGCGACTTATCCGCTCCAAATCGTGAATCACTTCCCCGTGATTTCTTTGGGTGTACTTTAGACAGGATTCGAATTGGTTCCGAAGTTTCGGTTGTCTGCTAACGCTGCGATCGACAATGTTTTGCATTTGCGTGGAAAAATCGGAGCTACATATTTCATCGTGTAGATTTCGGAGACAGGATCCTCCTTCTTCTTATTCTGCTATGTAGGATTCGTTTCGAGTTAAACGCAAAAAACCATGGACTTGTTCCACGTTTAATAATCGTATACCGCGGGCATTAGCATTTTACGATTACTGTACCGTAAATGCATAGACAGGAAGTCCTCAGCATTCCCTGTGCGCCGCTACTCGGCACGCTCGCTAGTCAAGAATTTTCTACCTTTCATAACTCACTCGTGACAAAGTGTTTGCTTCGTTTCATGACCCTCGTTGTTGTCATTGCCTGCGTCTGAAACTTGCTTAAGGGTTAACCGGGCAAACTAGAACACTAAAGCGTTCTATCTGCTTTAAAGTGTTAATATAGGGATCGTACCGATAACTCTAGTCTAATATAGGTGCTCATAAAGTTGTAACAGAAGGTGCACGCGATCCTTGTTGAACCGTCTCGAAGTAATCGTCGATTCTTTTGTTATTTCCTTGCGTCTCCCTTTCTCTTTTGCTCGTTTCGATTCGCCTTAAAACTGGGCAGTACACGCAACGTTCTCGTGGTTGCCGCGGAATTTTCGTTGTCGTATGTATGAGACGGGCATCGACGTCCTCTCGGTATCGGGGCCGCCTAACGATGTCCAGAGGATCGGCAAGGCCGATCGTTTAAAGTCGATTATGCTCGGGGAGTATCGGGATGGTAGAGCCTTGGCCACTGTTCGACTGGATCTGGGTACAGAACGTCCTCGTTATCCGTGGACTCGTCGTCGTGTGTCGACTGAGAGTGGTCGGAAGAGGTACTTAAATATGTGCAACGAATGAGCCAGGACCATCGGCTCGATGAGGGCCGTGATCGGCGATATCAGCCTTTTTATCGTCTTGATAAATCTGCATGGAAACTGTCCCGATGATATGCAATTTATTGCCTCTGTTGAACTTGTAATTTCTTCGTTGCATTATGCATTCTTCGACCGCGTCTCTCGTGGACTTCTTTGTACCGTACTTTTCGACGTCGCGTTTTATTCGAACGGGGAATATTCCTATACGGTTTTCAGTGACGCAGTAGAATATGAAACACTCGAATGGATCTATAAATATGTCGTACGAGCGTCCTGATTTTCGTCAGTCGACGGAAAGTATCTCTCCTTGGTACAGTACGCGTTGTACACTCTCTTTTGAGTATGTTCAGTGGCGACCTCAAAGTCCATTCGGTCCGAAAAGATTTTCCCTCTTGTGTGAAAGTTCTGTGAAATCGCGGACTAAGACACCCTTCTGAGAAAAACGACGAGGGACGCGCGTTCCCCTCTATTTACAAGAGAGATCCCAGGCACATTGGGGACCAGATATTAAATTTCAATCGATACAGCATCCGCTGCTCGGCTTTTCTTTACCCGTGCTCCCTTGCTTGCGGGAAAAATACATGTTTGATGGGAAATTAAGGGTGGCAGCACAAACACCCACCCGAAGCGTGGTAGAGAGATCAGTGCCGCCGATGAGTGCGAAGTAAGGGGGTTGCTCCTCTTATCTTTTTGTGGAAAGACACTCGCTCTTGAAAATGTTTTATAGTTTTCTTCTTCCACAATAACCATGTGACTATTTTAATGTAGCTATACGGTACATAATTAAAAATTATGATAAAGAATTGATAACTGAAATTGTAAACGAAAATATCTTTCTTTAATAAAGTGGTGATCGATAGCAACGGGGGCTTCGGTTCCTCGTAAACCCGGGCATCATACCATTTGGTTTATTTTCCACTAGAAAGACGTACGCGACGACGATGCAGGAGTAGTACACTCGAGCGTATTTTCATGAAAATACTGTGGAAAACGACCACCATCCAATTCACAGTACCGAGGGGCGAAGTAAATATATGTCTATATAAAAATTTATACGACCTGTATACCTGCCGGGTTCTCCAACCGATACCCTCGTTTCTCTTACGAGTTTCTACTCTGATAACGAATGACAGATATAGGTCATCCTTCAGCATACCGAAATTCAACTTAAACGTGACATTAGCAAATCCCAATTCTATCACTGCCATGTTGAAAATCAGGAAATTTCTAATTCAAAGGTCCCGTTTAAATTGTCTGAAATTCCAGTTGAAAATAGCAGCGTTTCAAACGCGACCGAAAATGTTGCGCGTTGCGGCTAGAGATAAATGTTCGAACGAAGATTACAGAATTATGACTGGAAATCGAGAAATTGATGCCCGCTACGTGCCTCCGGCCGATGATACTCGTAAAATAGTATAGGTCTGTACGATCCGGCACGGTATCATACTACTTCTGAATTTCAAAGACGCATCGTTTGTCAAACTTTCAGCGAACGTCCTTGCTCTGCACCGTTACGCTCAGTACTGTTCCTTTGCCGCCGTCGATTCAATTGAATTTATTACTCATATACCTAAGTACTTTCTCAAAGTCATAATTATAATGGGTCGTTCGTACTTTAAACTGGCGTGGAACCGCGTCTCGTAATATTATGAAAATCGAATATCGGGTCAACTGTGTGAACCATAAGCGGCCAATAAATTCAGCGGAAACGTCTGTCGTTTCGAAGTTCCGAGTTTTCAATTTGTATGAAAAACGCCTGCCCATCGCGAAAAAGAGAGTGGCGCAAATAAAAACCCTAATGTATCGGGGACTGTAAAATGCAAAAAGTACTTGGCTCGCTGTTACATTTAGAGACGATGGAAGTCGTTGCTGAACGAATCGCGATCCGTAAAAAATATACCGTTCTTTTGTCGGGGTGGTGTACGCTGGATCCACGACAACCCCTCGTCTGCTCTCACCCTTGCGCCATCAAGACTACATTTCGCCCTTACATTGCGTATATCCTGAGCGTCCTGCGGACACGGTGATGCATGAAAGCCATGAAACGCGATAACTTACGTCACTTTGGGAGAAAGACAGGGAATCGAGAGTGGAATGAAAGTCTCTGCTGCGTTTTGCGGGAGTTGCTTTGCTATGCCGAAGGACATATCGATAGAAATGAATGACGACTGTTACAAGTCGTGGGACAAAGTACGAGGAACCATTGTGTAGAGTTAAGGCCTAAATGGAATTAAAACTTTATTTCCTTGTTTACAAAAGTTCCTATAGTTCCTTTAGCGTGCCGTTTCTTCTCGTTGAAATCGCATAATTTTTGCGCAATGCACATTTTGTCGTTCCGAAGTAAATTCTCCCTTTCCTGTCTGTCTCATGTCAGCGACATTGTTAGTGGGTAGTAAGGGGGGTTCATGCTAACACTTATGTGTCTTTCGTTGGCTGGGTACACGATATGCTCTCAGACTTGTGGAGAGAACGACGTACGGACGGATAGACACCCTCGGGAACCACTCGAGCTCCCTTGGCGAGGGCACCCTTACTTTGCGTTGGGTCCCCGAGGCTTAATCAATAACGGATGCATCCCGTGTAAATTTTTCATGCTTATTATTTAATTGAACGTGCCAGCGTCGGTGCAAAACAGGCGAACGGATTATCGCCTCGTTTCCTACTCTTTTAAGCTTCGTTTAGCCGAGGCAAATTGAACGCTTCCAACCCTGGTTCTCGTTTCGAAATATTTATGAGTCGCAGTTCCCCGTCAAAAATTCATAAAACGTCGCCCGTGTTATTTATAGCGGAGCAAAGCGTCCATTAGCTCTTTGGCTCGACGAGGCTAACAACGAAATCCAATATCTAGAACGCTAGATACGTTTGCTTGATAAGGTCATTAAGGGGAAGATTCGGGCGAAAGTTTCTGAATGGATAGCTCATTAAGTCGACGTCAGCCAACTTTTATCATACGAGATTTTCCAAGGGCGGCGAAAAAGTTTTAGGGGCCGCAACCAGCGTAAGCAATTCCAGTTCTACTCGCAGCAATCCGGTTCCGATAGAGAGAGCTGAGTCTCGATAATTGTATTAAACGGTTGGCACAGTTTCGTCTTGCTCAGAAATGACAAAGCGAATTCAGAAGCGATTCTTTCTCTCCGCGCGAGTTGGCTACACTCGAGATTTCTGGATCCAGCTGCGCGATAGAAAATCTATGAAGAAGGCAATTCGTTTCTCCCGAAGTAAGCTGCGCGAAATCCACGGTGAAAGTCTTATCCTGGATGTCAGGAAGAGTATCTTCCTTTCGACACTTGAACGAAAGCAAACAGAATTTAGAGTGTCTCCCTGTTTCCTTTTATTTTATCTCTATCTCTGGTGATTTCAATTTGCTCGGGAAGAATAGAAAATAAACTTCACGAGCTCATTAGGAAGCCAGGACAGTAATATTCATGCGCCCCATCTAAACTCACTTTCCACGGAAGCGGAGTTGATGTGTTTACGTGGAATGTATAACAACACACTGACAATCTTACCGGCCATTACCATACGACGCTCCTGGCAGCGTAACAATTTCCTTTTCGTCTCTTGAAAAATTGTCTGCATCTGTAAGTGACGACGATGGAGTGTAGCGCGAGTTTTTCTCCTTTTTCTCCTTTTTCCTTGTGTATCACTGGTTTATTGTGGTAATTCCAAGGATAGACGAGAGTACTATAACGAAGAACAGCTACTATCAGCTTATTCTCTTCCTTTGATGGACATCTTCACAATCCAATTCGATATTGCCAAGTACCGTGGCTTCTAAGGAGTCGAAGCTTACAATTAGATCGGTTTGATTGGTAACTCGTACACAGTGTTATGGAACCATTGAACTAGCTTGATATAGCTATACAGCCGATAGGAATATTTGTCATAGCTTCCTGTCTGTCCTTCTAATGCCTATATAATAACGATAACTCCATCAATTAATGCAAATCGTCTTGCACAGGGAGATATAATCTAAAGTCCTCCAATCATGCAGATAGATTTTGAGACGCGAGCGGGCCATTCGCGAATAGAGCTCTTTGGAAAGGTTCGATTTACATGGGCAAATATTCCAGCCGTCTATATGCTGCTCTGTGTTCTCTGCAACCAGCACTACCAAGTTGCCCTTTAATTAGTACGTCGCGCCTAGTCGAGGGCTAGCTTCCAGATCGGTCGAATCGGCACGTGTACAGCTTTGAATTCGTTGCCGCGTGGAATCGACTTATAGCTTGTTAATTAGTTTGCCTTCGTTACGCTAAGTGGATAAGACGTTGCCCATTCGGCAAACGGAGGTCGTGCATGCATCGAGTGAACTCCTTGAGTGCTCCGTGTACCGAAAGACAAGTTAACGCGAGAAGAACAAGTCGCTGGATAAACGAAGCGAACAAACATTGCTTCTGCAACAGCGAGCCAGTGAAAGAAATTCGTCGACTCTTTTTTGAAATTCGACGCTTGATATGTTTGCAGTGGTTGTGGACAAGTTAATAAAGTTTCGCGTGGAACAGACAAATCGATAACGACGTCGTTAGGAGACGCTGCGTTGACCGTTATTCGCACGGACGAGCGACGCTTTCAATCGACCCGGTGGCCGTTGAAGTGAAAACGCGAATTAACTTTCGCTGCGGCGAACCATCTATCTCGCACGCTACATTAGCTACCACCCCTTCGTGTCACGCGCTTTTTCATCCTTTGAATATTGTGTAATGATATTTGACGCTGCAGCAAAGATGTCTCCTCCGTGTACCTCCGCGCTGGAAAGAGTGGCGAAACCAGTTCCCTCGCGAAACAAAATATGCATGCAAATTTTTTTTCCCTGCAGCGAGGCGTTCTAGAAGCGTTTTCGTCTTTTTCCCCCTATCGCCGAGAGAACTCCGTGTTGGCGATTCTGTTAAACTAATTTTTACGATACCGACGGACTCCAGTCATGGGCTTGGACAAGCATCGCTTCGCTTGCTTTTTTCCCTCGTAAAGAGAAAAGGAAAGAGGAAAAACGTTCGGTGTATCGCAGCGAACGGTGATTTTTATTCTCTATGCAAGGCGAGCCATCGTCCGAATTTCTCTCGGCGAACAAAATAGTCTTCTATTTCGAACGTTCTCCGATTTGGACGTCGCCGCCTTTTACATATGGAACGAGACTTGCAAATACGTAGCGCAACAATCGCCGACGAGTCGCCATACTTCTCCCCCGTTCTCGCCTCCGCTCGCGTTCCCTTTCTCCGGGAGCGCGTCGCGTATCGTGCGATTTCCTTGCCATCGGAAAAAGACCCGATTACAAGCCTTGGCGAGCACCGTTTCCCTTTGTTCGACCGACCACACCGAGTTCGCCTGATTTCCCTGGCGATGTATGTGCGGCGCAAAAGGCGCCAGGGACACGGGCTGTATGAACCAGCTAGATGTAATAAAGACGTCGTGGTTTATGGTATAATTATGTTAATTTACTAATAAAGAGCTCGAACGACTTGCGCCTCCGCTGATGTGCCGCGCACCTCATTTCGCCTTCTCGTTTACTTTCCTGCTGGATAACCAGCCTCGTTCGTCTACGAATAAACGAGTGCGCGTGTTGGAGGCAACGAGATCAGGGTCTGGCTGGTAAGTAGCGAACGCGGATACAAGCAGGTCGAGTGTCTTGGCAACTGGCTGGCCGGTGATTGAAAGTGGAGATGGATTAAAGGCGATAGGATAAGCTCCATTTCCTCGATCGTCGGCATGCTAAAAACTAGTCGGCTGGGTCGAGTTCATCGGGGGATCAATTGACCCGGAAATCGCTGGATTCCTGGCCGTTCGCTTGCGAAATAATCGTGGCGACTGATAGTCGTGGCCTCTCGCGAATGGCTTCTCGGAGGAAACGTCTCTTTGGCTCGGTCCGTGGAACACCTTCGATGGAAATAAAAGCGACCGATTCGAGTCGCTGTGAAAATCCACCCCTTCGTCTTCGGCACGATCCTTTGTCCGCGTTGTCGCGCGTCCAAGCCAACGATACGAAGATAATGTGATTTGTGTCCCATTGCATCGAGGCAGGACACGTCGGCGAAGATGCAGGAAAGAGGAGAGCGAGACACGATAGGGCGATAGGGTCAGAGGGAGAAGGGAGACGGACTCCATCCACGGTTCGCTGGCGTGCTATTAATTTTTCATCAGACCTGGAAAAACAGAATCGATAATGTTTCTTCTCGGATGTGGTACGTGTTTGGCGTGCGCCGAGAACCGAAACACGAAATTCGCATTCGTCGTCGTTGTGCCTCGACTGTGGGAAAGCTTGAATAGAAAAAGGAGGGGGCGTTGTGAAAATTGCTCGTATATTGGTTCAATGATAACACGGCGATAAGGTGGAAAATGCAAAGAATGCGATAAGGCAGAGTTTATGATTACTCCCTCTATTACTTCACTTTTCCCTTCGCTGTCACCTGTGGCTAAGTAGATTTCATTGTATCCTCTTCACTCACTACCCCTTCATTTGCAATTAAAACGAGATCTCCATCGGATGATCGTTCCATTTTCGTGAACTCTTGTAATTCATCTCGTCTCATTCCTTAAACATAAGTTATCTGCTCACATCGTGTCAGAATAATTCTACTTTGAACTCGCAACGAAGAAATTGATCGAAACTTCTTTGCGCCACGGAGAAACTGGAGCAGTAGATACAAGAAGTTCATTCCATTTACGTTCACACAATCCGTACTTTCGGCACGGTGCTATTCCGCCGGGGAAGATCGTCTGATCATCTACAGCTGTATCTCCTGATGTAAGTTGCTCGCCGTGCAGCACGTACGGGCCATACGCGCATCGATATTTTTCGCTGGGTATTCTTGTTCCGGTCTCGCCAGCACTGTGTTTCTCCTTTTTTCGGTGCACAGACACACACAACGAATTTAGCACCGCGTTTCGGCCCACTTCCATTCCGACGGATGAATCGAGGCTCGGCCAGATATTGGACGCGGCCGTGAATGGAGGATACGTGGAAGCTGCGAAGGAACGACGTGTTCCAGGGTCTAAGGAGAAAGAAAAGGAGAAGGAAATGGGGTTCACGGTGGTAGAGGGCAACAATACCAGGAAAACGTTATTCGAGGCTTGAACCATCGCCGACGCGGCTAGCTTTTGGCGCGCCCCCTAGCGGATTTCATTTTATTTCCGGTCTACCTTCGGTCACCCTTTTGTGCAGGGCCGTTGGACCGCGGCTACAGACTTTCCACCCTTGCCACCGCGCGTCTTTATCATCGAATGTGTACCATACACAACGGGACCGGATAAAACACGGCGAAAAGGGATTTCTGCGAACCAAAGACTCGACTTAAGACACTTTCCCTCGTTCCCCGTCCCTCCTCGACCTTCTTCCTTTGCATCGTTATCCGTCCGCTGCCCTTCGGCTCCTTTGATTGGAGAGCTCTAAACGAAAATGTTTCCGTCCGGACCGAGAGGACGCCGGCATTATTCTCGACGGGGCCAAACCGTTTCTTTTATTCCATTCGAACCTCCCCTTCTCGTCCCTGCAAATTGTTTCCCATGGAAATTCTGTTCCAATTTCTTTCGTCGATCGGCGAATTTTTTCCTCTTTGTAGCGGTTGGTCGAAAGGCCACACGCAGGACCCTTATTTTACCATTGATTGGGCTGTAACGCTGTGAACGTCCTCGTACGATTGTATTACCCGTGGTTTCCCTGAAAGCCACGTAAACCGAGTTATTTGGGTGAATAGATGAAAACGTTGAACCGCTTCAAAGGTTCCGTAGCTGTTTCTTTTATTAACACAAATGCGGTGCGTGGATCTTGGAATTAAGTAAATGTTTGCGCGTCCGTTTTAAAACGTATGATTACGAGGATGGGCAAGCAAGTGGACCTTATTAGGCGACTCGTTAAAAGAATAATAAAAATATGGAGGCGGTAGTAAACTCTCAGGAAGAAGTTTAACGACTACCGTACCGAGGCGGCCTCCGAGATACCCGTGCCTCGTTGAGAAACGCATAAAACCTTGAAGTGCGTGAGACCTTGAACCTGCGGGCGCGTGCTCTCGCTTCCGATGCAAATATGTGCTCCGCCGTTCAGGAAAGGCGTTCGAGCCCATCCTTTGCAATGAAATCAGTGGTAAAACAGTCACGCGAGCCAACGAGGAATCAAATATTGCATTAAAGAGAAATTAACGACGTTGCTTGGCTTGAAAGTATTTAAAGATCTTGATGAAAAAACAGTGCTATGAATGGAGCATTCCCTGGCTTGGATAATTATGAAAAAAAAAAAAAGAATAATTGCATCAACTGACGTTATCGCAACTTTGATTAATAATGACGGGTTATACCTCTTGCAGAAACTTCAGAAATGAAGTTTTTAATCTGAACTGACTATAGTAAATACGCTTGTAATTATTTTGCACGTTGCATTCGCGATTAATCCAGTGTTTCTGTGCTCATACTTGGTTGACTCGTTTATTCTCTGGGTGATCGTCCCCGAACGTGTCGCGTTCACACAAATTTCATTGCACAGGTTAAAGCATAGCCAGTGTGCATTTAGTAAATCGCCATTTACATAACGTAACAGAATTACACGTTGAATTTCCGCGATGCTTTCCAGCCCGAGTGAGCCATTGACGAGTTTAATGGAAAGCGCGTCGAAAGCAAGAGAGAACGTTCGGTATCGTTTTAATGGTCGGTCGTCCTTCACGATGAAAACTCGGAGTGATTGTGAGTTTTGATCGGCGCGGCGTGCGCGAGCATCTAGGATTCGTAAAAAGCGCTAGCTGCGGCATATTTGCATAGGTAATTGCACGTTACACACCCCGTCTCGTTGTTGATACAATCAAATTGGGTCGACTGGGATTTTATTTTCGTTGCTTTGACCGAGATTTGATTGCGGAAATTTGTCGCCATGAACCCTTTGCACTTCATACAGTATATTAGTATTAGTAGTATTTTCATTTATAATTGTTAGTACCCAAGATAATGCCGCTCCTTTCTTTTCTCTTCAGCACAAATCAAGACTATGTAGTAGCTCAGAAAATTATACAAACATTGAATATTGAACATTTGTAAATTTGAAAATCTGAATATTTGAAAATTTGAATATTTGAAAATTTAAATATTTGAAAATTTGAATATTTGAATATTTGAAAATTTGAAAATTTGAATATTTGAAAATTTGAATATTTGAAAATTTGAATATTTGAATATTTGAAAATTTGAAAATTTGAAAATTCGAAAATTTAAAAATTCAAAAATTTGAAAGTTAGAGAATTATTGAACATCATGCCTATTGCATTGAGTTGTATTAATTGATTTACTACTACCTCATTGATCAAGGAAGAAATGTATTCTCTTTTCCTACACAATGCTATATATTGCATGTAAAACTGTTATGCAAACTCTGTAACCATCGAATCGAATTGGCATTAATGAAAGGAACAGACATCAATGACAGCTCAGCACGGACTTGTAACAGACGGCATAAGAAGGCAGACTGCTTTTCTTCATGATTTCAAATTCACATGCAGCAGTGAATACAGACTTTTACGGTCGAACGAAGTCGAGTCGACGAATGGAGGGGATATAGTTTGAAGGAACAGATCCTGCATGACAGGCTGGGGGATCAAAGCTCAAAGGGTGGGATTCGAGGTATACTGGGATGCGGAAGCTCCTTTACGATCATTTGTACACACACAAACGTTTCTAGATGCAGATGGAAAATAAAAACCTGCTCCATCTCGTGGCATTTGTCACATTAAATTCTCGAGCAGGATTCCTTCCTTCTTCATCAGGATACGCTTGAATTCAGACAACACAGATTACACAAGACATTAGAAAGTGGTGCGTGAAGATATCAATGCAGATTGCATTGTAAAGTTTGAAGTATTTAATCTAGTTACGCTTTAAAGGTGTCAGCAATCCTGGCAGTCGCACGATATCGCGGCAGTTTCGCACCACGAATTATCGAAGATACCCAGCCAGTGTTATCGCGATAACACGGTCTGTGGTCGATGACAGCGCGGCGGACAGCCTCAGGCTGGTGGCATTGTCGGCGGCCAGCGAAGCAGATCGCCCTCTCGTCGGCTCTCAGAGTGGAAACTAACGCGTCTTTTGTCGCATGACTAATTGAGGCCGATGTATATCTATACCTACATATTATATAAAACGACGCGCAAAAAGTTGACCAGTCGCGCGGCCGTTCTCGAGCCCGCGAGCGGAGGCGGCGGTCTGTGTGCCGGGTCAAAGGGCGAGGACGAGGATGAGCATGAACGCCGCGCCGCGACGGGGAACGGAACGGCGAGCGAAGGGAGAGGGAGAACCATGGAGGCATTCAGGTGCGCGACTCGCGGATAAAGGATGGGAGAGACTTTGGTAATGTCGGGCTTTACGCGGCGAATAATCAATGCATCCTGGTGTGCAGCCTCGGTCTGCACGGGCGGTTACACCGAGATAAATGTAATGCGGCGAACCTACTTACGTCCTTTACGTACCGGGTGTCCGAGAAATTGATGGAGGTCGCGCGAGACCTCGAACACCGCTGCTTCCTCCCGCGAGGAAATCGACGACGGCCAATGATAAATCTTCCTCACTGCCGGTTCTACCTTCTCTCAGCTTTATCGATAGAGTTCATTTTTCAATTTTTAAACGGCGATTACTTGTCGTGATCCGCCTTCTTTAGTGTATCCAAATATTTCATTCTTCGATTTATGGAATTCCCTTGAAATATTTTTTAGGTTATTCGTACTTCTCACAATTGTTATTCCTCGTTTAGAGATAACCAGCTCTCAAGTAGCCTGCATGAGAAATCGAATTCTTGTGGCTCCGAGAATTGAGCGTATCGATAGTGTCGTTCGACCCTTAAGGTGCCCGTTTTTATTCGACGCTTCGAAAATCGGTCGGTCTAAGCATAACTGCGAGAGAGAAAGGAGAAGAAAGGAAGGGCGATTGTTCGAAACGGACTTAAGGATATACGAGCCGCAGCACAGGTTGCCGGTTACTTCGGTGCTGAGAGAGATTTAAAGCTCTTGCTCCGGGGGAAGGAAGGATGCCCGGAATGGTGGTAGGAATTTAGCGCATTATGGCGCGAGTTAATATTGGGCGGACAGCGGGTGGAGTTCACTGCCACTAAATATACTCACTCCTCCTCCGGCACTCTTTCGCGGACTGCGTTCAAAAACTCCCCAAGTCGCGGCTCGCTGCAATAAGAACTCCTTTTTATTAGTGCCCCGGTTGCTCCCTTTTTTTTACATAGGTATCCAATCGTTGGTCGTCTTTTTATATGCGGGCACGAGTTTCTAAGCCATTGGTTTACTGCTGGGATTTCTCCAGATTTGCTGCTATAAAAAATATCATATTTTATGGTCGGAGAATCTTCCTACTCGTCTACGTATGCTTCAGTACCTACTGTACCTCTCGGATTTGTAACCTGCATTTTTGATTTACGTCCACTCAGCCGGTCTGAAAATTCATGACCCAGTCTTTAGTTGGTTCTACTAGATCTACCAATGTACAATAAATGCAGGAACTATAGCACGAATCGTACGTTCCGTGCAGCGGAATGAATGGCTCAATCGGCCTCGCAGAATTTGGGTGGCCTGCCAACTTTGAGAAGCTGATGAAATCACACGCTCGTTGCGCACGAGCCATGAAATTATCGGTGTGAAATAGTACTCCACCTATTGAGGAAGCATTTCGTATCGCGTACCTATGAACCTATCCTCTTTCTGTCTCACCGACCCCAAACATGTCGACACGTACTGAATTGCTCTCGTAACGAGCTAAGTGACCTAACTCAGCCATCGTTTCAGGTGACAACCGAGCACCGTCCAACTTTTAGATACTCGACCTACTCTTCCGTATCGAATCGATTGCTCTTTTTTCAACGCTGTTCTCGAGTCTGCCGACTTTCTTAACCTTCCTCCGATCGTTTGCTCCTCAGTTGAAGTCGAGAGTAGGTTTCGAAAAAATCCAGCTGCCGGAGTTAGAGTCGATCGTTGGGTAGTCGCGAAAGAATAGAGGGAATAATCCGCTGCTAAGTAGCCTGGGCTACACTCGTGTTTGCCGCTCGAAGAATTTATTGAATAACCACTTAACAATGCGCGCATGTACTTTGCATTCCCGCGAAGTTCATCGATCGATGTTCCGTGCCTCTTGCCATGCAAGGATGCGCACAGTACCTTAAAGCTTCTCGTAAAAAAGCGAAGGCCTTGGTGGCCTTTAGATCCTGCCGTACCGCCGGAGGGTCATCCACCAACGACCCGGACAATATTGCAGCAGTCGTGGCGTTTGCGAGTGAGAAACTTTCCAATGGATTTACCAGTTCCACTTTCTTTCATTCAGCCTCTCTATTCGCTAAATTCACTTAGTCAAGTTTTATTCGTTCGTGAACTTACGACGCCGTGCCGCCATTCGGTCGATTATGCAACTTTGCCATTCCCAACCCCCCTTTTATCTCTCTTTTGTCTATTTTATCTGCTTCCCTCTGACATTTTCGGTTCCTCTCCTTCTGCTCTTGGCTTCGTTTCTTTTTTCTTTCTTTTTTCTTTCTTTTTTCTTCCTTTTCCCGGGAAATGGACAATCGGAGTCACGCGTTTGTTACACTTACAATAAATTGTATGCGACAGGAGTCGATCCCTGTGCGGCCCCTAATTGAAATTGAAAACGAGAGCGAAATCGATCGTTAACTCTGAATGCTTAAATCCGCCGAGACGCTATGAATGCAAAATGAATCGGTGGAAAGTGACGAGGGAACTTTTTCCGTCTGGGCGTCGATCATCCGTGCTCGCCGGAAGAAATGGAGCAACGCCGAATTCCATTTAAAAACTTACCAGGACCATATTCCAATTTGCAATGCAAAGAAATATCGTTCTTTAAATGGTCGCGCTAATCGAATATCGAACTTTTATCGGGTTCGGTTGCGACGCGGTGGGAGGGGCCGAGCCGTTCCGCGACACGTTTTTCAATTCCGCGAGATACCGAATCCTCCTTTTAAATCGGGGTTTATACCGCTCTTAAAAGGAACGAATCGTAGCGCAGTGTTATCGAATGAAATTTCCGTGCAAACGACTGCTGGCACGAAATTCCGGCTCCGTTATATGGCTGAGGCCCAGTCTATAAGCACCTACGCAATGAACTATGGCTGTTGGCTATTATTTTACCATCCCTCTAATCGCGTCTAACGAAGCATCAGACGGTGCCGCAGAATTTTGCTGAGCAAAAGGTTAAACTCTTTACCCCGACGAATGGGAAAAGAAGGAAAAAAGAAGGAGGCTTGATGAAATTTACGGAGTTGCAATTCCCAAGGAATTCCCTGATCAAATTTGTGCGTTAAACGGGTCTCGTTGTCACTCTCGGCTGCGCTCGGCCAAGGGAGCTTTATGGCGCAATAAATGCATTACATTAAGAAGCCGTTGTAAAAAGTTTGTCCCAGTTGCCTGGCGACTACGGTGCATGAAGACACGGCGAAAGGACGAGGCCAGCAGCTCCCGGACGCTACCGAGGGGGAAAAATGAGATTTACGAGTTACTTTAAGCCGTAAGCGGGCAGAACTTTCTAAGACGATTGTTCGTCTTTCCGGCCGCGCATTATCGTGGTCCAGCTTTTTGTTAAGCCCGCCGTTTCACACGAATCAACACCGCATGCCGGGAATAATAACCGAACGGTGCGTAATTGCGTCTGCGAACAATTCTCGTTAAACTCCAGTAGCTTATCCGAGCCACTGCTCGGACTGCGTTCGTAGTTAAACGATAAATGCCCTTATTGCTTCCATCGGAACTAAATGTTCCTAGTACTTTACAATTTGCGTGATAGTGAAAATGGGATTCGAAGGTGTTGTTACGAGCGATAATCATTGGACTACTTTGTGGCCACCTAGTAGATACAAATATGCTTTTGTGTAAGATTTTTGTGTCCTGACTTGGCAGGGCTATTGCTATCTTTCGTACTCGACTGCGCTCCAAAGTGTAATTTGAGTCGGTCTGTAGCTATTAAATTGAAACATCGCTTCGCCTGTATTCATTCATCCTTTTAGAAGTTTCGCGTAGTTGAAGCGGGTCAACGACCTTTTCGCATCGCGTGTCTGATACATTCTCCGGCATTCTTTCATCCGTTATGTCAGTTTGTTCGTGCTCCTTGGCGTTACACGAAACTTGCGCGAGGATACGTGCGGGGGGGAAAGCATTTTTACTTGCTACGTTAAATCGTCCCCGTTATGGTTGCTCTTCTACCAGAATACATCCGATACGCGGGCTTCTTTTGCATACTGCATTGAGGAGAAGCACACGGAAAGAAGGACAAATGTTTCGTTCGTTTCTATGATCTCGTGTCTCGTCGACGTTGTGACGAGGGTTTATTGTCGACGGAATTACTATTTTAAAGAAAGGCAAAGAATTTTTGAAGCACATGGTTCCCTCTTTGCCTTCTTTATCTTAATTTCCTGCGAGGGAGGAAGTCAAACGCCACGTGCATTCCCACGATAATTATCTCTTGTACGATCGTGACAAGTTGAATGTGTTAGGCGTTTAATTATCCCCCACTGTTATCCTCCGAGAAGATTTATATTTATTTGAAAAATTTGGATTTATCTACATTGGTCTGCGCATGAATAAGGAAATGACAAGAAAGATTATCACGTATAGAGGGGAATATAGTGTGACGTAAGAGATAGCATAGGTCCCTCGATAAATTCTGCAACATTATAGAGCAAGTATGGCATGAAATACCTGTAAGGCTTAATGCGAGGTTCATCGATTAAGGGGGTTGATAGCGCATACGTGTTGTTGACGTATTAATTTGCTCGATCGCGTGCGCAGGTGTGACTTCTCGTGAGCCTTTAGAGCACAACAAATTGTCCTTGCGAAAGCATAAGTTACTCCTGTTAAGGCTGCAGGAAACGCAGAATTGTGTTCAGATCAGCTAGAAATACCCTGAAAACCCTTTTATTCGTCACCTTTGCTGATTCCTTCACATCCTCTGCCTGCAAAGTTATTCAAGATAGCACAAAAGAGCGCAGGTTAAAGAAGGGCGCGCATTTAAGGAATTTCCTCAACGTGCCTCAAACACATCGATATTAAAGCCCCGACGTGACCTCAGCTTAGAGTCAGCATTCCATACACGCGTTAGAAATTTATTCTCCTCGATAGCCGTCACTGGCGACGTAGTCAACGATTTATTCAGCCGTGTGTCTCTGTCTTCCCTCGGTAAATCGGAAAAATTATCTCGCTGCTACGACAATACCTCGCGATCTATCTAGCTATAATAAAAATTGGAATACCTTGAGGGGTGCGAGGCTATTATTCTTCCGAGTCATTTGCCCCGCTGCCGATCCGCCGACTCCTTTTTGCGTCGCATTATCCCGTTCCCCATCGAGGTCGTCCTTATCCGTGGCTTCTTCTACAATTATATCCGTACACGAATTTTAACTCGCCGGCTATCTGGCCCCGTCCGTAAGGCGAGCATTGTGCCACGATGACAAATTACCCGACGCAAGAGGTAAATAAAAAATACGGACCCTCCTCGGGACGTAGCAGCGTGTCAGGGCGGTTGATGTAATGTCCTGCCCGCTAGCGCAACGACGAACGATCAATCATTGGGCAATATTTATTTATACGAAGCGTGCGAGGAGTGGGCCGCGGGAAAGCGGCGAGATAGGGACCTGTTTGCCCTCTTTTCGCTCGCGCCCTTCTTCCTTCCTCCTCGTTGCCGATGCAGAGAGGGTGGCTGGCCAGATCGACGCATTGTCGCCTCGGTGAATGCGGTTTGATCGCTGTTCGCGATAGATGCCAGCAGGACGAGTAGCGGAGAACATCGATGATCCTGGATCGCTCTTGAATTATCGCGCCAGTCACATGCTTCTTTCCCAGAGGTTCAAGTCGCCAGCCCACATATACTCGTCGAGCTTCCTCTTTCGCGCTCAGGCAGCCTTTGAGTTCCAGCACAACCAAACGTTCCATCTAGGCCTTTTCACGATAGGTGGACGCATTTCTTTTTAATTATCTTTATCGGAGCGCACCAACGTGTTCCAGTTACGCGTCTAACTGGGCGAGGCGTTTGAAAGCCGCGCTCGCTGCTGAAAATCACTCTTTTCGACATCTTTTCGCCGCGCGAGGTTAACGAATTAACGAGAGGTGTACCCACCACGAATACTGGAATTTCGTTCTCCATGTAGTCCGTGTGTGATTTTCGGTACATAAAGCGAAACCCGGTGCTACGGCCACTCGAGACAGGTGTCATTAAGATTTCGTTTCACCGCCGACCGCCAGACGAGCGAGGTGAGGAGCGTTGTGGGATGCCCGCGAGAAGGCATATGGTAACGCGAGAGCGGAAAGGGAAATAAAAAGTCGTAGGCAGGAAGCAGGCTCGTAACGAGGTAGCACGAGTTCCCCTGGCATCAATCATCCCCCTTTAAATACCATTTTTACGTGCGCTATCTTCATCGCGCTTTCTTCGATTGTCCGTACTGTTGCATGCACGATTACGTAACCTCCCTTTTGCTGAAGTACACTCGCAAATGTCTTGATTACTGCCGCGGGATAACATCTGAATCCGTGTAAGGTGTCGCTCCTAATTACTCGAACGATATGGGTCAAGGAAATATATTTCCCTTGAGATAGTGTATAACACGGAATCTGCTCATTTAGGAGGGAGAATATGGAAACGTCCCGAGCAGCAAGATTAGACTAATGTATGAAATTTGTGAGCATTAGATATGTTTCATAGGAAGTTTGAAGAAACGAGCTATGGTGTAACTGATTCATTGCAGAAATTATTGCTTCGTTTTGTAACACCGCTAGTGATCCTGTGCAGATATCCGTCGCAGACGAATGGAATCGTAACCTTCGTCCTCGATGGGTGCTCTGGAAGCTCGAATGCGAAATAGGATTGGCTGGTCCGTTGGTCGGACGAAAACCGAAGTTTCGCTTCGCGGGAATCGTAACGATTATTCTCGAGGTTCTGCTGACTGGTACGATATTGGAAAAACGTGCTACAGTCAGGCGAATCCGGGTATATAATGTGGTGCTCGCGAACGTGGAAGACGAAGCACAGAGGACGGTGAAAATCGCGCGAAAGATTACGACGGTATTTACCTGTTACGATTCTCGCGGCGCTTCGAGCCACGTCTAGTTGGAAATCGGCGCGAATTTATCTATCGCCCCGACCCAGTTACGCTGCCTGCCTGTCTGACTCTATTTTCCGTATTTATGGCTCCCTATCGGTCAGTCATCGATTTCAATTCGTTCTTCCATCAAAGGCATCGAGCGCCCAGCCAAATCGATTTCGAGTTATCGACGTCGTTATAAAACAAGGCAACCATGTGCGTGGAAACTATGAAAAATCGTGTACACACAAACGCCAGGGGCTCGGTAGCTTCAAACTATTCCCCATGGGCCATTAGTCATCGCGCGAACCCGCCGACAAAAACTAACTTACGTTCGAATGGATACGAATATACTCGCTGAAGTATATAGTCGACTCGTTCATCGGCCCATATCGCTGCAAAAATTGTTAAACGTTTAGGTTTTATGTACCGATCATCTACTCTCGCCGATAGTTTGTGGGATCTCAGCGGAAGCGGCTACATAGAAATTGAGAATTCAATATCTTCAAGCATCGCGTGCACGAGTTTACGCGTATAGCTCTACGATATCCCTTTTTACTCGGTTGTCTGACTCTGAAGGCTCCCTGTTCCTCGAAGTTTTCCGATTTTCAACCTCGAGAGCAGTCCATAGTTCAGTTCGTAGAAATTTTCACTGACCACTTCTACTCCATATCACGTGGCTAGCCGTACAGAGGAATTCAAAGTCATGTCCGACCGCGATAGTTCGCCAACTGGTTGACAAGTTTTGAGCAGAAGTAGGTGACCAAGTTCGCGAGACCTGATCAAGATTGTGGCAGACGATCGACGTATATATAATACTGGGACCTTCGAGGTGAGACTCTATTTGTGCTTGACATATATGTATGGGCCGACCTAATGGTAAAGGCGAGACAGAAAATACGGTAAATCAATCGAGTTGAAAGTTTCTCTCGGTCTTGGACATCCACTTGTTCCGTTCCAGTAGCATCAAATCTAAATTCAATTTACAGTTGACTCTTTCAATGAAGTTTCAATTACGGAAGTATTTCATGGTCGCCAAAGTGGACATTTCTGAAGGCTTGCAAAGAGGAAATCGCAAAGAGAAAAATTGGAGACTGCCTGGGAAAGGTTGCCAAGGCAGAATGGGAACCGAGGTAGTCATACTCGCGATTATGGATAATAAATGGAATGACGTTCGGCCTGCTTCTGGCAATCTTACCCCTTGATGGATATAATCGGCCTGAAATTCGAGCGAATCCCTCTTTCGTGAAGTCTACGAGCACGAAGCGCGTTAGAGTAGTGGAGTAGAGGGGGTGAGTAGCTGAACTGAGGGCACGGGGTGAGCATGGCTCGTTCTCAGGCCTCCGACCAGCCCGTTTTACGCGCAGGAACGGTTTACACTAAGCCGCGAGGATCATGCCCGTTTAATAACGCGATAACATATCAATTTCACGCAAATGCTGTCCCGGAGAAGCCCTGAGGTAGGCACGCTTTGAGGCCCGACAGAACCCAGGAAATCGTGCTGCCGCCGCCACACGACCCAGGAAAATGGCCTCGGATAATTAATGTCGGGCTACGATCGTCCGGGATGATTAATGGCGAGCCCGCTCCTCCGCGTGTAATAACGCTTTCCTCGCAAATTAGTGCTCACGCGTATTCAGCGTTCGCTCCTCTTTTCGTTATCGAAGTTCTTTCATCGAACCACCAAGAAGCTGAAATTGTGGATTAAAGCGAACGGTATGAAACGTTTATATTCTTAGGATGATACATACTCTCGTTTTATCTGGCGTGCCAGTGTCGGCTCCAGTTTAACATTCCTGGCTATTCCGTAGAATATACGAGTCGGACGAGTCACGGGTTTGAGCGATGGCTATTAAAAAAATACTTTTCGCCGTTCCCTTTGACGAGGACGAGCCTTCGTTTCCAGGTGTAATTTCGTGTCTTCCACAGTGATACGGTTATTAAAGTTGGACAGACGTAATCTAACATAGACGTTATTCCGCGAATACACTTGATCCGTGAAGCTCGAGAGACGTATTTAGGTTAGGAAAAGAAGTTCTTCCTTTCCGTTCACGGCAGAGGCAAGCCCCGTACCCCTGGCGTGATCCGTTTTCGTGCATCGAGATCCGTCAAACACACCTACGTCTTTTCCTTACCTTCGCTCAGCTCGCTTTGAGGTCATCCTGTTCTCCTCACGCGAGCCAGCCAGTAATTGATGGAGTAATTTATCGAATAACATGATACACGAAGCGGGATGGCGTTCTTTGTTTCTTTGGCAGCATTATTTTGCAATTACGAGAACGAAGGGATCGTTGCCTCTCCGCATCCGATCGAAAGTCATGCGACGAGGCGGTTCAAGAGCGAGCGTTCGAATGCGAAAGACGTGGCATCAAGGAGCGCGCAAACAGAAAGTTACCAGCGGCGTATCTGCATCGGAAGCATGCATTTAGCGGATCCGATTTCCTGACGCGGTTAACATGTGTATACCACGAAGACAAGCCACGTGTACCGCGCACCAGGAGAAATTTTGGATGGCTAGGATGAATTTGCACGTGATGCCTAGCATAAGTAGCTTGACAGCGACTTGATCCCCCTCGCCGAGTTGAGCGCATGACGGCTGACTGCTATTCCTATCCCATCTCGGCAATATTAATAATGTCTGGAATTTCATTACGAGTTTCTATCCGCCTAAGCTTCCGCGCTGATCCGACTGCCATTTCGTACCTACAGGTGATTCCCCGGTTGGTGGTGGTAAGCAACTCAAACGCATGAATATGGCATCCATCTGACGGGACTGAGATTGTATACGATACTCATCCCTCATTACATCCAAGGATACGTCCCACGGGTCGAACGAGTTTGCCGAATCTGGAATTGCGCGATATCACCGGCGAAAATCCTTCGGGATTGAGCGTGTTCTGCCTAGCCGAATGATCGCGTTCGCGGGTTTAACTCGATCTATCGATTTATCCTGGGATATTTCACTCGGAAGGACCATTAATTATCTTCAGAGAGTAATATTGAAGAACTCTGAGCATGGGAACAGGTTCAAGGATTTCTCATTAAGTTTTCCTCTTTTAATGTTGATATATCAAATAGCAGGAAGGGATCGCTATCGTAACTCAAAAGTTTGCGTTTATTGGAATAGGTAATAGCATCTCGTAGCGTCAGTGTGATATAGATGGTAGTCGAAGTCGAGCGCGGTCTATGCGCTTTTATTCGCATAGTAGGGCATATACGATTTCGCCAGATACGCGGCATCTTTACGGGACTTTCAAAGCTTCGTGATTTTACAACTCGTTGAGCTCATTTCCTTACCGCTCGAGCGTCGCCCAACTTTGATACTCGATTTCCACCACTTGCCAAAACTTTTCCCTGGCGCGTGCATAAAATTATTTCACGGGGGAAATCAGGTTTTCACGCTCGCCTTCCTTCATCTCGTTTCACGCGTTATTCTTTACTATAACGTTGCTACTGAGTGCTTCGTTTCCTCAGATTCTTCTCATATAATTCCTATCGCTTACCAATTGAGCCCATCACCGAAAACAGAGCTCTCTTGCGCGACAAGATCGAACAGGATACGGTCCTAGAATTAGGCCAATCTAGCAGTGATTAATTAGAACGTAATCAACGGTAGATTGCCTCTTAGAGTGCTCGTAAGCGGACCAGCTAATTCACGGTAACCGATTGCGATGTGTATGCGTACTTGAAATTCGGAAGTGGCGCGGTTACGCGATGATCGATGGCGAGAGGCCCTGTTTCGTCGAGGGCAGACACGTAGCCGGATAAGTGGCTCTCGGAAACAATCTTCCTGACGCGCGATTGATCGTGAAATGATCGATGAAAGGACCGCGGGGAGATCACGCGACTCACGGACGAAATAAACGCGTAAGACGGGCCTGGACGAAAAAGATAAGGTTTCGTCATGTAACGAGGATGCGCGGGCCCTGTGCCGCAGATTACTTCGAACCATCGATCATTTCGGCAAATAGATGAATTCCACTGTTTGCCTAGCCGAAATTAGTTTTTCTCGAACGTTGCAATTTTTGGCGTCCTATGCAACCATCTTCTACTTTAGATTCATGACTTTACTGATAGTAAACACAGATTGAAGTCTATTGACCGATTTTAATAGCTTTGCGGAACTTCAACGCGACTCGTATTTCTTTAAGAATTAGGTGTGAAATAATGCCTAGCAGAGCAATAGTGTTACCAGGAATAGAGTTGCAGTTCCAACTTCCAGTAGTATACTCGAACTGCAGGGATGCACTCGACGCGCCAGCAATGCTCCTTGCAACACCGCTGTAATAATATAGAGTTTACGTACATAGTTTCAGTCGCAGGCAATTATGATCGTGGTTCTAACGTCGACGAGCAGAAGTTTTCGTGCCTGAATTGAGTAACTTACAGGAAACGGTGCATGATACGAGATATTTTGTTTTCTTGAAGAAATGAAATCAGTGAAACTTAATGTATTGCAAAATTGTTCTTTATCGCTGCTTACATATTTGAAGAGCGATAGAAGATCTTGATAACAGATACATCGCAATAAGTGATCGCGTCTCGAACATGAATCAACGTACAAACAGAAAATCAGCTAAAATTACAGCGAAGCAATATGAACAATCAAAGTTTCTCTGCTCCAGTTCCGTGTTGGCCGGCTCTAGTAAAACGAAATTTACGCTGCGATAGAAGGCTATCTGATGGGAACCTAAACCGAATCAGTGGTCCCAAAATGTTGGGAAGTCAATTACATCGCGAAAATTGCATTTAAGATCGTCTTGCTGGCGCAACGGATGCAATTGCAGTCGCGGTTACAAAGGCTCTGGGCCAGGACCACTTCATCCCTCCGTTGGCACAGCCTAATTATAGTAACGCAAAGGAGCGCTAGGTCATGCTACGTGTAATAGACCTATAGAAGCCGCAGTGTGTGCGCTCACGGTTCGTTGCATAGTCTGTTCACGAATACCCGATCGGTATAAATGAGGGTGTACGTTCAGTAAATAACAGCTAATGTTTCATTCGTGGAAAACCTTCGCGAAATACTTACTAACTAGGAATAGCTGGGTTTTGCCTTCTAACATTGACCACTGCAATTTCGGTGCAAGGAATCCCCGACATGCAAGGACACCGTCTGCGAACAATTAATCTGGGGGTCGAGTAACGAAGTATCTGCACGCAGCACCTTCCGCCTGCCTAGTCACTTGGTCTACAGGACCGTAAATAGTGACAAGTATGCGAGTATATTCCCTAGAGGGACGTTTCGCGCAGGGGGCAGTCTCGTCTAGCCACGACGTTAGCCCGATCGTCAGAATTCCAAGGTGGCAGGGCTAGGTGCACGCGATGTTATTGTACTTATTTCGCCGTCTATAGAGAAAGGGAATGGTAAATGGGTCTGCGAGGCAGTCGTGAGACAAAGGGACGCGAAAGGACGGGGAGCAGAGAGGGTATGCAGGAAACAGAGGCCTGAGTGTACGAGTTGTACTCGACACGGTTAGGAAACGCGCGAGAAAAAGCGAAAGACACTTGGGAACGACGAAAAGACAGACAGATGAGACAAGGAGTACGAGGAGAGGACAAGAATGTTGATTGGCCTCAAATTGAATCCCACCCATTTATCACTCCTGGTCTGGCTCCTTCGGCGCCCCTCTGTTCACCCTTTTCTTTCTCTCTCTCTCTCTCTGCTGTCGTCCTTTGGCCGGGTTCGGTGGCACTGCGGACAAAAATCGGGACGAGAGGGTCTACTCCCTTTCCACCAGCCTCGCTGCCCGCCACCCGTGGCCCCGCGAATCAGATTCGTGGAACGGGGACCGAGTTTCTTGTAGAAAGGGCCATTCGCACCAGCCAGTGGATATGGCCGGCTGAAAAGTTACGGTGGTCGTGGTGCACGCCTCGACGGATGAAAGAGCTTTTTAGCGCCGAGGAGGCCACTCTTGCCGTTTTACGGGGATGTAAAATTAATTAGCGATTTGAGGGGGCACCGGAGGTGGGCGAGGAAGGAGAAGAGGCAGGAGAAGAGGCAGGAGAAGAGGCAGGATGCGAAGGAACGACGAGACGCCACAACATTATACGATCGGACGTGGGGCTCGCTGCCGACTCGGCTGAAATCTATTGGCTGCTTTTTCTTCTTCGCGTTAGAGGAGGAGCGAAATTGGCCAGGACGCATAAGACGAGGCAATTACCGCTTGCCGGTGGAAAGGAGAACGGGCTGCTTGACATTCCTAGCGTCCCGGCCGATTATAATTTCGGTAACGCTGCATTTGATCGCGTTCCCCCGGCACACTCGGCTTTTAATAAAATTTTAATTGCACGTCACGCCGCACGACGAATAAAACCGATCGTAAGATCGCTACCAATTAACATTCGTGAGAAGGTAAAGAGCGCCTTGGATTTCACGGCCGTCCGTTCCGCTATGAACCGATGCACGCTGGAATACGTACCTCGATTCCACGTAAACGCGTACGACTATCGCGAGCCAACATTGTCCTGGGAATCGAAAGCAGACGCGCTAATTACGAATACTATTGGAAGGTTATTACTAATTATTTTCAAGTAGCTATGGGGAACGTCGGTTTCTTTTTCTGGTTACGCTACTGGGAATTGCGTTAACAGGAACGTTTCTCGTGGAGCTGTGGAATTGCTCCAGATGCGTGTAACGATACCATTATCATTTGGAAGATGAAGGCGATTAGTATGCAGCATTTCTAACGTCTTCGTAGGTCAGTCGGGAGTGTCAGAATTGCGCGTACGTGCGAATACTCGTCTCCGACGAAACATTATGCAAATCCTGTTTAATCGCGTTATTCCGAGCGAAAGGAAGAGCAGGAGGAGGATATTTGCTTGAAATGTACGGGCGAAAGTAGTTACCATTCGGCGAGAAAGAGGTACGTGCGAGTCGTGTAGTCGATTTTACGGGACCCGACGAATAAAGTGATTACGCGCGATAGTTTTATTTCGTGGGATATTATGGTAATGCCTGAACTCTTGTCATTTCGCGCCGAGCAGTTTCGCGCATAAATCTGATAAGCTCTGAAATATCACGGCGGTTCTCCATTTTCCGCAGCCACCGGTCTACGTTCTCTTCTTTTATTGATTGCAAATTACATTGTAGTATGGTTACTTTCTAATATATTTTTGCAAATGAAAATGCGCATCAATTTACGATTTAATAACCATATTTGTTTCTCTCTTTGTTTCAGGTAAGTAGACTTCACATATACTTCGCAATCTTCTGGCCGCGTAAGTAACGCAGTTATTAATGCCTCTAATAAGTATATTTTACCTGCACGTCGCGTTAAATAACGTTTTCGCACGATCTGCCAAGAACTCCCGGGAAAAAAGGCGTAATATTAACGAACGTGTAATTAATTTCGCGCATTAAGCTCGGTATTATAATGCAATCAGGCTCTTTTTGCCACGCAAGGAACGCGAACCCTCATAGATTTTGAACCGATCCTCTGCACCGCGGCAAGCAGCCTCGACTAAATTAATGAACCAACTCCATATCGGGTAGCCTCGCAACCGGGCCTCGTGAAAAAATTCATTTTCGCGAAATTGTCGCTCGTTAAGTGACCCGTTCGGGTGTTCGACGCGTGAACAGACGAGACGCCGCGCCGAGGCGAATGTAGCTGATGATGCACGCACAGTCAGGGGACCGCTCGTATATTTCGTCCCTAATGCAGGCCCAGCGACACGACCATTTTTACATATCGGCGTGTGCTTTATCTTCCGTTTAATAGAGGATAGCTGACCGACACCACGTTGCGCGGGATCCTTCTCGACCAATTAACGGTGCAATCAACAGTCCTAAAAATATTGTATTTAATGATAGACTTCTCAACAGTCCAGGCTCCAAACTATAGATTACATTCAGACAAGATAATTGCTCGGTACAGGCCACTGGTTGCAGCTGCACCATTATAATTGCAGGCTACCCACGACTCGCGGAAAAAGAACACGGATATAATTCGTTCATCGACATAATTCCTTCTTTTTGCTAGCGGCTGACTTTAAGCAGGAGCCTCTGGCGCCTCGGTCTTTACCCTCCGCGAATTTCCACCATTGCAAACATAATTTACATTTTTTCGAGTTCCTAGTGAAAAACACTTCCTCTAGCCAGTTCTAGGTTTCGAGTAATCTATCTTCGTTAATCCTCCGTGGTCCAGACATCTCGTTTTCTTCTTGTCGCATATTTTTGATACTTTGGTACTTCTTTCAATGCTTCTTTCGAGGTCATATATTTGAAACGAACTTTGTTCATGAGTTCTCCATAGTGTGTTCGCGAGTAGGACAAATGGGATACTGTTTTCAGAACAAGTCGAGCCACTCGTGCGAGTTCGGAACAGAAAAGTGAGAAAAAAGTTGATGTAAACATATGTCTGGTATGATCTTGTTTTCGAGTTACAGTCAGCTTTGTCAACAAGTGTGCCTTGAACCACCACTGCAATGGCCATATATTAGAAAACACCCTTCGTAGAATATCTTCCCTAATTGGATGCTCTTAACCAGTATCTTTTTTATTTGGAGCTCAACTCGTAAACCTTTCTTTAGGTCTCCACCTCGGTTTGTGGAGAAAGCTCCCACGTATCCAGTTCGATTTTTTTCTCACCATTACTTGCGCGAATGTCGTGAAAGCGTGTAATCGTATTAAGAGTTGTTTGTAAAATTCCTCGTAATCCGAATGAATGTTTCCTTTAAAAGGCTTTGTAACTTATCGTGTGCTATATTTGAATCAAATGGTTGACAAACGTTTACCTTATTCGCTTCAACGCTGCATTAAGAACATACATTTATTAACATTTTTATTGCCAGAATTGTAATCCGCAGAACCTGGTTGACTGTTCGTGTAGGGCGACGTACAAAATCACACGAAAGTGTGTCAGCAGTAACGCAGACCAATATCACGCGACGAAATGGCAATACGATTTAGTCGAAGAAAACTTTCAGGGCGATAAGGTAGAAGGCAATTTCATAAGAGAGCAGTAATTTCGTGCTTGACGATTCTTTGATTCTTCTCTCAGAGTCCTTGACGATAACCAGGAAAAGTATTTTCATTACTTTCGAATCGATTTCCTCTCGCTTTATGTACTTCGATAAGTGACTGGAACAACATGACTCATGAGACTCGAAGAGGTCGATCATTTCTTTCGTCACTCTATTTACGCGCACGTGCTCTCAACCTAAGCGTTCATCTCGGACCTTAGGCGTAACTCGTTCACAGCTGCTGTCGGAGTGTTTAACGCGATTTAATCTTAGTTTCGTAGCTCGTAGTGGGAAACCCTCCCACTGTTAGGTTAAGTGGTTTAGTTTTACGAATGGACGAGATCCGTAAGAGCCAACACTTAATTGGAACGTGCTCGTCCTTCCAAGGAGGTTAACTGTTACACCACGCTGTCCGTGAGGATCTTAGGGAAATGCGCTTAAATCAGTGGACACTTGCTAACATCGTCGTGCACGGGGTCCGAAATTCAGCAGCAGCCCTCGATCGCCGAATAACGGTTCCACAGGTGCGCAGAGAAAATCGAGAACCTCGGCGAAACTTCGTTGTGCGAAGGGAAATGTCAGAGTCGAAGCTGTTCTAGTCAGGTTCCATTGAAACGCGGAGGATTTGGTATCGTGTGACGCATGACCCGTGGCGCGTATTCAATTTAATTTAATAGGCCAGGATTTATAGGACGTTTCGGTAAGTGGTACACGGTAACATGGCCCCTGTGTGAAATTTATCGTAACGAAAACGGCCGAAGAAAATATCCATGAAAATGAAATATAAGGCTCAATATGAGCAGGGAGACGGGTGAGTTTGTCGATAAACTTTCAAATATAAATAAAATATTCTTGCTTTTACATGCAGCGAAATTTTACGGCTTACGAAATGAAAAAGTGTTTTATGCGCGGAATCGGCTTTGCCGCGGGATCATCGGGGAATTTTTAGTTGCGATTGTACCCCGGTATAGGCGTGCCCGATGACCGCGTAAAATTCCTGCGGTAATTTCTCGCGTTTATCGCATTATCGATCACCGGATTAAAATGCGTGAAATATGATTTCGAGCTGGGGTGGTTAAACGGTAAATGTGATTATCGGTCATGTTTTTGTTTTGTGCTATTGTACGGATGTGTTGCGATAAGATAATACGCGCGGATCGATGGTTATGTTAACAGCCTGGATTTCAGCGAGAACTTTCACGAGCGCGAGGAAGATATTTGGTACGGACGAATTTGTGATAGTCATAAATTTCCCTCCAGAATTGTCCTCGTGTTCTGTCGCATTAATCTGAAAGCTCGATGTAATCAGTTTTTTCTCGATTACAACGCACATTTCACGGAGAACGTATTATCGGTGAACCACTCAAGAGCACGAAAATATAGGACGTATTATCTTTGAAGATATTTCAAGCACTTTCGTGTCAAGCACACTCTCGCGAATCAGAAGTGCCTTAAATTGTTATGGTGTATTTCATTGGAGGGGAAGGGTAGGACATCGAGAACGCTCCCTTGGTATGGCATTTGCATATACCTCCGCAGCAGCAGCTACCTTCGGTATCAATTTACCTGCCCGAGCCACCTATGGCATGTGCTGTTTTGCTGCGGAAGCAGATTACAGCGTAAAAGAGGCAGAAGGAGAAGATAAATGGGGAAGAACGGAGAAGGGAACGTGTCATCTTGTTCGGTTGAAAATGGACCGGGTACAAAGTAATCGCAGGAACAGCTACTTAGTCTCTCATCGATGAAGCTCTTATAGATCGCTGGGAAGTGAAGCGTAAGAGGTATGCTGATGGGAACGGCAAGAAGCGATGGAACTATTAAATGAGAGAATAGACAAGTTACAACATAATCGATCCGAGAACCTGATAGCTTAACAGTATGTACATCGTCGTGAATCTGCTTTATGGAAGTGGCGGTTCGGTAACGACTCGACCGCATTCCTGGTACTTTTCTCCTCGGCAAACGTGATTAAACGAGATCCAGCGTAGAACCGAGAAATACAGCCCCGCCTTCCTATTCTCGAACCCGTTGGCAACCTTCCACGCGCAGTTGTGTCCACGGATTGATTCCTAAATCTCAGAGCCACTGGAGAAATCGCCAAGTACCCGTGGAAAGGGCGTCAATACGAAGTGCAGCCCTCTCGACCCTTCGTTAAGGGTTTACAGGTGCATCGAGAAGAACGAGCCATCGTAAAACGCGGGAATATGGAACGGATGAAAAAACTGCTGACGGTCAAGCAAACTCTGTGGAAAGCTTCCCTTCCAAGATCCTCCAGTCGCTGGCAGATAGATCTATAAAGCCCAGCAGCTCCAGGCGCCGAGCCCTTGTTCGAATTTGCGTGCAAACGAGGTTAAATGTCGAAGCGTGGTAGTCAGTGAAGCATGCTGGACCACTCGCTCGTTTTCCACGTTAGGCAGAGGTTTGCTGGGTCGAACGGTCAGCCCGCACTTACTTACGCCGTAAAGTCTGGCGGCATAAACGGGCAAAAGGCGATGCACACCCACGATCCACTGCGGTCGCACGATACAGCAAGAAGCCGTCCTGGAGGCACGCTCGCCTCCAGCCTCGTCTGGCTTCTTCTCCATCGGGCCCATTCCTTACCGGGACATTTTTATGACCGACATTTTCGCCGCCGCCGACCTCGTCGCCGTCTCCCCCTCGACGCGCACCGTTCAACGAAACGGGCGGAATCTCGAGGCGGGTGGATGCCACGCCAGGTACGGGCGTAAACAGGAGCCGGCAGGAAATGATTATTTACAGCGGCCGATGCCTTAACTTGCACGCATCTGCGCACGCATGTAAGCCCGTACAAAGTGGATTCTTCTTATGTTTTTATACAGCCTGTTTTCAAACATGTGGGACACTCTTGGAGAACTGGTTTTAGGCACAAAGGAAATCAAACAAGTTCAAATGCACGTATGCCTGGAAACGCATAGTTCTTTAGTTACATGCTATTTTGCACTGTGTAAAATGCAGATCCATTTCTTGCCTCCACGGTGTGTCCTTTAAGGCCTAGAGTTATTCTGGCTCTTTAAATGAATGGTACACGCGCGTGAGTCTTAAAGAAGTATAACTAATAGCTAGGAGTTTCTAGACACATGTGTACACAAATTTGTTTTATTGTCTTCGAGAATCTACCTTCCAAAAGTGTCCCACGTCCTTAGAAACACCCTGTATATGTAACGGTAGAATAGCGGGAATATCATTGTGGCGTGGGCGTGTTCCAGTCAGAAGGACCTCTCGCGTTCAAGTCTGAGCTCTGGGAGGAATCAGCGATACATTTTCGGTCTTTTCGATGTTGTGTCGCTTGTGCGCCACTTAACGTCGAGTATCGGCGTGCTTCGATGACCAATAGTCTACCATCTCGTGCGAGGGGATACAATTAGCTTTTTACGAGTCGTCTGAAAATGAATATCTGGCTTCGATACATCTTATATCGCCGTGGTAATAAATGCGACCGCCCCTTTTTCTTGAGTTATTGCCGAGTGATAGATATAGCTTGTTAGTAGGAGGAGGCTCGGGAGGAATCCCATAAATTATACGCGAGTCTTTTCGGCGAACGAACAGGTAGGTAGCTGCCGCGCGATTTGTAAGTCCGATTCGTGACCATGGAATCGATCTCGATTCATTATACGCCGGTCCTCTCATTAACGCGCACGCGTTCTTCGCGAGAAATGAGACGACGGGCTCTCTTCTTACTTTTGGAGTGACACACGACCGCCTACGGAGATTTAAACCGTGCAGTCACGCGACGGCGTGTTCACCTAGCCCGAGAGCTTCTATGTTGCTCCGATGCGTCTGTTTAATCCATCGTCCGGCTTGTTCATCCATCAATTCGCCAAGCTGAATATTCATGCGGGTAATTGATATAACTGTATCGCTACATTTTCGAACACTAATAGCCTCTGACTCAACTTCCTGAATCAAAAGATACCATTTCTCGTAACGAGGACTCGCTCAACAAGGATCAACTGAAACGACCGAAAGCGCCGTGGAATTTCATCGAGCGCGAAAAAGGCGTTAAATTGGGTCCAGGACGCGCTGACAAAAAATCCGTGGCGCGGGAAGTGCCGCGGTACGGTCCAGCTAGTGGAACGGGAATGTAACGCAGGTAGAAAGAGTGCTAATACCTAAATAATTGCCGGCTGAACCTGATATGATTTAATAGCGCGGTCCGTAAGGGGTTGGGGAAGGTGCAGGTCGGGCGGGGAAGCGTCGCGACTCGCTCACGGCTGGCAAAAAAGGAAAGCGACCGTCGGTGGTCGGCCGTGGGCGATAAACGCGGCCACAGGCTGCGGCCAGGTCCCAGAGCCCTCCTGCTTTTCGTCCAGCTTCTCCTCCTCGTCTGATCATTTCCATGGCGGCTCGGGTGCACCGCGTGGCGCACGATCGCCTGAAATCGTCGGTGCAGGTCGTTTTATTGGTCCCAGGTCGACAGTGTGGCAGATCGATCGAGATTCGGTGACGTTGCTGGCAATAACGTTCGCTTTACGGTTTCTCGCGAGGCTGTGTGCCGATCCAGTGGCCAGTTATTGGCGGCTATACGACGACCAGGAGACCTTTGCTTTCATATCAAGGTACTACATTTTTCCGGAGCTTTTCAGAGCTGGTGTTTATGGATGCTCCTAAGGCGTCATCTGGCTCTTTCATGAATTAAGCTCTTGCTGGGAGGAGAATTGGACGGAGAGATTGAAAAGTGAATACACGTTGCTTAAATCGTTGTATGGTTATTTAATATATTGGCTGTAGGGGTCGTTTGAGAAATCGAACTGCGGATGTCTCGGTTCGCGTTAAAGATACGCCACACCGATGCCTGGCAGTCTTGACGCGCTAACTATGATGCATACGCGCGCGAATATGATATACCTTACGCGAGGAGATTCGCAGAGATAGAGGCGGGAGATATATGTCCACCAACCAGTCAGGGTTTATTTGAAATATTTACCATTTTTGTGAATAACGCGCATCTACGTGCAGCAGTAACATAAGATGCATTCTACCGTATCTTGTAAGTAGTCGCGTATTATAAGATCCTGCGATTAGATGAGATGTCGCGATGGGAGGACGGGTCTTCTCGTTTTCGGTACACCTGCAAGCTGAGAATAGAGGCGTCCCCTTATAATTCATGTGGTCTTCGCTTTCCAAATGTTGTCTACTAGTATTGGCAATTTAATTCACTCGACATTTTTTAGCGATGCATTTCTTTACTAAATACACAATTTAGTGGAGTTGGAATTACCTCACACATATTCCGTTTCATAGAAAAAATAGATAGCTACGCGTGAATTTAAATGCTTCTTCGTTTATCTCGTAAAGGGATCCAGCATTGCGATATCTCTCACAGAACACACGTTGATAGCACCGTAGAAACCATTTGCAGTGGTAGTAGACCATGCGTTCCGATCAGATGCAACAATTGCCCCTCGCATTGCACGCGATCCGCATTGAACACGGATTGCATTTGTGAAAAGGATGGACGCGAGCATGAATGGCGAAAGCAGCGTACGGAAGCGAAGAACATAGGAGGGGAGAGATCAGGGTAGATCCGATTTGCCGGATCTAGAGTTACTAAGTACTCTCTACGCAACGGCAGTCGAACCTCGGGTATTAGTAGGTAATAATATCGGATAACGAGTGCTTGCACGGTAGCTCGGGACGAAAAGCTAAGGAAGAACTCGACATACATGTAAGGGATCATCTGTCACCTAGGGAATCGGAAGACGGTTTGTGTACGTTGCATCTGCTCTCGCGTTACCGACATCGCTTTCACATTCCTTACAGCGCTTACAACGGCAGAAGTTAACTTGTTCGATATCGATTCTCAATAGAGAGGCTGAATCCCTTTGCATTCTTCAATAAACTGCGATGCGTCAGGTATCACGTGTTTTCTGGAACACATTCATTCATATTATAGGATTATATTCAGTATAGGTATGCGTAATTGTAATTATGTTCAGAGGCTTGGTAGATCCTTTTCTAAAAAAAGTGCTCACATTATAAGGGTTCTTGATTCAGCCAGCATTAGCATATATTTCCCATGTAAGGCGTTGGGTAATTGTACTCTCCATATTGTCTTGGTATACAAAAAATAATGAAAGATTTGAATGGAAAAGCGATGAAAAGCAGCAGCCAATCTTTCTAAGTGACTCGATGATTTTCTTTTCGCAGACGGATATGAATGGAGTATTTAAAATGCAACACTCGCTGAGTTCTCGAGCACCATCAGACAGGGCGTGCAAACGATTGAAACGATGCGCGAATGATCTCTCGACTCGTTTCCGCAGAAACGCTGTGTAAAACCATCGCGTTACCACGTCCTGATGTTTCGTTTCAGTCATCGTTTGTAATAGCTGCCACTCGAAAGACAACGAAGAAACACGGCGTTTCTTCTATTTCCTTGGCCTCATTCTTTCACCTACCGCTCTCTCCCTGCTTCTTTTATTGGCATTTCCTTGTTTCTCGAGACACATGCAAGCAGCTGCGCGTACACACGTTTCTAGATTTTCTGGACCTGGATTGTCACGTTCGATTTACGAGAAGCTTGCTCGAGGTTGTTACATTTACATATATTGACAGACGAGTATGCTCGTCGTCGGCCTGTTTCTCGGCGCATAAATCCTGCCTCATCGGGGAGAAAGGCATCCATCATGCGGCTGATGGAAAGGTTAAGACAGATCGATCTTCAACTGTCCCATGGTTTTTAGAACGGACCACCCTCTGCATCTCAATTATGCTTCCAATTGGCATTCATGATTAAACTCTTTTTTAAACAACTAAAGCTTCGAGTTACTTCAATTAATTTAAAGGGCTTTCAGAAAATCACAACCAGTCTACATGTACACACACTATTGCTACCTGGTTCGTCATTTTTCGACGTCACTCGGAGTCTGCCAGGCTATTCATGTTCACACGAATGATCATTAATAGCAGTTACGTTATTAGTAGGCGATTCTGTTCAGCCAATAACCTCGTAGGTCCGGGCAGGTTCGAGGGACCGCGAGGCTAATCTGAAATTGCTAATTCCAGCCGGCTAATTCAATTAAGAGAATGGCTGCGCGACGCGGCTGAGAGGGGCCAGCCGGCCAGAAAGGGTGGAAGGAGTTTGGGCAGGGGTACACGGTATTAGAAGGCTCCTTGGTGGTACGGTTAGTTCCAATAGCGGCTGGCTGACTGGCTCAGTGGATTGGGCTAGGTCGACTCCACGAGAATAGAACTGACTTTGCGGTAACTGCTGACCAGGGGCTCGGCGCGCTTCGGTGCCTATACGCCCGAATCATCGATGCTCGCTGGAATCCAACGGCGGAACGAACGTACGACGGTCCATGAGGCTTGGCAGAATGTGCGCATGCAAAGTAGAAAGGACAGGGAGCGGTGTCCAGGCAGGCGGAGGGGGGACGGAGATGGTTTGCCGGCGCTGCCCGATCCGCCAAAGGAAACCAGCCAAATCCGTCGTTTGTTTGCCCATCGATTCGTCCACGTCAGACCCCCAGGGCTATGTGAACTCGACCATTTCTATCGTGCTTCGTCGCTCGAGGCTGATCGAGGAAATAGACGTGTTCGGCTGGCTCCTAGCTCACCCAGTCTTTTATTAGTCCTCCGAACCGTGTTTGAAGATTTACCGCTCGAAATCATTGCCCACCTTCTCAATATTGACAACGACTCTTTTACTTCAACGTTGCTGTCTTTCAGACACTTTCGGTAATGGTCCGCGCTGGGAGAAAGGGTTCAACGTTGTTTTAGCGAGTTTTTACGAGTGGAAGCTGGAGGGGGAGGAGTCCTAAAGTTTATCCTCCTTTCGCTTCTACCTCTACTTCCGTCGGACAATTCTTCTTTTGTTCTATTGAAAACAGGAAGTTTGCGTAACAACGATCAAAGTGACGGAGAATCGTCAGGACATTTTCAAGCAACGCGCGACAGCTTAGTTCACAGCTCGGGTAAACGGTTGTAGCCGCTGGCGGAATTAGTGTGAACGACATTAAAATATTGGACAACTGATCGTTGTTAAAAAGTTTCGATTAAAATAAGGCCTTCTAGCGAGACCCACAGTGGCGTTGAATGGGGAAAAGGGATAGAGTGTATCCACTTGCTCGTCTTCTCAGCGTAGACTCGGCCGTTTGGCCTTACGTTCAGCTTAACAAAAAATCTAATTAGGAGTGGATTAAAATTGAATCATTTGCTAAAGGATCTTATCCCGGGCGCTATCGATGGGTGGTGTCCTCTTCATTTAATTGTACCTTAGGTGCGCCCTACTCCATCTCTTTCCGGTTTTACACTACCTGTCCCGTTTTACTGGCACCTTTTTTCCCCTCTTTGGTGCTCGTTTCCCGCCTACTTTCTCGAGGCTCGTTCGGCTAACAATTTACTTTGCATAGACATTAAACTTCGTTACTTAATTGAGCTATCGTCGCTGCTACACCTTCAACCTGTTCGATCGTAACTTCCTCACCGTGGTCAGCGAAATTTCGATGTTTTTATTCTTTCCGCTGGTGTGTCGGCTGCGAGGGGATGCTCGATTTATACGTTTCGAAAATGCATGAAAAATATTCGTCATTGGGAACATGTAATCACGGTTCGTTAGCATTTAGCACGTTCGATGAATGATTCGCTGTAATTTCTGCCGATACGAGAGCACTGACGAAGGGAATCGCGTGTCACCGTCGATGATACACGTTGATTCGTTAATCCATGCTCGAATCACCAACCCGCCCCGAGTGATTTTTATAACGAGCGTGTTTGCACACTTAGCGCGTATATTGACTCGCATAAAACAGAATCAACAATTATCATGGAATCGCTTCCCGACCAGATATTTCCCAAGTTTTTTAAAATTGCTGACGTTTATGCAGAGAGAATCGTCAAACAAAAACACAGGCGCGTAACCGCGTTAAAGCTGACGATCGAACGGTGTGCTTGAAAACAACGAGCTTCGTCGCCCGCTCGGGTTACAAAAGATTGGAATAGTTGGCAAAGCTGTTGAATCGTTGTTTCGATAGGCGCGAGCTCCATCCGCTTGGAACGCTAGTCCTCTAATGAAATCGTCCAAAGTAACGGAAGAAACGCGAGTAAAGTTCGCTGGCGGCGCCATATTTCGTGATTGTCGTTAATGCACGACGAGAGTTCAAATTTCCGTGAAGTTACCAAACTGAAGGACCATGCTCCTTCCTTACCCGAATTCTTTCCCCATTTCCTGAACTCGAGGTTCCCGCAATTGGAAGCAACGCAGAACTCGCGCTCAGTTCCTCGTTACCCGACTTTGCAGACTTGTGTGTCGTAGCTCGAAGCCTCGCTGCAGTACGTTGCATGCTGCGTGGAATTGCGTCTTGGGAGAGGCAAGCAGAAACGCGGATAGATTACAGGAGAATAGAAAAACGAGGAATGAAAAGAATAACTATCGCGCGAGCTTTGTCTGGCAGATAAGAGATTTAACCTCCTTCGTAGGCTCGGTCGGTTTCTTGCTTCCGTCTGACCTCGATGAACACGAAGCGAGCCGCCGAGGGCGAGCTGCCCTCGTTACGTCGCGATGATGCAACGAATGCATTGCTCGTTCTGACCTGCTGCGGCGAAGGGCCTTTTTTCCCTTTTTATCGCTGCGCTCGCAGTCGCAAAAACCAGAGGAAAAGCGGAACGCCTCCCGCGGCTTTCGCCCACGCTCTTGAATAAAGAAGCAGCGGCGATTCGATCGGGCTTAGGGTTGATGGCGCCAGGGCAAGCGGCAGTCGCGTATCCAGCCAAGTTGCGTGGAAAAGTGGACTTTAACTCCGCATCGATCCTCCTTTTTTTCTCCATCGCGTCGGTGGGAAGTTTACGGTGCGAGATTGTACGACACAGCCTCGTGCACACACCCGTAGAATATGCATTAAAGGAGATGGAAGTTCGGGACTATTCCGGCAGCGACACGCTGGGAAAAAGTTCGGTTTAATGTGCGGTTTTATCCCTTCCTGGTCCCTGTCCCACCGCGAGGCTGGTATTTCCCCGCGGTGATCGCAGCCTCGAACTTCTGTGTCTTATCGTTTCAGGCGTGATTCGTGGATCGTTTTAATTTGAATTAATGCGTCCTCTGCGCCGAGGACTTCTTAGCAGGCTACCTATGGAGATTAGCTCCCCCTGCAAGTGGGTTAGCTGGAGCCAGTAAATGTATCAGTGACATCCAAGGAAATTTCATATTGGTCCGGTTCTCATCAGATAGCGCGAGAATAATTGAAGAGGAGATTAGATTCTGGCCAGGGCCTTGGGGCGCAGTTGACCCGGAGAGTGGCGCAGGGTTCGGCCGACCTTTCGGAAAAAGATGACCTCGTTAGACCATTTTGCTGGTCGCTAGCAAGCGGGTTGAACCGCGCCTCGGCAAGCCTCCGATGTGGCCAGTCGCTAACCGTCGCCTAGCCACGCTGGATCCCTCATGGGGAAATCTCTTCGAAACGGAGGGTCGGCCGAGTCGACCTGCGCCATCAAAGATTCACTGGCTCTCACACGCGCCTCTGCGGCCGAGGCCGCAACCTCGCGCCCACCCTAAATCCCGGACCCTTTGCTTGGTACTTTGAAGCTAGGCTTAATGCAACCTACCTCAGCTATTATACACTTGTCGCTGAACCGACTTCTGTGTCTACTTCGCTTGCCCTTTCCTCCCCCCCTTGCTTCTCAACTTTTCCTTCGAGGATTTTCGAGCTTCACGCGTTCTTAGGCCTGCCCCAATGCGCACCAACTCGCCACGAATTGGGTTACCCGTTAATCTTGCGTAGAATCGATGGGGTCGATTATGCATTCAGGAGCAGTGAATTTTCTTGAAGACGTCGCGACGCGGCTAGGTTAATCAGATGCAGACACGACTTCCGCAAGCGAACGAATTATAAGCGCGATCCGAAGTCGATTTATCGTTGGCTGTAATGTTAGCCATGAAACGAAACCCTGGAGGATACTGCCGTAATCAGAGCTTATCGTGTCGTATAATAATCCTAATGAAACAAGAGAGGGCGCGAGGTTTCCGAAGATGAATGCACAGGGAAGGGTAATTAATCGACGAGCCTTCGACCCCACATTGCCGGGTTACTTCTGCTGATCGAGCCGCAACGCTCGGCGACGACGATGTCTTCGCCAAGGGCTAATAATCCGCTTTGAAGTGCTCTCTCGATTCGATAGAGTGACGGTTGGGGGTCTTTTAAAAATGACGGACTCCTAATTTAGTCGGCTTGAATGAGCTGATAATCCAGGAGAAATATTTTATGAAAACGATGATTTATGGGATGAACTCCTTTATGTCTCGATTGAATACCGGATCGCATCTCGAAATCGATAAATTCGCTTCTACGCTTTCCTTGAGCCGAATCGTGACGTGGCTGATCATTGAAAAGGCACGAAATCCGGTGTGAATACATTGTGGAATCCTGGCGCATGTAAACAGCCTCGAAGCCTGGAATCTGCGCAAGACCTTAAATTCACTTTCTCGAGGAAACATACCTGAATGCGATACAGATTTATTTTTCCGTAGGGTATGCTCGAATGAAACTCAATGGAATATCCTCGCAAATACGTAAAATCAATACTTCTACTTTTCTGGAATCTATTTTAGTTTTCATTTTTTTATCACCGTATTCAACAGCGAGATGTTCCGCCCAACTAGTCTACATTTTATTTTAATTGCTTTCGATATTTTGATATTCGAATACACGAATTTCCACTTGTTTGAAATTTGAGTCGACCTCCAATCGTACTGCGCAACACGGTCGTAACAGTTACCTCTATTGAATCCCCACATAATTGTGATAATAAACCTTCATTGTTGTCATTGAAAATTCGATGAATTTCGTTCCGCGTGAGGTTCGAGTGAATGCCTACTATCAGGCCGTTTTCATTTCTGGTGTTTGATAATTGTCAACAGGGGAGGCTGGGACACTGAGAAAAGCCGCGTGCACCGAGGCGTTGCGCGTTTCATTTATAGAACATTTCGCTAGACGGAAATCCCGTATTTTCCCTTCGGCGATATCAGCGAAAATATCGCCCGTTTTCGGACCGTTTCGCGTCCACAATAGAATATAAATTGGAACGCGATTGTACATTGAGGTAAGATTGCGCCGTGTAATACGATATTTTATGGCCGCTAGTCGGACCATCGAAGTTCCATTTGATCTTGGGAATATTTGAACGTCGCTGTTGTAATTCAGCATCCGCGGTCCCGAAGAAACGATTTCATCGGTGATAGTGGGCAACTCGAAATCCCGACGAGAGCATGGGAACGGAGAAAATTGCTCCCACACCCGGGGTTATCTACGCGGAAGATGAAAGTCCGCGTTGTTTAAATTGCAACGAGTCGCTCCAATTTATTTATCTAGAGATACATACGGTTTTTTTCGCGGCTACTCGTTTCGCGGTCGCGTTGCACAAAGCGAAAATTTCGCAGCCCACGTAACACGATTTTCCATCGATCCGCAGGCACACACGACACATGAGCTTTTTTCCCGCCCAACGACTTTGTGTCGCGTCGACTTTCCTTAACGTCTTTTTTCAAATACTCTTATCGTGACGACCGGTCTGGCCAAGCACCATCCCATTCTACTTGTCGTTAATTCGGCCCGCAGATAAAGACGCGGAGGGTTGAAGGGGCACGAGGACGCGGAACGGTCCTTCGAAGTGTCTTCCCTAACTACCTGCGACGAATTAAGGGAGGCCAGCAGCGAAATTAAAAGGGTACTGAGGAAGTCGAGGGGTTCAGCACGTTCCAATTATTTGCACGAGTCGGCCGCGGACCCACCGAGGTGTCGCCCGTTTTTTCCTTTCTCCTCTTCTTTATTTCCCTGGCTCCCGTCATCCCCTGCTCGTTTTCTTCTCCGAGCCTCGCGACACGATAAGGGAGCCGTCGCACTGAAAGGGGATTATTTTGGATTACTTTTTGCATGGACTTTCGCGAGAGGGACGAGGACGGAGAGAAACGGGGACCGCGTGGAACTCAATACGCCGCATAAACTGTGCGGGTCTCCTCCGGGGCGAGGCGGGGCGAGGCGAGGCAGAGGGAGGGGAATGGCGAGGGCTCGTCTCGGCTGGAATTTAATTTCATTAGCCAACGAATTTCTTAGTAAATCGCGTGTGAGGCGGTTGATGTAGAGTTCTCGATTCGGTGACCGTAGAAACGCGGCGTCGTTCGTGGCAGGAAGAAGAGAAAAAGGAGAGGATGCGGTGGAGAAAGTAGACGGGGGATGAAAGATGAGTGGCTGGTCGGTGAGCAGGGCCTGCGGGAAGGGGCGCGGCGCGCGACGAGGAGAGAATGATTGCGAGAAAAAGTTTTACGCCGGTAACGAAAATATTGCGATGGTATCGATTTCGTGCGCGACCGTACGAGAGGGGCTCGTTTGCCGGAACTAGCCAAGCGGCAACCGATAAAAGTAATTATCTCCGCTGCCCCCTGATTTCGGCGCTCTCGTTTATTTCATTCTCCTAGATTTCTGGTAAACATTTGGTCGGAATAATTCGATCGTCGGCGTGGCGGACACGCGCCGTGCCACGGGATTCGAAAAAGGAAAAGCTGGATTGCGGGGGAACCGAAGCGTGGCCGCTTTTGCTCGTTCAACCGGCTCCTCCTTCCCGACCGTTAAAAGTCACTATTTCGGGGTAGGCGGCAGAACGTGAACGCGACGTAACTCGAGCATAGAAAACCTCCGGAAGTATCTGGGATACTTGCACGGCTCGTAGACCATGGACGGTGGAGGGAAAATTCGACCGATCGTTTGCGGTTCTCCTCCTGCCTCCTGGGGAAACGAGACTTTGATGTTGCCGCGATCTGGAAACAATCGCTGAATAAGTTTCCGCTGATCTTCTCCGCGTAATCCTAAGTTAAGTTCCGTGGTAAATTCGCCTGGCTTGAACATTAGAGAAGTTCGAATTTTGATAAAACAGGAGCTATGGTTTCTTGTGCCTTGAAGATTTCTAGTCGTTTATCGGGGTTGACGAATTAAAATCCGGGAAAAAATTCGTTCGGAATAAATTGAAGTTGACGCGTTTGATCGACCGAGGGCAGTCTCCCTGCGGTGAACGATGATAACATTTCCACGAAGTAGTCCGTGCTAGCCAGACATCGGTCCGCGGCGGATAAATGACAGCCTGTTAGTCGGCAAAAGACTCGAGACGAGGGTGGCTCCCGGGGGTAAATGAGTGCGCGCGGGATCGGGGTGGCGAGGGTCAGAGGGAGTTACAAACGATCAGGCGAATCGCTCGCATTAGTCTTAGTCAGAGTCAGAGATAAAGCAAATGAGGGATAGCAGTACGAAAAACATTGGCCCATTGGTGGCCGTACGGATTATTCAACAGCTGCAACTCATCTGAATAATCTGCATGCCACTGTGGAACCTATTACGGGTCAAAAAGCGTAATAATCGATAATTAAAGGGACGTTAAAACTGGGGGGGTGACCGACCTGCGTGTCATCCCAATAAAAGCGCGTGTCCGCGCGGGAACGCTTTGCCCTCGAATGCTGAATGCCGCGCAGGTGTTGAGCTATAGCAATAACGATAACAAAACCTGCCCGCTGAACGGGAGTTATCAATCATCGTCACCGGAATCGCTGTTTCGAAACTAATAGTATTAAGTGCACCGCGATCCCTTTTAAGGGGCATGGATATAACGCGATGAGACTTAATAAATTGAGCAGCGCCCCGTCGTTTTTCACTTCGACGACGCGATTTTTCTCGTCAGCCGCCGCTATATTTACGATTCAGATGGTAAATGGAATCGAAGATTCTTCGAGTGTCCGCCCTCCCAGCCGAAAACTACCCACGGTCGCGTGTTTATCATGTTGCCATACGACGATTGGATGTTTCGTGTAACTCGTGAAAAAGGATCGCTCGTAATTTCGTTGGGGCAAAGTTCCCCGGGTTATCCAGGACGCAGGAGGCGCGGGTAAACGAATCGACGTAGGACGGCCCATCAATTCGAGCCACTCCGCAAATAACGTCATAAGATAGACCATCTAGGACGTTCTTCCGCGCGTTATACACCGGCTGTATAAAATATGGAGGGGAGACCGGGAACGACCGACGATCTCGTACAATAACATCCGCGGATCTCTCCAGGCGTGTCTCTCTCGACGATCCACTGCCAAGCAGACTCGGCGAACAGCCGTGGAAAGGGGAGAAAATAGTGGAGGTGAGCTATCGGTGATTCCCGGACATAAATCGACATGTACTTACCGAATTGCTTCCGAATCGTTCCTTTATATCCCGTTCTCCCCGCAAACCTAGCCTCGAGCTTCTGTTCCATCTATACCCTAGTCCTCGACGTCTTCCAAGACGTCGTAGACACGAACGACTACACGTACCGTTACATGGTCGCTCCTTGTCGCGGATTAGCCTGATCGATCCGTCAAATCGCTCCCTCGTTCTTCCCTCTTTCTCTTCCCTCGCTCTCCTTCCTTCTCCACTTGTTTGGAAAGCTATCCTTAAGATGATATCAGAGGAAGTAGAACTTTTGAAACGTTGAAAACTGGTTTGCCGTCTGATCCGATGGGCAGAGTGCGTTTGCGTGAGCGCACGCAACTTCAACTGTACGAATTGGAGCTTCTTTCGCTTTGGATCTTCGACTCCTCTTCTTCCTACAACTTAGTTACCATTAATGAGTCGTATTTATAGTTTGGAATTTTAGCTAGAGAACCTCTTCTCCAGATTCGTTGGGAATTTGAGCCGTGTTTGAAAGGAAGGAAGGTATTTCGAGAGGACCGAATCGAATCAGCTGGTGCAGACGAAAACTCAAACGGCCGCGGCGACTCAAAGGAATTTTTTCGTCAGTGGCTGAACTATCCGCCGGTCGTCGGGCATCGAATAGCAACATTTCGATCGCTTTTGCAGGGGAGCACTGATTGATTCGTCTCGCACAGCGAAACGCAACCATCGAGCGTGTGCATATACGCATACCATTGCGAGGCCGGCACGGCCGCACGCTCAGGATTCCAGCCCCGTTGAAATGAAACTTCGCCGCGGTGTCGACATTCCCCCGGTGCCTTTATTAAATTGGAATTTAATTGCTCCAGCCTCGGTGCTCCATTACACCGTGTGTATTCTGCATCGATGCAAATCATACGATGCACGCGCACCGCGGCGTTGCACGGCGACGCGCATACCTTCTCGTTTACGCACTGATTTTTCTCGATTAACTACGTGTTTGTGGAGCATGGACTCGGGACAAAAGCGGGCCACGTGGCCCGCCCGAAAGGGGACATTTTTAATAAAATCTCCCGCCGTTCGGTAGGCGCATTTTGTTCCGCGACGGCAAATACGCGGAACAATGGGCTACAATTGAACAAAGCGCCGGCTAAATTGCAAAAAAATCCCCACCCGACACGGATGCTTTTTTTTTATTGTTCTCGTGTTCATATTTTTAATATAGCGGGCTGTTCATTAGTCCAGCAATTCCAGCTGCGCGTATCTGTCCGGATGCCGGCGAGTTCTATACAGCCGGAGGTCGGGGGTTAGGGGCCAGACAGCGCAGGAATCAGGAAATATCATATACTCGACTAGCGTTGATTTACCGCGTTAATTAAGGTGCGCGATAAACTTCACGAGCAATTAACGGGCAAATGGGGCCTATCTGCTACGGCCGTGACCGTCGAATTCTATGAAGAGCTTCCGCATTGTTCTCCCTTTCGTCGTCCAGCGGGAGTAATACCCTCGGCAATAGCTTTCCAATGTTTTGCTCGTTCCAGATCATTTGTGCGGGCACCGTGCTCGAGTCGAGTCATTGTGAAAAGAAGCAAGCCAATCTCGAGTAGCGTGACAGGACACTCTCGAACGATCCCCAACTCCTTCGTCTGTTCGCGAAGACAAGTCGGTAGCTGTGCTTACGTCCACCCTGGAAGATCCTTTTCACTGAGATTGCTGATGAAAAACAGGGCGAAACTAGCCAAGAGGGAACCGCTCTCCTCGGCCAGGAGGGAATTTCATTAACGACCTTATCCCACCTACTTAAAAAAACATAGAACGTCTCAACGATGAGACCATGAACGAACCAAGAAACCAAGAAAAAAGGAAGGGGGTGTCGTGGAAGAAGCTAGGTAGGGTAAGAGGGAACGAGCATTTAACCTGGCCGACTTTCAGGAAGAAGTTCCAACGAAAGAAAGGAATTATAGGTGAACGTTCCGTAACCAGGATGAAGACCGAGGATTAGGCAGAGACGAGACATAGATAGGATGGTATAGACAGGAAAGGGGGTGGGTAGTAAGGGAGTGGAGCGTTCGAAAGGATAAAGAAGAGAGGGGAGCTTTAGATAGGAGGATATCACTGGCTGGGTCGTCGAGCGTAATCAACGCAGTTGGGTGAACAGCTCGCGGTGCTGCAACTCCGCAGCATCGGTAGCTACTACGCTCTTGGCAGTTCGAGTCGTGAGTGCTGCTAGCTAGGGAACTCCGTAATACGCTCGGTTCCTTCTACCGTCGAACTGCTCGCAGTCAATCTCGGGACTCATCTGCGCGCACCGCGACGTCTGCTAGTCAAAGTGCTCTGGCGGAACCCATCTCCGATTACCGAACACAACCACGGATCTAACTTTTAACTCCGTATCCAACTGCTCCGGTATATTCGCGTACGTCGACGCTTCGCCTGAGATCCATCGCCTCCTCGTCATCTATCAGCGTTCGAGTTGGAGGAGGACGTACTTGCTACGCGTCCAAAGGCAGCCGACATTATTGACTCCGCGACACTTTATCGATAATCGAAAGCCGCCGGATCGCATTTGTCTTTAACTCCCTATTCCAGGGGATCGAACCTAGTGGTGAATGTAGCGCGTTAAATAGCAGGTCTGACGCCCCGGAACCGCGCATGAATGGAAATTAAACAGAACTTGATATACGACGCTCTTCCATCCCTCGAAGACGGCTCGTAAATAGCCGAAGTCCGCCATCACGAAGAGGAGCCGAGTATCTCATTGTCGCATAACCGGGCGCTTTTAAACGACTTCCAGGGGATGACGTAAACCGACGGCTATTGCGTGTTCGAGGAAAAAGATGATTCATTCCGAGAAAATTCAAACTCGCTCACTTTCGACCGCATTCAGGCCGAGCCACGATTGATGAGCCCGCTCCCGCTGGTAGATAATGCCAGGGCGTATGATCGACGGTCAGCTGTGGCTGAAGAGAAAGCTGCGGTTTGATAAAGAGCGTCATTTTTATTTGCTCATCTCGAGTCACGTTATTTCTCACGGGGACGCTGGAATATGCTCCCCCAGTCTACGCTCTTGCCTAACCCTCGCGAAGGTCACTGCGGTTGCGTGGGGTGGCCAATGTGTCATCCTTAACCCCCGATACCATTCATTTTCGAGCTTGTAGCTACAGGATCAGGCAGGTGTTTGGGTGGCAACGAATAGTCAAGGCGTCGAATTAACGCAGCAACCTCGCCTATGAATTTTCATTAGCGACATCAGCAGCTCGAGGGACAATTATGCGTTTTTGTTCACGCGTCACGAAGATACCCCTTATTTAGACGAGTAAAAATCGAGGCCTCGTCGCACTGACGAACTCGTCGTGACAAGGTTCGGGCGTTTCATTTAGTAGATGAATTGCGTACAGGCGACTGGCCGCCATCATTATAAATCACGACATAATTACGCGACCACCGTGGCAGGGTGCAAGTGGTGTCCCCCTCTCTGTTTCTACCCCTATTTACTCCACCCTGTTTCGCTCCCATTGCATTGCCATATTCGCATAGGTGCGCCACAGTGTGCGTGCGAGTCTATATACAAATGTTTGCGGCATGTTGCGTTCAATGTATCTGACCTGAGTCGGTTGGAATTCTGTCGAGCAACTTCAGCGACGACTTCGCGACACTGCGTCCCTTTTTCCCCCTTCGCCGAAATGATTAATACTTGCTACGCCGCTGCTACTTACTCTACGTGTCTGTCGACGAACGGATTCTCCTACTGCGCGAGGAACGCGGTATCGTCGTCGAGCTTTCGCCAAATTTTCCTCTTTTCGAACTCTGTTGTACTTTTTACGGGACAGTGCTCTGGCGAAAATAGAAATTTCATGGCTCAGCAGAGAATCATTACCTCTGTCCTACAACCTCGTAGATTTTCTACAATTTATGTTCATCCCCTGTTTAAAATTCCTTCGCTCTCGTATTTCACGACCGAAATGAATTCCACATTGTCGCCGGCCAAGTCAAACGTGCCCCCCGCCCCCGCGTAATAACATTTACATATTTCTGCGCTGAAATTATCCCATTTGGAGGGGCTGCAAATTTATCAGCGATCTTGCGTGACGTGGCGAATAAATCAACGTTCCCTTCCATCGCGAGACCCGAAGTCGGAGCAACCCATCGTACCCCGATTGCCCGATGAGGTGAACTTGCAACATTGTATTCAACAATTATCGGGACATCTTACGCACCTCAGGCTGCGAAGTTGCCGCGGCCACGGCGCAAGTACCGCTATTTATATGCATATCTCTGCGATCGCTGTCTCCGATAGCGATCAGCCATCGGTCATCGACTATCCCGCATTCGACAAGCATGCTCGGATATCGGCCCGCCGCGCATTCCCACTGATTGGAAATATTTTTTTCGTTAGGACGAGCGACGCTCGTCGAAGGATCGTTAAAGGAGACACCTTGCCGGCGCCGCCGCGTTTTCTTTTCTTTTCTTTCGCTGCAGCGCCTTCTGGCACGGCTACCTCGATGGGAGTGGACTACCTATCGCGTCTCTCGATGTACCTGGATCCTGCGTATATCTTCTCGACACGTCGCGCCATGAAGATATTATTGGCACTTGGAGGTAGCGCGTCGCGCGTCTCCCTCTCACCTCGTTTCGTCCCAGTCGAAGCGGAGGTCGTAGCTCGTGCGCTGTAGCGACTCGACCCGCGGGGTATTCGAGCATGCCGTGACATAACCGGTACCTGTACTGCCTATCGCGAAGCTACTGATCCGTAGAGGAATTCCAGCAGGTATATATACACATTCGATGCCAGAGATGACTGGGACCGCATCGTGGCCGCATCGCAATGAAACCGATCGCTCGTGGTTGTTTTCTTCGCTCGCGGACCTTGTCGAATATTCCGCCCTCTTTCTCTGCCCGATCACGATCCACGTACGCGGACGATTTATTGTATTATCCCGGACTCGGGATGCTAATGCGACCCGGTAGAAATTTTTATGTAAATACCCGAGGCTGCCTCGGTACCTACATACCCTCTGCTTCCTTGTGCGCTTCCAGAAGTTATCCTCCTGGATTTCGTCGCTCCGCCGACCCTTTTTCTTCGCGTAAAGTCGTGCACCTTCGAATCGTTTAATATCCATCGGACTGTATATTCAATTTTTCTTGCAACTCCCATGGGAGCAGAGAATATCTGTCTCTATCGCTGGCCAGGCGATTTATATCCTTGATGCATGGCCGAACGATATTCCCCCTAATAGATACGCTCTGTCACGGCTCGTCGCGATAAAAACCGTACTTTCTACGTACTTCGACGTCCGAGATAGAGCTATTACCGATTTGAGTTCTGACTTGAACGAAGGATAGAAGTGCTACTAAAATGTTCGCCGACCACTGGGTTTTCCTCTCGTATCCTGGACTGCAGGATAGACAAACGCTCTGGAACCGCGAGGGCCACTTACCTGCACGCGAATCCTTTTTTACGTCGCTAGATCCCGTGGAACTGCTACTTTCGGTTCCGAAGCTTCTGACCTTCGACGATCTTGAAAGGACGAGAACCGATTTACGTAATAGTAGATCTCGATCTTGAATTGGACTCGATAAGCAGTGTTCTAGATTGCTTCAGCTATTTCTAGAGCGAAATACAATACTCGGGCATTTACGTGAGTTTATTCGATGGTCTAAGCACGAGATCCACGGTGTTCGGTTAAGGATATTGTTGGGACGCGAAGGAACATATTTTATCGAGTTATCAAAGAAATTTGATGGAACCGCTTCGCAGGAGGAGAATCGAAGAAGCGCTCGCACAATGGCATTCCGCGTAGGGGGTTTAAGCCGGATGTACGAGGACGTAATGCACGTCGTGATAAGTACGTTAGTTGGTTCGAGAAAGAGCATTCCACTCCATCGATCCTCCGCTTTGAAGCCGGCTGAGTTTGTCGTTGACAAAAGACTTCTTCCAGCGTTTTCCTTGGAGTAACGGGCAGAATAAATATCGGTGGAAAGCTCGTTCTTTAATGGCCCCCACGGTTTCGCGGCACTCGAGCTGCGGAGGAAGCAAAGAATGCCATTTAAGCGCGACAGTTAAGAGGAGTTAGATGCTCGTAGAAAGGAAGCGTCGCGAACGATGTTTGCACGGTTTACGAGCGATTCGCGGCGCGGAGCTGTACGCTTTGTGGTCGGTTAATGTACCGGATTCCGAGTTCCGTTGATCCACAGCCTGACCCACTGGAATTTCGAGAAGCCTCTGCTTCCCAGACGCCCGCCTCTCGGAAACTCTTGAGTGTCAGCCCACTAGAAACGATTCTGTTAGACACAGCACAAACGCGCCCTATCGACGTTGATTCCTCCGTGTAATTTACGTGTTGCACATCAAACATTGTATTACTGACATAGCTCCTATAACCCCCTCGGTTGCAGCAAATAATTTTCCACCGACGTGAATGATATAGACCGCTGTCTGTGCATAGCCTGGCATATTCTACTTAGTATTCCCTGAGAGGATAGGATAATTGATTGGTCAGCCCGTAAACTTTGAGGTGTAATAGATTTCTCGTGCACGTTCTATTTAGAAAGTTACTAATATACCTGCACAGAGAAAACGAAGGATACTTATCAAGATTGAACGTCTGTAGGTACATATATCCAGTTTCGAGAAGGATGCTCTGCTACTCACTTACGACGCTTTTGAGAGACTTTGCGCGAGGAGCGTCTAAAGGAGCTCTTGGCTGGTATTAATCTGCGGCTTTTGGTAGGTCTGTCGTCGAAGACCACTCCAGGATGACCGGTAGCCTTAGTTCCCACCGTAGCTGGACGCCACAAGAGCATCAAGTTTGCGGGCTTCTGCGGGAAACCTTGAATACGCTCGGCTATAACTACTGAGCTGTGTACGTCGTGTAATTGCAGAAACGCGGATATTACCATGATGAACACGACTAATTACTTTCACATCTCTGCGACGAGACGCGTATCTCTTCTGTAAACGGCGAAATAATGGCGCGACTTCTCGGAAGGAGTTCTTGCGTAGCTCATCCCCGAGTAATTCGTTAAGATATCCCGAAGAAGCGAATTTAATTTTATCGAGGCAACGACTGCGCTTAAAGCCCGCCGTTTCTTCTTTAGATACGCCGGCATTTAATTACTTCCATTCCCAAGCAAATGGCCGTTGATATTTTTACATTGTAGTAATAACCGGAGAGGCCCTCAAATTTACGAGCGACCCGAAGACACCTGTGTTTATTAATTTATAAAACAGAAGTACCTGCTTCTACGGTAATCTAACGAAACGTTCGTTTTTTGTTTCAGGTGAGTATACCAGCGAAAAGATCTTCTGCCGTATTTTCTCACGCTAAGGTACGTCCATCGTTAGCAACACTCCGCGAAGAATCCCGACCACCTTTTGCCTCCATTTACTTGTCGGTCACGGCCGATTCGGTAAAACTCGAAACGACAGGAGCACGAACGAGCGGAAAGAGCGTCTTTCCGCGCCACACTTCATAAATTCGTGTCCGAGCGCTATCGGGGCGATCGTGCGTCGGGTTGCGTGTAAATAAATAAAGCATGAAATAGTATCAGTGCCATCTCTGGTTCTTGCGCTGGGTGGTGACCGGTCGGAGATGGTGCCATTAATAACCGTACGGAGCGAGAGGACGCGCTGGTAAAACCGAGACTGGGAATAAGAGAAAGGGAGAGGGCGAGATGGCGGGAACCGGTGATCCTGCTATTAAACATATCATACCGAGTTCCCGAAGGCAGGTCTCGTATGACGTGGCACGCACACTCGGTACCCGGCCCTTTCGAGGAATTCGGACGCACACCACTCGTGTTTTATGCTCACGGGGAGCAGAAAGGAGGCACACGCGCGCCCTCCCGAGAAAATAATATTTTCGAGGAGCCTCGTGAATTAAGGAAATACGACGAGCGGACATCGGTCTCCGCGGTGAGCGTAATTAATGTCGCTGGCATTCAATTTTATATATTAGACGTCTCTGTACCCTATATAACAAAATCTCATGTTACCTGAACCGTATTGGGCGCATCCCAGGCCTCTTTACGACCACCCATCTGCGGATTTATCGTTATTACGAAGCGACAAACGGTAACGGATCGGATGATAATTGCGTATCGATTCGCGATCTCCGTTGCGTATCGTTCGAAGCGACGTCGTTGCTACGGCGGTTGTAGCAGTGTGTGGTCGATTGTGGTATACTTTATACGATTCGAGAAGACACATCGTCGGACACGAGATAGCGTTCCTTATTCCGCCGGTATTCGATCAATAATTAACGATCGCCGAGATCGAAGTAGTCGGAGCGGAATCTTTGATCCCCTGGAGTAATCCGATCGAACGCGCATCCAGATCTATGCTCGGGCGCAAGGTTCACTGCCGTTAGTCAGGGTACTATCCGTAAACCAACGTCGGCGGTGCGCGTTAAGGCCTGATAATATCGTCGATGTGCTGCTGAACCGCGGCCACCGTCTCTTGCGATTTTAATTTTCCTACTCGTTAACTTTCGAACACGGAGAAATTCACGGCGCTGCGTGCCGCGTTCATCGTGCCCACTAATTACGCGTACCAGTCAGCCCGAGCGATATTAGACTGCGTGGTTGCGCGAAGAGAAGAAGAAGGGTGTATGAAAGCATTGTGGGATAAATTGGGTTTAGTCCTTTAAGCCATTCGCGATCAAGGGTATTCGGTGATCGTAGGGGAAATTTTACTGTGTCTGACTAAGACTGGTTTAATCTACTGATCGCGGAAGATGAACCTTCTAGTTCCAAGTTCTTTGGAACAATTGTTGAAAGAATAACGGGGTTCTCGTATAGGGATACTTCAGTCAGTAATACAGTATTTCACTGTTAATTAACAACAGTTGAACGGGTATTCGCACTATCGAGTTCCATCATCGGTGAGCGTTCATTTATTTAAAATATTCACTATCATGATCGGGCAATTTTTTTTTTCTTACCATGTTGCGAATCAATACTCTCATCTGTCACGAACATTCTTGGCTGGTAACTCGTATAAAGTGGCAGAGTTTTTTGAAAACAGCAGTCGCGTGCACGCGTACCATCCCTCGTGGTGCATCGCTTACGTGGACTTTCACCGTATCCGCGTGGGTGGAACGCGGATATGGTGACGTAGGAAAGGGGGTTCTGGGGTGGTTGAAGAGAAACGAGCACCGGGAAGCAAGCAGGCAGGCAAGGCAGGCAGGCGAGCGAGCGAGCCGTGGGGCAAGTTATTCGCGTTACGTACGCGGCATTCGAGCTTCCCGTAGCACGTAACGCGTATCGAACATGAGTAGTAGGTTGTTATCGCCCCACGTGGTGCAGGCGTATTTAACAACTCGTATTTGCCTTGGCACTGATCCGATCCCGAAGCTCTTCGAATTTACACGAGCATCGCGCTTAAGGGATTAGCACGCGAAGCCACGCGAAACGCCTGATCCCTGAACGATCCAGGAGGAAAAAAGCAAAGCGTTGCGGCCTCTGATCGAGCTTGGCTTCTCGTCGTTCGTTTCATCTTCCGTTCCGCGAGCAAAGTCCTAACCACTTCTAACACCAACTATGGCTTAAGAGTCTCGCTAGCTACCCTGCTATCCATGTCCACTTTCCCGCAGGTGGAAAATGAAACCAGCGGCTCAGCGTATCGAAATGCGAGTGGCGATTTTCGATTCCATCCTCTTGACAACGCGTAAATAGCTGTCGATGAATTTTTCATCCCCGAATAATGGCCCCCCAGCACGCGGATTTCGCGAATAGCGATGTTCGCCGAGCACCTCTTAGAACGATAAATATCGTGGAAACGATATCACGTGTAACGCGCAATAATTACAGTCCAGTGAACTGGAGTGCTCGACGCGTTTCGATATATGAATACAATATCCGATCTCGGTGTTGGCGAGCTCGTGACGGGTCCGCCACATAAAAATGATTTCTGCCTGGCCGGAGTCAACGTGTCCCCGATACAATACGCGGCCCAGGCAGATGTATGACGCTGCGACTGCTTATCCACGGCGATAATATTATATCCACCCCGTGCGAGCAAGGTGGGTCCCTTGCTGCGCAACTACGCTGCCCCGCGCCGCGCCGCACAAGTCGAGAGAGCCACATGAGCGGTGCACACACGCCCCCCTTCTTCTGCTTTCTTTGTAGGCGAACAGAGCGGAACAGAACATATAGATGTATAAATCAACCGGAGCACGTTGATAGAAGCAATAAAGAGTCAAGGAACAGGAATGGCAATAGGAGGGAGAGGGAAAAGTAGAAGAAGGAGCGGAAGGTGGAAGAAAACAAGGAAACCGAGGGGCTTGTGGGGTACAGAGGAAGAGAGAGGGGGAGAGTGAGAGGAGGGAAAGGGACTTATATTACGCCGTGTGCAGTTGGAGCGTTAGCCGTGGAATTCGGACGTAGGCTAAGATCTCCGTAGAGGGAGAGACGAAAGGTCCAGTGGGCGAGTCGAACAACGGCTGCCAAATTAATGGCACCCCCCGTCCTACATTTCTTGATTTCTCTGGCTGCGAACCTCCGCTCTCCTTCTTCTTCTGCCTCGCCTCCTTTTTTTTCGCCCGCCTTCTGCCCCCCGTCGTCTTTCCGACTGCCACGACCCCTCGGTCACTTACCTGGTGATATTGGAACGACCGCCGAATTACCGATAAATAACTGCTTATTGAATTATCGTTGGGCATTCCAGTCGCCGCAAGTTACGCGCGATATCGGTCTCTGGTGTTGCGTCGTCGATTCGATTTTGATATTGCTGTACAGGCGCTCTCCTCGCGAACCTCTGGCAAATTAAATGAAATTTAAAAGCGTTTCGAATGGGGTGGCTGCTAGGACGATAGTCGCGCGCTTCAGTTCCGAGTGAAATATCGGATGTTCTGGGTTAGGGTAATCGAGTTGGTCAATGGCTAAGACGATTTCTTCAAATAACCCCGAGAAATTCTTCCTCTGAAGTGTAATATGTATTTGCACTTGAAAAATGTTTCGATATTTTTGCTATTTAGATACATGGCTGTTCCATAGTGCGTTGATTTGGATCGACCAACTGTTCCCTGTTGGCGCATAAAGCTCGCGCACCAGAGACTTGCTGTCGTTGCGAAAATTTTTACTTTATATCAGAGTAATGCTACCTTCTGGCGGTCTGAGGGTATTTACCGAAGATGCACGAGCGTAGAATACACGTGGCTTATATAGTGGGCCAGTAGGTACGTACCAATATGATTCGTATACATTATCCTATGTATCTCCCTCTCTCCAATATATACCTCGTCCTTCTTCTCGCGTGTGTGCACGTATAAGGACGCTTCCACACGCGCCACCCTCCGAATACGTGCCTGTTATATATCGAGTTCGAGAAGTTTGAGACCATAAAGAAAGATTCACGACGACGAACGGTCCATTATTGAGCTGGTGAAGCAAGGGAAAGTTTTCGAAGAGGTAGCAACGTGTCACGACTTTTCTTTAATGGCTTGATAGCTGGAGAAACGCATATAATTGTCGAAAAGTCTGTTTTATAATTTCGTACCGTGACAAAGTGCGAGACTTTCGACGTACTTCGAAGTCACGCTCTCAGAAAGGATTGGATGAGAGGAAAGAATGTCTTCTAATAATTCTACGTTGAACTTACTTCCCTGGATGATAGAATTTTTCTCATTACTTCCTCAGAGCTTCTTGAATACTAAATTTTGACGCATTTCTAACGACCTCGTTGCATCACCTGATATTCAGGATGAAATTCATCTAACTACGAGAGGTGATAGTCTGAGCATAGTCGAGTGCGCGCAAGGGGCAGGAAAGATGGGCCGATGTTTCACACTCCATCTCCTGCCACTCATGGATCGTCTGTTCCTTCCTCTGGCGGCCAACCGGTGTTGGGTTCTCGGTACTAGCTCGTCTCTTTTTATTTCCCTCTTCCCTTATCCCTCTGCCTCGCGCCAGCGTGGAAGCCAGACACCACGTGAACATCATTTCCCAGCAAAATAATTTATACTGGTTCATCGAATGCCTCGATGAAGCAGGCAATTGAGCGACCTACGAGTCAACGCTCGAGGAATCATTCATTCTAACGGATGAAACGCGATGAATCGGTCAATCACGACGATTCAACGGGGCCTGTGGAGATCTCCCCGACTAATCGATACTCGAAATCGTCGATCGAAGACCGCCTCGCTTTTGTAGTGGTGTATAACCTAGCGTTAATCGACCTTACCGCGGGAACACTTTGCAATCTATTTGTTAAAACGATGCGAGCCCCGCAAATGACCGGTATCGGTCAATATATCGAATTACAGAGACAACCTGGACGCATGACGCATCGGGGACACGTTATCGAGTTTCCCTTCCAGCTTATTATCGGGCATCGATACAGATACGTGATTGCGCGTTCGTTGAAACGAAGCTCGATTCATTCGCGGTTACCATTGTCGAATTCGGCATGTAATTTTGATTAAGCGAAACACATTGAAATGGAACTACGAGGCGTGGAAAGAACACGATCGAGGGATGATCGATCTCTGTACGAAGTAACTGCTAACACAACTGCTGCGAATTGTTTCCGCTTCTGTTGCTTTTTCCACTCCCCTACCAACTTCTAGCTCGCTTGGATTAATCGCGGAGCAGACGTTAATAATTTTAGACGTTTCATTATAAAAGCTGCTCAGCAAGGGATTTTTCTGGGCCACAAAATCTGATTTCCATGCTAACATTTGTATTTAACTTTAGTCTCTCTAGAGAGGGAAACGGTATACATTAAAATGGGCTGTGGATTACTTGAGTACAAGTGCACTGAGGTACACGTTAACTTGAGTACGTATGTGCTCAAGTGAACCTCTACTTAAGGGTATGTGTACTTGAGTACACACGCCCCTGAATACTCATGTACATCAGGAGGATTGGGCTCGCAATCACTCCCAGAGGGAGCTTACGTGTATCCACCCACGAGATCTAAAGAAAATGAATTTCTATTCCACTCGACTCTCCCTAGCTTCAGAGTGTCGAAGTAGGATTTCTATCCGACTGGATTCGAGATATCACCGATTTATTCGAATTGCTTTGAACTTTCAGTCGGTGGGTGTAACTCTTGAACTTTAAAGGGGGGAGGCAGAATTCGTTCTCAAGTTCGTAATTTAAATAAAATCGTAATCTTGATGGCGAGGCCGCCTCTCCAAGTTGGGCCATGCCGGAATATTTTTGAAAAGTATGGAGCAACTGCCAAGGGAATATATTATGGATAAATGTGACAGCAAGCTTTTCAATATAAATTCCAATCGAAGATAGTGTTCTGATTCATATAAATCTGCGATCGCGCTTCGCGATCCGTTACAGAATAATATCCCACTGATACGTTGTAGAGCAAATGAGATTTATGAGTCCGACGTTCAATATTTACGCGCGCGTCGATCGAAGTAAATCTGGCCGATATAGTAAAATACATCCACTGGTATAATAAGCGCAATTCATCACGCGGCTAGTCAGAATCGATCCAGAAGTCAGTCGATTGGAAGAAAGCTCGTTTATAAAACCGAGTCTGAGGGCCAGTGTACTCGATACCAGAAGAGAAAAAGAGGAAAAAAGTAGCGAGCGGAAGGAGAATGCTGCCATGACGGAAACTCGATTATCCGACATAATACTTAAGATTCTTCGACTATCGGGCAACGCTTTCCAGCAAAGAATTCAAATAATTCGTCTACAAGAGAACGGACGCGCCATTTTCGCCCTTTCTTCCACTCCGTAACTTTTCTCGCCGAGACAGCTTGGCAGATAAGTACAATTAAAATTAAAAAGTAATACCGGCAGCCGTCTTCTTTCTTCTTCCTTCCATTCTGTTCCGTTTCTTTTTACTCCTTCTCATTAGCGAGCTGAACAATGAAGGAGGCAACAGCCTGCAATAAACACTTCTGAAATTGGTTATTTTCCTAGGCGCCTTGACGAAGGTAATTGTGCGTCAACCGCAGAGATTACCATCGTTATGATTGCTCTTTGTTTTCGTGCTTTCGTGCTTGCTCTTTTTCCACCGACCCAACCTTCCTGCGCAACTTCTTCATCACTTTTCCGTTTCCTCGGCCTTGCTCCGTTTTCGAAGCTGACGCCTCGCATTCCTAAGGAAATCTCTATTGACTGAACGGCAGGGTTTCCCACCCAGTTCTTCGCTATCAAATCTCTCCCACCGAGGAGTGAAATGCAATGTATTCTGTTGTTGGCTACGATCGTTTCTCTCGGAAATTCCTCTCGCTTTTAGCCATCAAAATGGCAAATAGCTTCTTAGATTACGTTTCTGTGATTCCGCCGGTCGTAAAGGGTTGACTACAATGAACACGACAATGGACGCCCTCGCGAGCATCGGGGCAATTAATTAGAACGGCCGTAGAAAAATCAAGCTGGTTGCTCATTTGCAACAGAATAGCGAGCCGCACGGGCAGGGATCATTTGCGGTAGTCCCACGAACGGTACAAGCTGACGCGCATCTTCGCGAAAGAATTCCTCGTGCAACTTGTGATCGCTGACCGTGGACCGCTTATTAAACCTCCCCCGTGATGTATAATGTAGTTACAGTAATTAGAATACGAATGAGCTTCCCTCCGCCCCGTTGCCCCGATATTATTGTGCCGTTCCGACTCTGCTTCGTCAGAGTAAAAAGGTTCTTTATATTCAGCCCGCTTTCAAAAAGTAGGTTCGCCTGGTGGGAGCATAAAGGCGGAGCGGAGTAGCAAATAAGTGCGTTTATTATGGCGACGTTTTACGGTACGTTTAAAGACGATGACAATTTAAAATTAGTACCGTGGCTTACTGGGGAAGCGTAACTTCGCGAAAAGTAATTACGGCGAGAAAAGGAGCCGGGTGAGTTGCTACAAACGCGGCCGCTCCCATACACACGGACGCGGTGTGTACACAGAAAAATTCACGTTCAAAGCGAATCGCGTATTTGCGAAAAACAAGGAAAAATGAACACCGCTGCGGCGGGGTAGTAAACTCTACCGTCAGGCAAGGAGGAGCAAAAAGGATAGCACAGGGAACAAGATTTAACGACATCTACGGTACCCACTTGGTTCCATCGCGCTAAAAATATCGGGTAACGCGCTCCGAAACTCGATCTTCTTATCGCGACTCGAACTGCCTTAACGAACATGATTGCAACAGATGAGTCTCGAAGAAAGCGAGATCGAATGCAAGTTGCTGCAGTATAGGGAGCCTGTCCGAAGTATGCGAGGGCGATTCATTAATAGCCAGCGTAAAAATTGGGATGCTGTCCCTGGCTCATTTGCAAAGTATCCTGCTTCTTCCCACATTTGCCCTCTCTCTACCCTCTGCGCGCGGATCATTTGCAGCGCGCAAAACTGCTTCGACTTGGTCTTACTGGTCTCGCAGCGCGGGAACACGGGGCAAGTGGAGTGAGAAGGTGTTGCGAGCGAGTAGAACTCGAATAGAACGGGTTCGATGAAGAGAGGGGCAAGGGAGGAGAAAGGGAAACAGAGAAAGAGAGGCGAGATGGAGGGCTCATCAGTTAATGGAGGCCGCAATTAATAACGCCGCAGTCGTTTATCACTCCGATCCGCGACTTATCCTCGTGGTGCCTCGCTGCCAGCCAGCCGGGGGTCTCTTCCACCCTCTCGTTCCCTCGGCGCGATCAACCGACTCCTTGATCCTGCGACACCGCGCTTCCCAAAGCGTGCGGCTCTGTGAAGCAGCCGCGCTTCCAGTCCCGCCACCAGTGCTCTCCAACGCGCTCCCGTAATGCACTGCCGAGACTTCGCTCGGGGAGGAAGCTTAGTAGAGCGGAAGACGAAATATAGGGCCGCGGAACGAGGTGGGTCAAAGGTGAAGTCGGAACAACGCTAGCTGAACCACTCCAATCTTGCGTTTCTGCGGAATAACGTGGCCGCGGCTGGTTCCTACGATTTTATCGCCTTCTTAGAACAGCCATATCGGCATTCTGACGGGGAAGGAGTTCTCTAGAATTTTCAAGGTTTACGAGCTTGGCAAGATCCTACTGCCTCGTTCAGGATCATATCCGAATCTTATCAGAAAAGTAGGTGGAGCTCCCTGCATAGATTCCATGCATAGATGCCACCTTCGACGTGACATATGCATTATGTCGGAGTTGGTGAATCCTTCCAATTCGCGGGGATCGAATTATTCAAATCTCGCGGAGCTCACCGTTGAATTCGAGTGATTGAATTTAACGATCCTCGAACGGGACAGGAGGTTAATATTTCTCTTCTTGTAGGAGACACGCGTGCACGATCTTGAGAAACACCGCGGGCCAGAATCTTTTGAGACTTCCTGTAATATCGATGTTGCCGGCGAAATGGTCGGCTGAAAGGTTTGGAATCGTCTGGCCCCTCTCGAGGGCGTACTCGACGTTCGAATTCCTATCGGAAGAGCGGTCAGGAAGAAGGAAGACGGAATACGCAGGACGGAAGGGACCACGGGCGGGTTAAGAGGCGTGGAACGAAGGGAGAATACGAAGAGGAGCCGGGCTCTTCGCTAATTAAGCGATCGCATTGATTCGTAACGGAACGAAGCTTTGCATTTGCATGCCTGGCTACCACTGCGTTGCTCCCCGATCGTCGTTCACCTTCGCGTTCGATTCTCGAGTGGTTACTCCATCGAGTTTAACGAACGATTTCACGAGAATCTCGGACTATCGGTATCACTCAATGCCGCTGACTGCGCATCCAGGAAGATCAGCCGGAAGCTTGTCTCGTTCTTCGACATTGACTCAAGGACGATTAGCGGGAACTGAAACAGAAGTTTTAGATGTCAAGCATTTATAACTTACGAGTAGAAGAATTACTAAATCGAGGGTTTGGTCAGAATAGACGACCTTCTCTATCACTTGCTATAGGTCTGACAAAGTATTTCCTAATCTACTGATTAACGCAGGCTAATATAGTAGAACTACCACTGTATACATAGTAACTCATTCTACGATTGTCATTCGATGAATAACACGCTGAAAATTTTGAAGTACGATGAAGTAGATCGTGTCAGACCATAGTCAGACAAAACAAGTCCCGAGAGATGCATCCCAAGGCGCATACGTGGGTAGTAGATGGACACCGTAATGCGAAACAATGATATTGATTAACGGCCAGGAGTTTTGGAACGCACCGGACCAAGCGTGTAGCAGCTGACAGGAATACGACTTTCGATGTTACGAATTCATTCCTGCCGCGTAAATCGTATGTTACAAACGCATTGTTGTCGGAGGGATTCTTCATCTTGTTCGAGCGCGTCGTGTGTTGCATCGATTCTATATACGAAGACACGAATATTATTTTTCGAGCGTAGAATGTTGTACAGCTCTCACGACGACCGTTCCATTTTTCATCGCTTATAGAGGGAACTCGTTCAAGTAAATTTAAATTCCTGTTCTGATAGCGACTCTTCCATTATGAAGAGCGCAATCGTGCAAATCAATTATGGATCTGGCAGGTGCATGTTCTCCAAACGAGGCACAAGTTTTCTGTTGGTAAACGCGTGCTGACCGAGTTCGCAAGTATCGAAGAAGATTTAATGGAGACCGTAGGTTCGAGCGTCAGGAGGTTCCAATTAAAGGGATCTACGCTGGCGACGGTCACGATAAGGATCGAGGGTCGCCATCGAGCTGGCTTAAGAGTCCGAGTTTGCGCTGTCGGTGTCCCGGAAGTGGCATCGCCGAATCGGGAAGTTTCGGCTTGTTCCTTTAGGATTCAGAGCGGATCGACTTCCACCCTCTCTTCGGCGAAACTTCGAGGAGGCGGTCGGCTCTTTCAACGCTGTGCCGATCGTGTCTTCCCTTTCGACGTGCGAGGAATCGAAGGCACTTAAAGAGGAGCGAAGAGGTCGAATTAAGACCTAACCGAGTTTGCGCGATGAAACATTGAAACTGGTTCGAAGCGTGTCAAAAGCCGCGCGAACGTCGCGACGCTGCCTGACGATCCCACCGTGTGGTTGCCGCTCAATTATCAATTAGTCACGTTCCACGGTGCTTATCAGCGTAAGAAGCTTTAATAGCGCTTCCCTCGACCGCCTTCGTTCCATCATCGCCTCTGTTGTTCGACGTTGCGAATGTATCCGCTTTTTACCGCTTTCCGAGTTCTTTCGTTTAGCCTCGGCTGTTTTCACGCGGCTGCATCGATCTCTTTTTGCAGCTCGTCAAGGAAGGCAGATCATGATTCCGCCGTGTTGCGCGCTCTCGCATATTGAGACGTAAAATCGATAAGTTTTTGCGCCGCTTACTTAACCCGCCGCGCTCGAGAGAGCTCGGCAAGGAGGCTCTCGGCTCGGGGGCGACCGTATAACAGAAGCACCGGGTATTTATGTGTCTGCGACGTCGATACGAGAAGAAACTGCACCAGGCCCCAGTGTACACGTCAGGAATCGACGATCGAGAGAGCAGCGCGGAGATCGAGGCGAGCGAGCAAGCTTTCACGTGCTGGAACTGGTTCCCGGCGTAGCGCGCATTATCCACGTCGCGCGCGATTTACGATTCGCAGCCCTGTCTCGAGATTATTGACAAGAAAATACGAACGGCGCTTTCCACCCTGATTATCGACCACACGTAAATGCTTGTAATTGACGAGCCTGGTGTCGCGTGATTCATGTTTTCCGAGGGACTGCTTCTAATCGTGTTCGTGAACATTCATCAAAATGTTTTAGAGGCTTCCTTTATTTAGGGACACTCCGTGCTTCCTACCAACTTTATTCTCTCTGCTACTCCGTAACAGATTTCAATGAATCATCCGAGAACGTTTCCTATAGTGTAGAATTCGCGCGGCTGGAGGGTGTTGTGCCAGAGTGATCAAAGGAACCGAGGGGTGCGTGTAAATTTTCGAACTCAATCTGCAGGACTCGGAACTACTCTGAAGCCTGCTTACCATTAAATGAGGGAAAAGGTGGATCGATCGTTGAATTTCACGCACGCATTTTTCAACAACCGAAGATCAAGGTAGCCCCTCTGTTTCGGAGCTGTTTATCACTTCGAATGTTTATATCTCGTTCCTCCTCTTATGCATACGAGTGCCACTCGGCAGCAGTTAATAATCCATCCGTACAGATTGGAAATTGATCTCCACCCCTGCCTGCCCCTTCGTTCCTTTTCTTTTTCTCGCGTGCACCCCTTGTTATCGGTTTTCGCGCAGATTATGGAAGCCGCACGAACTTACGCTTTCCCGACTATCGGGCACTTGACTCCGATTCGAGAGATCGATCGCTGGAACGCCTCGTTTGTTCTGACAGCCTCGAAACAGGGGAGGAAAAAATCAAATCGCCGGGAACAAGAGACGGAGTGGAGGAAGAAGGGGAGAAGGAGGAGGAGGAGGAAGATATAGAAGCAAGTTGGGTGCACCCTTGCGCCTCGTGTTAATTCTAGCCTTTGCCTTCCCCAGTCGATATGCGCGGACAGGGAGATTAAAAGGAAAAAACAACTGCGAGGGAAGGGGATGGGGAGAGGGGATGCAGTGGTGCAGAAGGGGAGACAGGGAGGAACGGAGAGGCACGAAAGAAGACGACGAGAGAAGGAGAGATCGGCTTTCATGCCAAGCGGCAGTAAATTTGCACCGTCGCGACGTAGAAGCGGGCGATTTCTTTTGCACCTCGCCCTTAATCTGCGCATCTGACTACCTAAATTGGCTTGAGCAAAGCTAATCTCGACGGCGTTATCAATTAGCTGCACCACAGATAAACCGGCGGGGGCCCTGCCTGCCCGTTTCGCGTATTCTTAACCTTCGAATCTTGGCTACCCTCTACGAAAGTAATCGACCGATTCTGTGATGCGAAGAGAGCGGTCGCGTCGAGGAACAGTTTCTCGTGTCTGACATCACGGACATAATCTACTGTGGCTTTTTGGGAGCTTCCGAATTCTCACTCAGAAGTACAATCTTTAGTTCAGTCATGTTCCAATACTTACACTCTAATTACAGGATACTCCATACGCAATTATGTACACATATTCCGAAAAATTTAGTACACATTCTCAGAAAGAAACACCAGACTGGATCTTATTGACTCGATAGTGACTCATATCCATCGCTACTTGGCTGCATTGCAACCGTATCTCTCCTGAAGTCCAAGCTTCAGCGAGCAGGATAAGATATCAGCGAAGTCATAAAGCAGTACTTCGCGAAGGGGCTCAGACCCAATGAACGCAGCAAATATATTTTTATCTATTCACGAAAAAGTTCAACCGAGCCGCCAATTAACGGTCTTTTGTCCCCGGTCAGACCATCCTTGGGAATTTTTTATTCTCCTAGACCTCGTGACGAGACCCGTGATCTATGAAAGGTCGGTGACTCAGGGCAGTCTTGAACCAGTGAGAAATATCGGTTAACACTTCCCGGCACGCGAAACGATTATCGAAATCGCGTAGCAGCGGTCGTCGTTCTCGAGACCGTTTCTCGAAGTTGGCGCACATTCCGGCCGAATCTCGGCTGTAATCTCGGCAGAATAAATCTAGTTAGTTCCTTAGATTCGGCGCGGCACGGTGGAAGCCGGGGTATTAATTTCAAGGTGCGTCGCTGTTAGTCAGCTCGCGTTACGCTCGGAATGAATGGTAACCGCCGGTATTAATCGTTGTATCGCACGCGAAAAGGGGTTAGCGAGTGAACACGAAATTAACGCGAGTCGATGCCGATTATACTTACCGATAAACCTGGATGGTGGGTTTTTTCTGCAGCCTATCCACGCGGGATCCGTGACTCGTGCACGTTTACGAGATAATGCTGGCTCGCCGCGGTCGCGTTTCCACCGTGATAAGATCTCCCATCACGTGTTAAATATCCGATTTATTGCCTCGTTTCTGCCACTCGTTCGAACGGCGAAGCGGCTGAACGCGCGCGCCCTCCCAGATGAGGAACATCTCCTGCAGAGGCGAGCTATTGCCAAATCCAAGACACGTCGTCTTTAACGTAGGTGCCCGTTTAACGATTCCTCTGATCCTGTTCAAACGGGCACGCTTTCGTTTCAGCTTATTGCGTCCATCGGAGCCCGCCTCGTCGACGTCGCCGCGAAACGGGAAAACTTGCGGCGTCGAATGGCCGCTCCTTAACAACGGAACAACAGGCATAAAAGGAATATCTCGTATCGTCGAAACTCCGAAACCGAGCGGTAACTGTTTCGCGGCAACTGCAGCCGTAACTCTATTCAAACTGCAGTTGCCGTTGGAATAACCCTCCGAGACTTATCGTACTTGAAAACTGACACTAATTAACCCAGCAAGATCATAGGCAACGATAGTCGAACTATCTAACCTGGCTAGCGAACGAAAATTACGCTCCGAGCAGAGTTTCGTGTCATCGTGCCGTGCTCCCTATCGCCGTCGCAAAAATCCCCTTATCGCTGGCCCCGTTTCGCCAGACGAAAATTCCATTGGCCGCGGATCCAACCGCGCGTCGAGCATGCGGAAGCCTCTGGGCGAAGGTGGTTCCCCGAATCCTCGAGGAATGAAGGATATTCGAGAAACGCGCGCCTCCGAAGTTTCCCAGTTAGCGAGTTAGTTGAACGAGAAAGTCGCCTCTTCTCCCTTCATCCAGTTACCCACAAAACGAACGCGATACTGCATTCAAGCGAGGGGTATCCGTGAGGAATCGCAATTCGTCATGCTCGAACGACTTCTGGAGGTTACGAGCGCATGGACAGTCGGTGAATTAATAAACCGAGACGCGCGCGCATCGTTCGCCAGTGCAGTCGATTAAGGCTTATTTGCACAGTGTGTCGCGTATGGACTCGATCACCGGGGAATTGCTCGGACACCGTGAAACTTTCGTTCTTCGAGCTCCTTCTGACGATCCAGTTGGGTCTTTGTCGAGAAATCGGCGGACTAGTTACGTGCGTTTAACTCGAGATAGTCGCTCTTCTTTTTCGTAATCGAACCGGATCGCTCGTAATGTCTGAAACGTCAGTAGTCATTTTTTACGCTATCACAGTGTTGAAACTCTGGCTGAAGTTCACTCTTCTGTTGATATTAATCTCCGGTCGCGGAAGCAAAGTGTTTATTACGCAATTGACGGCTCGCGGTCGATTTAAATTTTTAAAACGTGGGAGATAGGTTCGTTACGTTGGTCCATCTTCTGGGTTAAATTGACGTCGAAGTAAATAACTGGTACAATGTCGATAGACCTATGCGTCATTTCACGCATTCTATCCCCTGATTGTTACTCGTGCTTTGCTTTTTACTCGCGAGTAATATCGCGGAGCTTTGACGAAGCCAGTAATGATTCACCCATTAAACGCGTTAGCAACACGTTTATCGAACATCACAGCGAGTTAAGTACAGGCTCGTGCTATGTGGCGATAAACCTGTTACATATCGTGGTGCCTTTTCTTTCCCATTAACTGCTACACCACCGCGAAATAGGAATTGGAAAATTAGGATTAGGCTTTAATCCATTGGCGGTATAATCGGCGTTGGTTTTACGCATGAACTATTCACGGCGCAGGGCGTTTCGGGAATCGCAATTTAGCCCCACCGCGCTCTGATGCTTTGCCATACATTAAACGGGTCGTTCTTACGCGGGCTCGTATATATCTCTGCGAAATTGGAAGTGGCACAGACTCGGTTGAGTGATCTACGAGCACTCGACACGCTGCGAAGCAACAAATGCGCCTCGCTACGATTTCACAGCGGGTGCTACGTCGTACCGGCGACAGCTTGCCTTTTCGTTTCTCTTTTGTACGATCGCGAGAGTTATCGACGAAATTCGCCGACATGCTCGTCTCCCGATCCCGAAGACGCGTCTCGATGATTTTCCTCGTCATCTCCGATACGGACGACGTATCGTATCTCGAAAATTCTACTCCCTCCTCTCCTCGAAGGACGATCTGCACGTTATCACCCGAGCGGTACTTGGCCGAACGATTCGAGCCGGTTGCGTGTCAGCTATCGCGATACTGAAGAAATTAATTACCGGCGAGATGCATCGGGCGAATGCGCGCAAATAAAACGACGTTATCAAACGCGACGGTCGACTCGCTCCCGGATAAGGAGCATCGCCAGAGCATCATCGACGGGACAAAAAGATGATCGATTATTCGGCGTGGCCACTTTGCTGCCGGCACTGGTAAACTGGCTCGGGAATCGTCGGCAGATAAAAATCACGGATAAGAGGACACGCGTGAGACCGAATTCGCCGATCGGTAGTGATGCGCGTCCTCCTCCCATGTCTCTCCTCTTTGCCCCATGCACACCGAGCGAATTCCGTTTTAATTGGCGCGATTCCGGCAGCCCGTTTCGCCTGGAATCTCTTACGTCAAAATACTTAATTGCATGGCTCTTTTCCATTCCTTTATCGGCGTCTACATTGGGTCGACAACCTCGTTGAATATTGATGAAGTAGGAGGTACCTGAAAGTAGACATAGAAAAAGTACGATGACCCTTCCCTTTCGAGGATTCGAAGTTTCGTATTTTGTTTAAGCAGGCTGCGACCTATGAGGTCATCGCCACTTAGTAGATTTCATTTTCATATCAGCCTGACGGTTTCCAGTAGTCGCGCGTGAGAATCGCGACCTGCGTCGCGCGAGCAGAAGAGCTCTTTCACCAGCGCAATTTTAACGCCACGGGGAACTTTGGAAACGTTTCACTGTTGATATTGCCAGATCTCGTGCACGTTGAAACTTACGGAGGAGCCCCTCCGTTGGGGGTAGCGTGACACGGCGTCGTAAGGTTAAGCACCGCTGAAGCCAACCGTTAGCCTGGCTTTCGCCTTCATGCTTTGCCTACTTTTCATTACGTACACAACCCTCGCCTATCTGGCCAGGATCTCCGAGTTTTTTGCATAACGCGATTACGGTCTTTCTGCGAGCGCGTGCTTTATTAACGCGGCATCGTTCGATCGTGCTGCCGCTAGTTCACTACCAGAAGGAGACTACTATCTCTGCGAATTATCAGATTCGAAGGTGGGTGGCGATGTACGAGTTCCACGTAACGAAAACTTGCATTTTACGGTCGCCCTATCGAGCGTGTAAAGAGCGCCCCGTAAAACCACGCCTGAAGGATATTATTAACAAGGGAGTCAGTGATCATGCAATCGATAAACTTGGAACAAGACGTTGGGGAACTTATTTCTTCGATTTTTAGTCACTTTCAGAAGATACTATTTTATCTCATGGCAGTTCAGTTTTTCACATTTTATAACAAGGTAGTTCGAACACCTGGGTTAACATGTCCGGTATTCATGAATCAAATTCAGCTGAAACAATCTCGGTACATTTATTCAAAGTATGGTAGGGGTATCTAGCAAATTGTGCAACGAGCACCTCATTATATATTACCCACTCCAAAAGTCCTCCGCTTGGTTTATGGTCATAAATTTTTTCACTTGCAGATACGTTGATTCAGCTCGCTCATTTCCAGGTTCGAGCCCACCTCTCGCTAATTCATTAAAACGTTTACAAGAGCTCGGCCGATATACGCCCGCCAAGTTGTCGTTCTTAATTCACTTATCCTCACCCGTTTCGTTCCTGCACGAGCATCGCTCGCGTGCACGTTACACGTTTTTTCGCGTGTACGCGTGTGTACACGTCGCTCCTTGTAACATACGCTTGATGCACGATATCGAGCCTGGAACAGAAGTATGGAAAATGTGTGTTATAAATGGGCACGCGAGAAAAGTTTTAATTATTGTAATAACCTAAAGAAAAATGAGAGTACCGTGTCACTCCCATAATTCATGCTTGTCGGTTTGAAATTTTCTAAAGGATTCAGGGTCAGCTTTTTACGTTCTCCATAACCAGAGATGGTATGAAACCTACTTTCCACTGCCCACAACTAAACCTCTTGTTCCAGAGGAACAAGATTAGGTATTCGAAATACCTAATATCGAATTACAATAATTGAGAGACAAGAAGAGACGGGGGCATCTATCAGAGTAGAACGTGTTCTAGCGCACCTACGCGTGCAATGTCATTACGTCCGTATAATTCTCGCGTGTGCACTTTCCCGCGACGTTAGACTCAGCTAATGGCCATTGCTCGAAACGCGAAATGCACTCGGTCTCATTTACCTCGTGCTGTAAAGGCTATCTCGGAGCGCTTCACCGCGTATCGCTGACCTTATAACCGCCCGCTTCACTGTTCCCTCGAATTCCCCTTGGATTATACTGCTCGAGTTAAGCAGCCCCTTTTTTCCGTTCCTAAGGATCCCAGATCGAACAAATTTCTCGCCCCTCCCAACTAATTTTTTGCCTCCGCGGGCCGCTTAATCATCGACAACGCGGCGAACGCATCCTAACGTCGGCAGCCCTTGCGTTGACTTCTCCCTCTAGTCTAAGAGGAGATTAATCTGCTGGCTGGCGATGTTGTACGAGGGAACGGTACGCTCCTTCCGAGAAGCTCCCTCTACACGCGTACGAGTCCCAGCTCGACGGGGACGCGTGTCGAGAGACTCGAACTGTCGGCACGATCGCGAATGTTATCGCGGAAGGTGTTCCGGATGCTTCTGCCGACGCTGCACCGACGACAGGTGCAGCCTGGCCGAAGATGCTCGAGCAGCACGAGGTATGCGTTGGGTACTGTACGCTTCATTAACCGGCTTGTTTTCGTTCCCGTCGAGGTTGTTCTGACGCACCGCATCGACGCTCCCTGGAGCACGAAGACGAAGATGACACGAACTTTGTTCCGCCTATACGCGCCAGTCCCTGTAAACGTCTCGGAGAACAGCCCTGCCACGGCTACTTGGAATGTAATTGCGTCGTTCGTGCGCGATTACGCGATCAGCTCGAGATAAAGCTGGGATGAAGCCGTTTCAGGTTTCTGACTTCATGCGCGACCATTTTTTTAACGTGTTCCTGATTAGAAGCTAGATTCTGTTTCGATTCTGCGAGATAAGGTATCGAGGCAACGTGTGTAGAGATTATCTAGGGAAAATTGGAAGGTGTTTAGAAAGACTAATAGGTAAGCGAGTACATAACTTGTTTCCTTATCAGTTACAGTAGCGAGTAAGTTTCTGGTTAGGAAAATCTGGTTAACGATTTATCCATTTCTCCGTAAAGAAGGTTGAAAGCGGACAAATGTGGACCCAGCGAGGTTACAAGCGTTGAAAGCATTTGTCCCTGAAACACTTCTCTAATGAAATGAAAATACAAGGACTTGAGGAATAAAGCCGGAGAGCGTGGAGTAAGAAACGTGAACAGAAAGCGAGGGAAAAGTTCATGTCGGTCACCGAGCACCGGTTGACCTATAGCTATTAGTCACCCGTTCTTCTCTTTTTTCTTCTTCTGACTTCCGATTCTAGCTGCAATCACTACGTAACCCATCCTTCTAACCTCTCGCTTTCCCGCTTTTCTCGTCCTCCTTCGACAAATATAGCACTCCGCCTTTATCTCGTTCGCGTTACCGCTTCCCCTCACGCGGGAATGGTTCGATTACTCTTACACGGCGCTTACTATCTTATTCTCAAGCCGTTCCTCTTCTCGCCTGTTCGTCATTTCGCACCGAAATGTTCCGCCCGATTCCTCCTTTTTCCGCTCCTTTCCGCTCCAGGCCACTATTTCATTCCGAGGACGACGTCTGTCTCTCCTTACTTGCTCGTTTCTTTGCCACTTTCCTTCCCTGTCGGAGCAGATTGCTTAAAGACTGCGTTTCAAAGGTTAAAGATGTTGAAATTACCGTTATTGTATCGTTTGAGAGTTGAGGGAACAACAAGAGACGCGGCGAAGCTTGTGTGGCAACATGTCTGACATATTACGTTCGAAGTCACTTAAAGCAGAGAAACGTAGAAAGCAGACGTAGACGCACTTTGAGTGGCTTCCGGAGAAAGAGATACTAAGCGGTTTCTTTAGTGCCTGAAGCCTGTGTAGCACTATGCCCACGAAGTTCATTCGGCGGAAGTCAATTTTTCAAGAGGCAACCGCGTCCTATTCTTACAGTAGATACGGAACGGTGGTATACAGCCGCGGCGCATTCCCCTTGAAAAGCAAGTAGAAAGCCCCGGCTCATGAGGACAAAAGTTACTGTCGCGTCGTCGTCTTGAAAGTATTTATACCGGTTGCAAGGGCCGACGAATTTTCAGGTCTGGCCAGTGGGAAGACGAAGCAAGAGTTGTTAGCGCGAGAGCATCTTGCGTTAGAACTTTGTTTCCCCTGGTCGAGCCAGCTGCGAGGACCGGATGGATTCTAGCGAATTGCGGGAGCGACGCGTGCTTCCTTTCGAGCGTTATTCCTCTCCGTCGAGAATAGAGCGGAAGCGAAGAGGCTCTCTCGAGAAAATAAGCGTTATGACGAATAGAGTCCTCCAAGTTTCCCTCGGCAGCGGGTGGACGAAAGTTTGTTAGAAACAACGCTTCCGCCGTGGTCTTTTCTTTTGTCAGAGTAACCACTTGCAAGGACTCTGCAATTGTTTTCGCGAATCCTAACACCAGGACCGAAATTAAAAGGACGAGTTCGCGAGTAGAGTCGCTTGGAGCGGCTAAATACGAGGCCGATGGTTCCCCTCTACCAGCGGCGAGTTTTTCTCGCGCAGCGCGATCTCCGAGCACAGCGGCGCTCCCAGCGGGTGCACGCGTACATTAAGAAAATTACGAGCATCTCTTGCTCATGATCGCGACTGCGAAAGAGCCGCGAGATTAAATACACCCTCGCGTCGGAGGAAGGACGATCGTGCGCGCCGCTCGTGAATCATTTAACTATGATCTCTCGCAGAGCTGCAACGCGTAAGTGATTCGGAGGGAGGCCTCGCCGTACAAATTACGGTGCGCGGCGTGCGCAGAAAGAATGGCCGCGCGCCAAGGGGTTAATTTGACGCGCGGCGACGACGCACGAACAAAGTGTGTTTTATTAATTTACGCGCGACTGGCGCGACCGTGCGCGGCGCTCTCAAAGCAGTCGCGGACGTTCCTTTCGTCCGTGACGTCGGAATAATTTAGCAGCAGGGCCGGGTCGAGCGTAACCGAGTCAACGGCGTGTTAAACGCGCATCGGTGCGCATCCTCGGCGCATCCTCGGCGCATCCTGCTCGAAGCCTGCCGCGGCGTTGTTCTTGTTATTATTTCATGCTTCTTCTCCGCGCTACGCGCGCACGTTTCCCCGCGCTCCACTCTTCGAACCACGTACAGCGGCTGGATTTGACGACGGCTCGTTGCTCCGCGTCGAGTTTCCACGTTCGCGTGTGCACGTACTCGCTGTTCCACTGGCTCCTCTTCCCTTCTTCAGTCGCATCTTTAGCCCAGCTCGCTCTTCGTTCCGAGCGCATCCACCCCCTGCTACCCGGTGACCTCTCGCCTGTCGGTACTGAAACTTACGACGGACGGGGAGATATTCTATTTGCCTCGAAACAGGGGATCGTATCTATGTCCGCCGGTGACGTCTCGCCGCGCATACATATGTAGAAGCGGTGGCAACCACTGTTGCGTGTGTCGCCTGCAGGGCTACACGTGTGTTGCCGGCTATCCAATCTCTCGCTTCTTTCTTCGTACTATTTGTTGCGTTGCTCCTTCTAGCGTCCTCTGAGACCGGTCCCTGGAAGACGACACAGTTCATCGGCAACATCGGTGTCGTAAAGTCTCGAGGGTAGCCCATAAGGTTGTTCGCGATGGACGCTGGATCATACAGGTGTTCCTTTGTAGGTTATTTATCCTTCGCGACCGTGAGATTGATTTCAGGGGCGTTTTATGGAAAATCTTTAGCCTTTGTCCTGGAATAGAGACAACTGTTCAAGTTGGACGTTAGGGAGTTTGTGTTGCGACTGGGTGAAATGAAATTATCGTTTCCTGAAAATTCCTGGCCCACGGATTATTCTGTCTTCATTCTAGTTACATTTCTCTCCGTTTCTTCTAATCATCCAGCGTGCCTTTGGTGCACATCTGCATACACTCCTTGGTAGTTACGTTCTTGATGGCTCTTCAGTTTATGCGAGCATTGAAATTGTGCGGTCTGACGTGGTTGCGCGAGTACGCGGAGGTACTCCTCGTTAGTACACCTAGCTTGTCTAGTTTACGTAGCGAAATATGAAAAGCGAGTATAGCAAAATCAAGGAAGCGTCTGAGTAAGCGAGGCACCTGTCTTACCTTTCTCTCTGTTCGCTTCAAGGGTGCAAGTTTTGGCATTAACGTGGAACATAGAGTTCATGAATGGACTTAGCAATTAGCGTTGTGTCATCCTCGAGGTCCTCAGACAATTCCTCGCGTAAATAACAGATCCATTCTTTTCACGTCGCCTAGGAATATTCTTTGAGCAACGCCGAGATACATTTGCAAGAAGGAAGCTGGTGAAAGTGATTGAGAAGATTTCGTTCAAAGAAAGTCGGACGCGCGAGCGCAGGAAGAGCGGTTTTCATCTCGCACCAGGGAGAAAAAACTAACGACGCCGTTTCCACTCAGTCTGCCGCACTTTCCACGCCGTCCGGCTTTCAAACGTTCTTTCTGCTCCTTTCCTGACGAATTTTCTGGAAGAGATCGCATTTATCTCGTCCCTGCGCGACGTCAAGACGAGAACTGCCACCGGGATGAATACGGGGGACGCATTAACGTAAAACGCTGACCACGTCATCTTCGATTACGAGTGGACACGTTCGCCAGGGGATCGTTTTATAAGGGACGAATGGAGGGGCTTGATCTTGGGAGGAGCCGCCTCTTCTTCGTGGACGTCGATGCAGTGACAGTCGCTGTACGACGGACCAGAATAGAGACGTTTCTTGTTGGCAGGGTCTCCGAGGATGGAAGGAGTTGGAGAGGGGGGAAACGTTTAGTCCTATTAATCACATTATCTGAGCTTCAAGGTTTTGTTGTCTTGCGCTCGCCGACCATGACTGGTCCCTGGATGCTTCAGCTCCCGAGGCAAATGGTTTTCTCTTAGAACTACATCTCGGTGGAGTGCGCTTCTTGTCAGCGCTGCTTCCACCATGAGTCAACGTTCCATGCGTCTCTGAAGCTCGAATTGTATTTTGAGAGAGCATCGCGTTTTAATGCGTACTCTTTTATGAAATACCCTCGAAATTGGGATCGTCTTAAGACACTCCAAGCTGTTCCCAATCTTCTGAAAAGCCATTCATCTTTAAACGCGTTCCGATTCAGTCCCATTCGAATCTACATTTACACGTACACTCCTCCTACCTACTCCGAACGGAATCGCTATGTACAGAAGCCCTGAGACACATTTGGCCACAAGGACAGGGTACATTCGTATTCATACGGAAGGCCGTACTGAACCTTAGAGGGTGCACGTAAGTACCCCCGTAAGTTAGGGAGTTTGCAGAAGGTAGAATCAGTTGCGGACCGTAGCTCGGTGGAGGAGACAGAACTCGGTTTGATATATGGTTACAAGTTCTCCTCCAGTCGAGGAAGTGCGAACACAATCCAAGCGCAATTCACCCCTCCTCCTCTGTCGACCTTCTGCCCCTCGCTTCTGCTTCGTCTCTCTTTTCCTGGTCACTTCAGCAGGTCTAAGGACAACGAAACAAGAGTTGAAATGGGTGAACAATTTTGTATGTCATTTGTCACGAAAACATACCGAATATATAGTTCAAATTCGTCGACAAAATATTCATAGCGAAGTAAGGAGCAGACTCGCCTTCAGACATCACCGTTTCCTGGACTCCTCCACTCCTCAACTGCAGTTCCCCTATAAGCGTCGGTGCAATTTTCTCTCGCGAAAGTTAAAGCGTCGAGAATCCCAGGCGAAGGAGCCGAACTTTCCACGTTGGGAACCGAATTTGCGAGCGCTTAACTCGATACGATCGGCTAATAGATTATCCGCCGACTGATAAGTGACGACGCGACGCGACACCGAGAGAAGAGTGTCGCCGAAGCGTCCACAGTTAATAGAGTAAAACCTCGCTGGATATAGAGGCGTCGGGGACAATTTCGTTACGGCGACGCCACTTAATCTCGGGGCTGGTTCATTAGGTGCGATATGAAATTTCGGTCGAGCGAAAGGGGGAGGGTGAAGGAATCGCGACAAACGGGGCACGGTGTTCGGCCAGCAAAGTTACACAGCCAGGCAAGTCGGTCGAGCAAATGAAACTCCGCGAAACTAAACTAATTTACCGAAACTTTTATTAATATGCAACTTGGTCTGGCAGGATAAACAAACCCAGATAACGTTCGGTTAGCTCGCGCGACTTGCGACAGGAGAGGCGACGGTGTAGAAATCGGTGGAACCTATCCACTGGGAGTCTGTGGAGCGGCGCATATTTACGTCGGTTTGTCCATTACATCAGCTTATCCGGAGGCGAAGCGTCGCGGCGTTGAAGCAGCGCTGCTGCAGCGCGGCGACCGGGTGGCGGAACGCGATTCTCGGAAACAGGAACGACGAGCAACGATTTACTCGCATCGAGTGGTTCTCGGTGTCCTCGGTGAACGGCCATAACTCGCTTGTCAATGTTAACCTACACGGGTGTCGACGATATCGAGGCGATCGTTCTATCGACACGGCGCGGTGCATACCTAACGGTCCGACGTTTGCAAGGTACTCGATGCTCCGAACTCGTCCACAGGCAAGATTGAGCGCGCTTGTCATTCGGCCGGCATAAGATTAAGCGCGGTTGTCGTTCAAATTTACAGGAAGATCGATACCAGGCCGAAACAATGGTTTTACGGATGCAACAATATTAAAGCGACGACTCTGGTTAAGGATACTCGAGGATTCAGGACTCGCGGTGATCCCAACTACCGACGTCCTCTCGCGAGATTTATTAAGGACAAGGAAAGTTTTCGGCCGTGTACTAAGCGGAGTTGCATAAACTGTGCCGCGATTCGAATAATTAATTATCGGCACGGATCAGTCATTTTTCACGGGATGGATGGGAGATTGCGCTGCTCTAGACGGAAGAGTTATCGGTTCCACGGAGTGGCTGCCAGTAAAAGCACACTTTCTTTTTGCTCCCGCTCGGCCTTTTCCTTCGCCCTTTTTCAACCTCGCACGTTCCGACGTACACAATGATATCGACGGTAATTAGTCTTCATTGTCCGCCGTTCGATTCGATTCTATTCGATTCCCGTCCGCCGTGGAAAAAGTCGATCGGGGGAGAGAAGTTCTCGAGTAAACACCGGTGTATCCTCTTTCTTCTGTCGCTCTTCCTCGTCCCTCCTTCTCCCTTCGTGCCTTTTTTCTCGGCCCTTCTCCTCTTTCTCCCCCCTTCCCGCCGTCGCCGCCGTCTTTTCTTCTTCGCCTTCTTCTTTTGCATCGTCCTCTTCTTCGTGCGCCATCCTCGTCCGTGGGTGTAAATCTGTCTCCCAGATTAAGTCCGAACCCTGAGTTGTATAAATTGAAGCCGATCTCTCTGCCGGGGCTCCGGAGTAGCTACTCGGGGCCACTTTATTTTCGTTTATTTGTTGTCGGCAAACATGCCCGGTCTTCCTCGCAGCGGCGAGCAACCAGCAACGAGCAACGGGCATCGGCGTTCTGCTCGCACACGTTGCTGCACCACCACGCATACCGTCGGATTCACCAACATCCTGCACTCCGAAACGCGCGCATACAAACAGCCGCGCCTTTATTATGCGCGACAATGTGCGTCAGGGAATCTTTAATACGACGCCGTGAGTACCACGCGCTTGGCCCCCGTGCACGTGTGAATTTTCGCCTGTTCCCTGCTCCGTGGACGGGAGATTGAACATCTCACGACACGAAAGTGGGTTGCCTTGCGGCAAATCTGGCATTTTGTGGATAGCAATTTCGCTGGAGTTAACTGTGCGCTGTCGAGTTACAGAGAACGTTTCGATGGACGTCTCTTCGAGAGCTGATAAAAATGTTTCGCCGACATGTTGAACAGCGCTGCAACAGTGCAACTGAAAATTTACTCGAGGCCACGATAGTTCCACTATTTCATTTTTTAGTATATCGCATCCTGTATTCGTTTTATTGCTCCCAGATGTAACTGAAAGCCGCGCGGGAGGGCGTTAGCAAAAGCAATAACCGCGTATAAATATCGTACCGTGTGACAACGTGAAAATGAATCGCACTCGTAAAAGGGAGACCTAGCAGGTGTGAAGCTAAGACACACAGCTACTGTGAATCAATTTTGAAAGAGAAAACTTTCCATTCTAAGTGCAGCAGTATGCATCGTAAAAGAACTATAATTTTGCATTTTACGAGCTTCATTTTATTTCATATCAGTTCAGAGATGAAACAGAAGAATTTCAACCGCATTCCCCAGCAGCGAAACTCTGTTCCAACACGTGTGACCGCTCCAATACGCCTGTATGTATCGAGTGCGTAGTGAACGAACGCGGTGCTCCGTGATATATCGTTGGGCTGGAAAAATGGTCAGACTGGTCGGGGAACCGGGAGAAGCCGAAATGCAGTTTACGCTTTGGTTGACGACGAATCGCCTTCCCCGGCGTTGGTTGGTTACCGACGCGTTTGTCACCAGATGCACTTCGCGTGTACGCGCAATCGTTGTTCGGGCACCGCACTTCCGTCGAAAACGTGGCTGGATTTCGACCCAGACCGACCAGACCATTTTTGTTCCTATATTTCCGACAGTGATCAAGTCAGCTCAGGCCAGCGTGTCGTGGCGAAGTCGTAAAGGGCTCTCGTCGTTTAGGTAATGACTCGTTGTTGCGTTACACGAGATCCCTGCTATTGGCGTACAGGATTTAACGTTATTCTAACAATCGCATTTCGAGAAAGGAAGAGTCGCTTCGCCCTTTACAATTCAGTTTACGTCTCCGGCGTTCGAGGAACGAACGCAGATGCAAAGACACGGTTCTCGCGAAGCAGCCCTGTTCACCATTTGCATAGCTTATAATAAAAACAAATCCCCGCAACCAGCCGAGTTTCCGTGTACACTCGTTCCACGGAGATCCGTCCAGGTTAAATTCTCTCGCGTCGACTTTACAGCCCTCCCCTCGCCCCTCGGTGCCAGCAAGTCGTCGGTGCTTTCCCGTGTCCTATATTTCTGACTTAACGTCCTGGTATCCCGGGAACATTTTTGGGACGACTTTTCCGTTCGATTCGCGACAGTCTATTTCTACGGGGAGGAATCCGTGAGGCGACGTCTTTTGTGTGGCTATCAGTTGTCGCGACACGGAATCAAGACGCTGAGCGTCGAAAATTCGAACTATGCTTTACTATCAAGCTGTCGCGATCCGAAGACGAATCCAAGACAGAGTTCTGTCGCTGGAATCGACTGTCAGAACGATGGGGCGCGTGCAGCGAAGAGAGACAAAGATCGTCTCGAGTGCAACGCATTCAAGCGGTTCCTCTCAATCTCAGGGCGGAAAAGTTTGGGGCGCAATATGCCAGCCACGGTCATCGTTTGCCTTTCGGTACATCCACCTCATACCAGGGCTCCGTAATCTGGCAGATTTTATTTTCTCGACGAGGACGCCGGACGACGCTGGCTTCGACGACAGTTCGCGAACTCATATCTCACGGAGCGTCCGTTCCTGCGGAAACTTCGATATCCCCGAATATGGCGCGAGCCCTGGTGACTTCGATCGAGACCAAATTCTCCGTTTCCTTCCGCAGGACCTGCTCCTCGCCTTCGATTCCCGATGAAACGAGGCGTTTTGACGGCGATAGTGACCCGGTTGGTCCTCTTTCTGCCCTCTCCCACTTTACCTCGGCGTAGCATGGTCCAGGAGCTGAGCGCCACCCGCGCCTTCCTCGGCTTCCTCTCACACCTTCGATTTAACGAAGAGAAATTGAAGCATGCAGGTCGATCGACCGTGATTGCGTCACATGTCTTCCTAATCCCTCCTATGGGTCGAGATCATTCTTTTTTGACTTCTATCGTGACTTTCCTGGAACTAGATGGATTTATTGTCTTTTGAGTTAGCTGCAGCTAGTACCGTCTGATCTGTGTATGCAGTTCTAGTTGGAGGAAAAAGAGCGACGAGTTGAAAGACGGGCGGAATTATTTAAAGAAATACTTGGTGGATACTTTGGTCGACGTGGCTGGTATAAAGCACAAAGTACCACGAAAGGAATCGCTAAATATGCAAACCAGGTTTGGAGGAACAGAGGGAATAAGAGGAAGGGAATGTCTCGTTTCTGTTTCATTGTTCTCTATACTTTACGTCACTTATATGTTTATCGCATCGTAGAAAGGGGAAGACGACAAGGAGAAAAGTCACGAGTCGTATCAGACAAGTAAAAGCGGACTTATTTATCGTTCTCTTTCCCGGAGTTTCATGAAAGCCAGAGGGGAGATGCTCGAAAATGTATCTCGGGAAAGGATACGTTTGAAATATTGAAGCTTCCTCGATTCGCCGCCGATCCGCGAACCAGGCGCGGACTGTATGCGAAAGTACTAAAACTTATTCGCGCGCATCGTCAACTTCATCTGCTCGGTATATCGACTACCGCGGATCCTGGCTTCAGACAATATAAACGAATCTCTCTGCGGAGATAATATATGAAGTCGCGTAAGAGGAGCAGAAGTTGCTCCATCTTGCTCCAGTTTCTTAGATGCGACTTTATTGTTAACCGGAACATAGCGATCAAGTGAACTGTAATACTCCATTTCAGTCTTGTCACTCGATCGTCCCAAAATGCACATTTTCTGAAGCAGGTGCTTATACCAAGCCTAATAGGAATTCAAACTAACATAATAGCTCGTCTCTATGCTGCAAGCCACATATTAAACGCCTCCTCAGTTTCAATCGTTTCGTTGTCGAAAAGAGAGCCTTATTGGTAGCAGAGCAGTTATCTGGTAACTAAACATCAGTCTCTTAGCGCCGTGAAAACAGGTATCTTGGGACAATGGGCATTGTGCTCAGATCGGCCGATAAATACATCGGCGACTGATTATGTTATAGAGTGTCGTTGAAGCACTCCGCTGCTTGCAGAGTAGGACGTATTGCCACTTAAGTAGGGACAAGTCTGGTTGTTCGTCGTTCGGAAAACGAGCCCGTTGCTCCTCGTTCGCGAGGAACAGTCGTAGAAAACGAGCGAGATCGAGGCGACGAACGAAGATAGCAGCGGCGAAGCTCGTTTATCCTTCGTCCAGTCACCTATTGTTATTCGGTCCCTTCCGATACAGACCGTTCGTTCCATTCGAATGTAGCGTCTATCAATTGCACGTAGACCAATTGTCGATCGATCGGATTCAAAGCGTTCCGCGAAAGGGAGAACAGGTGGGAGCGTCGAATCTGGGGCCTCGAAAAAGGCCCATTGACACCTCGATGAAATTGGACTGGATCGAAGAGCCGCCGTTCATGGGGACGGGGGCCTCCGGTTCAGATTTATTCGGACGTTTTTTAGACAGATGGCATCGGGAACGAAACGGGGAACGACCTTTCGCCGAGTATCGACTTTTTATGGTTTTACAATTTATTCCCAGCTATTTTTTAGGTGTTCAATATTGATTCATGCTCGCATCGCGATGGACCTATGTGTCTTCATGCGTCGATTCTTGAATGTTCTTCGAGCAAGGCTCTATTGTGCTTGGGCATTATTTATCTGCATTCGATGGAAAGAAATTTTAGCGACGATCGTTGATGATAAGATTTCTTTGAAATGAAGCTGATACAGCTATCGCTATGAATGCGAAAATTGTGCAGAGCTCGCATGTCTTTCTTCCATCATTGTTCATTTCTCTTACTTTGAAGTAACCTCACCATGTGCGGCGAAGCTATCCAACCTGCGCCTCATTGCAGTGGAATCGTGCACGGGATTTGGTAACAAACCTGTTACGAACGTCGGACAATTCTTCCGATATTTGGTCAGAATCATAGCGCACGAACTCTGCAATCTGCGAAGATTTGCTCGGAAATGAAGCCACTAGAAATTTGATTAAAAAGCGTTGCGCGTTTAATCTTCGTTGCTTCTTTGGACAATCATAGAGTTCAATTAAATTCCACACAACAAGCGTAATGCAATTCTTTATTACCTATATCACGTGTAGTGATTTATTTCGGAGTAGCCATTAAAAATCGCTGACGAGCAATTTCGCTTCCAAACATTTTACGAGCTACTAATTCCCCCTGAGCACCTCTGTTCCCCACCAATTACCGATATCCATTACTTATCGGAGTGGTCGGAATCTTTCGTCCATCTTGGTCGCGTTATCGATTCCCTGCTACGAAAACCACCACCAATCGCGAGTAAATTCGCTTACAAACCGTGTGAAGGAGCCTGGGAGCCGGGTGTGAGGGCGTATTGTTATCATAACGATAGCGGGCGACATATGTAAATCGTTGGAAATTAATTTAGCAGAAGTTCGGCCTTACGACCGGGTGGGATTCTCGTTCTCGGCAGCGACGGCGAAAACGGTGTATAAAGGAATGGGGGAAGCGAACCAGAGGAAATAAGGCGTTGTGGCCTACTTTGCTCTCTCCTTCGGCGAGGCACAGCTCGGAGGGAATGGGATCGGGCGAAGGAAGGCGAAGACTCCGCGAAGTCTTCGACTTTCCTCTGTCTTCGTCTTCTCGAGGCTTCTCTGTCAGTCGATCTCCATCGTCGTTCTCCGTTCCCTGGCTGGTGTGTGCTCACCCGGATGGCGAAACTGTGGCCGTTTCGAGCGTGCACACTCGGATGTCGGTATCTCTGCGCGATGCAGCGCGGCGCAGCGCGGCGCGATAGGTATCGCGCTCGAGATTCAGCCGTTTTATTAATGACCCCGCGAATAATTGATTCTAAGAGGGAACGCCGGCGCGAGCGGCGACGATTATAAATGTAATGCGTGGCTCGGTTCCTCTGGAGGCCTCAGCTCCTCTCGCGGGAAGAATAAGACGGATAAAATACATAGCCGGCGGGAGGATGCGATGTTTATGGGAAAAATGAGCGGGCAACGCATCGCGGCGTTAGACTGGCAGAGGATGCACAATGACGCAGGAGTTATGGCGTATAATCGTGTTCTCGAACGGACGCACCCACACGCGTGCACGGGACCAACACAGCCGGGAATTATAGTTATACGAAGCGTAGCCTGCAAGCGACACGGACGTACAGCCCGATGGGTATCAATGGCTATCTCGGGGAACCGGTAGGTATGCACATTGGCGCGAGACTCTCGATAGGGTTCTTCGAATGCAAGTAAGCTTCTGTGGAATGAAAAAGCAAAAACGGGATCCAGGCTCAATTCTTGCAGCTAAGCCCGGCTCACGCTCGAATGCACTCTGAGATTTTACTCGTGGACAGATAAGCTTGGAGGAGTCCTGCTAAAGCTGCCTACTCGGTGGTATCGTTCCAGGATTCTGCTTTTCCTGAATCAACTGTGCTCGCTTCGAAGAATCATCGACTCTTCTCGACTAACGACGATTTCCCGCTAGAGTCTCGGCTCATCCATACAGCTTCGTCTCCCAAGCAGATTTTAATTGCCGCGCGGCCGTATATCTGACAAACCGATTTACCCGTGTGCCGGTGTAAGATAATACTTCACCCGTCGCGGTTCCGATATTCCCCGATTACTTAATCAACGTTACCATTGGAATGCAGCCTCTTTCTCAAATCGCAGCTTCCTCTCTCGACTAATTCGCATTCCGACACGATACCGCCCGTACATCGCCGCTCCCGTGGGTTATCTCATCCTGCCCATTGGGATTCATCATACCCAAGAGCGGGGGATAAAAAATCCCAGTAAATAACGCTGAATATCGCGCGAGCGTGCGGCAAAACGAGCAGGACGAGCGAGCATGGGAGTCGCTTTCCTCGAAAGCAGCCAGTCACTCGTGTCCGCTGACAGATCGCCGCGTCGACGATCTTCCAGTTAATTTGCCTGTGACGTACAGCCCGAACGGTGTTATTACAGCATATAAGTTAGCGCGGTGCGCGCCGGCCTCTGTCCGGGGTCGGGCGGAACAGGTTGCTCGGCCTAGGCTGTGGCGGAGCAGCCTGCGGCTGGAGAGAGAGATCCACGGAGGCCAAGGAAGAACTTTGCCGCCTTCTTATACTAGACCGTTTGCCGCTTCTACACGGTATCTCTCCATCTTCGATGTGTGGAGGTACCGAGGCATGGGAGTGCGACCGGCCTTCTAAGCAACCCGATCGCGACGCGATGGAATTCGTGCTCGTCCAGACACGGCGACGCTCGCCTCCTTTTCTTATTCTCCCTCATCCTTTGCTCCTCCACGTCGCCCTCGTCCCCTACATCCCTGTCCTCGCGTGCTTTTCCCCTCTTTGTCCTCTCGACGCACGGTCGGCTCCACTGTTATCCCCGCTGCCAATTCCGTACCGGACTCACCTAGGACTTGAGTTTCTGGATTCCCTCCCCCATCGGATCACGCTTTTCTTCTTTCTCTGTACAACTACAGGGCCGAGTCTCGGGCTGCAGTTTCGAAACTAATCGTCGGATAAATTCTTTCGGGAGAATTTCTATCGCTCTTTCTGGAAGCCTGACTTTCGGGTATCCAGTTTCTTCGGGAGTTCCTGGACCGTGATTTCCTTTGGAAAAGCGTTGGGACACTTGGTTACTCCTCTCGCCGAAAGAAGAAACTCTTAGTGATTTGTTAACAGCTTTCCCTCGCGGAGTCCTAGGTACTGTACGTGTCCCATAAGAAGTCCTTTAAAAAGTATTAAAGACAGTGCTCTCCAGGGGACTTCTCATAGCCCATGATTAGTACTCCCAAGCGCTCGCTCTTCTATGTCCTCTGAATCAACGATGTCGCTCATTCCCTAAGTAAATCTGAAAACACTGAAAACAGGCCGACCCCTCGTTGCCACGTAATCCTACAACTTCCTTCACGGCACACCCCCTCCAGCAGGATCCACAGAAGGGAGCGTCGAGGGCGAAAAGTTTGCCACTGAGTTCTGAATGAGAAGGGCCGGTGGTGGAGTGCGAGAACCGACGAAGACGCGAGCACGGCTGCGAGGAGGCGAGCGGGAGCGAAGAGGGAGACAAGTGGGCTCGGTATTTCGGTGAGCAGGCCCCCGCGTGCAAGCATCCTCGCGCTAGAAGCCGGTTGCCTACAGAGTCTTCTCGGCCTCCACGGCAGATCGCGGCATCCCATCGCGAGACGTAAGAATAAACAGGTTTGCTGCGTCCTTAGAAGGGGGTCGGCGGGGAGGGAGGGAGGACTCGTCGAAGGGAAGGATGAGAGGGCAAGGGCGAAGCGAGAGCGTTCGACACGCACAGGTGGCGAAGGGAAGACGGAGAAGCAGCCAGTCGAGTGGAAGGACGAAGAGGAGAGGCGAGGGAAGAGAGAGAAAGGTATCCAGGCTCCTCCGCGCAAGAAGAGGGCTACACGCGCGCTACTTTCGCGAGAGGGAACCGCGAGATGGTGGTGGTAGGTGTAGTATTCTCGACACGCGTTGTTGCGCGTTGCTGTTGGCGCTGTTGCGGTTACCGACGCTTCTGATGCCGCTGTTACGTCGCTTCGTCAGCGTCCACACGTTCGACTGGTTCACACGACCGGCGGCGATCGCCTGGAGAACTCGGAGCTATTCTTTCTTCCGTGGTTTTTCCAGAAAGAGCGAAGACCAGACGCATCGAGTGGTCGATCTCTCCAGGCAGCCAAGTGGTATCCGGCTTCCTCGACCCTCGAACGAGAGACGTCCTTCGGGCTTTCTCCCGAGGTTCGTTCGACGACGATCGAGAGGACCTCGAAGGCCAGCTCCGATCCTAGATACGACTCGCCTGCACAATGGCCGCGCGTGAAATTGGCGCGGTAGTTTCTTATCGGGATAGCCCTTTGTCGAACGTTTCAGCTTGGTACGCGAATTCCTTCCACGTTCGTGTCTCGAAGAAGTCTCGAAGAAGTCTCGAAAAAACCACGGCCGAAGTTTCTGTCCTTGCGATAAGATAATTCTAATTGTCGCGAATGTGTTAGAATTCGTGTGCGTCGAACGTGGTCGAAGTTGAGGAACTTTGTTCGTGAAAGAATTTCTTCCACGCGTCGCAGAGGCGGACGAGCAGCAATCGCGAAGCAATCTCGCCCGCTAATTACCAAAACGACTCAACAGAACGTTTCTTCGCTCGTCGGTGGAATTAATTGCGTTCCGGTGATTCCTTTTAGATTTTAACAGAATTAATTGCGTTTCTACGTCGCGCGATCGCAAGGGGAGCCGAGCCTTTTTGTCCCGGCGCTCGCTCGTAAATCGATCAAACGCCGAAATCGGGTGTCCATAGTTCGTGCTCACAATACAGGGCCGGACGTCCGTACACGTGAACTGCACGGGCACGCACACGAGCGTAACGTGAATGGCAAAAGGGAATACTCGGACAGACCGAGACGAGGGAAAACAAGACTCGGCCTGGCTGCCGGGCTTACCTCGTCGTAAATATAAACGTGTTTCGCACATTAGTCGAATTAATTAAATGCTAATTATGATCGGACGGTGGCACAACGTGCATACCGATACCTGCCAACGATTTGTGCGCCCTCTTCTGCATATATCCGTACGTATGCGTGTGCGTGCGCGGACGATGCATGTCTTGTATCTTATTAAACCCGCTGGAGCCGCCTCCTGTCTCCTTCCAGGTCCTTCTTTTCCGATCCTCTGAATATTGTGCCCGCTCCGTTATATCGCGCGAGCTCGCGCGAGCTCGCGCGCCACCGGCCAAGGAACGAACGTGAATTTTTACACGCGAGTTGCCGTGCGCCGCCTTATTTCAACCGTTCCCCCGTCCTTTTGTCCGCCTTTTTGCCGGAGATTTATTTTGGCTACCGTGCTGTAGCCCTGTCGTTAATCTGCAAATATTCCCTGACGGTAATTAAAGACACGCTCGTTCGGCTGTTCCCGATTGGAGCCGTATCGCGGGATCTTGACGGAACGCCAGTGATTATCGTGTGACGAATCCTCGTGGATGGCGACAAGTTATTCTGAAATCGAGAGACGAGTTCGTATAATTATCGCGCCATGGAACGATCGTGGGAAGACGAGGAGATCGCAGCGGTCGAACCTGGCAAGTTTTGTTATTCCCTTCAGTGAAACTATTCTTAATAACGAGTCGATGCTTCCATATAATTGCTGGCCAAGAAGCCGCTCTATTTCTGGGTTATCGATTACGAGTGAAACGCATCTGTTTCCTCGAACGCGCGTCCATAAGAAATGAAAGAACGCATCAACGCGTTGCGCCACTTCTCTCAGCGAAGACGGAAAGCCAGATAAGAGGCCATTAATCATTCACAGAGATGGCTATCTGACGTTCCATGCCGCGAACAAATGGAAATGCCGCGAACAAATGGAAATGCTGTGAATACGTCGAACCGAGAGGAAAAGCGAGCGTCTGAAGGTGGCGCAGCGGCGTCGGACGCGAAAGGGGAGGAACGAATCATAAATCGTCGAGGAATCAGTCGTCCGGGAAACAATCGGCGAAAAATACTTGCTGGTACACACAATGGCCAGTACCTGGGGGTAATGGTTGGGGGGGCCTCGAATGTCGACAGTGTATACGATCGCGTTATCTAGATTCTTGTTATCCGATCACGACATTGGACGAACGCGGGCGCGGCCACGAATGCACGCACGCACGCATCGTCTCGTTCAGTTCACGCTAAAACGTGCGCCGCTACCAGAACCGGCAATTACTACCATAGCCGCTTGTCAGTAATCTCCTGGAACCCGCAACGAGGATATCGGAGCAGTACTTGGCATCGATTATAGCTGGCGGCTCGCAAGTAGCTCCAATTATGTCCAATTTAGGTCACTTTTTAACCGAGAAGATGTTGGAAGGAAATTTTAGTTTCAGCCTTCGGGTCGGAGTCTTGAGATACTTGCTCCATCTCTTGAGTCTCCACTTTTCACCTCGGAATACAAAAATAGGACACTTTGGTTCGTGCAGTATATTTGCACCATATACAATAGTAATTCTCGAATAACAGACTCGCGGAATAGCCGTGGAATAGCTGGCCTAGTCGGAGCAAATGAAAAGTTTGGCCTCAAAAAATTCCTGCGAGAATAAAGGTCTGAGAATGTTCCGGTACAAAAGGGGGCAGACAATGAACACGATAGTACGGAGGAAATTCTTGTAGATTACGCGAGTGTAATTAAAAGAGGGAATAAGGAATTAGAGAGTTGTAAGACGTACTGAATCTTTCCAGCTTTGGAAAGCATTAATAAGAGAAATTATCCGCGAGGATGTTGATTTTAATCGGACCACTCGACTGACCCGGCGTGCATTGAGTACTCTTTAGCCGTCTAAAGTCCTAAGTACAACTTAGCGCCGCTTCGTCTCTGGGAGGAGAATCTGGAGCAGGGAGCATTGTCTTCCTGGTAAAATTGCGATCGTTAGCACGGCTGCATCGACGTCGCAGCAATTCCTGTCTTGGCATTCGGAAACGTATAATCAGAAAATTATGGCCTCTTCATCGGCCAGCCCATCCTCTTTCGGCCGCTCCTTGATTGTTCCTTGATTGTTTTGCCGAGCGGTGGAGGAACGAGCACAATAACTCGGAAGCATACTCAATACTTCGTCGCTGTGTACACACTATCGTAGAAAGAAATTACAATGCGAAGCGGTGTAATTTGTTTCCGCGATAACGCCCCTGTTCAGCGAAGAAAAGGAACACGATCCCCTTGTAGCCGAGTTTCCAGACTCGAGAATGATTCTACACGTGACTGTTGCTTCTCTGTGAACAGGAAGAAGGAAAGAGAATTAGAGATCGGATCCAGGTGCAATAGAAATACTCCGTTCCCGTGACCCAGTAATATTTGCTGCACTGGGGAACTTTCGAATTTCTGACATTCGGTGCGCTGTGAAAAACCAGTTACTACATAATGCAAGTGCGAAAAAACTGCTAGAAAAACTGTTAAAATTTATTGAATGTTCTCGTGTGCAAATTCCCTGCATCCCAACAGTCTTCTTTCTAGCTGCCTCGTACGTTTGGTATCCCGTGAATTTCCAGTTCACCGAAAACGCAACTATACACCGTACAATGTCACTCTCGAAATTACGTAACTTTAATGGAAAACGTTTCTCTGTAATTCTAGACCCTCGGCGTCGCGTGACAAAGTAAAACAGTACACCCTGTACATTTCTCGATGGCCGCGGCCGCTCTCGAACCTTTTTTCGCCCCGAAACGTCGACCGAAGTGCGTATGTACCGTGTCGCGCGTCGCTATTCTTTTTCAAAGGGAGAATCGTTCGGCGCGTCGTTAAAATCGTAATGCGGTTATTCCCTGTGCACTCGGCACGGCCGTTTTGCAACGAAAAATATCCCGGAATTTTTGATTCGCGTCCAGCATCGTGGCGATGGTCGAACGACAGAATTTTCGAGTTACCGCGATCACGCGGATCACACGGATAGCGTAATGAAATCTATCGCAAAAATCGTAAAACCTGTACGAGCGACACTGGTTTCTATGGACGTCATCCGATGTGGGGTGACTCGTAGTTAGCCAATGTCGGGCACCGAACTCCGCGTGAATAAATCAGGGAAAAATTCGGATCGATCGGAGCGAACGAACCTGCTGTCAGGTGAGAGTGAAGGGACGATTCCTCTTTCCTAAAGTACAGTAACTTTTGGTCGTAGCATAAAACAGTGTGGCAATCGGGTGGTAGTGCACGCATCGATTGGCACGAATCGAAACGCCAAGGAGGGAATTGCGTGCGTCGAACTCCCCCGTTAATTCGTACCATTATTCGCGCGAATCGGCCGGAAATCCTGCGCCTCTCCACGCGGGAAACTTTGTCAATTTGGCGGACCGATAGTTGCCGCTTTGAGCATGCGACGCGTGCAGACGTCGCGCTGGACCAGACAGTGGCGAGGCTGTGTGGCAGCTATTTATGGGGTGGCCTTAAACGACGCCGCCACCCTCTCGACGTTTGTCGTGCTACCTCCCTCCCGGTCCACTCTGTCCGAACGTTTCAACGTAAGCTTCGGCGTCGAGATCAAACGTGCCGTTGACCGAAGTTTCCCGCATGGCAACTCGCACAGAATTATTAGCTCGCTACGATATCGTATAACGTTCGAAACTCCGACCCTGCTATCCGGCTGAAATGTCCCGATTGTCCGATGTACACAAGTGGTCGCGGGTATACAACCACTGGCTGCAACCAGGACCGACTGACGGTTGGACGCCGTCGACTATTCTGCGCAATTTATGCGCGCCACTGTGCAATTATCCGGGCTGGAAGTGCACTTAACGACTTCGGCTTACGAATAAACTCTTGGCGGCCCCGAATGCCCGCGGACTATCGCGTCTCCACAGTGGGAATAAACGACACAGGTGTTCGCATTTATTTCTGCTTTCGTTCCAATACGCGAATTTAATCAGACCCCCGTGACCCTCCTTTCGATATTTGATTCTTCGCATTGTGTTTTTTTCTTAATCTCGAAAACTCGAGGTTTTACGACTGTCCGGTTGCTTTTGTCTTGGGTCACTTGCTGGTTCAGTCGATTGTGCTCGTGACAAATGGGGTGAGAGGAATTATTTGTCATCTGCGATATGCTCGAGACTTAGACGTGCAGTGTTAGAGTTTCTTTACTGGAATTAATCGTCCATATTTTGACAGCAATGACATTATCGAACTCAAAGTTTCCTCGTGAAATAAGAAAGAACACGAAGGGTAAAATAAGGCGAAAGAGTCGGTCAGTTCATGTCTCTGTGAAAAATACACACGCGAAGACAGCAGTGCCCCGGACGAGTCTTCGGATTGTCGGCAGAAAGTTGCGGGCTTCCACAATAGAAACTTCTGTTAGGCGGGGACGGTAAAGGGAAGGAAGAATTTCCATAGGAAAAAAGTGAAAAATATGTTTTCGACGCAGAGAAAGGGGAGGACGACTCGAAAGGAGGGCAGTTAGATAATTCTGTCACGAAAACTTGATACACCACAACTGGGTTAAATTTATCGATGCTTCCTTCTACCTTCAAAGGCTCTCGATAACAGCTGACCGAAGTTGCTATCCTGCGATCAACTTTTCTGCGAGATGTAATAGCAAATCGATCACAATGCATTCATAAAGGGTTACATTAATTATATTGAAATATTACATATATTGAAATACTATGATGCATGAGATTTCGTGGGTTTTAACGAAATTAATGAAAATTCAAACCAAAAGGATTCGAAAGAGCGTATTTAATTCATCTTATCCCGTTCATATGATGACAAAGTAATGCATCAAACGTCCCATCGTTTTGGGATCATCATCGATCGCTAATGGGGCATTTCATTCCCGCGGTTATCACCTAATCCCGCGATTATACTTCATTAACGTGAAGCTGGGACTGGATCAAAGGCAACATTTATTAAAACGTTGATAATAAAAGCCGCTCTGTATAGCTTGTTCACTCGCGTTGTCGTATAGAGCCATGCGCGCGTAACACAGGACAACGGCATATTGGTGTCCTGTGGTGGTTTCCACATGAAACAAACCACCACCCTCAATACTGGTCGCCGTGTGATCGTCGCGCTAAACCACTGGGAGGAACTAGTTCCCAGACCAGCCGCTGGAGATTTTTGTTTGACACTGTCCCTGACTTTAAATTAACTCGTGATACCGTGTAGTTTACGCATCACCCTACCATGTATGGCGAACAGAGCGTTAATTTCGGAGAAATTGTTTTTAGACGCGTAATTGCATAATTTTCATTTCGTCACTCACTAGTACCTCGTATTCGATTTAAAAAATTCGAGAATCCATTTTCCAGCATTTCAATATTTAAAAACTAATTCAAAATCCACAGATAAAAAAGTAATAACCAAAAATTTTCATCAGAAATTAAAATCCAGATTCCCCTTTTGCATCCTGAATCATCAACGAATTTTTCCCTCCAGCTTTAATATTTGAAAATGCCTAGCAGCCCCGTTTAAAATCCTTTTATTCCAGGCCCGAAGTTCCGTCAACAAAAAAAGAGGAAGAAGAATCAGTTTCCGAAACGATCGATCCTCGATAAGCCGCATTCCCCGCGCGTCGCGTAAAATCTCGCCGCATTACTCCGCGTACTTGGCGTAATTGTATCGCCCAGCCGGTGGGTCGTTATTGCTTTCCGATATTTCGTCGGTGCGGTCCGCGACCGCTTAGAGCGCGTTCACTCGCTGCGGGCGGTCGGAGGGTAGGGCGCAGAGTCGTTCAGGGTGGCTCCTGCAACCGCACAGTTTCGTACAATTTGGCTATGTCGAGGTGCTTATGCATCGCAGAGATTATTTGCTGTTAAGCGGCGGGCGTGAACCATGAATCGGAATGCTTTTGACTCGCTCCATCGACGATTAACGTATGATTCTGTGATCGCGTACCCTGCTGGAATGCGTCTAGTTCCGTGTCTCGTTTGCGCGTCTCCACTTCCCTCCCCCTCCCTCGCCAGGCTTCCGTCTGTCCGTCTGTCTGTCCGACTGTCTAGCTGACTGACTGCCAACCCGAACGTCTATCCACTGACGTCTCGGGCCCGCTCACCTGTCCGTAAAGCGGCGCAGGTGCAAGGAGCGATCGTATCCCCGTGGCGCTACGCCACCGACTCGAACAGCCAAATGTTTCCGACGGGCATCCATTATTCATGCGCGGCGACGTATTTGCCGCGCGGAAAACAAATTCGTTCGTTTACGAGGAACGGAAAAACTAGCGTGCTTAACGAGCACCGTTTTGCGCCACCGTTTCCCTTTCAATATTCATAACGACGCGCGGTCAGGAGCGCGCCAAGTCCGACCGCGACTTCCCCCTATGGCTTTAACTCGCGCTGCGTTGGGAATAATTGAAACTCGGTCATGTCGCACTTGGGACGACGAAAAAGTCAGGCCAGTGTGCTCGTGTTTCCAGTTTCACGAGAGCTTCAGACGAATATGCCGGTTTCGAATGAAAGATAAGGTTGGAGTGCGAGCAGGGACCTTCCCTTTTATTACTCTGCCGAGGCTTATGATTTTTATCTCGGGAGGGTGACGTTTCAGGGCCGATACTCATCTCGAAATTTCGGGGCTGCGGTGGAATAAGGGCATGTCGTGCTGTGTCTCAGACATCCTGCGGGGTTCTTGACAGTCCCGTAATGTCAAACATCATCGAAGGCGTTATTGCGTCGCCCGTGGGTATATATTTTCATGGAGCGTCTAGGGTGATCTGAACCCCGACAGGGTGTACACGGTACGAGGGAAAATTAAAGGGAAAGGAAAAACGGTCTTAGAAAATGAGGAAGAAAATACGGGGTAGGTTTCTTGCTGGCGGAGGGCAAAGACCGCGTTGTTCGTCAGCCCGGATGTCTAAACTGTTATGAAACAGTCGAGGAGAAAGGTTTTTTATCTGTACGTCTTTCATGCGTTTCTTTTTCGGGAGGTAATCGCTCTTCTTGCTACCCGCCCTCTTTGCTAATACCTTTTAACGTTGTTCGCTCTCCGCTAAGTGCAGTCTCATGTTTGAGAATACGAAAATACAAAGTCTTCGATATTTCTGAAGAAATCATTACTCTTGTCTGCGAGAAAATCGATCCCAGGAGAGTTTAGATGAGACGCTGTTCTCTTCCGCGTGTGTTTCACGGGATCTCAGTTTCATAAAGCCGAGGCAATTTGTACGGAGAGTTTTCGCGTCTCACAACAAACAAATTGCATTCGCATCGAAGGAAACGCGAAACGTCAGCGCGTACAGCGGCTACGCTGGAAACGATGCTCTGAAATATTCCAGAGTCTGTAAACGATTTCGCGAATGTGCATCAGGGTTTACCGCTTCAAGAAAGACATTTCCCAGAAATGTTCGCTTCAAACGCGATCCTCTTGTCCGACCTGTCACGTTGCACGCTGTCCGAGAAGGCGCGAGCTATTATTACATAGACAAGTAGTCGGTCGTCAGACCGTAAAAGAACGGAATGACAACCTACGGCGAAAGTTCAATATTCACCGTCACTTTACATGTTACAGCCATGTTACTCAAAGTCCTGCTTTATTGTACCTCGCTGCACTCCTAGGAAAAGCGGAAAATTACGAATGCATTTCCAGACACCTACATCCGCGTGCAGCGAAAACAACGAGCTTGTTTTGCAAGGAAAATGAAACTGAGAAATCGGACAGTGAAAATAAATAAATTAGACTAGCTACTTGTATCGGTGTGCAACATCCCGAGCAGATAGTCCTCTTTTTCTTCTTGGAGCAATCCGCAGAGAAACGATTGCAATCAACTGACAGCAAAGACGCGCGGCGATTGCCAGCAGTATTCCAATTTTTCGCTGTGCTGCATCGTGAATCGCGGTGTGGGTGGAACGAATGTACATACACGCACGTCCGTGGCAGCGCGTAATAGAGACGGCAGCGGCGAGTTGAGGCCGCGTGCGTGCCTCGTTAATTCAGTAGTTCACGTTTGTAGCGGGAGCGACACCATCGGTTCATTCATTGGCCAGAGTCCAGAGGTGTTTCGCCGTGGCAGAGGGATAAAAAATCGCGGTGGATAATCCGGCCGTCAAGCGTTTATACCGAGCGGACTGGATCATCGGCGAACGGTCAGTATGTGGGTCAGTTTTGAAAAGCTCCCCTGTCAACGCTCATCTCTCTCGCGTTTTTTCTCTTCCCTGTCAGCGAGCAAACTCGTCCAACTTTAACGTTCGATCGAGCGTTTTTGCAGGAAAGAAAAACAGCCCTTTTTTCCACGTTGGAATCCCTCAATCGCGATGGTCGATTTTTCACCCTTGATTTCTTCGCTTCGCTATTTCAGAAAACAGTTTGTATTAGCTGGGAAAAGGGTGAATATGAATTTTCTATTACTCCATTACGCTTTGAACTTCCAATCGTTTCGAATCTGAAAGACAGATCTCCGGTACGAAGAATCATTAGCCCATCCATCAGTGGTAATTCAGATTACCGTCAGCCGAGCTGGAATCTAGACAACACGCCGCAACTGGTAACGCCCAAGTCGGGGATCCAGATAACGCGGAGACGCATATCGTTAGCGAATCGTACATCACCGCGGCCATCCCTGCCCAATTATCGCGACCAGCGCCTAGCTTGGTATCATCGAAAGACGAGATATCACGGGGAGTTTATGGGAGGCATTTGCATCGCGTTTCGCGGGGCGAACAAGCGCGTAAATCTCGACGGTCGACTGCCGCTGGAAACGCAAGAAACGCGGCGCGGAAGAAGCGGTGGATTCGGAGGGTGAGGGAAACAGGCAGACGGGGGATAAAGAGGAGGTACATAATGATTTATCTGAAACTGATTTCCCGCCTAAGCACGAGAGTAATTAACGATCGACGTTGGAGCCGAGATTTATCTTCCGACGCGTTCCTCTCAAGTCTCCTCCGCCATCGGCAGGAAATTTCGTGGCTGGTACACGTAGCTACGCGCATTCTGAGGTCGTTCGCTTGTTCATCTGGAAAGGTCGAGGCGAGAGAACCTGTCCCCGTCGAAGAGGGGGAGAGGCGAATTCGATAACGGTATCGATACGTAAATACTCGATAAGAACCGCGAAGGGGACGGGCGTCTTGTAATTGCGGATTCGTGTCCCTGCTCTGGGTAATGTTCTCGGCCTCGACGTTCGAATATTGGACTCGCGAACCGGGTTCTGATCTAGAGGGTGATCCAATTACTTTCCAAATAAGCGCCAGAAGAGCAGAGTCGTTCCTCGTCTTATTCGATCGTCTTTGAGAAACACGAGCGATTCCCGACGACGAAAGATCGTATAACAAATCTCCTCGCCCCCAACGAAATTCTTTCGTGGATAACGAAATCTCGGCTCGGCCAAAGTTTAATTCACGAATTTATTTGATATCACCGCGATGCTACCTTCTCTGGAGCTGGCTCGCCTTTCATTGAAATTGCAGGAGCGTCGTATTTATTCTGTTTCTTGGAAACTATGTTTAACTTCTGAGCCTTTTCTGCGATCCAATTTAATTGAAACCACGTCTTAGATATTGTGCCACGGTAGGATAGTGAGACCTCTGAGAGAAAATGGAAAGGTGTTTTTGGGCACCCTATAGGTGGGCAGGAAAGAAATAAAGATAGCGCGTGGGTCGCTTTTAGGTGGATTCGTACGTTGCACTCTGTTTCTTTCGCACGTTATCTTAACGGATACTCGTATTCGAGTGTGAATATCTGTCCCTTACTGTGAGATTTAAACTTGTTCCCCACCGTTTCCCTATCAGAGAACATTCGTTGCGTTTTTTCGGCAAATGCGATAAATAATACCCTGCGAAGATGGTATTCCAAAGATGGTGTTCTTTGCCAACTTTCGAACACTCGCGCACAGCCAAGCGCTCCTTTCGTACACCTTTCAACACATTTCTTGTCAATTCCGAAAATTCATGCGACTTGTATATTCAAGCCACCCAGGCTTTTCCCAGAAAGCTTATCGGGCGTCGTCGCTCGACCTGAACCAAATAAAAATATCATGCGTTAGCATTTTGCGTGCAAAACCGCGGCGAGCAGAGGTCTAATTATTTTTAGCAGGACTTGCTGTGACAAAGTGTGCCGGCTCACGACCGTGCAATTAGGATCTCTGATAGGGCACCGGCAACGTGCTTTTTAATTTATCAGGGAACGACGTAGCAGAGTGACGTTTCAGGTCGGCTAAGAAAGGAACGGCCGTGGAACGACGCTTTCCTTTTAAAAATTCGTGTCGATGCCTTTCAAGATAGAGACTCGTTCTCCATTCCGTGGTCGCGCTCCCAGCCGTACTCTCTCCCGAAACGATTTAGCGGCAAAGTGCAAGAGGTCGAGAATCGAACGGCGATTAAATTTGGCTCGGGGATCCCAATTTCGTTGTCCTCGTTGAAAATGTCGCGATGACCGTCACAGTTGTTTAAGTTAACGTCCTAATAGCATTTCGAATTCGGTCAACGATACAGATAACACTGGCGAATTTACTACCCTGCGTATCGAGTGTCGCAGAACACAGGCGAGCTCCTTTCCTCGAGAATTTTCGCAAGTCCGAGGTACATTTTTAATGGACAACGAAAAACTTGCACCGCGGACGTTAATATATTACAGCTCCCCGGAAGTTGGTCCGAAACTCGACTCGCGCGTTCCGCGAAACCTATGGAACGACTTATAAGAGCCGGGGCATGCTCGGTTTCTACATCTACTTCAAAATTTACGAACGAAACTTCCGCTCGGCAGTAAAACTATGCCGAAGCGAAGCCCAGAATCGATAAGTACGATATCTTCTTTGTAGCTGCGTAACGTCTTCGTTAACTGCACCTACTGGGCTTCTTGCGAGCTTTGGAGAGGAAAGAAAGGACTTAAACCTGAAACTTTAGACGAATAATTTCGTACTTACATAGTTATGTAGGCGGCTACCGTTTTCGCGAGACACGTCTTTTCGAGTTTCACTGTTCAACTTCTGCTCCGCGAGCATTACAACCTGTTTTCACGTTCACGAATTGCCTTCGAATTTTCTCGTTTACAAGTTCATTACAGGGACTAACGCCGAGTCAATCGTTCAAGTGACAGCAGTTTCGATGTCTATTCATCCCCTGTCTGCAGTGTATCCAGTCTCCCTCTCCATGGTTTACGCTTGCATTCGCTATCTCTTTTCGATTCAGGCGTGTTGCAGATGAAATACCGCGACACGCTGTGGTTCATACGTCGAATAGCTCTCGAGGTATTTTCAATATCCGGAACGGTCCCGTGCTTCCGTTTTTGAACCCCGCTACATATATCTATCTTCGCTGGAAACCATCCCCCTTTTCCGTCTCTAGAGGAGGCCAAGGGCGGCCCCGTCGATTCGCGTCGAGATACTGTCAAAGTTCACCCTTCTATACAGATGGATCTCGCGCGTACAAGCTGTGGATGCGAGGACCGTCGAGCTTATGTGACACAAATGTATCCATGGAAACGTTCAAGCATGACGCGAGGGAAGCGTGGATCTTAATTAAGTAATCCGAATGAATGGAGACTCGAGGTTTTTCAGCGTTGAATTCCTTATCGAAAGATGGACTCGGCTGACCAGATCACGAATCGCGATACAGCGATACTCGAGAGACCCCTAATTTAACTAGCAACGAGAATTTCGTAACTCAGCGATACGTGGTTCCGCGATATAGCCACAAAACTGTAGCGCGGAATAAAGCCGTGGGATTAACTCCCCGTTTAAGATATCAACAGCGCATTTCGGCCGTCCCTTGATAATTCCACCTCACGTTGCGCCAACCAATGCCAACCAATGGAACAAATTCAATTTCTGATCGACAAACGAGCCTTTTACACCGCGCTAGTGGATTTCCACTCGTCCAGCTTCGTATAAATCCGCCCGACAATTTACTGATTTTAGGGAAATTGCAGATTCCGCGAGCGAATGAGTATTAAGAGCGAGAAAGCCTAGCCTGGAGGCTTTTGCTATCAGCGAGACTTAGGCGTGGCAGCCTTAGGGGACAGTGGTAGTGAAAGGGATCATAGCCGATGGCGGTTTTAATACAGCAGGTATTATTAGGTACCTCATTAGCGAATTGGCCAATCTCACAAAGGGTCTCGTGGATTAATCTAACGCCGGTAGGATGTCGCTCAGCTGTTTAGCCTAGCAACGTGTTTGGAACGAAAAGGGTGGTGGGCAAGGTTGTCGTAGGCGGCGATAATACAGAAAGGCAACGAGTTAAATCGGCTGTTGCCGCGGCGTATTATGACATCGTCAAATCCATCAAACGCTGGAGCGCTTCAAAGCTGCCATTAAGCTGAGAGTCGTCGAGGGGGCGAGGTGGAGGGAGCGGGAAAGCCTCGGGCTCTGACAAAAGCCACGTTTTTGGCTCCCCGAAAAAGCTCTGATTCGACAGTCGTTTGTTCTTTATCTCCGATCCTCTTCCTCTGTCTCTGTTCCCTCGGTGCCTCACCCTCTCTTCCATCTTCGATCTCCCTCCTAAGCCTTCTGTGGCGGACTAATCGGAGAATTGGCGAACTATTGCGTAAAGAGCTCGGTTATGCGCGCGGTAACGAGGAAGCTCGTTTATAACGAGCTAATTAAAAGCCAGCTCTAATTGTCCGAACTGTTTGCGTACTGATCACCGCGGTAACTATAATCCTGGCTGTTTCTGGGATTAACGGTGCTCGCCCCTTTTCTCTACCCTTCGTACCTTTTTCCGCACTCGATCGGCCACTCCACCGTCGCGTACGAAAATGATTATTTTCCACCCCTCTGATTCTCCCCGTCTCGCGGCGCGGAAGTGGTTACGAAAGGACGCGATTCCTTCTCGCTTTACGAGCCCGTATCGTCCACAGCCCTCCACGTAAGCCTGATTTTCATGTCGCATGCACGCATGACTGGCCAGGTCGACGAGCAGCGTCGACGAGCAGCGTCGCCTCGACGGTGCAGGGGCTGCGCAATTAGTAATTGTAATAGGCGATTTCCACGGGCGTGCGAGTCGGGCGCGGCTGATTACTTACCATCAATATTGCATTTGCGAATTAATTAACGACACAGCCTACTGTCGGCGCGGTATTGTAACGCGACGCAGAGAGGGATGATTGGGGGTGGCCCGATAGAAGCCCGACGAGCCCCGTTTCCGGGGTGGCTCGCGGCGAGCCTCTCGATCGCGCAGAGTCCACGCATCGACGTGTCTAAAATCAATCGGGGGACCGCCACCCACGGCGACTCGATGCTGGCACTCGCGTGCTGTGACACATGCGTGAAGGCACGTGCGATAACCGATTGCGGCTTTCTCTTTCTCTGAGCCCTTCTCCCTCGCTCTCTCGCTACTCCGTACTCCATGGTCTTGTTCCGACGATGTCTCCGCTTCAGGAGAATCTGACGGATAGATACGCAAATTGGCTCCATTTGGCGCAATGACAGCCCGGCGAAGGCTGCGGGTTACAATCTGTTTTCGAGGACCAATAGACGTTCGTTGATATATGGGGTTTGATGAGTACGTACCGTCCACTGGCTGATAAATCAGCGATTTGTCTCGTGGCTCGTGGCGTCGGGACGCTGCAATCGGAATGAAATCAATTGGCCGTTCAAGGCCGCTCTGTTGAGTCTGGATTATGTTGCTCGAGGTTCATTTCATCCCTAATCTATTGAAGTTTTGTTCAATTTACCTTGCGTTGTCATTCGATATAGGCACCGGTGCGTCTTGATTTTTTATTCTACAATGGAGCTGCGTTTCCGCCAAAGCCACGATCGACAATTGAGCGAGCAGCGAAGGGATGGATTTATGGTGATTCGAGGCGAGTTTACGATACACCGCATACGCGTATCCAGGCGTGGCAGAGCGTATTCACGCGTGCATTATGTGCTTTCCCCCTCCTCTTCCTACGATCTATGCCACCATGTCGCAATTGAACGAGAAACTGGCTGATAGGTACGCAAATTAATTCGGTTTAGTCAAATGATAATCGGCGTGCTTCGAAGGTCGCGGTGTACAATATGCCTCGAACGATCTCCGGATGTTCATCAGCATGCGACGCAGTTGTAATTACCGTAATTGTTTCTGCATCCATTACAGACTCTATCTGGGAACTGAATTCTTATTTCGAAGCGAGTTTTGACGTGATATTGAACGTTACAGAGGCAGACGAAAGAGTTGGGGGTAATATGAAAGAAAAATCGTGCAAGGGTGGAAGGGTTGTCCGATCTCGAATCTCGAATTAGAACCTTGAGAGGGAGGCTGAAGTTGTCTGGCTATGACAGGTCGTAACACTTGCTCCAGATGACAGCCTTTGATTCTCGTTACGCAACGGCGGTTCCAGCCTTCAAACTGCCACTGGCCTAAAATCCCCCTGTAAACAATGTCGTCCACCTCGGCGAGGTTGGAACACCCCGAATTCTCTACGAAATCAGTTAACTCCATTGTGCGTAGCCTTTGTATCGAGAAACTGAAGTAGCGGCTTTGACGGTATCCCACACCTTGTGTGTGGTGCCGAACACAGCAGGTGCGTCGACGCTTTGCGAGTTTCCTCGGCGTTGCTATCGATTTAGTCCCGCCTCCTCTTTACTTTTGTTCGTCGTTACGAGGATACCTTGTCCGACCGTAACTCCGAAAATCAAAAGGCAAAGAAGTCGTGGACTGGAACTTCGCTGAGAGATTGAAATTCAAATGTAATGGCGAAGAAGTTGGGAATCCGATCCAATTGAATCGGCAAAAGGTCGCTTTTAATTACGAGACAACGACGAAAGGGAGAATATTTAATTGAATTAGGGAAAGAACGAAACGATCGCGTTGTTAATTATTTGCCAGCCACCCCTAGCTGTCGCGAGCACCATGAAACAGGTGCGCGTGTAAATTGAAAGTGGAATCCTGTCTGTTCGGGATTCATCGACCAACAAAGTCGGGGACGGTCGTCTTTCCACGAGGTTCCGCTTCGCATAACCGGCCTTAATCGGACACCCGTAGTGATTACAAACGAGTATCCCCGCGTCCATCCGCGAGCGGGATTTCTTTCGTCCCTGAGGACTCTCATAAATTTATCCTTCCGTCGCACGAATTAATACCTCGCTGGTAGAACGATCAAAAATCTAATGAGAAATTGTCGGACGAGACCGTGAATGATGGCGGCGAATACTATCTCGTTATTTTGCATCGGCCGAGCTGGCGGTTCTTCCTGTTCTTGCTGCTTACTAGATTAACGGAACGAATGTTCACTTGTATAGAACATGACTTACACTTTCGAGGCAAATTACATCTGCAACTTTAACAGTACGAATTTAGTGGTAGGATATTCACATCCGAATTCGCGGAAGCAATGGAAGCTGGCGAAAGTGTAGAACATGGAAGTACCTCATCGATTATGGTCCTATCAGCTTTCGTCAAACTTGGTAAAGGATTTCATCTTCTAAGCCATCAAGAAACAAGTTGCTTTCACTTTCTGACTATTCACAGCTAGAGAAGATTTAGTTTCCCGTTTCCTTTGAATTTCCTAAGGGAATGATGATCAGCAGGCTTGATCGTGAAACAAACCCTCCCCATGTCTCTTCCGCGAAGGCGAACCAGGAGGGGTTGCACATCCACAGCTTACTCGTTTTATACGTGACAGATAATGACACGCTCATTGTCCTCCAGGAAATGACATTTCTTATCTCAATGGTTCGACGTCAACGGAGCCAAAGAGACCTTCCAGGCTAGACGAAAACTTTTCACTTTTGTCTTCCCTCCTTTATTTCTGCGTGACTGTTTATAATGGAGTTTAGAGCGACAATCGTCCGAGTGCTGATTCACGCTTGAGACGAAATTAATCTCGAAAGACTACGCAAGATATTTTAATTACAGTCTTCGTTTATTTTTAATGTGAAGTCCGCAATTTGAAACGCTGCAAAATTATAGTAAATTAGAAATTTTTCGACATGCCAGGGTATGTAGGACATATTTCAAGAGACCGGTGAAATTTTCGACTGGCTGAATTAAGGAAAAAATGTTAAACATTTTTGAGATATTTCAGAACAGAAATTTAATTTAACGAGAACCGAAATTAACCGTGTTCCGATGTAACTTTGTCTCCCATCGTGTAAATTGTTTTCAATGGTGCTCGATAATCTCGAATTCACGCGTAATTTAATCGAATTCGTGTTGATCTTCGTAACTCTCGATTTTTATCAAAACCGGAATTAATAACGCCACCAGTGGATTGTCGAGGAAACTGCAAAAAGTGGTTTGGAAACTTTTCCGATTAAACACGGGAAGTGTTGAAAAACAGTTTCCCCGTTTCGACGTTTTATTGAGAAAACATTTTCCGCGCAGCAGTCTAATAACATGCAAAAATTTTACAATTGCTGTTTATTACGTATTTATCGCGGAGAAAACATACGCGATGGAAAATTATGAATATTTTATCCTCGTTTATTGCCAGAGTTTTTACGAGTTCGTTAAGCTGCCAAACCAGAAAGGTCGGTCACGCGCGACGTTCTGTAATATCAAAGCGCGTGGGAAAAGCGAAATCCTGTGACGTCGCCCTCGACAAAGAGTAATTCGCGCGAGATTTTCAGCGAAAATTCGTGGATGTTTAACGTGCAATTCATTGCCCGAAAACTCGGGGAAAGAATACAAAGGCAGAGTTATCGTTCTAGGAGAGTGTAATGACGGTGCAGAGGGGAATAAACCCATAATTCAAAACGTAAGAAAATATATACCAGCATTGTCACAACCTGGAATTGCACCTGCGACGCGACTGTGACGGGCATGCATCATTAGACAAATGAGTGCACTGCAGCATAGTCGAATGGAATAACGATAACGCCTCGAATAGTGACGAATGAGTGCGTCAGAAAGAAGATAGATGCGACATCATTTGTCGCACTTCTCAAGATTAATAGACATTGTTTTAGATCAGTCGATTAGCTTAGAAATTAAGGCACCTTTCAAAAATAATGGATGACCGTCTCGTTAGAACTCGGGAACCAATAGTTTTCGACAAGTATGCTTGTTAATGGGCAATTGAGCCCTGAATATTGCGGAGTTCCTCCAGTTTTCAAGGGCTTTGAAGCACTGAATCGACGAAACATAAAGTACAGCGTGGCTTGGTTTTTACAGAGCGTTGGCTTCGAAAGAAAACAAGCGGCATCGGGGTCACGCGTCGCGTTAACAAAGACCAGCGAATCGCTGGAACGCTGGTAACAATAATTCACGAGTTTCGCGAGAAATAGATGCGGGAGAGGAGGTGCGTGGAAAAAAGAAAAGGGAACATGGGGAGCTTTCGGTGTACACGGAAATGGAAAAAAATTGCTAAAGTCTGGTGCGTGTTTAGCGAGGGTTGGAGGTGTGGTACCCGCTAATACCGAGTGTGGACCCGCGTTTCGTGTTGCCGCGACGACCGCCTGAAATATGCGCCAGCGCGATATGCGGACGAGCCTCGGGGACGACGTCGAGACATAATTGCAAATGTAATTCATAAAAAGCACACGACGGAACACTGGCCGCGAGAACGGGGAGAGAAGGAGAAAGGGAGGGACTATTGTTTCGCTTTGCCTCTTATTTTCGACTCGAGCCAGCCGCCCCGTGGTTTTCCGCGTATGCTACTCAACTCTTTTTCAGTTACACGAACACATGCCAGTCCGTGCTCAAAAGGTGTAATATAGCTCTTTGGTGCTACCAGTCACCGCAATCCTCCTACTCCCTCCGTCTTCGTCTTGGTTTCCTTCTTCCCTCGCGTCTGTGTTTGTTCGCGAGATAGAGCGACGCACGCGTGGAACTGAGCTGAAAGATAGTCTCGGCGAGCGAGGGACTAGAGGGAACGAGGGACATAGAGAGAAATTGTGGGGTCAGGGAAGAAGTTAATACCTTTACAATCCGCTTGGGAATTTTTGTCTCGGACAATTTATTAGCGAAATTAGGGAAATTAGCGGCTACCACGGCTCCCTTCACGAACAGACTTATATTTCATCCGTGGCTCGTTCTTCCTACCCTTTTTGTTCCTTTAATTTTAATTCCCGCGTTTTCGGGCAACGCATGATGCCGGCGAATCGCGCCCTGAATCCCCTTCAAATTTATACGGAGGCTGGCTAAGCGTCGGTGCTACTACTGAATAAGAGTTATGACACTCCGACTGTCTCGAGTTTCGAACTCATATAATCTCTAACTATCCAAATGCAATTATAGGCGAAAGGAGGCCCGTAATTTCTTAGTTATTTAGAAGTTTTCGAGATGCAATTAGCGGGGATGGACGGTCGGAGCGATTTGCAAGACAGGCGATTCTGCGGAGCGAGGGAGCGCATCTCGCCGCAGCCTACTCCGCCCGTAATAATAATCCAGCTTGCTCAGCTCGTCGGGAAGGCAAACACTCGGCCGTGCTAGTCAAAGATTAATCCTTTGGATCTCGAGAACGGTCTGACACGGCTGCAGCGGCGTGGTAAAGCAAATACGGGCCCCGATGTGTATCGAAAAGCCCGAAATAACGTCAAGACTGTGCCTCGATCATATGCTCAAGTTCTTGCACGGCCGCCAAATATTTGCCGATTATTTCGAGGCCGAGTTGCACATACACGCCGAGGGATGGAAGCGATGCTCTCGCCCTCGAGCACGTAAATACGTCGAATTGCTAGGAAATACACGGAAGAATTCCGATCACGCGCCTCTAGCCCGCGAAACTCTCTGTAGAACGAAACGCCTGGAATTCGGCCGCATGATTTAATAATTTTCATTCAACGCTGCAGCTCAATGCCTGGATTAAATATCGACCACCACGATACCTCTCCTCGCTCGATGGGATTATCCCGCGAACCACTATCTTTTCGCTTGAAATTCAAAGTCAGCCCATTTCAATCTCGGTTACGTTAGCCACGTTCCATTTCATTTTAAGTTGTCCACTGGAGTGATCGTTGGTTTTATAAATGGGCCATTTTTCAAGTCGACGTTTTACAACCAGGATTTGTGTAAACGATCGCGAAGGGGCGCGAAGCGATTTGGAGTCGTAGTGACACTTGCACCGCGTAAATTGCAGTGACAGCTGCACCGTCTCTACCTTTCGACTGTAATCATATTTGTCATATTCCAGGCGGGAATTCGTGCGTCTGGATAAACTGATTATGACGGCTAGATTTGTTAAATAGCATGATTGAAAGGAATGCTATGTTTGAATAGGTGCTAGACTGTGGCAGAGAATCAAAGAGATTTTACGCGCTAGGCGCAAAGCTTGACGGAAAGCACTCTACCGAAAAACTGTGTTGATTCGTTCCTCTGAAAGGACTCCTGTAGCTACTGCTAACGATTTTATCGTCTTTAGAGCGAGTCCATCTGCGAATTGAAGTTTAATTGCTCGAAGTGTTTGGTTGCTGGTCGATTGGAATAGACAGCCGAGAGGATCGATGAGGATTCGAGAAACAAGAAACAAGGCGATGCCTGTGAATGTAAATTTTTTATTCCCTTTTGCGTCACACTCCGTAAATTAATATAGACAATTGGTGTATAGAATCACAAACAGTCTGTTCTGTCCACGTGTATCACTGGAATGCGCGTTCCTTTTCTTCCTTTATTCATCCCTCCTCGAATGAATTCACCGAACGAAAAGCGCATACGGTGGACAGACAGAGGCAGGCGCAGCCGAAATGGAAATAAAAGTGGAGGAAAGAAAAGGGAGCAAAAAGGCAGAGGTGCATCAGCATTGTGGCAACTCGGTCTGGTCATTGACAAACGGACCACCGCCGCCACTGTTGTATCCTCGCGTTTCGCCATACGAGAAGCACGGTAACTACCTTTTGGCGGCCTCATGTTATTTCAATACGCATCGCATCATGGTAATGGAAAAATACCGCTCGTAAGAATCATCCTGTGAACGCCAAGCTCCCGAAACCTTTCTCTCGATTATTTTTTGGCTATTCTCTTTCACGTTTGTACGCAGAGTTATACTCGTCGTGTCTTTTGCGAATAAATAATTGCTCTTGGGACTATTTCACTCCCTTTCCGCGAACGTAAAGAGTTGGTGAACTGTGAAGGTAGTGTTTTATTTCTGCTGATGCCTGTGGTCTCTATCATTTTCTAAAGCTGATCGCAACCGTAAGGACGTAACAGATTCGTCCACTCAGCTTAAAAAAAAAAAAAAAAGAAGTGCGATGCAATTGCTCGTCATTGCTGACGCGCGGAAGAGGAAGAAATGTGGGCGGGATTCTCTTCACGGCCGCTGCAGTGCAGACCGTTTGCATTAATTTGAATGGGAATTGCGGCGATGTCTCTCGCCTTGGCTGCGGCTTCGTTCGTTCCTCGTCACCCTCTTCCTTCGTCTGGAACAACTCACCACTTTTCGCTGTTTGTTATCCCACTAGAGCTCTCTGCTTATTTCGTAGAAGTCTTTGCCACTTACTTCCGGCTTGGGCGGCGCTCGATGACGGTCTCGCTTCTCCTGAAGACCCGAATAAACGTTCGCCACTTATTTGCCACCTCGAAGGGTCACTTGTCGAGTCTTTAAGCTGTCCTTTTTCCCTCGAAGCACGAAGTGCACCTCTCAAGAATACTTCATCAAACTTATTAGAAAATCTACCGTCCCCGATTAGGATCTTCACATTATAACTCCATTATAACGTTATTATCGATGTTAATAGATTTCATATAGGAACACGAGTTTAGAATCTATCGATTACTTCTCGTACAAAATTCCAAGCTCCCAGAATAGACTTGCAATTTCCAACATGGAACGATAGTTAATCGATCCACGATCGAAGACGTCCATAACCAAAAATAAAACAAAAAGACATGGGTACCCGACACTATCAATGCGCACAAAGTTCATCTGTATGTATTCAAAAGTGCACAATTTTTCGCGGTCTCTAACCAAGCGAGATGACTTGGGCTATTAATTAGAGGTGTCGAATCACAAGATGGAGGGAGAGAATCGCGGCAGAGAAGCAATGGCAGAGAAGTTTGGTGGTCGAGGGTCGGGGGGTGTATCTGCGGGGTTCGGGGCACAGTAATGGGAGTGAGTCGTCAGTGCCAGCAGCATATTCCGCTAAATCAAAAGCAGCCCCCGCACTATTTCTCATACGGGAAGGTGGAGGGCAGAGCGGTCGGACGCGGCGCTGGGATGGCACGAGGGGCAGGACGTTTGGAGGGGTGCAAGGACGGGGTGGGAAAGGAAGCGGGGAAAGGGCAGGCGAGGGAGGCGATGATTTAACCCGCGGGATGGCCTACGTAGACAGGTGACCCGCAAGTTCCACGCAGACTGTCCTGCGTCCGTCAACTAGGCTTGATTTAGGGCGGACGACAGCCAGGATGGCCCTGCCGAGTGAATCAGTCTGGTCAGGCAGGGCAGAACAGATCGTACAGCATCCATCGTGCATATCTTTTAACTGGATGCGCGATATCAGTCGGTGACGAGTGCCCCCGTCGGCTGGCCGAGTTGCCGAAACATCAAATCATTTTAGGCAAGGCAAACAAGATCGCTATCCTGTCGCCCCTTACCTTTCCGTTTCGCAGCAGGGATCGGCTGGTCTATTGGTGTTAGCGTAGCTATAATAATATGTACTAATATCGGTATTATTATTCAGACACGAGCGTTTCCCTCGATTATGCGCATAGCATTTGAATAACAACGACCTGAAGAATAGTGGATTCCGAATAGTCGCGGCGCTCACGGCAGTCGCCGATTTGCTCGCGTGTTGTTCGTTCTCGTGCAGCGCAGCGGACCGGTTCTTTCGATTTGTCGTCGATTTCGGTCTCGAGGGAGCCGGAATTTTCATAAGAAAACCTCTCGGATCCAAGGGTCGCGGGAATACGTTCCGTTTAATCAGGGTCGAGCCATCAACGGGATCCACGATACACGCGCTCACGCGATAGTCGACGCACGGTTTGTCGAATAATTATCGGACTTTCGACAAGCGTGTGCTTGTTGTTTTCGAAAATTTGATTAAATTCCGTTCGCGCAAGCAGCCGCGGGCTGAGGTCGGTTCTTGCGAAGGGAAGCATCGCGTTTGCATAAAATATTCTTCCCGAGGGAAAAAGAGGAACGGGCGAGATGCAGGTTCCACCTCCGGCCTGATTCGGCCACGGAACCGTGATTCACAGTTTTGCGTGTCGGCGAGATCGCCGATAACCCTCTCGTTTGCTTCGAGAAAGGTCCGCGATTAGAATTCCGAGAAACCTTCGATCAGACAGGGCTCGTACGATTTCGTCTCGTAATCGTGATCGCGACCACCTCATTCTAATTTTGGCTTCCATTGGGAGATCGTGACCTGGGCGAGCACACTTTTCAGCGGAATAAGTGGGATCAAGATTACGACGTAGGACTCGTTCGATGCTAAACTATCCATTAAGTAATCTCTCTTTCGAGAAGCTTTGCTTCAGATCGCAAGCTCCCCTCGTCGAACGACTCCTACCCTCTCAGAGCGGATCACGATCGCCGAAGGGGATGGAAGACGCGGAAAATTCCTAGCGTCAGGCCGATTAACGATTCGCGCGAACAAGAGGCGAAGTTAATTACCGCCTGGTCGGGGAGGGGCTCGCTATGAACAAGCGTTGCTGAGGGAAATATTGTGGAGACTGTAAACCCGATGCAGGGGTTCTACCGCGCACAATATAGGCATCAACCGTGTACATACTAATTCTGATCGCTCGGTGGAAGGCGTTCGATGCACCGAGGAAAAAAATCGAAAGGGGGAGCAAGAAAGCGGAGCTGTGGGGGTGAAGACAGGCAACGAGAGAAGGGAGAAGGAGGGCCACGGGATAGACGCGAGAAACGAAAGGCAGCGAGAAAGAGAGAGGTCATGGAAAGGGGAGAGAAGACTGCATCGTAGCAGGCATTAATGAGCGCTCTAATTAAAACACCGGCTAATGAGAATATATTAGAACGATGTTGCCTGTTTTGCACGCACGTGGGCTTCATGGGCTCGCTCTCCTCCGCGCGCACGGCCTGCACGACGTCTCCGTCCTATACATTGCAACGTGTACCCGCCTGGACAGGTCGCAGTGGATTGTGGATCGATACGCCGCTTCGATGGAGGAAATCACTCGCCGCGAATCCCCTAACGATTTTTATCGTGTCACAGGTATAGCGCCGCTTAATGAGGAGCTTCCTTGACAATAGCGCTTCGGGGGGACCGCGATCGAGCTGCTCTTAAGTGGAGTAGATTTCGAATGGTACGGTTGTGTCAGATACAATCGCGGAAGCGAGGCAACGACAGGAAATAGTAAGGAGTATCGAGACTGTCGGCTGTTGTTCTCGTCGCATTGCTTTCGCCGCTCCTTCGAAAGGGGGCCATCGTTTGGGATGTTTGTCCACGTCGCGACTATCGTTCCTCGTTATTCTCCGGACGATCCTGTCAGTCGGCTAATTTGTCGTAGCTGTCCCAATTGCGAGCGATAGTATGGAAGGCATCGCCTGCCGGCATAAACTACAATCTAATATTCGCGTGACCGCGGATCAAGATAATTAGGACACAGTGTAATCGGGACGCGTGTCTCGGATAGGGAAGTACGCTTTGTACGTGGCGATCATTTAAATGATTTAGGAAATACCGGTTAATGGTCGTGCGTTCGCAATTGCTGAACATGGTCACGCGTGGAACTGCCTGCGTGCAGGAGGATAGAGCCGACTGTCGGGCTATTAGAGCGCGAAGGGGGCACTCTCCTCGAGGAATTGGATTTTCAACTATAAAACTGTTTTTTGCGATTTCAACTGGTGCCGTGCGTCGTTTCTTGCTCAGCGTCACTGTTTACGCGTCCACCGTGAAATTATAAAGAATCGTATGCAAGGGAAGCGCCGCGGGACGAGAGAAGCGGATATCGTTGTCTGTTTTCCAACCGTTTCTTTTTATTTCTTTCCCTCCCCGGGGGAATCTTTTCATAATGAAGTCACGGAGGATGCGGGTCTCGCTCGGTTTCACGGCTCGTACGAAATACCAGACGGTCTGGTGTCCCTGCTGTTCAGCGTCCCGTCGACAATTCCACCTCTTTGGTTCCGCCAACTACGACTCGTAAACAATACAAAGTGCTCGCGGCAAACAAATATAGCGCCACGTTTTACGGCCGACGCCGTTCGTTTTATTGCCCTACGGAAAGTCTCTTTATCGAACGAATATTGTTTTTTCTTCCTTCTCACAGCCCCGACTCGCGCTTTGCCTGCTGCGCCTTGAGAAAGTCGCGTTGACTGTTCAAGGAGAAAGGGAATGTCTTGGCCAGACATTTGTAGTCTGCTTAATCGTCCAAGTCAGACATTGTCCCTGTTTATTGCTACAATTTCTCGAATCACAATCGCATTCTCTTCATATTCCTTTCGCCTCTTATTCCATATGCACTGCATTATAAAACCCTTCGAGTCTATAGCTTTCATCGATATCTCTGGCGATAGTCGAGCCACTGGTACCTAAGCAATGCTGGGCCCTTCTTCGACAAGGAGTTCGTCATTGAAGGGTCCTGACGTAGAAAAGGAATTTAGCAAATCGAAGAGACAACCAGGCTTGTCTACTGGCAGTAATCCCAATTACAGGCGACTTCCAGCGGACTGAGTCTTCGAGATCACAGGTGGGGTCGAAGTTTCGGTTCCTTTGAAAGGAGCACTGCTGCCTCTTCATTCCGGCTACGACGTTTTCTTTCTTTGTAGCTACTTCCCTGTCGGATGTGTAAGCTTTCTGGCGTCCAAAGGAGTCGGACTGTCGGGGTGAACGCGTCGTCTATAGGGACAAAGACATTTCCAAAGCTGTCTGTCTTAAGAACGACACCGAAGAACATTGTCCGAGGGGGATTTAATTAACTGGATATCTGTCTCCCTAGCTTGTAATCTCCGTCATCAAAGATGTCTGGCTACATACATGTTGCCGCGTCAATGCGTCGCTTCTTGGCAACGATTCCAGGATGAAGCAATAATAAACTGAGTCCGAGAGACCGGCGAGAAATACAGCTCATTAACGAGTTTACGTTTGTCTCCGTTTTACGAGATACAGCGAAACGGTTCGTCTGAAAAAAAAAACGCTCTTAAGAAGCGTTAAAGTATCTTTACCTTGCCATAAAGGTCAAAAGATTCGCGGTTATAGATTCGTAGAATTCTGTCTCTCAAAAGACACGATACCTCGAGAAGCAGCCTAAAGCAGGAGCGATACAGTTACAAGGTTTCAGTCAAGTGAACCTTTAGCTTAATTCAAGCACTTTCTAGCAGACAAATTTATTCTATCGTTCCGACTTATTCGGAGCCATAGAGTCACCTCTTTCCTCTTCGTACGACGAATTTCAACCCACGCTGTACAAGTTCCTGAGAAACTTCGGCGGCTCGATAGACTTCCGCGGCAAAGTTTGCCCCGCTTGCGGGGAAAGTTGACTAGGCCCTCGCACCTCGTCCAGGTATCGATCAAGCCATCGTAAATTTCCCCCGATGGGCGACTTGCTCCACGTAGACGGGAACGAATACGTGATACGTACCGCTGCGGCGTCGCGGTTGTCTCGGAGGACAGCAAGAAGAGCTCGTAAAAGAGAAACGCGGACATGTAGGACACGCGAATAAAAAGCTCCCAATGACGCTATCCGCAACCCCCTTTACGGCAGTATATCCTGCGCGTTCGACCCTCCGTCTTCGTTTTCCCACTTTTTCCCACGTCCCGGTTTGTAGCCTTCTTGTAACTGTTAGTTTTCGCGTCTGCGTTGTCTGCTTCTTACCACCGTGTCGTTGACTCGCTCCCGCGCTCTGGGGCCCCAGATTACAGCAACTTCTTAGGAGACTGGAGAGTTTCACGATTCGTCCGCGATGTCGACCGAACTCGTTACCGTGACTTTATCTCGCCTTCAACTTTTATCACTGTTCGCTCTACAGTTGAGATATCGATGCTCGCTAGGATGCCCGTGTGAGTACTGGGTGCTCGATCACTCTACTAGAGGGTGAATCATTTTCAGAAAATTATGATTCAGCGATACGTTTGTAATGCGACAATCGAGCTTTTAACAGGGTTCGAGAGTCCATTGAAGCAGATCCTCGACACTCTTCTCTCGCTGACTTGTTTCGTCAAGCTTGCCGTCCTCGTTCCTGCATTGTTTGTCGAGTTATGATCTCTGCGTAACTTCCCTTCGCGTCAGTTCGTTCATTGATTACCTCTGGAGCGATGCAATCCAGAAACCAATACCGATTTCAGTTTGTATTCAATCCACGAGTTATCTAGCATCCGCCGTAACCTCTGCGAGAAGTTTCCTGACCAATCATGCGGAATTCGCATCGTCGATCGTCTGTTCGCTTCTAGGATATCGGGAACTGTAGCTTTAATAAAATCCGCGGCACAGAGGACTCTTTGATGGCTGCCAACACGTCCTAATCGCGGGACAATCCATCGAGGCTTCTTGACAGTGGGAATCGCGTCCTAAGGCTTTCGAGAGCTCGCTGCTCGACGATACCCTAAAAGGGGCGATGCTTGAGGGCCGCTGAAGTGGCCGAACGTTGGCTGCCTTCGAAAAGAGGGAGCTGGCGAAAGAGGTAACCTCCGTTGGATAGAGGATAGCTCGTGCTCAAACTTCGTCGAAATGGCTAACGCAATCGAACGAACGAAAGCGCTACTTACAACTTTATCCGCCACGTTTTATCGTGGACCCTCGAACAGGCGATTGAGACAGGGACGAAGGGGACAGGGAAGAGGAGGAAACGAATGCTTACGGTGGAGCTCGTGGCATGGATGTCGACAGGGAAAGAGGGAGGAGGGCGAACGCGCGAGCCTGCTATTCGGAAGCACACCGATGCGCCTCCTCACACTTTTCGTTTCCTCTTCTAGCTCGCAGGAAATTACCGACGGGGTAACTTTTGATTCAATGGCAAAGGGTGTTCGCCGGATCGTGTCAACCTTTTCTTTTCGCTCGTTTTTTGGGGGGAAGCGTTTACACGCGGCGCTTTGGTACCACTAATCGATTGACCTCGTTTACCCTTGAATAATTTCTGACTTCTAAGCGGTGCTCGGGACAGGTTAATTTATTAATTACGAGTCGTTGCACATGGCGTTTTGCCAGTGCCTGCATCTGAAAAACTTTATGAAATATTAATTAACCATCTCTATCTCCTTTGGAAATTTCATTGCGTTCGTTAATGCTATAAACGCATCGAGTGCACCTCGTAGGTAACGTGGCCACTGGCTACTGTAACACGCGCGAACGGTTGACACGCTATATTAAGGGTGATGCATCGTCCCGATACGTCGATACTAATTATTTGTAGATAAAACTCATTACTCAAGCGTGATTAATGATAGATCAAGGACTGTGGAATTCCGCATCGACCGAGCGGCGAAAATGATCGAGATATTGAAGGAAACATTTGTTATCACTTGACGAGAAATCACTAACCCATCATGTAGCTTGAAACTCGTTACTTTATGATTCCAATAGCTGAACTGAAATGATTCCCAAACCTATCCTCTATATAATTGAAATATTTTAGCTGTGAGCTGCAAGACGTAATCCCTCTCAAGACCATTTTTGGGGAAAGAGATGGTAAACAATAAAGAATGAAACAGGACGACAATCCTGCGTATCGACGCAGTACATCGCAGTTAAACAATCGCGGGGCTCAGCAGGTCACGTATGCGGGACTGGGTTACGGAAGAGTAATACATTGTGTCCAGTAATCCCCGAACAAACTGGAGCAATAATTTTAAATCAAACGCGAGAACCGCTGGAATAATTTATCGTCGAGTTGCCTGGCTGTGGTACACGCTAATCAGACTCTCCGACCGGAACACGGTGTACAGGAAGCCGGACGTTTTTAAACGCTCAGCGAGGATTTCATTAACGCGGCCCACATTCCTCGTTCCATAAAAATTACCGGCCGCCGCGTAATGAACTAATTTGCACGTGCGTACGCGTAATTAGCTGTTCCTCGTAGCAGAACCGACCAGGGACTCCCGACAACTTGATCCCAAGTTTTCGTTACTTTTCGCGGGGTGAAGCTGGAAATCGGAAGGACCTGTTGGCGCACAAATTCGATTTAATTGGATTACCGATAGCGCATGAATAACTCAATGGTTATTAGAAGAGGTGTAGGATTTTGTTGGAATTTTTGGTGAGAAATGGCCAATTTTACTGTTTTGCCAGAAATTGAAGCGTAAAAATAATAGAACAGGGTTTTCGCATTTACAGAGATGTATGAAATGTTTTTACAGAATGAAAATAAAAAAGCTTTTATAAACCTGAAAACATATCCCTAGGAGAACTAGATATTCCATGTTATTTTTTGTCGATATAATTTGCATGCGCAGGTTAATTAAAAAAAATTCGTTATAAATATCTATTTATATAGAAGGAGATTCCAATACACATTCACTCGAACTCGATTCCACAAAAGAAGTCATCAATTCAATGCCCTCGAAATGGGAGCTCTCCGGCGTTCCGTCACACTTTCCTTTTTGCCGTAAAATTGATACGCGTCTCGCGAAGTTCTTGTCATCGTGACACGTGAGAATGTCTCAAGTGTGCATTGGAACCGCCCTATTAATTCTGAAGTAGGTATAGACTCGCGTCGAATGGATTCCACGCACCGACTCCAAGCGTACCAAAATAATTCAAAAGTTATTTCTACCGTGGAACAAAGAGGTCTCCGTCAACAATCAACACCCAGCTGGGAGAGATTGCGACGAGTCGGCGATTCTTTGCGCTGGAAAAATATTTCCAGGACAAACTTCATCGATCGGCGATAAATGGCGCGCGAATACGCAGCGGGATGATTCGAGAGGAACCATCCCTCACCTGCGAGAACCGAGGGATCCTCCCCATAATGTCGGCCGATAAATATTTACCTTGAGCTTACGACGAAAGTGCGTCGCGCTATTGTGGCGCTGGCGAAGCGAGCGAAGTCGGCCTGCTAAGAAAACCTGTCTTCTCCGTGGGTTGTTGTCGCGAAAGGGTGTCGTGGAAAGCAGCCGCGGCGGAAGGCTGCTCCGTGCTTCGCGACGTGGTAATTGTTTTCATAACTAATTGTTTAAAAGCTTGGCAAACCCGCGAGGAATTACGCGGCGGAGGGGCTGAGGACAATCCCCGAGTCAATATTGAATTATGAATTTATTAGCTCCTCCTCTTGGCCCTCTTCGATAGGGGGTGGGGCAGGTCTTTGGTTCTCTTTCCAGGGGGAACCCAGAGAGGGGGCAGGGCGGAAGAAGTGGCGAACGCGAAGGACTTCCTGCATTCTCCACGGGATCCTCATCGTGTGTAGACGGTAATTTTATCGAACCAACACTTGCGACGCTTTCGACGATTGGTTAAATCGTCCCCCTCCTTTCGACCCAGATCCCTCTCCTTTTTTTCTCGTCATTTTGTCTTCGACCCTGCTTCGATCGGCTTTCTTCTACTCCTTCTTTCTGGCGATAAACCCTCCGGTGCTCCTTTCGAAGTTCAAAGCCCCCATATCGAGCGGTCCTCGTACTCAGCTTCGCGCGTTCGTCTTCCCTTTCTGACCCTTTCCTTCTTCCTTCTTCGCTGCTCGTTCGTTCGTCAACGTTATCGGGGAAATCCTCGCTACCGAAGGAATTTCGAATCTCGTCGATCGCGTGCTTCGATTGTTTCTAGTGAAAGCAATCAGCAACTTATATATAGTATTTATATCTTCTGGAGTACTTAGACTTAGAAATAGTTGGATGAAAATGAAGCGCTAAATTAATCCCTTATTCTACTCGTTACAGTACTCAGGAATTAAATTTCCTTTTCCTCTTCTATCCGACACCTCAGACGACTGGAAATTAACTGCGAGACGATGGAGCACGACGAACGACACTCGTTCAAGATCTCGCGCTTTTCGTTCCGTCGATCGGAAAAGTTGATCACCGTTCCCGTGGCGGAAGAACGCTCGCATTTTTTCCAGTTCGAGAAAGAACTGGCAGAGACAGAGCGCGAGAGCTTGGGTGCTCCGGCAACGAGAGACTGCGCAGGGTGGGGGACGAGCGAATCTCCATTTTTATTTGCATCGGACGATTTGCGATTCGATTTAAGCCCCCTCGAATGCAACGGTGGCTCGGGTAGGTAGGTTGGGGCCCTCGTTCATCGCGATTCGCATTTATTCCTCAGGTGAATCGAATTACCGGCGGGCTCGACGCGACGGTTCGTCAAATTTGGGTCATCGCGTACGTGTGTAGATCCGCCGCGTGAAATCACAGCGAGACTTACATCCGTTCGACCAGTTGGTCGACGAGGAAGCGAAATGCCAACGATTTTTCGCCTGTCTCGGCTGATCTCTCGTTCGACTGTAATTACTTGGTGGAAGAGCTTTCGATCTTCTGTGTCGGAGATTCGTTTAAATGGACGGGCAGGATAAGGTATTCGATCGTGATTCAAACGCGGCGGTATCCACGCCGAATAGAATGGAACGGATATCGAATTATATGTACCAGGAGCGTGGGGCCAGGTGTGGAGGGTGAGAGAGATAGGGCTGCGATTCGGCGAGGGAGATGGGGCTGTGTTGGTCGTGGAGGGAGGGAGAAAGAGAGAGGCAGATGGGGGGAACGAAGATCGTGTAAACGACAAAGACAGACCGTGACGGATGGACGTCTCGCAGGCTCCCGTACCATTATGTAAATTTCATTAGAGCTTTTGTGCCGCACCAGCTCTCGTGGCTCGAAGTACGTCAGGTCACGTTATTAGCTTCGAAATTTTTTCTCAACCAGTTTACCAGTCATCCCCGTTACGCGCGTTATTAAGACGTCGTCCGATGGAAACTGGATGGGGATCGATTCGATCGACGCGGCTCGATGTATCGTGGAAAAAAAGTGGATTAGGTTTTTCAGCCGGAAGAACCGTGATTGCCTGAAGAAGAGTTATTTAATGAAGAGGGATACGGCTTAGGGGATAAGTTATTGTCCTGAGCTCCTCGCCTTAATGATCATCGCCTGGATCGATATTAGCGCATCACGCAAGATAATTCTACTCGATATCTTAGATTACACGCTTCCATGCATTCTACATACATGTACACACTTGATTTGCAAATGGTGATCCACCCGATGAGCCCGTATGGACATTTGATATTCGAGGGAATCACAAGGGGAAAATGAAGTGTCGCGCGCGTTTATTTATTCCAAGTGAGATATTGACTTTTTAACGAGATACTCGCCCGTCGGAAAACTTTACGACGAAATGGCAGCGGATATTTAAGTGCACGCCCGGGGCGCATGATATCCTAGCGCAGAGCCGGCCACTGAAATGCGAGTCCGCCACCATCGAGATTAGGTATATGACGGCAGGAAAACCTAGGTGCGGGCTTTCCTTCTCTCGTTTTCCCCGCGGGCCCCGGCATAACAGTAAACTGACTGGAATCTTTGTCCGCCATCCCGTTGGGATAAGATTCCGTGGCAAAGGCACAGCGCGCGCCAGCCTTCTGTTGACCCCGCAAATACCGATACCCTGGAGAGATCAGCCCTTCCGACTTATGGTTTTGCGGACACATTGGCTGGTCAACGTGTCTGACGATAACAAATGCTATTGCATACAATTTCCTAACGCGATGCTTTATGCAGTATCCTTCCCTACTGCCTCTCTATAAGGCCAACTGCAGACGAGCGTTTTTCTGACGTCGCGGCAATTTACCGCAGCGCGTTGTACCAACAAGGAGAATTCTCAATTCTCAATTGTAGAAAGTAAGGAAAAACATGGCAGCACGTTTGCGGTAAGTTGTGTGCAAAGCGGCGAAACAGTGAAGTTGTCGCGTACCTATATTTTTCCTTGTTTTCCACAATTGAAAATTGGGAACTGTCCATGTTGCTACAACGCGCTGCAGAAAATCGCCACGGCGGCAAAGCAGCGCTCGTCTGCAGCGTGCCTAGTATTGAACTCGGCCACAGTTGAATGTGCTAGATTTTAATACTGCAAGAAAGAGTTACGAAGAAAATGCATGGAATTCGTTGGAGATGCAGGGCTGAAATTGCACGAAGATAGCCTCTCGCAAGACCGTCTTTAATATTTTTCACCGGCAGAAAGTTTACCAACATCGTTAGCACTCGGATGTCAGCTGCAGGCTCGCGATATTTCAAGGCAGAATCATACATTTTGCGCCGTCGTGTGCGAAGTTCGGTGGTGCCCCTCGTGGAATAAGGTCCACAACGACCACCGGCGTGTATGAATAAATTCATGGTGAAGGAGTTCGCCCAACCGGTCGCAGGGAAAGGGGAAGCTGGTCGGCAGAGTACGTAGGACTAATCCAAAACAATGGAATGCGCCAGTCCGAGCTAAGCGAATTAATCTTTCACGTTGCCGGATGCACAATAGGCCAGCGACGTTACATGATAATTACGCGTAGGATTTCCCTATTCTCTGCTATTTCGAGCAGTGAACGGTGTCGAAGACAGTTCCGTTGCGAGCTGCTCGTGTCTCGATTGGCAATCGTCGTGCGATAGCATCGAAGAGATTCGAATCGCGATAACGAAATTGGTTGGAAGCTGGGTTAAAACGCGTACGAGCGGAGTAAATGTTTCAGATGTTATTTCGAGCTTGATTCACTTGGATTTCCAAGCAGAAATGTTTGATATCATTTGGTATTAAATTCGATGTTTGCCTATGGGATTTTATTCCCGTGGTACTTTTGAGCCGGAAATCATTTGGAATTTATTTGTTTGCTTCGCGTTTCAGTCTCGACTGGTATTTCGCTCGTCACCGCCGTGGAGTAGAATTATTCTATGGCACAAGGTTTCTACGAGCGATGTTGGTTTCTATAATTGTTCGAAACGGAGCTGAGAAGGTTTCGAGAACACGAGGTGCGCTTTAATTGCGCGCGTCGAACGCGCCCCGTTCCTCTCGGTAGCCATGCTGAATACCTAGCCCCTGTACTTAGGGAAGTCCGCCCTTGAAGCCCTTTTTAACACTTTTACGATTTCCAGCGTATTGAAACACGGAGTAGCACGAGGCCGGTGATTATCGATAGTCTTCCCCTTCATATTTTCCATCCTCTATCACAGAAGACACTTTAATTATGTGCGGTCCCCCGCGATGAAATCCTGTGTTCCTTTTCTTCCGTGGACGACGTGAAAGGGAACATTTTTCCTAGCTTCTATAACAGGTTTTCTGCCGCATACATTAAAGAACCAGTTTCAATGAGGCATCGGCGAACGCGATTTGACAAACAATCAAACGACCTGGTGAAAAGGTTGCAATAGTCAAAAACGAGAAGACATGCTGATCTTCAATGGATGAATCTTTAATTAAAAATCCAGAAAGAAGTCGAATGTACGCTTCATCTTTTTATTTATTACTCGTGATTTTATTTACTCCTCTCGTACGGTCGGTCAGAAAAATCTTCAGTCTATGGAAGAGAGGAAAGAAAAAAGTTTGCTGAGAAGAACGAAGAGTGGCGCCTACGGGAAGGGTAGTTCTACAAATAAGACAGTAGAGACGGTATCAGAAGAATGTTAGTCAGAAAGGTCGTCTGTTTGTCGGGACTAGCTTTTCCGCGACCGTCAGAAGGCTCGTCCGGATCGATGCACTCTAAATGACACGATTCCCTCCCGAGATAAGAATGGTCCACTTTGAGCGTCGCTCAGGGAAGCTCGCCAAACAGCGAGGCGAGCACGCGCGCCGAAAGGCCGCGACAGGCATTTAAACCGAGCGATAAGCTTTCACCTTTCATCCCCCGAAGCGGAAATTGGACTCTAGTAAGCGACCGCGCGTCATCAAAGTTAGCTGATCGAGCGATCGGATATCCTGTCGTGATATCATCGATAAGGCACTCGTTCTCCATACCAAATTAATGTAGCTTCTCTAGAAATTACTTTCGACATTGAAAGTAATTTTCTTCTTTTACAGGGAAAATCGACTATTGAGCTCTAACAAATCCTGCTACATTCTGTCTATTCCCTCATCATTTTCATTTTAAAAATATTAAATCCACCGTACTTAAAATTCCTCATAGCGGACGAAGCAATGCAATCATTCTCAATTCTTCCATCTTGTTTCGCGGTAAATTGCGAACATACGATCTGCGCGCGTTTATATAGGGTGATATGTGCGCGGTCGCTCTCGTTGTTGCTGATAGTCAAGATCCTCTTTCATCTTCAGAGTTCCCTTGTGAAGAGTTTACAGCGATATGGTGCTCCGCTCGCTTTTAGCTGTATTACTTCCGTCGGAATTGCAGCTTCCAGTATAAACTTTATTACATCTTATCGCCCTATCTCGTGACTCATGCCGGCAGAACTTATTTCGATTCTGTTCTGCGGTTTACGCGGTGTCTCCTCTGCGGAAGATATACGATCGCGCCTTTCGGCGAAAGTCTGCTCGTGCTATTGTGAATCGCGTTAAAGACATCGTAGGTGCCCTTCTAATTCCTCTCACATGAAGTCACTTCGGTCGTTTTCTCGTCTTAGACCCAGAATTCAACAATGGTTATTACCAGACTCTATAATTTCACGCAGTGCAGCAGCGAACACGTGCAATTTACGAGGTCTGTCGCCAGACGAATCGATCGCACTCCCATTAAAATGAACAGGCACACAACAAACATTAAATTCAATTTTCGCTGAGAAAAAGTGATATTTGCCCGAGCTGGTGATTCGACACTCCTCGACTAAATTACATTATAGAGTGTTGTAATTATTATTCGGAATTCATGTCTACAGTGATAATTACGCGTGAGAAATCTTGGAAAATATTTGTGGAGCAAGGTACAAAGTGTAGAATGGTAAATCATGAGGTTTTGGTTTACCGAATGAATAGTTCAATTCGAGAGAAAATCTCTTTGGAAGATCGTTGAATATTTCATACGGTTTTTCGATCTTCGTACTATCTTTCTCATATTGTGTAGCTGGTTTCTTTTTTGTATGGAATCGAATTAAAGCGGGTCAGACTTTGCATCAGCCTGTACGGTGCTCCTGTAAAAATGAATCGATTGAATTTCAAATCGCCGCTCGCCGAGCCACGTTGTCCTGGCCGTTTGATCTGATATTAAAAAATAGCCTGGGTTACTTGAATGTAGATCATTGCACAATAATTGTTCGAGCCTCGTGTGGCGACAGATCTGGCGATCGATCGATATGCGGTCTCGCAAACAAGCTTCGTGTATCGTAAGCATTTCGAAATTTCCATCGAAATTTGCGCTGGCTGATCGAACAACAAGGATGCCGTTTAAACGCGAACGAGCACGTAAAGCGTGAATGGGTAATTAAAAAAGGGGAAAACGGTATTATTTGAAACGAGTGTAGAAATCGTGTCAAAGGTAGTAAAAAAGAGATGTGTAAACGTGAAATTTCACATTCCCGCGATAAAATTTGCTAAATGAGATAAATGAAAATACCAAAAGCGAAATGGAAGTCTATAAATATTTAACTTTGAAATTGTGGTGAACTTCCTATCGGAAAATATAGAATGTCACTTTTCCGTGATTTCCACAGTTCTCTGTGGAAGTTGATTGGCGAGAAATGGAAATTTCGCAGCGAGAATAATAATAAAAATCAACTGAAATCGCACGAAACCTTTAAGAGGTGTTCGTCCTTATCGGTGCCTTCAACTTCTCACGGGGAGTCGAGTGATGAAAGTCGGAAGGCGCGAAGGAAGGAGGGAAGACGGTTGCCTCTCTTCAAGTAAACGTTTCAGCTAATGCGGCAATGAATTCGTATTTGTCCAGGGCGTTGGTGTCTGGAAGTGAAACGAAAGAATAAAAAAGTAGAGGAAAGGGAGACTGTCGGCGAAATTCACGTGCAAACGAGGCGTATACCTTAACTTGCTTAATTTTATCCACTGTGGAACGAGAACTCGTCAACGAAGCTTTCCAGATATGCATATACTATGTGGCAAAAATTTTAATCTCTAGTTGTATTCGAGAAATAAAAAAAAGGAATTTTATAAACGATAGAAAGCTGAAAATTTTAAGTATTTTTTTACACTTTACCATCGTGAGATTTCTTGTGAAGGGAAATTTCATTGCAAGAAATTCTTTACAAATCTTGAAACTGATTACAGTGTATGCACTTCTTGCAAGTGACATGCCCTTAGAATTTTTAAAGGAAATCAAATATAGATTTACGATATAAGTACACTTTTTTAACTCTTAAGATATACTAACAGATTAACTTTTTTGTTTTAGGTAAGTACCAGTTACGCTCTATTTGGTATTCGACTAATGTTAGCCGAGAAGTGGAATACATAGGGTAAGTGGTGTGTCTGGCGCTAACAGTTTCTATCTACTTAACGATTCGTTTAGCACTGTTCCCCAGCATACACGAAGCCTGCATGCAGTCTAGACTATATTTATTATTTTACGATCTCTCAATTCGTGTTAGGGGTTCTGATAACACTGCCTTATATTGTTGTTAAAAATAATGGAAAACTATAGTCCCCTCTTGAAGTCACAGTATCAGAAGAATTTAATTTCTCTGAATTTGCGCCTTTCGTTGTGTTCCACATAGTCCACGGGCAGACGCATTAATTTCACCTTCTTCCTCGTTGCCTGATCCAGCAAGCTCCCTTTGGGAGTGGAGTGGACCAGAGAGAGTCCCCGTGGAAATTTATACCGAAATAATGGATCGAATAAATTGCACTCTTAATTGTAATTCTAAAGCTCTGGCCATCGGGCACGAACCAGGCGTGATACATTTTTAATACTGCAGGGTATTAATCTCGCATTAGCCCGTTGCGTGCAAAAAAGGAATGGCCACAGGTTCCTGAGCGACAGAATTACCCGACGCGTATCTCCTGTTCAGATTTCACCCTCATATCTCAGAACGATTCTCAGCAAGGGAATTCGAATTTTCCGGGTCCCAGATTACGCAACCAAGCAATGAAAACATTTCTCCCCTTCGAGAAGGTCTCCTCCAGGCAAGGTGTGCAGATTGACGGACGATCAGATCGAACGATCAGATCGAACGATGGCCATCTCGATCGGGCCGTGCCTACAGCGTATGGGAGGATCCTAAAGACATGTGCTGAGCTGTATAGGTGCAATGTGGGGGAGCGTAAGAATAAGGATATAAGCCTATAGGGGGGAAGAAGCATTAGGAGCGCGGATAAATATGTATGCGCGCGGGGTAGGGATCGAACGGGCCAAAGGAGGGTGAAAGGGACGCCCTGGCGGTAGATAAAGGGCGGCCGAGAAGTAAGAATTCGATTATCTCGGCGGATGCTCGAACTTCTCTCGGATTTCCTGGCGCGGATAATGGAGCACTCTTTGAAGAAAGCTTTCGCGCGAGCGCGAAGAAGATATCCTCCTCTGTTGTTTTCCATCTTTCTTCCCCTTTCTTCCTGCTTGGTCTAGCTGCGTGCTCGCTCTCCTCCTCGTGCTGTCGAGCGAGAATTCAAAGCTTCTCGTACCCGAGCGAGAGAGAACAATAATCGAGAAGTGCTGGCGTCCGAGGACGAAGGAAGGGATCCACGCTGAAGACAGAGAGTACGCTGCCAGAAAGGACGAACAATACCAGGAATTTCGGCGGACGGGGCAGGGTCGAGGGTGGAGCTCGAGGGACGCGCCACTAAACACGAGATAAAGAGACCGAAATTTCGGGGTGGAACGCCTTGACAACCACGCCGTGGCTCTTGGCTCGTGAATTCGACTTTTTTCCACCGATTTCAGATTCGCCTGTCTTCCTTCTGAGCATTCCCCGTGGTTCGACCTACTTCCAAGACGCGCATTGATTTCTTCCCGAAGAATTTCACCTTTTACCTTTTCAATCGTATCGAAGATAAGTTAACTAAGGTTCTCACCCTTTGACTTATGGTCTTTCTTAGACTGTGTAAAGTTGGGTACATTCGAATACGAAAGGAAGCATGTCTGGGTTAATTAAATTGAGTCAAGAAAAATATCTGCTCTAGTAATAGGAACATATTTCTTTCGAAGACACTATCATGTCAGTTATGTCCCATTTTCTTACTTCTTCATTTCTTCCACGACTTGCAATGTACACACAACCGTAAGCGCCATCATTTCTCGTTTAGTGTTTCCTGCCGCAACGAAAGCCATCCTCGCTGATGTCTAAATCGGAATCGCGAGCTGACGATTCGCGTGGACTGATCGTTAATTTCATACACATCCATTAACTGATTTGTTCTCCTGTTTTTCGCGGAGGTTCTTGTAGAAAAGTTTCCCCGGGCAGAACGCATACGGGGAGAGAGGACTGGTTTTTCGTTCCAGCTCGTAAGTCTCGCATAGTCCGCGGGGCTCATCCATCATTTCCTGCCTTTTTGTCAGCGTTCGGCAGACTGATGGAGGAAGTCTTAATCCATATCTGGTTAGAGGGCTATCGTCATTCGTCGGGGAGATGTTTTGCGGGGGAACGGTGTTTCTGACTTCTTCCAAACTGCATTTCGGGTTGACCGTGTTAGGCACGAGGGGCGTGCGAGCATAATAGAGCTTGAGCCCAGCAATTAATTAATCTTACTCAGACGCTAGGACGAAAAAACAGGAGATCGGAGATATAATTAATGGAGGAAACTTTGTTTTGTCGTAATTAAGTGACCGAAAAGGGTTGTCGATTAATCTAGATAGAATACTCCGTCGAAATCCCCCTTTTCTCTTAACGCTCGTTCAATTACCGTCGAAAGACTTCAACTTTCTTCGTCGTGGACGTGTCCCACCTTCCTGTATTGCGCAGAAAGTGTACCGTAATTGCCCGAAAGCAGCGTCCTCAGTTCTATTTACCGAAGACACGTGGACTCCACCATGCACTACGCACTCTCATTCTTCCTCGAATTTGCTTGTACATTAATTACCAGAAGGGTTGAAGGCAGGCGTAATAACGAGCACTGGGTGCTCCTAAATTCAAGCGGTGTAGGTAACTAAGCGAATAGAAAGGTAGACGACTCTCTCTGCTTCTACCTCCCACGCTCCTACCCTCGTCCATTTCTCGCGTGCGTGCTCACGAGCATACACGAGACTCGACAGGGGGGGAGAGAGACTGTAGCTAGGTGGCACTACATTGTTGGCTTAGCTGCTCGTGGAAAATTGGGTGGGCAAAGCTTTGACAGGCTGTTTGGTAAACAGGGCCCACGTTGGCGTGCAAACTCTGCATAGGTTGCCGCAACTGCCTATTTCTACTTGTCGTTCGCCAATGCCCACTTTCGGCTCCTGTTACACCAGAAAGTAACTTATTAGCCAGAAATTCCACTCTTGAGCAGGGGTGAGAAAATAGGCGTGATTTTTGCGGGGAGAACCCGAGACCGATCAATGGCTTTCGGTGAGAAATTTCGAGTGAGCAGAACGATTTGTCAACCCTTGTTTCCTGGGACGTTTTGGACGAAGGGACGACATTCTCTCTGAAGTTTGGTCGTTTCAATTGTGTTAAAGATAGAAATTCTGCAGGTTGATTATGATAGAAATACTTTTCTGTCTTTAGATATTGAAATGATACTACAGAATGCAGGTAAAAATTTAGTATTCAGTTAAATACCCAAAGCAACGCTCTAAGATTTTAATTAAAATCGACTGCATCCTCATTTCACCTCGATTAACTTTTGTGGTTCCGTAGTGAGTATTTATCGTATCCATGTGGAGCACTGCTAGTCGCATGGAAACTAATTTTCTATATATACGTGTTCGCGTTTCATTATGCGAATCCTTTGAATTTTTCCTTTTTCATCCATGCCTTAAGTTCATTCATAATAATGACGCAAGAAAAATTCAAACACACATGTAGCAAAAAGTAATCTGAGAATCTTCAACTAGCCAGGGTCTCCAGCGAGCGTAAAGCTTCCATGTAACGCCGGAGATCGCGATCCAATAAAAGGATAAAAGCGTGGAAGCGACTGGACGCACTCGCGTTGATGAAACCTAATGCAAATCAATCGGCGGCCCCTGGCAGAGGTTCTAGTTACCGACCGAAATCAAAGTTCAATTAACTTTTCTGCGCGAACAATCGACGGCTGATGAAGCAACGAAGGTGGGGGGTATCGCGAATCGCAATCCCGGCAGGAACGCGTCGTGTGTGCGCCACGAATGTAACATCAGCCCGCGCCGTTTCACGTGGGTGTGATGTACCACACGTACATTTTTTCCACCTTCCCCCCGAAACACACCGCGACCACTTCGGCCTGTGGTGGCCACAAAAAGCGCTCGTTTGTTTTTCGCCGTCTGCGATGCATAGCGAAACTCTCCCAACCGCTATCTCGCAATACGCAACTCCCGCGCTTGATTAGTTTCCTTTCCACTGAAGGAATTTTCTCCCTCGCCCGACGCTCGCAACAGAAAAGAATCAAGCTAGCACGTTAATCGCGGAACGCTGCTGCGAGCTGCTTTAATCCTCGTCCACCCGTAATTCCCACGCGGTAGCTACGCTCGCGCAACACGCTCGGGTTTTTCGCTCGCTTTAAGCTCCTCGTCGATCCCGCCGATTCGCATATTCGACCCGTTCGCGTCGCGGTTAGTGCTTTACTGTCGTCACTGAAGAGCATTTCAACCCCTTGCATATTCACAATTGTTCGAACTGGTGGTTGATTGGTGTTAGGACTTCCGAAATGTCGAGATTACCGGATGATCTCTAAAAATGCAGCTGTTTTTTAAAAGTATTCAATGAAAAAATAAGTACCTAGATGTCGTAATCCATCAGAATTCATTTTGTATTTCAAAATTGAAATAATCAATAAAACGGAGTAGTCGCTCAGCCTGATCAATAGCAGAAACTCATCCACTTCGTCTCCAGTGATCGCAAAGAAGAAACAGTTCGCGAAATTGATTTAGCATGCAAGCTTCGTCGTAGGATCGTCGAATTTTTGGGGTGTCGTTTTTCCCCCGCTTATCTCGGCTTTTTGTTTGGTCGCGACTGCAGGATAAAAGTAAAAGTTTTAACAAAAGGCCACTTCCTTCCGTGGTGGCGCGTACACCGACGCGAAGCGGCGAGCAACTAAAAGTGGATGGGGCGAGCGGCGGCGCGAGCTTAACGCTTGTTCTTTTGTTACGGAGCACCGTGACAAATACCTCGGCGTTAAGTTAAGAGCGGCCCCCGGAGAAACACGACGGGGGAGAAGGTTGTTTCGCGGCAATTACCGCGCGGTTCTGCTCCTCGGATAAAATTAATTAGAAACTACCCCTATCGCGCGACCATCTTCGACCAGGCTTCGACAGCTCGGGCGCGTTTGCGTGGCAACTTTTCCGCGGGAAAGCTGGTTAAGGCAGGTTGCCCCGTTTACTTGGGAGAGGCTTTCCTCGCGACCAGCTTATAAGCCAGACGCTTAACAACAGCTTCGCGTGTTTCCACGTCCTCGCCCGGAAATGCAAATGCCGCTGGAAGGGTGGACTTTTTTGAAGCGACTGGCAAATGTTGGTAAAAAGAGTTACACCGTGGATAACGTTAATCACTGTAGCGTAGACACGTGTGATTAATTTCGGAGTAGCTACGTTGCCTCTTGTTTAAATGCGTGTGGCTGTGTTATTAATATCCTGCACTTTTCTTCAAACTGTCGGGGAAATGGGGAAAGGTAAAACTTGCATATTTTTTGCCTGGGGAATTTGAAATTAATTTCAAAATATTTTCACTAAATATCATAGGACAAGGTTGACATTAATTTCCTGTAATTAAAAAAGTTTCATACAGTATGATGATTAAATGTTTAAAGTTGTAGGGAACTTCATTCCACCACATCTACTGCCTTCATAATTTTCATAAAACTCTAAAGATGTGCCGCAACAAAAGCTGCACTATTTTAAGTGGAGAAAGACAAAATTTATCCTCCGTGTTCATTTAGGAAAACCAGACCCCTGTAAAAAACGTCCTTCTTTCGAATGAGTAACAACAGAAGCTCATGATATCGCGCGAAGAAACGAGGAGAAACAACGTCGCGGAAGAACACTACTGAAAGTAAAAAATAGAGGGGCACTGAAAATAGTCGTTAAACTCGCGTCGTAAATTATGCAACCGTGGTCTCGGTCGCCTTCTGCCCCCAAGATGCTTTCCACGGCCACCCTCCGTGGAAAACGTGCCCGCTGCGTTTACAGTCCGTTACGTCGCGATTACGCACCATTTCGAGGACAATGCGTACTCTCGCGAAGCGAAGAAACTTGTGGCACGACTGATTCTCGACAGTGACTTTCGCGAAGCAACAACACTCAACGACTCCAAGTAATTGTCGTGGTATCCTCAAACTGCGATGCAATAAAAAGTAACGGAGAGACAGGAATTCGGACGCTAAAGTAGAGACGCTGAAGGGATTACCATAATGTTACCCTTCTTTTTCTTTCTCCAGTTGCTTAAGCACGAAGCGTCTGTTAGCTAGCCATTTGTTCAAAGTGGAAGTCCTTAGTTTATCATTTTGTCCTCCCACAGGATTTGCATCTTTAATTTTAATATTCCCTCCAGAGGCGCTTCTCTGAACTGCTCCACTGACTGTATTCCTTATTCATTAGATTCCACACGCTTTAAAGTGGCCAACACTAGTATTCGTCGTACGCACCAAATAGTGTGTTTCACACGAATGGATAACGCATTCCCCAGCGGAAATAATAAACGTCGATAGGAGGGATGTAAAATCGTGGCAATTACGCGATCGAGAAGAGACGAGTTGAAGTTCGTGAATCGGTCGTAAAGGCAGTCGTTAAAGGATAGACGAGTTGCCTCGTGGCCAAGAGACGATCCTCGGCCCGAGGAGGAAGTCAATAGCGCGAATAATAGGCTATCGCGCTCGAGGAGGCGCGTAATGCGTATGCACGTCGCGTACGTGCGAGTTGCGGCGATCGCGGGCAAAAGTCCCAGCAAACGCGATGGGAATTCGCGTGATGCTCGGATGACTAATGGAACCCTCGATATAGCTCGAGTCACGCGAGCCATACGCAAAAGACCAGTGGCAATAAGTAAGGCGCGGAGAGCAATCAGCTAAATCATTTCCTGCGAGCCAGCAGGTTTCTGGGTCACGATACACTTTTATTGGCGAACTGACTGTCGCTAGTCGGTCTCGAGAAGCTCGATCGATAGTCACCGATTAGAATAACACGCCAATTACTGTCCAAAGGATGACTGATCACGCTCTATTTACGCGGGGCTATTTATCATTCTTCCTATACGAACGACCATTGCGCTGCAATTTTTCGGGGACAATGGCCCACCGTCATTTTCACCGCGACGAAAGTGTATTCCTTCGACGGTTTATTGCTCCCGCGAGGATACTGATCTTCGCGGCGGGAGGTTGCATTCACAGTCACGCGACGTTCGTTGCATTCGGCTCGTTCCATTCTCATTGTTCCTTCAGTCGCGTCGATCGGGACCATTCGATGGCGAATTCGCGCACAGGTCCACTGCACTCTATCAACCTGATTTCGTATTCGTTTCACGACTGTCAGCGTGTCGCGAGGATCTCTGTAGAAAGCGTGTTCTTGGCTCCTCCGTCGAGATTTCCTCTCCTTCGAAGGATATTCCGAATCGAGTGGGCTTCCCGCGGATCTTCTCGTTTTCTCGGATGCCTGCTGGATTTCGCGAAGCACATATCTATACTGGTCGCGTAAAAACTGGGCGCCCTTCTGGAATACCAAACGCTTGCACTTTTGCATGTAAAATGATCGACGCGTTTCGCGAGCTCCTTCTTTCCTTCTGCACAAAGGACCGAAAATAATATAGACAATTGTCGATTGAAAAGGTTCATTTTTAGTCTGAATAATTATTATATAATTAATGTGGTTTCTTGGTTATTGAAAAGTAGGCCGCATGTGTCGTTAAATGCCACATGAGATGACTCACATGTGTTCGTGGAAAACTGCTGGTGTGTTTGAAAAGTATTTAATTTTGTACCACCTAGCTTTTAAAGGGTAACATAAAATATTCAAGCTTGTCCTCTGCAGTGCCGCTGGCTGCGCTTGACGTTAAGGCGGGGCGATTAAATGGTACGAGACGTCGGCTTAAAAAGCCCGGACGTACGAAATAGAATTTCTCGATTGGGCTAGAAACGAGGTCGGTATAACGAATTGGAGACGGAAAATCCTTCCGTGGTCTCAATTTTTCGGTTATTCTTTCGTGTGATATACGAGGCGCACTGTGGATCCTATCGAGACAGAAATAAAAAAGATTTTACTGACGCCAAGCATGGCACTAACGAGATACAAATATAGGTGTCTGCACTTAGAAAACTAGGGAAATAGAAGATTCACTCGGTCTGAAGTTAACTTCAGTAGAAACGTTTCTAAACCGATGGTCCAAAGGGGATCAAGACTCCTCCAATTTGCATACTTAAACCCGGCGCTTAAATATTCAACAGTTTCTAGGACGATATTGCGTGCCTTTAAATACCTCCTACCTCGTATCTAGTAACTAAACTTGAATAATAACTCAGTTGGTGGCAGCGTTAATAAAAATTTAAGAATCACTTTAAGTTGAACGCCTCGGGTGATCTGGCCCAGTGAAACTAGTTCAGAGCAAGCTGTAAACCGCGTTTCTAACACCCGAGCTCGTCGTGGAAAAGCACGCTTATTCGAAACTTTCTTTCGCGGTTTTACGACAGAAGGGGGAGTCGAATCGTTCCAGGCGTGCCATGTGAAATATTGAAAGAGGAATATTAGCGGCGCGGTTAAAGGAATTCCTGTGCGGGCGAGGACAGGAATTCCCGCACGAGCTGAAATTGTAGGACTCCTTGCGGGAGGAGAAGCATAGCCGGTGGCCAGAAAAAGCGCAGCAGTGCACAGCGTGAGTTTTATGCTTCTTCGGAAGAGGCGCTTTCCGGTTAACCGCAAGCTCGAAACCGCCCCAGACCATTGACAAGTCCCGCTTACACGGTCCACTTTCGTCCACGATCATCGTCCCAAAACTTTTTCTTCCTCGAGCACGACGCGTGGCTGCTTTGTGACGGCATGTGCACACGTGACACGTACACAGATTCGCGAAACCAAAGCGACCGAGGGACCCTAAAACGTGGAAGTGCAACGTCAAGCGGAGGACACGAGGCAGCGTGGAGGTGCTTCCGAAAAGAGGAAAGGTGGTGGCTCAACACTGATATCTGGGATTCCTTTTTCCCCAACGACTGAATTTCCGTGGCTCCCTCCAGCCAACCCTCCTTACGACAGTGTCTTAATTTCTTACAACGCAACGCTCGAGGAGGAAACGCATTTGGAGCGGCGGCAGTCCTCCCTGAGAAGTTTATGCCTCCGGGATGCTGTTTCAGAAAGAGCGCCGAGTCGACGGCGTTCGCAACTATTTTTGCTTCGCTTCATCAAAGATGCAAAGAGTCTTGTTGCTTGAGTAAACGTTTCGTTAACTGGATGATTGAAGTATTCCCTCTGGTTTATGCAGGACATCTTGGAGTGGAAGGACACGAACTTGGAGCGAGTTGAGAAGTGCAATTTCTTGTGGATTACATTTCTTAGATTATTCAGAGCTGCGGAACATTCACTGGCTAGTGTCTGTAGAGAAATTAATTTGGTTAGAGTGTGGGTAATTGGTGTCCACCAGGAAAAGGATAGTCTGGATTGAAATAATTACTCGTCGAAGCTCGAGAATTCCATGGAAAACAAATTACGTTGCTTTTCAGCATTCCCGAGAGCTATGGAATAATATCTGAGATTATTTACTTTAACGATGGAGAAAAGTTTGTTGAGGTGGGGTGAATTGATGCGAAGGAGCACGGCGAACATTTGTTGCGGCTTTGTCCAACCTGGCTGATGAATAATTAGAGCAGCCGTTGCGCCCGCTGTTATTGTTACTATCTCCAAAGTTTGTAATTGATTTTGAACACCGCGTCTCCAGTCAGCGTGACAAATTAAAATCACCGTTTCCAGGGTGCACGATAACGTAATTATTACGTCCCTGGACGGCTGTCCGGGAAGCGAAACGCTTGCCGCATCGGTGCAACGCTCAGGGTCCTCGATCGAAGATCACCACTGCGCTCTAGTCTCAACTAATTAGAAATTCCATTTTCTCTACCCTAAATACTATTTACTGGCTCTTTACATAAAATTTGCTGGACACTTTTCAGCGTAATTAAGTACAAAGTAATAGCGCAACTAATTTCATACATCTTCTCATGCGCTGTTTGCTTCTGAACCTCTTCAACAAACCACCATTGCCACCCCACTGTTTCTCCAACCTCGACTGTTTGCACAACCATCCAATCCGCGCCAGGCCTCGCCCGTTTCACGAAACACTATCAAAAAAGACCAGGAACTTACGATCTATTAGCATGCAAGAACTGTTCGGCAGTCGTTCGCCCGGAGTTCCTCGATTCGTCACGCCAGGCTCGATTCTCCGTCTCATTCTTTATTTACGAAGGATCCTAGTTGCCGCAGGGGAACCAGGAATAGTCTATATATCGATCGGGGCTTCTAAGTTATGTCAATAATTCGCCAAAGCACCAGCCAGAACTCTCTACCATAGAAGTTCTTCCTCAGTGCAGACTCTGCTCGCATCCTCGCTCGCGGCCATTACACGACAATGAACATCCAGAATCTACTGCTACGAGCACCTCTTGAACCACTGCGAGCCGCAACGTTGCGTGAACGCTTCTCAGTAGACTGGGACGCTAGGGTGTCAGACAGCGTCTACGCTCGCGCGAGCTTTCCCTGGATTGAAACAGGCGCTCGCACGCGCGTTCCTAGGCTCGCACACAGCAGTAGAAGGGCCGTGTAGAATCGCGGCCAGGGTAATAGCATATAATTAAGCGCTGGGCGGTCCAGCTTCTAAGCCTACAATTTTCGCTAGGGACTTAGACAGGTGTGGCGCGTGTGTGGGTGCGTAGGGCACGGACAGCAGCTGTGCTCGTCGGGCAAGGAGGAAGTCAGACTTTCGAGACGACCCATTGCCGGTTCACGTGTCCGCCCCAGATTGTCAGGTTGATCGCTTAATCGCGGGCTGATCGCGATTACCGCCACGGTGAAATAAGTTAATTTTTCGCGAGCAGGGTAAATTGGTTTCGGTGTTTGTTCGTGAGTGGTAACCGCCGGGTTCCTGTCGACCCGAGGCTGTAATTTCGCCCCGCGGAATAGCTCTCTCCGATGCGTTCTTACGGAGTGATAATACCTACGATAAAGACGATCGGGGGATCTTGATAATTTTTAAAGGGTCCGTGTTTCTTCGGAAGATGATACCGCCCCGATAACGTTGACGTCTTCTTTGGCACGGTGCTCGGTTATCGCTAATCGAGGGAGGAGGGAGGAGCTCGAACGCGCGAGCGGCTGTTTTTACCGATCGAGAGGCGAGAGAGCGCGCCCCTTCGGAAGCGAGTGCAACGGCCCTCGTAAGATCCATCTATTTCGGCTCGACGAGTGGAAAAGTTTTAAGTTTCAGCGACGAGTCAGCCAGCCAGACTGCCTACGGGGAATAGAGGGCGGGGCGGGGCGCGAGCGAAGAAAGGGGTCGGTGAAAGTTTTGTGCCCCCGTCAGGAAGGGTGGATGCTCCCGTGAAAAGCATCGGGCGACCGGAAGTCGAGACAAAGGCCAGGTTCCACGCCGACTACCGACCTCTACGCGCTCGTTTTTGGCCGGTTATTAACGAGCCTATCCCGGAAATTAAGCACGACCTCGCAAATTTCGTGGGAAAACGAAAGTGTTGACGCTTCGAAAATGGTGCAAAGGACAGGGAGGATTAACTGTCTCGATAATGGTGGGTGTGATTCGATTTTTACGCGCGGTGGTACAAGGATCGATTACCTTGAAGGAAAGATAGAAACTCTCGGTTGTCGTCGGTGGTAAACATCACGGCACGAAAATACATCGAGAGGATGTTAAAGGGCAATCGAGAACGCTGTACGTATCTGTCTCTACCCACCAGTTCGAAACTTATCCTACCTTCGTGCATATAAAATACTTCTTATCTGAACGCATTAGCTCAGCGGCGAAACCCACTGAATAACAATGGCGAGGCATTACGCTTCCGAGACCGAAGCTTATCCACAATGCTATCTGGATACTCGAACCTATACTCTTCTTTTTCGTGCTCTCTCTCCGATACGAATCTGCCGAAGAGCTCGACGACGCCTTGTCAAATTTAATACTGCTACTCGAACATGAAATCTTCATTTCAAACCTCTATTTTACACTCTTTTTTCAGTGTTAAAAAGGTTACACTTTACCAACCCTGACAGGGTAAAACCAACGTTCGCAGAATTTATGGAGTGCAGTTAGAAAGACTCAGTCTGCTATTAAGATTAAATAGATAACGTCATTTCCCGAACCAAACACTGTACTCTGAGCCAATCATTCACTCACGTATGAAATCACCCTGCAACCAATCTACGAAGCCTCGCGCACAATATTACTTTTTATTACTGTCATTTTTGCGCGTCGAATTTAGCAGGAAAGTTACGTTCGCGTTTTATGAAACGTCCCGTAGAGTGAGTGCAATTTTCGTGGAAGGAACGCATCGTTCTTGCAGAGCTGCCTCGGCGGGGGTGCGCACTTTCACGTGCACGCTCGACCGGCCTCGTAACAGCTCCATCTCATACGCGTCATATCAATTTGTCTCCACGATGGTCTTGACAAATATTGCAGATGCCTGTTTTCCGATGGCCTCCGCCTGTCGTGCCCTCCGTCCCCCGCTCGCGCTCCGGTGAAATTGCTCAGGAGGAAAGTAGGAAAACAGGGAGCGATATCCGCTCAGGCTGCGAAACGCTCTTATTGTTTTAAGGTAGACAGGTTTATTAACTGCCCGAATAACCACGGAAAGCATCGCGACTCGCTCTCTCGCCAGTATCAAATTGCTCGACGACCAAGTTGACGTTGCGCTGTGCATTTGTTTCCAACCGGCGGGCCTTGGATTTCATTTCTGTCGAGATTTACTCGACTGATCGTGCACCGACGAAACGAGGGAGCCCGACGGGAGGGGGCAAGTCCGCGAGAATTTCTTCTTTTAGATGGGATGGGCGTTTTTGTATTCACGGCGGTGCGTTCAAAGAGGAATTTCATAGAGGGAGCTTTCGTCGTTCCTATGCAAAGTGTCCGACGTATAAAAGATTTGCTGGGACATTTCGCAGCAAAGGAACGTAGCCTTCCGAGTTTCTTCATCGGACTGACCGTGTCTTCCATTCTGTTGTAAGCCAGGCATTGTATCGAATAACATCGACGAGATTTGTGAGTTCGGCTTCATTCTTATGGGGGATTTGAATGGTTCGCTGCTGAAAGTAGCTGACGTTGAATGGGGGAAGATGAGGAATATTATGCGAGCTTTCGAAATTGCACTGTGCCGTTTTAGACTATACGAAAAGAAGGAATAGATAGATTCAAAATTAGAGAGCCATTCACTCGACTTGCATTATCGCTTCATTAAATATTCAGCATCTTCAATTCTATTTCTTGAAGCATTTAGAAACCTTTTTCAGTCTCTCTAGAGTATGTCCAGGAGTTTTGTTTTATTTGAGAACATGTAAAACCACTCAGAAGGTTCCGTTTCGGGAAATGAAACGGTTAACTTCCCTCTTCTGTTTGCAGGGGTGTAAGCGTTTATTTCATATTTCTTTTCGCGGTGGTTGACCCGAATCTGCTGCGCTGTCTGCGAGCAATAAACAATGGCGCGAAAAAAAGAAGGAAGGGAAACGGGACGAGAGCGCAGGGAGCCAGAATCATTCCTCGCGTAAATAAAAACCGAATTTAAAATAGAAAATAAATCTCTCGGCGAGCGGTCTCCCAAGCCGGGGGTGGAAGTGGCGACCGGAGAGCAAGTGAAACGTTATTTTCTGAAAAACTATCGCAACCCATAAGAAGAGTACATCGGCAAGCTCCTTGAACTTCTTATTCCCCGACCACTCGTCGACTTCGTGCTCGCATCGTTGCGAAACTTTTTTATTTATGAAATTCTCGTGACGGAAAATTACTGCCACGGTAGCCCCTGGGAGTCCGCGACACCCTTGTTTTCCAGTGGAATCTACCTCGCGTCTTCCGCGACTCTTCCGTTTACTACTGAGAAAAAGAAACGGATACGAGCAAGTGTCTGGTGTAATTTCGGGAGCGTGACCAGCCAGAGGCACCAAAGCTGCAAGTGGAAACCATCTCGGATGGTAATTGAATTATCCTCGTCGAGATTTTCGGGGTAACCGCTGTCTATTGTCTCTGGAACACGACCCCATCGCGATCGAGATCCCTTCGAGCGAGAATACCCCTGAACCGCCGACGCGAGAGGCAAATTATCGGAAAAGCGGAGGAGAAGCGCGACATTTAGGGCGACAGGAAGGGAGAGCGTTGCGACGGAAGAAAACGGCGATGAAAAGCGTTCGAAAAGGAGTCGACGACAATGAAATCGTCATTGGTTTCGTCAGCAAGCGCCATCGTTCACCCCATTTGGGTCAGAATCATTAAGGATTGCCTTTCGTCGCGGCGCAGAAACACTGGGGGGCTGCATAGATGCGTACCTCGACCCGTTTCCATTTCCACCTTGGCTACGGTTTCGCGTGCTAGCGGGTCAATACCTTTCCGGCCCCAATTATTTCCCCTGGAGGACCGGAAAAACTTGAAGGTTCCATTGAATCGTGTTCGCTGCTCCTTCTCCGTTTCCACGCTCCCCCGCGCCTCTTATCTTCGGTCCATTTTTTCCCCGCTGATTCTGCGAGTGTTTCACTCTGTGTTTGGTTTCGCCAGCCTCCCCTGGGATGTCACCCCAACCGGTCGATCCTTCCCTTCACCCTATCCCTCTTCCTTTTTCCTGTTGCCTATAAGCGTTTCCAGCCAGCACACTCGACCTCTAGGCAAGCGAGCAACAGACTGACGAGTCCTTTCGAATCACCGCTTCTCTCGGTTATTCCTACCCCAGGATGAACCGTTTCTTCGTTTTCCTCGGTTTCGAAAAGGGAGGCTCAGCTACGGGGGAGACTTACGCGCTTCCGTTTCTCGCTAAACTTTGTTACGAGTCGACCTTCATCGACATCGCGCGAGGGTTAAGCGGTTTCGACTTGTAATTCCTCGTGTTGTCGGGACGCGTCGCTGTTCGCAGGGAAAAACGGTATTTTCAGCTGGCCAAACAGTCCCGTGTTTCGCCCTTCTCATGCTCTGTGTCCGCGTTATTTACGAGACGAGGAAGGGATTTCCGGTGTGGAGCGCAGCGGTAACAAGTTCGCAGACAACTAACGAATCTCGTTGTGGCTGTTCCTCGCGCGTGTCCTCTTCTTTTTTCCTCCAGTTATCTCGAACCGGTGAAATCTGCCGGGTAATTCGCTCACTGCTTGCTATTGTTTCGGGATAAAACTCTGGGTGACGCTGGAAAACGTGGAACGACGCAATTTTGTGACTCATTAATCTTTGCAGTTTATCATTTACGCGACTGTGGAACTTCTATTACTCGATTTTCTGAATCTTATAAACGATTCACGGGCAGCGCCAGCGTGGCGCGCATGAAACTGTTGTTTTGCATGATTTATTAAAACGGCGGAATATTGAATGCTCTCGATATACGTACCGATCTTCGTATCCACTGTTTCACTCACCACTTAAGCGCAAATACGTTATGACGGAGTAACAGAAATTGCAAACTGAAGTTCTCGAAGGCCCGGCAGATGATAGTGGGCGATGAATTTTATTACGGCGCATTTTTATCGGAACGATGGAAAATCCACGGGCAACTCCAGCGGAGCCGAGATAAAGCCCCAGACACCTCTAGTATTCTTCGACGTCGAATCTCCGTCGGCAGAGGAGTGTGTCGTAAAGTGTCGTAAAGCCAGGGTGGGCCGTCGTAACCGTTTGACGTTTCGCGTTTTACGCGGTGGCCCGGCTCTCGCGTTCGACTACCTACGTTCCGCATATTTAAGCTCACCTACGGTTCGGTTCCGTTTACGTCGTAGCGCCGGCTCATTTTCACCAACGATCGAATCAACGTTAGCCGTAACCGCTCCTTTTATGCCCCAGCCGTTGAATTTAAATGCCGATGCCTCGAACGGTCGGCTTATGCTCATCGCTGTCTGTACTGTAAATTCCCTCTGTTCGATTCCGCCTGTCCCGCAGAGGGTACCACTGCACGGAGGAGAGCGACGTTTTTGCGGCCCGATATTTGCCCTCGATTAGACTATTCGACGGATCAAGATCTTTCGATCGGACTGCTTTTTCTTTATCTCGCGATCCGATTAAGCGGCACACGAAGCTCGTTACCGCGTATTCCCATGGAAGTCAAGGGGCTAGAAAAATACGATATCGAGTAACGAAATCAGCGGTTTCGTGAGAAAATTTGCGTGTCGCTGTGCCACGGAGCGGCGACCGCAGGGAAACTGGTGCACACCGATCGTAGGAGATACCGCCGCGGATGCAGATTGCAAGATTTGCGCTATAATTACTGGCTTAAAGACTTTTTGCGAGTGGAAGCCGAGTCTCGGCGGCTGGAGTGCGTTCGATGATAATAAAAGGCGCGCTTGGTAACGAGAACGGGACTCTCGATCCGCAAACGAGGCAGAATCGAGCGTTAGCACTTTATAGACGATAACTGAAACTATCTCGGGCTGGATGCACGCCACGCCAGCGTCAGGACTACTAATCGAAGCGGAGGAATCGACGATTCTAGCCCCACGGCGCATTCTCATCGCTCGAGCACGCGTTCGAGGCCTGTTATTACGCCAACTTCAAACTACCACCGCATCATAATCGCGAACCAGTCCCTCTGTTCTCTGATGATGTACATACGGCTCATTTCATTCTAGCCTGACATGCTCACAACGGAGAAGGTACCCTCACCTAAGTGTGCGCCAATTTCTTACTGGTATGTGTCACCTGCCAACGCCACGCGATAAGTAGTCTGATGTCCAAGGACAGTCTTATGATATCGTTAAATGGCTGCTGACGAGTTGCAGCAATTGAAAGAAATAAAAAGGCCTGAAAGATTTTACTGGTATGGAAGTGTTATTTTCGTTTACTTGGAACTGAAATCATTGAATCATAGAAATAATAAGAATCAGAAATAAAAGAAGCGAATTTGAACGAAATCTTCCTCACAAGAAAGCTCTTGTCACGACCCACCAGCACAATCTTGTTTGATCGAGAAAGCGGTGGAATTAAAATATGGCTGCCGCTATATTGCTTTCAATCAGAGAAATCGATCGAAGGCTGTTATGCGATCCAATCGAAGAACTTTGTCCCCGATTCGTCTTGAAATTACGAAGTACCGTAAGAAGAAGCGCTCACTGTGGCGCAGCTCGGTCGTTCTTCCTTCCGTGGAAGGAGGCAGAGTCACTAAAGGAGAAGGAGGAATGGAAATAAATCGGCCATCAGGTGCACCAGCCGGAGAACGCGGTCGACACCGAGACAGAAAGGAAGCGAGCCACAATCGATGCAAAAGGTGCAAAACGAGACCGAGTAGCGGGCTTAAGTGAGTATAATAAATTGATCGAAGGCAGCGTGGCATGCGGGCAACACTTCGGCTCTATTAGCCCGGAGATGCATAGCTCCCTTTCCCTCGAAGGAAGACACATCTCACCCCAACGAGTGACCTTATACCTTTGTATAGATCCCCTGACGAGGACAAGCGAATATCTTAAAAGATGCAACCACCATACCCCGTAGAAATGGAAACGTTCCGCATTTTCCTCCTTTCTAGATTCTTCTGAAGAAAATAAGAAACCTCTTCTTCTTCTATCGATGATTTTTATGGAAAAAGAACGAGGAAGAATTAGCGCTTCATGAGGCCAACTTTAATGAAGATGAACTGTAGAAGTCGATAATGGTTGCTAATCGCGAACCTATCTAATGTAGCCGTTGGGGGCAGCACTTTGATTGCATCGAACTACCCCTCGATGACCGACCCTAATACGCAACGATGAACACCGCTTAATGCAGTTACATTAAATACTTGGCGCGGTCGAAGTTAGAAGACGGAAGGATTCCAGGCGAAGTCAGTGCATTTTGTCGCGGACGGCCGAGGAAGCTCGAATTAAGAAAGTTTCCCAGAGCAAGAAGGAAAGTGGAAGCTGCGCGATCCCGTAGAACTTAAAGAAAATGGTAGTCGACGACTCTGGCCGGGACGAAAGTCTGGAAAGAGGCTCAATAACGATTTCAACAGTACTACCACTCCTCTGTCTTTCCCATTTCGCTCCTTTATCCTTCTCCGTTTGCAGCTCGACGCCACCCCCTCTCGATCCTATCTCGCTCCCTACGGTCGACCGTTTTCCTCGTTTCAGGAATTTAGCCGGTTGTAAGTTAATTTCCTCAATTTCTTATGCAACGGTGCATTAGCGAGACGACGGCAGATGTCAGCGGATCTCCAACTCTGCCGTTTTAAAGGCACGACCCTGCCGATCTTCTGCCTCCCTATCGCCGCCGTTTTCCTCCACCACCACCGAAACGTAGCGTATATTCCGTGGAAAGGATCTGTTAGACGCTAGCTGCGAAGATTTCGAGCATCGTTAACTGCTGAAAATGAAATACGGACACCTAAATAGAGCTTAATCTATGAATATCATCTGGAAAGTTATTCTACCATGTTAAAAGGTATATTCAAAGGAATGCATAATAGGAAAAAGAAAATCGTGAAAAGACAAGCTCTGGCATTATGCGAGCTACCACCGCAATCGATCATGCTTTGTTGGATTCCGGGTTCATGATAGGTTAATTGCCAGCGACAACTCGATTAATGAGAAACAAGTCTGAAAGTTAAAGTGGCCTCTGCCCAGCTGGAATCCGCGGCAATAAACAATTCTTCTACAGCTGAATAGGAGGTGGAATTTATTCGCGCGACATCGTGATTGCATCTTAATGAACGAGGCTGATTCGCGCGACACCCGGCACATTAGCGGCAGCATGTAAATTAAAACATCCTTTCACCGGTGCTTTCAATCGCTTAGCGAGGCGGTCCTTAAGTGGCCGCCGACGCGCCGCCATAAAATGTTCGGTTATCCGCAAGGCGGAGAGCGAGTACGCTTCCCCCGAGGCCCATAACTCACCATGTTTACGCGTAGATAACGCGGTTAAAAAATAACCACGCACCGCCATCGTTCCCCATTAAATATTAATGTGTCAAGCGAATACACGAATTCGCTTATATATCTGCGTTTTTTGCAAGACAGTTATACGATGTATTGTCCCTCCACGGATAGATTGATGGTACGTTGGTCCGCGATTGTCGAGGTAGACAGCGTAGGCCGATTCTTCGGTGCTGCTTTTACTACAGCGAATCAAACCTCTGGCGTTGGCCGTACACGTTTCCTTTTGCGTAAAGTGTTCTGCAAGGAGAACAGAGAAACACCGAGGTCTTCATTACAGTAGGAGTATTTGCATAGTATGGCTTCTTCGATAGTTTCTCTTGATATATCGATCACATTCTACTTCCTACAATTTTAATATTCCTGAAAACTATCCATAAAAATGTTGCAATCTAATATATCAAGTTTAGAGTATCTGTCATTTCATAGAACTTCAGTAGCACATCCACTTCCACTCATTATTTTAAGCACACCCTCCTAAGACTTGTACAGCAAGACATTTCTCGTAGCACCGAAGTTTAGGGAAGAAATAAAACAGCATCGAAGTCCATGAAAACGTTCCTGCACTCTCGATTACCCTTGCTTCCTCTTCAGAAGACGCGACACTTGTCCCCATCCAATCCCCTATCGAGCAGCGAGCGCATGGTCCGGCGCGAAATCTGTCGCTGTTAACGTTAATCCAGCGCGGAATTCAATTTGTATCCAGCGCCGCAGAAAATTGGTCTACTTCGTAATCGGGTTCGTTCGTTTCATCTTGCTCCGTCGACCGTTCGCGCGTCTATCGTTCTCGTGGGCTCGATAGCCCTGCGCCCGCTCGACCATCGGCCACGGGAGCGAGGGAAAGCGCGTGGCCGCGAGAAAGTAAGGGATGGATACGTTAATCGATCTGAAAGTAGGTACCCCCGCGAAAGATACTCCAGGTCTCGGTAGAATGGGATCGCTCCTGTGTAGGCAGAGGCGTATAATAATCCATTAGTCCGATGGGCTAAATTGAGGGGCGCTTTGGGGGCGTCCGCGAGGGGTAGGCAGGGGAGGCAGGAGAGGCAGAGAAGTAGGAGAGAATGCTAAAGGGTGGCGAGCTTCTGTGAGGAGAAGAACGGGGTTGGGGGAAAGAGTTGGCTGAGTTTGAAGTTGGGTCGTGGCAGGTGGAAGTCTCCTCTCTCTACCATCTCTCCCTTTCCCTTCTTCTTCGATTCTCCCTTCTGTTCTTCTCTCTCTGTGTTACTTATACGCGCTTGTGCGTCTGTGTAGGTGCATACTGTGCCTACCAGAGAGGAACACGCTCGCTCCTGCGGGACAGACAATTAATTTACGAATCAGGGCTCTGCGGTCCATTCCTGTGTCCGTCCATTTAAGATTGATTAAGAGTCCCCCGAAATCTAGGTCCTCTATCCATTCGTTCGAAGTATCGATCCTACCGCTTTGCATCTTTAGCAGGAAAACAGGGCCTTCCACCACGTCCACCTCTCGCAGTTAATTAACTACGTTCTCGTAATTAACGAAATCGCGTCTGGAGATTGCTGGAACTAGGTCGTTGGGCGTAGGAAGTTTCTAGCGGTGAGCTTGATTACTTTTTAAACGTCGCATCGGTGCCGAGCATCGCGGAAAAACAGCGTTAACTCCAGCACGGTAATTTGATGAACAGAAAAAGAATACTAAATGAAACGGATCGTTCGTAATCGCGTTCTTCCTCATGCACGCGGTTCACTTGTTCCTCGAGCGTCTACGCTGTTAATTTCCAGAGTGTGTACCCGTGGTTAAGGGTATCAAAGAGGTGCGAGCTAGATCCGCGCAGCAAAATTATCACCGGCATCGCGACACGTTAACGCTTCCCCCATCTCGCGACGCACGTACGCGACCTGAGGTGCACGTGCACGTTATGCGCGCACGCGTGCGTCACCGTTACATCTGTAACGAGAGAGATCTGGGTTAGGGAATGCTCGTTTCATAGCATTATCTGACCGACTGTCTGGTCACGTAGACCACGCGACCAGGGGGTGGTTAAAGGTGGTCCGCTCGCCACGGAAAGCCAATTTCGGACACGACTGTGCGCTCATACTTGCAGAAAATACCACCGTTGCGACGAGGAGACATCATTATCCACCTTATAATTATAACGCGCAATTGCAAAGGAAATTCGCGGACTGCCACGCGTCTCTTTTAATTAGTCGAGCTTCATGACAACGATTCTTATGGCTACGATCCTGCGCTCCTTTTATACTCCTTTTATAGTTCTCTTTCCAAGATTTAACTAGTGTATTTATTTCTCTCGTGGAGTCTATTGCAACCTTCTGCATTATTCCTCGATAAACGTCAAGTTCAATCGACTCTAATGTCTAGAAAATAGAGAAGGAACCTGTCAAATATCTGCTCTAATCTTCTTTATGGGTCAACTCGCTCCTGGTCCAGTGTCCTGTGAAAAAGCTTCATCGATCCAAGCGATGTTTGCAGATTTTTATCATTTTCTCTCGTACTCTTCCACGCGTGATTTAAAGTCGACAGATAAATCCGTCATCCGAATAGTTCATCTCTGACAGATACTACTTAATCGCGCCCTGCCGCCCGTCCGTTTCTCGCAAGCGATGAATCATCCCCCACATATTTCGTGAAACCACCTCGCCGTGTGTAGAGGCGGGGCAGATTTTCGCAGGGCGTGAAGACGCAAAATGTTTCCTGACGCGACACTTCGATCGGAAATGGCGCGGAAGGAAAAAGGTGAGCGAGGTTTACGAGCTCTCCCCATCCCCAACATATAGACAGAAGATCCTGCTTCTCATGTGATTCATAGACATGTCGTTCGAAATCATAGAGTCTCGGAGGCATCGTTCGCCTCGTCGACAACGGGAATGGATAACTAGAGGAATATTTCAATGGTTGGGAACGCTCGGTGCTCACCCAGAGGAAGTGGGCGCGGTTGGTGGAAATAAAGTACGGTTAGCATGAGCATCCGACGTGGCGTGCGGACGGTGGCGTTATTAAAACTACCCGTTGCTGATTAGATGAACTAATTTCTCTGGTGCAGGTGAAATTTTTAAATCCACCCCGCGGCGCTCGTTTCCACCGGAGGCGCGAGTATTTTTCGCGTATCCTTGGCACTTGCCAAAGGGTGCTCCTATCATCCGTGGCGAAGCTTTGTGAGGGTCTCTGCGTGTATCCGCTTTGAAGCTTTCCCGTGCCTCCTTTGCAGACTGACTCCACGATGTCGACCGCCCCGCATTTTTTACGAGCTAATTTGTTTAGCCGCCTCGGTAACGACGTCTCGTAAAGCGACGTCCTCTATTTTCGTTCGTAAAATATCCGCCCAACGACGTTCGTCCGGCTGGCCGTCACGACACCCATTCCTCGTTTTTTTCCCTTCGCCCCCAGTGTACACCGGTCCCCCTCGCCCGAGTCGATGGCAAATTACGGTTGACGGGGAGGTCCGAGCCATGCGAAATCGCCTTCACTCGACACCCGGTTTCGGGGAAACAATCTGTCGATGCAGTTGCAAAGAGGGGCGAGACTTACGGTGCCCCTACTTTTCGGGGAAATTTTAGTTCGGGGAAGCTGATAACGTGAGGGGGATGGAGGGATCATTTTCAGGTATCTTAAATGGGATATATACTTACGAAAATAATTCTTCAAACTTTTATTCATATAATAATTATATGCAGATTATACTAATATTTATGTGTACTTACATTTCCATCCCATGGCGAGCTAATTTCATGTAAACGAGGATTTCAGTTCTTTCCTATCTCTTCCTCGTGTCTTCTTTCGCATTGGTCCTGCCTCCTGCTCGCTCCCCAGACGAGTCTGACTTGAACTCCTCGATCGCACCACAGTCCACTGACTATGGTGGGTCAATTATGATCTGGCATGCCTTTTTGTCGAGCTGCCTGAAAATCTTTCAGCCATCGGAGGGTTGAGTCATCGAACTATCATAAATTTATAAGTTTCATTTCTACGTCAGGCTAAGTCTCATATTTCACAGTCAGAGAACAGAAGCACTTTCCTCGCCACGAGCATTCGATTTATACGGCCCAATTGGCGTATTCGCAAAACTACAATCCAAGGGAAAATGGAGATTCGTGTCGCGCGATAACACCGCTAAATTTCCTTGCGGGCCAGGGCAAACGGCCGAGCCGGCGTTTCTCTCTTCATCGGTGAATAATAACGCCGGTAACCAGCGGGTTGAAGCGCGTTAAATACAGCTGCACGGGCAATTGCATATCGCGAGAACGTGAGCATCGCGAGCGCCGCCGGTGCTATCAACCACTGCCACCCGTAACGGGTCGCTCAAAAAAGGAAGATAAATCTAGGGGGGAAAAAAGGAGAAAGAAGGACGCGCCAGCGGAACTGCTGGTTAAAATGCATCGGTCTTCCTCGCGCGCCGTTCTGGATATTCTTCGCGCTGAGCGAAAATGATCGCGTGCGCTATAGCTTCGACGCTCGTTCCGCGGATCTTTCGTGTTTCCCGCGATGATGAAATTCGTCTGAGGGAAGAATGACGTACAGCTTCGTGGGAGCGCGCGAACAATCTTTATGCGATGTCGTTTCTGTAATGAGCAATTCCTATCGCGAATGTACCGTGCCTTTCAACTCGCGATAATGCTTGCTACGACTGTAACTGAGGGAAGTTGCTTTGAAAGATGATGGTTGCTTTGAGCTTTCGTTCGATTCAAAAACTAATTCGGAGAACCGCTGCTCGTCGAGGGAACGATTCCTTTCTACGCTGTGGGAAATTAAGGGGATCACGTTATACGTGTCTGTTTCGAGTAACGAAGTCTCAGGGTTCTCTTCACTGTCACTTTGCATTTCCTGGAGTTAGGATGGAGTTAAAAATCTGGCTACTACAGTCTGCTCTTCATTAAAACACGTTTTACGTTCCCTGCACGAGGAATCTGTTTTGCTGCAAATAGGAGCGCAAGAACCAGTAGATTATATTATGTTCCTTTATTATATATTTTCGTCTACCTGTTAGCGTCATAGCGGACACACGAGTAATGTATTCGTCACGAAATGTTCCTCTGTTGGGGCCGAAGATTCCTCGCGCAAATTGGCCGCGCAATATTTCTTCCCTTGCCCTGTAATATAGTTTAATTAACGTTAAACCATGGCCACGACTAATATTCGTTAGACCGTTGAACATTCCATTCTCCCAGCAGCGCGCACTTTATTTTCCAGCTCTTTTCACGGGGCCCATTAATTAATTTATATTCTCTGACGGCGGACAGGCGCAATAACGCCATTGTGTACGCCTTAGCGAACACTTTGCACTGGCCATTAGCGGCAAGTTGACGCGAACACGCATATTTTTCGCGATAATTTCACGCGACAGGCAATTTTTCGCCGTTCGTGAGCTTCCTTCTCGCGTTATATTCAACGTCGCGGCAAATCAAATGAGAAGTCCTTTCGCCGATCGTTTGAGAAGCCCCAGAACGCGAAAATGGAACAGTTAGGATGGAATTAACGCGGCGAAACAGAGGAGGAGAGGTGTCTCGTGTGGGGGAGTGGAACAACGACGTGACTGATCAGACACCACTATTGACGACTCTTTCTACTCGCACTCGTGAATAAACCGTTCTACTTCTGCGACGACAAAAGCTTACGCGCGCAGACGAATTGTGTTCGACGTTGTTGACCCAGTAGACTCATTACGCAGTCTCCTCCAATGCTCCTAATTGGATGAAAAATTGATCGAACTCTAATGATATCGACGGTGAGCTTATAAAAGAAGGGGGATGGTGGGACACGGCCGCTGGAAGAAATCCAACGTGTCGCTGGTGGAACGTCATATAAAGAAAGAAAGGGAAATAAATTTTTTCCTCTTTCCTTTAGGGTTCTTTTTTCTCTCCGCGAGGAAGGGGAGAAGGGTAGCGACTGAAAACAGTGCGAAAAAGTCAGGGCTGACCGACAGTACAAAAGGAACGGCGATTCTCGGATCGAATAGCCGTTCGGCTTAATGCCAAATTATTTTCCCTCGGTGAAACGCTTCACGCTGAAAAGGGGCGGAGGGGTTAAGGAGCTAGGAGACCGCGACTTCGAGAGCCATTCCGTTTTGACGTGAGTTATGTGTTCAATAGCTCGAGCAGGGATTGAGGAGCGGATACACCTTGACTTCGTCGCTGCTCTTGATCCCGCTCGGCGAAAATAATCGATTTCGGTACGGCGATTCGTCGCAGACTGTGCTTGGCCATTTCTTCCAAAGGCTACCTTGACGCGTGCTCGGCCTTCCCCGAGAGCTCTTCGATTTTTAGCCGCGGGCGAACCCACTCGACACGGAAGCACGTGCCTTCCGGCGTGTCCTGGGACGGATGGTCGATAACCGAATAGTTCGAGCTCTCGGTTTCTATCGGGGAAACAGTTTCCTTTTTCCTTTCGAAAATTTCTTCGATTCTACACTGTTTTTTGGAAAACAATATCCGCGAAATGGGCGAGAGAATCGAAGTGGTGTTTGGACAACAAATAGATAAAATAAACGGGACGTTGTTCCATTTTAGTGAGTATTGCAATCGACGGGCGAAAGCCTTTTGTTGCGAAGGGAAAAAGAATCACGAGGATAGTCTCGAGAGTTTCCATTGCATTCCTCGTCCCTTCTGCCATTACCAATGGTATTTCTCCTCGAGGGTTTATTACTTACCCTTCGCGAGATTATGCTGCTCGACGCTCAGTCTGTCGCCTTCGGTCTATCAGCGATCAAGAACGATTACTGGCTTTGTGTTTGCAAGCCACCTTTGTCTCCGGCCCTTTGTATGCAAGCTCCTTCACGTCATTTCGCCTGACTGATGTAAGTGCGGCTATTGTACGCCGAACAAATCTTTTTTCAAGGCAAACCGTTTTAGCTTATCGAGTGGACAGGCGACTTGTCTTGGCTCGAATACTATTGGTATTTTCAGACATATTAATTTGCTCCATGCGCGGGGACAAGGACCTCTTAATTCCGTCCCTTGTTACCTGGGATCAGCTTGTTGCTTCAGCTCTTGTTCATCGATGCCCCGTAAAACACGAGACAGAATTAATGCTTTCAGAAAACAATAAAGAATTTATATGCTTCCCAATAACAGACAGAATTTTTATCTCTAATGGTAATACACATCTAATAAAACTAAAAAAAATTTTAAACTCCCATAAAGTCTGGTGAAAGCAAAAAGTTGAAGCGCTCTCGATCGAAAAAAGATATTGCTTGCACGTTCAGTTCATTGCCCATCTCGATCGACAGGCACGCATTACTCGGCGTGATTGGGGATGTCTTAATCGCATCTGGATATCCGGATCAGCAGCTTCCTCGCACCATACTTATCGCTCGGGACGCGAACGAAATAGATCAAGCCGAAATGAGAGTTGGGAACGTGAACGTAGGGGGCAAGTACGCAGTTAAAAGGGGCGGTGTGGAGTCATCGGTAACCTGCGACCAGTCGGGAACGGTTATATTTGCCTGCCTGGAATTAGCATAATTGAACGTTACCCAGAGGGGTACCGAATTGACGGGGGATAATGACTTCCTGCCAGAAAAGAAGTGCAGCTCGTCGCCAGTTAATTACACGCTTTTCTAGCTGGTCGGCGTCTTCCCCGAGCCACCGGTCGTCCGTTCCAGAGAACAACGAAAGAAAAGACGACTGCGCGGCGGTAGATGGTCTGTATCCACGGTTTTGCCGGAAGATTAACGAACCCACTTCGGTGTGCTACACCTCGTCGCCACAGCGGAACGATCCTTGAGCGTTCTGTAACCGAGCGGCAGCAAATAAGCGAGCTTCAGCCAGCAATCGCGCCGACTTGCAGCACGCTGACGAATTAATTGCCGGTATCAGCGTGCCTGGTAAACTCTTGGCATCGCGCTACCGGCTATTAAGTCACGTTCCACGTCGCGAACGATTCGTCTTCTGCGTTCTCTTTTTGCCATGTAAATTGGGAGATTACCAGCGTCTGCGGACTAGGTGTCACTGTTTTAGGGAAACGATTCAAATGGGACGTACCAAAGGATTAATCCTCTGTCCTCTAGAAATTGGACCTCAACCCACATCCCATGAAATTGCAGTGCTCTCGCGTAGAATAAAATGATCGAGGCATGATCAGGCGGCGCGATACAAGAGCCACCGATCGTGAATCGTAACAGGCCTAACGCGTATTACAACCCTATTTCATAATCCTTTCCGTGTTACGTGGTCGCCAGAGGGTGTTACCAGCCGCTAACGAAGTCACGTTTCCCGTCAGCCACGACATCCCCTCGCGTCGCTGCGAACACGGCGCATAAGCCAGCCGGACGCCTTCAATACGTAAGTTGTAATCTCGCAAATCAGCAAGCTTCAGCACGTCGATCTCACCTGCTCGTACACGTCGACGAATTAATTACGGGGTATCAGTAGCCCGGTAAACTCTAACAGTGTGCTAACCGGGTATTAGGTCACGTTTTACGTCGCTCGTAATACCGTGGACACTTCTGGGTCTATCGATCACAGGAGCTGGCTGGTCGGCTTGAATCGTTACCGATTTCTGCGTCCAACCCTCTCTGCCATCTCGCCGGACGTACGGTCTGTGCACGCGTGTGCGTGTGGACGGAAGGCCGTGCACGATCCAGCAGCCAGCCGAGGGTGTGGAGGCGTCAGTGTGATCGGGGTGCATACCGTGAGCGGCGGGCATTATACGCGTACAAGTGGCTGATATAATCTCGGCCAATTTGGTAAACATATTAAGTGCAATCTGAATAATGCGATCGCGGTTTAATGTCACAGGTGAGGGCCGACGGTATATCGAATAGACGGAAAATATGGCGGCGCAGATGTAATCGGCCGCTCGCGTGGAAGTGTTGCTGATTTTCCGCGTGCTTTCACAGCTTTTCGGGATTTGCATATATCGATCTGCCTAGAGGAAAAGGATAACAGGTGTGGTGGAATTGATAGGCTTAGCCGATTCGTTGGTATTCTCTGCGGTGCTCGCGCTGTTTATTATTGCATCGATTTGTAGAATTTAAAAATCCTGGTAGGTGTTTTCTCGTGGGAGGTTCAACCTGGAGCTTTCCGAAGCTTTGACTCTCATGGAGAATTTTGATAGGGGGTGTAGTAGTTTCGTAGTTTTATACCTATTAATTGGAGGAGAAGCAAGTTGCTTATGTCCATATTTCGATGCTGTATAGTAACTCCCTCGACACGAAGGTAATCGCGAAACTTTTCCAACGAGTACAGTAGAATTTCCAACCGATGAATTATTTCCCCGTCCGTTTATGATCTGTAACACCCCAAAGAGGATCACGATTCGAGCGGCAGAATCATAAAGGACAAGTAGATTAATCGTCCACGTTTCATTTCGTGGAAATCTGGCCCATCGCGTCGGCGTTCCCACACCCGTTCCGCGTACAAATTTCTCGGTAACGAGGAGATCACGCGTAAATATTTGAGCTTGAAGTTCTAGCAGGCTTCGGCAACTCGTTACTAGGAATTGTACCGTGTAAACCGAGTCGACAAGCTTTAATATATCGACCGCGCTAAGTCGCGTAACGTACCGGCCGCGTGCACCCCGCGTTCCGTGTACCACCCACAAGAGCTTATCTTTCCGTCTATTTACCGGCGATACCATTCACAATGAACGCCGTTAACTAGCTCGGCTGACGCGGACTACAAACTATCGGCCCTCCGGCGGTAGGAGAGGATTTAACCCTGCGAGGGACATTCCACGGCGCGCCATAGAATCCTGGCCGCAGCTCGGACCAGATCGTTCATCCTGAACGCGGCAGCATTCATCGCGGCTTTGGTAGTAAAGTCTGGCCGAGTCCAGGCACAAAGTGCCGCCGCGCGAGTTATACACCCGGTTCCTCGCCTATCTGAAATAATCGACCGGTGACACAGGGGGAGGGAGAGGGGGCCGAGCGGTGATCCAGCGATACGCCAATAAGGCAACAGGGTTGCCGAGTGCGGGACGTTTATCTCGATGAGCAAACCCCTATAGGTGAGGTCAGATCGGCGTGGCGAGGATCGAAGGGGAGAGGTCCGCGATGGGACGGCGCATCGAGGATAAAATTGGTTCGTAGCCCCTATTGACATGTCAAGACGTCCGTCGGGGCTAAGATAGTCGCGATTACCCGAGCTCTCCTCTTGCCAATGGCCGACAGTCGCGACCAAGGTTACCGCGGAGAGCGCCGCGGTCAATCGAATTAGCTCGGGTACAAGCTATCGCTAATTAAAGAACGGTCAGCTGACAATTACTATCGGCCAATTGATCTCTCGGTCTTGTTATTTTCGCATCGTCTCTGCTATACTAGGCTACGCGGAGGAACGTGTTCCCCTGGGGGAATAAAGTGCGTAGAAATGGAATTTCAATCGATGTTGAGAATTCATTTCACGCATTCTGTCATAATGACCCTCTTATTTGCTATTATATAAATGATGGTCGAGCGAGAAGGAACAGCGTTTCGATGACTTGTCGTTGTTCTCGCGGTGATCGAATCTGTTGTAAACGATAGCAAACAGGATTGTATGGTCGCGTTTACTTTAGTAATTACAAATGCAGATCGGCCGATAGAACTCGGAATGCCAGTGGAGACCGCGCGTGCAAACCTGTGCCGTTTGCCTGGCACACATCGCGCGAGGACTACTCTCGCGGGGAAAGCGGAAAATTTAGTTGAACGTCAATGACAAATTAATATTGCTTCCGCAATAACGTCGACCTGTTATTAATTGTACGCCACAGTTCGAGGCTCGATCAGGTATGAGCGAAGAGGTCTAGGTAACGTCGATTTATTCGTCGTATCGATTCTTTATTATATCCTGTCTAGAATTACTCAGCGAATGGTGTATCGATGTTACAAACTAATTGCAATGTACTACTGATAAGACTAGCTCTTCTTTAGATCATACATAAATACCAGATCACTGATACCTATCGACTACCATCGACAAGAGTATGAAGTTATTTTCAAGATGGTAACCATCATGCAGGTTGCTGCGAAACCACATTCCCCTAGTCTACTTCTTACCTTATTTCCCATCATACCTTTAATCCCAAGATTATCGAGCGTCATATCCGAATCCGGATCAACAAATTTGATTGTAATAATTGGCAAGACCGGAAGCGCAAGTCTGCCTGCAGGTGCCTATCAACCACCTGACTAAGAGTGACGTTATCGATCGCATTATCAGTCTCGTAAACTTCCACTTCGGTGCGCCAGATCGTTCGTAAATGTCGATCGTAAAATCACGACCACGTCTGCGGGAGGGAGGACAAGTTATTGGTCCGTTTCCTGCAGAGTGGCAACCCCGTCCCTCGATCCTCGTACCTTCGAATCCGCACTCGAACGTATAAATACGTTTAATCTTGTTTCGCGAGTGAATCGCGCCCATCTGACCGGCACGGTGGTGTAGCTGCTTTTTATTGCAGCCTTTTTTTCGGCGATTCGGAAAATAATAGGTGATCAGACCACGGTTTGTTTCCCCTTAAATACTGCGAGGGAGAGCTCGTGGGCGGCAACTGTCCGAGGGGCTCGAAACTCGTCGTTAGATTCGATCGAGTTATCGTTTGCAATCTTCACCGACGACTGCTGCGCGCGTCGGTCGATTTGGAAATATTCCTGACACACGTGGACCAGCGATTCGAACATTTTCCATGAAATTTCCTGTGACTATTCGCTCGACGAGTTTCTCGAGAGCCACTCCGTCTGTTGCGCCAACAACAACGCGGTTTCCGGTTACTCGACGCGTTTATTATATCGCTCATTACATCGTTCATCCTGCACTCCATACACGAATGGATCAGGAGCGAGCTCGGATAGAGTTTCCCCTCGAATTTTCCGTTCGAAAGCGCCACTTCGTTAGAGGTTTCGTCTTTCACCGAGTGGCGTTTTCAGGAAAACGTTTCCACCCGAAGACCGCACGGTTCCTGTCTGAAACTGGATAGCTTACCGTCTAATTGCTCTAGCCACAGGGTTTCGGAGCGTGCTCGGTACTCTGGAATAAAATGAGCGATACGCCTGGACCTTGGAAGAAGTACGAGCAATAATAGGCGAGAAAGTGGCTAGGACATTCGTTATAAGGTCCAGCGATTCTAAAAGCATTAATGGATCTTTTTCGGAGAGGGAGAAATAATAGTAGAGGTACTTTGTTTTTCTAATGCTCATGAATTCAGTCGAAGGTAGAAGGTTATCCAATCAGGTAGAAAGCAATGCAAGACGAAAGAGAAAAGAGCAGTAGAATCTGATTAGTCAATCAGTGAATCAAGCAGGGCCACCAAATGTGACTCCGACCCTAGACCATGTAAAAAGAGAAACGGCAACCATCGAGAGGAACTGGAGAAATGGTTAAAGGAAAAGGGAAATCAGCGAGGAGTGCATAGAAACGGGTGGAAAGGAAGAGAAATGGAGAGAAGCAGGAAACGAGGGAGAGGCAAATGCGGAAATCGGGCTGAATCCCGGGAGGTGCTTCACCGCAATTCACGTAAATGCGACTGCGACTCGAGACTGGAGATCGAAGATCTTTGTCTCGGAAGCCGATCATCAAACCAGAGATCCGTGAGATTCGACCGACGATGAGAAATGCTTGGGCCAGGTCGACCCTGCGAGCTTCTTCCTCGCCTCGTCGCATCCTCTCGTTTCCTCCCGTCGTTGCACTCGATTGCATAAAGTGCAACTGCAGCCCGGACACGTGACTATTTGCGAATCAACCCTTGAACAGGTTAAAATTGAAGGAAGCACGCAAAAAGCTTCTGAAATCGGCTTCGAGGCTTTTGCCATTAAGTAGGCACTGCCTCTTCCAGTCAGACGAGCTCTGACCACTGCTAGTACTTTGCTGCTACGTAATTGCAACCTAAATGTTCGAGTTAAAGCACGTGCTGGACTAAAAAGTGGATGGAGGCAGAGCTGATGGATAAAAACATGAATTGTCTTGCGTTATTTTTATTTTGGTACGAGACGAAATTGGGGTATAGTCGCAGGATAATGTCAGATGTAGGTGTCCCTCGATAGCCGTGAAAGCAGCTCGGGATTTTTTCGTCTGAATCCTGGGTCGAGGATACTCCGCCTCTTGAGAGATTTACCAACAATTTTCTGTGTTTACTGCGAATTCGTTGGTATATTTCAGGGCCAGAATACCCAGCCACTGGAAGTGGGTACTTCAGTTAATCCGCGAAAGGCTGTTTATTTATTCACGGCTCGAGAAATGCTTCTTACCACCCTCAAAGGAGAAACATTCGTCTCTTCTGCAATTTCGTAGCTCGTCAGACGCGACGTATTATTAAAGGATGCGCGTGCTCATCGACAGATAATGCGTTTACGTCAGCCTTCTACTTCTGCTAGTTGCTGTCCTCAGGTTCTTGAAATATTTTTCATCCCTCTAAAGAATGATATCAAGGATGCAAACAGAAACAGTGATTCGTTTGGAACAAGATAGTCAATGAAGGTGTGTCAAGCGCAATTCCACACAGGCAGTGTTCGGAGAATAGAGAAACGGTTTAAACAGAACCTGCAGAGTTGTCGATATTCTCGTGCATTGTCCAGTCGCAGTTGGCACAGTCGACACGATTAATCAGTCCCTTCGCTCGATCCGATGGCTGGAAATGCTGCGAAAACAAGGACGCGAAGTCCGTTCGAGAAGGCACTCGTGCCCTGGTGTCGAGATCATTCCAAACAACAGACCCCGTGGCATCTCGTCCCTTCGCAACGACCCCGTTTCCGTGAGTTGTTGTGACAGAAAGCAGCAACTACTTCGCCGATAAGTGTGTACAGTCCTTCGTTATCGCGCTTCGCCGCGCTTTCTCCTTTGTCCCTCGCGTTTCATTAGCAGGAACCGCATAGCTTGTCCGGATACGTACTTCCAATTTCTAGCCCCGTCTGAGGCGTTCAATTAGGCGTTCCTTCCATTCTCAAAGCCGTATCTAATTATAAGAAATTGAACTCGGAGCAAAGTGATTCGGAGTTGGGAGCAGAAGCAACTCCGAGGCACTCGGTGGCTGGTTACTGCGAACACCCTCGACTTAATTGCGGAGACGTCTAGATTATCGCTGCGTCTTATAAGTCCTGAACTTCGGTGGGATTTTTGCTGTGTCTGGAAACGGTTTACATGTCAAATAATTACGGTACTGTAAAGATACAAGGTTAAACGAGATGTTGGTCAGTGTAAAAACCTAAACTGCTCGGTGGAATCTGACCGGAGATTCTGAAGCCGTAACGAAATCCGATGGTCGGTGATGCAATCGACAATGCGTAACTTGGCGCGAGTCTAATCGACCGTCAACTGCAGTCAACCGACGCGAAGCATCCGTCCAGGAGGAAACTCCGCCGGATAACAGCTCGTTCAGTGCAGTTTCCTCGCACGATCTCTAGCTGTGCATCGAAGATACCGTCAATGAAACTGTCGAGTTCGTGCTCGAATTATCATAGCGCGTTGAAATGCCCGCGGGAAGTGCTTCAGATCCTCGGAATGATTTCCGTTTTCCTCTTGACGAGCCATCCGATTGGGGCAAATGGACCACAAACTTCACGCTTCTAACCCACCGAATTCCAAGGCCCTCGAAACTTCAGAATTTCTGAGTTTGTACGTTGAAACCTGCCGGATAGACGGAATCGAGAATTAATTTTCCAAGCAGAGAGGAAACGCTAGCAACGTGGTGAAACGTAACCCTGGGCCCGCAGCATTGCGTACGAATTTCGTGAACATTATATTACTGAAAAGTGAATATGTATTAGCTTCTGTCAGACCTGCGATCTGATTGGAGTGCTCGCCAACGAAGTGAATGTAATGGAAGAAATTTTGGAACACACGATTGAATATTAACAAATTATGAATAATTGAATGTTAAGGAGAAAATGAGATTCGATCGAAATAAATTATTTCAAAGTAGAGCAAATGAAACATGAATTTCGATATTAAAGAACGATAATTACTAGCGGATTTGCAATTTGCAATAAATAATAAATCAAATTGTTGTTATCAAAGTGTGCAGCTGAAATTATTAATACAATTATTACTTTACAAGATACATTGATCTTTCATGAACTATTCCCCGGTAGCTCGAATTCGTGGGTCCGATCAACCAATCAATTACATATACGTCATTGTTCTGTTCTCTCGAAGAGGTATAAATACAACTTCAGGAGCATCAGTTCCTCAGATCTCTCCTGGGCCTCAGCGGTCCTATAGGTGACCACGCCAGGTGTGGTTCTCTCCTCTCTCCTCTCACTTCACTCATGTTTCCCTTCTCCCCTCAGCTTCTCGCCCCCTCCCCTCTCCGCTATCCATAACCTCCCCATCCCTCTTCGTCCCTCGTTCCTCTCCTCTCCTCTCTTCTCCTCTCCCTATTCCCTTCACAGTCTCCCCTCTCACCTCCCCCGTCCCTTTTGTCCCCACCAGCCCTCTCCTCTCTCCTCAGCATTCTCTCCGCTTCACTCTTCCCAGCCAGCTCCATCCTTTCTCTTTAACCTCCTCTTCTCTCTCCGCAGAGAGTCATACTACTACTCGACGAAGAGGGTGGAGGAAATAGGGGGAGTGAAGTAGAAGAACTGTGTAGGACTCGGATATTGGGAGAGGACATGAAAGGGTTGACAATGGAGGGAGTGACGAATATGCATTTTCCAAAAAGTTCCTAAGGCGAGGAGCGTCTAGGAGCCAATCAAATTTCTTCTAGTCAAGAAACTATAAATTCGTTCAATGTTCCGCAAAACACTTCCACGAAAATGATCGCGTTAATACAGTTTCCCAGGCAGTTAGCGGCGTGTTAATACGCGGAGCAAACAAAGACGGATATTAGTATCGATTCCGCTCGTATCGCAATTCCAGCCGTATCTATTGTCTATATATTATAACAGTGCTCGGTGGTTAGTAATTAGCAAACAGTGCTCAAGCCGCCCCCTGTTTGTAAATGGATACGGTAATTATATAAACACAGGATCTAATTGAAACAGCACGCGCGAGATGAAAGTTACATTAACTCAGAGCGTTCGTCTTCGGCGAATTGAACGTACGGAGGCGTCAGCGGTTTCCGGCGTGCCCGACTCTCGTAATAATGGCATTAAATGTCTCATCGAGAAACGTGAACGTCGAAACACACTCCTGTAACCGTGCGGAAAAACTAATACGCGAAGAGCGCGAAACAGCATAGCGTCAAGAAGAAGAAACAGAAGCGTTCGAGCGAAGACAATCGCGGAGTAAACAGCGTGGCTGCAAGAAATCACGGTCTGCGCGACCGTAAACAGGGTATATGGTGCATCGAGTTAATCGTGCCGCTTTCCCCTAGTTTCCTACCCCGGCAATTTCCACCCCCGCGTGGCCCGCAATCTCGGCCAGGCGAGCGGCAGTGGCGGCGATGGTGGCGGCGTCGCCGGGCGTTGGTCGTCGAGCCTCCATAATTCATTCGGTAGACAACCAGAAATCCTGGAAACATACATTTATGCGGCGAGCCGTGCCAGCGGGGACTGGGCGCGGTGAACGTTGTACGAGTGCCGGAGAATAGAGGCCGAGCGACAGACGGAGAAACGGAGAAACGGAGGCGGGAGAGAGCGAAAGAGTCGAGGGGATGGGGATGGACCGACAGGGTGGTTGTTACGCGGCGGGGCGACGCGGAACGTCGAAATCAGGGTGACAAGCGTAGAGTTGGCCCCGTGATGTACGATGCGCAGATACGCGCTATCGTACCAATAACCGTTCAAATAATAGCCCACGAGCTGGTCGCGAGCAGCGTTGCAGCGACTCCATCGTCGCCGGCGAATGCTGGCTCTCCCTCGGATATGGCCTCGTCGACGATCCATCGGTGATGTTCGTCGGGAAATGCAACCGGGTATTGGCCATGGTTAGAGGCGAACGCACCAATTCCAGCCAGGATCAAATTGGGTGGTCGGGCAAAAGCTGCTCGCAAGAAGGGATACGACTTGGCAACTGCATTTTGATTCGTCGACGGATAACGTGGCGGTATCAACGCAATCTCGGAGGCGACGTTCGCGTTGTTCAGGACGGCGAGGACAGTGTCTGATGCTGCGGTGTCGTCGTGGCTGCGTTTAATAGCCGCATTTCCCTCGTTTACATTCCACCTTGAGACGGCAGTCGAGAAGGCGCAGGCAAACGCGTTACCCTATCCTAAGCATTCGACTGATACGTCGTATCGCGTACTTGAGTTAACTGCCGTTTGATCGTGGCAAGTGCCGCGTATGCGTTTGAGTTGAGATGCTTGCGACGGGGAAGATGCATGTCAGTCGGCTCGAGAGAAGTTTGCGCAGCCTGAAGACGATCAAAGGGCCCTTCTCAGATGATTAAGTGATTCTTTGAAGCCTTCAATATTCTGGACACGTCAATAAATGAAATTGTGAATTGATTGCTTTCAGAAATTGTTCAGTACGTTGCTATCAAAAGCCAAAATTCACATTCACGAAGTTTAACGTGTATCTCTGGATTGTATAGAAGGGCAAGATGCATGGTTGCACAGTTGCACAGTAGCACAGTTGCACAGCTGCAGGTGCATGGATGCAGAATGCAGAGATAAACGAGTATATAATTGTGTAAGTGCACAAGTCCATAAGTACATACCTGTCGAGGTGCGTAGGTGTATGAAGTGCATAAATACATAATTGCATACGTGCATAGGTACACGACTGATTATATGACGCGTATAATTACATACATATATGCATGTGTGGATTGTTCCTACACGTGCAGGGCTGCACGGGTCCCTAAATACACGTGCGCAAAGTTCCATGCGTGTATGAACCAAGGGGCAAAGGGAAGGCGAGGTCATTTAAAAAAATTCGTTTAAATTGTCTCCGGTGGCACGTTTCCCTCTTTCGAGGACATACTTACGACATCGCGATTGAAAGTTGTTGGGGCGTTTCGCTTGCGCCAGTGTCCGCTGCAATATTCCATTTGGGTCGCTAATCTGATATTGTTTTCCGGGGGCTGCATCGAGCTGCGGTGCTGTCCTGTCGCTATTTTTACAGAATTAAACGAGCCGTGGCGATAGTCGAAACACGATTTTCCGTGAGCCACGGTTTCGCCTAGGTTCAGGTTCGCGTGTACGCGGAGCGCCGAAGGGCTGGGAATGCAATATAGATTCGCAGATAGCCGAGTCCAATTAGAAGAACTGCCACTCCGCAGTGGCAAATAATACAAACTACCAACGAGGCGGCCTCTCGAAGTTGCATGCTCGGCTAAAACCGGTTTCAGCTTTGCGCGTTACTGCGCCAGACTATTATTGCGTCATTGTTATGTCTGCCGAAGGGGACCCGGGATGCATTGAAGAAAAGATTGCTTTCTTTGTAATTATACACGAACGATGATCATTAAAGTAGCAATTTGTTAATGTCATGTCAATCGAATGCCCCAGGACTTCTCGATGTAAAATAACTTGGCTGAATGAGTGGAACTCCGACTTGAAGACTTCATTTTTAACTTCTCTTTCTTCGAATTCTTAATGCTCCTTTTCTGCTACCACTACGCGACTGGTTTAAGAGAATTGAGAGACGGTAAATCAACTGGCGCAGTTTATTCTTATTTTATTTCTCTTTGCTGCGCCTGAAAGCAGAATACGGGAGAGCGAAAGACTGTACTCATTTATGTATTATGACGTTTTAGAAATTGAAGATTTAAGCGAGAAATAACTATGTAAATGCAACGTTGAAATTCCTACGAAGCTTACGTCCCCATCGTCTAACTAACGCACAGCAAGTGCACCGCGCAATAACATCGAAACTCAACAAAACCGAGGTTCACCAGGGTTGATCCTAGCTGTCTCTCAGGGAGCGGAGTGGAGCTACTGCACTTAGGAGCTGGTACTTCTCTGATATACATACAAAGGTAGACACCTTGGTAGCGAGAGGAGAATCCACGATCTACACAGTGACTGCGTACAGGGGAAATCTCGTCTCGCAGGACACGATGCAACCTTCTGAATGTGTGTAACGTCCCAGAAGGAAGGCATAGGGTTTTAACACACGTTTAATCACGCTGGGATCCTCTCTTGGTTGATTCACCCCTATATTCCCCAACTTCTCTCCATCCCTCTTTCACTCAGCCTTCATGAATCTATGTCCTGTTACTTTGTCTCCTCTTCGCCAGCTAGATAAACGCTTCTCTTTTTTATTTCAATTCTTTGACAGCTTTAGTTTCATCTTTCCTGTTACCAACGCAGATACGTAATTTTGTAACACAAAACCTTTGTAGAATTATATTGAACCTAAAGCTTCTATGTTGTCCTTTAACAAGAGAAATCTCCTTTGACGAAGACGGAATGCTAATTAACTATTGCATTAAATTCTCTAATTAGATGCGATTAACGAGCTGAATACTAGATCGACTTCAAACCGCCTGTTTATTACCAAATATACAGATGAAACATTATTAGAAACAAGTGGAATTTCAAGTACATGAGTAAACGTGTATCTGCTTCAGCATCGCATAATTGTTTGGCATGTTTAGCGCTTGTCAGACACGTTAAAGGAATCTAAAGCTTGAAATTCTATATAACGCGTTCACATGCAACACTCAACGCATCACTAAATTGAGCGTAATATCTTACGCTCCGCAGTACCCTCTTGGAATCGAAATAATTAAGATAATCGGTAAGAAATCCTCGGAAAAAGACAAACGAATACTGAATGAACGGATCTGCAATTAAAGCAGCAAGTATCCGTTTAAACTTTCATTAAAAGTGCAGCGTTTAGCCAACTCTCATTTGGAGTTTCGATAATTGCATAGTTAGTCGCCAGAACGTGTCGTCCTTCGCCGCGAAATCGTACCGCCGTTATCGTCTCGCGGTCTCCGCTCGTGCCCCTCCCAGTACCGCGGGCTTTTATTAAATGAAACGATAATTGGACGAAATTTCGTTGCACCGTGAAAGAGTCCGAACGCAACGGTTCAATACCTCCCGCGAATTACACTTTAATAAGCGTATCACTTCGGAATCGAGCTGCTAATGGCGGCTGAAATCTGACCCCTTACTCTGCTCCGTTACCAATTACCGTCTCCGGTAGCAAATAATTGGTAATTACTAACTTCTTGCCAGTCGAATAGTTCGACCTGTGCGTTGGTCAAAGTCTCCGAACGGACGATTAACCTGAAACCACGTACTCGCGGGACGAGCAAGTTCCTTGCTTGAACATTGATGCGTCTCAATTCTCTCTCAGGCATGTGATCAAGGGAATTGTTTAATACACGAAAAAGACAGCGTTTCGTTCACAAACATGGTTAATGTAACGTTTTTGAGAACGAATACTGTTATTATCTCCGAAGGGTTAATTCTGACTTCTCTTCTGTACCAATTTCATCCGCGATGCCTTACCAGGAAGTGAAACTTCTTTTTCAACCTTCGCTTCGAGTTCCCAAGTGCACCCTAAAAATCTCTGCTGTTGCCATGGCGAGAAGCGAATCGATTCGACTTCCAGACATTTCAAAATCGTACGCTTCACGGCTACTTGCCCATCGACACTTGAGAAACGGATCCCTTTCCTTCGTCTCGATTAAAAAACTGCAGAAGTACGCTATTTACTTTGTAAGTCGCGAGAAGGAGATCAAGGTGGGAATTAAAGGCAAAAAATACTCGATCGTTTTGAGGGCGCAGGAAATAAACTTCAGCACGATACAAACGTCCTGTCGATTCAGTTTTCTCTTTTTACACCGCTACTGTTTGGTCCCGGTGCTACGATCGGGAAAGCTGGAGTATTTGTTCGTTTCATACTCGATTAAAAGCCGTTTCCTGCGGAACGACGCCGCAATGCATTTCCCGATGCACCGAATTTGCGAGGCGTCACCCCGAATTATCCTCCCTCTTGCTTCGACAACGTTCCTTCTGTGCACTCGTTTCCTCAGCAATGAAGTCACGCGAAGTCTTCACTTCTACGTGCATCGACAAAGTTTGAAGTCAGATGCAACCAGTGACGTAAGGACGACCCGTTTTCCTCTGCAATAAGCTGCATTCTTTGCTGTCGACGTTCGCTCGCAATCTCCTTTCGTGTAAAGGAGATTGTATCGTATAATTCGGATTAATCTTTCTTCTTTTCTGTTACGAGGCGTTGTGTTTTTCATCACGCAGTAATTATCCTTCGAGCAGATGAATTCGATTCGGTCGGTCGCCCCCGCGCGACGGTAGTTGATCAACGGCGCTGGCTTTGAGGGAATTGTTGCTGGGAAATTAGTTTCGCGGGAAAAACACGCGGCGAGAAACAAGGCGCGGGATTAAAGTGACAGACGGAACAGACGGCAGCGCCTGGAGCTACGTTGTTGCGCGGAAATGACGCTAACTCGATGGGAAGTTCGAAGTTCTCGTAATTCTGTATAAAATATTCCCGTTAATTTCCTTCTTTGAAGTGCTAAACACCTCGATGAAGCACGCGGCCCGAGGAGTGAGCGAAAGCAGCCTGATGTAATAAAATCGAGCAACAGACCGTCTCGACAAGCAGCGGGCAGACTTTGCTCGAAAATTAGTCGCCCTTAACCGGAGAGCCGTTAATTAAAAGAACGTTGGTGAAGGGACGCGTGGGAGGAATAAAGGCCAGCCTATACCGCTGAGATTGAATCGAGGAGGGGGTAGATTACAGAATGTTAATTATTTCGTGGTAATTACGTGACCCACTTCGGAAGTGCCGTCATCGCCACTTGTCCTTCCCTCCCTTTTCTTGGTAACTTGTACCCCCAGTCAAGGGGGAGTTTCGGTAACGCGAATGGCTGCGGTTGACTGCTCGCCAGTCATAAGACTACCCTGAGTAGTTCAACTCGAGAAGGTGTGCTCAGAAATTCGTGGACACCGAAGTAAACTTCAACCTAATTGCTCGTTACCCACTTATGCACCTAAGTATCCACATTTTTTTGAGATAACGCCAACCTTACTTTCAAAGCCATAGGTATGTATGCATGTATGTAGCCTGCCTGCATCTGACGGTAAGAGGAAAATGCGTGGAACATCTAGGCCCGTTACAAACATGCCAAACGTGAAGAATGCATCGCGATGCGCTTTGAAGAATTGTACACACTTGCAGCGAAGTCGTCGGATGCGGTTACCTAGGCGAAAACCTATCTGCATCGTGATCCCTCAGAGAGAGTAAATAGAATCAAGCTGCTCCAGCGAAGATTCCTTGCGCGCGCGAATCTTTCGCTCCGTGGAAGTCCTTCGTATTCATGTTGCACTACCAACCCGATTTCCTTAATCCTTCGGTAGGCGGATGGTGTATCAACCTATCCGCTGAAGCTCGAGGTAGCTTATTTTGCAATGAAAATCGAACGTGGCTCGAACTCGAAGGACGGCTGCGATCAAAGCGTACTTTCGTAGAATCGTAGTTCAGGAAACTTGTTACTCGGAGGGTCTTCCTGCATTTTTAATTCGTCGGTATTAATATTCGGCAATGTTTCTTTTATTACCACTCAACTCGCAGAACCGTTTGCTTTGTCGGTCGGACAGCGCGAGCAGACGCAATATTGCATTCAGGAAACGACGTGTCCCCGTTGTATCGATCGATGAAATTTCATTAAGTGGCATCGCTCTTCCGCTTTGCGTAGACGCTCGTGAGGATCCATAAAGGTGCACCGGGAATTGCATACATTACGGACTGCACGTGGCCGCGAAAAATTGCATGTTATAGGTGTCGTCTTTTTGCCCAGCCGGCTGCAAATCATCCAGCGAAATCAAACATCATTCGGCCATGGTCAAACGCTGATACGCTGCTTTCGAAAACTCATCAAACATTGAACTCGATTAAACTTTCATGAATCGTTATTCACGCGAGAGAATGGAAACGCTGTAAATACGAAGTTCCTGTAATTTTTTAGTTCGCTGACTGTTAAATAAATGAGAGGCGCCTGTAAAATTAACGATTTCATTTTGTAGTCGAAATACACGTACATTTAATATATGTATACTAAACAAAGCACATTTTCATTTTGTGGTATTCCTAGGTTCCTATCACTCCAATCTTTTGCATCGTTATAATATAAAAGGTACTGGAATCCCAGGCTCTCGATTCTATTTTTAATGTATTCAATCGTGGTTTCCATCAAGTGGTGGCTATGAATTCGCAGGAATCCAAAGTCGAACGACGCAAATAATCACTTCGTTACGCAGGGTGATTCCCGGAGCCCCTGGAACCGTGTCGGTGGAGTTTTTTTCTTGCAACAGCCGCGCCAGTAAATCACGGTTCGACGTGGCCGATGGCGCCGCGCGTAATACCGTCCCACCTGATTTCCGGCAACGCGCCGTATAATCCAGTGAATAATGAAAACATTATCACGGCCGACAAAGTGCACTCACGCTGGTGTCAGAGCACAGGTAGCGGCACAGGCTGCCGGGACACTTTTTCGAGACGGACGGCGTGGGAGGGTGGAGGCAGGCAGATACATTGTCGTGTCAGGCAATGAAAAATTGCCGCAGATTTCCCGGTGGGGAAAACTGCTGGCGCGCCAGTGCCGTGCCTACGGCCTCGTTTAGGCTGCAGGTACGTACCTTCGGTCCGTGGGTGCCCATTTTTCCGTTACGCCTGGAAAAAATAATAAATTTCGGTGCATGGAGTCGCGGGATGCGGGAGAACAAATAGTATCGGATAAATCAGTGACCTCCCCGTCGTGTCCATTTGAAAGTCAGCGGTTGCACGCACGTGCGTGCGACATGCCGCGACCGAGAGGGTCCTGCGTACACAGGAAGCATCCATTTTTGACGGTGATTTACGTTGTTTATTGAAAACGCGTCTACTTCCCCTTCGAGAATCTGTCTCTCTACTGGTACACTCATTTCGCTTCATTTCAAACGCTTTTCGAATAGCCGTGTATTCGTTGGTGGCTCGAGTAAAATTTTATGGAGCGCATCTCCGTCGACGTAAGTCTGAACTCCATGCATTTCGTCGCAACGCTGTGGCCAGTTTTCGAAAAATTGGGAGCGACAACGCGATGCCAAGAAGTTTGAAAGCTGTCGGCTCCAACCACGTCACAGCCATATTTCTCTCGCATTTGTTTAATCTACGATCTCGGAGTTTATACAGCGCCGTCAGTCATTTCGCGGAAAAATAAGAGAGAAATTACACGGTACTTAATCCTGGCGTCTGTTAAATTTGGACTACTAGGTTGTTATCTCGGTCTCAGCGTGGAAGCTTGCCAAAATCGGAGAGCCTTTCTTCCCTCTACGTTAAACTGCAAAATTTAATTCATCTCCGAACGTCGTTCTGCAATCTAGCTTAGCGTCCCCTGGTTGTCTATCGACCAGGATCTCGGCTATACATGGCTCGTTTTTCACTTGATTCGAATTCAGAGTCCGTTTAATGGGTGACCGAAGTGGAGGATTCGCCGATTGACGAAACGTGCTCGAGACTTGCTCGGACAGATTTTCCTCGAGCGGCTCGGTCGCTGGAATTCGATAGTTGGATAACGCGCCGCGTATCGCCGATGTCTGTTGCTCGAAATTAATTTAACGCTCGAGCAACAGAGGAACGAACAAACGGATACGCTACCTGTAGAAACTCGACGATTTAGCGGTACGCAAAGCGAGCAGTGAGCACGAAACAAGGAAAGTTTCGCCGAATCTCATTGGTTCCTCTAATGAAAAAGTAACTGTACGCTGGATTCAATCAGCAATTCAGCAGCTACCGGCTGCTTTCGTAGCTAACTTTCCTCGATACATACGGTTTAACTGCATCCGATGCTGGATTATAAAATCGCGCTTCGCTTGCCCCGCATTTCTCCATGGAAATTCTATACCTTTTTATTACTAACTGTATCAAACTCAAACCTATTTTCCCCGATCCTCATGAATTATAATACTACACAATTTCATCCGCTGCTACCATCGACAAATGGATTAAATATTTTATTAAAAAATTCGTGTCTCCAATTTTACCATCTCAGACCAGAAAAAATTGTGAAGGCGATCCCGATCCCTGACGTCTTAATTAAGGAAACTGAAATAAAGAAGACGAACTCGCGCTCGTCGATAGTGAATAGCCAAGAGATCGCGCAGGTTTAACCTCGCGAATCGTTTAAAAAGCCCGCGGTAATTGTTGTTTTATGAAGGTAATCTGGCCCCGTTACTCGATCAGGATCGCAATGCCGATCCCCCTTTGAGGGGTAGTGCAGAGTGCATCGAGTTCACGGGGTGCAGAAGAGTGTGCTAGCCTCCCTCGCGTACGCACACAGGCGTGCATAACGCAGATTAGAATCGGCGTGTACACGGTTCGGCCGCTAGCGCACGCACCATCCCAGGGATCAGGTCGGCTAATTGAATTGTTTGTAAGACCAGCTTACGGCTTAGAAATCTACTTCGGGCTGGCTAAGTGTACCCGATGGCGTCGTTCCGCCGCGGCAATATTATCATCGGGAATTGCCAGGAATTTCATCGTGGGACTGGGCGCGAGCGCGTCTTGTTATCGTTACGCGGCCATGTAATGAGAAAGAAAACGCTCGCGGTGCAAAATCATACGGATAAGATTGGCTGATCTCGGCTAATTAAAACGTCTGGATTATCCGTGGCCACGTTTGATGTTGCCGTTGGATGTTTAACAAACATGGACGTAATTAGCTGTTACGCGCATCCGCTTAGTAGAATTAAAATTATACGACTGGAATGTGCTAGAATTGTGACCGTCGTTGAAGCTACGGGGAACTAGCGTTGGAAATTGTAATCGTCGACAGTGCGAGATTCGTTTAAGGGCAAAACGAGCTCGGGGAACATCAGGAAAATTTGGTGTAATTGCAGAGTCGTGGAATGTAAATGAACAACACTGAAGCGTTTGAAGTCTTCGGAGCTACCATACATCGGGACAAATCGAACGATTGTACCTTTGCGTCCAGTCAAAGGAACGCGTTAAGCATAAAGAGAAGGCAAACAATAGGGTGTTGGAAGGAGGGGGTGAAATAACCAGTTGGCAGTGGATTACAACGCACTAATGAGATTCCTCGATGGATCTGTCGGATCGGCTCGCAAAAGCGGCGTAGCGTCGCTTTAGGAAAAATCGGCAGCCTTTCAAAGCCTGTTCAATTTGGCCAGGTTTTCGACGTGCCAACAAATCGTTTCGGCCGGATGCTTTTAAATTAACGTGACGCGCTGCGGATTAATTCCCTTTTAAATTAACGCTATTATGTACGCGCGCGATTTTCAATGAAATTACGTTTAACGCGATATAAGCCCGCGTATCGGTGACGCCCAGTCGGAACGCTTTAATGGCCATCCATTTTTTATATTGATTGCGGCCCGCCTTAATTATTCTATCACGAAACTAGTGTTTACGATAAAAGCACTTGTCGCTCGGCGCAACTCACTCGCGTGCGCGTAGACACGCACGCATAAATTAGTTTTTTTTGCCGCTTACTTCGCGGGAAAATACGTATTGTTGCGTAACGCGGCTCGACGGCGAATAATACGCATCCTACTGGTTAAATATTTACGGGTTTACACACGTCCGTCTCGTTAACACCCCAGCGGCCGCATTGTTAACTAGATTTTGCGAGATGAAGAAGAAAGGAGGACACGTAGTATGCATGAGAGCAAGAAGAGAAGGTATCGATAGTTCTGTATTTCAATGTACTTTATTGATCATGAATTACAATGGATCGTGTGGGAATTTCTTTAGAGGACTTGGCTTTTGTATGGCAGTGGACGCATCGGTTTTTTATTTATGTCATCCTACATTATGAAACCGACCAGAGATTTTCAAATACCTTTAATCGTATATATTTAAAAATGTTCATTTTTGTATTTAGCTGATCTCCTTCAATTATTCAGTAGCCACTCTGTTTAATCAATTGTTAACGAACTCGGTATCTTCAAAATAATTGATGTTACTACGCTCTCTATGTTACGTAACAGAGCAATAACTCATCGTTAACTCGCGTCCGACAACCAGTGTCGAATTTACCACTTCCACCTGTCCATTTGCTACGCTAATCTACCCTCCTCCCCCTTGCAGAGATTGGAAAACAGGGGTGAATCCATGATTGAAGCGTACTCGCGATTTCTGTTCGTAAACCGAGGACAATCGACGTTAGCGCGTTCTCGCTTACGTTTTTGTCTTCCATCCGCCGGCGATTCCCGCCCATCAAAATAACGCAACCTGACGGGTTTTTCGCGCGCAGCCACCCCAGCACAAGCGGCCGAGACACAATGGCCGCGTTCCGTGCGCGTCCAGGAACGTACGTGCGAACGAACGCCACCCCTTCCGCAATAAAATTCCGTGTGGCTCGCGTTCCTGGCGCAATAATGACAGCGCGGCGAGGAAAAGCGCGCTTTCCGCTGACCGGGAAAGAAAAGGGTGGAAAAGGGAGCAAAATGGAAGAAGGGGAGGCTGGGGGACAGGGTGGAGGAAAGGGCTTCGAAAAAATGTGAATACGTTCACGGTGATTCGGTTAATTTTGAACGCGAAACAGAGAGCAGCTCGTCGCTGGCATGTTTCGTTCGGTTCGGTGGCTGCGGTCTATGGGACTCTGTTCGCTGGAAATCTACGGGAAAGAGGGCGGCGGAAGGATGGCGCGAGGTTAAGGGTGGCTTCTGGGCGAGGCGGGGACGCGGGAGGGGTGGGGATTCGAGGAGAAGGGTGTTTGTTGGTGGATGTCGTTCGCTATTGAGGGCTCCGGGTACCAAGGGTCATGAATGCTTGTCAACGGTGAGATATGATGCGTGGATTACCCCCCTCTCTCTTTCGACGGCGTTGTACCACGCCACGGGGTGCCCCCTTTACAACCCTTCCCTCTGCCTCCCTCTCACGCTCTGCCTTTGCGATCTGGCGAGCGCCGAGCCACTTGCCGTCACCCACGCTTCTGGACCGGCAGATTTATAGGAAAATCCTTCGCGGCGCTTTCGTGCCGCGCACAAAGGTGTTGCACGTGTCATCGAATTTGAGGAAGAATTCGTTGAATATGCACCAACTGAATTTTTAAGCGAAAGGTAGTGTACCAGTTACACTTTCGAATTTTTAAATATTGGGAGCATAGCAAAACTACCCCGTCGACACGAATCCTGCGTCACCGTGGCTCAACCTCCACCGAAAACAGCAGAAACGATTCAATTACTTCTTTCTCTCGCGATTTCTCCGCGCTGTCACGGAGCACCGTATGACGTCGATCCTATTTCACGTCTTTCCGTCTATTCATCGTGAAATACTTGTCGCGTGCGCGTTCACGAGAGCGCGGCTAAACAGGGGGCCTGGAAAAAGCTTTTCTCTTGTAAGACGAGAGGCGAAGGTACATTCTCCTGCTTCTCTCCATCTTTTCTCCGGTCGCTTTTACTCGCTCGAGTTTCTACCTCTCTCCCAGCCCTTTCTTTCCCAATATTTTTATCTCGCTGCGTTGTCGCCACGTTTTAAGCTCTCCGCTCGAGGGGCGAGCGTCGCAGGTAACGGAGACGCGTCGAATGTTCGCGGAAAGGTAAACGTTCCCGCGCCATGAGAAATCGCGAAGGGGAAACGGGGACAGCGACGCGAAGACAGGATAAGACAGGAAAAGTGGAAAGGGAAAGGGAGGACTCGAAAAAGGACGAGGGAAAATGAGCATCGAGAAGGAAATTGGTAGTGGAGGAACAGCAAGGCGGAGCTGAACGCGAGCGCAGGAACGCAGGCAGGCTTTCCATCAGGCAAATTGAATAGCATTTGCAGGCTGTTTCGCTGGTAAACAGGCGGATGATAGATGATACTCGGCTCCCTGTCGTCCCTTCTTTCGCCTGTAACTCTCGCCGTTAGTTCTGCCTTTCGCGACCACTTTTCCTTTCCGCTCTTCCAGCCTCTCAGGATCCGAGAATCTTTCGAGCGTCCCCCGTCGATTCGATAATCGATGGCGCGACTTATCCGGGCGTGTTGTCTTAACGAGGATCATTTGTCAAATTCTCGCGCTGCGCGACCGCCAACGAAAGCTCCTCCACCGCGTTGGAAACAAGGAATCCTATCCCCCTGTTCTTTCCCTCCAGTATAATTCACTGTAAACCTGTAACGAATCTAGTATACGGTGCGTCTGTCGTGCAAAGATAAACGCATCTGTGTGAACACGGCGAAATAATTATGTAACGGTAAGGTTGTCCTAGGATGTTGAGCACTTTGTTCGAGACCCGTGCACGTGCTTGAATTTGTAAACCGAGTTTTCCACCCATGAGGGAACAAAGCACAGTACTAAGGGAAGAGGTTATTAGAACGTTTGTAAAACGCCCCTACGCCGCCATTGAAGCACCAAACACATATTCCTGAGGAATTATAGTTAAATATCCGCAGTTTGTTCAGGAACTTTGCGAGTCCAGTACAGGCCACCGAACGAAATCAGTTTCGCTCCCGCGCTTTTTCCCCGCGTGTCGAGAGTTCGTTGGCTCTCGCGCTGTATAATTAAAGCACGAACATGTCCTTGCCATAATTCGTTCTTTGCTACTCGAAACAATAGTGGTGGGATCCTAGTCGTTAAATTTAATATCGCTGCATGGACAGCGACGATAGTAATGAAAATTTTGGATTAAATCCTAGGTGGATCGCGAAATGGTATTGAACGGGAGGTTCGCGAAGGGTGTGCATTGATTACTTTGTCGATTCTGCGGATGATACAGCTGTATCGGGCACAATAGCCCGTCATTTCGAACTGGGACATTCGCCCTTCGAATTGGATCACCGTAACCGGAGCGGATAATTAAAAGCTACGATCGCAATCGAGTTACGTTGCATAGGAAAGGCTGTAACAGTCGAGGAGCGCGGGGCAACGAGGCTCTTTGTGTCATCGTGAATCTCGTGCCGTTCTTACGTTGCAGCTGTTAATCATAGTCGTCTAACTGTTCCTCTAGCTGCGCCATTTCTCCTGAAATAGCGGTCATTCTGCAGCAACGATAATATCTGGATAGCTAATTAAGCGTACTGCATCTGGTATCTCTTTAAATTTGATAATGTAATTTTAATTACACGGCGAATCGAGGGGCTGTTTTAACAGAACGAAATGAAAGTTCCATGGTCGAATTAGTTTCTGTCACCCTGTCGCGACGAATCGTAGGACGAGTGGGTAGGGAGCATAGAAATAAGAGGAAAGGAAAAACGCTGGCGGGATCAATATTTCATTCGCAGATTGCAATATCGCCGAGAATTGAAGGTATAAAAATTGCACCTGCGCGGTAGATTAAGACACTGTACGTATGGGTCGCTTCGTTGCCTTATCTCCGACCCTTTACAATGTTCACGGGGGAGGTTGTTCTCTTCGTCCGTTTAATTAACTGTCAAACGCAGCTGCGGTTCGATCTTTCAATTTATGAGAGACGACAGTACGCTGATCCTGTAAAAGTGTAACCTACTTCTGACTGAGCAGAAGTGTGATGCTTCGTGTAATTGAGTGCCAATGTCGATGATGGATAGACTTTGAGAACTATGGATTATCTTTCTGAAAGATACGAATGAAAAAAGTTCCAGAGCACTCTAGTAAGCGAAGCGTTAGAATGTTTTATTTTAAAATATCCTGTCAAATTAAAAAAAAAAAAGAAAAAAAATGAAAACATAAGGGGAGAGAAGGACGTGGAACGTAGTTATGAATATTTCGACCAAGTTTTATTCATTGCTTAATTATAAAAGTTGTTCACAATGCAAGCTCCAATGGGAGCGCCGTCGACGAAACGCGAGACCGACTCTCTGCCGTCATGGCAATTCTCAAATTAATTAAAAGAAAAGTCTCGCAGCTATTCAACTCCCGTTGGCTCCCCTCCGTCACCTTATAAAAGTTCTCGGCTCGAATGTGTGCAGTCCTGACCAACAAGATCGCGCCCTCTCTTCGTTCTGCATTTACAAATAGAAAAAGTCCATTTGAACGCTTAACTAAGAACTAAGTATAATAATGAACGCTTTCTTCCTTTTGTTTCAGGTGAGTATCCTTCAGGGACGCACCTTCGCAATCTGTAGAGGTTGCCCGCTTATTAAGTAAGACACTCCGTTTGGTGAGTTTGCAAAGAAACGAACCTCCTAATATTCTAATCTGCAATGCAAAATTTCGCCCCAAGTCTCGGCGCAAGTAGGCAGAAATACGGTCGAAAATTTGCGTAACCATGAAAATCCCGACTAAATAATTTCGATCGTAGATTCGGGAAGCGTAACGGCTAAGGAGCGAGCTGCACGAGAACTCGGCGAACTGATAACAAAAGTGGCATCTGCATACTGCATACGGTCTCTTGAATGCGACGCGGAAAATACCTGGTCTCCGAGTTAGCGGGCATGTGTTATAGCTTACGGTGCATAGGGATGCACTTAGCGGGTCGCGCGTGTGTTGGTCGTCGGCTGGGGTTAGTAGAGAGGGGGTTGATGAGAGTGTGGACGGAGCAGACGGTGGTTGTAAGAGAACGCCGAGGTGGTCAACCAGTCTGCGAGTCTGTCTTTTCGAAGGTTCTTGCTGCGAAAAAAAGCCCAGGTTAAACAAATATTTTTCCCATAATCTTAGAGAAGCTTATCTCGTTCGAAAGCTCTACGCCAGAGAAGCGCATAGTAAACGTCATCCTACATATCGCTCTCGCGAAAAAAGTCGCCCATTTAATCCTCGTTTGCTTTTTATGTATAACGAGATCAGACATCGACGCTCGAGCGCTTTAAATCTCGTTCGAAAGACGCGCGCGAGTGGGAAAGGGACACGAAGCAAGTTCGTTGGATTTTTCTCGTTTCGTTTCATCGACGCTCTACGCTCGGTGAGATCCCCGACACCCCTGTAGGAGTCTCGGTGTCTGGATGGCAATCGATTTTCCTCTGTCGTCGTCGGCGTCGTTGTTACTGACGACGAATATTCACGAAGTCATCCGAGTCATTGACATTCACTGGGCGACGGCGGAGGCGGACGACATCAAGTGCGTGATGTTGGCAAGGGGAGCGAGTCCCACACATGCAGCGGCCCGCCTCTGTACTGCTCGCGCGTACGTGCGCACGATGCACATTGCACGGACGCCCTCTTCGTCCCTGTGGAGCATCGATGACTGGCCCACCCTTTCCCGAAAGAAACGACGAAATTCCTCGTTTCGTAGGATCCCTCTCCTGGTTTTTATGCGCGACCCTATCATCCCACGCGCCGATGACTATTCACCAGCGGGATGCATACAATGATTTCATGCATTTCATAAACGCGGATCCTCGCCTTCGTAGAGCTCGACGCAAAAAAATTCCTACCAGCAAATCCTAGCCAGAGAAGTGGTCCAATTAAAGCACTCATTATGGCGACTTCATTCGCGTTCCAGCTACGAGCAAAATGGATATTATTGGACGACACGAGCGTTGCTTAGACAATTCCAGTCGCGGGATGAAATTAATGGAAACGACCTTTCGTCTCCGACAATATTTCCTTTTCCCCCTTGCTTTCCCTCGAGATAATATTTCCCTGACCGCTCGAACACAGTCTCGACCGCTTTCACGGGCAAAGTGGAAGGCTCCTTGACAGCGGAACGTGGCTGCGTGGCTCACTTCGACGGTAATATAACGAATGGCAAAAGATCGTTGCATTAGGTGCGTTACTCTTATCGACTCCGACTCGACGACCCTCGAGCGTGTTGGTGCAGGATTCGCGCGCCAGGGGAAAACCACCGGCAACAGCACCCCCGTCAAATCCACTTGGCCCGACCAATCGCATTCGTCCTCTCCCGCGGCTACCACCGTACTTCGTACTTGAAGTGGCGGACGAGACGGATCTCTCCCTCTTTAATTTCCACGCGACGCAACTTTTGCATCGACGTCCTCGTGTGTCAGTATACGCCGACGCCACCGCCGTCGCTAGGGAAACTTCACTGACGCGCGATCGAGCCGCGGAGCAGCGAACAAAGAGGAACTTCGTGCAGAATTCGAGCCCGAATGTACGAATATTCGTGCTCCAATTCTGGGGCAACTCTTTTCGGCACGATGCAGTGGAAGTTACATGGCTCTTGAATACTGAGGTTATAGAGGAAAGATTTCAATTTGAGGAAGTCGAGTTTCAGAGAAATGGAACTAGTAGAGCAGCAGGATTGCACGATAGACGTTAAATTTGGAGCATAGTTTGAAATACAGGGGCCCAAACGATCTGAAAAAGAAGCAAAATAAGTTTACTCTTTTCCCCCTGAGCATATAATTTTAGTCACGCAATCACGGCGTCGTTTACTCGCGCCTAAATCTCATTTGCGCTAACACGCGAAAGCGTAGAGAGGTTCACGTCCAAGGAGGTGGCGTCGGAAGTTTGCTCGGCAACTTTAATAAGCTCCCTAGCGGGGATTTCTGTCCGTTCAAATATTATCACTCATACTTTCATAATAATCCTTGTGCGGTAGCGTCCCGCGAGATAAGAACACGCCGGTCCCGAGGCGTTACGCTTAAGAGCCTCGCCATAAAGAGAATGGCCTAATAACACGTTAGAGCAGGGGCTAAGGATTTAGGGAGGACCCGTGGTCACCTGCGACGCGACGTTTCGTCGGTGACTGCCGGTCGTTCGTCGCCGCGACGTATCATTACGCTCTCCCCTCGTTCTGTTCAATTTCACGCGAAGAAAAAGTCTCGGGGGCGCGTACGCAACCGGCACACGTCTGCCAGACTTCCGGCAGTCGATCGTTCGAGTCAATCTCTCGTCGACCCAGAGGATTCGGTCGATGTTGCGTGTCGCGTGGGCTGCTTCGTTACGTTATGGCGAATTATGTTGCATTTCCTGCGAGCAGCGGCAGAGAAGGGGAGGCGAAGAGAACGTGAGAGAGGAATTTCGGTCAGGAAGCGCTCCGTCGATGGAAGCACGCGGCCTGGTTCGATATAGATTTTGTCTGGGATTATTAGATGTTTGGTTACCTTCCGATAATTACTCGTGGAATTGCTTCAGTCGACCCAGGGCCTCTCCTCGATAATCGATACGCCACGACCGATCGATGCCGATAGAATACACACGTGTAAGTGTAAATATGCATACGAATGTCGGTGAACGGACACATGCGAGGACGTTTATTGTGTAGACGACCTGGTATATGGCATTATATCGACTCGTAGACGCGGATACTCTCTGCGGTGGATCTCTAGTGGATTCTGATTATCAACCGGACGGAACGATACTCGCGACGGCGCGGCGCGGCACTCGCGGCGGCACTCGCGTCATCCTCCAAAAATTGATATCGATTTTTCTCTCCATGTCGTAATATTTCGTTACCCCTTGCCTCGACAGAAAAATGAAAACGGCCACTCTACGATCCTCGTGCTATACCAGTTACTCCGATGCCACGGGATGGCTTGCTCGTCGAATCGAAACCACTGTCCCACATTTTGCATCTTCTGCCCTGCGATGGATGGCTCCACTAAAATTCTACATACTGCAGCAGAAGTGGAATTATTGAAGACTCGGTGAAATAGCTAGCACACCTGATGCAAAAAAAATGCATTAGAAGCAACAGGAAAAGGCAGCACTAGTCGGAAGATTCTTTCTCGAGAGTGTTCCTATGTGCGAAAGGTGCGACGATAAAGCATCGTGGGAATAAGAAATCGCGAAAGCAGCGTCGACAAAGACTCCCTTTCGCGGAGCTGGCGGATTGAGGTACTCAGTAGGCGCGAAAGTCGCCTTTGATCGTAAATACTTGAGGCTCATTCGTCCCTGAATGTCGCGGCTGGCCGTTTCTAGTGGACACGGCTGAAAGGAAACTCGACTCTTGCATACTTGCCCGATTCGCTTTTGAGAGACTCCTTGGACGCGTCTGGCCGATGCACACGGCGGTAGGGCTGATATACCGGCGAACGTAGCTCATTCTTCGTCGCTCATAGTAAATGGCCGTCGACCGATCGAAATCCGATAACATTGCCTTTGGCGAAGTTCTCTTCTCCGCGCGGAGCAACGCGAGCCAGGAAGGGGGCAACGTTTCTATCGCGGCGCTACCGTTCCTTCTCCGTTCATTCGTTTTGACGGAAGTTAAAGATATTGGAAACGTTCTAACGTGATCGCTTTGAGATGGATGCCTTCGTGCTCTCTCAAAGCGGCAAAAAAAGGCAGCAAATACGGGACGATGAAATAAAACGGGGAAGAGGTTGATTGTAAGAAGGCGGGGAGCAAAATCGACGGGCGCATGAAATCGAATGTCTCGTCGAACTAGTTTCGTGTACTTTTCCAATCTCTCCGGAATCTTTGAACCTTGGTTCCTTAAACGTAGCACGGGATATCGAACTCTTGCTGCGGGACGAAAAATCTGTTCACCAAGTCGTAAAATATCTGTTACCTCGAGGTATTCTAAAGGAGACGCCAGTGAACAAGGGCAATTAGTCGTGCGCATTGAATTCGAGGCAGCGGCATGAATCGGAAAGTAAAATGCAAGTCGTTGAATCGAAGAATCCTAGGCGCATTAATCACTTTTCTCGCGACGTGCGTGGTTAGGGCGTGCTCGCTCGCCAGACACAGTCGAGGACCCATCGCGTGCGTGTATACGTTTCATTTAATTTTTCCAGCGTGATGCCGCACGGCCGCGTCTGTATCAACCGCGATACGTGGGTGGTAGGGTTTTCGTGATGCCTCAGACCCTTCGGGAACACCATTTCAATCCGATAACGCGTTGGCTGGTGTAGGAACACGCCGCAACAACCCAGCAACACGGCTCTCTCATACTCTGTCTCGTGATCCATAGAGGCACCGTGTGTGTATCGTGCAGGCAGCAACCTCGATGCCCGAGCGGCATTGTTCGTACGAGTGTTCGAAGTTAGAAAAGAGGAAGGCACGGGTCGAGAGCCGGAGACGTAGGTGGTGGTGTGCATAATACGACGGAAGAGGCAGGCATATCACTTATTCTGATTGGCTCGTGAAACCCCTCGAAAGTGCAGGAATCAATCGACGAAACGGTCTGGCGGACGGGTGTCGAGGAATGAAACTACGTCGATACATCAATAGCTTGCGCCCGGAGCAGATGCATCCACTCCACGTTCCATAAAGCCGCGCTTCTCCCTTTCCACTGTCCGACGAAAAATTCCACTTCCCCTCGATTTACTTTCCAAATAACCTTATCGATATTTTCGGGAGCGTCTTAGAAAATTTCACCAGCCATGGCGTAGTATAAGTCGAACGTGAATATTATACCTGAATTATACGCGAGAGAAGACACTGTGTGCAATGAAGCCTAGCTCAGGCTTTTAGAGGGTTCCGTGAAAGAAGCTCGCTATCTGTAGGAACCGTCGAGGAAACGGACCTTTTTTCTCTTGGCCCTAAAGTGTATCTCGAAGGCAGCAATTTCTTTGACCGATCACGAAGAGCCGTAGACTGGAAATCGCGAGTAAATCGGTAGTTTTTCAAGGGTCATCCATCCAGGAGCATTCTTCGTTCTCGTTACTATCCGATGGCCATTACAATACTAGTGGAAGAACGAGGATAGGGAAGAGGCAGGGTGGAGATTAGTTCCATTGCTTTATGACGCGTGAATATCTGGCAGGCTCCTCTGTTCTACCAGCAGCTCGGTGCCGTGGTTTTAAGACGTGCCAGGATATAGTTGAAGAGTTCCTTCGGCTCTCTTCCTTCGTTTGCCCGGCGTCTGAGCCCCTCTTCGTGTCTCGCGCCCTCCTTGTTCCTCGATGGCGTTGCGAGCAAGACGGAACGAGAGTTTCTTAAGAGAAGAACGGATAAGGTTTCGGTTTGGATCGCCAGCCGTGGCTAGGTAATGTTCAGACAACGCCTCAGGTTACCTCACCATCTCACCTTCGGTGTACTACCAAGGATTTCAGGGAGGCCGCAGAGGCCCTCCTGTTCAAGGAGCCGTACACGATTCCCGGGCGACAGAAGGACGCTACTGCCATTAGGATCAGCTCTTACTCTTCTCTCCGTTCTGGATCTTCTTCCTTTTTACTCCTCCACGCCGCTCGCGGGCGTGTTTTCGAGAGACGAGTATTATCCAGGGAGCCCCTTCTCGTGGCGCTCGTCCACGTTCAACATTTTGATTCCCCCTCAGCCATTAAATTCTTCGGTATTTTTGCTCTATCGCGGATCCCTGCCCTCTTCTTCGATTACGACTGTCAGCTTCGCCGTCGAGAAGTAGTTTGAGTCAATCATTTTCGCCTCGGCAGTTTATTGAGCGCTTTAACTGCAAGATAGATGTGTGCTGTTGTAGTACTATAGTGTTCTCTACTCAGGCTTTCATTATTAAAAGGACACTCTGGTTTCGAATTAGTTCCTGAGCTAATTAATCGAGGCCCGACTGTATCAATGTTATACAATAATTCTTACCCCATTATAAAGTAAACATGGAATTTCTTATTAATTTGAAATACAATTGAGAAGTGTAGCATAGCTAGCGCACGATTATTCGAGCAGCAGCTGAAGAATTTCTCCGTCGCTTTTCACGACCGCCTGAAAGGAGGAGGGTACATTTTTTCGCAGCTCCTCCGGGAAACGACGATCTCTCCGAGTTGACGAGAGTAGGCACCCACTTCACCCACGTCTCGCACACCCTCTCGTCGCCTACGGTGCACAAGGAAACACGTACATACGTACACGTGCATCCGCGACTTCGCTTCTACAGATAAATGACGCCACTTAGAGATTAGGCGCTCAGGGATTGCGGCAGAATGGTAGAGAGACATTTTCTCTGCCTACCTCGCGGAAAATAACGCGACGAAGCTTCATCCTGCCTAGTGTTCGTCGTCTCGCGTCTTATGCTCCTCTTTCTGGGAGCAGAACCGAAGAAAAGGTGGATCGTGTTCGTACGATAGGCTTCTGCGTGTCCTAGCATGCAATTTAAACGGGCGGAGAAATATCGAGGGAATCGATGGAGCTAGTAGGATGAAAAGTTTGTTCGATTGGAGGCTGACACGCGGAAGTAGGTAAACTGTCGCTGGGAGTGATGTAAATCGACTGCCGTTTACGCGCCTGCTGCGCGGGAATTCCCGAGACAGGTGTAGAGTGATTTTTAAAGCAGCTGTTTGCCTATTCCAATTCCTCGCGCGTTGTTTGAATATATTGTTTCACTTTAGGCAATTTTCAGAAGGTCTTAAATTTGAGCCTCATCTAGCATTCATAACTTCCCGTGAAAGTAAAAATGTTCTGCGAATATTTTTCTTCGTGTTATAAAAGTTTGATCCTATATTGCTTTCTCGATATCTCTTCTTATTCCTATACAATTTATAATATTATTTCTTTTTTATTTACGTCCACGTATTATTTCGGAACAAATATTTAAGTCTACATCGTCGAAGGAGCTGTTTTAACGGTTCATCGATGTACTTCCTCTAGCAGAGAAGAGAAAATTTCCCACTTCCGAGTGGTCGATCGTCGAACTTCATAAAATACGTACCCTTCGGAATTCTTCCATCCGTGTCATGGCGCGGCACGCTCGCTCGGCTTCACGGAAACGAGGGTCCCCGGCGACGCATAATTTTGGCGGGCAATGGCGCGATTCACGCCGTTCGAATCGCTCAGCGAAAATACCGCGAAATGCTCAGGGACCTCGTCTCAACCGTCACGTAATCGCGTATAATTCTCTCAACGAGACTGCAGAATTTCCTAAGGGGCAAGGGAGACCTGTGAAAAATTTGAATCGACTTGGCAAGTATCGAATTGCTCCAGTAAGGGTTCTAAAAAAATTACCATTAATTTTTATCAGAGACTCCGTAAACGCTAGACGCTTCCTGAGCGTTACGATCCTGCATCGAACGTCCCTCCATAAGGTATAAAATCGAGGAAATAGCTCGACGATGCATGGCGTGTCAATTCTTCTCGCCTGCCGTAAAACGCATCGAGGAGTGCTGTTATACAGACACTCGGTGCAGAGGCTGTCCATCTTTTCACACTGTCCATACACAAGCCTTGACGAAATATATACGAAACACCGATGAAACATCGCCCCGAAACCGATCACTCTCGTAGATAAAACAACGCTTCTATGATCAATTTCCCCGCTTTCTGTTTCGAAAGATTAAAAGAAAAATTCAGCAAGTGCATCAGGATCGAGCGTTCCTGCCTGTGGTCTGTGATATTTTTACGTTCACATCACGTTGTTAAAACAAACAGCAGTAAAATTTGCAGGCGATGCAACGGAAAATATTGTAAATGGAAACGAGCGAATAAAAAGACAGGAAAAAAGTCGAGGCAGGACGAAAATTGAGATAAAACGCGAGATATCCCGTCGGAATAACACGAACTACGTACATGTCGTGCAAATTGTCCCGGAATGAAAAAGAACATGGGTCTCGAAGTTTGTCAAGAATTTTCCTGGAAAATTATAAGCAGCCTGTTCGCGCGTGTCTCCCTCGTTATTAAATTGACAGCAGCGTGCATCATGAGCAGCGAACGGTAATCGTGGCGATGAACTTAACCATTGTCGCCTGTTAATTAATGGCTACCGTGTTTCACCAAGGAACACGGATCCACTAACTAATTAAATCGCGAAATATTCAGCGCGACATGAATCCACGCGGAAGGTCGGTTTCGCGCGTCGAGTGGGTTCCACGATTCGCCACGAAAAATTACTCGAAATCCGGGAAAATTTTCGCGTGGCACGCCACGCGTTCCTGACGCTGCTGCCGTGGCAAACAGGGGTGGTTGAGGGACAAGAGGAACGGGATGGCGGATCGAGAGAAATATAGAGCGTGAAAACGGGCGGAACAAGACAGAAACGGAGATAGAGCCAACGAAATTTCTCGTGCTAGCGCGGCTTACCCGCGGAAGCTTTTCGGAATTGTGGACCGTGACGACGAGAAATCGTTTGGCGAGAATGGACGAGCGACAGATCTATTCTCCTCGCGCGTTGCGCTCTTCCTGTGCCTGAGAAAACAGAAAATTTCCATTTAAAGACGAAAATACTAATATGACCGAGCCACTGCGGAGCTGGAAATTGAATGGAGGAATTTTAGCTTGTCAGTCGTGATGCAAGGATAATGATCAATTTCCCTTGGTGAAAGCGTCCGTGGCAGCGCGTCATCCATCGAAACTTTAACGACGCGATATAAAAACCGACGACCTTCGTGCGCCAGTTTCACGCCAGTCCTGCTTCCCTGCAATTGTATTTTCCGTGAAATCGCGTTATTATGAAACGGCAAATCGCGTTACGTGGGCCAATTACATCGCAACGCGACCAATAATGCTGGAAAACGTTCGTCGACGGCGAAGCGCGCACGTGCGCGAGCACACGTCGATATTTCAATAAACGACAGACCGCCAACTGACTCGTAAATCGTTTAATCTGCTCTGTTCCCGATTAAACGCATGTTCTTTACGCGATTTCGAAGTCGAAGGTACCTCTCGAGGCGCGGAGAAGCACGCGACGCGATACGTTATAAATATCGATCGACGGAACTAGGCAGGACGGTGGAGCACTTTAAAGCGCAATACAGACGGTAATAAAACATTTTCATAGTCATCGGGGTTAAACCAGCGCCGCGTAAACTTCTTTATCGGCGATCTGCTCGCCAGGGAATTAAATTAGTCGGAGGAAGTTTCTCGTTTTCCGTATCTCACCTACCGCGTTCCGTTCGCGCTGCGCCACGATTTTTCTGAGCTTACACGCCAACTTCTGGGAACCCGTACAAGCTCTAAGAGCTTGGTAGCTTACGTTAGATGAATCGTTTTTCCTCGTATCTTATCGTAGACGAAATTTGAGTGCGTTGCCGAGGACCCTATAATTCGAGGCATAGAAAATTTCTGTAATCGCTGTGCGCCGAATTTCTGCCACTGTTTCCCTCTGGAAGTTTTTCTAAATCGCCACTGCGCACGTTATCTATAACCAGACACGCAGTAGATAAAGATCCCATCGAGGTAATTTCGACAGAAGCGTTGCTCGTGACAGAAATGGGGTGGAGGCATCCCTCGGCGAGGTCATAAATCGTAATTTATGCACGTGCCTACGTAATTCACGAGCCGAGTGGTATTGAAAGTGGAACATCCGCGACGGCCACGATCCTCGCGCAGATAAGGATAAAACGGTCGAAGATAACACAGCGTAGGCCGAGGCGCGCGCATTCAGCCCTGCGATACGTTCCATCGCCGCGTGATATTTCTCCGCTTTATCGCGGCGAGGAATAATTCGTTAACAACGCGTTACGAGGAGATAGCGTAATTACTGGGTAACCGGTGCCCCCAGCGAGCAGAGCCGCGGGGCCGCGTTCAACGCTGCAAAAACCTCTAAAGGGTGTCCACCACTCTGATTCACTGTGATTCATTCCGCGGACGAAGCGACGGCCTAATTATAGCCGCGATAACGCTTTACGCGTGCTTAGCTATTATTTAGAGGGGAACGTCTAGCGCCGGGCTATACTTGTCTCGATAAGGGGCTTCGCCGGCATGTTAATAAATTTCTTAATACTTGCACCGCTGCCGGCGAGCTATTTCTTGTTTCCTCTTACGTAATACTCCTCCTTTTACCATTATAAAATACTGATCCTATCGCTATTTCACGAACACTGCGATTGCTCTGATATTTCTATTATTAGATATTTATGTAACTGTTATAAGTTCATTGACCCAATATTCCACTGACGGCCATTGAAATGGGGATCCACTTACGCTTACCGGATTGTAGGCAACAAATCACATGGTCTCTCCAGGCCAAAATCAGCGCGTTGAATTGAAAGTAACAATGTATACCTCCTGGGACGTTTTTTTATTTCATAGAAATTCAATACAGTGATTCGGAAGATCTACGGCCCGCAATTTCACGGAGTTCTTGCTTCGTAATGAAAGCCGTGGTTACGAGAGACGCATTCGAATGCGACAAACGTGCCGCGGAGGATCAGAGGCATCGATCGATGGTGACCAGCGACGGCGAACCGGAAGTCAAAGGCATGTCCCTGCCGTGTTTCATCGCGATTCACTCTTCGGCTGTGGCAACGCACTAAGTACAGTCGCGATAACGTTTTACGTAGGCTTAGCTATAATTCATAAGAGAAAGTCTAGCGTCGAGGGCGAGCAGTTATCACGCGCTGGTCATGCCGCAGCTCCATAAAGTAGATTAGGTAATTCAAGGTGTAAACGTTACAGGGACGAATGATAGTCGACCCTGAACACCTCCCTACGTACCACTCTTTCACCGATACAGCTTCACGTGATTTGCTCCGAGCAATAAATTTTCGAGATTTAAGTGGCCGCGTAATTTGAAAGCACTATTGGCCTTTGGCATGCAAAACAAACGCGCTGCTCTTGCTAGGACCGCGTAGTACTGTCTACAATCGAAGGGAATCGGTGGAGAAGGGAATTGAAATACCGTTTCTGGAGCTTTCTTCGACTCTGTGGGCAGGGTGTAAAACTTTGAAAATTTGCAAATTTTAATATTTGTAAGTTTAGATATTTAGAGACTGTGATTTTATTAGTTCTTGTACCTATAGTAAACTAGGAATCTGGGCGCAAGAAACGCCCTAAGAACTCTGAGCTACAATAATTGGACTTCTTATGATTAAGGGGATGATTGGCCATAAATTCTCAGGCCACTTCGTGACGGATTACCATGTACAACTAATTACAATCTCCGCCGTCAGGGCGAGATAGTGTCACGCGGTTGAAACAAGTCTATAATGGATTCCACAGAGCCGGAAACGATCGTAATCACCATTCGTCACGAGCCGAATGGAAATTCGGCTTTTCATCCTTACCATTATTTAATACTCCCGTAAGTTTTCGAACCGTTTCATTACCATAATTTAACATACCATTCGCATGCAATTACCGCGCTATGAGCGTCGAGCGATGCTGGTTATTAAAAGCACGGCCAGCCAAAAGTAATCGCCAGTGCGAAATTCATTTATTATCGCGAAAACAATCTGCGACTGCTAATAAACGTCGCTTAACCTCGCGGGTACTTTTTCCCCCAGATATAATTAATCGCCTGCCGACACGATATCATAAGCGAAAAATTAATAACTAAACACGGTAAGAATTCTATTCCCTCATTCACTCGTAAACTTCACATATTTTACAACATCCTATTAAATCATTCCAAAGAGCACCAAACTATAGCACTCGAACAACACGCGTCAGATCAGCGGGAAAAAATCCGAGGAAGGAGCAGAACGTCGCAAACAGTGGAAAGTGAAGGAAAAAGAGGAAATTGCAGACGCGTTGGCCAATAAAGGAAATAGAGGCGAGATCAAACGATGCTTTTAAGATGCCGACGTAAACGTCTAATTTCGACGGCTGGGGGAGGCAAAGTTTCCAATTGCAAATGTAGCAGATGTAGGTACGTACCTGGCTGGATAGGTCGGCGAGATAGTCGAGCGATCTCCGTCCGGCGAGCTCAGGCTGCGTCAGCGTTTGGGCGATTGCCCTGCGGGGGCGAGAGCGAGACGGTTTTTCAGAAAAATGCTGGACGCGCAAGAAAGATTGCGATAGGATATGGTCGGTGGCCGTAAGACGGAGGGAGATCGAGCGGATGGAAGCGAACGAGAGAATAGAAGGGAAGAAACGAGAACTGTGAAGCAGCAGAAGAGGAGTACTGGGAAACGGGAGGAGGATAGTCGAAGAAACGGCGACGAGGATAGGAACAGATCTAGACGCGGCGAGCACGGAGAGATGAAGAGAGATTAGAGCGCGGAATAAGAGAAACGGAACCCGTTCAGTTTGAGTTAATTTCCTTTGCAGGCACAGATACAGCCTGATGGTCTGATCACTGTAAACGAGCGACCGGGTCGTTTTGACTTGGCCGGAACGGAGGAGCAACGAGGAAGACAGAGCACAGTGGACAGGTGCGCCGTGATATTTATCCTTTCTCTTTCTCCCTCCCCTATCGGTTTAAATTGAAAAACGAGAAATCGGGAAGTAGCCGGCAAGTACAAAAACTGATTTCCTTGAGCTGGTTGCGAGAGGGTTCGCGGAAATTGATTTCAAAATTAAAGAGGAATGAAGAGATGAGGAATCCGTTTTGTTGAAAAACGCTGGGGGAAGGAACATTCTTCGTGAATTTATTTAGTGCAATTATGCAAATATAACAAGAAGGTAGTGGGAATGTTGAATCCACTGTTTTTAGTACACAATTTTAGTTCGAAACACCTGACGTAGATCCAGCACTGAACACCGAGTTAAACTTTTAATAAGCTGGCTAACCTGACACCTGTGATCCCAAAATCGAAGTGAAACAGAGCGTTGTCCAACGATATCTTGTGCCACGGAACAGTTCACGATCTTTGTCAGATAGTTCCAACGATTGGAAAAATCGTAGCACCTTAACAACGCAAACTATGTTGAAGTCGACGCATCCATCTCTGGTAGTGCGAGCATTCTCACGCTAGCACACGCTTACCTTGCCGAGGCTAACAATGCAGGGTTACAATCGTGCATGATGAACTCTGTCTGGAGTGTCTGCGCTACAGGAAGGCAGTAGTAACTCGGCGCAGGTAGGCGCGTACGAGAGCAGAAAAGTAGTTCGGATGCCAGTCCCGGTGGTTGTTTTGATGGCAGAGGGAGAAAGCATGGATAAAACGAAGACAGAAAAACAGGGATCAGGATCGTAAGACGACAAAGGAACGCGGAACTACCTTCAATAATGACGAAGACCCCTATGGCAAGCTCGTTCCACCCTCGCGATAGCGTGTTCCTAGTAGTTACACCCTTACGGGACTTACTACCCCTTAGCGACAGTTTTCAAATAGGCGTCTGCCGCCTGGCACCCCAGCCGACATTCACCTACGCTTCAGTCTCCTCGAGCCCCAGCGTCATCGTCGTCGTCCTTTCGTCTTCGAACAAAGTGCATGCTTTAGGCATGGTGACGCGGCGGACGACGGATTCCGGGGAATGGACTGGTCGCGATAAGGGGTTGCGGCCAGTCTACTTGAACTGTCTGCAGTTTTGCTGGAAAGCGGGAAGAATTACTCGAAAGTCTCCACAGACACGTGAAAATGATAGAGTATGTTTGTAGTATGAATGTAAAAAATTGTGGATAGTGGAAATGGATCTTCAACGTCAGACTACCTTAAATTAGAGAATGAAATGGCTGGGTGCAGACGGACAAACTGCCAAGAAGTTATGAAAAATAGCTTCCATGGTATTTGAAAAAGATTGTATGCGTCGTTGTGACACGTGATCAAAGGAACGAATCAGACAGTTGGGCCAGGACCTGCTAGGATCTGCTAGGAGATACTTTAAAACCGTCTATTAAATTTCTATCGACTCGACGCGGGAATGACGTACCGGGGTTAGCAGTGGTAGCAGTGACAGAAGCAGAGGGAGACGTACGAGATTATAGAAGAAGAGAGAGGCTGGGGACGATATTGTGGCGGTCGTGACGGTAGGTCGAGAAGGCGTGGTCTGTCGAGGCGAAGGGGTAGCGGAAGAAGGGTGACTCTGTCTGTCTTGCTCCCAGTATGGAATCCCTAGCGAAAGGGGTCCAACTTCCCTTCTGCCCTCTCGCCTTCTCTCCCCTCTCGCTCGTACGTGCAACTTACGAAGCGTGATGCGACGACGCCTGATGTGTGTGCATCCTTTCTTCTCCCGCTGTGAAACGAACGTACGTAGCCACGCAAAGCCTCTCGGCTGGTCTGCACGTACATCGTTGACGATGCACCTGCACGTCGGTGGAGGTGCACTAACACTTTCCCTTTGGCCTGGTAGTACGGTGCAGTGTCAAAGGGTTGAAGGCGTGGAAGGGTAGGTGCAGCAGGCACGAGGGGAGAGCGCGAGCTCAGAGGGTGCAGTAGAGTAGGAGAGCGTCTAGACAGACAGGGTGGTTAGGTTGGCTGGGTAGGTGGCTGGCTGGCTGGCTCGCTGGCTGGCTGGCTGACTGGTTGGATGACTAGATGGCAGTCGCAACGGTGTGCACAGGGCTGCATCGTTGCTGGCTGCATTGTGGCGGGCGGGAGAGAGGAGAGAGAGGAAGGGAGATGAAACTACTTCTTCAGGCAGTCTGCCTTAAGTGAAGACTGCCCTCCTGGTACGTGCATGCACCTACCTACCTACCTACCTCTACGAGCCAGATAAAACTAGCTGCCAGGGGAAAAAGAAGACCCTTTCTTTAGGCCGCGACCGTAATGAGAGCCGCGACTTGGGTGGAGCAGGCGATTGGCCGCCACTACACAGAGAAAGAAGGACGGACCGGTCTCTCTCCTCGACCGTCTTCCCCTACGCTAGACGGACGTGTCCTTATGACTGAACCGTCGTTACGCGTAATGAGGGAACGTTGTGTGAGGGGAACTGAAAGAGCTCGATTTTCAAATTTTCGCGGGAACCGAGTTCACGGATCGCCACTAGGACGATCGAGTCTGCTGAATTTCGTTCTCTGATGAGTGTATTTTCTCTTTCTTTTTCTTCAACATGCGATCTCAAACAGAGAGGAATATTCTGTTTTACGATAATATACAGTTTCTCGCGTAATCACGCGGATTTTGGTCGAGAAGATACGTATGGAATGCCAGTAATATAATACGAAATTACTTGCTATAATTGAGGCAATTATCGCTCTGCTAGGATAGAACCGTTATTTCTTCTCGGGAAAATGGTCATTCTGTCGTCGAGAAGAAGCAGGCCAACGTTTCGCCTCATTAGTCTCGCGTGGAGTGCAGAAACGACGTGAAAGAACGTCGTTCGTGTACGTGAACCGATGTTTACGTACGCCATGCGAATCTCCATAAATTACACGTCATACTTGCATAATTTTAATTAAACAAACACGGCCAACCGCTAGATCAACAAAAACGCACCGAACGACTTTCCAATAGCTCGCATTTTGGCAAACACAGACGCGGACCTTCACATGTTCGCCCGCGTGCATATACACGCTGCTCCCTCTAATTTATTCCGCTTGTTTAACGATTTGACCGATGCAACGTAATTATAAATATAATCAGCGCGCGTTAAACGAAACGGGCTGCGTGTGTGCCGTGAATGCACCGTGCTGGATATTGCCATTAACGCGACGCTCGTGACCACCAACGGTATTGTAAAAATACATATGGAACACTTTAGTTGCATCCGTGGTTTCATCGCGTTCATTGCAATTCTTATTATACGGCGAAAAATTAAAATACAATACTACAGAACCACAGAACAAAATTGAAGAATCTGAATCTAATTTCTCAATTCGCAAAATTCTATCTAAATAAAATACTATCATCTTTTAATATAAGAACTCTTTCGGTGAAGAAGAGCTGCTACTCACAGAAAGCTGAGATAAAATTGAAACTGCTACCTAGTCGTCCAAAATGAGACGTGATGGACATCTTCTCGCTTACGTCGCGGGTCCACTCGAAGGCTTGCGTAAATTAGAAGCTTGTCGGCCGACCTGAACGCGATAAAGGGGTCTGCGAGAAATAAAAGAGTCCGTTTAATCAGACGAGATCAAACATGGCGTCAGTGGCCTGGCCCCCGGGTGGAAGGTCCTCCTTCGCTTTTTGCAGCTTATCCAGATTCGGCGGCAGGATCCGTTTAAAGAGTTTGACGAGGTGGGTCTACGATCCCCTGGAACACGGCCTCGGCTTTAATGGCAGGCGACGAGGAAAGGAGAAGCCTTTTCCTACCACCGTGCGCTCGGGCTACCGTGTGCTTCCTCGGCCTGGCTTAGCCCTCGCGTCTCATATTCGATTTCATCGTTCAGCCGGCTGCAACAGCGTCGCAGCCCTTCGACACGGCCACTCACGCACGTTCGACCTATCGATACTCGACGTACGCCGTTTTCCTGTTGCGGCTACCGTTGTCGTGCGTGCGTGCATGCGTGCTGCCCCGTCCTTTTCGACCAGCGGGTATCGGATGTACCCTTTCGCGTGCATGCTCCCGCAGGTTCTGCACTCCCGAAACTGCCCGATCCGAATTAGCCCCTGCTTCTGGCGTCACGATACCTACCCGTTATTTAGGCAGTTGCAAGGGGAAGCCCTGAACTCGAACGACTCGGCTAGCAAATCGCCCAGAGAGTTCGTGGAACGTTTAAGGAGAGTCACGGAGAAAGAAAGTTGAATTTTGCATTTTTGATACCTACAGTAATTCGAATCATGATTTCTCATTTCTGAAATTTTAGTGTCAGTGGATGGTTTTACACTCTCTGGGATTTCTGAATTCTTCGAGAACTTTTTGGTAAAGGAAGTAAATCCATTTAACGACTGTAATTTTTGAAGCCAGTGACCCTTGGACTTTCAAATTCTGAACTATCACGACTTTCAAACTTGAGATTGCCCAATTGACCCCAACTTTCGAACTCCGAACAATTAGACTTTGATAACTTCGAAATGTAGCTACCAAACGACGCTGTTTTACTCTTATTGTGATTCTACTTCTTAATTAATTGAATTTACGAAGTTTCTCGAACCACTGGTATTGTGTGTTAGATAATTGTTACCGCTCCGTTTTGTGTCTTTATTTCCGATCATTATCCGACTAAGTTGCCATAACAACGTAACGTCGAGGCGTTTTGCATTCCCGCTTCATTACATCATTTTGTTACGGAATAATTACACTTTGAAATATGCACGTTGTTACTCTCATTATGTTTCTCTGGTTCGGACCATTTATTATTTGAAAACGTCGAAAAAGTATGATAGGTGCAAACGTAGGAAAAATACAACCCCTCCAACATGGGTACGTTATAATTATAGCCGCCAGTTATTTGATAATGTTCCTCGTACGAAGGATATCTATATCGTTTGTGGGCAGCGTGCAATTCAAGCAGAAACACTCTCGAAGGCACGGAAAAACTCTTCTCTCATTTATGTGCAGCAGGAAAAGGTATGCAGCCGATAACGCAGTACATCGTCGCGTCGCAATTTCTGTGATTCAGCGTAAACATAAAATTATTAACACAATCAACCAGCGAACGAGGAACGCTGTGTTCCGGGTCTCGTCGTAAATGGAACGTTGGCGCTACCAGCGAATTTTCTGCCGCGTATTTGAACGTAGTTAATCGGATAATGTTAAATATTTGTTCGATAATGCGTAGAATTTGATGGGCTTCCCGGAAAACTGGGTGACTTTGACGATCAGGCTGAGACAGCGTTCCTTTTCGCATTGAAATTTTCCAATTGAAATCATCGAAATAATAAAAGTCGAAACGTCATTATGGAACGCCAAACGATACTCAGATCAGCTCGTATTCGGAATGCAAGGAGCATGAAATTGGTATTTTGAGCTATAAACGGAGGCGCTGATAATTCGATAGTATCGGATATTCGAGCTGCCCAGCGTACAAACTCGTACTGCCTTAAGCACCTGAAGCGATCGAATCTACTTTGAGACAGGATACTGCAAGCGCCAATGAATAAATTTTAGAGAACAGAAGGGGCTCCATTTGCCTTGGGAAAGGCAAACGCCTTGGCAACGTATATAAAATGACGATCATTCTTTATCGGTCGGAAAAGTAGGAAATAAAGTTTAGATAAGTTTGACTACAGTTTCAGATGACCAGGAGGAGGAATTGAAGAAAAATAGCCGAAAGTTTGTACAGTGTCGATGTCAACTAAACGTACGATTACTTACACGACGACGTAAAATCCGGCGAAAAGTTCGACTTTACAACTTTGCCCTGATTTAAAACCATGAAAGCACAGTGTTACACGAACGATGCGTACTTTGCACAGAAATCATCGCGCCACGATTATAATCCTCTGTATGCAAACGTTCGTTCTGAGCTTATCTTTACGTCTGCAGACAAAAAATCGCAATAATCTGTCTCCTGTATCCGGTCGAAATGGTGTTCCGGCAAGACGGCGGCGATTTTATTGCGTCTTCAGCGGGGCTGAGCGCCATTACCGCTCCGCAAGAAAGAAATTACGGGGGTTGAAACACCCCCGCCACGGAAGCAAGGGAACACCGGCCGTATACTTAATAACGCGAAAGCAGCGATTAGACGACGCTCGTAAAACACGTTCCTTCCTCCGCCTCGTCGGTGTAAATCTGCAACGAAGGCGACATTCGATTAGCCTGAATAAAGGCCGACGTAATAACGGGATGTATTAACCAGAGAAGCGAGTCGAAGGGGAATCGATAAAAATTATTTTGATACGTTTGTCAAGCGGCATTCGCCAACGAGTCTGCTCGTGGAATGGAAAATCTCCTCCACGACGGAACCAGCTTAACGAAATGAAATTTTGCGGTTCGTCCTTCTCTCTCCCTCTGTGTTACACCCTCCGCGTTCCTGTTTCTTTCTCCACCCCTGTGCCTCTCTTCACCGCCAGCCCCCTTCCTCTGCCCTCTTGACAGTTTATCTTTCTTCCATCCTTCGTTGACTCGCAGACTCGCGTCTGTCTGCCACTCTCTTTCGTGTCGCAGAGGTGGCTTCAGATATGAGAATTTAAAATAAGGATGGAGACGAATTGCCGCGACAACGTTTCGCTTTGACGAGCTTGCATATACGCTGCTATGGGATCGTTTCGAGCAACGAATATAGCAATTTCTTATAAAATACTGGATGTTTCTTAAACGTGCATTAATAATTTCAATTTAGGAGATGGGAGAAGGAAAAGTGCTGCAGATGTTTGCCTTGTGTAGATTATCTCTTTGGAATTGCGCTTCCGGATCTTGGTCTGACACGAGGCGGTATGTATCTACTGATATCACTTGAAGATATTTTTCGTTCTATTTAATATTACGAGGTTGTTGATTGATATTCTGTCGATAAAGGGATAAAGTGAGAGCGAGAAGGAGAACAGAGATGACGTTCAAACTATGTTTCGATGTTTTAATGGATCGTTATTGTCAATAACGATTGGTTTTATGGACGAACGAGTGGCGCATACCGCGAATCTCGTGCACGGGCTGCCGGTCAAATGCGTATGACGTTTTTACCGCACGGTTCGCGGATTATTCGGCTCACAACTCAATACCTATTCGGTATTTACGACGAGCACGTCGCGACAAGGAGTATCCAGCGTAATCCACCGTGAAAGAACAATTATCGATGTCACGAGAGCGAGGGGTTGAATGGGAATTCGTTTGGTATCGCTTACGGTTATCGATTATCTTGTTCCGCTTTCTTTCTGTTTATATTGTTCTACGATTCGTGTTTACGTAGCGCTATCGATGAGTTTGCGTACCGCGATCAATTCCGTATTGGCATTAATTGACGAAGTTTTCACAACGAATACATCCTCTATGTTTCGTTCACGTTGCCCGTGTAATTTTTTCACCGCGACGCGGCGCGACGATAGCACTAGTAGTAATAAAAAAACATGACGAGATAGTGGTATCTAGATCCACATACATGCATAATGCGCGATAAATCAGCAGCTCGCGGGCCCGTCGTCTATATATACCGCCGCGCGGACCAGTCCTTGAATTTGCCACGTTCATAAATTTTCGCGGCGCGATAAAGTCCTGGCTCGAGGTCTGGCCATCGACGAGGAAGTCTACGAGCCGGATGTAACGAAGAATACAGGCGACCGCAACCTGTGTACGCCTGCACGGATACCGTACGTCCGACGAGGCGTCCGTGAGCGATCCTCTTTTTCCCTTCCCTTCCCTTCCTCTCTCTTCCTTCCCCTCTTCCCATTTCCTCTTCTTTTCCATTTGCTCCGTGGTTCCACCGCGGGCAATCGGGACGACGACAACGTGGCGAGGGCCCCATAAGGCCCGTCGAAGGGCGAGCTCCGCACCTACAGCGTGAAGAATGTTAACAAGCCGTGGCAGTACCGGCGTTGCACCGATACTGCCCAGTTTTTCTGCGTTTCACTCTACGTGTGCCGATCGCATCGGAAAGTCCTTAAGCCGACGGGTAATAAATGTAAGGATAATGAGGGGTTCCACGGCCGGCGGGGATTAGGGACGCAGATAAGGGCTTGGTTCTCGCGGAGGGAGACAATGCGGCCGGCGAAGGCGAGCCTTTGACGTTGCCCGGTGAAAACTGTGCCCTCGGGTGATGCATCTCGGATGCATTCGTTGGGAAGTCTCTCCTGATGCCTTCGGAATGCTTCGTGCCACCCTTTGGGTTATCGTGTTCCGTGGAACTTGATTAATTGCTCCGAAGGTAATCGGATATCATTCGAAACACTAGATGAGAGGAAAGTATTGCTTTCTAAGTTTCGAGAGGTGCTTAGACAAGTATCTGTATCGGTGTGATATGATCACCATGTTGGTGTCGTAAGCCTTGACACTTGCTGGGCGAGTGGTTAACACTTACTAAAGTTTCAATTAGAGCAGGGATAACTTTACTCGATTCTCAAGAGAGGAGTCACGTTTCGAAGGTAATCATAACCGAATTTATGAAATATTTTATACTAAGAAAGTGAATTCTTTTCTGTGGATGAGAGGACAGAGACTATTACTATCTCTGACTTCCTGAATTCTTCTCTGTTGGACAGCATCGACAACGTCGTTGCTTCCCGCTAGAGCATAGTGGCCAGGATCTTTATGACACAATGACTTAATGGAAGTTTGCACATTACTCACGACTTCCAGAGCGATTATGTTGGACCGCTGCAGTAAAGTTAGTCACGCAAGGTGAATACACGTAGCGCGAACAGGGCGTAGCGCCGCCGACGGAAGATGGATGTTGGTGTTTTGAGAAATTGAGACAACGGCCACTGTCACGCGAGATGAATTATACCCTGCCGCGTTGGTAAATTGGATTTTGTCGAAGGGGCTCGTATCATCGATAGACGGAAAGCATAATCCGCTGCTTTCATCCAATTCGCGCTCAATTATCTGTCGCTGAAAAGACGCTATTTTCCAATCGCTTTTACTGAATACGAAGGGATTAATGAACCAATTTGTCGACGTTTCCATCGCAGCAACAGCGCACAAGAAAATGGAAAGTAAAATGGAAAGTAAAATGGGACTGGATGGTCGGCCATGAGAAAAAATATTTACTCCCTCAGAGGAAATAAGCTGGCAATGGAGCACCGTCCGAGCATATCCCCCAATTACTTCGATTGCATTAATTAATTGCCTTAACTATGATCTTATTCCGCATTCAAATTGTTCCACCATCCAACCCTTGTTATGCGATATCAAGTGGGCGAGAATTCGCATCGAATTGGATTAGGTCAATTCCCTTCCACCCTTCCTTCCTGCTTGCCCTCCGTGCCATCTCCCCATCAACTATCTCGCTCTATCTGGGCCGGCGCTCACCCTGGTCTCGAGGCATTACGTGAAATCCAATTCCTTTAGCCGACCGTACGGTCTGGTCCCGTAATATCCTGAACTACGTCGTACGGGCTCGTCCACACGTACCGGATAGCATTGCTCCATGGTCAGAAACGCGGTCGACGTGTCGTAGATCGCGCTAACGATTCCCAGCGTCGGCTGGAAATTGAGAATCGGCCTTCGATCTGCTGCCCGGTGAAGCAGTCCTCTCGAATAGTGGACATCTTCCCGGAAAACTTGAATTCGACCGGGCAACTTCGAATTTATTTTTCCCGTGTCCCATGGAATCGAAACTCCCGCAGGGGATTCCCTTTCTCTCTGCCTCCAACAGCCTCGAATTTTCTTATAACGGAAACGTCGACCAGGTTGGAAGCGAATGGGATTAGGAAAACCACGTGGAAGCATATTTCTTTTCGAATGGGTTCCAGCCAGGGGAAAAATTGGGATTCGTTGAAATGTTCACCTCGTTTCAGCTTTGGCGAAATTTTCTGGTATAATTAATTAGGTATAGACTCAGAGGCTTCCTGTTGCTTCTCCGTTTCGATCTTTCTCTCTCAAGAGTGAAGCTCAACTATTAATTAGTCAGCTCAGAGAACACTACTCCTGATTAGGAAATAAATCCGACTGTTGGGCAAGTTGGCATGCCGATTCTCAAAAGCACTGCCGCAGACTGTTTTAATTAGGAAGATTATTGGGGCTTCTGCGAAGAAGATCGACCACCCAGTTGTCGCTAAGTATCGAACGCATAAACCCTGTCAAAGGCATCAAGACTGAGCTGGCAAGGGGTGCGCGGACGAGGAGGGTGGGCGATTAGTCAGAATTAGAAGGGCCATTAGTCACTATCTCGCCTCTGTCCAGATCGGCTTGCGCCCTCCTGATCGACCTAGCATCCGAAACGCGGACCGTGATCTCATCGACACGCAACTTGAGATGAAATTACTTTACATTTTAATTAGCGGGCCAAACGGTGGGTGCTGCCTGTCCAACCTCGAACCATCATTCGTCGTCTTCGTCCTGATCCCAATCTGTCGGCCTGACGATGGGATTATACTCGCGGGAGCGGTTTTCGTCCTTCTTTCGGGGGCGACGTTGCTGGAAGATCCCGAAGATAGTAATAAATTGGACGTTAAGCGGCGAAAATTGGCCAATTAGGCCAGACGACCGGCTTTTCCCGTCCCTGCTCTTCAAGCCTTTATAGGAGTAATCGAGCTCCCCGCGAAACGCGAATTAATTGGTCCTTGGGTGTCTCGTTCAGAAACTCGGCGAGATTCCATCGAGTAAGGGTATGGGTCCGGCAGTGGGTCTAGAACGTCTCACGTGGAGGAATGGAGTCGTTTATTAGGTGAAGTCAATTAAGCGGGGGCATGGTTTTCAGATACTTTTAAATGCTTATGACGAAACTTTCTTGCAAGTTGTTGAAATCTTGTTGAGTGTTAGATTGGATCTTGTAGGTCGAGAGACAAATGAAACATCAAACACCGCGTGTGGTGTGTAAATAGTATCGAATGAACCAATATTGAAAAATTATTACATCAAAGAAGCTAGTAATGTGTTTGTACGGGTTGATGGATAAACAAACAGATCACCCTGTAATTTACTCGGCTCAATACCCATAAAATTCAATATATCGACATATCGATAAAACTTAGCCGTCCTTAATGAAGAACCGTTCCCCAAATCAAACTTCTGCTCTTCCATCTGCCGGTATTTTCAGTTCATCCGCCACGAACATCGCCTCAATAAATACTCGATATGTATTTCGTTTCGTTCGCCAGAGCGAAACTCATCAAACTTTCCAAACACGATGATCAAGCCACGTATCATCCATCCAGAACCTTCTCGATGTCCAATCACAATCGTAACCTCAAAATTTCAGCGGAGTTTTAAGATCGTGGCCGGCCATTGGAAGTTTTACGCTCCAGATCGGTCATTGCATTTTGGAAACTCTATAACGTCACGCAATCAAGTTTCGGGAATAAGCTGGCAGGCAAACTGAAGGCCGTGTGGAACGGGAATTTCGCTGAGAGTTAATTTCGCGGTACAATCGACTGATCCGACGTTTTTCGCAAGGCGGAAAACCTTCGTGTAGCTGAAGCTTTATTCGCGTTTGACGTCCGCGAGCGATGGGGTCGGGAGCCAGTGTTTCTAATGGCTTGAGCCATCGTTGACAGAAGAGCAGCTAGGGCGAAGCGACATTTTCGCGAATGAACATCGTACGCTCGATTACCGGCTGGCGCAGCGATGCTAAAGCGATGCAAATGCAGTTACGGACTTAGTCAACTTTCCTCTCATTAGGCCACGCACAACGTGTCCCTTGCGATCCACTCGGGCCACGTTTTTTACTAGCTTCCTCTGCCGTCGTTCCCTCGACATTGACTGACCGTGCGCTTGATGCCAGAAATTCAGTGGCTAAGTCCGCCGTGTAATTGTAAGGACGCACGACAAAATTACATTTCACGAAAGCATTGCTTTTGAAATTGACGGGAACGCTGCACAGGACCAGGGCGATGTTTCCTCAAATATTAAATTGTTGCATGAGGTCTGCACCTTGATGGACATGAGAGAGGAATTTCATTTTTGGGATTAGTTCAGATACAACTTCTGGCTTCCTAAAAGCGTACCATTTCCACTTCGCGTCCCCCTATTTCTCTATTCTGAGGTAAATATTATAATAGTTAACTATGCCCAGGTGAAAGTTATTTTAAAGTAGTAGTACCTCATGATTTCTGTTCAAACGTAACAGAATGTATGACGTAAATATTTCGTCTGATGTTCAAAATTGTTTACTACCTTGGTAATGAACTTTCGTGTTCAGTTTCAGCGTGAAATGCACTCAGTATGCGAGTTACGTATATTCGTCAAAATTAAAATTCTTTTTTTTTTTAAGTCTTTTAATGCAACTTTCCCGCGTGGTAAAGGGGGTTGCGCGGTTTTCACGGTATTGTACAAAGCTTCGAGACGGTTGTTAGTCCAGACAACGAACACTCTGTCTGAGGATATGAAACATTCCGCAAATGCATTTTACTTTGCCCATTGTCCCAGGCGGCACGCGGTTGCAAACTCCGACAGCCCTTTTTGCACGAGACCCACGCATTTTCCTCTCATTACGCCGCGTAAAATGCTTTCGGTAAAATCTATTTTGGCTTCTTCTTTCCTCGACACCGCTATTTCGATAAAGCAATCTCTGAACTTCACTGAAAAGAGTTTGTTTTCATTCCGTCCCGCAGGCTAAAACTCTTATCGATCTGTACTACTTCCGACTTTGGTCTATTTGTTCTACTTCCTTCTTAATTTGATATCGTTTCAGCCTCAATTACGCTGTCTTAAAGCACTCACGAACCTCTTAATTAACTGGTAGGTTGTACAAATCCATGTCGAACGGTTTTATGACACCTGAGCGTATCATCAATTATGAGAAACGCGTTAACCGAGTACGTAGAGCGAAACCACACACACGGTCGCGTTAATGGTTCGTGAAGGGAGTCAAATTGCCTAATTGGGATAACTCTGGCACCAATTTCTAGAATAATTTTCCTCGGCGGGATAGGACGATTGAATCTAATTACCTGAATTATGATTTCACGAATGCGTGGGGAACGATTTAAAAGAATTCATTTTCTAACGTAGATAATTTTCATTAACGCGAAGTAGTGCACTTAAAATTTCACCACTCAAATTTCATCTATCACAAGCAAAATTAGTCTATAAATCTGTGGAGTATTATCAAAATCAGCGTGGAACGTTCTACAAATGGTCAATGTAAGTGCGGTTACCGCCACTCATATCGAGTTGCATTCGTTATCGAAGCTTTCACGACGCAATGCGTCCTTATTCGGCATCGGTGGAGAAGCAACGGGACGAAATTGGCGGAAATCGAGGAAAGGAGCGCGGTCAATCGATTTATCGGAGTTCAAACGTGTTTGCACGATTGTCGAAATTCGTTAACGAGAACTCTATCTACAGAATTCTGGCGTTATTTCGTTTAGAATTCATCATGTCCCGATAGAATCGTATTCTTTCACCCTAATAGAACTCGGTGTGCATATTGACCGATCGCTTGCTGCGACTGACAGCCAGGTTGATTAGAAAGTAAAATGAAAGAGATCGAAGGATCACAAATCTTAACAGACGTTATTTGCGCAATGAATTAGCTCGCCTTTCGTTGGCTTTCGCGATATGATTAAATGGCTAATTTCCTGAAGGCGCATGACAGCATTACGAAGTTCAGGCAAATAGATTTCAAGACAAGATTAATGTGAGGCTCAATTTTCGCAAATTTGTGATATATCGATCGATCGATCGATACTCGAAAGACACGAATAGATGAAGGATGTTAAAGCTTTTCGAGGATCATTTTTCAATTACCATAAGAAGATTAATGCCAGTGATTATATTTCACGTTCCTAGCATAATATTTACTCACGTCATTAGAATACTCGACTTTCCAGTACACCGACCGTGTTGCGTTCTGGCTCGTACTGTTGTTGAAGTTCACGGAAATGCGGAAAACGAACAAAGCCAACAGTTTGACAGCCATGGCGCGCATGTGTTTGTGAAAGCAGCAGAAGACAAATTTACGACGGTGCATCGAGATCCCCTAGCATTCTGATGCATAACTGCGCCGAGTTCCTCTCATATTTCCTCAAAATTGTTGAAATCTGACCACGCCTCGATTAACCCAGCAACGTTCTGCCAGAAAATGAAACGAGCTCTTTAATTTCGAAAATGATTTCTTGAATACATTTCAGGTTAATATTATTGGACCAGCCATTCATTAATATAAGTTTCTTATTGCTGTATACTACTAATTTAATTAGGACGTTTAGTTAATTCAATATCTCGGAAGGCTTATTTTCTCTGTGCCAAGATGCAAGGGGATACGACGATACAGTGGGTTGAGAATCGCAGCCAGGTTATTGATAATATCGTTCGAAAGCGTTTGCAACCGTTTAATAAGGTCGTTAATTCGTTGCAGCTAGTTTACCGCATGGAGATGCGGGCCATGCTTCCACCATGCAGAAAAACGAAATGGAGTACCAATATCGTGAAGGTCGTGTCCGGTCCCGCCTACTTTTGCAATCGTAACAAGCAGTTAATTGCTACGAAGTGACTTTATTTCCTACTATCATTGGAATCGAAAGAAAAATCGTAAAATAATTCACAATATTTTAATCTCGAAATAATGTTTTATCTAAAAGAATTTTATACTTCCTGTACTTACCGTGTTATTGAAGTAAGATCGTTTATCTGAGGCCAGTGACTTGGATTTAGGCGATTCGTCGACGCTCATGTTAACCACAGAGGAGTTATTGAATGCGTTTTAAACAAAATCAAAAGCAAGGTATGAATAGCATTCGTGGTTGAATGCAAAAGCATGGAGGCTGGCCAGATTTTCATCAGCAGATTACAAGAGCGACCACTAGTTTTAATTATCGAGCTGTAATCTAATTTGTAGATCCCCTTCTACTGTTATTCGCGATCACACAGTGACGGCATGATATACGCGGTGTCCATGGAGTTCCGAGGCCGAAGGAAACTTTACAGTGTTCATTCATTTTTTAGGAGTAGTCTGCGCTCCTTGATTTATGACGCGTCGCCTGTAACCGCGAATAATGAAAAATCTCTGTACTGAAATTTGCATTTATTTGTTTGCCGACGATGACTACGTGTACTTCTCAACAAAGGGAAATTTTACGTACAGTTGGCCGTGATATTCTTTTATTGTTAGTTGTACATTTGACTCCTGTAATGAATAGCAAAACCATTCAGGAACTCCTCGACGTTCGTTCTCGAAAACGAATCACAGAGTCGGATTACCACTGACATTTCTGAGTTTGCTTTGCAATGTGATTACTTTGTAACACGACCAAGTGCACGTACCATCGATATTGATGCGAAAATGTCAACGATGTATGCATTCGAAACCTCTCCCGTGTTGCCTTTAAGCTGCGTAATAAAATTCCTACTCCGAGCAGCCTAGAAAAATTGGATTAAAACTTTCGATGCAAAATGTCTCAGGTGGCCATTATTCAGGCATTTTCGGCGACTTAACCAGTAATTCTCGTCCAAAAACGGAATTCTAATGGAAGATGAATTTAGCTGCGCTCTCTCGAGTATCCTTATTTTACTTAACCATTAATCCAGGGGCGACCATTCGGCGACTTTATTATCTCATTATGCTTAATGGATATCAAATTTGTCCGTGGCTGCCATTAGTAGAGAAGTTAAGCTCAAGTCTATTAACGCACCGACATTTACGCCGCTCCTATCACGAGTGGAAACCCTGGTAGCCGAGGACACGGTCCGTCATTCGGAGTTTCGCGTTGGTGAATTTTCCGTCGGGGAGCAAAGAAGACGGCCAGCGTGGGAGTCGTCTGCATCAGAGAGCGACGGATAAAGAAACAAGAGAGCAAAAGAGAGGAGCCAGAGGGTAAGTGGAAGGGATGGAAAGAGACACGGCGAAAACTTTTATCGACTGACAAGCAACCACGCCAAAGCCGTTAATGGCTACTCAAATATGCGCCCCTGTAGGGCTACTTCTATACCATGGCTTTCGAACTTCATTTTCGAAAGTTCCAGTCGTCTGGGAGCTACACTTTTCGAAGCGTTCATTATTTACAGACCATCAAGGTCGAGGAAAAATCTTTGCACAGAAAAGAGAAGGAAGCTTACTCGGGTTGAATTACGCACAGTGCCAAGATTTTGAAGATTTTGCGCGAAATTTATTTCAGTTCAATCATCGAGGAACTCGTGTAGCACTATTAAAACATCAAAAATATCTCAAAGGAATTACCACCAAAGTTTGCACAGTTTTGAAAGTTCCTCGTAATCAAAGGGTTCGACCTCCAAACCTATTTGCAGCAGTTCCACAGGACGTGCCTACACTTTCTCCTTCGTCCTCGCGAAGAAGAAGCCACGCGGGGCATCAGCCGATGGCATTTTCATCCCTAGGACGTTCCCTAAATCGGTCAGCTTCAGCCGACACTACGAGCAATTAGTAATCGGTACTGGGCAATTACCAGCAGCAAAGAAGCCAGCGCCGGAATACCGTTTCAGTCGTGGTCTCTCTCCGCCCGATAAATCTTGGCCAGCGTGCAATTAATCGGGCGCGAGGCACTCGAAACACAGAGCCCGGTTGGTATCTGGCTGACCCTCGGTCACCAACGTAGAAACCGACGGTGTCTTCTCTCTGTGAGCGGTGTTGTATATGGTAGCGAGCATTATGGTAGCCGAGGTTAAGGGAACTGCTCCTCTCCTCTTCTATTCCCTCCTTCTTCTCCGCTAGCGAAGCTTCGTTTCATTTGCCCCGTTCATTCTTCTCGCTCGCCGTCTCCGTTTTTGTTTCCTGAAGGACAGAACAGGCAGAAGGAGAGGAGGTCGTCTCTTATTCCTCCCGCCTCGCTTCTTCCTCTCCTTCTGCCGTTTTCGTTTTGCTCCAGCCTCTTCCCGTTCCCGGATTATGTCGAAGGGTAGCCCGAAGAGAGGCAGCAGCAAAGGCTGCTGAACATAATAACAACGACCAATTAAAATACCTTATTACGGCGGGACAATACGGTCCGCCGTGGCGGAGGGCAGGATTTTAAGGAGCGAAAGGCGTAATCCCTAACGAGAGGGAATCCTCCGGGTTGCGGATTGAATTTCATCGCTGCCCGAAGAAGGAGGCTCGCCGCGGGAAAAGGTGGATCATCTGGTGAACGGTCTGTTACACCCGAGAATCTCTCTCTTGTCAACATAGGGATTAAACACAAATTTCCCATTAACGGTGTCGTCCTTCTTCGCCCCGCTGCTTGTTCATTTCTCTTGGTTCTCGCGGAGGATGAAAGACGACTTTTAATACGCGCCGCGGGGGCCGAGAGGAGTGCATGCTAAGTTGCACCACCGACGATACTTCCAATGAAACGTATCGGCCGTATTCGGTAGAGCGGAATGGAGTAAAATATGCGAGCGCAGAAACATTGCGATCGGCCGTTTGAAAGAAAGGGAAGGTAAGAACGAATGGAGAATCTCGTGAGCCCTGAGTGCCACGGTGAAAAGAGCGCAAGGGTACCCATAGGTACACCTACGGGTATCTATGGGCGTTGGATCTCTTCCGCGGGGAGGAACTTCGAAAAACTAATAAACGTAACGACGAAAAAAAGAGGGGTGCGGATACGCTGAAACAATATCGACAGTATAACAAGCGGCCCAGTTAGAGGGGGGAAGAATAATCTCCGATGAAAGGGATGCACGTAACTGCGGATTAAATCGCATCCCAGCGAAGGACCGGCTCAGAAAGCGTCGGACCATCGTGCTCTCGATAAATAAATTAGGGAAAGGTAGTATACCGTCCCGCCCAATTAGGAGCGGGCCTGGTGAAAAAAATCTGGACGCCATCGTTTTCGCCAGGGCCACCCCTCTCTCGCCCTCCCTTTTTTCGCTTCGCCCCTTTTACGATTTTTGAATCGTCGCTACCGGTTGCCCCGCAACCAACGCGCCCCATCAGGATTATCCGTCGGCGATTTACGAGCGTTTTCTTTCTTTCTTTCGCTGACCCCACTCTGTCTCTCTTGCTTCCTCTTTTCATCGATTCCACCCTTTAAAGTGCTCGAATCTGGGGATTCTCTCGATTGCCACGAGAACTAGTGTTTATGAACGACCGTCGGGTTCACCAAGTGCAAAGTAGGAAATTGTCCATTTACGAAGTTACAATTGACCACGTTGGCACGAGCACTGGGATTTTTAGGAATCTGATTCTGCGGCCAGTAATTTGATGGGATCGGAGACTGGGGACGATTTAAGATTCTCGGAACTCTCGAAGATTGCTACACAGTTGCACGCTGGTATTTGATTTCATTTTTATGAAGGACTTGGTTTATAACACTCTTTATGTCTTCTTCATTCTCAATTCCTTTGGTCTAAGAATAAATCCTAAAAGTTGGTAGAAGTTCGTTCTGTTCTACTTTAAGAAGACGAAGTTGGTTGTAACTGGAGTATTTTGGGTGCTAAGAGTGGGTAACCATCGATTCTGCTAAATGGTTTCGAGCATAATCAAATTTTTACTGCCCTTGTTTTAGTCTGGGTAAGTGTTTAGGAAACTTTAATGCGCTCTCCGAAGTTTAATTTTAATGACTGCTATGAATATTACCTGTGGAGAGATCTGCATTCCTCTTAATTATATCAAGAATTCGCTACGATATCGGACATTATCGAAACCGACGCATTTTGTGTCATTTCGTCTCTGGCGAGCAATAAAATTTCTCTGCCTTTTATTTCGCTGGAAAGAACAAAGCGAGGAGCAAGTTTATTGGCGCGATATGCAAAGAAGTATGCAGAGAGATTTCAGCCGGTGAAATGAGATTTCCTTTAAAAATTCTTTCTCCCACGTAGAGAACGTCCTTCGTTGGAGATCTTAAATCGCGTCAGCGCTTCGACTGGAACCATTTGTTTGCGTAGGAACAAACTTTTGCGCCGATTCTAGTTCAGAAAGATTACATTTTTCCAGAAATTTTCATTTCACAGGGTTTGTGTACAATAACTGGCGAACCATTTCGCGAGAAACAGATTAGAGCAGATTACATTAAACAGACAATAGCCGTCGCAATTACGTTGAATAAATGAAGAGATCTTGAATAAACCACGTTTCTACATGCAAAGTTCAACGAGAGAATGTAGGTATCACAATGCAGAAGCGAGCACGACTGATATGACTCTATCCGCTCGTTTGCTTAGTTAATATCAACGCTATTAAGCTCATACCGATGGGATATCGCGTCCACGCCACTTGCCTGCTGCGTTTACGCAGCTTGGCTAATTCGAATTAAAATACGCCTCCATTCTGTGCCGAGCTCGAACCTCCCTATCATAATTAGACCACATCTATCTATGATTTTCCACTCGAACACTTTACACAATGTCTTATTTGGGTATTCTGCTAATTTAATTAGTACTCGAATCAATTGAAATCAGTGATATTCCCCTTTAGTAGTCAGACACGCTACTTTAGAAACGAAACGATCAAAAAATAGCGATTACGCGATCAAGGAATTATCCCGTCGGTTTAAGTCGTAGTCTTAGGCCCGTCTTTGAACTTTTTCCCTTAATTACTTAAATGGACAGCGATAAATTATTTACTACTTTTTTTACGATCGCCATCAATCCTGTTCCCTCAGGACGAGCGTCAAATCCGTCTCCGATCGAGGGGGTGAAAACGAGAGGCCTCGCGAAAGAACTGCGGCTTAAGTGCCGTCTAGAGGCTTTCCTAAAAGCGCGCCTCTTTCCTTCTTTTTAATTATTCGATCAGCGGCTCCGTTTCCTTATAAAACCGGACAGCCTTGAGGAATCACGTAAACCGTATCTTCCTCCGCTTCCCTCCCCCTCATCTCCTGTCCATCTCGGAACCCGACGTCCCTCTCAACCCGATAAATCAATTAATTCCTGGACTTTTTCGTGTTTCAGGTGAGTAAGCAGCCGGTTATGGGCTTAAGCCTCTGACAGTAAGTAATTAAGTCCACGTACCAGTTCTCCTCTATCTTGGGAGACCGGGGCCTCCCCTCGTGTCCTCTGGCGCGACGTCGTTATTAACGCCATCATTAAAGCAGAGAAGTACTAAAGGTCGAATGCTAGAGCGCAAGAAGCGTCTGTCTAACTCGGTGAGTCGTATCAATAATGAACGTGCTTTCGTCAGGCGAGACGCGAAACGACCAAAGGGATTTCCTCTTTACGCGTTCGTTTCCGTCCTTCCGCCTCCTTTTTTCTCCTCGTGGAAAGCGATTAAGCGAAGAGCACCCTTGAAAATCTTGCCCCCGCGCGGCGGAGAGGACAGGCCGATGGGAATTAACGAGTCCGTCGTAAATTCGTGGCGGCGGTGGCCGATCGACGGGCCGTTTCGCGGAATCGGTGATTAGAGGCGTGTAATTAGTATTCGCCAACGATTAGCCGTTTCTATCGGTCACTCTTGCGCCGCTGCGAGCATTGCGCGGCCCGATACTATCGGTCCGACGCGAATTGCCGCGATTAGAGCGGTCGCCGAAGATTAACGGACACGGGGAGAAAAGACCACGCCTTGCTGCGAATTGCCTGCAGCCGCGCGCCTGCTGTCTCGACTTCGCTTTGATCGATAACCGATGTGGACGCCGCGATACTAGAATCGTTTCGCCGATACCTTTCTTATTCCCACGGCTGCACTCTCATGCGGAGGCACTTCATACAAGAAATTAATAACTTAGAAATTATACATCGCTATTAAGAGAAATTTCAGGAGATCCCGATACAATCTACGCCTGTTCAGTTAGTGGAAAATTGATTCGATCGCGTGGAGCTACCCACGAGATAAAACAACCCCGTGGAAAGGGAGTTCCGTATCCTCTTCGGTTTTAACGTTATTAGTCTTCGGTATTCCTCCTCTCGAAGCTTTCCATGTACGTTATGCGCTTCGACAGGGCGGCTGTTCGTTAAACAGGTTCCCTGCACGGGGAGAAGTCTCTAAGTACTTTCCAGTAATCCACTGAATTGGACTTTCCAAGTGGACCACTTTAAAAATCGCGAACGAAGTTGCGAGACGAAATGAAGCACGAAAACCCTCCCCTGGCTCCTACCCCGAAGAAACGAGGTTCCCCGAAACAGGTCCAACGACTCTGAAAGTTTTTTCCCCGAGCCGGGTTACTTGGAAACTGGCCGCGTAGCCAAGGCAGATCCTAAGGATCTTCGCAAAAACAATATTTATCGTTCCTCCCCGTGCCTTTCTCTTTCGATCACTCTAGCCCTTCCGGTCGTGACGCCCAGCACGGATCTCTGGTCCACGAGCTGCGGGCCTGGTGATTGATTAACGATCGCCCCTTGCATAAAACTACCATCGCGTCCCTCTGGTATATCTTTGCACCCTGCCCCCTCTCGTCGACGGTTCCTCACGAGAGGCACGTTTTACCACGCGAGCCTCGTGACGAATAGTCCTTACCATCGACTCTCCTGCCTCTCCATATTTCCCGTGTACGTGCACGGAGTTGAAGGCCCCAACACCGATACCCCTTTCGCCGCAGACCGACTGCATTAGCAATAAAAATCCCATTCTGCTGATCAAGCTCTGCCGAAATTATTGGAGCGAGAAAAACTTGCCCTCTTCAGCAACTATCTTCCTGTATTGGTAGCTCACAGTCCAGTGCCTTTGATTTCATGCAAGCTGTTTTGCCTGTCGAGCCGATCGACCGGTCGCCGAAGGCTGAGCGCTTTTTCTGCGGCACTGCGAGCGAAGCTTTCTTCTTCTGCTTCGAATGATCCAGGTTGGGGATTGAATATTCAACGATTGAACTTTAAGTTCTTCGACTCGGTGAATCGTTTCGCCGAGTATTTATCGGGAGTTTAGATTCAATGGCGACAGTGTCCCCCATGGAACGGTCAATTAATTATCGATCATTATTTCAGGGTAAACAATAGATAGGGCCATATGTCTGTTGCAGCTGCATCGATCCTGCGGCTTGACGTAGATTATGCTAAGACGTTGGCCACGTCATGATGCACCGCGGCCCGCGTATTAACTGGAGAGAACTATTATGTGTGCACGAGTCAATGGATCGAGATTCGCATTATGGCGGCATGCTGAGGCGTTGACGGTATGGAGGATTTATCGGATCATATTGATCGGTCGGTATAATCTGGTCTATCATCTGATTCCGGTCAATGGGCGAGAGACGCTCTATGAATACTCATCGCAGGCGTTACTTTGAAATGCAAAGTCTTCTACTCGAACACGCTTTACAGTATCAATTGCATCGATGATGCAGTTTAGTTCATTCATTCGGTGTGATATTACTGGCTGCCTTGAAAGCTGATTAAGTGCCTGTTTACGATACAGCCGATTTAATAGCTTGTAGCTAATCCAAGAGAGTTCGTTTGATCATGAGTCTTTTTAGGTTAATTTCGAATAAGTATGTACAGACACAAGATGATAATAGGTTTATTAGAGCTCATGCTCTATTTTCTTCGTTTCACTTTCTCGTTTTAGATCTCGCTTTCAATCGTCGCAGAAATAATACAAGAATACTATTGGAGATTCATGTAGGTCCGTAGTCAACGTCGATTCCTTTCTATCAAGTAGGTGAAAAGGGAAGATCAAAACTTGTAGAGAAACTGGAACGTTATCCTTCCTCTCCTCATCAATTTTTCGTGGGTGAAACGAAACACAACCGAGTAGATCCTCGATTGCTCCACGAGACGGCGGATCCACTGAGAACGTAGCAATAGTGGAAAAACGAGGTAGAATTCGTCCAGAATACCACGGTTTCGAGATCGAGAGATAATACAAGGCGGAAGGAAAGTGTGAAGAAAATAAAGGGGAATTCTAGTCGCAGAGGGGGAAGATGGAAAGAACAGATAACGTTCGCAAAATCACCAGCAATCGCAATGAGAGATCGAGTCAGCATGATACAGAGAACGTGAAAGTCAAGCCACGAATGTTGCCGGCGCCTCAGTTTTTGATTGCCGCGAAAAGTGGAGAAATTGCCGTCCTCGATTTGCTCGAATATAGTGGAAATGGTTTCAGAGGTTGCTTCGCGAATCGTTCTCGCACCTATTTGACTTCTCGAGAAAATAAATCTTCTATACAACTCTCGCGTCTTCGACTTTGGAACCAGAAATGGAGACAACCATCACGCCTTAAAAATTCCTGAGAAAGTGTAGCAGTGAAGAAGCAAACTTTATTTCGCGTTATTTGCGAAGACCTCGCGCGTCCACGGTTTTGCTAATTGAAAAATTGAATTCCAGGGTTCATAAAAAAATTCGCGCAGACATGTACCGCGTTTCTGGTAAAGGCCAGAGTTTTTCCCATTCCTGTCGTCGTCCATTCATCGTTTCATCATTAGGCAGAGGGCATCGGGAGCTTTTTCTTTAAAAACCTGACGAACCCCCGCGTGTTCATGCCCCATGCCAAAAAAGGCAGAACCAGCGCGGTCGATTTCGTAAAAATAATTAACATCAGCCGTTCGCCGGTTTGCAAGTCCCCGACCTGACCGAGCGGTCTAAACACGGACCTTGTTAAAGCACGTGGTCTTGTATCCCGACGTAACATATCCTGCGAGCAAAGCATTGTTCCACGAGGGTGGGAATTCCTTTTTCCCCCCAGTCGTTGCCCCTTCCACGGCCACGTGATATAAAACGCCATGGTCACCCGGAAACCATCGTGAGAGCGGCTAATTAGGCGGAATTCCGCGAGTTCCCATCGAGCTCGAGCAATATTTGCTTCCGATGAAGAGGAACGCTGCCTGCTCGAGCATGTTAGCGAACAAATTTTATGATTGGCATCGAACTTGTCATACTAACTGAAATTGAGAAGGATTAAAAAGAAGACTTAAAACTTTCGATGTGGTTACTTCTGTGCATCTCTACGTGCTTCAAGAAATCGAAGGATTCTTTTTACCGTCTCCGAGAGGATTTAATTTGCGGAAAGTGAAGATCATATGGCTCATTCTCATCGCGTCTAATACAGACCACGTTATTATCAGCAATACTACTATTGTTTGGTCTTAATCCTCATACAGCATGCTCGCTTTGCCTCCTCATCACTGTCTATTAATTATTCAGTGGCGCATTATCCTACAGCCGTCTTGCGTGCTCACGATCTCGACTCCTCATTTGCTAATAAAATCTTTTCCCATGAAAGTGGCTCATCGTCTGCTTTCTATCAGACGATCGGCAACACCAAAGCCTCGCGACACTAATTATCGAGTTTTCCTTAACTTCTTCGCGTTAGATCTTGCGAATCGATATCCTTCGGGCACCCTCTATGCATTATGCATAGCTCTCACGGAAATTTCTGTTTGTCCTGACCGTGTTACCCACGTGGACGTTCCCATGCCTCGCCCCACGCCGGGGGCAGTTCGTCTTAACAACGTTGTCCGTCGATTATACGGGGTCTCGTCTTCCCAGTGACTTGGTGTTAATAGCGATAATTGTCAGCTCTGCTATTAGCTCATTATCGTTCCTCGGCCGCTGTGCTTGGTCGAATCGTGTGGCCATAAAGGCGACCGCGGTTGTTCGAGCCGTAAAGGGCGAGGAGCGCGCGCGTATTAAGGCCTGGCTCGATGCATTGATTTAAAAACATTTAAATTCCATAAATATCCAACGAAACGTTGAATAAGGCATGCGGAAAAGCTGGCCTACCAGACGCCGCTGCCTGAGAAGACAGCCAGGGCGCAGATAACGCTACTGCATAAACCAAGGGGAACGAGAAGTTTTGATAACGCCGCGAGATAGTCGAAGCGTAATCTTGCTGCTGGAGCGATTTCTTTGTTCTCCTTTCCACGCACTCCCTAAAACAGTGGCTCTAGATCGTGTATAGAGTACAGAGTCTATTAGCACGTGGACTTTAAGTTAAGGTGTAAATCCACCTAAAATGTGGACAATTTCATCGGTACAATATTACTGTAAAAAATGATTAGATTTTCGAGTTAAATGATTGCGCTAATATTTGCGTGGTTGTATTAAACGAGACCTCCGTTTATTCGTAATGAATATCATTTGTCGTGAATTTTACTCTCCTTTCGATGAATCACGCTGAAATTGCCCGGTGAATACGTTAAACATTGAAAACGAAATGTCGTAAATACGATACGACAAATATTACGCGAAATACTTCAAACGGCTCTCGTGAAATCGTCGAACCGCTATTCGTCGCGGTAATGAGAATTTATACGGTTTAAAGGACAAAGATCCAAAAGCATGGGCAGCATTTCCACGCGAAACACAAGCGTCACGTTCGATTTAATCCGGCGCATTCGACACTTATGCATACTAATTCCGAGCAGAGCGCGTCGATGGACAAGAGCTCGCGTTCGGGCTTTTGTTTTTTCATCCCGACCATCGAAACATTTACGACCGTCCACGGGAGCCGTTCGAACAAGACAGACAAAGCCAATAACTCCGTGGAGCAGACGTTATATCGAGTAACCGGCTGCAGAGGCGATCGAAAAGCGAGTCCATGACCGTGCCGCGAATTCGTTATCGCGAGAAGCCTGTCAACAGGTATTGAATGAGAAATCGCGAGCATTGAAGCGGAAGAGTGGAAATAGAAGATGGACAGAGGGTAGGCGGTGAGAAGGGGCGAAGGCAAAGCTCGAAATCGTTGAAATATTTCGCCGCGATGACAGGTCCGAATCGGCTGCTAAACGCTGCGCCGCGTCCCGACTACTCGTTTCGCCAAATGTACATCGAGGATCCACGAGGGCGGGGAGGAGTAACTCGTTAACTGATCTAGAAACTGCCGGTAATAGATTCTGTCGTGGAATCGACGTCGGAATTGGGGATTCGGAATGGAAATAGGAGAGGTTGTCGACGAGGACGAAGGATGAGGGGTACACGAGGGTGATGGCGCGAGGTATAACCCCGAGGGAATAAATCATTTTTGATTTTAATCAAAAGCCGGGGAAACGCTTACTCGTTCGGCACGAGGACACGCTCTCATTTCCCTGCCGCGTACCTACATGTGTACAGGTTTTTCGTCCTGCTAGTTTTATACAGTAGTCACCGTCAAAGTTTTCAAGGGGGACGGGACTGGGAAATTTTTGCCAATCGCAGTCCTGACCCACTTCCTAAAACCACGAGAAAGAAGTGGGAACACGCTTGGATATCGGGTTATCTCCCTCATTTTTCCTCGGGGTCCTACCACTGTCTGGCGCACAACTACTTTCCCTATTGCTGATTGCATAATGTATTTCCACCGCACGAGAACTTGATGTATAGACGAGTAAGATTTACGAGGATTATTTTCTCGTGTTTTGCTCGTAGCTTTTTCCACTGACCGTCTACCTTGCGGTTGCGTTGAAATTCCAATATTATCCTGATCGTAACTACGCTCGATCTTCCTTCGCATACCTTGGTTTTACTCCACTGTAAACCTTTGTTTCGAAAAACCGTGAAAATGATAGTATCTTTCGATACGAACCATGCCACATCATCACTTCCCGTCGGTAATTTCACGGCTATTCAATAAAGCAACACTATCCACCTTTCGCTGGCCTGTTCGCGAATGAGACCTCCAGGTGATCAGGCAGACGCTAAAGTCCTCCTCCTAATCGTCCCCTCATTATAATTACGTCGAGACAGTCATTATCGTATTACACAGCGACTCGAAGCGTAACAAATGTCGATGACAGGAAATTACTATGAACGGCTCGGTTTAATCGGCCGACTAATTCACTCCGCGATCTTTTCTAGCCGGGAATAGTGGTCTGACGCGCAACAGTCGCGATGTATCTTCCGTGGCGCAGCGAAGAGAAGGAGACGATGGGAGAGCTGCGAGGCGCGCGTAACCTTCGTCAAAACGAAGAAAAAGGAGGGACCGAGGGAAAGTAACAATGCGGATAATAGGATGGCTCTGTCTGCCCGCCGGGGGACCTCGAATTGATTCGAAAATAATTTAAGGGGACGTAACGGAGCTGGGAGAGGACGCGCGAGACGGAGCGATTCCCTTTTCCTTAGGGCCGCGCCATTCGCGCCGCGTCTCGCCCCGATGGAGAGGCGTAACGAGAAAATCGTTTAAGCCACGGGTTAAGTGAGCTGACCCGCTATTAGCGCGAGTAATGGAACGACGCAATTGTTTTCTATTCGGTCGCACCTTGCACCGCTGTTCCCGCCCGACCTTCGCTGCCCGATTCTTCTTCTTCCACCTGCGGCTTGATCTATCGCGCCGCTAACGCGCATGTTTTGCTCGGTACACCGTGTTAAAAATAACCTTTTACCATCCACCTCCCTCCGGTGGTTGTAATTAGTTCGCCTGCGTGCGGCAAGGGAAAGTTCTTTCGCGGAGGAAACTTGCGTATTGATCTTTTCGAAGTCAGTTTAAACTCCGGAATACTTACTTTCCAGTGGGTCCACATTCTGCTTTCATTTTTCAAGTAGCAGAAGTTTTGTAAAATAGAAATTTTCATTTCGTAGTTCCTCTTTTCTCTGACACGATAAATTCGTAAAAAGAATTACGCGCACGTAGCTTCTAAGCTCAAGTAATTAGGAATAATACAGTACGTTCTAGTTCACCGCTGATAGGAAGCTGTCTCCATATTTCACGCTGACCTTTTCTCCAATTTTTATGCGCCTTTCAGCGTTTCCTTTATCGCTATGGTACACAGAACGACCACGATGCATCTCCGCAGTAAATATCGTCGTTGACTGCATTTAATGCCTCTGGGTAGGAAAGGGAAACGGAAAATGATAATGTGCCAGCTTCATTGGCACATCGTTCGGAGATAATGACTGTGGAGGGATGGCCGCGAGAGAGGGCGCTGTCCGAATTAAAACCGGAAACAAAACAGACGGACGAACAATGAAGCCTCGCAAGCAAAGGTAATAAAGTATGATAAACGTCAGGAGCAGCGCACTTGCCTCTTTGTTGGCCGACCCCGGGCCCGTTCTATACCCGTTCCCTGTAACCTACACGGAACGAATTCTAATGCTCAGGCGTCCCCTGCACTCGGCCGTTCGATTGCATTTCTTCTGCAAAGTTTGCCTATCTTCGAGCAAAGGAGCTCACAGCAAACACCGTTCGCCGATATCGTCACGTAACGCGCTGAAAAAACCGATCAAGAAATACAGGATTTCTCAAGTGACATTAATATACATGTTTTTCTTTCTGCATTCGTCGATATTCATATTTAATTAATTATAGAGGAGTGTCACAAGGTATGAAATTTGTAGTAATGCACGAATAAAATTGGGTTACCAAAACAGTTGGTAATCGATCAGGTGTGTTGCAATTATCCCGAGAACGTGAAATTTACTATTAACAAGTCGACGATCAAATAATTTCTAGTCACGAGTGTTTACTCAGTTGCCGAAAATTCGAGGGCAATTGATGCAGAAACGGCAATCACTATTACTCTGTAACGAAGCAGGGCTCGTTATGTAATTCTATTCTCATTATACCCGAATGGAGAGCGGTAGCGGTTCAGTTGCGTTAAATGAAACCCGACAAACGGTTCGCCAACAACATGGCATCGATAGAACAGTGTTTTCAAGAGGTAGCTACATAGGAAATTCTCGAGTACGACGGAGATGTGAAAATTAGCGCGATCCACGTCCACGCAATGCGGGGAATCGTTTGAAGGTCTCCCACGTTCGTTTTTCGTCAGTCGAAATTTCGATATCCGATACGTTAATGGTAAATTCGTTCTCGTTAACAGGCGCGACGTAGTCTACAGTCTGTAACGAATTTGCGAGCTCGTGCCGCGAGATAACGCGATAGAAGAGATAATAACACTTAAAAAGGGAAGGGACGTATTTAACGAGGAAAAAAGGTGGAACAGGTGTGGGGGAGGCGGCGTCGAGCACCGATTTAAATCGGTCTCCGACTGTGACGAGCTCTAATTACTTTTGAACGCAACGAAATTCACGTTTTTCACCAAGTTCACTAATTATTACCTTCGACCCGTCGCTCTCGAATTTTACACGCTGCATTTTTTTTGCGAATAGGGTAAAATATTTCATACTGATACTTTAATTGGAATATATGACCCTTTTAATTTTTGTAGCAATCATTTCTCTTGATAGTTTCCTGACGTTTTAATAAATTTTTCCGCTGACAAATTGCATTCAAAATATGGAGAGAATATCAAAAAATGCCTTCGGTGCTAGCACACCCTGATTCGATACGAATCAAAATGTTCCTGTATCAAATTTGCCATGAAATAGTTGATCTCTGTTCACCCTCGTCTCACTCGAAACCATGGCCTCCGAGTTACTCTCTACTATTTTCAAAGGGGCTGAATATCCCGGAAAACCCTGGCAGGTCTATTTTTGTTTTCATACGTTTTCAATTTACACATCACTGTATATTTAACAATCGTTTCCTGCCGCGCTATGTGCCGGATGTATCATATGAATCCAGTTATGTCAAACTCAAATTTTCCAAATAGTCAGTTATTTTCGGAGAGGTCTAAAATTTCATCCGGCGATTTCCCTCAATTGTAATATACGATGTAACACGTGACATCAATTTCCATCTGTCTCCACGTACAGACAGCCTTAGTTATCTAACCGAGGATTATATCAAGGGTGTAGAACCACAGCAAAAGGATAGAGTGAATTCGTAGCTGAGGCTGACCCTATCGTGTGCACACCCCGTGCTACGTGTCGCCAGAGAGGAGGGGGTAGATGAAATCGCGATTCTATGTGCGACTCGGTGGACCGAAATACAAGGGACACGGTCAGACTTATAGAAAAGGGGAGAGGAACCGAGACTGCGGCGTAGGTAACAGAGAGAACTTAGTGTAGGTACGTGCCTCGATGGAGTGGCTCCGGGAGAAGAGACGAGGGTTTCAGACCCCGTGCACGAAGTCCAGGTCTGAAGGGAGTTCGGGTTGAGCGAGCTGGCAGGTAGGTTACGTATGAACGGAACTAACGTACGAGCTTGGAGCCTGGCCAGCTACTATTTCACACGAGCAACGGGGGCTAGCCAGTGGTCGAGTAACCTCTGCTGACCAATGGACCATCGGATAACCTATGCTACCTAGCCCATCCGCTGGAAATATGCTTATGGTATGACGGTCGCGTTTTCGACAACGCGACGCCTCCGCCCCTTTCGCGTCCACTCTCCCTTACCACCGCGAGACGAAAACAATGCGCTCCTCTTCCTCCCTCGTCGAGATTCCTCTGTTGAATGTTTACCCAGTTCTGGGGTGTAGCATGACCCCATCGGGGGATACTTCTCTATTAACCAGAGTTTTGGAATTGTTCAGGGGGATAACGGGAAATTAACGCATGTTTGCGAGCCTGGGCTTGAATTCCTCTGGATTTAGCAGAAAACGAACGCTAGATATCGTTTGACGGTGCGATTTCTTTAATGGGAAGAATTAACCAGGGAAAGAACGAACGTTGACGCAGAGTGGAAACCATCGATCAGCATGAGCAGCGTCTAGAGAAGGAATCGTGCCGCATTGTAGAGAAATCAAAGTGGACGACTGGCTTTGCTGCCACTTTATATTCGTTTGGAAGAATTTATTGGCGTCTTGGTCCGCGGTGGAACCTCCTCCCGTTCGATCGACGACGACATATCGACGACGACATATCGACGACGACAACGCAGAACGCTACGGCTCGTTTCGAGATTGCAGATTGTCCCAAGGGGTCAAAGGAATCATGGGGCCACGCGGCGGCCCGAGGGGCGGGAAGGAGAGAGGACAGACCGGAAAGAAGGAAAAGAGAGAGGACGATAATCGTCGAGAGGGTCGGGTCGGTGCTGTCATTTGGCGACGCATGCATCATCGTTTATGCCACTTGACTCGAGTGATCGAACGTGACACGGTCGAGCGAAGTTCGTTTGCAGTAACGCGAGTAAACGCGTGTGAACGTGCATACACCGAGACAGACTGCCACGGGATCCGCGGAGAATTTTAATATTCTAGGTCGAGCCTCGCTGCAGAACGATTTTTCTGTCGCGTGAGAGAGGATAGCCTAGTCCTCGGGGTTGCTCCTTCTTCCCCTCCTTCGTTCCGGTGGTGCATCGATTCCCGCGGGGACGAGAATAAGAAAGCTCGAAGGCATCAACTCGATCCTGTATTCGAGGTGCCAAGATGGCTTATTACGAGTTCAGAAATGCAAGGTTTTCTACAAATAGTTTTCAAGAGACTGAGAGATATTAAACCTCGACTCCTGGACCTGTTCTTCGCCTGTCTGTCTTTATAATAAAAGTACGAGAATCAGACTAGCACTAAAGGCCTGTAATATTTTCTTCAAGGAACATCCAACATCTGCAACGATCGCCTGGAAGCAGTAGCGTCATACCCCAGTCGGCCCAGCCTGAAGTTCAGCTCGTCCCCAGAGCGTATTATTTGTCAAACGCGTCGACGACGAGACAAATCTCGCGCGGCTCTCGCGGCAGCAGAGCACGTTGATCGTGTCGCGCACAATGGACGGGGGATGACATTATGATAATATTAGACGTAGGCAAGCGTCCGTCGGATGATGGATGGCCTTTAAGATCGCCAGGGCAATACCTGGCAGCCATTGTCGTCGGGCTAATTTCTCCTCGGCTCGGCTAAGCGCAGAAAAAGCGTAATAAGGCGCGAGACAGCTTGAATCCGAAGATAAGACGCGACGTGTCGATTGACGAGGTCGGGGCACAATGCTCCCGCTCGTATCGAGCTTGAGTCTTTATGCCAGACCACCAGAATGGCCCGCGATGCATCATAACCGCGGGGGTGCGCGTCGTCTATCCCCTGACACGCAGCACGCCTGACGAAGATAAATAACGTGTTTAGCGATACGTCGATACGCAAATACGTGGTCTGTCGAGGGTGTACGCGAGAATGTCTGCTCCCTCCATTGGGTCTCTGGGGTGTACTGTCTGGAATTCGCGAACCGTGAACCAGGATGACGCTTGAAAAATGTTCGACGCGGTGATTATGTTAGTGACGGTTTCGCAAGTGTGCAGAGATTGCGATAAGAGATTGATGAATTTGCGAATTGCGCGAATAAGTTTCCGGGGGCTTCTGTATTAAGCGTACGTTGGTGGGAATTTGATAGAAGTGCTAGAATTTGAGGGCAATGTGTGTGGAGAAAATGACTGTCATTGTCTAGGTTCGAGTATGAAAGAATTATTAAGTGGTAAATTATAATAGATTCAATTTAGATATGCCCATAATATGAATTGAAGTTTCATTTATGGGCGATTCTTTTCATTGAAAGTAGAATGAGAACACGTTTAAATGGAACAGCCAGACAGAATAGATGAACTATGAATGTAATGTTCTTTTAGAAGGGAAAAATTCGAAGGCGATTAGGAGAGTGATTACATGGTCCAATGAATATTGTAACACCTATATCCGGTTCGTTACCAATCAGTTGCAATTCGATCAGGTAGAAAATAGGCTCGACGTAACACACCCTGTTATTACATGTACAACAGATATGATTAGTGCGAGCGGTGTTCGCTATTAAGAAATGGATCGTAAAGATTACATTGCACTTATAGCATAGCACTCTTTCAATTTCTTTATTTTTCATCAGAACAACTTTAATTTTAATGTCTCTGAGTTTTATCACCACACACCAAGCAATAAAACGACGCGCCATCCAGGAAATGCAACGGCGTTTTGCCCTCGTCATCCACCATTTTAACGGGCAAAAACCTGTCCACGACTGAGACTATTTTCCTGTCGAAAATCATTGCGCCGTGGCCGCAAAACCGCTCGTAAAGCTCGCCTGTGTCGCACCTTTGCACGACACTCATCTTCCAAGTTTATCGACGGGAAGACGGCTTGTTTTTAATACTTGTCTGCAACACGTTTGCCAGTTGGCTGTCAAGTCATTCGCATAATTCTGCTAGAATATTTATAATAATTCACTTGAAAAGTTTTAACTCTATGGGTGGTAGTCGGATAAAACATATACATTAGAGATATTTACATGAAGCAAATGGCATGCTGTATAATGAGAAATCGTGATAGACGTAAGCGTATTTTCAATGAGTTTTAAGATATCCACGTAGATGTCTTCATCTATTCCCCCTGAATATAATACGAATGTTATACAACATTCATGTTCTTCTTTCATTGCCTAAATGTAATCTCTACATTGAATATATCATCAACGTCATTAGGAATCACGTACCAAAAGAAAGGTAGTCATTATGATACACTGTGTACCCAAATAATTGAAGCATCCGTGGTGATAAATGAGTCCCAAAGATCCATTTTGTTCAGAAGTCATAAGTTCTTCCAGGAACCGTCCTGGGAATCTCAGAGATTAACTTAATCGAATAGGAGATTAACACACTCTTAGATAATACCTAAGACATCAAGTTCCCCGAGACCCCGCTCGTCTGTCTTCATTTCCAGCACACGCACCGAGGTATCCGCAACCTCTCCTCTGTTTCGGTGTTTACCAGAACGTAACGTTTGCCCGCAGGCAGCCTAGCTCGCGTTTAATCGGCCATTACACTGTAGTACGAGCGCCGTCGTATCCGGGAAAAATAGTTTACGCGAGACGCGTCACGAGCGGGCGATAAAGCCTCGCGGCTGTGGGGAGGGTGGATTTCATAGGGACGGGATTTTCACGGACCACTTGTACTCCTTTTTCCAGGCGGCAGTGAAAACGATACCGGGGGGATAAAACGCAATTAGTATGAAATCACTCTGGTCGACCAGGAGCAAACGCAAGTCGCACAGTTTGCTGTATGGCGCCGCTTGAATTTCCATTCAATCGCTACCCCGCGGATAATATTTAGTTTCGTTTAATCAGGATTGTTTAGTTTACCATTTCATATCACGTTTCAGCAGATTGATATTCAATCTATATTATCGAACATTAATATAGACAGCTGGTGATCGACTGTACCGAAATTGCAATTAAAACGAAGAGGTTAGGGCACGGCAGCTTTTAAGGTATTCTTTCGTCACGGAGTAATGATAGGGATTCTTCCAATGAATGGTCCAGAAAAGATCTGAGGGATGAGCTTCGGTCCTTTGAATTATCAGCAGCTAACGCGATGCGTAAGGAAGTAGCAGGGAGAGACTCGCTTTTATCTTAACGGGGTTCCTACGTCTGATACGCCCCATTGAATTCCGCTCATCAATCATCCGACGTGGATTGTTTTCGGCCTTTGTGCTGGGCTACCTTCGCCTCGAATCACCGTCGTGAACGAGGAAAGTATAGAGGACGCGAATTTCGTGTTACCACGTCGAGCCTGCTGCGCCGATCATTTATAATTCAATCTCCCGCCCTCGGCGACGATTTTCCAAATATTGGAATTCACGCAGGAAGTATCCACCATGGATCGACGAATAGATGTATTTAATGGACCAATAAATAACGATAAAACGAGCAGCTCGCGGTATCTGATGACCCTAAGAGGCCCGATCCCGCTGTGGGATAAACTCCAGGCAATCACGCGATTATCCGTGCAAAGTGGCTACTAGGAATTCGTCAAAGTGGCTCGCGACGCTCGCCGCTCCATCCATCCGTATCCCAGGGATCCCTTTTATCCGGCTAACCCGTTAAGACGCTCTGAAAGTGCGGCAGCTCGTAAGAATATCAAAAGGAATACGGTTAATATTAAACACGGAGATACGGATCTCGGCGTTTAAGAAGATGCCACCGTCTTATCGGCGCTCGGTTCAAAGACTGTTCAGTTTTGTTCCTTTGGTTGGGTCTCCTTTCATGAAAAGGAGGAAGCTCAACTTCCGCCTGCGTCGCTGTCGCCCCACCTGCCCGCCGCGCCGTGTCGCTTTCTAATTAGCAGAGAGACGCGAATCTACTGAAGTTACCGGAAATTCCGGGGAGGGTTTCTTAAGATTGCGACGGATGGGAACAAATATATACGTACATAAACGACATTCAAAGAAGAGGATGCTCCTCTGTCACGCGAAACTTCACTCCCCCTCCCCCCAACCCCTCCTCTGTCGTCGTCTTTCTACCGTTCTTGATACCTAATCGTGATCTCGTTGCCGCTCGCAGAGGAGCCACGGGAGATTCTCGTTCATTTTACAGCCCGTTTCAAAAGCGGAATAACGCAATCGGAGCGTTAACAAGATTCGCGAAGCGTTTCTGGCGAGAACGTTCCTCTCTGACGGAGGAACAGAGAGCAGATGGAAGAAAGCTGCGTCGAAAGAAACGGAGCGCCGTGGTCCGGCTTAACTTCGTTACTTACCGTCATTAAGGGGCCGATAAAAAGTGTACAACCCCGCGGGTGGCATAATCCCCCGAAAGCTGTATTAATATTAGGAAACGGGGAAACGCGGGGCTGGATCTTTTAAATTTAATCCCTTAATAAGATCATCCGTCAACGACCTATGAGCGATGAAGTGCTCTGGATTATTTTTAATCGCCGCTTGTTAGGAAGAAGACTGTGTTTATGAGCTTTCTCTATGAATGATGAATCGGGGGTGCGCACGAGTCCATATTTTATACACACTTTGTAAGTTTTCGCGTGATTACCTGCTTCCTTTCAATTAACCACGTAGGTACTCAATAGAGAATAATTCTTATTTCCTTAGAAAAGAAAAACGGAATAGCAGCAGGCACGAGGTACGCGAGGTGAAACTGAATAATGAAGTAGGGGGATCAAAGAGCTGCGAAATAATGTTCCTCTCCTTATTTCGTATATTTCCATCCGAAAATGTTCTCTTGGAATAGTTTATATTCACGACTGCAGGGTCGAAATAGAACGTCTACAGGACGCTGCTCGATATTTCAGAATTTCAAGCTCGTATTTCGGCACCGATACGGCCATCCTACGAAGCATATTCTCCAAACGACGGGGCGGCTGACTTTCCTCGTTTCTGGGGGCCGACTCGAGGCGAAAGAGTCGTCTTTTCTTCGGCTCTTCCTATTCCCGGTTCGCATTCAATTCGCCAGGGTCTGCACCCCCTTCGCGAATACCCCGTCTGCGTCTATCACGTCCGTGATTTCGTTTCAGTTAACAGCCAGCCACTGGCGTCTTTGAATGTCGTTTAAGACGAGCCAGCCCGGGGAGCATAGGGGTCGCTCAGGGGACTGATTAAATAAAACGTGTCTGATATGCTGGATTTAATTTAGAAATCCTCGCAAGGGGTCCAGGCGCGCGTAAAGTGCGTGGAACGCGGTTTGGACGACGGGGGTGAGCCACTTCGCTTCGAGTTTTTGCGGGCTTTCTCGGAATAAATTGGAAATGATTGCCGAGACGCTCCTCGATCGATGCCTGGAAATGAATGGGGTCCCCTCATGGGGTATAACGAGGACCCTGAGGGCTCCGTTGCCCCTGAGTCTTCGAAATCGCGCCCGGGTTGGCCGAGTAACGCTTTTATTTGCCACTCTGCCCCTGCGTCACGTCGAAGACTTCTTCTCGAACCCGTTCGCCCACGTCAGCCCTCTCTTTTATTTTTTTAGCGATTGCTTTCTGCTAATTAAATGCGTGACTCATCTCTATCTTGCTAGTAAATCGTTTCGGAAGCAAAGTGAGATTGCAGATGGACCATTCAAAACTCCCACTCACGAATTCGAGATAGTTTAACTGTCCAGAAGTAGTTAATAAGCGCATTCTAAATTCTGCAATAATCTGACCTTCTTACAACTCGTGCAGCATCCGTGGTTAAAGCATCTCCAAAACTCTTTAATCAGTCTGGACACACAGGTAGAACTATGGATAAATAATTAATCGCGACTAGGAGGGTGGAGCGTCCAGGTCGCAGCAACACGTTAAATTAACCAATATGCGAATAGTTGGCTGCGGTGTAGGCTGCCAGGCCGAGTTATGGGCAAGCCAGTAGAGAATCGGGTCGTGCCGCAATGTGGTTTTCCGGATAATCAAGTGGAAAACAATCGGAGCTCCATCGAAATTCACCGCGAGCTACTTGTCTGCCGACAGGGTGCACGCTTCGGTCCAGCCTCTCAGATGCCTTCAGGATAGTTTAAATAGTTCAGGAAGCTGCAAAATAATTCAACGAGCTGGCCGATGGGGGCTGTGTTAACCTTTTTCACACTCGGTTTCGGCCACAAGCTACACCGAATAGTTTGTCCCCGTTTAATCGAAAACTCGCATGCTCCTCGCGAAATAAAATTCCAGCGATGCCTTGAGGTCCTCCATTCAAGATCGATCGCTACCGAAATACATTTGATGTTCGAATAACACAGACAGAAGGCAAATATACACGTCAGCGAGCGCGTCTCGTTTATTAATCGTTTCTGCTCTGCCATCGATTCTTCACGAGTGAAAAGTATAAGGTAATGTTTAATTTCTGTCACTGTGGGACATTTATTTTCCCCTGTGATGGTTGATAAGGTAATATTTATATCGAGAGAGGAAGGGAAGCTCCCGTAGGAAGGCAATTCCGTCGAGGGCTGCGTAGAGGGGACAAGAAAAGGAGGAGGTACTTAGTGGACTTCGATAATCGATCTACAGTGGCGTATATCCGCGTCATACTGTATCGAGACGGTTCACTTTTGACGCAAAGCGATTTACGGAGCGGATACGGATGAGAGGTAGACGAATCAAAAGGGGAGACCTGTATTCCGCTATCGGAGTGATTGATCTGCGAATGAACGCAATATTATCAGCCATCCACGTCGATCTCGAGTCCCTGTCGCCCGGATGTGTCTATATTATTTTGCGTTTTAAATTGGATTTCTGCGGTCCTCGATTTGTAACGTCTTGGGAACCAACGAAAAAGAAGAGGGGAACGTCTGTGGGGGAAAAGAAATATGTTTGGCCGATCGATCGGCAATTTCCTGGGACGAGATAATCACGGCGTGTCTCGACGAAGTGGATTAAGATCGTGCGTGGTACGGCGCGGCGTTCCCCAGGAGATGGCGTAATTAAGTCGGGTCCTCGAAGTTTCATCGCGGAATCGTTCTTTCACACTTACCGTCGCCAGTCGCGGGAGATTCTTTCGACTCGGATCGCGGTGTGTACCTTCCACAGATACTTATCGAGTTTTAATAACTTTCCAACTAATTACGGGCTCCGGAGCCTCGGTGCATTAGATTCGTCTATTCGTATCCTTCTGTACATATTTACTTCTCGTTATTTTTATCAAAGTGTTCGTCGCGTGCTGGGACCGACGAAAAAGCAAGTACCTAATTAAAGGATTGAAGAAGCAAGTGATTAAATATCATTTGACGTACAATAATTAGTTTTTCAAGATTGTGTCAAAGGAATTAGTAACAGAGAGAAATTCACTTCAAGCTATCCAGTTGATGAAACATTATAATATAATTTCGAGACGCGAGAAAAGAGCGAAAGAACGTCGCTTTACTTTGGAAGGAAATGAGATTTTGGCGGTCAAAGGACGCAAAATGACGTACAAAGGTCCTTTCATCGGTGTGGCGCACCAAAGTAACAATGAAACGAGCAACGAATCGCCATTGAGGCCCGAGAATCGAGCAAATTGTGTCATCCGGTGGCGTTGTCTCTAACCAGTGGCCACGGGAATTAGGAACTCCGGAAATCTGCAAATAACTGTAATTGGTTTTCCCGGGGAAATGAGGGGAACCTGATTTCACTGATTCTCCGATAGCAGACAGTACCTCTGCGATTCTCACTCCCTTGTCAATCCTGGGAATCCGTTCGTGAAATTACAAATCATATTTTCACTTTCGTTCGCTTCTTTTTCAACTTTTCCCAGGATAATAGTTACACCTAAATCCAATACAATCTCCACGGCACAAAAGACAACGAATATTATATCACAATGAAAGGAACTATAATCATATTTACTTCGTCAGGTCGAAATTGAATCAAATGTCGAAAGAGAAGCGACTGAAAAATTCTCATAATTCTCGATCAGGATCCAAAATCGACGAAACCACAGCGGCTTTTATAAGATTCACGTTCAATCCGTTAATCTAAAAAATGATCGGCCCAAATTAAGTGGTTAACGCGTGATTACTCTGGAACGTTCGCCTGACGCGTTAAACGGATCATGACCGCGTCAGGGGTTCAATCGAAATTTTCATGCACGATTGAGTTCGAGCGCGACGACAGATTGTCGTACCTGTCGGCCGTTTAAACAGGCTTCCACCGCCACCCCCGCAACCGCTTCAGATCCACCAGTTACGTTACAAGCTACGACACGGGAAAGCAAAAGCGCAAGAAAAGAAGGAAATAGAAGTGAGCATCTCTATTGGAAGAGTGAGAATTTAGACTAGATGATTGGATAAACGTCGAGAGAAGCCGAATAAACGCTTCTCGGATGGATTTACCATCAATCACGTCCATGGCTGCTTTTCTGATTGCAATGGAGAAGGCCAAGAGCTGGCGGGCCACTTTGAAAGGAGCAAAGGGTTGATCAGGGGTTGAAGGGGCTGAGGGAAGAGAATGGGTGGGAAGATAGAGACAGTTTTGGACAGACAGTGACAGGGTGGAAGGAGAAAGGCAGTTTCGAGCAGAGAATGAGGATCTGTCGGATGAGGAACGATGGAGAAAGAAAGATGAACGAGCTTCCCTTCAAGCTAGTCGCTAATGGAAGCCAGAACGCTGCGAAGAGAGATCGCCATGTGTTCTCTCGTGACGATGTCACAAAGCGTGCCAATTACATTGGCACCCGAAACGGTCCCCACTGTGCGTACGACCGTCTGTTCGTGACTTCGAACAACTTGAACGCCACCGGGAACACCTTTAACGAGCCTCGTTTTCTACGCTTAAATTGCTGCCGCGCCTGTGTCATGCTCGACCTACTGGGACGTGTTTGGTACGACATTCGACAAATGGTATTTTGACATATTTATAGCAATCGAGGACTACAGGTTACTGAAAATATGTAGAACTTTAAAGAGGCCTCGCCTTCTAATTAGATGCAAGAGTATGTTGTAAAATTCTTTGCTAGGTTTCCGGAAAGATTCAATCCACTTAAGTAATCACTTATCACTCAGAAATTTCTTCTTATCTGCCTTGCCATTACCTTCCCTCCATCCTGTTAATATTTGACGACAAATCATCGCAGTTTTAATAGCCTCTATACTCCGCTTTTGAGACGTAATCGTGAAACTTTATCACGACGATCCCTGTTTTGTACACGCTCCCTTATTTCCAGGTTGCGGTGAAATTTCGTTACTATCTTCCCCGTCTATTTTATCCAGCGGATAAGGAAGAAACAACCCTTGAAGGAACTCTCATAACGTCGCCGTAGATCGGCTGACAGGCAAGGGATATAAAATTAGAACGGAGGGGAGGGTGGAACTTATTAGAACCGTCAAAGCGTACCAAAGATTAAAGTTGCTGTCGTCGCGGTTCTTCTTTCAGGTCTCTCGATCCGACGACGCGTACGTGCTGATAGTTCTTAGCTCGGCGTCTTTTTTCCTTCGGTTTCCCGTCGTCGTTGTCGTCGCCGCGCCGTCTTGTTTCTCGGTAAGAACACGCGATGTACTTCCGCGGCGACCCGCGGGAAGTCTCGCTGCGGAAGTAATGGTTGTTGACAGAAAAATTATAGCTCAGGAGCCTGCAGGACTTTTTACTGCCACGGGGGTAATAAGGGTAATTGTTTGAGCTGGAAAAAAAGATCTTGTTCAGTTTATTAATTTTGCTACTAACTCTAACAGTCCTACGCTATGAAATTTATAAACTTTGTTGCGTTTAATTGTCTTTTTATTTGTAAGTATTTTACCATGAACCTGTAAAAAACGAGTGGACATTAAAAGCCTGTACTCAGCAAATTTTATTTTTTATCTACCATTTAACTAATTGCTAGTACAATTACTTTAAAACAGAGAAACGATTCTAAGAGTAGAATTTAGGTTATCGAAAGTGGAAACTAAGTCATTATGGATCTTTATTTTGAGGGTAACTCGAAGTAGCATCGAGTTGCTGTATCAAATTTGAATTTACAACCGAAAATTAGCGATGCCGAGCGCAGTAATATTGGACCGATTGAATATTGATGTATAATCATGATTCGAGGCAAAACATCATACTGACGGTATCATAACTATTATTGGTGACCGATAGACGGGACTGTTGCGACAGATCCAAATATTTAACTAAAATCCTTCGATTTTGTAATTAGATATGAGGCGAATTGAATTTCCGGCGAATAAGCATCGACCGATAATCGTAATATCCGGGAACAAGCTGGTTCGGCGGAAATGTTTTGAAGTTAAACGATATTATCCTATTTGTTTTCAGTCTGTATTTGCAGATGGACTTCCTAACGCTGATATGGGTTGTAATTTTGGTCCTTAGACTTCTCCAAACTTTGACTGACTACTATTCACCATCGACTGTACTTTACTTCATAAAATCTGGAAAATTAATCCTGTCTATTAATCCACAATTTCCATCATTTATGAAGTCTTCACAAAATCTATCGCCTTTCCCTCACCAACACAATTGTTTTGAAATCTCAGTGCCGCCGAATTTTCTCCAAACCAAACTCAAGGTAATCCGACGTTCGACGTAACTTTCCACGCGAAGCTGCAAGAATCGGCAGGGCCGCGAACCTCGAGGCTGACGATCAGATAAAGTCGCGAAGAGCCAGGCTACCAATTTGCAATATTTTCGTGTTAGCCCTGGGACAGGCCGAGATACCCCGACTGCCTCGTTTTCACGAAGCTCCACGATGATGTGGTCCCGCGCAAGGGAAGATAAGAGATAAAAGACACGACGACGGGAGGAGGAGAACGAGGCAATGAGAGGGAAAAGGGATAAAAAGAGCAGGATGTGAATGGATAGGGGTAAGGAGGACGGAAGGAGCGGAGAGGGCAAACAGAAGAGGCGAAGTGTGTTTTGACAGGGAACAGGATTATCGACGTCCCGTCAGGGGATAGACTTCCACCTTACCGCTACTTTCTCTCCACTTCGATCCCTCGTCCTTTTCCTCTCTCTTTCCGTCTTCATTGATACGCCTGTCACCGATTTCAGGGCACAACCGAGCGGAAAACTCAATGAGTGGAACCTGATAACTCTACGGATGTGTTTGGGTCGAGTGGGCAGGGGGAGGGTTAGAGCTGAAAGTGCATCTTCGCGGCACCTTTAACGAGGGAGACGCCACCAGCAAACTGTTTGGATTGGCCCTGTCGGTTCGTTCAACGTTCCTGGCCATCTCCAGCCCTTCCCGCGAGTAAATTGTGATTTCTATAGATAAACGGTCGACGCCGGTGGCAGCAGGAGGGCACGTCCGATTCGAAATGAAACGTCAAACCGTGATTTGCTGCGAATGCAGGCCGCGACTGTGGATTTGTAACCCGCGAGTTTGCCGCGCGGTTAATCCCGCCACGGATTCGGGAATAACCGCCAAGATACGTGGATCGGTGGCGCGTTTCGGTGTTTTGCCCCCGATGCAGGGGACAAAGAAGGGGCTAGGGGGCTGTAAATTATGCCCTGGCCGCTTAAGTTCGCTACACTTTCGCGGTCGGATAACCTACTTGCTCCCGACAGGGGAAACAGAGAGCCCGCAATTAACTCTATTCATTGTCTTGACTGCTCGTTGGACCAGAGGATTTGGGAAACGGGGGTTCGCTAAATTATACAAATTATTGGCTTCTGGCCTGGGGATTCAACTTGTGCTACCCCTGCTGATACAGAAATAATCGGCATTAATTTCTTACTCTGAAAGCTATGTTCATGACACAAATTGTGCTGCAATCGTAGATATAACTCGTCGCTTGTGATGTTGAATATTTGATTATTTCTTCGTGAAATTGGTTCTTCGGTAATCAAACGCTGAGTCTATTCTTCAGGTTATCATGCATTTAATGCTATAACTACCCAATCACTTAGAATATGAAAATCGAATACTTTCATTCTGCTGCCAAATTTGCTGCCATCTACTCTTTCCCTGCCACATTTAATTTCTAAATGAACAACGACCGTTTTCAGCGCAGCGATTTACTGCGGACCCTATTTTCCCAGAAGTAAAATGGTAATTTCAACAGTTCGACCAGCACTATTGAAAAGTGTCGTTGTCCACGTCCTAGCGTGTCTGACTGACGTGCATTTAGTCTAAATCCATTCCCGAGCGGCAGTTGGGCCGACCGATAACGTTGAAATTGCGAAATAATATTTAAACGGAATCACGTCTGGCCGAACGTAAATTTGCAGACTTTAATTAAAAGTTTCAATGAAGCCGGCCAGGCGATCCGGGCATACATTGTGAACGGTAAATAATGAAGCCGTGTGCGCTTACGCGATCAAAACAAATTTCCAAGAGCGACGGGGGCGTTGGTTATATTATGACAGAATGCTGTCGAATGCGTTAGGGACAGAACTCCCAGTAAAAACTTTATCAGCGAAAGGATTACTCTTCCCTATGCTCTCTTTATATTCATCCTAGATTTAAAACCATCTATTTAATTTCCTTCTGCGAATAAAACGTTTTCATTTCAGCTAACTGACCCAGCTAACTTGGCAAAAGAAACAAATAATAGAATTTTTTATTCTTTCATTCCTATTCCGTTTTTAACACTGAAAATTATTCTTCATTTATCCTGCCTTCTTGATGTGCTTCAGAATATATAAAAACGTCGATCTTTTTTATAACTTGACACAATTGTATCAACTTACTTTTTCACCTTTTTTCTTTCGAAGACGAGGCCCTCCCTCGTCGTTGCACATTTTTCCACGCCAGTTCTTTTGACGGCCTATCACCCTTGACGCTGATAAGGATTCTGGTAACGAGAGAGATACTCCTGATGATAAATTTGCCGCGCACACATAAAGAGGCATCCGTCCATAGATTATACGAGGGTCGGTAAGACCAGGGTATTAGCGGAACCTTATTAGCGGCTTAGCTGAGTTACGCGGGGCTGGTAAACTAAATTCTCCCGTCTTCCAGCTTTCTTGCCCCGTCGCCGGCGATTCCCTCATAACCGATACACCGGCGACGCTTTTTAAGAGAAATATTTTCGCCTGAACCCGTCTTGATATCATGAAAAACGGATTATCCCGTTCCATTAGACGGTAACACTGTCGGCGTCACGGCGACTGCTATTTTAACCCTCCCTCGGGAAGATTACTTCCCAGGAAAAGTATCCTACGTCATCCTGCGATCCCACTCTTCATTTTCGAGCGCAAGTGACTGTAAATTTTGTGTGGAAACCAGACCATCTGAGTTCACAAGTCTTAATCAAGCTACGAAAGCCTTTTTCTTCAATTCACTAAAGGAAAGGAAATGAACGGCTGCGTTTGTGCGTTCTGTCATACTGTAAATCAGTAATGAAACAAAATACAGAGAGAGTTCTAGATTTACTTATTGCTCTCTACTATTAGAGTCGCCTATCCCTTGCACAAAAGATATAAATTCTACTGTTTAAACTCGCTATTTCTGCTCTATGTTCCTCAATTCCCACCGAGGTAGAGCATCGCAAGAGCATCTCCCTATGCTTAATGTAGCATGACACAAGAACTGTTCGCTAAATGCTCGAGACTGGGCGATGAGACGGGCGTAAAAAACGAGTTTTCAGCGCCGTATATCTGCGGCTTCGTTCCTCCCCCGAAAAAGTTTCTGCACGCGTGGGCTCTTTGCGCGTCCTTAGTGCGTTCCCAGCTCCCGAATACTTTCACCCCCTGAGCGTGATTTACGCATTTCCGTCAGTGGCGCCGTAGTTCCAGACAACTCGATTAAAGTTATGCCTGCCGCGGCTTAGAAAGGGCGGGAGAGATAGAGGCGAAGAGAGAGGAGGCCTTCGTAACTTTTGGACGCGTCCCTGCACCTTGCTAAGTGTAATATATAATGGATTTTTGGCCGGAAATGGCGAGGTGTTCATAGATCATGAACCCTACTTCCGTCGCACCTAAACCCTACCAGGGAGCCTGCGGTCTGATTTATTTTCCCGGTGGCGCAACGTCGTCCCTCCGCAAGGTCCATTATCTTCGCGCTAGTTTCCTCGATTTGTTGCTCCTCGAATTTCCATTCCGCCACGCCGCGCGAATACGGCCCGTCATTATGAGCATTGCTAAATTTCTGCCTCCGCCCCTCCGCGCTCCACGGGACAATGGACTTTCCAGTCTTGGAAACAGGGCCAAACAGAAGGTCCGTGGAACTCGTGGGCACTGTACAGTCTCCTGCAGGGCCCTGTGATCCCCTTTTTCAGTGTTTCTGTTGTATAAGGTATTTCAATGGTATTTGTAGATAGCGAGAGAGAGACGTGAATTCAGACCGTGTGCGGGTGTATGACTGAACGGGAAACTGGGTCACGTACCGTAGAATACATTACAGTTTGGTAAACACTCAGGATGCAATTTTCTGTTTGTGTACAAATAGAGAGCGTAGAGATTAGATCTGTTGATATTCTCTAGCATGTGCACGAAAGCACTTTACGTTTATGTTTAATGAAATAGTTTTCGTTTTCTTGTTGTTCCTATTGATGTTTTAGGAGGCCATTGGATGGATAATTCTGCTATCGTTATTTCAATTTTATAAGTAGGATTCACAGTTGGACACCTCTTCGAGGAACGCGCACTCATCATCGAATGCCAATGGTCACGCGATTTCCTTGCAATAAATTACCTCCGTAAACTGCATTTATGTAAATTGTATGGATGTGAGCTCCTTCACACTCCTTATTATTGAAAACCATCGATTAAGTACAGTGTTGCAGAATCTCCTCTCCTTCTAAGGGCTTATTACACTGTCCCTCAATTTTCGAAGGTATTTATCGATCGTCACGAGCCTCTTGTTGTATAATGGCACAAATTTTCGTACTTGCAGCAAATGATGTGTTAGTTGCACTGTGGGATACTATTTAACATGGAAATCCGAACTTTGCATTCAGAAATTAAATCAATGACAAGGTTTCGGTACCTTATTATGGTAATCAGGTGTTGTTAGTACATGTTCTCCTAAAGAGTGTAATTCTTTTAAAAATAAATGAAAAGCGAAACATTATTCTGGAATATCTCGTTCGTGTGATTGCATGATCTCCAAGAGAAGCACGAACAACTGTTTTGCAAATTCTTAATACTATGATGAATACAAAGGACATGAATGGAAAGGCTTTACCCAGGTAGAAAATTGATAAGTAGAATTTATTTTCAGTTGCTCACGAGTAGGTACTTAAGTAGTAGTTTAGACCATTAATTCAAAGAACTTACACTTTATTTCGCACTTGCTTACTTTAATTCATTGCTTGAAAGCGTAACACACTGGAGTTCTGGCAATCTTAAGTAGCCCAGTGTCCCTGAGTAGCAAATATTCTAGTACTAAATTATTGCACTTAATTTAACTCGAAATAGCAATCCTTACAACATTAATTTTGACTTTATTGCCTTCTCTACCCCTATATTTTCCCTCGCATTCACCCATCATAGACTTTTCGGTCTACTGGATGTCTACTCGTAGACGTCAACCAGATCAAAAGGTCCCGAAGTTGTATGATAAAAATGCGATGAATTCTTATCAGATGAAACGCTTTTACACCTGATGCTTCTTCTGAATGCCACTCACGGTCGGCTGAAAAGGTTGCCACGGCGAAGAGGAAGTCGCTGCGGGAAAAAACAATAAGTCGCTACCGTTCGAAGGCGGGTGAACAATGGCAAAGGGGGCGAAGGACGACGGACCAAAGAGGAAACGATTGAGATGCGGCACGACAGACGACTCGTCAAGGGACTCGTGGGCTTGAAAACGCTGGCTGAAGACAGCAATGGGCCGAAGTGCGCCACCCGGGATCTCTAACGACCCTCCCTTACAAGCTGTGATTTCTGATTATGCTTCTCCACCCATTCTGTCATCCCCATTACGCCTTTCTTCTTACGGTATCCCAGGGGAGGCAATCAATATAGGAAACTGGGTCAGCTTCCGGTGAGCTTGATATCGAATGACATGTATAAACGGCACAGTGACATTTAATACCTCTCAAGTGGTTTCATTAATTTTTTATTGTAATCCTTTGGAGAACTATAGAAAACAGATCCCAAAAGCAGTCGGATCAATCAAGCTTCTTGTTTTCTCAGTAATCGATGGTCCATTTCAGCAGAGTAATCAAGAGTAGCTATAGTATTTCGACGGAGTTTGTAAAAGCAATTGCATAGATCGTAGTAATAGTTTTCTCACGTTTGAACAGCACGAAAGCTTACAGTTCCGGACCACGTAGCATTGGCTTGGCGGCTTCGCGCGCCATATGTTTCGTGGCTTCGATATCGACACCCTCCGCGAGACAAACGATCTCATACTTTCTCGCGATACAACACGAGAGAAAAAAAGAAGCATGAAACAGCTTCTGCCGTTGGTAAGAATTCCATAGGTGAAATAGACACTCGCTTAAACAGCGCACCGCCTTCTTTCCTCTTTTATTAAAGGCAGGTGAGTTCCGAGAAAAAAGAGAACTCTCTACGTATGATTGGCGATTTTCTTAGGCAAATAGAGAGTCTGGATTACTCAGCAATAATGAAATATCGTTGAGGTCAGATCGATCGCTGGGCGAAATTTTACAATCCACCTTTCAGTCGATTACACGATCCTGTCTAATTTAAATGTATTTCCTGGAAGGTTGGCTGGTCTGGGCCGAATCCAGACAGGTTATTCCAGTGGCGATAAAAAGACAATGAGAACGGGGTACGTTCGATCGACTCTGCCGATCCGACGATTATTAGAAGAGGAATAGCGCGCGGCGTGTGGATCGCGAGCGCGAGCGGGTCTCGTTAATTAAAGCCGTCCGAGGAGACTCAATAACGCTTCGAAGTTGGCAAGCAATTTTCGCGAGGATACATAGCGGAGCAGATGTCAGGGGAACGGAGGGAGACGGAAACGGCGGAGATAACGGATGGTCGTGGGCGGCGGGGGCAGGTGGGAGAAGGGGGTAAGAGAGAAACGGTGGTAGTCGCGCAAGGAGGGTTGCTCTGTCTCTGTGGCGTAGCGGGACGTGGTAATATGATGTCGCAGCGTGAAATCCGGGCAGAAATTCCAGTAAGCAAGCAAGCGAGCGAACGAACGATGGAATCACGCAAAACTCATCCCGCGTGGAGAGCGAATTGAGCACGGAGAAAGGGGCAGAAACGGGAAGAGGAAGGAGAGAGGGAGAGGGCAAGCAATCTGACGCGCAGCAGGAGACAGAACGCGGCGAGGGTGTCGCTATTTTTCATTAACCGCCTGATAGGGCAAGGCTACACCCCTCCCGATGTTTTATTTCATCCAGTTCTCTCCCTTTACCTGTCCCTCTTCCGTGCTCTGACTCTCTCCTTCCCACCGCGGCACGTTTTTTCTCCGGTTTCTTTCCCGAGCCCCCTGTTTCTCTTTTTCGTCAACCTCTCCCATCTCCCGCGCTTTTTCTCCCCTCCCGAAGGCTCCGTCCCGGTGACGACCAGGACCCTTTGTCACCCGGTCCCGGGGCAGTCCTCTTTTTGCTATTTTATTCAACTTTTTCACGAGAAGGGGGAATCCTTTTATTACCTGGCCGCGCGACTCCAGTGTTTAGCAGACAATAAGCCGATGAAAGCTACGTTTGAGCCATGGGGATCCTTTGAAAAGTCCTTTTTCGCTGATCTCTCGCTTCATCTTTCTGTCTAGATTCCCCGGCTCTCCGTCTGACATTCTTCCACTTCTTCTTTCCATGCTATCGGCGTTTCATTTTACCCTACGTTGATCTCTTTCTCCACCGAGGATCTTCATCCCCTTCTCGGCTGTCGCAGAAATTTCACACCACTTTCTCTAAGTCTTTTTTCTTTCTTTCATTATCCGCTTTGCGTCCTTCCGCAACGCTGCTCGCCTTGGAATTTCCTCTCGTTCGAAATGTACTTCGCGCTGAAACGTTTCACAAAGAGAGCCTCCTTTGCTCCGTTCGACGGGAATATCTTTCGGTGACGGGAAAAGCGACCTCGGGGTGCAAGGGGAAGTGTGAGTCGACTTGGAATTCATCTTTGATTCGCGCGTACTGTTTCCGCGGATAAAGGGATCTTCTACTAAGGGCAGCGAGACTTTGTACAGACCATCATTGAAATTCATTTCGAGTTAAGGGTAGGAAGGAATTTGCGAAGGGATTATACCTAGATCTTTCGAGATGCAGGCTGTTCAGGTTACGATTTTTTATATTAACAATGTATACTGTGTTCATCTCTTAAAAAAAATGAATTCTATAGATCCCTCCCAGGCCACCCCTGACTATCCTTCTATCGTACGATATGTCACGGCAAACATTCTTCAATTTTAGCCAGCATTCGGTCGAATCAGTCTAAACGCTTTAAGTCTGCTACCCCGACGTAAGAAGTAAATTTTCGGCGAGCGGAAGATTCTCAGTGGTTGCGCGACCAAGCGAACACAGGGGGAGGAGGCGACTCGAGGACAAGGTAGATGGAAGGGGTAGATAAATGAAGGCAGAGAGACTTAATGAGAGCCGCGGGCGCATTCATATTTATGTGAACCAACCAGCGCACCCAACGTAGCTTTGCTACTGAATCAGACCCGTACCAACCACCCCCTCCGTTTCTCTAGCTACCGTTGCCCACCTTCTCGCTACAGCCGCGCAGAAACCGACCCTATTTGTTTTTATAATTCTACTTGAATAATTGCCAGCCCCCTCCCTCCACTCGTTCTGCACGTAACTACGCGGCACGTGGTGCTTTCCTTGCAACACGTTTCAGGAGGTTCAACAGAGGTTGCAACAGAGGTTCGGGGAGTAGGGCTGAAATATCAGAACCCTATACCTTCTGCGCATTTATTAAGACAAAACGGACTGGGAAATAAGCTGGAGCTTTTCTTATCGAAGATAGAAGGGTTAGAGCTCCTGCTTCCTTCATTTGTATTCTTCATTTAGGAAAACAAGGTCTCGTTTATCTTAAAGCAACGCTTGCAGAAGAAACATTTGAGGTTCCAACGAAACTCAATCGTTTGACTCAGCTGAGTGGGAACGACTCCTCGCCGTCGCCCATTGTGAAGCTGGACAGTTTTTTCCGTGATGACACCCCTTGAATGAGCACGAGCTGATCCTCGTACGTACTTACCCTCCGGTGTTCCGCTCGTCTTTGTATTCTGCGAGCGTGAACACCGGTCAGCCCTGATCGCATACGTGTCGAGCGAGGGGGCTATTGATAAGGAAGGGAAAAAAAGAGTTGACTCAAGAGGGAACCGGAAGGAAAGATAACGACGGAAGTCCCAGCGTCGCGGGAGAGGGAATCTTTGTAAAGAGACCAAACGTAAAGGCGGTACGTGCGCCGAGCGTCAAACAGCCAGGCGGAAATTGCATCGGCCGTCTGAGACAACGGTAGACAATTTTTCTGTGCTCCGATCGAGATAAAGAATTTGATCAGGGGTCATGGTCGAGGGAACGCACGATTACAGAGATGAGATTCGTAGCTGCATTCGGGTTGGATATCAGCTTTGTGAGATTTAAAGAAGTTTTCTGTACTGCGTTCCTCTTTAAGCCTTATTCATTATTTTCAACAGCTGTAACAATAGATTATAATATGCTCTGTCTGAACGCCGAATTGTTGTTCATTCTATAGAATCTTACGGAATATTTCCAAGCAAGAATGTTGCCTGTGGTCGTTAGCATCCGATAAATTCCATCCTCTGGTCACTGTCGCGACGAAGGTGGCTGCGTTCCTCCTCGAGGATAATTTAGATTCCTGGAGTGTGATTTACTGGCTTTTTAAGCTTCCATGGTTAGAACCCCGCCTGATAGGGCTTTTCGTTAAGCGGAATTCCACGACAACTGGTCTCTATTATTAACTCGAAACCGCCTTGCCAACGAGGACTTGATCTTGGATGTCTGACCCAAATTGAGTTATACTACTGTAGACTATACTATCAAATTTCTTCGTCTATTCTATGCTGAAACTAATTCTACAATGTAACAACCTTCACGTTTACAGTAATCTACAAGCCACCATTGATCATTAGACTCAGCGCAGCAGGTGCGCCAAGGTTTTACTGTCAACTAACATCGGAGTCAACCAGACCACGGAGCGAGAATATATCAAATAACGATACCAGTTCCCACTGCAACTACGTTTACAGGCGAGGGACGCACGAACACCTAGAAAAGGCGACGCCAGGGGTGGGAGGTTCTTGGTGGAAGGGTGAAATAATTGTCGGAACGCGTGACTCCCATGCCAAACATCTCTTATACCCGAAGCTAGCTAGGCAGCCGCCTTGGAACCGCCGCAATGCACCCATAAAGTTGATAGTACCGTTTGCCGACTCTCGCCTATATCACCTTCTTCACCCCTCGCCACGATCTCTAAGATACGCGTTCCCGACGTACGCGCGGCTCGATACGATAACGTACATCCGCGCCCTCAGGCTACCCGTATTGCTGCATGCACCTGTCTTCAGGTATTTGCGACTTTTACTGCTCGCGGTGATCGTGTTCGAAAAGGAATATGCCTGCATGACGTTTCCTTTTTTAGGTGTGTTCTGACATTGTCACGTTTTTTGGAGAGCAATTTTTTTTATTGGAAGTTGATTATGAAGAGTGGGGGTTGGCATAAGAGTGTTTGGAAGTTATGTTAGTTCAGAAGGTTGTATAATGGAACCTTGTTCCCTTGGTAATATTATATTAATAATATGAATTGTCTGAATCTGGTGCGCATCGAATACGAAAGAGGGTAATACCCTTTTTATGATTGAATATTAGGGAGATGCGGTCGTCTGTGGCATCTTCTGTTTCCCCTTCGATTTCGTCTGCCTTAAATTGTCCCTGAACGTAGTGGGAACCCTTGACTTACCCGCGAATTCCAGAAGCCTGACAAATTTCTGGGGGAACAAGAAAAATACGCATCGGTTCCGATGTCTGAACAAGGAAAGGGCGGCGTCCGCGAAAACAGAGCTGTAATCTTCCCCAGGGGGAGAATCCCAGCGGTGAGGAAAAAAGTTTTGTACTTATGGGGCTCAGGCGAAGGGAGGAACGCCGTGTTTTCGTTGATCGCTGCTTTGGTGGGGTGAGTCAAATCGCTCTTGTTTTGCAATTTATTTCATTCCCCTGCTTGAGTTGTCAACAGTTGAACAGAGCTATCGCATTTACGCCTAAACGAGAGAATATTCGATATCGACGAGGAATCCTATTCGATTGTACCGGTGATTAAACCCAACTCGATGTATTCAGAGATTTTACGATATAGCCCTTGCAGCAGCAACAGTTTCGCCGTAATAACTTCCTCATATTGAAAACCTGTGGTCATAGGTTAATCGCCAGAATGAGAATTTATTTCTGAACTGATCTTCGGGTTCAACAGTTTGCCCCTCGTTTAGTACTGCGCGAATCGAGGAGAACGATGGAATGAACACCGTAATTTCCAGGTCACCCAGAGAAGAGTTCATTTTCCCGTGGTCTGTATATCGATGACTCTCCGCGTCAGAGGGACGGGTCGTTGTCGCGGATCGAGAAATAAATGAGTTTTGAAATCGAGTGCTAATCGACGAGCTGGTTACGAGAGGCGAGAAGGAGGGTAAACAGAGAGGAAGGAAGCAGGAAACAGACCAGTGGTAACCCGGAAGACGAATGAAGTTTCAATAAACCCCCGGGAGGAGAGACGTCGGAGTCAATTTCAGGGAGCAATCCCAGGTCACGAGGCAGGTCGACGGGAGAAAGGTAGAGCGAGTGCGCTGTGGCAACGAGGCAATGACTTCGATGTAAAGATTGCTAGCCGCGACAAAAAGCTAGCGACGCCTCGACCGATGAAATAAGGCGAGGCGAGACGATCGAGGGCGACGGAGATAAATAAAAAGTGTCGTCCTGCTTCGTCCTTTTCGCCGGATATCCAGCGCGTTGGTAATGGACCAGGTCAATCTATCCACCGAGAAGAGGGTCGGGGCAGGGAAGGACCAATCGAAGGAAAACTGGACTTCGATAGACAGGCGAGTAAAAGCCATCGTGGAGTTATAAAATACACGAAGTGCTCGTCCTTTGCTCTTTACAAGGGTGCGAAATCATCGCTGCGATTCCACTGTCCAAGAATTGGGTACTTGGAATAGCGCCTTGAAATAATATCGTTCGTTTATTTAACAAATGTGCCGCGATCTAGTCCAAATAAACGTCTACATAAATTTTCATACAGAAGCTAGAGTATAATATAAATACCTGATGAATTTAGCGATGTGGTTTCTAAAGGATGGTCTCGGAAAATGCTCATGAATGAAAGACTGCGATTTTGATCACTTTGACGCGATTAATTTTCGTTCCTAGGTTCATCAACCTCCTAACTTTCGCACAAGTTTCCGACCAAGTATCCGCTTCTCCCCCGAGATCGAGCCAGGCAGGGTTAGAATAACGGACTGGTAGTTGCGGGCTTGAAGAGACTAAAAGGGCTCTGGTTTGGCCGAGAACAGAGGCTGTTCGAAACTTGTCCCTCTTGGATGCGGTTTTCTGTAAGTACGCCGAAAGCCGGGTCACGAACTATGGAAGAAGGGTACTCTAGGAGGATAGAATGATAGAGGGAAGGACGAGTTTAGTATGGGATAGAGAAACGAGCGGATAAATTAGTACCTACTCTGAAACTTGTCAATCAACTTTGCAAATTCTTAACATATAATTATTGCGAGATACGACGCGAGTTTCTTGGGAACACTACTATGTTATTTATCTGCCATTTGCTAACATCTTACTCTCCTCTTGATGTATCTACTACTGCCACGATTACTAATAATTCATAACATAATCAAAACAATTAATGACTCAAATAGTATCGCACTAATATCACAAATATTTCCTGTCCGCTCAGTACATAGCACAAAGCTTTAAAATTACCTTAATCTCTCCGACGATTATTGAGATACAGTTTCACCGTTCCATCGATAATTATCCCATCGTTGGTCGTTTTAATAGCTTTTAGTCCGGTCGATAAAGATACCAGAGCGTTTATCATCGCGGCGTAAGTCGAACGGGGCCGAGAAGTCGCGATTACCATTCAAATTGACGCAATTTTTCGTGTCAGGCTTAAAGCACAGACAGCGGATCGTGGTTTCGTGCCGGCGCGCGTTTTTCAGCCGCTCCCAGTAATCGGCGTAATCCTTTATCCCCGTCGACGTACAAACGCGCCACTTTATCGCGCCGCGGCTCCTCTGGCCGCGCGCTGACTGACCGGAGCAGCGAGCGTTCTAGGCCATCGCGATGCGTGGGTGGCCCCGATCCGACGCTCCAACAACGTATGCCCGGCGTCGAACAGCTCGGAAAAGAGTATTTACGAGGGCGGGTTTAACACTCGAACGCGTTAAATTCCGTTCAATCTACGCCGTTCCGTGGCAGCGAGGGTTATAAAACATTTCCTCGAGATAAGTCGCGTGATTTATCGTCCCGCGGTCAGCCGCGGTGGCGGCGTCTGCTCCGGACGTCGGATGAAACGGCTCTTTCGCCTCGGTCGAGGAAAATTGAAAGGGGGAAATAACGAAGGGAAAGGGCGTGGGTGGGGGTGACCGAGAGATGATTACGGCATTACCGCGATTTTATAGCGCGGGAACGGCAGACGCTCGGCCCCGGCGACATTATCGGTTTTTTGGTGGCCGACGGATTTTAGCTTTACTGCTCGTAAACAGCGACACGGAAAAAAGTTATCGTCCGGTCGCGACTTCTCGTTTTCCCCCTCCGCCCGCCAATGGCGATCTTGCTGGACCGTTTTCCCATAAATCTGACCAGCGAACCCGAAAACTGGGGAAAAAACGGGGCTCGCGGCCGCGAATGGCCACCAAACGTCCGCGCCGCGTGCTCCGTAATTGCGACGGTCTGGTAATAAGACGAATTGGTTTATTACGTTCCGACGCAATCACGACTGCAGCCCGTGCGTTCCCCGGCAGCGGAAAAAATAATTCATTTGCGCCGAAATTAAGAGATTGAATCGTCGCTATCGGGCGCTAACAAACTGTCGGAACGAGTCTCGAGAGTTACAGGACGCTCGAGCGTGGAACGTGGGCGCCGATTGCGTAATTAAGCCGGACCTGGTAATGACGTTTAATCGAGTAAATGTGTAGTGTCGATCACCCCGTACCTCGCGTCGGACTTTTCGATCGCGCTCAAACAGCTTTTCCACCTTTTTACCCTTTTGTTTACGTGAACGAAACACGGTGCGTTTGAAGCGTTCGCGTTACCAGACTAGATTAACTCGGCATTATTTTATAAAGTTAACGTGCTTCCACCCCACCACTGCGAATCAGTTACTCGAAGGGGACAGACGGTCCGTGTTTTTCGTGTTAATATTTTGCGTTTCATGCTGCAATTTTTCGATTGATTAAATGTCCATCGAATCTTTTTAATAGATTCTCCACTGCGAGAAACTGATCGTGAAATAATTATTTCACTGTAATTTCTGTGCGTGAGGATCTTACTTTTGTAATTATGCAAAATATAGGATGCTTCATTATTGCGTTACACTTGCTTTTTCACCTTCAGTAGTATTAAAGATAAGAATCATGTAAGCATGATTTTGAACAACTCTACTATGTGTCTGGTTCGCACAGTCTGATCTCCCTCACGCACAGTACTGACCTACCACACATGAGCCACCTGCACGCTAGACAGTGACGCTGAGTCGGCGTCTTTTTTTTCTACGACTAGACTTCACTAGACGCAACGTGCATAATTCCGAGAAGAAATGTAGGTCAGTGCATTTCCGGGTATTCCAATTATAAATCATAATCTGGTTTCTTAAATACTATATTTCAAAGTTTTATATCTCGGGAATTGTTAAGGATATCAACTTGGGACAAAAGCATGATCAAGTGTACATGTTCGACTATCTCTTGAGCATAACATTTTATGAAATTTGTAATTTTTTCTACCACTGTTTTTTGTCGAAAATGAATACTACATATCAAGTGTTAATCTTTCTCAGAAGTTTTTCTATGTATCCTACACTTGGCTTTATAATTCCGACAAAAACTCGGTAGAACCATTCAAGTGTTAAGTTCCAATAGGTATAAAAAATTGTGTCCTACAAGAACTTCTCGTGGAGGGATCCAAAGGAAAAAAATAAATCAAAACAAAATGAAAGGACCGCCCCATGGGCCCCAGTACGCGGGGAAAATTCTAATAGACGGTAGGACCGCGTTCCAACAGCCCGTACGCGTCTTGTAATTTTAAGTATCGAGCACGTTCTCCTCCTCTTTTGTCGCTGAGACATGGTTCGAGCCGCGAAACCCCTTTGCGACTGGCTGACATCGGTTCACTGAGTTGCAGTCGTGAGTTGAATTCGGAATCGCGGAGCTGGCCAGCGGCCGTTCCACCCCGAAATCGGCACATTAACGATTTATTTCGCGAGTCATGCCGAACGAACTGCGACCGTCCAGCTGCATCGTGAATACAGTCACGCCCCGCCGTTTTCTTCTTCCCCCGTGAACTTTCCCAGCTACGTAATGGTAACGATGCGGTTGGCTCGAATCGATCCTCGACTCTATAGGTGTCGATTTGTCGGTTACATCAATCGTTCTCGAAATTTTCCACGAGTAAAGGTTCCACTCTTCCAAATGTCAAATCATTTTGCTCGTTTTGCCTCGTTCTAATCAGTTCCCTAGTTCGGTGAATACTCTATCCCTCCTGCCATGGCGTTTTAAAATTACATCCTTCCTTCCGCTTTGAGGTTTCCTGGAGGTTCACGTTCCTCGTTCTTCAAAATCTCAAGATCGCTCTTCTTCCCCATATTTCTGTGAAGTGAATTTCTCGAAAGTATAAATATTGTCGCCAATTGAGGTTGATAAATATTGACATGTCAGTTTTACTGAGGTATACCATATGTACTCCCAGACAGAAGAGAAAGTATAAACATCCTGTTTATCGTTCAGCCAAGCCGCGATAAAATGGCGCGTTCGTCAAAACAAGTCGCGTATGCATGCAGCGAGTAAATCAACGCCAGACAAGCGGCAGACTGTAGTAGGTCGTGGACCGTAATAGATCCGGCAACCCGCTCGAATGCAAAATCTACAGCGTATAATAGAGGGAATTCAGGCTTCCCCTCCTTGGCCGTCCGCCTATCGTCGTCCCTGTTCTACTCGCGGCTCGCCGGAACGCCATGCATCGAACCAGCCGCTCCGAACGCGTCTCACTTCCGCGTTTAACCTTCGCCTCCTCTCTTTCGCTCTTCTCGCCTCTTTCTTCCATCACCTAGGCCCCCTCTGCGCCCCCAGCTCACCCGGTTCTGCAACCCTCGTCCAACCTTCCGCTCGCACCTTTTGTTGTAGCGAGAACAAAACGTGTGTAAATTGGCACACCCACCAATAGACCTCGGAGACACCCCGACATGCATGCACACACGTCTTGTCCCGTCTCTTCTTTCCTTCTCTCTCTGCCTCTGTTTTCGCCTCTCCTCCGCCTCGTCTTTTTTCCCTGGTCTACTTAGTCTCCGTTTCCATGCTCCTTCCTCCACCTCGTTCACTTTCCTATGCGACACCGTACGTGTGTGCGTGGCCGAGAGTGCGAACCGGGGTGTGAATTCGTCCCCGTCCCTCCACCCCTCCCGGCCATCGCGTTGCATTCTGCGGAGGCGTGCATAGGGGCACGTTGCTGCAACGCTTCCTCCTCTTCCCCTCCTTGGTGGGCTTTCAGATTGCGACTACCGCAACCTGAGACACCGGGGCTTTGTCGAAATCTTCTGGCCCAGGAATAATTCCTTTGTGAAGAGCGCCTGCTTTTGGGGAGAGTGGAAGTTGATAATTCTCCTGAAGATCGAGATTATTTTGCGAGCTGGCTTCGACGGCAGGAGAATATTAATTATTTCAAGCACTCTTTTTATTGGATCATGAGGACTGTACCAAGTAGTCTGCTTTTAAGACAGCTGCTGCCTCGTATAAAATTCCAGGGTAATTGAATGTGTACCATACATGCTCACGAGCACTGAAGCTTTCTTTCTAGGCTAAATGTTCTCATCTTTCTCAAGATTTGCCACTTGTCTCTATCTCTCTTCGTCAGCGAACCCTTCAGCGTCAACGAAGACGTCGTGGATGGAAAGAATAGCGAAAGCCCGAACGTTCGCCCTAGGTCCTACCGAGTCGTGTCCAATTGTTTTGAGTGGTTTCAATTATGCAAATCAGATGGCAAGCCGCCGAATTACGGTCCAAAGATATACTCGGATCTTCTGGATTTTTCTTTGGAATATAAGGATTTTCTGGCTTCGTCTACTACCTTTAAAAAATCACCATAGTTTTTTCTATCATGATCAACGCGCGCGGATAAATTTTTTTAATTCTGCAAAACTTCGTTAAGCAAGTTTGCATACAAATATACAAGAATCGTTTTATAAACAAAAGTGGTATTTTAATAAAAGAGTCTTTCAATCAAATTTACTTCCAGAGAAATATTGTGCGAGGGTGTTTAATATTCGTTCGAAAACTTTTGCTTCTGTATACAGCTCGTTCATTATCTTGAATATTCCATACTGCACCATATTAAGAGCGTAACTTTCGAAGAAACCTTCGTCCATAAACGTTAAAACGTATCCCCCATTATGCAAAGGGATAAAAATTTATTGAAAATATATTTTGAAGTTTTATCGGCCTGACTAAATTAAAGTTTGCTCTCGTTTTCGCGAGAAGAGACGGGGTTGAAATGAAATACACTTTGGTCTCATATCATTCCAATATTTATGCACGTGACCGCATCGGTTATTTTTGGAAGTAGCCGCGAGGGGTACGTTTGAAAACCGTATCCCTCGTTGAAAAAAAAAAAAAACATTCATTACCGTGGATATTGATACATGACCGTGAAAAGACAAATATTTACCGCGCGTTTTCGCTGCTTTGTTGTGGATTCATTTTTTTCGCGTTCAATGAGTCGAATCCCCTCGATGGAGTAGGCACAGAGTTATTTCCGTTCGGGAAATGTTGATATTTAGCAGCGAATATGGGGGCAAATATTTGCACTGATATTTAGAGATGAAATTTAGAAATATCTATATTGATTAATACCATCAAACATTCATCTCATGTGACATGTCAAAATTTGTGAAATATTTATTTCTCGATGTTTTTATGTCATTATTCCGTTGCATGAAATTCAAGAAGAGTTTGTATACATGGGTATATTCAGTTTTATAATGAGAGAAAATGTTGAGCTTGCATTTTGAAACTGCACTGTAGTATTTGCTAAAAGCTTACAAAGAGAGAAGTCGCGAAATCGCGCAACATCCTTGCTCACCTAACAAATTTTTCCACATCGTTCTAAAGCGGGAAGCATAACTCGTTTCTCCTTCCAGAGTCGCTTTATATTATTACGTATCGCGTTCATTATTTGGTGCACTCTAATTGCGATTCATTTCACAGTAAGTACACATGCAGCAACGTACCGAAGGATGCCAAGAAAATTTCGCATTACCATCGTGGAAGGTTATTGGTCGAGGATATCGTTATCAGTGCAGGCGTTTCTATGCAGCTCGTTAAAATATATAGCTAATTTCGCGGAGGCGTTCACGGCGATATCGCGGCGAAATCACCGGCGGCCCTCTATTACACGAGCGTTCCCGAAACTTCGTAAATTTCGCATTACTCGTGCCTCTTTAAGGAAAGTTCGGAAATCACTTGAAAGACTCGGTCGCGCCCCCAAGTCGAAGTTTAAATTATTTGCCCCGCGGAACCACGTAGACACTTCGCGGAGGCGATGAATTCATAAAAATTTCACCGTGAATACGGTTTAATCGATTCGAACGCAGAAATTTTTATGAGCCCCTCTCGGTCATTCCCAAGAATCGCCGCGACCGCGACGTTTCTTACACTCTAGGTCTCCTTAGCAAGTTCTTTTCAATCTTTCGGCGACACGAAACGAATTAGTTTCGCGGCGGACTATTTACAAGGACAAAACAAGGTTCGTTTTCGCGTGAATTTACCGCTCCACCATCCAATCGCGGAAATGATTCCTCGTAAGTGGATAATGAAGAATCGTTAAACTGGTTTCGCCGCGTCGTCACGCGGATGGACAGCGGTAAACGTCGATTGTAAATAACGCTTTGCTGAAATTCGAAACGGCCGGTGGATCGTGGCCCTCGTTAATAAGGGGAACGGGTTGTCGGCCACGTAATACTTTCTCGTGATCTCCGGTGAGCATCGTAAAAGCTAAATCCCATCGTCCGAACTTCGCTTCTCTGGAGGGCAGAGGGAAGATCGACATGGAAGCGGAGAAAAATGAAGAGAAGGGAGATTAACGGGGGAACAAACGCTACTCGAAGCGGCAGAATCGATTCGGATGGAGCAGGTTCGATAAACGGGATAAATAGCGCAAAAAAGGGTGAGAGGCTTTTATACGTGACGTACCCTGGCTCCGAATGTTTACCGATACCGCGATGAATTCATTGTCCAGCGAATTGTATTATTCTTTCAGCGTTACAAAATGAAGGTATTAATTTATATCCTGGGCCAGCGCGACAGCATCACGATATCGATGGAAATTATTTAAAATTGCTGTCCAGTTTGTTTAACGGTCTCCTGGTGCCTGGTAGCGGGCAGAATAACCTCGGGCCTGCCATGCAAATTCACGAGACTTGGCGCGTAACGCTTTGAGCAAATGAAATTTGCCGAAGTACCGGAAAATGACACTCGGGCGGACCCTTTTCGAAACGCACCGCACGCTATCCACACCCTGATTTCGTCGTTCGGCCTTCCTCCTCGCTAACGAGCCGTAGATTCGCCTTTATTCTCTTGAGTCACGAATTACGAGAGGGCCTGGACGAAATTAACCCTCCCTAAGGGGGAGAAGCCTTGCATACGCATACGAGCTCATGAGATACGTCTGGATGCGTACAACTACAAAACGCGTTTCCCTCCCCCGTGAAAATTCTCCGCGTACCTTCCGCCCACGAAAATAAAGATTTCCTAATGAAAACTGTAATTTAACCCGTTTAACGGTGGACGACTTTCACGGAGCACAGGCGAAAATTGCCAGGGGTTTCCGTGGGCAGCTGGTGAGCGAGGAAAAAAATTCTATTTCGACGAATTTTCACATGGTCTTTATTAAATTGTTGCATAATATTCGTAACATGTCAGAGATTATGTTTGCTGTAAATGAAGAAGCTGAAACCGAGCTTTCGAAATTTGATGGGGGAGAAAGGGACGAGAGCACGGTACGCTTGCTGAATTTTTTGTATTAATAAGGGTTTCATGCCTTTTAAGAGTTCACTGAGTGAGGTATGTTCATGTAGCGGGTATTTAAAATATAATTATCCGATGAAGTAATTTGCAATGTTTATATTGAATGAAATTAAAACTCAATATAATCAGAATATGTATGTTTCACAACATGGGTAGTAAAGTGAAATACATTGGAAACCTATTTGAAAATTATTAATTAGAACAATACCAATTATTGTAAACTCGCATCCGTACCATAATGTACTAGTTAATTATGAAAACATTTCATAAATTATGCTTTACCCTGGACGGATATTGACTCGAAAATGTTTTGTTGAGGCGTTGAATGCAGTTGTTGCAAATATTGAAATTAGTTTCATTTAGAGTTATTATATTTAGCAGCGATGCAGTCTAAAGGAAAATTAATATGTAAACTCATATTCGCTAATAAATGAAACGTATGTCATCGTTCAAAGTGTAGTACCAAATTTAAAAGCTCCCCTGACATATCGATCCAACCCAGAATCCAGAAAGCAAACCACAGTATCGCTAGCAAATATCAATAGCTGGAACGCCCACGCAAGGAGGAAGCAAAAGACAAGCAGCGTAGAGAAAGAACAAACAACAAATGGACGCAGAAATCAATTCCACGGTCGCGGAGGCAGAAGGGAAAGGTCGGCCGTGTCAAAGAACTCTCAATAATTACAGGTCGGCCGTGCAGAGAGGAACTCGTTCCCTTTTCTCTGGGGCTAACCCCGGATGATCAACGAGCGAAGCGCGATCGCTTCTGGAACGCCACCCTCGTCCATCGATATAATATACGCGCGCGAGTCGCTAGGCGCGGCGCGGTGTGGCGCGCGACGCACGGGTCACGCACACACGCCCCGCGCGAAGAACAATTGACGCACGCATGCATTTCTGTTTTGTCGGGGTACGCCGCTGCGCCGCCCTTCGCCAGCACCTCGCACAGCCCCGGTGTTTCAACCCCTCCCCAGCCCAGCCAGCAGGTCGTTTCTCCCTTCCCACGTTGGCAGCGTTGTGCTCGTCGTCGACGTCGTCGTCCTCTCGTTTCGCACGGTCCCGCACTCTTTCACACCCTCCAGATATTCTCCTCCGCGTGTGCACATATGCTTCTCTCCCGGTGCACTCTCGTCGCACTCTCGTCGCAGTCGCTCCCTTTCGCCGCCACGCCGGTCCAACCGCCGCTGGAACCAACCCCTGCGACGCGCACCGCGTGTGGGTGTGCTGCACGCATACGTGCCAGTCGTTTTCGATGAATAGGTACGCGCTCGTACCGTTCGTTCGACGATGACGGCGACGTAGGCGGCGGCGTCGCCGACGATGACTGCAGGCCGTCGAGGAGTTCAGGGTTCGGTGACCCCGTAACGACCGCGCGAATTAAGATCTTGCTTTTCACTCTCACCGGTGCCGCCTGTTAATACGTAAGAACGTCGGTGCAGCCCGCTTCCACGGGACTATTAGTTCGACGGACGCGTTTCGCTTCGATGCCCGTTGAAATTCAATCCGACAGGGATCGAGCGCGAACCGGATGCTCCCTCGAAAACTTCCAGTAATGGCTCCGTTATTGGCAAACAATGTAACGCTCGCTGCGTGTAATTTAATGGACGAGCTGGGGGTGAGCCGTGCGTGTTCCTTGACGAGGGGTAATATGGATTCTCCTTCAAGAGTAGCCTACGGAAGTACGCTTCCAATTTTCAGTGTGCTGCTTCGGTCTTGTCTGAAAATGCTGCTCGAAAGGGCTTTCGACTGAGCGTTGGTGTACGCCAGGGAGACGAAATTAAACGCGGTATTTTTACAATAAACGGTAGCAGTATTTGGTTCATTTAATTTACGCAAAAAGTACGTGTGACTCGATAAATGATGATAAATAACGGAATCAAACAAAACCTGTTTGTCGTGTTGATGAGTTCACTCAATTTTGAAAAACTGAATCCGATGTTTATTAGCGGACCCCATATTTTTATGCGCGATTTACGGGGAAAATAACAAGCTTGTTATAAACCCCCCTTATTGTTACCACCTGTACGATCGATTCAACTGAAATACTGCAGATTTTTATGCACTCCCTAGGCAATATTCATCAACAAACGTTATTACCACTGGGGTGCGTTTCCATGAAGCCTATTTCGTCAGTAATTGTGAAATTTTGAATTCAATCAGTATCATGTATTCCTATCTATAGTGATATTTCTATTATTACAAATCCAGGTTCAGCCTTTCCAATACCGGTTGGGAATATTGGATGAAATGGTGGAGTTTTTTTTACACGAAACATTGTATTTATTGAACAAATATCGTGTTCGATTACAAAAAGTGAAGCATGAAATAGAACCATAATAGCTAGCCATTCGAAGACCGTCATTTTTCCACGTTACAGAATTCTCTTTAATATTGGACCATCAAATTATTATATTTACAGACGATAAAATATGTCCGTGTTGATAAACGGATTAAAATGTATTAGTTATGTAGAAAAATTCCGTCGTGAAATCATTGAAAACAGGCTTTACAACACAATATCATATCAAGCAAAATTATCAAAGGATTTCATGCAATTCTAATAGAAACACCACTCCTATTTCCATTTTCGAAATCGAGTCATGAATATCAAATAACAAATAACTTTCAACTGTAGCATCGCAGAATATACGTACGCGAATGTAATTGAACAAAGTTCAGGGCCAGGTCGAGCGCATCGCAAGGGGACGAAGGGCATTGTTGGGAGAGGAAGCAAGGCTGTACCTCCCCCAGTCGGGATTTGTTTTCCCATCGAAATTATGCGGAACTAGTTTCTGAGGGTAGTTTCCAATTTGCGCCGCTTCCGACGGAATCGAATCCCGATTAATCTCGCTGGGCGCAGGTACAATATGCGTCGAGAAGGCTATCGCCCAGAAATAGTGACTCTGCTGTGACTAATCTAAAGCGATTTAATCGGAAAGAAATGTGAATACCTGGTTTGGCTCGTGGCGTTGATTGGGTAAAACACATTTATTGGATCTGCCAGAACCACCTCTGTGTTGCCTTCGCGCCTGAACTCTTCATCTCCAACTACCTCTTCCTCTCCCGTTCTCCCTATAAATGAAACTCCTTTAATCGCCAAAAATAGATCACGCCCAAATAAAAGATAACTTCAACCAATCGACGGTCTATTGCATGATTCGTTGAAGATACCCAAATTGAAAATATTCCAGCTTCATACACGTTAATAGACGTTTCGATTAATTAAAGGAGGGAACAATTTCCCAGGTGGTTTTCAGTGAGTCAAATTCCAACTTTCCAATTGGGTCACGTAATAATGTCTCGATCGACTATTTGCAATCCTCAAGATATCAACCCTCTCAGTTAAAAATTCCACCTCAGTAGTCATCGCTGGTATCACCAGAGAGAAGGTATAATTAAAAATTATTGGCAGCATGCGCAGAAGATCGAAAGCAATTCGAAAGTTACTGATCGACTTTTCCAAACAGAGTTACGATGACAGTCAGTCGCAGCGGCGGGAACACTGACGGCGGGTGCCGCGGGAATTCGAATTCATTAAAATTACAGCATCGTTAGCAGCGGGAGGGCCGTTAATGTCGCCCAGGTCGATGATGTTTCCCATGGAGCCGGGGGATCGTTAATTAAAAATAATGACACGCGCGCGGTTCGACGCACGAGAACGGTAACAATGTGGCTTCAAGATGCGCGCCACTGTCTGCGAAATTATTTCGCGGCAAAGGGAGAGACTTAGTTGATCCACGTAACCCACGTGGTAGCGCGAGATAGGCGGCATCCATTCGCCACGTGAGAACGACGCCGTGGCTCGAGGGACGGCAGGACGAACGGGGAAAGAGATCGAGTTGAACGGAGGGCGCAATTCTGCTCATTAAAACTCCGGTAATTAACGGGGATGTGGCTCCGCGCGATCTGGCACCCCACATGCTCGTTCATTCGTCTCTTTGGAGGCAAGGGGGTCGCTGTTGGAAACGGTCAAGGGTTAAGGCGATGAGCGGGGGATAACTCCGAAAGAGGGCGAGAAAGTGGAACGGGACTTTCGTCGAGAGAAGGGAAGTCAAAAATCGTCCACTTTTGCATCGCGGACCCGAGAGTGAAACGGGATCAAGAGACCCTCTATTCTTCAAGTATTCTGGTAATATGATTTTGAAATACTGGAGTATTTCGAACCCTCCTGTGAATGATTTTATTTCGCAATTATCAAGTATTCAATTTGTATATAATAGACCATGCAGGGATGTATCGATAATTGCACGATCCCCTTTTTCTTCCTTCGTATTCCAGCTACCACTCTTCTCGTTACTGAATAACAGGGATCACTGTCATTTCGCGCGTCAAATATCTATGGCGAACGCGTCATTTAATTGACCGCTATTTAATAAACGTTATTGGATTATCAGATCGATTTCTGCCTGATTATTTATTAAATGGATAATGCGCTTATTAAATGTCGATCACGCAATAGTCACGAGGAGCTGTAACGCGCGCTGGAACACGTTCAACCTCAATAACGTCATTTGGTAACGAGTTACTTATTAAAAACGGCCATCGACATATTCTACGTAATCTCATTAAACGGTGATTAACATTTCGAAGGGTCGTTGACTATTCGAACGGTGAGATTCGCTCGGCATCGAATGGATTTCAGTCGAGGATAAAATAAAATTTCCCATCCGCGCATCGTTACGATTAAAATCGAGAGGGCAACTATAATTTCACGGAGGGAGCTGCTTGACAGGGGTCTCCTATAATCATCCAAGAATTCAGCGACAAACCGGACCCACCGTTTCTGAGAATACCGAACGCCCGAGGACTTCCTTCTTGGTTTCGTTACGGTACATGCGATGTTTGTTCGATTACGTACTAATTACCGTCGATTACGAAGGCGTAACCAGGCTCCCAGCAACGAAACCGGTTAATGCGGGGGTCTAATTAAAAGAGAGGGCGAGCCGATGATGAAGCAATAATTAACACGGTGATGAAGCAATAAACCGCCATCGAGCGGGCCCTCCAATCTCCAAGTTGCAGGCTTTTCCGTGCCGCTCCCCATCCACCCTTCCGACTTCGCCTTATAATTTGACGGACCAGAAGGGCTGCGTCTCGAAAGAAGCGATTCGCCGTCAAGAACAGATCCAACCCCTGGATTATTAATCGCCCTTGGCTTCCCGACTGGTGTAACGTTCGATACGACCTCTTACGAGCCGCGATGCAAAACGAACGCGATCGCACGACCCGAGTGCAACTACCTTCTCTGGTTTCCTTCTTTTTGCTCGACCATCGCTGCTGCTCGACTCGTTCGAACGGCAATCCTTTATAACCCGTCCTACGGGTGGACGCGAAGGAAAAGAGTCGCGGATGCGGTATCTATTAATCGACATGCAGGCTTTCCTTTAATTAGCGATCGTACGCCAGATAGATGATGCGCGTGGCATCTTTTCCTTCTTGGTTTCCTCGTCGACTTAGAATCGCACGACACAGAAACAAGGGGCAGAAGGGGACGAGAGGGAATGACGATCCGTGTTATCTAGCCGCCGAACGGCGGAAAATTAAAACCGTTTCAGCCGTGTCTGAAGCGAAACCATCAATTTCGCGGCTCGCAATTAACGCGTAACTAGTGGGAAACGCGTTTGCGGTAGGAATAAGTAAAGAGACCGGCGCCGGAATGCTGTGGCTAGTTACATACCGGTTCAGTCATCCTTGCAAGTCGCTCGGGTCTGCTTAATATGTTTTTTAGCGCGTCAATGGATCGGTTATTACCGTGGCATTTAGTACTTCTACCTGTCTAGTTTCTCTCATCTTCGAGTCGACCCATTTAAAACCAGTCTATACCTTTACTGTAATTCCTAGATAGAGTGTTCCGTTATAGATAAACAGGTACTTAAGTCTGAGCTAAGTTTATGAGATAATTAAAAAGTCGAAGAAAATGCGAAGTAACCATGTTTTGAGATATGGATAATCCTGTCAGTCCCATTAACGTATTTAAGACTACATGCTAAAGACTTCTTTTCAGATAGTTGAAAAGAGTATAGCAATTGATAAAATCAATTTTCATTTCCCCTTGTACCTACCTATATCTATACTAATCATAAGTTATACCTTTTCGTGAGCACTCACGGAATTGAAATCGCCTTTACGCTGAACGAATTCCATCGTCATGGAGAGAAACTGCGAATTATCGAGCGCCGAAGGTTTCTTGTGCGCGATGAAACGTTTCCGTTTCGTCTGGAAAATACAAGGCGAAGGATATCACAGGATAACGTTCCATCGCGAAATAGGGGCTAGTAGCTACAGCTGTTACAGCCCTCTCAATTATTTGTATTAGCTTAGCTAACCGGTTGTTTCTTTTCTGTTTTCAGGTAAGTGGTTGGCTCTTAACCCCTTCCAGAGGCGGCCGTCTCGACACTGCGTGCTATCACGATGCCCCAACCCCGCAGGTTTACCCCATCACCCTCGCCGTCCTTTTTCGAACGTTCGTACATCCCCCTCCCTCTCGACTTCTTCCTTCGCCATTTCCCTCGCTTTTCTCGACCGCCTGTTTCCCGTTGCAACCACCCTCCCCTCTGAAAGTCTGGCCATAGTCGACCGGTAAGTTTACCTTTCAATTAATCGACCGCCATACCGAGGCCAGGCTAACTGCCAACTATCCGGCCATTATCCACTAGAAGAGTAATTGGGATTGGAAGTCTACTGATGGGAAGGGTAGACCTTACGCCGCGTACACTTAATCGTGAATGTACGGGGTGAGCCGAAATAAGAATTACATTTAAACGAAGGGTCTTTTCGTGGTTCAAAGCGAGTTAGAACCAAGAAGAAACCTTTCTTCGTAACAGGAGTTGTGTTTGAGAAAAATCACTCTGGAAATTAAATATACTGAAGTACGTTAACCAAAGATTGGTATTATCAAACTTTTAGCCCACCCTGTAGAATCAAAAGGCAGAGCGTGCGTACACGCGATATTCTCGCCGCGTTTTCGTTCCTCTGGTTTGCGTTTCAACCCTCCTTCAACTCCCTACGTAGCTCGGTCTCGGCCTCGCACCCTTCCAGGGTCCCCGTCTTTTCGTGGCTTTATTTTTTCAAGCTGGAGGGTCCGTCTGGGCAACAATGCTGTCAGCGTAACGAAGTTAACGGTGTTAACGAGGTTAATGAGTATAGCATAACGTTACGCGATTAAAGCACCGACCTGGGCAGTTTTTAGTTGGGAGTTCATTAAAGAGGGGATGAACGTTGGAACGTTATCAAGTTCGTCCGACGGCGTCCAAAAAATTCTTCTTCAGCTGGTGAGCTTCTACCAGAAATATTAATTAGTTTGCTGTTTAACATTAAATAAGGGAGGGAATACGCGTTGTGTACAATAAAAATACAGTGGGTTGTGACGTCGGGGGAATTGTGGAGAGGTAGGAACGTCAAAGACTCGTTTTGGAGTTGCCTCACGTTTGTCCGTGCCGATTAGGATGCATCGTGCAGTGGAATGTGGACGGTTTTAATCAGACTTTACTTTGGTGCTACAACGGCGTTTGCGATGGGTTGCAACGAGTGCAGTATCCGTTTTTTAGGTCGAACTTGGTGCATACTAATTTTTTTGACTCGTTGGTTAAGCTTGGAGAGAATTCTTCTTCTGGGTCCGTTTTTTATTCAGGGCTTTATGAAGTCCCTTGTGTATCAAATGCTTTCGCCACTGAAAAGTCCACTGTTACACGTGGCTTTAATAGAGTAACTGCTGAAACAATACTAATGTTCTCCAAAACGTCATTCGCCATCGGCTGCTCCAATTTGTCGATGTAAAACGCAGATTGCATTTGTATGAAGTACCAACAACGCGGCAGATTTGCTATCATTACGCTACTATCGTTGAAAATGACAATGTCATTAGTAATCAAGCTACTACGTTATTGTCCAAATACAAATAATTATTGATTCCCATTTGCTATCCCCTGTCTAGGGTATCTACCATCACTTTTCTGTCTTCCTCTCGCTCTTCTTTGTCTCTCCAACGCGAATTCATTTGGCCCACTCCATCAGCGGACTATGGTTGATCGTTAAAAGGCCCTAGAGCTAGTTTATTAACTAACCTGTCTAATTATACATAATTATATTACTCCAGAGTCAACGAAACGTTCGCTGAACGTGCCCGTTACGGAGGTATTATCGAATGGCTAAGTAGATTGGTAAATAAACAGTGAGGGAATTAATGACCGTGCGTGTATGATGCACTTTGCATACATTATTCCGCAGCATTTTGCGCTGAGATTAGGAGATTTTGAAGTCCGATTTCACAGAGGATTTAAAATTGCATTGAACAACTTTAAAATTACCTTGTAAAATATCTTCGGATATCGTAACTTTAAAATTGTACAGAATTTTAAACATCGAAATGCATATTTCCGCGTTAAAAGTTTTGATGCATGCATATCGAATTCTCTTGAAGAAGGAACTCATTGGAAACTCTATTTTCCGCGGAAAACAAAATTTCTCGTTAATTAGGCCAAGCCAATTACGCTCATAATTACCAACCAGTTAGCTGCGCTTCCATCGATGCTATCGGCGTGGTTAGTAACTAATAATCGATATCGAGGAACTCGATAAACACGAGTTTTAGGACTAGTTACCAAAAGCCATAAACGTTAAGGCTCTTCTTTTCTTCCTCCTCGTCGCTAATTCGGGCTCGAGGAAACAACAAATCGCAGAAAATGGGTTCTTCCAGAACGCAAGCCTCCAGAAGAATGAGTCATTAATCTCCCTTTGATTTCTTCGACGACTTTCAGCGAAATTCGCAATTACCTTCACTCCCTTCTTTCGTTTTACTTTCTCCCGACCCTTTACACGCTTCTGATTCGTCCTCGGTTCAGGGACCTCCGCCCTTGGGGGGAGAAAGGGGCCCCCGCATAGGGTAAGCAGCGGCACCGAGACAAACTCGACCCCGTGAATGCAGAAGGTCGAGGTAGGAGGAGTCTGGCGGCCTTCATTATTATCATAATCTTATTCAGGAAAGAAAATCAGTCGCGTGTCCCGCGAACTCTGGCAAAGTAGAGACACAATGGGGATCGCTTCTCTATTGTGCATCCACCCCTTCGTTCTTCCGCATTCTTTTCAGCCACCGACCTGTCCGCCCATTATTCGTAACCAGACACTGTCAAATTATTTTATCGGTGCCTCCGCCGACACCGATAAAGCGTTCAACGATTGATCTCTTCAATTTCGGTCGAGCGGCCGCTTGTGCCGCATTGTTCCCCGAGTGTTCGAATTATTTCTCGTGGAAGTTTTGGTGACGGGCGTAAATTTAACCTCGTTGTGGTATTATCGTGCTATCTTTTTGGTGAATGGGTAATCCTTCCTCTCGTCAATTCTACTGTCTATGAACTTCCTTTCGATAGGGAAATAATTCAATCTTTCGATATACGACTGAGTGATCTGTTCAGAAGTTACTCGATAATTGATGAGACATAATAATAGCGACGAAGGAACTGTTTAAGTGGATCAATAAATTGTGGCAAGTGCAAGGCAGCGAAGTAAACGGATCCCCAGGCGAGTTTCACGACTAAAATGCAAATATGATCGAAGACGACGCCGGCTGCTAAAAAGCTGAAGAAGCAGGCTCGACTACACTCGAGACTCCACGTCAGTTCCTCGTTTTTCTACCCTGTCTGTCTTTCTTCCTCCTCAGTAAACACACGTTTGCTCCGTCTCCTTTCGATCCTCCCTATCCCCGAAGAATCCCTTCGCCGCTTCTTTCGCTCGTCCTCCTGGATTCCGCCTAAGCTGGCTGCCCGAGGCATTTACCGCCACTTGATTTCAACCCGATTTACCTTTCCACGCAACCATCCTCCTCCATGGGCCTCCGGATATTTGCTTGGCTCGCTCACTCGAATTTCCCTTCCGATCACCTGCGAACTTTACCTTCCTAAACGACATAAGGAGCGATTTAAGCCCGTCTCCTTCAACCACTGCTACATATGATTTTTCCTTTACTTTTAATACTCTTTCTGCTTAGAATTCTTGATAAAAATAGCAGTAGATAAATTTTAGATACACTCAGCTGTCAGTCCTCTTCATCCATATCTGCCAGCGCTTTGCATCCTTAAATTCCTGAACTACATTTCACATCATCTCATATTTCTTGCCAACTCACGCTGCAGTACAAGTAGTAATATGGATCCAGCGGTGAATGGCTCGCGAAGGTTCTTCTTTCATCCCTGAGGATATCGTCCAGTCTGATGTATCGGAGGAACGTAGCCTTGGAGGAAATCCTTAACGTGGAATCCATCCGACGGGCTTCCCTTCCCCAGCTCCGGCAGTCGGCTATCGTGACGAGACGGACAGGTGGGTGGACGTCAGTATAACCAGGCGTGAAGGGAGATTCTTGAGGCTTAACGTATCCGCGTAATCCTTTCATCCCTTTTCCCATTGCTGCCCTCGGACGTTTTCTACGTCGCCTCTTGTCCGGGAGCAGTTCCAAGGCTGTTATCCGATTCAACTGGTTCACTAAAGGCCAGCGGAGTAATATACTGGCTCTCTGCCCCGGTGAAATCGATCTAATGAAGCGACGATTGAATACTGCGGCGTTCCGAGCGGTTTCCTTCGTCAATTTTTAAGCGCGGTGATCGATAGAGAGCGACGCTGTCACAGGAAGCTTTCGATCGACTCATTATTGATCGTATATCGATGCATTTATCTTTCACGCGCGTTTCAAAACTGTTGACATTGCGCCCGGAGTGGTGCGTCGACCTTTCACGCGTGCACGTTGCACTGAATAATGCAACAGCTGAGTCTCGAGCATCGAGGATTCATAGGTGACCCAGATTTTTGCTATTTTTCACACTGCTGGGATGAAATATTTCCTCTGTGCTTAGAATGAGGATACATCAGCTTCGATCATACTTTTCACTTGTTCGTTTTTTATTTCCTGCTATATTAAGTGTCCTCTTTCATCTTATCGACATCGTTCTCACATTAAATAGACGTTATACGACTGTTCATTGTCATTGTGGCGAACCACGTAATCCAATTCCAACGTCCAAAATTGGATGCTATCTTCTTCATTAAACGTATCACACTAACCCGTTACATCAATTCTACCTTCCACATCTTCCGCAGCCATTATCTATGACGAACGACCACTAAAATCTCGCCGATACTATTGACCACTGCAACTCACACATCAACTACAACGGAAAATCAGGTTGACCAGAGCTGACTGGAAATCTTGGGAAATCGATTCCACCCGGTGCAATGGTTTGATTGCACTTCCATTGGTCGACGAAACCGAAGTCGAGTCGGAATGCAACGCCGCTCCTTAATTCGTTGACGTAGCCCCGCGTCTATCTATCAAGGAGTCTCATTCGACGTTACGACAACGTACACGAATGCTCATCTATTATGTCATTAACGGTGTCACTGCAGTCACTCCAAAAACAGTCGACACCACGACGGAGCAGTGCATTTAATGCGTCCTGGTGTATTTGCTGCAAGGGACGACTCCATGTAAATGGCCAAGCTGTTGTGGGTCTGATCAGTGCGCGGATTGATTAATGTCGACTTGTGATATGCACTCACGCGAACATCAACAGTAAGTTAGCTACTGATTCCTATTTTCTTCAATTTTACCATCGCGTTTTGAAGAAAATTTTTCTCTAAGCTGCTTTGATTTGTACATAATGAATCAGAAATCACGTAAATGTTAGATACATCAAAATTTGAAGTGCAAGGTTTGTTAAAATGCCAGGGCAATGCGATTAGAATTTAGATAAGCCTGCTATAGCCATTGACTTCTTTCGCTGTGCTTTCTAGCGACCTGAATACCAACTTTTTTGTACGTCACGAACTTGTCTTGCAATGAACATTGCACAGTAGGTTCTATTAAGTCGCAGATTCGATTAGTCCAGATATGAGATTCTTTGTCCATTGAATAGCGAATAAATTTATAGAACATAAAAGAGAATTTTACTGCCTGGGAAGTAGAACTATTGCCAATGGTGGACTGAAAAAGATGTGTGGAATCAACGTGTGACGCCCACGGTTTTGCAAGCAGCTGCTGCCCCCATTCGCATCAAGCAGATCGGGTGCATTGACTCTTGAACATTTATTATATCTAATTTGCTGAATAACTCACGACCAGAATTGGGAGTGCAGTTGACAGGGGCGAGTGTTAAAGGAGGTTCGCCAAGCTCCCCAGTCATGGGAGCCTTTATGGACAGACTGAAAACCTTGCTCGATTCGCTACGGGTGGCATACGCATTGCACTCGAAATTCGCGCCACAGTTCGACGGTCCACTTGTCTCGGAATAACAATTCACTTCCCCTTGATAATAACACGACGTGCTGCGCTATATGCTGTCGTTTCCTTTGCGACACGCCCTGATCTCTGGCGAACGATTACGCAACGGTAGCTCAAATTGCAATGGGAAACAAAAGAAGAGGAAGTCAAGGAATTAGTAACGATGAGTTGTTCGAAATAATTTTAGCATTCTCAGGGATACTAGCTGAACTTTTATGGAATTGTGATTTAAAAAATCTAATCTACAGTTATCAAAAGCTATTCAAACAGTGGCCAGATCTCTGGGTGATCCTCAAAGCATCTCGTTTAATGTACTTTCTCACGCTATCTTCCTCTTCACGAACCAAAGGATACGCGTGTCAGATACCGGAGACTTGTTACACGAGAATTTAATCGACGGTTATCGGTTGATCGCCAATATCACGATCTCGAGGTGAAAGTCGAGCGTTCCGTTCAGCTGTGCTGTTTATCGGACCCGCGAAACTCGTGCGCCTCCCTTCCAACAGACAATGCGAGCGTTCCATTCACGCAAGTCACTCGATTCCACGTGAAAAGCCGGGGAGGGCTCGTAAATGTCTTCATTAAGCCGTCACTTTGCAATCAAGTTGTCTGCTCTGTAATTAAGATAAGCGTTGATACCCTAGATGTTTGCTGAGCGTTATTAACTACAGAAGGAGAGTCCATCAGCGAGATGCCACACTTCGCGTCTCATAAATTTATTCAGAGGGAGCAGAACCTAGTCATTGCCAACGACGGTTTGGATAATGTGCTGGCATCTCGATGAAAGTAGAAGAATTCGACTGTTTAATAGTACCGAATGATCCTAACTCTCTATTATTACGGTACCTAAAAAGGTTTAAAAAGAAGAAGGTACCCCAAAACACTCGCCAGCACCTTGCAATTAACCAACTACCAAGAAAAATCAAGATAGCGTCCGCTTAGTATGTGTCACGACTCGCCTTTATCGAGCACGTACATTTAAAGGACCAGTTTCGCAGGTTCTGAGGACTAGGAAGTCGGTATTCACCGCGTACCCCGTCACGCCATCGAATTAATATCACTATTTTTATCTGAGACACGACTTGATCCTTGAGGCAGAGCGACGACGTTATCGTCCTCGTCATTTCGATTTCAGTTATCATTACGCGATCATTACGGTTGCCTTGCTGTTTGTCACGCGAGTGGACTCGTTATTTTTCAGTGGCTGCTAACGCAGATTCCATCCTGTCGTTCGAAGCTCTCGGATTACCCTGGATCCTGTTTCTGCTGGAGATTGAGCCGCTGACGCGGTCGTTCGTTCGTCCTTAATAAGGCGGGAAACGGCGGGTTAACCGGAGACGCGGATACAGGCTGGAATGCATCGGGCTGATTCGTTGTCGTCGCGCGACGATGCGTCGGGGTGAACGATGCGTCTGCTCTCCCTCGCAGAGATACGATGCCCACGGGCTTGTCTCGTTCTCGCACAAGATACGAGATCGTTTTAGCTTGTCCTCTCGTGGAAGATATGCCGCCACTGTTTCGGGAAGATTTGTTTTTTACCGTGACTACTTTATGTTGCCACTTCGTATATGGGACGCATAAGATGGAAGTGGATTGCTGAGGTATTAAACCAGCGTGAAAGAAATTCGAAGTGCAGAGCAAAAGAAAATATATTCTGCTGTAATAAATTGGATTCATTTATCGATTATCAAGTATCCCTAGAATTCTGCTATCGAAAATAGCAGTATTAGTTATAAACGAGTAAAATATTTCGTTCGCGTTTGGATCGTTGCAATTAATTGAAACATCATTTCGTACGGACGAAAGGATATCCGGCGCATCGACAGCCAATTAATTATTTTCCCAAAACAACCACGATCCGCCTTCAATTTTCGCAATTAGCGGAGGGTATCGTTTCGTCCCGGTAAAATCGATACGAGTGATCGTAGGATTTGCGCTGATCAGCTCGCGTTCTTCCCCCTTCCGCGGATGAAGTCACGCCGTACTTTTACCTTTCCGACACGCGTCTCCGTAATTTATGCATTGAATTTCGAATCGCGCGGAGCTCCTTCGATGAAATCCACCCGCCGCCTCGACAGGTCGTTAGACCGCGCGGCTAACAAGCTCCGGGAAAATGTTTTATCCGCTCGGCGCGTTGTACCTGCAGGCGCCAGCCTCGTCGAACTTCTACGCGAAACGATCGACTCTTCTTTTTACGACAATTCTGGAACTTTCAACGACAGCCGAACGACTCGAGAGGGGACGCCGGATGTAATAATGATTTCCGAAATTGATGGAATTGGTGCAGCTGACCACTTTCAGGTCGCCTTACTGGGAGTTCTTACGTCTCGATCAGGAGCTTAATTTAACAAAAATTTCACTCGTTGAATATCTCTAGGATTATCGAGCATCCACATCCTGAACTTCGGTATTTCTTAGATTTTTCTTCGCAAACCAGCCTTCTCTTTGGTAACCCTTTCGAACAGTGGTACGTATGGAAATGTGAGCATTGTTTAAGATAAACTCGGTTGATTCCGATATCCACGGCACTATTTCTCTCACGAATCGGGATAAGATAAAACGTCCGGAGAAAAGACGGTTCGATCATCATGGAATTCCCATGGGGATGTCTAAGGAACCGTGAAGCGGTTCGAGGTGAATAAAAAATTTGGCAGTGGTGGACGACGTCGAACGCCCGCTCAAATATGCACCCCACGATTCTTCACGGGTCGTCACTGCCGTGGGACCTCTTATAATTTTCAAACGAAGGATTAATCGACTGGCAGAAACATTAAGTCTCTCGCTCTCTCCTCGAAACCGTCGGGTCACCCTCGCATAAATAATAAATGTCTCTTTTCGTTCCGGGCCGCTTTAAAAAGCCATGAAAATAAACGGTCCCCGCGACAGCGGCTCGTCCGCCGTGGCTAATCCATGAAAGAGTTATTATGCGACCGTACCAAACATGCAACTGGCCCGATGCACTGCTTGCACATTTAACGAGACGATAGTTTTTCGCTGATGTTCATCCCTACGTCAAATGTTCTGCACTTGAAGATTCTATCGATAACCAATTCGTTTTAAATTCGCCGAAGTACTCGATATCTTCTAAAATATAAAATAGAGTACTTAGAAAACAGATTCAAAGGACCCAGTAGAATATTTAGTAACAGTTGAAAAATAGTCTTACCAAATTTACACGATGGATTCTCTTGCAAAGCTTCCAGAAATCCCATGCACGAAATCTTGCATATAATTTAGACAAATAGACGGTCGAACCGCTTTCATCGTCGCTATAGAGGGCGTAATGTACTCCATTTCAACGGGTGCTAGCTCGAAGCTTAACGAGGCATATTCTATTCCCGAGGAATGAAATTACACGTATTCCGTCCGACAAAACACTGCGTAATCCTGGGGCCCGTTTTAATCGCTACGTCAGGCGGCGAGGAAGTTATAACTACCGAGCTAAGGATTCCCCTCGGTTGGATCAATGGCGTGTACAGCGGTGGAAGCAGAGCCAAAAGCATGAAACGTATCAGTATCGTGTATCTGTATTCATTTAATTTGAAATCCCCGCCGGAGGAGGTCAAACGCGCGAGAAAGAGCGAGCGGCGAGCATAAGGGGATGAAATCTGAATTGCAGATGGGCAGTCGCTCCGTCCTTCTTCCGGTTCGTCTCTCTCTCTCCCCTTCTGCTTTCCCCTTCGTGCCCCAAGCCTTTCTTTTTCTCGATCTAGCGCCCCTCTCTCTTTTCCCTCGTCAAGTTTTTCAAATTCGAGCGATCAACTTGATCGTCGCGACGCGCACTCGGCACCCACGAATAAACCTCCAACTGATAATCGATTCAATTTACGCATTTATTACGGATACACCGGGAACGTTAATGGTATATTCATAAGGCAATATTTCGCCAATGCTAATGACAAATAGGCAATGAACTCGTTCAGTATAATGGAGTAATAACTCTTTGACCGCAGCCGCTGGTTACATTGTACCGTCAACGCAAACTTTCGATGCACCTCCGGGCCGTCGTTGATAAAGTATCCCCCCGATATATCACACGATTTCGTTCGAAGCCACGAATTGACCAACGCACCTTGTCACGCGCTGTCCCATTGGGTATGCACCGATTGATTTCCCTTTTGCCAAATTGTGACACGTTGTGGCTCTATCCTAATCGTAAGTGTACATCAAACGCTGGGTATTCATTACATTTATAGGATTTGTATGGGGGAGGACAAACAATAATTGGACAGCATAATGTATTCTTGTTACACATGTCCGTTTAAGTTGAATCCGCATCAGCTATTCTCCTATTATCATAACAGTCATTAATTAATGTCTTGTTTATTCTAGACGAATGATCGATGGAGCATTTCCTAGGTAGTCTATCCAATTTTCCAAACCATTTACTTTAAACATCTCTCTGTCATCCTAAAGTGAAAACAACTGTTCTTGCCAGTCAATTTCGATTTCCCTTGTGTACAAGAAAGGCAAGAAAGTTCGAAGGGCCAAAGATGAAAAGAGAGAACGCAGAATCGTGTGAATCGTGGCACGTGCTTGTTTCGAATTTCCATAGACCGTGCTCTGATAGAGAGATTTCGCCACGGGACGCGAGAATGGTCTGCGGTGAAAACGTCCATAAAAATGTCCGAATTAAAGTGGCTGGTCACGTGCAAACGGCCAGGTAACGAGGACGTTTCGAAGGGAACTAATGCTGCAAGTTTCCACCAAAGTTTCTCGCGTTACCGCCAAAGAGGGCCACTGTGTTGCTCGCTTTCAAACGAACCATGCAGGTGTAACGATTTTCTCGTTAGCCCCTGATGGAGATAATGCTCTTTTCATGTATGTTTCCTGTGAATCTTCGTGGACACGGAAAGAAAAATGATAGTTGACGTCACCGATGGGTACTTAGAGTGCTATCTTACAAATTCAATTCTAGATATTACTTACGCTTGGTACTGGTTTATACAATTTTATGAGTTTTGTTCGCGAAAAGTGCACTGCGTTATTAATAACATTAAGCATAGCTGGTCTCTGACTTCTTAAATTTTGACGACACACGAAGACATCGACATTTAGCGAATGAAGCATGCCTTACGGGGATGCACGTTTCGAAACGTATTGACCAGACGTATCACGTCTCCTAAGTACGTGTGGGGACGTACATAAACAGGAATGCATCTAATGATGTGTGCAGTAGGTAGTTCCTTTGGTTCGGCACGTATTTAATATTGAGTTGTTCGTTATCCTAGCTTGCCTAACAGCAGGAGTTTCACAGGGGAAATTAACCCGTCTAAGCTCTGACGCTTTCAGTAGCACATGAGGTATGCCGCGAATTAGTAGACAATAAAATGCATGAATCAGTGAACACGTCTAGCTCCTCTCGTATCTCTCACAGTTTTTCGTAATAGCTTTGAATTTTCATACTAATTTTAGTGTCATTTTCATTTCCATCACTTTAGATGTTATCTTGTGGCATATATATTTTTCCTTAGTCTCTTTATTTTCTGTTGTTAATCAAATTTCTCCACAGGTTGCGTCTATCTTTTCTTCATTTCTTCGTGTCTTGAAAAAACCTTGTATGGTCTGCGTAAAAATTCGAGGCTGATAAGACGATTTCAAGCACAACGACAACATCGAACAGCAAAAAAGAAAGTTGGTCGACAAATATGAGAAGGGACATATGCACGTGTCCATGGATGCATTCGGATGTTGTGGAACGGAGACGCGGGGTTGATAAGGACCGAAACGTAATCCAAGTTCAGAGGTATTTGCCTTATCTGTTGGAAGCCAGTGCGCCGCTAGGATGAAGGTACTATCCACGGCTACAAGAACGTAGGAGAGGGCAAGACGACGCTCTGGGTATCGAGTAAATTTAAATTTTAAATAGCGATGTTTACTGGGGGAGCTGAATCGACGTTTACGAGCTACAGGATTAGCCTTTCGTTGAGTTCCTTCCACCACGTCGTCCTTCGTCCTACCCACGGGATAACAAAAATCTTGATAAGAGGTTCTCTGATATTTGTAAAATGGGATCGGTTCATAATTGAGATGGAATCCTCTCTGCACACATCTCCGATTATGAAGAACGGGTGTAAAAGAGATTCGCAAAGTCGATAGTCGCGTTAACTCACTTTCCGTGCTGTTAGTCTTTATAGCGTTTAATTGAAGAGCGACAACTGCGACAAGAGGATCCAAGGTGTTAATTCCTGCGGTTCAGGTACCGAGTAAGTTCTACATAAACATCGTTAAAACTTTGAGAGCGTGCTAACTCTTCCTTCGTCTCGACCTAGTCAAGGTTGGGGAGTCGAAATGTGTCCTCGAGCACTTCTCGCATTCGTCTTCCTCTAGGGACGTGCGGAATGGGATGGAACAGGAATAACATATATCTGCATAGTACTTTCATCGTATTCTTGTTTAAGAGAAGGTTTCGTAAACTCAGATGTTATCGGAAAATTGAATAAACTCTGGACAATGTTTGGGCTACTTCTAAATTCTTGAACGTTATCAAAGTCTCTTATCAATTACTACTACCACAAAACATAAGCTAACGAGACTTTTGTATTACCTTTCCATTTCCTTCTCCCAATCATACCCTCTTCATTCGTCAGTTTTTCCTTCTTTTCTTCCTAGACATGGGAAGAGGAAGAGGTTGAGGAGAGAGGAGAGAGGAGAGAGGAGAGAGGAGAGAGGAGAGAGGAGAGAGGAGAGAGGAGAGAGGAGAGAGGAGAGAGGAGAGTGTGGGTGGAAGGAAGGACCAAGGGGCAGGGAGATCCCCTATCCTTTAAGTGACCAACCCAAGAGACTCAAGAGACTCAAGAGACCCAAGGGACCCCCGGGGCCCAGGGAAGATCCTTCCTCGGCGAAGCCGGAGAAGAAAGTGAGGAACTGGAACTCCCGAGGTTGTATTTATACCTCCCCGAAAGTAAAACATTATGTCGTCGATTCATTTGATTGGTTGATTAATCAAACGTATGGCTATCGCATGCTCAAAAATGTATACCAGTCATTCACAGCAAAATCAGTTTCCACCAAAACTACAGATATATCTCAACGTCTACTCGTCGACAGAGGACTACGCTCCCAAATGAGAAACGAAAATCGCCGAGTGCCTAAGCCAAAACGGCGAACAGACAACGAAACGGCGCATTAATCCCGATTCACAGCAACCCCCTTCCGTGATGAGAATTCACGAGGAGGATCGTGTAATCGGTATCGATAGGCGGGCCAGGCTTGACCACAAGTTAGAAAACCAGCGAAGCCGGATATCTGTGGGTTGCCAGTAGAATTCGCCGCACGTATTTCCTCCAACGAATCCCCTATGGTCGACGCGTCGTCGTCGATGGTTATTGTTGCTGCTACCATGTAAACGCAGTGCAACGTGAAAGAACGATAACCCTACGAGCACACATCCCTTTGTGTGCTCCGATCTCCAGCGAGGCTTGCCACGTGTGTGCATGAAGGGCCAACGAAAGGGGTGGTCTCCTGCTACAAATGGTATCTAGGTTCTCTCGAAATCAACCGGACGCGATGTGGCGCGCCGTACAAGTTTGACCGTGAGAGAAATCAGGGGAAAAGGACGAGGGATGAAGAGACAAGCACTTGTGAAGCCACTCGTTATTACGGTGCGCCGCCTAGCCCGTGTAATTTGGTTAATCATCGTGACACTCAATCCGCGCTTCGTTTCCTGTGCACGTTCTTCGCGCTGTTGCGATAGCAGGGAGAGACGTTCGATGACGGACGACCTATTTCGTGATAGGGACGGCCACTAAGAAATTGGAGCATGATGAAATCAGTGAAGTGGCCTGTTCATTTCAAATCGCGAATCCCTCTGTGCACGTTTGAGTAAGAGGCTGGAACAGAGTATCATCTGCTGGCGTTTGTAAATTCAAGTAGCTCAATAATTTGTGTTACATTTCGCTACGAGAGTAATCTTTCACTTTTTAATATGTCTGCTGTGTTTATTGGCGCTACGATGCGGGTCAACTGATGCACACGTCCCACACTTGCCAGGGAATAATAGTAGAGAATAATCAGCAGGGATCGACGTATACGCGTTAAGCAATAATTGTGTGTCAAATTTTCCACTTGACCCAGCTCTCGGGACGAAGTGAATAGTCTGCTGGCAAACTCGTTCGAAACCCTTCATTATACCGATAACGCGAGATCGATAGTCATCGAGATGTAGGTCATTCTAGTCGCGGCATCATCGAGCCTCTGTCGCGTTTAACGCTGCGTCGCGACACTGTATAAATATGCATTCATTTGGAGCTTCGTCCTCAATAAATATCGAGATCAAAAGGTTCCTCAATATTTTTTACGCCAACATTTTCATTTTTCCACTCCAATGGATGTTGAAAACGATTAACGATCCTTTATTTCAAAGAATTCATTAAATTCAAAAATCCGCAAAAATATCGATACCCTCACAGTTGTTTTATTTAAAAAACAATTCCGTGTCTACTGTGACACTCAATTTTTCCATCCCCTTTGTTGCATCACAGAGGTAATCAACAATGGTTACAGTGCATGCAAAATTCACGGTTTTTTACAAAAACTGTCACAGTGGTAATCGACTTTCCATTTTTTCCGTAAAATTTCGTGTCATTAGCGAAGGTATTCTCTAATTGTTGACAGATTGGGCCATAAATTCCTTACAATCAAGGGCTAAAAAACAGCAAAAGGGAAATAATTGCACCGTTAAAGCATAAACGAAAGATCGAATGGAATTTATTACTTTCCTGTTTGTCAACGCGCGTGTGCGTTCATAAATCCGCGCGTTTAATTCTCGCAATAACTTTCGAAGCGAAAACAAAGCCCGCGCCGAGGTACTTTATTGTATAACGTAGTTCATCCCTTTATCTAGGACCTGTTATCACCCGTACAGTGAAAAACAAAATTAAAGAATGCGGTTTAATATTTGAACGAATATTACTCACATACGGTGGGCATTGTTGTCCCCGCCAAACTCATTTGTTGTCCAGCGGTCGGTATTTTCCTTGGTACGTAACGCGAGTGGGGGTTGGCCGCCATTATTAATATTTTTAATTAAAGCCTCAACAAAGAGGACGCGCACGCACCACCGGAGGGTCACAGGGAATGAGATCTACGCGTGTTCTCGCTTCATATCTTCCCAAATACGGGATTTCATGCGTGGTTGAATATATATTCTATAGTGAAAACTCTCATGCCTCTGTGCCCCTGCCCCCCCTACGGCGAAAACAACGAATCCGTCGCAAACGGATTATTAATCAGCGGATATTGAACGACCGATGAAAAGCGTACCAAAAACGGGTTGGAAAATACTATCGATTGGATTTTTGTTTCGTAATTCCCGCGCGATGCCCCTCAATTTTTTCTGACATATTATTCTAGTCGAATCACGCGGAAATTCGAGTTATAAACAACTCTACAATGGGGCGAAGAATCTCAATTATATGTCCCTGGTTTGAGATTAAATGCTCGTGGAATTTTTTAATATAGGAATTCACGACTTCCAAATTCCCAAATGATCCTATCATCGAATAATACGCACCATTATCTGCTCCTTCGATTACAGGCGACAAATAAGAAGCGCTTTCATCGCCGCTTGCATGCAAGCTCCGTAACCGGTAGAAGGCTCTTCGAGCTTAGGAGCGCCATTACCGGACGTTAATGGAATGTAGTTCCATATTAACGACCCCGATTTCGGGTCTTCCGTATAGGATCCGAAACAGCCATTCCATGGTGGAAACGGGAAGGAGCGAAGGGGATGCGCTGCGCAGGGACAGGGACAGGGAGAGATCTGCGAATGATACTGTAGCGCGGGTAGGATTATAACGTGGCCTGTAGGTCATAATGAGGTGCGTGGTAGTCTCATGGCTGGCCACGAGAGATAGCGGACCGCTGTCCACTTAATTGGCCCCGACCTTCACCCCTTCTCACGTTCCCATCCTCCACCTGAGCCCCGCGATAAATCCCGCGCGCCTCGTGACGTTTACTGAATTCTGAATTCCAGGTTGTCCGTCTCGTCCACTTCTTCCTGGTCCTCGCGATCTTAAATATTCGTGGATCGCATTGACCAAAAACAAGTGGAGACTCTCGATTTATATTCAGACATGAAGAAATCATTTTTCTAGGCTGACAGATTCGGAGAAAATAATACGAGAAAATTAGGAGTGAAATGAATGTGAGCGCAACTTTTTAAATAAGAATGTTATCTATCCAGATAAAAAATTACAAATCTGACAAATCTGACAAATGGATAGTCTGCTCGAAGTTAAAGAAGTTGCAAGGAAAGTGTATGAGACAGGGGATTGAAGAGAAGTACTTACGACCTATGTTCGCTCGGCATCGAAATACCGTCTCGTCTTCTCTCGAAGGAAGAAGAGTTTCTTCATTTTCCCGGTAAGAATGTCAGGAGTTTTTCGAGGGGGCGACTTTATGTCTCGAATGGACATTCGAAGAAGCGAGTTGATAAGAGGAGACACATGGGAGGAGAGGGCAGGGACACGAGTTCGTGCTCCTGTCTACGACAACATCGGAATGCATGCATCTCCCAGCTTTCTTTTGCGGCGCTCGACTCAGGAAAGAGGAGAAAACGCGAACAAAGCGACAAGCAAAAGGCCGAAACTGCGGAGTAAAAATAAAAATGTCCGGACGAAACCGCATTCCGGATTGTCGGGTCGCTGGACAAAGCGGCTCGCTGCTCGTCGCTCGCTTGGCTCACGATTCGAGCCCTCATCCTCCGCCGTTGCTCGTCCACTTTCTATCCTCGCCCCCTCTTTTTCGTCTTCTCCGTTCAATTTCCTCCCCTTCGAGCCCTTTATTTCCGCTGTGTCCTTCGCCGAGGACCTCTATCGTCAATCGTTAGTAACCTTTGACTATTCTCTCGTCCTCCTCTCTTGATCCACTTTATTCGATCTTCGAACATTTCTTACGATTTGCACAGGGTGTATCGCAAAAGCAGACCCAGAACACGTATGCAACTTCTTCATTTTACTACATTTTAAAATTAGCCTTTACTACGTTCCCCGCTATAATGGTCTATCCATTCCCCAAGACCCGTTTCAGCATTCAACGCTTCTTCTATTAACATTCCAGGCGCATTAATGCAGTCAGAAGTCGTTAGACTCGCCTCGAGTCGTGGAACGTAAAAGCTTTACGATTCGCGAACGACGAGTTTCTATTTCCCGTAAAACAACTAAATGTATAGGCAACCGTGGCTAATCTCTCTCTCATCAAATCTGCCCGCCCCTTTACCTCTATCCGATCCTCTCCGTTATTCCTGTCCCGAAATCGAAGAAGCGCGAAATTCCTTCGTTACCCTCGAACTCTCGATTTCTTCTGCATAATGCACGCGCATCGTAGCTCCGTGGATGTCAATTCTTGCGGAAATCGATCGAATCGCGAGCAAACGCGGAGTGGTCGCTGGGAGGGTGATCGATCGATACGCTCGAGTACCAATCAGCTCGTTTCCGCGCGAATCGGAAAATTATTCGAGCGATGAGCGGAACATTCTTCGTCGAGTAACGACCGACGCTTCGCGAAAGTTTCTATCGCGAGGAACGGATGAATCCGTCGATCGACGGGAATCAAGCGAGTAAGAAAAGCAGGAAGGGAAGGGAAAAAAGACGTCGAAAGGGTAGACGAGGCGAATAGCTCAGGGGAGTGCACGGAGGTTCGAAGATTTCCGGTTCGTCGCCTCGTGGAATCAGCGGCCGAGTCTGGATATTTATTCGCTCGATCGTGGAATTTCGACGCAGGAGAAGGCGGAAAACTCTCGAGCGGCGAGGCTTATCGTCGTCGTTTTCTTTCCCCCATCGGTCGTGCAGCTGGAGAGGCGAAATTTTATTCGGAATTAAATCTGTTCCTTGCCACGGACCGGCACACCGTTTCAGCGAGAACCTTAAAGTCACCAGGAATACTGCTCTTCAACATCCACTCAAAATTATGACAAAACTTGAACGAAATCGCAGCAACCGTGAGAACGGTTTTACATCCATCGAACATGCTCCATTCGTTCCTAAAACGTGATTTGTAACCGTGTCTCGAAGTTGCATAAAGCAAGGCCGTATTTACGACGTCGTCGTCGGTTCTGCGAACGAAACACGGCTCGAGGGCAGGGGGGAACAGTTTGCATCCCCCACGATCGCGAGCCAGGGGTTGTACCCTCGAGTGAGCGCGGTCCCGTCTGGCTACGACAGAGTAACAGCTCCAATTAATCCTTCGAACTCCGAGTTACGAGCCAGCGAAATGAGTCGTTATATAATGTTGGACGCGGCCAAGCCCCTTGCGGCGTGTTTGCGCTGGCCGAAGCGCGCATTGTTCGCGCTTCTGCGATACCGTCGATCGTAAAACCACCGAGAGGATATCTTCTCCTGGGGTGATTTAATGGAATCTGCCGAAAACGATTGCTGCTCGGACGTAAGGAGATCCAGCGCGGAAGGGCGCGGCCTGGTAAACGGTCTCCTCGTAAAATTTCCTACGACGACGGGCATAAAGTGTATCGCAATTATTTGTCAAATAATTTATTTTCGGGCAAAAAGGGGGCCCGCGACGTTTATACCGGCAAGGAGTAATGCACGGCCGATGTAGCGGTGATTTAGTACTAAACGGAGCGGGCCACAAAGAGAAGAAGTTGTCGGGAGAGGCGCGACGCGGATGGAGGTTTGGCCGCGGCTCAAAGCGCGTATCACGTCCACTCGGGAAAGCAACCTTTCTCTTGGAAATGCTCCCTAGCCTGGCAAACGCGCAGAGACCGTGTAATGTTCCTCCTGCGGTTTCCACGGGATCAAGTATCCAGATGATTCGGTTTACTTTGGGCTTCGTCTTTACTGGTCATCGGCGAGAGTTTAGCCAGCGACAGCGGCCGCAAAGTTATTTCGAGTTACGGGCTCGTCGACGAGTTTCCACGACGGAGCGGCCTGTCACGTGTCTCCCACCCCTATCGGAGAGTTATTAATTCAATGTTGGATCCCTGAGGTGCCGTAATGCTGAGCCCTTTGGGACGCGACGACTAACTCGAGATTAGTTTAACGGTTTCGCTGGGAAAGGGAAGCAGCCTGCTTTTTGGGTGTTGCTTATGGTACTGTAATACTGCGATTGAATTAGCGGAAGCATGTTGATTAACTGTGTTACTCTGTGCGTTAAAACTAGCAAGCAGAATTTTAGTTAGACGATCAAAAGAAGAAGGCTCCTCTTTGAAATAGCGAAAGTATCGAACAGTAAACTAATGTCTATTATTCAAGTATCTAAGTTCCACACAGTATCGTTTCCTAATACTATTATCATTACTATTTCAACTCCTCCAATTTACCCCAGCGGAACAGAAACGCAATCGTGAATACTGAACAAGGAGAGAGTATTCTCGCGTTTCGGAAGCCAATGTGAAACAACCAAAACGTGTACTTTCGTAAGTCGTACCTGGGACAGGGCAAATCGACCCGGGAATCGCAACTACAATCCAAAAACCATGTAGACAGTCGGGATTTGGCTCGGTACGAGCCTCTCTATTACATACTTTGAATTCAAAGTCTAGCAATGCATTCATGGCTCCCGTATGCAAAACACCCGACGTTCGACCGGCTAGGTCGGTGGCAAGGCGACGGAGACAGGAAGTTTAAAGTAGGTACAGCGAGAGGTAGAGACAGAGGGAGTACAGGGGACGTGGGTGGCTCAGGGGGGTGTCGAGGGCGTAGGAGGGGGATGCATTTAGCGCTTAATTCAGGCCACGATGGTTGGTTTCCCGATGTGATTCAGTGGAACTGCACCGCCCCTAGTCGACGCCTAATGAAGACACATGCTTCAAGCGGTGCAAGCCAAATGATACCTGGCCCCGTGCATACGTTCCGCATGTCGTTGCGTTCGGTTCCGTTCCATTGTACACGCTAATGGCGTTCCGCGTGTAGACCGCGTTACTCCGAGTTCCCTGAAAACTCAAGGGATCTCGACGACCGTGTGTGACCTTCCCTCCACCTGGAGCGAAGAATGAGGGAAAAATTTGGTGGCTCTCGAGAACGTTGTTTCTAGGGTTTAGAAGTCATTCTCGGGTAGAGGGTTGTTGGAGCTTGCAGCTATTTCTTCTAAATTCGTTTTTTTTTTCTTTTTTTTATTAAGACTCGTGAGGGAGCAAATGTGTTTACACATCGTAAGAAAAAGAATAGAGGAAAATTAGTAGTAAGAGATTAAAGCTTTAGGGCGAAAGTAAGCTTCTTTTAAATGAATTTCGAGAGACATTTCCCACGAGAGTATTAAATATTATTAATTGAGGATTAGTTGCGTGCAAGTGCAGCTACAGAATAATGGGGGATCACTCGTCCCATTATTCTTCTCGAGGGTGTCACCGCAGAAGTTCTCCTTGCCACAACCCCCACCAAGGGTTCGAACGACAAGCAGTCAGAGCCACGATCGGAGGGTGGTTTAATTTACAGCCCAGAGAGCCGGGTCCTACAGGGGATTACCACCAAGGAATTTCGCACTCTGAGAATGTACGAATCGAGGGGGTATAGATAAACGTTTCGGCCAGTCCGTGTCGAAATTCGGAGGGGTTCATTTCCTTCCACGCCCGGTGTTTGTCTCTTCGAGCGACAGTAAAGCCAGCCAGTGATACAATAGACAGCGAGGCCAGACATTCAGAAAATGATTTTTCGTTTACTCTCAGATATCAGAAGCTTCTTCAACTACATCACTAAGATTAAACCTCAGTTATACAGTACTCTCACAGAAAATAACTTCGCTAGCTCATAATTACGCCAAAATTACCTAACAAACTTTACATACGAACGATAAAACTTTCAAAAATATTACACCTTGGATTAAATCTTCCCTGGAAGAAGTTCCACGAAACCAAGACGATTAAAAAAAGAGAAAAAATAATCCTTCCGCATCGTTAAAGTAAAAACTCCACTCGAGCTCGCAATTTTGCATCGTTATCCGCGCATGGCGTATCGCAAAAGTCCCGCCAACGTGGCCGAAGGCTCCCCAGACTGTCTGCCAGTCGTTTTAGCCCTTGGGAGGGTGGCGGAGAGGACAAAGAGTGCGGCGCGAGCGACTGGACGGACGCGCAGGGACTGACGGGCGGACAAGGCGAAGTTGCGAGTCTGCAAAGAGTTAATCCAATGCAAAGACCAGTTTCAATTTGGTGCAAGTGGTACCCATGGGACGTGCTCGTGCAACGGGTCCACGGCTACCGTGTCGCAGCGCCCCCTCGCGACGCAAACGCAGTGGGTCGGAGGATATATCGGGAGGACGACCGTTCCGAATGATAGCACCCGCGAGACTTCACGTTTCTCAGGAAATCACAATATTCAACGGTCGGTCGAATGCGCCACCGGAGGCCAGCTATAGCCGAGATCCGCGTCCGGTAATATCTCACGATACGGAAGCGCGATAAGGTATCACGAGGAGCGTGCTCGATGCAGACCCCTCCTCCAACCTGCCCCTGTTACCTGCCCTCTACGTCTTCCCAGATTCCTCCGTATTTCTTTGTCGCGGGCTTTATAAAAATTTATTGGCACCGCCAGATTTCCCTCGGCTAATCGATCCCACGGAAATGGGCCGCAAATTGCACTGTAAATTACCGTGTCGAAGGATCGATGGTGCTATACATGGGACTAAGGATTTAAAAAGAGAAGTAGTTTAGCGCGGAAGAAATGTGAGAGAGCTGTACGTGGCGAGGGGAATTCTGCTGCTCTTGTTTATACGTTGACAGTGGCGCGATAAGCTTGAAGAATGAATGGCTCCTTAAACTCTTTACTGTACTTCCACTGTACAATTATACGAAATTGCAACTTTCCGTCTAGAGAGTAAACCAAGAAACACGTCAATGGCACATCTATTTATTCAGAAATTATACTCCGTAAGTTTCCTGTTCTCGAGGCCCCTGAAAAATGCTTTCTCAACCACCTTGCGAACAAAATCTACCCTACGATCTCGATTTATCTTTTCGCGAGGAATCAGCTCGTTCCATGTACGGCGATTTTCATAGCATGTACGCGATCGGTAAAATCGAGTACACTGACCGCGGTGTTCCCAGCTTATCCTATTTATCTCGATACACTTTGAACATATTCGAGCCCTCCGCGTCGTGTTCGAGGAAAATGATAAAGAGGGAACGTGCGCTCAGTTCTGCAGGGCAAGAAAGAGACGACTGTATCAAAAACTTGTCGAACATCGATGGACCAGGCTAAATAAGCATCGATCGTATTCCATAACGCGCCTCCCCACTGTGCGTTACTTCATTTCGCTGTGCCGCCTTTCACGTACCAACGCGGCGCACCCCTGACCTCTCATCCATCAACCCACGTCTCCGAGCATCTATTTCTAACTTCATACATCACAATTACGATCACCCCTTACCACCCTTCCGCTGGCCATTTGCATCGCGTTGTCGCGCATTCCTAGGAATCAACGAGCAGAAATTATTCGTCCCTCAAAGCTGTCCATTGACAATAACCGAACCTTGCACCGAGATCCGAGTCAGTATCACCTGCGTTCAGGCACGTTCGACGAATACCAGACGCATGACGAATCCGACTGCACGGGTTTATTTATTACCAAGCATAATTGAGATAATCGAACGGGTCTCGTAGTATTGATAAGCAACATTAATCGCAACCGAGACTTTTATTTCTCGGCGTGGTGAACGCGCGCGCGATGCGCACGGATTGCCCAGGTAGCCTGGTCCGCTCGAATAAATCATCCCCGTCCGAAATCTCTCTCGCGGAGAGAAGCATCTTGAAATACAGCTCCCTTGGGCGGCGGCGCGGACGTTAGGAGCTGAACTCTTGCGCCACGTACATATTTTTATTCGACCGACTGGCAGGCACAGTTGTAAAAGAATTCCCTGGGAAAGGAAGCCGAGCCGCGATGACACGCGCGGAAGGAGAAGAATGAAAAAGAGGCGCAGCTCGCGCACACTACGTGGGGCGCATTTCCTTTCTGATGCGTCGCAGGCGGCGGAAGGGCCGAGCGAAATTCACTTAGACCATCCACAAAGAGCAGGAGGACACAATTTAATCGAATCGGGACACGGTGCGCGAGCAGGCTACACGGCTGACGAGTCGTCAGACGGTTGCTCGCGATGCCAAGCATCGCGGGAGCGCGCGCCTTTATTCGGCGGAAAAGGCGAGCCACCCGCGAAACGGGGGCTCACGACGATAACGACGTAATCAATCTTATTCCCGGAGAGATATATTCTGGCTGATACATTAAGCGCTCAAACTTTAAGTAGCAGAAGAAAAATTCACGACGAGCATTCAGATTCTTCGCCGTCCCGATCGTTAAGGCGGCCCGATTCAAACCGGTTTAATGGGATTTCTGGCGAACGCAGAAAAGAACATTTTAATACGGCCTCCCAGCATCGTCTCGGTTATTTTTCTACCCGTCGAAATTCGCTCGTACGCCGACCATCGAACGAGAGGGAAGAGGATGATCCTACCTTCGCGTAGTGCTTGAGTGAAAATCTTGGCACGAAAGGGGATCAGGCTACAGATTCAGGGTTCCCTATTGTACCTCGTGTTGGGACATTGAGAAACATTACTAGCCACTTTCCAGGAATCGAAGGGCGTGCATGAATACGGATAACGAGAATGCGGAACGACGCCTCGCGTTCAGAGTTGCGATCATCGGTGAGCACTGTGTGCCAAGAGGGTTTCTGAAGGAACGACGGAAATAGAAGTCGAATGGGGATGAATACATTTAAGAACGTTATCGTGACGCTTATACCTTTAGACCCTGAGGTTTAGTGGAAATTCCTTTGAGTTTCTTGCTAGACGGACACACAAGAAATACTTTGGAAGGGTGTATATTATCGTGTTTAAAAGTTGATACATATATCATGTATCGCGTGTCGAACCGACGCGCCGCGATCTCTGCCATTGCCTAACAACTACGAACCTGTAATTTACCGTCGGTTCCGAGTGTCTAGATCTTCTGGTACCTTCTCAGATATTTAAAATGACCAATGGAAGGAAAATGAGGAATAACTGATAGCTTAACTGCTATGGGGAAAAATTTCTTGAGTAAGCAAGGGTTATTCTGATCTTGTAGATTTCAGAAGTACATCGATCCGTACTGAGAATTATGGAGGATACATATCCCATTGGAGCAGGTCAAAGGAGCCTTTAATTGCGCCTTATCCCATTCTCGGTTCACTACTGAAACCCTATTATTACGTAATACAGACGCATTAGATAAGCTTTAGATCCATTACGAGCTAATATGTGGAAGGACCGACGGATATCCCCTTCCATCCGATAGATTGAGAAGCTAGGAATGTCGATAATTGCGGTATGAAGTGCCGATTACCGGCACTCACGGGATTCAGCACATCACAGATCTCACTTTGAAGTCTATTTGATCCGCCCTGTCTGTCAGACTTTCGCCCCCGAAACGTCCGTCGACCTGTTCCTGCGATCAACGCTTAGGGATCTAGACACTCACTCGATCTCCCGATGAAAATTCGTCTCGTACAAAAGAAAAGACCCTGTCAGCCCGACAGCAGAGTTAAAGAGCCTCAATCGCGCTCGAACCGAACCTGTCCATCAGCGTCAGCGGTCGTTCGCTTTTGCATTACTCGGACACGATTCGTGAATTCTCGACTTGAACACTTTCCAGGGGAACTGAGAATCCTTGACAACCTACAGGTTTCCCTAGCTTTGCTAATTACTACTACTCCTGGTTTCTTGCCCCCTGAAATTTCTTTCAATTCTTTGCTTGACTCATGCACTTGCCTCCCACATCTCTCGCATTCCTATTCTATTACCTGAAATATCAATCGCCAGGAAGTGGTCTGGTACCACCTACTCCACGACCTTGTCACCCTGATCCCCCTTTAACATATCAGTTCTTCAATCGCTCCGCGTTCTTCCATGCCCTCCTTGCTATGCCTTTTCAGTTCATTCTTCCGCTTTAAATTCTATTCGCCTTCTCCTCTTCTTTTTCAACTCTCCCCCGTCGAGAGCTCTCTTCCCTCGCCCCCGTCTTCCCTTGACCTGCCTCCTCCATTCCTCTTTGTCCGCCTCTCCCACGTTTCGTACCTATTCGGCCTGCCTCTACTTACTTAGTTACTTGTTTGTTCGTTTCCTATCGAGACTCGGCTCGCTGGTACGTGCCGCTGCGTCGGCGACCAGCTTCCACGAGTGGCGTCCTGTCTCCTCCAAAGGAGCGCAAAACCGACCGACGTCGGCCATCCACTGCGCTACTAGTCGGCCCGGCTAATTGGAATTGCATTAATTCCTTTCTTTGAAAGTTGCTTGCACGTTAGCCTAATAAGATCGCCGCCTCTCAGTATGCGCGACAGGTAGCCTTCGTGAAAATTCCTGTTCCTTCCGCGTCCCTTGCATACCTCGCGTTTTTCGAGCCCTTCAGATGAATCCACTCTATTCCCTCCGACGTGAGTGCAAAGGTCGATGGTCTTGTTCAAACTCGCCAACGATAAGGCAATTTTTGATGGTGAGGTCGAATGAGAGAATGAGGCCACGTTAATGAAGTTAGGTGGAGAACTTGGCTCCACGCGAAGCCATGTTTAAAAGACTGCTTAGTGTGCTAATATTTGTGTTTCCCCTGAGAGAATGAAATTCGGATAAAGCTATCTTCTCTCTAGAATAGTGTGATTGAGTTTGAAGAAGCTGGAGGTCAGCACAATGTATTTCTTTCTGGATTTTTCTTGTCTTTTTACAATTACATAATAGAAGGATTAATGCCTTGCGTAATGTTAAATAGTGAAATTGTTGTATAAAGATAATTGTGATGGTGTGAAGTATTCAAAGCCAACAAATCAGAAAATTTGTTGCATCGTTCGCAGCATTTTAACAAAACTTCTGGCGGGTCTCAGTGCTGTGTATACACAGAGTCCCGCGTTTGAAAAGGACCGTATTCTCGACCGTTTCATCCCGCGGAAACGTATTACGATCCCGAATGCCTTCGAAGAGGCTTTTGTCATCTCTTCAGGAACTTGCTCTTTCATTAAGATTTCTCTGAGCGTGTTTGCGATTCCCTTTCTTCCGATGAATCCTCTCCAACTCTCCCTTGAACGCGTGCCATTTAAACGGCGCCCAAGGACCGTGCACAATGTACACGTCGCCGTTGCTACTCTATTTTTCCACGTAACTACGTTCCATTTCTCTTCTGACCCGGTTCGTGGACGCTTCAACGAATCGCCTCAAATTGGTGCATAACGATTTCGTAGTGCTGTAAAGAACGCGATAGCAACGCAAAGCCTTTCAGGAACGCGGCATCTTTCTATTAATCGCGATGACCTCGTTACGGATCCTGGTTGCATTTCAAATAACGAAGGGGAACGAATATGAGCCGATTCTCGAAACAGCTGCTGGATCGCAATCTCCTGGTTTTAGATTCAGATCCGTGGAATTTCATTCAGGATCCTTCGTGTCAAACGCGGGAAAGCTTTTCATCTGTTCGAACAATGTGTCGGAGCAATGGAATTTTCTGGCAGCGCTGCCTCAAATCATGCAAATAACACGAACATTATTTTCACTTTGCATGATGCCCGATAAATTTGTGTAACTTATGTAGAAGATTTAGGTTTCATTTTGGTTGTCGATTAAATAAAGGTGAAGTAGCGTATTACCAAGGAATACCTACTTGAAAAGTGAATTTTTCTCTCCAGTAAAATACGAGGGTATTTCATTTTTTATGATACAGACGAACTAAGAATTCCATATGGAGAGGAATTAAGGGAAATAAGGGTAATATACTCGAGATGTATTTGAATAACGTGACTTTACGTAAGAAGGACCGACTTTCTGGCGTCGCGTATATCGAGATTGTGTGCGTGGCTGCGTTCCACCGATATCGGTTCTCGACTTACCCAATTCAACTGGATTTTGAAGGATATTCGCGGTGTTCCCTTCCCGCATTTTCTTCCCTGCTTTCCTTAAATGGAAAAACATTACGTTCCAGCCGTCCCGTTCACTCGTGGTTACGAGAGTTTCGTCGAACTTTTTAAATCAATGACTGCATCTGCGATTTGTATCTCACATGAATACATTATCTCCTTCATTCTCAACTTTCTTTTGCAACTTGTAGCACGATTATTTCACTCTTTAATAATAAATTTCCTCCATCAGAATTGTGTACATATTTCTTCAGAAGATACAACAGCAAATAGTAAGATTCTCAGAATATCTTTACTAGAGGCAAAGAAAACTGTCCAGTAAACGCTGCAAAATTTTTACTTCACTGAATAACTCACGTTTCATTCTATATTCGTAGCAGAGTCCATAAGAAAATTATACGACACCAGAACGTCGAACGCTACCATACGTTGCTACCAAACGTAAGGAGTGTTTCATACTTCCGTACTCGTAGGGAGGAAGCAATAAGTAGTTACGAGAATTCGCGCAACAGAGAAACGACGATTCTCCATCCGTTTAAGTTACAATCAATGTCTTGATTCCGATAAGATCGCAACGTGCAATCACATTTATGCGGTTCGTGGTTGATGCACTCTCGGCGAGTACCGAGGCGTAACCGAGTCTGCTCTCATTGAGAGATTTAATCACTTGGTCAAACACAATAAATCCGACAGCGAGTTAATAAATCCCCTCTACCCCCCTTCGACGGCTTAAAATCTCGCGCCTGTAACCAATTATGGCGGCGTTTAATTATTTATCGCGACCAGAGCCGGAGGATTCCCCGTAGGCTTTGCAAATATCGGCCGCGGCACCAGATGCCGAGTACGCGAGACAGCCATGCGGTATTTAATGGTCGGCCCCATATTTAATTGCTCGGATATATTTGTACAAATTATTACCGCGAAATTAAAATTCCCACGTCATTAATACATTACCATAACCTGGCTCTGCTCGTTCCCTTTATTTGCATTTCCTGGTCGATTCCATTGTCGATGATTACATCGGACAAATGGACACCTACCGCCTGCCTTTCCTCGTCGAAGCTGTTGCACCGATTAGTTACCCCCGCAAGTAATTATTCGAGATGTTGGGTTAGAATCTCTCCCGAGTGGAATTAGAGGGAAGTGTTGTATTACTGTAACGAGCTTTCTCTAAAATATTTTTTCACGTGGAATTATTATCTTCTCGGTTGTATCGCGACGTGGAGGATGTTCCATATAACCTGTCAGTCCTTTGAGCGACAGTCAAGCTAATGGGAAACCATCTCCTGTCTTTCCGCTCGTCGGGGAAGGGTCTTGTTGACTCGAAGAGATTCTTCGTGGCGACTTCTATACTGCCACGTCGCTAGATTATATTTCCCTTTTCCATGAACCGTATGTGAAGTTTCTTTTTATTAGTCTGGCCAGAATGGCGCCAATCTGGCCGAGTCAATATCTCCGTGAACCCTATCCTGCAGGGCAAGGGAAACGAGTGCATCGGTTTGAAATATGTATGCATCGTTCTACAGCTGCAAAGACTTCAATGTTAAAATTAGAGAACTTTCAGAGATGGCTAAGGGTTCGATCGTCCAGGAGAAAGGATTCCCTAATTGAAGCGAAGGGTCCTGTCGGCACAAACGCGATCAATACACATGTGGGAGTATTGACATTCGCGTTAAGCGAGTTTGACACGTGTAACCTTGTCAAATAAAGCCACAATAATCCAGTAACCGCGATCTGTCTACCTGACGTCGAATTAAACATCTCATTGCGCAACCTGACACAGACAGTGATCATCCCCGAACATAGCGTTGCGGAGCATCCGCTTCCAAACAAAGGATCTCTCCTCTTGACCCGTTTTCGCGATTTTCTGCCTCTTCACCTTTAAACTCCACCCTCCTCTACGCACCTTGATCCACGACAACGCGATCCCAATTTAACCCTGCGAAAGGTCATCAACCCCCCCGGCAGAGAGTCGTCCGTTTCCCCTAAAATCCGTCTGAAATTACAAGCCATTGAATCGCGGAAGTCCCTCGGCTCGCGCGACTTCTCGCGACACTGCAATCTCTCCTCGCGTGCTCGCGTAATCCCTTTACCTCTTTCATCCCCTCGCTTTCTCTGTCCGTCGTCGCTTTTTCCGCCGGCGTGGCGCGGCGCGCAGCAACGACGTTACCGTGTAGCGACGTGGCTGCGTTTAGAAAAGGGAGAAAGATCGGTGTTGCCGTGTCGCGACTCGAGAGATGCGTGAATATAATGATAGAGGGAGAGGGCTGGCATACGGGTGGCGCTGGAGGGCCGAGCAGGAAGGACGAGGGTGGAGAATGGTAGACACGAGGGGGAAAGAGTCGAGGAGGCGGAGAGGCATACGCTAGCGAGGGTAATGTACTGTTCTCACCTCCGACAGGCCCTACGGGCTTCCTCGGCTGTCCTTCGGTGGTGTACGACCGACTATACACGACTACGTACCGTGCACCACCCTGGTGCACACACCTGCACGCCTAACTGCCGACGGACGTGGATGCACGCACGCATACACTGCGTGGAATCGCGGTACGCGCCGCTGAAGCGCTCCCCTGCCATCCGTGCCTCTGAGCGCGAGTCGTATTTGGGTGATAGAGCAAGAGATCAACCATCTGGCAATCTGCTTCCTCCTAGATTTCCGTCCCCCCTGGCTTTACGGGTATTGATACTTGGCGAGTGACGTAAGCAGAAGAGTGAAGTCGCTTTCAAGCGTTTACTCTTACCGATAGATTCTTTCTAGTCCTAGGTACTTATATAACTTAGAAGAACAATTTTTTGCAACATAGTAAGGCAATGCAAAATTAATAGTAGGCGTATGATCCTCCATTACTCGTCTTCTACAAACTATTGTATTAGATCCATTAAAAGAAGACTCATGTCTATATATACTATCGCGTCCGTGAATTATGGTAACCAGAAACGTGCTTTCACGAGGGGAACCGACGAGAGAGAAGGAGACAGGAGGCGATGGCAGTCGAGTCAGAGCGGCAAACGAGGGGGATGAAGAAGAGAGAGACTAGGACAAGGGCTGCTGACAGACAGTGACGGGTACCACTTTATCCGCGACACGATTCTGCGCTTACCACAGCCCACCCGTTCACCATCGCCGTCACCGATGCCACCCACGACCGATCTGATCTGATCTGAACCCACTCGATCCGATCCTTTAGCAGCGCTCCGTATATCCGTCGCCTTCTCCTTCTCGATCCCTGCCGCAAACTCTCCTTCCTTCTCCCTCGTCCCGAGTAACCGAGCTCTACGATCCTCTATTTACTCTCCTCTCGTGTTGCTTATTTTTATCGAACAGACAGACACGTTCTCATACCTGATAAAAAGAACAGAGACTACGATTTGGGAATAGAACAGCAATCCGACCTCATTGCTTGCAGATCGTGCTTAAAAGATGCAGAACTCCTATGGAAGTTCGCTGTAAATTCGGCGATAATGGGAGTCGATGGTACGCGAACACTGGAGGAAATGTTTCGCTGGGAACTGTACCGAGAATACTCAGATTTTTCTGCTGTAAGAGCAGCGGAGAGGGCGTGTATCATTCCCGAAGTAATTTGGAATGATAAGCTTACGAGTATGTTCGTTGAAAGTGTGCAGCGAAGGGCGTGCGAAAATTGTTAACATTTCTCGATGGGTTTCTGAATTGGTTAGAGGTAGAAGGTAACTCTTTTGATCGAGCAAGGAGATCGATCGAACCGTGTGAAAGAACTTGGTAGATACTGACCCCTTGGTCGATGCTTTTAGTGGTGGCTACAGTAGACAGTAGAGAAGTGATTGCTTAAGCCTACAGTAGCTTTCGCTGAAGTAGAATCGAGAGTATCAGGAGAGGTGGTCTATCGTTTATCAAACTATCCAGTAGAAAATAGTTGCTGGAGTTTCTTGCTTTCAAATAACGATCATTACGCGAATAGTGCACACTGTACACTTTGTTGTAGGTACTATTAATGAGTAACAGCGCACCGATAGTAGTGCTATTAATAACAAATAGAATAGAGAGAGCGCAGGGCAGGCGGGGTTCGCGATAACGCATACCGCAGCTATTCGTATTCTGCATTTATTCAAGAACTCCGTGCAAACACTCTACTCGGTATACGAAGCATCTGGTGAGCCGCGATCTTATCTCTCATAAAATATTATCGAGGCACCATCTGCCAGTTACGCAAAATCCGCCGTGGAAGCGTTGCGTTTATCCATTCAGCGGCGTTGCAGCCGCGCGGAAGTAACGCATTCGGAGATTAAAGAAAGTAATCGCTTAGGAGAATGTATCTTCGAGGCTCGTTCTCCCTCCTTCGCCACCGAGGAAGCGACGAACTTCCTTTTCGAGCGCAATGAAAAATTCATGGATTAATATTCGGTGAATGTATCTAAGTCGCAGCGTTACTAGAAGGGACGACGGTGAAAATTTCCGACTTTTAGGGCAATAAAAACTGAGAAACGAGGGGAAAAACCGGGAAACGGTAATCATCGTTTTTCTCAGACGAATCGAGCGTGACGCAGCACTCCTCCCGCTTTTTGGCTACCCGCCACTTTTTCCCCCGCGTGTCCCTCTCGGTTACGCCTGCTCACCGATGAACCTCTTAACGACCGACCAGCGACGACTAATTTCAGGTTCCTCTAATTAATACAAATAACCTTGGCGACCAGTCTGGTTCGTTCATTTGCTCGTAGTAGAGGCACGAGGTCGACGATCGTCCCATTCGCGACCAGCGAATTAACTCGTTGCCCCTTTGCAACAGCACAGCGACTATACTCGCTCCCACTCGACGTGCCCGCGGCCAAGGAGTATCCTACGGCTTGCAAAAAGGACAGCCTCCTCCAGGACCTCCAAATTACCAGCATTTATATCCTGCGGTCCAGAGAAGGGTGCTGCTAATGTCGACTTCAGGACAAACGCTTCGGAGAAGTCGCAGCTCTTAATTACCGGCAACCCGCCACGAAACTTTGTCTTGTTAAAATAGTTATGAATATTTATAGTTTAATTGTGAAAGGGAAACCGCGGAACGCCTACTTTTGTTTTCCTTTGCCTCCTCCTGCCAAGCTTTAGGTGCTCTGGGATTCCTGATGGTACAGGACGGTTCAGCGAATTCCATCGAATAATTGGATTGCTGAGTAGAAAGTGAGAGTTTCGTGAGAAGACACACAAGGTAATATTTCGTTAGTATCAGAGGACTAAAGACTAATTAAAACGTTGGACATGGAATTTTTCTATTTTCCATACTAACTTTTATTAATTACGGTACCCATATTTCGTACACTTTTTGAAGGTAGTCGTTCATCCCGAATTTTAATCACATAGGTGTATTTTACGCACGCACATATCCGACAAATAATCGAGAAAAACGTTTCGCCCACCGCTTTCATCTTTCCCGCCGCGATGATTAATTTCACGTGTAGGAAAACAATCGCGGAACGGAGATATGAAACCCAATATGCGTATGACAGATTCCTGTTGATTAAAAGTGATCACAGATCGACAGCGAGTCCGCCGACAAAGAAGCTAATTAATCCACCATTTCTTCGACCCTCCGCAAACAACTAACAGGAAAAACTGACACGGCAGGAACGTTGTTTGCGATTTATAATTCATCCTGTTCGGAGTGGCAGGGCAGGGTGGTAGCACCGTGTCGGGTAAGGCAAGGGAGTGGCAGCTGTCGAAAAAAATGTTCAACATCCGCGGTGGAGCAGCCCTTTTCGCGTCGTTTGAAATCCAAAGCGCAGGGGGAAGGGCGGAAAATGCGTTCGCATCTGCTGGCCTAGCGATCCCTTTCCCGTCTTCAGGCTCGGCTTCCTTCGTGTAAACAATAATCCTGCCGTGTAAACAGTTTGATAACGAGAAGGGTGTAGGCTGGGCGACTCGCTGCCCTCTTCCCTCTGAGAGATGAAAGAGGAAAGGATAGCGGTATCTAGTGCCACGCGATGCGAGCCACGCACGCGCCGTCTCTGCGCGTTTTATTTAAAAACATTGCTTATGTAAAGCGATGCAAATGCCACGCTCTCGTATTTGGCGTGCAAACAGACGGCGCGTCTCCATCCTGGCTAATGACGTTCGTCTGTCGCCCTTTTGGAGCCGCCACTTCGACATTTACAGCGATCTGCAGAGATGTGAACACGCGTGCACAGTGAAAACTGGCGTAACCGCGTCGCGACGCCGGGGACCCGCGCTTCGAACATCGGCGACGGCCCGTCGGGGTTCCCTGCGCTGTCTACCGCAGGGGATATTGGAAAATGCGTTTTCTTTCTGACGATATAGCGTTTCGATTCTTTGATGGAGAAAAATTGCTGCCTTTTCCAAGGCCTGTCTCTTTGAAGTCTTGGGGGGTCGACAGAAAGAAATTTATATTAAAAGGGAAAGTATCGAGCTAGGAATAACTTTTGCTATGTCGTTATATTGTAGCTTATTACCTAGTCAAAGCACTGACAGTGACTGTTGTTATATTAAACGAAGAAGGGAAAATTCTGTCATTACTTTTGACAGAAAGAAACTTACTTACTAAGCATTAGAAGTTCTGTGGGGGTAGATCGACGGCTTTACACTTGTGTACGTCTGTTTCAGCGATACAATCTGTACACGAGATTTCTGCGTTTATTTCCCAGTCCCCTGATTTCATCGCAGCCTATGAAAGACCCCTCTCTGCGTGGAATTACAGGATGTTGAAATCCATCGGTGTGACGATGCTCCCTCGCTCGTTACGCCCACCCTCCTGGAATTTCACCCCTCGAGAAGGTGTTGAGACTATCGATTCTCACTGACTTTTGGCTGAATGACAATTAATGTAGTTGGAGTTCATTTGCGCGTAGTGAAATTCACATGAAATCCTGGCTACTCCGATCGAGAGATAAAATTTGTAGGAAAGTTAACTCGTCGAGTGGCAAGACCTGATTAAAAGCGACAATAGATGTTCAGAGAATTATCGAATTAAAATTCATTGGGACGACTGTAAAGGTTGAAAAGTGAAATAGTAATTTGAAAGAGTAATGAATACAGTTTAACAAAACGGGTCAAGCTTTTAATCTTGAAATTCGAGATCTGGGAGACTCTAATTTGTAAGTTCGAGGGAGGAAGAAGATGAGAAAGTACTTTAAATAAAACAGTATGCTCCACGGAACGCGTGCAGTGATCATTCTAACGCGGAAAAAGGCGAGGGGTATGGTAGCTTATACAGCATTAAGCTTAAATCCCTGGATTCCACTTTTACTCAGAAATACTTAATCTTCTTTGCGTGTCACTTCCTCGGTCTGACATAAAGAATTGCAACAACCTATCTCGCAGATGAAAGTTAGAGGCGTTCCAAATTAATCTTCAACTAAGAGTCCAACCGTAAAAACAGTAATCTTTCAGTAACTCCAACAACGCGTTAAATTTCTCCACCGTAGCCTTTCCAATCTTTCACCATCATCTTGATCTCTCTGTCATATCGGCGTCTTATATGTTCCAAACGCCCCCCTCGTCCCCCACAAATTTGCAAAACAAAGGCAATATCGTACCCGTTAATCGTACAATTACGCGACCCTCGCGAGCAATTGAACTCCCCGGAGTCGGTTGCCCTCTCGTTTCAGCGAGCTGACGAAAACGAGTCGAGTTTCAAAGCGATCAAGCGTCGAGCGTGTATCGGGGCTTAGGATTATCTCAATCGTCGCTGCGACACGAGCCGTTTCCAATGCACGCCGCTGCGCCCAGAATTTCCCGGATAATTTGGCCAGAGCGAACCGCCAGCCTGTGATTTGCGAGCTCCCAATGGATACAGGCGACTCGGCACGGATAAGACGTCCGACGCAGACAGTTGCAAAGAGCCGGAGAGGGTGGGACCGAGAGACAAAGGCAGAGGGGATAGGGGAGGGGCAGGCAAGACTCGACAATTTGCCATCGAGTTTGCGAGCGACTTCCCGGCAGCCTCGAGCTCCGTCTCCTAGACGGAGCGGAACAGAAACTACCTGGGTTAATCTATGTGAGAACCTAAGCAGCTGCCTTTGGTAGAAGGATCCCAGTCCTTCCCTTATTTCCTTCGACTCGACGCGAGGAGAAACAACGAGTTGGCTCACGATGACGCCGCGTTTCTTACCACCGACCTCGATTACAGTCTGCAGGGAATGTCAGGTGTTTGTGTATCGCTGCTACGAGCAATTTAGCCCGAAATCGATATCCCTGTTCCGTGGATTTCGCGAAGGTAAACGCTGAGCGTCAACGAGAGTGTCTGTTTGTCTGTTCCATGTCGCCTGACACACGCGACATCGAGGCTGCGAGCTGATCCGCGTTAATTTCATAATCGACCGCTCGATTACGTCGAGTCCCCGAACCTGCCAGCGGGGTTGTTGTCTCGAGCCGACGAATGTGGGAAAACACACTTGATACCCTCTTTTGTGGAGAAATATGTGAAAGTGAACGAAATTGTGAGATGTAGACTCTATCATTGATCTATACTACTGCAGTGAAAAGAGGAGGTTTCTCTCCTGTGTTTTTTGTACTCAAGAATTCTTCTACGACGATGGATGGGCAAGGAAAATATTTCTTTTTATTACAGTTCAATATCAGGCTGATATTTTATAAGGCCTATTTATTAACAACTATTAATACTCTTGAACACTATCCAACATCGACCTTTCTGCGTTGCGAGTCTGGATTTCACTGTCTCGCGATTTGCAGTGATCCTCAAAACCTTAAGAGCAGGAGGTCGTCCCCAACCCTAAAACATCCATGCCTCAACTGCCAAGAGTTCTATTTTACACTAATTACAGTCAAATGTCAGACCTCTTCCCTGCATAATCATAAACCTAAATATTTCTATAAATCTCTGACAGCCTATTTCTTTTCTGTTTCAGGTAAGACCCAGGAATCTGTTATCAATCCGGAAGCACTAACCATTGAGTCCATTTCGATAAAATTTCGTGCGTCCAGCCGATCGAACGCCCACTGACAGCCAGCGGACGAAGATGAAAGACGCGGTAGCGAAACGAGTCGAACGTTCGAAAGAGAGTGGCACGACTCGCGGCAAATTGGACGCAGGAATGACGAATCGTCGCGGTGCTCGTACGCGAAATTCAATTAGGCTGGGTGCACCGGTTAACCCGCGCGGCCAGGCTTTCGAACGAGCCCCGCGAGACTGAGGCGAGCCGACGAGTCGATCGCGATCACGATCGATCCTGCTCGATCGCGAGCGAAGCTCATCGCTCTTCGAGGCCAGCCTCGTTTTTCTCGCCTTGGTAGTCTTCAACTTTGAAATATTGACAATCACGGTTCTCCGACGTGTAAAGAATTAACAGGATGACGCACGATCGCTGGGATCGTTCTAAGAACTGCTAGCGCGTCGATGGAACTGTAGGTTTCCCTGTCACGGAAAAAATTATACTCGCGAGCCTCGATGGTCTTCAGGTCGCGTTAAAACACGCCATTTCAGTAAAACGGGTGAGGAAAATTAAGCGTCAGGATCCCCTGAGAGATTCGTGCCAACTTTTTGCTTGCTTTTTGCTTGCTTTTTGCTGGATGATCGATCGCCATCGTCCTCTACGTTGGCGAAGAGTATTCCAGGGGCTTAAGAGAGGAGAGGGTGGTTAGGATACCTAGCATATTCACGTAATGTCGAAGTGGAGCTTGTGAGCGTAGACGCTCTTACAATTTGAGATTTATCTTGACGGAGTAGTTCGCTGTAGTTTATCCCTAAAGAAATTTTGAGAAATACTTGATAAAGGAAGATGGTGGTGTACTTTGAGGAGTTGACGCGAAGTTCTTGAATGAAGAGACCAGTTTACTTCAACGTCGAAGTACAATTGCTTATTTCGTTTGATGAGACTTGGAATACTAGAATGAGATGCCTCCCAAGTTCAAGTTTCTAGAAACCTAGTTCTCAAGAAACTTGAGTCTTGGGATAAGTCTGTTTCTTCAAAGTCTGACATGTGCAGTGGAACGTTGTAGAAGACTGCAGTTGCGTGCACCGTTTCGTTTACTGCCATTGAAGGACCAAAGTTCCATCGTGTTTCAAAGTTATATTTTGATAAATTAAAGGGAATATACGAGTGAAATTAAATTACACCAAGGTAGAAATAAATTTCTTATTACGCAGAGGATAATCTTTCACATTCCACAACTTCTTTTAGCGTCCACTTTTCGTTCGCTTTTTATTCGACCAAATGAAAGGATGAAGCAATCTAAGTGAAAAGTTACGTTTAACGACTTCAGAACGTAAAGGGACGATATATACGCCTGAGTGGGCGTGCATATAATATAACTTCGCACAGTAGAGCAAGTGGAATCAGAGTATAACGACAGACGACACAGTTGGGAGATCGAGCGAAGCATATAGCCCAGGGGGCTCTGAGATAATTATTATAATTCCCACGACAACGGTACTGCATTAAAAAGTAATATCCCTGATGGGAGCTCAAAATTAATCATCGCCGAGTCGGACATATCTACTGACCCACTGAGACTAGGGATATTGTCCCGAAGTAAATAACTTCTCGAAAGGCCATCGGTCTCTAGGATGACCACTGCGGTCTGCGGAAGTCAAACTTGCGAATTGAAACGCGGAAAGTTCATTAGATGGAGTATTACTCTCGGCAAATTGCTATTTATCTCTGAATTTCATGAAATACTGATTACTGCTCGTTCCACGCGATTTTTAATGTTTCTTTTTGCTTTTTATAGGAAATCTTTATTGATTCCGTGCAGTGAAGCTGAACGATAACGATAGAAAAATACGGCGCGTAACGGCACCGGCAGTCGCGGTAAAATTAAAATTCCTTCGGCGGAAAGTCGTAAAAACGTACGTTAATTTCCGGGAGGATCGCGTTGTGTCGCGAGATAACGATCACGATAACCGATTATAAGACTGAATTATGAAGGAAGTTTTAAACTGCCCCGCCTTCATCGGCAAACCCAATTAATTAACGAGAAACCGTCCGCCTATGAAGTATTCGTACCCTTTCTTTTCCTCTCGTGCCATTTACTCCTATCCAGTAACGTCTCGGCGATCGAGAGCGCTGACGATTTCGAGCGTTGATGCTGTGGACATCACGTGCCATGAAAGACAAATGTCTGTTTGAAATGCAGGACGGAAAATCGTTTCGACTAATGTGGCTCGTCTCTTCTTCTACGGACTTGTAGAAAAACATAATAAATTGTGCACGTCGAAAGCAACGACTGAGAAAAGAACGCCTCGCCCTGTCGTTGACAGAGGTGAATGGCTGACAGATCGTTATGACGTTGCATTCAATTACCCCAGATTCTAGGGAAACGCGGCGTACCATTACGCGGGCGCAAAAGCAACTGAATTAGTAACTTTGAACTAGCTTTATTACGCTCTCGTTGAAGCTAATTTATTTTCCCCCGCGGTATCAAAGGAAAAATTCTAACGAGTTCAATAAGTGGAGTTTAATATCGTTAGACGATCGTCTTCAAGTGGCTTTCGTTACAATGCCTTAAAGGAATGTTGAAGTTCATCAGTTCGCTACACTTTTGCTTAAGGCGACAGTCTCGATTAATTCTGAAGCAAATTTCGACTTACGACGGATTTCCTTTGTAGTTCTGAACGCTGTACGGAAGACCATTCAAATTAAAAGTATTTAATTATATGCATCTAACTTATACGAAATAAAAATATTAAAATATTCGTAAAAACTACAGAAGAAAACTATATTTGAAATATGAATCACAGTATTGTCCACTGGCTATGCTTACTGACAAGTGTTTTCAGCCAGTATTACGCCCAATTGTCCACGTTTCCCGCCAACTCAAAGAGGAAAGCTATTAATATCGAGATTTTTCTTGGTCGACCGGCCAGAACTCATTACACGTCCTGCAAGAGTTCCGACAGTTTTCAAGGCGAAGTTGGATTAGACGTTGGCAGCTCGTTAGCCGGCCTTATCGACCTTCCTCCCCCGTGCCTGTACCATTGTGCAGAGCGTATTAATTAAAAAATGAAAATCTACGGGCTGTCCGACGCACAGGTCCACCGCGCCATGCCGCGTAATCCCTTTTTCGCGTTTCCTTTTTCTCAGCCCGTGAAGGCACATCGGTTTCCGATTTCCTCCCGATATCGAACTATCGACGATATGAAGCGACGAACTTCCGGTTTATTTTTAAGGGATTAATCCCCTTTCAATCGATTAAATACAACTTGAGTTTTTATGGCACCTGTACTAGAAGCACCCGATATTTCAAATATTACCACCACTGATTGAATTGAAATGAGTTATTAATTTATAAGTCGATACAAGGATTCTCATTCCTGAGCTCAAATAATCCCCAATTTTCAAGTAACTTCACAGGGTGAACTGTGGAAGAGTGCGAAAGTGATACCTATCACTGCATCTAAGCGCCAATTTATCATAGAGGAAACTACTGATAGCCAAAAACGGTTTGAAAAAGCACGCCGATAAGCCTAGCACATCTCAACGATGTCAGATGTCAGCATTTCGATCGATCGACCGGAAACAAAATAAAATATGCTCGCGAGAACCTTGCGGCGTAATTACCAGTCTCCTAGGAAAATTCTGCGCTCCATTACCGAAAGGTTAAGGGTACTTAGTTCAATCGATACAGTGAAACGCGTGGAATAATGACAGAGCCAGAAGATGAAGAGGTTGGAATAAAAGAGAATGAAGGAAAAAAGGGTATAGCTATCGAGGGGAGGCATTACCTAGATAACCAAGAACGTGAAATGAATGAATGAAGGCAACGATCAGAAACAAGTGGAAATGGTGGAAAGGGCTAAGGAGAGAAGCAAGTCGTTGAATTAGGAGTGGAAGGAAAGCTCGCGTGCCCAGGAGCAAGTTCGCCTTGGCTTCCGGTTACTTGCATGCTTTGGATCTACTTGTATTAGGCTGTCTGTAGGAACAGGGATCCTCGGAGGTTCGGCTACGTTGGCTTTCATCATGATGAAGGGTCAAATACCTTAGCTATTGGTCAAGAAATTCAAGCTGACGAAAATTGTAGGTACTCGTTAATCGATAGTTAGTAAAATATCTGCTTACTTTAAGAAGATAAAGAAATAGTACGATCTGAGATTTTATCAAGGGTTTCGAACATGGGTGGCTTTGAAACCTCGCGAAGACGAATGTCGAATTAAGCTGGACAATTTCGAAAGCCATTCCTTGACAAAATACGTGTCGACGCGACGAAATTGGGGTCCACTTTTTTATGATACTCCGAGCGGGGCTAGTTAAGCTAAATAATGAATGAAGATTGGCCAGCCTGTCTGCTGGGGGTTGGAGTCAGGCACCGTAGTCGCTTTGATGTCTGGCGGCAGCCACCGATTATGGAATCAATTATTGCACGGCACTCTCTTTCGTTCCGCGTCTCTTTTTCGCCTGGCGGCTCGCCTTTCAGCCCTCCGCCATTCCCTCCGACTACCTCTGTCATGCCAGCGCAAAGGGGAAGATTTATTCCGTACAGGAAGAAATTGCCCGGTCATACAGTCACGGAGAACCGATTCCATGAAAGGTCAGACCAGTCCAGGTTAAGGTCCACCCGCGTGTACAAGGATGCCAGCATTATCATCGTATAATACACGCCAATTACCCCCAACGAGGAGCAACATCACGGAAATAGGATCCTAACTGTCGGTACGTGCTTATTTTCTCCTTAAATTGCTGCTGGGGATTCGAGCTCTAACGACAAATCGTGTGATTTCGATAAAAATACTGGTCAGGAATAATATGCGCGTTGGCTTAAGATATGAAGCGACTTTGCATTCTTCTATCATAAATAGAAAGAACATAGCGAAAAAGGTCGTTAAGATAATAAAGAATAATCAAGATTATATACGCTGTTCGAGTCTCGCGAAGTATTTTCTAAGCTAAGCTATAAACGAAGGAATTTTAATGGTGATCCGTAGACGAAAGTCATGAGCTTTATTATTCCAGTAGAAAAACATAAAGGTACTATTGGTAACGAGCGCGATAATTATGGCAGTAATACTGTAGTAAGTCCTAGTCCATCAGCACTGACTCTTGTTCTTCTTGCTCTCCTTGATCGAGATCACGTAGCGCTGAGCAACGTTCAAGGGTGGGGAGAAGCCATCTGCGTACGTAGCGTCTTCGAATAGGACTTCGTATTCCTCTGTGGCGGTGGTAGGTAGTTGGTTCACCACTGCCTTGTAGAAGCAGGTCGTCTGAGGGTACAACGCCATCACAATGGACCCTTTCGGGAACAGAGCGTGAGGATCAGTTTCAGGGTTGGCCCTCATCAACGGCAGAGGCACTACTCGTCGCCTGGACAGAGTGTGCCTGTCCTTTTGCTCCTCGTCAATGTCATCCACTTCATATTTGTTGGTAGCAGGGTTGAACTGGACCACTTCTGCGAGGATCCAGTTTTCTTCTTCCTCGGATCCCTTCACCAAGGCTGCCACCATGTCCCCCATCTTGGCAATGTAGGTAGGTTCTGCTGGGATAGCTCCGCAGAGAGGGGGTGGTTTAGCTCCTGGTGTTTTACCTACATATAGGGGTAGGGTCTGCGCGGTGCTCAGCAACATTTTCATCAGAGCACCGCGTCTAATCGTTTCCTTGTTACCTGCATTACGGGCTTGTATGCGGCGCTCGTTCCTGATTCCTCGGATTTCGTTGATCTTCCCCAAAGCCTTGCGCAGAATTTCCTCTTCTTGCTGCGCGTCACCCACCGCTGCACTGTACAGATTCTTCAGCTTCTGTTGGTAGTAGGGAGATACTTTGTCCTCTGGAGTTACTTTCTCGTACGTCTTTATGATGTTATTGAGGTTGTGCTCCGATCGAACCCGCTGCGTTTCGACCTCGTGCACCAGGTGGTACAAGTTCTTCAGCCGCTCCTGGATCTGACTGGCTGCTGCATCTGCTGTGAACGGCATTTTGTGGTTTCTAATTTAGACCAGGTCGATTAATGTTGCCTCTGCGCCTTCTTTTGTCCTCGCCTCTGGATACTATTTCTATACGAATAGAAAGAATTTACAATTCTCCTTTACTGACTTACAATAAGTGCAGAATATTCAAAGTGGCACAAATTTTAATAATTAATTGTCTTCTGATACTCATATTTCACAGAAAACTATATGAATTACGTGCAGAGTCTAATGCGTTGGTGAGTAAAAATCTTCTTAATTATCTAAAAAATTTAAAACAGCAGAATATTATTGACATCAATATTAAAAGAGTAATAATAAGCTATAAAAAATCAACCTACGCAAACTTTCCCGCGCATCGGGTCTTGAACTCGCGACCTCTAGCATCGCAGTCAGCTGTACTACACACTCTACCACGCTCACATTTTTCAATTTAGTTATTTCTAAATATTTATATACCTGTTTCCGAAGTTTAGAATGCATTATTGCATTCATAAATATCACTCGTAAAGTGCAGCATTAAAAAAATTACACACAATTACAACCATCAACAAAACAATCTCTTGGCGTGAGTAACAAACTCATCACACATCTACATAGGTTCGTGAATCGGTAGAAGCATGCCCACAAATGATCGTATTTAAAGGTTAAGAAAATCGAAACATACCTCATTCTGCAGACAGGAATTCGTACTGTGGTCGCTCAACGTGAACTGTCGAATACTCGCCTTCCTAACGCGAAGTTACAGGCGGCACTAAACCTTCTCAACGTCCAGCAATCGACTGTGCATGCGATTCTGCGCCATACTGCTTCTCCCACCACTTCCTCTTTCCATCTACACGCGAGCCTATCTCAAGTTGGTGCTGCCATCTGGCGGTAAACGCTCTAACTATTCAACGGCAATAATTTTGTCCATCGCAGTGCATACGTCCTTTTAATAGAAAGATCTTAATGAATAATTAGTGAAAAACTGCTAGAAGTTCTCTGTGTCAAGTAAATTGTGCTGGCAAAGTAGAGGTTCTTCCAGATATGTAACGACAATTTTTTACAACCCTGAATAAGTCTACTTTAAAAATACAAAAATGTATCTAGTAATAATTGACAAAGTGAGAAAAGAGGTGAAAAGCATAAATTATTAGAAAATCTCTGAATCTTAATCCCTTTATTTTGTTTGACGCAAAAGCAATAAACGAAATCGCGAGTGAATCGAACGGTTCGCGACGCAGTGATCGCGGTAATCCATCGTGATGCGTGGATACCGATAGCCAGGCGCGAAGAATAATCAATTCGTTGGTAAATTACACGGCACGGACACCCGCGGCCGCGGCGACTCTCATAAATCATCGTCGCGCGGAAAAGCTCTCTATCGTTCTTGTTAGGTGCCGGATGATGTACCGCCTCACCTCCAAGTCCGATCGTGCGTCAGCGAGGTGCCGTGCATCATCGGGCTAACAGCCAGGCACCGATAGGGACGCGGAACGCCGTAACGCGACCCGGCTAGCTGTTCCAGACGCACAGAAAATCCCATGGATGGGACCGAGGCATCCGCGGCCCTCGCGTTCCGCCGGCCGCGCACCATAAACGTACATAAAGCGCGAAGCGGCCGGAGTTCCTACGAACTCTGTGACCTATTCGCAATGAGATGCGTGTCACGCGTGCCACTGGCGCGTACGTGGCCCTCGCGCGACTCTGAAACCGCCTGGCGATTCAACCTGTTCCCAAGCGAACAATGGACGCCTCCTGGAGAACCGATGAGCAACCGGATGGCATCAGCGTGGGCGAATAGAGTTCCTTGTTTTGGGAAATCTCGATTGCCTCGAGAAATTCGGGTGAGGCTGTGTGGGACGTTCTTCAAGATAGTTTTGTGGCTGGATTTTGATGGGATGATTTATCGGTGATGGGATTATTCTGAGGGAATTTATGTGAGGGTGAAGAGGCAGAAGCAATTTGCTGGCGCCCGATTTTGATGAGGATTTATAATCGATATTAAATCTAGGAACAGTTCTTAGGACAATAGCGTCATTATCTTCTACTATTCCTACGAAATCTAGTGATTTATCCTCGAGTTGCTTGATTTATTGTATTAGCACCTAGTACGTAGCGCCTTAATAGCGGTATTACTCTGCTAAGCGGGGATGACGAGTTACCTTGTCACGTGAAATTTCACAGAGGTTGCGTATAATAGATTTTCTCGTTATGAGTAAATTTCGTTACTCGTCGTTTTAATTTCTCGTTAGCACTTGTAGATACTTAACTACGCGTTTGAGACTGATCTCATTTCATGTTTCACACATTCTTATATGAACCATACGATCCGTTTCCGTCTATCGCAGGAACACTGGAGCGATTTTTGATGAATAATTAGCAAGCCCCGTTAAACGGGAATTTACACGGTTTATTACCATCGTATTCCACAGCATTAACGCTACAATGTTTATTGCAACACATGTACACGTTGTGCAAGACAGCGTGCACACTGCACACAGTGCACACCGTCTGAAATACGCAGGATATACCACGCCGGGGCTCGTTTAATCTCGCGAAGCTCCTCGTCTCTACATATATCTCTGTGGCACGTGCAATTAGCGTACATTCGTACATACACGTGTATTATCAACAACTATAGTCTCTGTCATTTCGTTTCTAAGCATTGATTTATTACCAACCAGTGGCAGGATAATTATTGACTCTCCACGGCACCGACGCGCCGTACTTTTCGGTTGCAAAATTTCTATGCTGATAACACCGCGCTCCTCGTGCCCGCTGGTTTGCATATAATACTGTGAAATTCATTTGTCTTGTAATATGATTCATAGTTCCTCCGTTGTAATGCCATTGAGTCCGCCGTGTACATGATAATTAGACATCAATGGGCTGGCGTGCTCGCCGATTAACAATTCAAATCGGCAGACGTTCTTGCTAGTACACTTTGCATCAATTAGGCATAAAATATTGTTCTAATAGACCGGATCACCGAGTAACGTTTCAATGAACACGACTCCATCGACTGACTTCCCTTACGATAAACTTCATTCTCCTATTGTGACGATTTAACAACGGTCTGAATATTTGTGAACGTTCTCTATTAACGTAACGATAATACGGCGAATGTCACGATAATGGCGATCGTTGTGAAGGGAATCGTGCACAGTCGTTCATCGCGGAGTTCGTCGAGATTTTCATGGCGGTTCGTCAAGTAGTCGTGAGACGACGGCATGAAAATCAAATCCTTTTCGCGCGACAGCCGGGCGGGGCCCAGAATGGGCCATTAAAACGTATTATGGAAGGCGACGAGCTTACCAGTCACAATCCCGCGATATTACGTACACTCATACGCGCGTTTTCGAGGCGCGAAACAAGGCGTCTAACGAGGCGTAAGGAGACGTCGGGCCCCGGGGGTAGAAGCGCGTACAATGCTATTCACTTTGCCAGACCGTCTGCTTGCTACCGTGATATTTATCCAGAGCACGCGTATCGACCAACCACCAGGAGAATTTCTAGATCGTCGAGAATCAGATACATGTTTCTGCACCTTCGAGAATTTATGCTTCTCTTCAACCTCTCGTTTTGTACTTTTTTGTTAGCGTATAGAGCTCTCATTAATATGCAGGGGTTTGGAGTTAAAATAACCAGAGCGGTACGCTTTTCGGAGTTTGTTAAAATTTCGATGCTATGCGGGAGGGGTTACAACATATTCGTCATTTTTAATTATTCACGCCTGATAAACTGGGAGTTTATTTTCGGTACTTTTAACGGCACATGTTTTACGTTAATGTAGAGGTTTGTTATTCTGTGCGAGTTTGGAATTTCAGTTGTTGCAATTTCATGCAGCACGGTTAAAAGCTATTCTGCTTATTTAAAGTTAAATGAAGCAATTAGTATTTTAAATGAACCGTATTGTAGAGTAAATAAATAAATGCTGAAATTGAATGCCAAAGATGCAAATCGCTTTTGATGCATTGGCAGATTTTTGAGCTAAATCGAGATGGATATCAAGGCAAAGCGCATCGTAAACTACACTCATGTGTAATTAATTTCTTACCATCGCGCTTTAACACGTACTAAAGTTCGTTAATAAAACCGCAGACTCTTATTGCAACCGCGGCATATAAAACATTCCATACACCGAACAACAGGCGTTCCATTGTAAATAAACCCACAAGTATATCAACCTGCCCCAGTTACCAATGAAGGAAACAAACTCGTAAAAATTCATTCGCTCATAAAAAATACCCATTGGAGCAAACGTCGACCAAAGATACATAACCGAAGGGATGGTGGCTCGCGGTGGAGTACGTCTACGGAGACCCGTACAATAAAACATGCGCGCGGACCGAAAGATAGAAAGCAAGGTATGTTTCAAAAGTTTATCATTCGAGCCGTGACATTTATGCTCGGAATGCACGGGAAACGAGGATTCGCGACGCGAAAGGAGCAGAGATCCCCGACATAAATCTGCAACGGGAGCGAAACAATCGATCGTCGCGATGCTCGGTTGTCAACGAGCGACACGATTCTCATCTAATATCACCGGTTCACGGCGCGAGACTTAACGACCTGTTGCAACCGTTAATCCGACTAGGATACCGGATGTTGGCCAGGGCGGGCGATATTTCAAGCGGAAACCAGCGCAAGGCGCGAAATGGAAATGTCAAACGCAGGCCTCGCCGTCGTCGTTCGAGGCCTACAAGCCCAGGAAGAACGGAATCGCGACGACGGAATTCAGCTCGTAAATCCGTGATCGTTTCGGCGAGAGAATCGGCTCGCTTCGTGACTGGCGTGTTTTCTCTTTTGTTTTCAATCGAATCGTTTGTCAAGCGTTCACTAGGGAAATGGATTCGCGGGAGCGGAGCGGAGCTTTCCGCGGCGCGCGTAAAAGGTCAGAAAATTAGCATTTGCACCGTCACGATCATACTGTCTTATCTTTCATCGTGGTGAAACTGATTGTCGACGCGTATCAAGCGAGAAAACATGCTCTTCCGCGGGATTAATAACGAGGCCGCGATAGACACGAGTACATTTGTTTCGCGAGACAGCAGACAGACTAGGAATATTAAGAAGTCATAGGAAAATTGAATTCGCAAACAGAAATTGTCTACGAGGTATTTGTGTATACGGTTTTTCCCTCAGTGAATGGTTATCGCGTCTTCTCATCGTTCAGATGTTAGAAAACGGGCGCGTGTATCGGGAATAAGTCGGCGTAAATGTTTGCATCTGAATCGAGCAAATTACCATTCGCGATATCGAGCCGCATTATCGTCTATCTGGAATATCTCACTCGCGATTCGTGGCGCAAAATGCAGCGAGGTGCGATGAAAACGGAGTGCGCCGTTGAATTGATTTATGTTTTCGTCCAAGAGTAAAAAGAAGTTATCAGAAAGGATGTTACGTAAATGTTGAACATTCGAGTTGTTAATTGGGACATTCCGGTTCAACTGATCTTCTGTATGTACAAGTAATTAATTGTTTCGTGACTCATTTAAATAGTTACGAGGCCGCAACATTCTCCAGCTGAAGCTCTTAATTCCCATCTGGGATAAATTTAATAGGAGGAACTTCTCTCGTCTCCCTCTCAATTATAACTTTCTTCTCGAAATGGAAAAACACGAAACAGCAGTGAATACACTCGGAAAAATTAAAAATTAAAATTTATTCCCCGCTTCCTGCATCTTTACGTAAGTGGACGGATTACCATAACCTCGTGGCTCGATTTTCCGTCCTCCAGCCGTGCTATCTTACTTCCGGCACATCCGGTGAGGGGCACAAGGATCACGTTCCCAAATGAAATATTTCTCTCTATGCAACCCCGTGCACGTGCCTCGATAAGATAAAAGCCCGAGGTTTTATCATATCTCGTCGAGAGCGCAATGGAACAGTGGCAGCCGAGGGAAAGAAGAACGAGATCGAATCGCTGACTCCGTGGTCGAGCTTTTCACGATCCCAGTGACGTTTGATTTACGATAAGGTCCGGTCGAAGGTGCCAGAATCCCGGATACGTTTCCTTTATTCTCCCCAGAGAAGCGACGAGTCCCCCAGCTCTTGTATAATGTACAGACGCGAGCATTAGCGCGATTGGATCGACGTTGTCTCGATTCCTTCCTCGACATCCTTTTTATGACCATTCCAATCGATTTCCGTGCGTTACACGCGTTTCTTTGCACCAGAGGATTCCACATCGAGCTCGATCGACCGGTTCGCGTCTACGCAGGGGGCTTTCTACGACAGACATTATCGAATTTCCAGGGTAGTCAGTATAGTAAAGTCGACTCGTTATTATTTCAGTTAACAGTGGACAAGCGACTCGGAAGAAAACTCGACGCGGTTTTACCCCTTCGTAGCTTATAAATATCGGCGCAGTATAATGGGAAACCTGAGGGTCGCGCAGATGAAAATGTTTCAATTTCCAGTTTAGATAGAGCTTGTTATTCCTCTTATTTCTTCGCGATGCGTTTCAGACGGTTCATTATACCTGTCTAAATGCAAGTTTTAATTTAATTCCCGCGATGGGCATTAATTTTTTGTTAGATTTTGGGAACGCGAAATATGTCGCGAACGAGATTACTTTCGGGCCGAGCGGCGCGATTTAGCTCCATTTGAATAATTAAACCGCTTTTCCGTGGAGATTGACACCGGGGCAGAGGAGAAAGAAGGGAAAGGGAAAGTGTGTACGTGTCCGTCCGAAACGTCCAGGCCTGGCGACAGGAGAAGAGGGTCTGAAAAGGGGGTTGAAGCGGTGCTGGGTGACAGGTTCAGTCTAGCGACAGGTCGGCGAGCGTATTAATAATAAATGCAAACGGCTAACATCAATTTCTCTCCGGCTTCCTTCCTCCTCCGACCACTCCTGGTGCTGCCCCTTTCGAAATCCGTCGTTCTCGAACCGAAGAGAGCTCATCCACCCCTTTATTTAGTCGCTCGTTTCGCTTGCTTACACACCGAGGCTGGCCTGTCGCGCTTGTCAGCCAGCCGACCTAGCCGAAGCACGAAGGAGGACCCCGAGACGTCGAACGAACTGTAAATTGCTGCAATCCCCTTCCGCTATCGTCCTAGCGTGCAAACCTCTCGGAGGATCCGAAGTGACGTTAAACTTTGGCTCGGTTAACAATCAGGCACGACGCGCGATACGTCCCTGCTCGGTTTGCTTTAATCATTCAAATAGTCTCGTTAAAAGCCTTCCCTCCTCAGGGATGACAGGCTGTCTTAAACCTCGGAGCGCTCTCGAATGTTATTTCTGAAGCGTCACCGAATTGAATTCCAAGTCGACTGAATCGAATTTTCAGTAGACTGTGAGAAAGCGACGAAATAGATTTTCAAGAAGAAGTTATGGCGAGAGCACTCGCTCAGGCGCGATGGATTTACAGGCGTCTTACGCTCGGCAATAAAGCTAGTCATAGCCATGGCGAATGCTCTCTATTTATCTTGAAAGTGAGAAAGTCTCGTTCGACGATTCCGTGATCGAGGGAAGACCGCGCGCCTCTTGGAGGCTGACTGGAAAGTGACGCGTCAAAGAAAACGCGACGAAGCGTTCCTCGTTAAATGGCTCTCTCGAAGGAGAGGAAAGAGGCCAGTGAAAAGGAAAAGACGAGCACCGTGACATGAGAAGCATTATCGGCCAGATGCACTTCCTTCGAGACATCCTTAATTTGCAAAAGGAGCCTCTGATACAGCATACGTTTGACTTGCGTACTTGGGGCAAAAGGCAAACCTGGCGATGAAGAGTCATTCCGCTGAGGAAAGAGACTAAGGAACCTAAACCTGAACTCAGCCTTTCAGTTTCATTAGTCAGTGAAAAAAAGCTCGTGGCAATATTAATAAATTTATTGCCTCTACTAATACCAAACATTACACGATTAATCAGTACAAAAAAAGTCTTCGCAGTATGAGTTAATTTATTTTTCTCAATTAAAGCACTGAAAAATCGCGATATACCTATTAACTGTGACTTTTTCAGATATTAATGTTTCAAATAGAATTCCCAGTTTAAGCAGAAAGTAGAAAATGAACAAAAATTCATCTCGGTAGATCTTTGCGCGCGCGTCTTAAAGAAAACAAACTGTGCCGAAAAAGTTCCAGGCCCCTCGTCGACGTACCCGAATTCTCATCTCCCTAACTAAGATCACCGATCCCCCACTTAGTGAGGGATTTATACGAGCCAAGTTGAAATCGAATCCCGAACGAACGGAAGTTTAAATTCGCGGGGCGTTTTATAAATGGTCGTTGCTTCTCGCGGAAACTTGGCCACCCCTCGGCGCTCGGGAAACTGGAACGATCGATGGAAGTAGTTACCGGAGATACGTTTCGACGAAACAAAGCCCTGAAAGGCAGAGAAACTCGGTCGTAACGACTCGAACGAGTTAACGATGTTCATCAAAGTTACGGAAACACTATCACTGCTGTATAACGAGTCGAAAAGCTGTGGTAGGGGGAGCGAATTAAGAGCGAATAAGATTTATGGTAATTTTCTATTGAGCTGGCGACGCTACCGAAAGTTAGACTTCCAGTTCAGATAGACCAACGACTACTGAATTACTGCGTTTCGATAAACTAGACGAAGTCGTCGCTGATCGTTCTGTAACCGACACTGTGTAACAGCCCACGGGAAACGAGTCTTATAACTTCCCAGGTGCTGGATAATTTATGCAGTTTTCTCGTTCCTCTCCCGGTTCGAAGACTCGGAGAAGAGGAGCTCCGAATGGACCCGCGTATATTCGTTCCGCGAGTTGTCGATACCTCGCAATTACCAAGCCAGGATGAGTCGGTTGACAGTAATCTATTGGGACGAAGACAGGCGAGTGGGAAGATCGTTTCGCAAGCGCGTGACGGCGGTACAACCGCGTTAGCCACGAGGAATGCTCGAGTATAACGAAAAACATGGAAACGTAGCGACGACGACGGAGTTCCCGTGCGAACGCGAGATAAATAGCATTGTAAGCTGAGCTAGATACGAGCACGTTGCTCGTTTACAGGAATTCCTCGAGTCATATATACCTTCGCGTTGCCTTCTAAGCGACGTGCCGATCGTCGATCGACGGTATCGATAAGTCGATCGATTCAGAGTACCACCCCGAAGGAAAGGATCGGATAGAGAGGGGAACACGAATGGGAAGAGGTGGAAGGATGTCGAAGGAGAAACCGAGAAGGGTAGAATTAGAGAGAAAAGTGAGGAGCATGACGACGAGAGAGGGGAGAAAGGAAGCGCCGGTTGGTATTGAGACGCCCGTATGCAAAGCGGAGGCACTCGGTCTTCTGTAACGAGCTACGACACGGTAATAAGAAAGCGAAACGGTCCCGTGTGCACTGCGAGCGCATGTTAATTACCGACAATTACAAACCCAATAAATACGGTATTTATGACTCCCCACCTATGAGCCTGAACGGCCTGCTCCGACACGCACACCTACCTGTATATTATACGCACGAGTCGCGGGTTTCTACGACGCGTTTTTACTACAGGTATAGAGGACCGTAATATCTGTCTGTGAAATTTATACTGAATCCTCGTCATTTACAGTTGCACAGTTCTGCAAGGTGTATCGATTTCATTCGATAATATAATTGGAATTAATTAGTCATATAAAAAATGGGACTCGATGGGAGATTACTCATCAATATTTCAAACTACCTCAAAACTAGACTACATCGCATTTGTCGATCATATCGCACTTCTATAATATATTCCAAGTTCCATTATTACTATGATCGTGTAGGTAGAAAGGCTTGCAAATTTAATGAGCGTAAGATATATTGATTGTCATCATAGAAGTGCCTTGTCTATCTACATAGATTCTGTACTTCAACAGATTGACTCATTATAACAAGGTTGCCTTTAGCAGTACTAGACACTATAACTGTCCGCATGAATAGCAAACGTGAAATCTATACTTAGAATTCCCTTCAACCATTTTATTACATCCAGTATATTCGATCCTTGTAATCGAAACCGTGCCCGTTTATCCGTCACAATGTCTGTACAAGAATCATTTGCCATCCGTTGTCCGCGGAGTAATTAATGATGGCCTGTAACAACGGCGCGTAAAACTCGCTGTACCATCAACGAAGAACACACGCAGTCGACGTGCATTGTATCTGGCGCAATGATACCGCGATAATCCTCCTATTCGGTGAAATAATGAACGGAAACATCGACGGGAGAGCACCCTGTCAATTACGGCGAACAGAACGCGGAAAGTGAATTGTTAAATAAATTTCACCGTGAAGTAACGTCGAAAATGCATCATTGATTGGTAACACGATAGAACGCGGATACAAAGAAACATTGTTCGGGGGCTTGTCGATGGAAACGATTAGGCCGTTTCTGCGATGGACAATTTACAGCTCGATGTCTCGCTCGCGGTGTCTCCTCGATGATGAATCAACGTGGATGCACAGGAGATCGGTGTGCGTCCGAGCGGAACGCACCACACAGAGCGTACGTATTTCGAGCGAGGACCGAGTCGCGACACAACTGGTTATGTATATGAAAGGCCACGTGGTGTGCGTAACACATGTCACGTATTAACAGGTTGTCCCATTAAACGATTTGGCACCTCGTCGCGGGTCCGTTCCTTGCTCCTCCGTCGCTGTATATCTCGGCTCGCGTCCCGCTTTATCTCGCGAATTTGAATACACCCGTGGAGAAATAAAAGAGTCGCGGGTTGCGTTCAATTATAATTGAGCGGTTGTCAACGGTACGATAATGTCGACGGCCGTTTCCTGCGCGTCGACACGTGTGAATCTCGTTCGACATGCGTCCAAGTGGTACCAGACAGGGCTCCGATTCGTTGATTAAAAGCTAAGGGAAACAGGAACGAAGGGAGCGAACGAACCGTCGAGAGGATCTGGAAATCGTTTCATCTTTTTCGTTCCCGTTTAGGCAAGCCCAGCGAAAAAGGGCATCGACGTGGACCACGTGCGGCGAAAGGAAGCATGTCGCGGTTAAGAAAACGTAATTAATCTCGATGACACGTTATTGAACGTCACGCTGGCAGTAGCGCGAGAATGTGTGCCTGTTTATTTCTTCAGAGTAATTATCCCTTCGCGGGTCTGTGGATCGTTAGGTGACTCGTAGAGATCGGAGATAAATATATTAAACGGTGAGAAGGTGTACCTCGCTCTGCATAATACCTTCCCCCACCAGCTGGGACCACCGAACGGTTATTAAATGGATAAATTCGATGGGAACGAGGGAGGGATCGGAGACGGCAATCGGTTTCCCGTTGAATTTCATTTCGCTCCGAGTCGGATCGTCGACTCGCCGAGCCACCCTGTAGACGGTAATATCGTGACCGCAATATAAGAGTCCGAACAACACACGGAGCTATCTCGTGGTATCTTAAGACTCGAGTACCAAAACGTGTTCCTTCCCAAATAAAGGCCACGGAGCCAACGGCACAGAGATATGATAAAAATAACGAATGTTATTGCTAACTGCTAACGAGTCAAAGCACCGAGCGTGGGTATCGCGCTCGATAAAAACCTTCTGGCCCACGGAATTCATTTATTGTTCCTCCTTTTTTCGGGCCCAGGTCTCTCGGCGATCGCGCCGCGCCGCGCCTCTGCCATTATCGCAAATTTCCGTTTCCCTGACGCCACTTGTCAATTAATGCATCCTCCCCCTTGGCCCCATCGCTCGAGCACCTGCGATCGTTTATCCACGATCGAGGCCACTCCGATTTATCCTGAATTTCGGGATTCTTGATCCCCGCGATCCCTACCTGGAATCTCTTCGATGAGTATCGAAAACGCATCGCTGACCAATGCCTGCATTTATTGATTAAGCAGAATTAACGTGCGAAAGAGCGAGGTCTCTGGCTGCGTGTGGGATTAAATTTATCGTTAATCAAGTATCCATGGAACGCTCGATTTATGATGAGTATCAATTTGCCTTTGGTCTATGTTGCAATCATCGTGACCATACTGCAGAATCAACGTCGATCGCGTTAACCGAGCTACATCCCACAAACATTTTCTGCCCATTAGAGGATAATTAATATGCAACGCGGCTGGCTTTGTACGATATCGGTACTGTCGAACATTAAATTACTCGACGCTTTCCCGAGGTACACAGGATACGTCTGAATTGCCGCGAAACACACAGGCATTCCTTCCGAATTAAACTATGCCTGCGAGCTGCGGGACCGCGAAGCCAACAAGATTTCTATAGTGTGCGCTCGAGCTAGCTCTGTTCTCGCGTTCACGCGGAATCGAGACCCTCTAGGGGTGTCAATTATCGCCTCGTTAATACCTGCACGCGCGTGTCAAGTTGTGTCACACGTGTTTCCTTAGCAAGCGCCCCCCTTCTCTGCCCCTCCGCATGTGAGGGCATCTACTCACCTCATGAATTCGGGAATAATAACCGGCTAGGACGCGGGTTTACGGTTGAACCGCAGAACAAACAGTCGCGGAATACTGTGGTATGCGTATACCTCTGTTTACACGCCGTCAGCTCGCTCATTCTCGCTTCCCTTGCCGTTAATGTAACATACAAGCCTTGTTCCGAGTTGTATACTCATTGCACGCCTCGCTGCTGACTGGCTTCCGCAAACTTTCCTTTTGACGTTGCGAACCACAGACTTCGACGTCGCGTGCAAATTAAACACGCCCCTTCGTCGATTCCTCTTGGATCGGCTTCGGTGTTTCACGAATGAGTCGTTGCTGGGGAAATTCCTGAAGAGCTAGTTTCAGATGCTTTATTAGTGGAACACATTGGACATTAAGATTATTAGTATTTAAATAAGCCATCTTTTAGGGATTATTGTACGCTAAGTTTTGAAATGAGGGAGGAAACTGAAGGATCCTGCTTTATATACTGTCTAAATCACCGTCCCTTAAAAAGCGTTCGAGACACAAACGAAGATCCTAATTCATAAAGACAGAAGGGCTACATCCGCTGGGCTTTACGACTCGACAGTCGCGGCGTAATGCCAGACACGACAATACTCCTAACATCGGGCGTAAAAGTATATAACTTCAGAGATCGCAGACAAGAAGTTTCAAGAACTAAAAACGAAACCACTTCCTTTTAAAGTCTCCTTCTAAAGTTCAGGAACTGTAAACCGTTCTCCCACGGAGAACAGCGATAATCTCGAGCACGCGCACCTTCCCCCGATTACGTAATTTTGCTCCACATTTCCATCAGAGGGCTGCGGACAAGCGGGCTCAGTCGCGTGGAAGAGATATTGGTTTTCTCCTGGAATGAACCGCCTGAAAATGATTACCAATCTCAGACGGTGCTGGGTAGACATTAGTAACCGATAGATGAAGAAGGCATCGGGGTTAAATTAACTCCCTGGCGAGGGTAGCGGCGACATGGGGGCGAAACGGAGTCTGGAAACGGGCAAGGGGCGTGCAGAAGGTAGCGAGTGGGTATTAGCGGAGATTAATCGAACAGCAGGCCCTTACTCCACTTCCACAGGTGCACGTAAGCCGATGGGACGGGTATCTCTGGTCCTGGGACAAGGCTGGTCCCTGCATGGGATGGAGAAAGACGGAGAGACGAGTTGGAGGTTGAATGGCGGGAAAGGGAGACCAAGAGAATACAGCACGCTCGTGATTAGCTACATACTTAGTTACTTACCGAGGCACCAAAGTGGAAGATGTCGTCCTTCTGGAAGGGGATATAGACGTTCTCGAGGGACCACTATCCCCTGTCTATCCAGACATGTCCTTTTCCCCTTGCTTCTACTCCCAACTTGTGGGCAAGTGGTTTGTGAATCAGATACAATTCTTCTGCTGGTAGACACAATATTAGACCCATTGTAGAACTGTTATCGCGTGATGTAGAGTCCTACCACTAATTAACTGAGCATTTTTTTACAAAAATGATAACTTTCTTTTTTATTATATTTACATGCAGCTTGCATCCCCTACTCCAATCATTTTCACGTATATGTAAGTGTGTACCTGTGTAATCGTCAATGCTATAAATTACCTATACTAATTTATTGGATTTATTTGATTGAACTTTCTCCTATTTTACGTCATTCGTACGATGATCGTAACGTGTGTAATGAGGCAACAAAAATAGGCGTTTATAGCCTCGTATCCACAGATATTTACGAGCATCGAATCAAGGTATCCCATTCGCGTGAAATGTTACTCGTATAGCCATTGTTCCGGTCATCTGGCTAATCTGTTATCTCACTATTTTATACGCCTTTCGCAAAACCGCTAGATTACCGATTGCGTGAATGTCTCTTCCGTTCAAGGAGACATCGTTAAATCTGCTGACTGAATGGGTTTATATTCTTGCACATATTTGTTGGACGTGAAATTACCTCGTTAAATCGTTTGTTCAAATAGAACAAAAGGTCTCTCGAATGTTTCTAGTTTACTGTGTTGTGAGCTCGTAGCATTTGCAAAAAGCATTTCTGTTCTACGTCTCCATTTGCACATATCTAAAAACAAGAAGAGATGAAAATCTGGCAAACACACTCCCTTAATATACATAAACCCCGTTCGCGAGTAGAATAGACGCGTGGAAAGTAGCCTGCATGTATTTCAACTTTTTGGCGCTGCTACTGAGCCCACTGTTCGCTTGAATCATTTTAATTGTCACTATCGACTTCGCTTCGCTTAACAATTCGCGAAACGGTCGAATTTACGTCCCGCAGAGCAATTGGCCCTGAAACGAGATCGCTGTAAAAGGATTGGAACTCGCATTCGCGCGGACGCAATCAAACCTCGGGTTCGCAAACCCGCGAGCGTTTACGACGCCCAACGAAACGCGTTTACAGCCTGACGAAGGGGATGAAAAAGCCGCTAATCTCACCGTTTCTCGATAACAGCTCGTCTTGCGTTTAAGTTGCGAAAGAAAGAAAAAATATTACGGTAATTTCGTTAGAATCGCTATAAACCAGTAGTGAGACGATTGCACCTGAATGTTTGTACGTGAATTCTAGGGTCTTCTGTTGGTTTGGAATTCCTTAGAAGATCTTGCATCACAGGCGATATACAAAATAGAATTATCATCTAACGAGAGTTTTTATCACACCGTTTGAAATATTGACAGTTTGAAAGACGTCTAATAAGAAGGTTCGTAAATGTCTTGAACGCGTGACAGAAAATTACATTGGATGATAACTGTATCCTATAGCTTGTCTGTGGCCTATCGTCCTCACTCTACTTGCAGCTGAAATCCGCGCGCTTCTTTGCACCCCAACGTCAGGCAGCGTTCTTTCGCGTGCTCTCTTCCTCACGCCAGTCGGACAATCTGCTTTTTATGCGGTACGTAAACGAGTTGATGGAAGGAGTGGGGCAACGAGTCGTTTCCTTGTCGTGTGAAAAATGCGGCACTCGTAAAACGCTCATCATTTTCTGTGTGTGTTTACACGTTGCCAGTGAATTCCCTGCTTCTTAACTCATAAAGCCAAAACGACATTTTATTAACGTCGAGGATAAATGTAACGAGCCTCGTTTAAGCGCTTCCTCTTCTTCCCTTCATCCTTCGTTCCTACGAGGAAATTACACGTTCGCGGCTATTATTTATACGATAGGGCGAACTACGCGGAAATATCTGACATTCTGCACACCTGATATCCTTTTAATGGATACCGACTTTCCACAGTCTACGATATTTCAACTTTCCCGTGGACCAGTTGAGGCACGACCGAGGGAATGAAGTGGAAGGAAAAATTTATATTTCTCGCCTGTTAAAATCAATTCATTTATCGTACGACGATGAAATTGTAATTTTATTAGCTGAAGCGTAAATTCGAGGCTGGTAGGAACGCTCCCTTATGGCCGAGTTACGGCGTGTACCGAGCGTACCGAGACTCGACGGGGTGAAAGAGATAGGAGGGAGGCGATTCATAGCTTTTTAATGTCGAGATAACGCTGGTGGAAGAAGAACGACGGAAACAGCGCCAGCCAACGAAAGGGGGATCGTCGAAGGGTGTGCGTGGCAGGGACCACTCGGGTAGGGACAACCGTGAATTCCATGCATTTAAAATGTTTCATTAGAAACCGTCTAATAAATATTGACCCCCTTTTTAACTCGGTTTAAAAGACCATTCGGCAAGTAGGGCTGCTCCCACGTCCGAGGAGGGGAAGGGGACACGCGCTGCAGCAGCAACTCGTCGACGGTACCTGCGCTTGTAACAAGATCTGATTTATATAGACACCGTCGAAAATTGGTTTCATCCCTGAACCATCTTCTGGGTGGCATTCGGTGAGCCTCAGCGACGACATGCTCGTTTAGCTTACCATAAATACTCTTCCACCCCGTGTCCAGCGAGCATTTCGACCGCGAAGGAACGGCCCTCCGCGGAAATTGATTGTCGTAACTCTTGTGTATGAACGTATAAACTTGACGCAACGTTAACGGCGCTATAACGAGCCTGGCTAACACGGTTACCGTGCAACTAGTTTATCTTTCGAAGACAAAGGACGCCAGTTTTCAGCGAATAAACGCTTTACGTTGCCCTGCGTCGAGCAAATTTCATCTACCCAACTCCTTTAGTACCAAGAACGAGAAAGAAAATAAAATTCCGTGAGAAACCTCACTGGGTCATAGACATACCAAAGGAATAGGATACTAAAGACGTCGTTGCTGTAAAATCGAGGCTGTTTCCTACTCTGACATCCTCCCTAGCCACTCACGCGAATATTGGCCTCTGTTCTTACCCCTCGCGACGCGACAGCTATTTCCCTCCGCGGTTATACAAGATGCACGCATGAAACTCGAACGAGCTTCCATGGTACATCGATCAAGAGACCTGTCGATCCGAAGAAATTAACCTGGTGAGTCTCTCGGGCGTCACAGGAGGGATATTAAGTGCCGTATTCGCGGTGGTTGCCAGAGATACATCGTACCGAGTGAAACAACGCGGGAGAGCGCGGTTCCCTTGAGCATGGCTCCCTGGTTTCCCTGTTTCGTGCTTGTAAATTGACACGGTCGTCATAGTGGAAGTAGTTTTAGGTACGTAGCGGAGTTTTAATTAGCGTGTCACCGTTACATCGTGTGCCCCTCTTACGTGGTTACGACTTCATTATTGCATTCTGGTTCGTTGCACGTCTCGTGCATGAAGAGCTGTTTACAGTGTAGGAGGCGGAGCACGAATGTTTCGAAGAGTAAACATCGAAATTGCATTTTATGCCAGCACGACATGCACGAAAGGGACGTTCTCTTCGCAGTTGCAAGAAATCCGCTCTCGTTGGGGCACAGAAGATTATGAAAGTCAGTGGGACAGCTAGAGTTAAAGTTCGACACGTGTCAAATTCTAATCCGCGCGAATTTCCCAGTAGACCGATGATAGCACGTGCTAGGACTGAATTCGAGATTAACGCGAAAGGGGAAAGCATAAGGAAGGCTGGCAGAGTGAGCATTTCAAACACAGAGGAACTCTCATTATGTGAAGACACGACTGATAGAATGACAGAAGTCTTGGATAAGATCACATTCTCCGGCAAATGGTACAATATATTCTACTAATAGAACGTTCGAAGAGGAGGACACTCGATAATGGAGGTTCTACAGTTTCCCACTCCACATGGAGGTATCTGAAATACAACGCAGATCTCTCGAACAAACTCGAAGGTACCGTCCCTCACTTGAGCCCGGTCGAAAGGCGAATTAACGCGAACATTCGTCACGAATCGACGATCGAGCGATCCGGGCAGGGCCGTTTCTCGTACGAACACCCCATACGTGGCAGAGCCAATAATTCTCAACGAAGGAATATGATCGAAGGAGATGCGTCTGCGGGCGGTTATACGCATACTCTCCGGTCGGTGGACCCCTCTGTCCCTTGTGTAGGTCCGTGCATGTGCAGGTCGCTTACTCGTAAACGCGAGGGTATTACAGGGCCCCGAAGATGGTAGATGGCTGTGGCGCGGGCGGGAAGAAAGGAGAAGGGAGAGAGAGGGGAAGTATGCAGCCCCGAGGGCCTTAAAGCGGGGGCCGGTTTGCGTGGGCCGTACAGCACCTCCGTTCGCCATACCAGGTCCACCTGACCCCCCTTTGCTCCTTCGGTCATCCTCCTCTGCGCCACCTCTCTCTCCTCTCGCGATAACCCTTTCTCTCTTCCTTCCTCTCCGCTTCACCGCGTAGACACGTTCGCGTACTTTGTCCTCCTTTTTCGCGTTCCTCGCGACCTCCCCTCCCACCCTCTGCCTCGTTCCTCTCATTCATCACCTTCTCCCCGAAAGCTCTTGCTCTCTTTCCGCGTATCCTCTCCTCGCTATTTGCGCCTCGATCTTTCTCTCGCGCGCGTATACGCTACTTACCGTCATAAACCCGTGCTCGGTCAATATTTCAACTCCGTCGCGGCGGTTTCGTGTGGACGCGGACTCTGTACGTGCGCGTACACCGAGAGGGACGCGCGTGTGCGCGAAGGGAACACTGTGGGCGCACCCTCCTTCCAGGGAGTGAAGGAGGGAGAGAGAGGGAGAGTGCCTTCCAATTTTATTACCCACCGTGGTACGATCTCGATAATGAAATACTTCGGGGAGCATTTCGGCCCCCGAGTGAACTCCATTCGACTATAATCGAGATAAGAGTGGTACGCGTACCCCCACCCTCCCTCATCCCCCCCTGAATACGCCGCGTCCGCGGGACCGACGATTGTCGAGAAACGTGGGCGAACCCCCGGGTTACAACAGATTTTTGCTCACTTTTTTCTTAACTGCTTTCGCGGTCCTTTTTCTCCCGGTATTCGAGGCTACGGTGATTTTCGACGGTTCTTCGGAGAAATTTGTAATACTCAGGTATGGACGGGAATTTCAATAAAGTCGCTGGATGACGTTCAGGTTCGCGCGATCACGGGTTTGAATATGATTGGAGGGCATGCTGCTTTTCACGGGATTCCCTTCGGGCTCTCGTTAATGCCTCCATGGCTCGTGAGTTTTATTTTTAAAAATAATTCGATTCATTTAATGATGAAACTGCGTACGTGGATTTGAACGTTTCGAAAAATCCTATTATCTTCTCCGATTATTCGAAATCAGCGCGGGAGAGAAACACGATAAATGCGTTGTACGTGTAAGTTAGGAACAATGAAGGGCTCGATGCTCGTTGCGTTTCGGCGCGGTCGTTAAAAGCTCGTCGAAACTCGTTTAATTATTTTCATGCTGCCGCGGTTAGAGGCTTGTTAGTATCGACGGGGAACGATGATACCAGGAAAAACTCATTATAGGTTTCCAGTTTTGAGAAGTACCGTCCTGTTAACGGTTAAAAATGCAAGGGGCTGACGGGGCAACGGTATCGGGACAGATAATAACCTTGGGTCGGCGCGTGGCCGAAGTTCGTTAACGTCGTTATTACCTGACGGTTCATTTTTAACGTCGAATATATCGTACGTCGGCCGACGCCAGCTGCTTTGCATACTTTGGACTCTATTCGCGAACTCGATACGCAATGTTCGCGGCGCTGAACGTGTCCACTGTCTCTCGAGACTAACCAATCAAACTTCGTAATTACATTTCCATAACAGACGTCGCGAATAGACCTCTCGTTGTTGTCCATTTTTCCTAAGCAACGCGTATGCATACGTTTCCCTGGATATTTGTTCCATCTAACGTGGCAAGAAAGTAATGGGATCGAAAGGAACACTGCGTATGGGACAGTGATGGAATTTTGAATGTATTTATTACCCAGACGTTTCAATCTTGCCTCACATCCTTTAAATGACACCTGCAAGATGGAGACGTCGACTTTTTATTCTTGTCACTTGTCAGTTTCAGTCCTGAGAAAATGAGAATTTCGACGAGAGAATAGAGGGTGAGCAGTTGAGCACAGCTAGCTTCCTTTCGGACTCTTGATATGTGTATAAAGATATATTGACAGCACCTGCTCTCAATTAAGAATTACATGATCTACATGGTTCGCAAGAAACACTTTACAACCTTGCGTTTAACTGTACTCCATGTTAAGTGTTTTTACATCAATTCAATTTCTAGCAAATTCTACAAATAAAAGAATCTTTAATCGTACAACATTGTATTTCTTGACTGAGACATGCAACCACGATCGTTCCCCTGCAACTTGCAAGGAGTTGCGCAACATAAGCCTGGTCACGAATTACGATCGTAATAAAGACCGGCTGTCACAACGCGTCTGCGATTTATTCCCTGTCGGGACGAGCACGGCGCTAACTAGCCCCTTAAAAACACCTCAAACCGATGATCATGCCGACCAAGGGCTTCATTGAAAATAACCAGGTCACAAATTAGCAAGCAACTTTCTGATGGACCTTCACCCTTATTTTCAGCCTCCGTTGCTCAAGGTAAGGCAAACTATTGAGCACAATATTGATCATCAATGTTTCATTTTTTAAAAGAGAGCTGAGTATGGATAGATAAAAGATTCAATTTTAGTAGATTTTTTGTTTCTCCTATTTTTGGCAGTTTAAAGTGCTTGATAAGTTTCACTCGACGAAACTTTCCATAGAGAATAGAAAACTACAAACCAACTCGACTACGAAACATGACTATTGCGAAGTCATATGACAGACAACACTCGAGGAGACCTGATTTCACAGGGGTGAAAAATATCGTTTACCGTTGCATAAGTTCTACTTGTTACTTTCACCGCCACTTTCGCTCCCCTTTCTCTAGCGTTGAAACAATTCCATCGAGACTATGAACGCGGTAAAGTAGTAAGTACTCCAGACATCTCCTTTGCAGAAACTTGAGCAACAATATCGCTGTAAATTGATGTTGCGTGAATTTCGTAGTCACCACTTCAATATGCTAAATTGGCGCTCTTCCGACTGAGTTACGAATCACTTCCGCCACTTTGCTCTCATTACCATTCAATGGAAATATTACTAGACATTATAAAGATGTACTCTTAAAAATCTACAAACTTTTCCATCTCCAAGAACGCAAGAATTGTGAAAATCTATGGATTCACTTTTATAGGCACCTCCGATGCCAGCTTGTGGTCGACTTTCGCAAAGATTGCTCGCCGACACGAGGTCGTGAGATTCGTACAGGGTCCCAGCATTCCGTTATAAGCAAATACACTGGGCGAGGGTGAACACGGCTTAGTACAAAATGATAGGATGCCCGTCGAAAGGGCGGCCAAGCCGCAACAGCTTCTTTCTACCGGCTATCTCGAATAACTATGGAAATCACTACGAGCCTCGGTTCTCACACCGTGGTCCCGTCGTTCCTTCCTCTGTCGGCCATTTCGTTTCCTCTCGCCTTCGATGCACACCACCGACGAGAAGGTGCCCTCTCCTTCCTCCTCTTTTTTTCTTTCCCTCCGTACATAGAGGCGCGCATATACGCGCACTGCTCGCGCACGTGAGAAAGCACACGCGAAACGATACTATAGTTTCGCGTAGTTCCATTTCCTCGCCACCCTCTCTTTTCTCACCGTCGAATTATCACTTCCTCGTTTACGTTCTGCCCGCGCGAACATTCAGGATCCCTGCACGAGTGGTCGTTCGTTAGCGATTACTGACGTTTGTAATGCATAGTTCCCGACTAGAAGTACTTTCTTCAGGCACGAGAGTACTAAAGTGATTTATCTGTGTAGAAAATGAATAGGAGTGAAGGACAGTTGCAATTTTCCTGGACAGTAATATGACATGAGCTCTCAAGTTACAACATAATCATATCATTCATAAGTCCCTCTTTTTATGGACTTGCTACGCAGACATAGGTTGATACTAGACTCTACTAGATCAATAGAATCATTTCTCACAATAGACTACTCTAACTAAGCTTAAGGTCATAAAATTATCCGCGAAAGACTTACGTGCAACGTGTCTGACTACAGACGGCGGTCATTCTCCTCAATTTGTCTCGTTCGAGTAATCCCGTTGTGCTCTAATCGCGGAACAACAATCGCGATAATCGTGCATTGGCCCGACTCACTCGAAACGCGTAAATGTTTCGACTTTCGCCCGAACGCGGTTAAATGATTGATGAGGCGGTTCTACGAGCCCGATAAGTCCCTCCGTCGGCTAAACGCCGTTTGTTGTATATTCCCGCGGCGAGGGAACTACTTGTTACACGCGATAGAACGGTGATATCAAAGATAGGAGGCCGCCGGATCGATAAACGAATTGAGATCTTGTTCGACCTGTATTATTCCACGTTTCGACCACCGACGCATACGAACGTTTATATTATATCGATAGGCGGCCGCGAAAACATGCATGGATATTGTTGTAAGCGTTCCGCATCGGTTCGTGCCGTCGAACAAGGGAAAACAATTTGCGATCGTCCAGGCGATTTGTCACCGTTCAATGAAGTTCTAACTCGGCGCTGTCTTAATGGGGCGCGTTTGAAATTCAAAGGTATCGAGGGTCCCGTGGGACGCGAAGATTTAATCTTGCCAATCACGATTGCGCCCGAGATTCTGTACGCAATACCGCGATCGCGTCGAGCCTCGCGGATGAAAAGATTTTCTTCATAGAGGAACCGAGGAGTCTGTCTGATGTATGTCCCATTTACGTCCAGAGAAACCGCCGCGCGAGATTAATCGTCGACGTGTAGACTGCGGCGATCGCTCGATCGCGTTTAATCCCGCATTAGAAGACTTTTTCAATCGAGCCCGATGGAGGACTTATCTGATACATTTCTTGCGCGGCTATTTTCTTTCCCTCGCGCTTAGGGTCTTGGCTAAGGAAACGCGCAAGAAATATTGCTCTCGAAAAGGTTACGATATTTTGTAACACTCCTTTTTACGCCATTTCCCGCGCGAAATTCCGCGCAATTCATCTACGTACAGGGATTTATGCGACGGTGTTTCTTGCTCTTGTTCCCTGTGATACAATATACTTCATTGTTTTTAATCTCGTGTAGCTATCGCTGTGGGATTAGCATTCTAATCAAATTTAGAGCACGTGTTAAAGCTACGAGGATTTTTATAATTCCTTGTTGGGACAGTTTATTTCTTTGACTTGGAATATTGATGAATACAGGGGCAGGAGTAAAAGGTTGGACTTTCAAGGACTGCTCTAATCTGAAATCGATGGAAGCTGCTAGCTCAATTACCAAATGTTGTATTTAAGGAGGCTGTAAGTCGTTAATGAGGCGATAAAGAATTATCTTACTCGTGTTTGCACAGTGGAGTTAATTAGGCTTTGCGCGTGAGGCTCATATGGGACATAAAATCCTGCTGCTTCGCGAAAACTCGTCCGAGGTATTTCATTAGTCACTACGCAAGAATGTAACGCAGTTAAGCATTAGCGGAACAGCAACAACTGCGATCATAATCGTATTTGCGATCGTACCGATGATCCAATCGAAACACACGGAGGATGAACGAGTCACGAATGACTCTGTAGTATCTAAATCGCCGTTACAGAAGCACAAAGTACCATTACTCGTAAAACAGAGTCGGCTCAATTGAGAGAACGAGATATGTTTAACGCTTCGTACGAGCCAAGGTTTCCAATTACAACTTACGTAGATCTGTGTAATGCTTATGCACTCGTAAAACTGTCCATAAACTGGCACGATTTACGGGCCAATAAGAATATCTGAAATGAATTAGTCTTTTGGGACAGTATAAAATTCGCGGAGCTTCTTATGCAGATAGTACCTACCCACTGAAAAACGAGGATTGTCGCCATCAAGTCAGCTAATAGCTTAAAATTGTAAATGAAGTATAAAAGCAAATTGAGCACGAATTATACAGGATTAACAACACTTAAATGAAACAAGAGATAAGAAGAATTGAAACTATTCCTGCAAGAAAATCCTATCATTTTTCCTACATGTACCTTGCTGGCCACGACACGAGTCCTTCGTCATACACCAGAGTATCCAACATACATTATAAATTATTTTCACGATGGCCATTCTAGGTTACGTCTGACAAACGCCGCCAAAGTTCCTTAGTACATTGATAACCCTTTCCGCGGGTTGACACAGAACTGTCCTCGCAATGTGTGTCCGTCAGCGCGACGTATTTATTACTCGCTGCGAGCAATGCTAGCGATCGGCTCGCTACAGCCGCGCGACTTAATGAGATCACGTGTGTGCGGAACGTGTGCACGCGTGGTTGTGTGTCGTACAGAGGGCCGTGTAGGGGCTCGCGATCAAGTATGAGATATCATTCACGGGAGAGGAAAGCGCTCACGGAAGCATCGAACCCGATTCGATCCTGGCAAATTAATGCCGCTCGAGATATCTCATTCAGACGTACTTACCGGCATACTTATTGGCGCACGTTGTCTGCGTGCAGACCGAGTACGTGCAATATAACCGGCCACAAGCTGAGTAGAACGCTCGTATCGTGCGTCATCGATCACCCGACGTCTGTATGGGACCAATTTATGAGCAGAATTTCTATTAAGATGGTAGAACTATCGGGGACTTTCCGCGGCTGATCGTCGATGTCGATGGAATCTTGATTTCTACTCTGCCATGTGTGTCCCCGCGGTGTTCATTCCGTGTTGGCTCTATTGCCTTATCGTGGCTTTTCTAAGACACAAGCAAAATACACATATCTGCAGTGATCCGTGATGATCAGGTCAATGGTCTATAATTGACTTGGTCACCAAGGACCATCGCCAACAGCAACAGAAATCTTTTAGTCCCAGCTTCGCATTGGACTTGCAATAAAATCCTCGGAATTTGATAGGGTTTCAATAGAGTATAGCTATTGGATCAGTAGTACAGGAATCCTTCTTAACACGAGAAGCAAACACGATCGGCAATCCCGTGAAAGCTCGAGAGCCGATATCAAACGGGTAATTATCGGTTGGAGAGCGTCAATCAAGTTGCAGCCCATGCAAACGGAAGGTGCTGTACAGACAGCAGCCAGAGTGAAGATCGCAGCCGCGTATATTCGATTACCTGGGTCGCGGATATGTGACTCAGGCTCAGGTGGAATAGGACTGCGTAGCTATGCCGTGACGTGTAAATGCAGAGCTTCGAGTACGACTCGTCAGGAGACGACCAACCACCGACATAGCTGCGCTCCTGTGTACACTAATTTCCAGGCTGTTTGATAGATCTTGGGTGATTGTTAATTATGTTTAGAGAACCGAATGGAGAATTTCGAGGACCGTCAGCCCGGTGGCACAGTGACTCGATACGCTTCAAAGCGGTATTAAATCTACGGTCACGAGCTCTCTCTCTCCCTTTCGAGGTAAATTAGACAAATACCATTTAGACGCAAACGATGGCACGGCAAACGTTAAACCGTCCTTCCCGTTTGCCCAGCCACCTCTAGAATTCGCCGCACGTACGAGTAGAATGCCCAGAGTAACTTTGATACATGGGCCGCAACTAGGAATTCGTTTCTGGCCAACGGTACACGACAACGTTGCGATTAGCTGGACACGGTTGTTGGTTCAGCGGACGCCGAGTTTCGTGGCCTGGTTTAAGGAGGAGACGAACTCGGCCGCTATCGACGCTTTTCCTTTGCGAGCAACGCAGTGGGAGTGGTGTTGATGTTGCTTACGCAAACTGGGATTAGGAAGTCATGAGGGTTTTAGTGCATACTGAAGTCTACAGTGCAGGAACCTCGGGTTAATTCCTGCCATAATTTATCGATAGTGCAATGAGACAAGTTGTACTGGTCCAGGAGATACTTTTAAGCCAGAGTGGTTTACGAGCGTAGGTGTTGAACGATTTCCACTTACCTAAGTTAAAGCTTGTAAAAAATCTATTTTCTACTCCATCCTCCGCAAATTGGACGTTTGTATGCCAACGTTCACCAAGTTCCACGTTATTTTATTTCCTAACTTCGCACAGTTTATTATTCCCCGAAACGTCACGTAAAAGGCGCGACGATAGGTCCTTCAGACCAGTCCCATATCGACGATACAGACGAGTGGAGATCTCACCCGCGAAACTTTGATCTCGTCACTTCAATCTCCCGAGGAGTGTTATTACCACGTGGGTAGACGAAAAGAGCTGGAGGAACGCGCAGGAAAACGAACGCGGTATTACGCTTAAACGTGGGTGCTAGGTCCGCTGTAATTTTCCCGGTAGTTACACTCTCGAGTTGATAGCCGCGAAATAACGGGCCTTTCAAAACTTTCGTGCGCGAGAAATATAATCGATGCAAAGCTGACAGTAACGAATAACCCGATAAATTATTCGGGACAAATTAAAATCGTTTGAACGGAAAAATAAATTCTACGCTCCTAGATCATAGAATATTTCTATCCAGAAGTGATGAAACATTCTAGGAATCGATTCGCATTAAACTCGATGGGCACGAAATTAGCACATGCACGCATTCATCGGTTCCATGATCTTGAAGCGAGGAATTCTGGTACTCGATGCATTCCCGATCCACCTGGTCGTTTCTCGATCTCGTAAAGTTTCTTGGAGGATGGTGCGACGACGGTTCGCGAGGAAATTATTATTGCTAACCGGGTAAGCGAAAACTGCCCTCCGAAAAGAATGTGAAGAAACGTGGAGGCCATGTTATAGGGAACGTAGGTGCTATCGCAACGATGGGTTACATTCCCGAAGCGGTGAAGCCGGTTTTATGAGCAGCAAACGCGTACTGGATAGTGGATAGTTTCACAGGGAGAACAGTGCGTGGTAGAATCGAGGAAAAACGAGCGTGAAACGGGGATAAACGACGAAGGAAACGTATACCGATCTGAACGAGGAATTCCACTTTCGTGAACGATGCCTGCAGCTTTCGTAAAGGATACTTCTGCCGGAGGTAAACGTTTGTGATTCATCGAATTTCGTGGGGGCGTATCATGGCCCAGAAAACGTCCCGTAGAGGAGAAATTGAAACGAAATATACGCTCTTCGGCTGTTAGAATATTTTATTCGCGAGAAATGAGGGTGATGGAAACGGGCAGGAAGTTAATATTTCATTGCTGAAACTGGAACTTGTTCGTTACATTTCAGAACGTTCTGTTTTAATGAAATGCCTTCGTTCTTCGTTATCCTTGCTTCGTCTATATTCCTTCCATAATTCAAGCATCGGTTGATTATGATACTTTGCGAAATATGAAAACCTGGAGAGCGTTTAGTTAGACTGTAACAATGGGTTTCAGGATTACAGAGTGATACTTCCAAAGAGAATATTTTAGAAGCAAAGAATTATACATATATATCATGGGGCGCCTTTGATAAAAACGGAAAATTAGTTTTCATTGCGCTCGAATTTCGTGCGATTTGAACGCTTGCATACCAATGAAACTAGGAGAGAAAGGAGAAAGGGAGACATGAAAGAGAACAAGAGGCGAATCTAGCGGTAGCTTAGAGGCAAAACGGCGAGATTAGAAGTTCCCTTCTAATTTCACCTAATAAATCGCGCGTTCGCTCTCGACCGATGCCGCACGCATGCAAAATTAGCCGGGGGACGCGGATATTGCGGGGGCGGAGAACTTTATCGGGTAACCGACGTCGACCATGTTTAATTTATCTCCCATCCTGGCCTTTCGTTCTCTCTACGTGAAGCGCCACGCATAATCTCAGCCCCGTGGATCCCAGTTGAACAAGGGACATTATCGGGTGCACCTGAACATCGAGTTGTCTCTAGTATATTCCAGATTTATCGTCTCAATTTCAATAACTCTGCACCAAAGGACCTATTAAGTTATCATTCACGAGATATGCGTACCCTTTCTTCTCCAAATCTTCCCTAAATCCGAAATTTGATCATTTCAAACGTGACTGTGTCAGGGGAAGTGGTTATTAATCACGAATTATGTATACTAGCAGTATTCTTGCGCTCAAATCGCACAAACATTAGAATTCTATTCAACAAACAGAATTCAATGTGCCCAGTCCCAGACGATAGGAGTCATTCTCTTGGATAAACACAATTGGGCCACTAGGGAAACAGGGTATACTGCGTCATGCTGGAAACAGGTGAGAATGGCAGCTATTGTCCGTGAAACGTGTGCGGGTGGTTTATCCATCTACCAGAGCGGTTTATCGATCTTGGCGACTGTCATCGAAGCAGTTATTGTACTGTTACAGATCACTATTGAATAAGGAAGACTTGCGTAAACAGGTTTCCTCAGGTTTCTCTTATTCTTCATGATTTCTGTTTTAGTGATTAACTATCCTTAGTGCCTTATACCATTTTTTTAAACAGTATCCGACAGAGATGCTGTCATACTTTTGAACCTCAGAGAATTCAATCTCTGCAGGCATCCAACTGTTCTTCCTCGAAGCAATCTGGCGATATCCGTTTGCGCAGCGGTACCATTCGCATACATGCTATTTTACGCCGCCACGTGTAATTCCTCAGCCTCCAAATTCCGCGCACCATGGCTGCGAATAATACTGCAGCTACTCGCAATCGGCCTAACTCATTATTACTGCTCTGACGACTTGCGGTCAGCACTATCCTGACCTTTGCATTTCAGTCTCTCCCGTTTCCTTATTGCGCCTCTCCCGCCCCTGATATATTCTCTGAGCTGACGTCTAATGACCAGTCGGGCTTGAATCAAGATTGAAGAGTCTCAAGAAATGCATATCGATCCGTTAGAAACTTTTCCAAGGTTCTTTTCCGACAACTGGAAAATTGTTCCCGACGTTTATTGTTACTTATAGCGGCATTTATCGTGACCTGTTGTCTAAGCAACTATCCACCTCGATATTTTCGCTCTTCGGCAAAGTTGAACGTCGCTCGATGTCTCCGCGAGTTTCCTCGTCGCTCTCTAAACTTTTATCCGCTAGCCAGTTTCTTCTAGACCCAGAAACGTCACGGGAAATCGCCGGGAAGAGACTGTTTCAGTTATCCTTGAAACGCTTAAGGGAAGTCGAGGTATCACTTTCTCGCGGAGAAGTTTTCGGGTCGAGTTAGGGTGTTGGGTGGTGAAGAAACAAAGGGGAAGAAGTGGCAGAGTTACTTCAGATGCTGGGAAGTTGTTGCTCGAGTAGAGAACTATTTCTCTGCTATTTAATTACATTCTTCTATAGAGAACTAGCCACAAAATGTTACAGCTATTGTTAAAAGACAAGTGGAAGACAAATGTCTGCTCGCATTAGCGCCAACAAGAGGAAACTGAGGATCACATTGGGCCGATGAAAAATAAACATTCGCAGATCAGCGGATAAAGGGTCCGCCGTAGGAGGTACGTAAGACGAAGGTGGATTTAGAATTCCCCTTTCAGCGTGTGAAGCGCACTTCAAGTCGGTACACGGGTAGTTCAATGGGCCGCCATTGTCGCGTGCTCCTAGAATGACCATAAATATTCCACACCTCATCTCCACCCCTGCGGTCTGGCTACTCCTGGACGCGTTGACTCCTGGGTGGACGGGAGTAGATCGGCGCAGCAGGTGCAAACCTGATATCTTCTCATCGAAATCGTCGCTGATAATGGGCTTTAGAAGTTTTAAATTACCGAAAGAACGGGCTGGAATCTTTCAAAGTCAGCTGCATTCGCACCCGGCCACTGGATATCGCGCTCTGATACGTCCATCGCGCTGAAAAAATCGTTTGCGTCCGCGAAAAGGGGACCTGGCCAATTAGTCGTTGTCAAAAGCTTGAATGAATATCGGTGCCAGTGATCTTCAAGCCTGAGCTAGGGGTACGGTGGCTGATTTCGAGCTTATGCAATACCTATATATAACCTTAATTTAATAAAATGTGATCGTTTTTTAAATAGCTACCCCGAGAGATAGTCACGAGTTCTTGAAAATTATTAATCTGCGAGGTACGAGGAGAAGTCGGGCTTATTGCGCTGCTCTCAGGATCATTATTTCGTTTAAGACGAAAACGGTGTTTCGTGCGGCCGACGGAGACCGTGAAAATTGCCTCGAGCTGGATCCTCTTATCAAATAAAAAGACGGGGTGTTGTTGAGAAGGAACCGAGGGCGAAGAGAAGAAAAGAGGAGGTGCTTGGGCTTACGGACGTGCGAACTGACAGGAGTCCATCCCAAGATATCCGGGCAAAAGGGTTCTCGTTTTGCGGCCAGTGCCCACCTTTTTCCTCTCTTTGCGCCATCACCGAGGCTATACTTACGCCGGGCCCGTACTCATTATTTCCCATCCGTTCCCCTCCGCGAGACCTTCTTTCATATTTAACTCGTCCATCGCTTCGAAGCTTTCGGCATGTTTAATTTAATCGGTATCGACGCCCTCGACCGACTGAACCGTGCGAGCGGGACAGACCAGTCCTGAATGACCGCCACGTATTCCGTTCCCGAAACGCCTCTTCCCTCGAAACATGTCCTTAAGAGTTTGTTTGCACGCGTGGTGATCACGACTGCTACGCGAACCAGCGTTACTACACTTGTGTTGGTGTCGAACATCGAGAACAGGATTTATCGATTAATTATGAGTTACTAGTTTGCGGTATTTTTTTATTCAGATCTGCTCTTCCACATCTAGTCTTCTTTTTTACCAATTCCTTTCCAACCCAATTTAGCAAAATTTAATCAAACATACCGCTGGAACCGAATCTTTGATACCTTGCCATATCAATTATTTCGCGAATCAATTTTAAGCGAAATCAATGCACGTTGTGACCAGCATTCAGAATTTTCCTGATCCGTCACGGTTCGTATTTAGGAACAATATCCATGTTATTGAAACAACCGTGATAGGATTAATGAGAGACAGACTGGACCGCTATTAATTAATTAATGTTTCTGCAGTAGTATTTCGTTCTCGCATATAATTATTACCGTCAAATTTTAATCATGGCAACGCGATACCAAGCAAAGTTTATTGATTTTGTTCGACGCTGGCCAATATGGATAGACCGAGCTTTTTTGCGAGAAAAAGGAACGCTGGTGCCGCGACCGAAGAGATACGTCTGTATGTTTTCCAATTTTAATACTCCGGGGACTACCTGTCCGCCGTGGAAATGGAAGAGAGATGAAATCTTTTATCTCGACTTTTGCATAAAGCGTCGACTTTTATGACTGTCACTTTAAGGCCGAAGCTTTACGGCTCGGGCTGCTTGCATATTTTACTCTGATCCGGCCTGGCGGTGTGATATCGGACGAAATTGAAGAGTCGTATATTAGAACCGTAAGCCACTTTTGACGCTGGCCTATGCGTTCGCGGAAATTACGCTAAAGCTTCACTTCAAATACGGTATCAAAAGATAGATATAACCTGAATCGATGCTTTTTCTGAAACGTTCGACATACTTTGAGTTTGATGTACATCCTGATATTTATAGATGACATCTATAGCTGTTCCAGTTTTTAATCTATGAGAGTTTATTCTATTCACTTTGGAAGTCAGAAACAAATTCGGAAACTGGATTGCTCCCCAGAAAAGAGTATTTAGTATTCTACCTTATCTTATCAGCCGGATAAGTAAAATAAGTTCAAAGTTCAAGCATTAATTTCCAAGACATTTTCCATACACAGAAAACAAAACTGGTTATCTCGGGAACAGAAAATTTTACCAAACCCCGGGAAGGTCTTTTTCCCTGGGGGTGGCCGTAAAATTCCACGCTTTTGGAACCGTGTTTGTCTGATAAAGCGCGGATACGTATCTAATGCGATATCCTCGAAAACCGAGCTTAAACGAAGGAAATAAAAGCAGCAGGAAACGTGGCCGAAGTTGCAGCAACGAAGATAAACACGACTTTTAAGAGCGTTCTCGGGGTGGAGCAGCGCGGTATAGGGAAAGTTTATCAGTTTACAGGTAAGTGGCCGCGAAAAATTCGCCATGGTAGAACAAAATACTGGACGGTTGATAAGATGGTAGAACGAATAACCAGAGTCCTTACAAGCTATTCGACCCATAAAGATGTCCCATCGAACGGGCAAGAACTAAAACAGCGTTCTCGCCCGAGCGTAATATTATTATCTCGATTCGAGCGTAATATTCACGGGCTATCCGGAGGAGTTACGTGGCAGCCGCGAAATGGAACGCGAGAGCCCGTCGGAGCTATGGGATTTGAAAAACGTTCCGGCAGTTATTACCGGAAAAGAATTCCATGGGAGTACGTTACCGTCTAGCATGGTTCGGGGGCATTACGATTAATGAGCTTGGACGGGCGCCATCGCCAGGAATCATATAAGAAACACCCCGCTTAAACGGCAATTCCGCCCTGCCGTCGTTTGTTATCGGGCGGGGAAAGAGGACAAACGGAAAAACAGATAAAACGGAGGGAGGAGATTCATGTATTGCTCGTATTGCTCGTACGCGAGCCGTGTAGCCGCGAGGATGGGGATGAGACACGCCAAAGTGTCGCGAGTTGTTTTCCCTCTTCGGGACGATAAGGGGTGGAGCGACTTAGTTGTATCCGGTATCTTGTGCTCGGGAAAGAAACAGAGTCTTAGGGAACGTCAGAAGTCGAGTTCCTTTCTTTCTGCTGAGGGACGGAGACACAATCCTGGAGAAATTGTCGCACGCGATGTGTATCCTGATGAGAACTACGGTAGACCGAGTGTGGGGAGTTTAGGGGGAGAGAATGGTTTCTTGAGTGAATGATAAGTGAATGAGTATCTGTCAGCAATGGCTATCACTCTGTAATTTTATGAAAAATTACGATACTATTTCGAAATATGAAATTAAGAATGGAGTAGATATTAATAATATAATGTCCTGAATTATTCCTAGAACAACAGATCAAATTCACTCACCCTCTCAAAACACGTTTGTACTTGAACTTTGCTACGGCAGTAAACCTCAAACACTTCACAGCAGACGCCCTAAAATGAAGTAACGCGTCGCTGCTTTCTCTCGTATCATCGCTAGAAAAGCTAACAACGGTTCAGACAACTCATGGAGTTTCCGTCGTGCAAATCCAGAAGACAAACAAGAGTGGATGCGCCAGTACATTCTGCGTTCTTTGGTTCCAAAGCCATTGCGCAGTATTGTCTCTTCAATTTTGTTTTTCCCCAGGCCAGAAGAAGCACAGTCTCGTATATCGGCGGACAGCAAAGAAAGCGAGCAGAGGAGACGTAAGAGGATGTCCCCAGTTTTTAATAGGAGCAGAGGATTCTTTTCGATGCTGGAGCAGCGCCAACTTCCACGCGAACGTACGGGGGACACAGAGGCAGTCTTGCGCGTAACACGCTGCGACAAACTCAAATATACACCGATCGTGGGTGAAGCCACCGTTAAACCGTTCCTAGAGATGCCTAGCCGCCGTTTCCGTAACCGCTGTAACTTCTGTCGCGATAGCGGGCGTAGTTTTGGGCGAAGACGTTCGGAGGGCGCGTCGTTTTGGGGATACAGTTGCGCCAGAGTTTCCATCTTATCCGGGATATAACTTCCAGTTCGATGTAAATTATCCAGTGGAATTGGGGCTGAAATTTACGTAATGCCGCGTGTTACAACGACGTTACAGCGCGCCTTGTCGCCGTGATTGAATTGAAAATGGATCAGGTGCGAATCGGGGAACTTGGAAAGCGAAAGGGACGGGGAAACCTTAATTTAACCACCGAGCATAATAGCCATCGATTTCGTATGCACTCGATCGCCTATAATTTCAAGTCGTTCAGGAAAAGTTTTAATCGTTTTAAATGTCATAGGTATGGGGCTTGTGAGAAGCTTCTCAAGCGAAATATGAAATAATTAATCGTGGGTCAACAAAAACTTTCCCACGAACCTCGTAACTACAATTATCCCAGCACAATAGAATGCATTTTGCCTGCTCCTTTGTGTACTCGCACATAACGCGCGCAGCGTTTACCGAGTTATTGATCGGGATTGCAATTAAACCAAGGCGGAAAGTTTCGATCGACGACGCAAAGAATTACGAGCCTCCGCCTAACCGCAAATCAACCGGCCACGTTCCAGCTACTGATTGACATTCACTCGACTGTTTTATTAGGTTAAAATCAGCGACACGCAGCGCCTACGTAATTACGACAGAGCTGATCGCCCCGAGGCGTCACACGTAATTAGAATTCATTTCTCCTGATGCAACGCCTCCCGTGTCCAAGAGGAAATTGCATCCCCTTCGGTTCACGACTGTCCATGAAACCGCGAAAAGGCTCACTCTCGAGAAATCTATTCTATCTGTCAAGATCGTGTGATTTATAATTAACCATTCGAATGATCGATCTGACATCGGATACGCTATTGATCTCAAGCCGATCATAAATCCTACAGCTCTAATTAAATTTCATAAGTTCCAATAGCTCGGCGTGCAAGATGTCCAACTGCTATCAGAAGGGCGTGGACTCGAATCTTGATTTACAGTTAAACTTTATTTCGTAAGAGGTCATCCGCGAATACATTAAGTGAAATAGAACCACAGCAAGTCCTGCACCGCAGAAGTTGTGTAATTGGCACATGTTTTTAATTCATCACGCGTTAGGTGATTAATTCTGAGTCACTAGACTCGCATGATCTTTTACCTTCAAGAGCTGACATATTTCTTACATTAGTTAAGCTTTCTCCGACTTCATATTACTGCATATCCAAAAAAAGTGATTTCCATCGAGAGAACTCGCTTACCATGCATCGACAAATTCGGCTGGTCTTCGTTCTGATACTTGGTAGGATTGTTGACCAGGTAAAAGGCATACAGACGGTCAGTGAAATTTTCTAGAAGTTGTTCCGCGCTTCGGATATCCGTGTCCTTCGCAATATCCGTATGGTCCGACAATCTTGGTCGCGGCTGCCGTTACAGCGGCCGTACACACGTTCAGGTTCGAAAGATGTTTCGGTCGAAGCCAATATCTCCGCCATGCATCATTGCCGTCGTCGTGTTCCGTACGAAGCTCGTATAACAAATGGTGGGCCAGAAGGTGTGGAGAGAGGAGGGAGGAGGGAGAAGGAGGCCCTTGTCTCATGGTGTCTTGTTCCATTTTCGCGCGCACTAATCATCTGCATTGACAGGGCCTCGTTCGAGGCAAAAACTTGCTTAAATTCTGCTGCCACCGGCTCAGTCCGCTTTCCTCCATCCGTACCGCGGCTCCCCCCGCGCCCCTTTCCACGGGATATCGAAGGATGCAAACGACAGGCGACTGATTTACTCGTGCGTGATTTTTACCTCGCTCTCGATACCATCGTTGGGCCCGCGGTATGACGACCGGTGCCATCCCCGATAGTGCCTGCCGTGCGGACTCTGAGGATGCAGAAAACATTTTCGGCCAGCGAAACATCGGCACTCCTCTACAGCTGCCGGCTCTCGACCGGAGGAATTCGGTTTACGAACGTTTTGCGCGAGAGTTGCGCCATGTTCCGTAACATTCTTGTTCTTTTGGTAGCACTGAACATGTCCTCGCCTCTTGTTCAGCTTCTACAATCTTTTTGTTGCATAATTCCTGAGTAATAAGAGGTCTGAGGGTAGAAGAAACAGCAAAACGTTAAGAGGATTAGAAAAAATCTTTTATCCAAATATGGATCGTACTCTGTGGATGAAGCAGCAAAGCAGCTCGTGTATCAAGCGCACATGTCTAATACACCTGCATATGTACTTCCTAAATCGTTGGATCTAGCATCGTTAAAGCTACTCGAACAAATTCCAGCTGGATCTCGATGCTCGTCATCTTCTCTTCCGTCAGTCTCGCGTGCACGCTATCGTCCTCCGCTTAAAAATCGGCGGTGCAATCCAGCCGAGATCGGGATGGGTTCCACGGTGCCGGACATGGTTCGTGCACACGCGTGCACACGCGTGATCGTGAATCATACGAGTTAGAGGCATGAGTGTTGCTCGTAGCTCGTTAGATTTATCACCTTTCGGGTTCGCGAGGGATCTAGTTTTCCCTGCTAGCCACGATAAGACTATACTGGTCGGTCGGTCGGCTCGTACACGCTCCATGCCCGCACATACACGCCGGTATTTACCACCGTCTCCTTCTTCTTCTTCTTCTTCTGCCACCAATGCCGTGAGTACAGGCCGAACCCTTTGTTACGCCCGTTGTTCTGATCTCCTTCGTAGGATCTTTGCAACCAGGTAGCGAGCAGCTGAAGAGGAGGTGTACCGGCGCTGCGCCTCCTATCGAGGTATCTCGAAGGGCGCGCAAAGTATACAGGAACGAACCCGCTAGCGAGCAAACACACCGTGACGTTCTCTCTTTCTCCTCCTCTGTCTCCTCTCGCCGACAATGATTCTCTCCATCCCGAGCTCCTCTACAGCTCCCTCGAACCGTCTCGTCTCGCGATACGCTCTTCCCAAGCTTCTAGTCCGAGGTGTAAACGGGGACAGGATTGGTAACCCTTCATCGACGATCAGACCGATTCCGCCGATCGGTCCCAGCCAGTTCCGTGAGCCAGTGGAATGCGCAGAACATGTGAAGGCGGACACGAACGACCAGGAAGAACGAGATGGTGGAGCGAAGAGGATCCACGGGGTGCTCGCAGGGTGGAAAGGCGAGTTGAATTAATAATCGGCAGATCGGCCGGATAGCGGCCTCCCCTCGAACACGTCGACGGAAAGGAGGAAGGATAAGAGGAAGGTAAAGGAAGGCAGGCAATATGGACTTAGGGGAGGGCGAAGCTCTCTAAGAGTCGAGCATTGAGTTGATTTATGCCAGATGGTAGATAGCACGGTGGCCGTGGCTGCTTTGCCTCGGCACGGTCGCTCGCTCGCCCGCTGAAACACCGGACCGAGTAACCACCTTCAGGCCCGGGATATATCTGAGGTCTTGGATGCGCTTCGACTCCCTCCGTAATACCAGGGACGGAAGGTTACGCGGGGAGGGGAGGAGGCAGCAGAAGAGAAGAAGAAACGGCGGAGGACGGAGGGGAGAAGGATGGCGGCCCTGAGGACCGTACTTGGCTCGAACAACCGATGCCAGGTGAACCCTTAGGGGTCACTCGGCCCGTGACTTCCTTCCTCGATACATTTTCATTAGCACCACCCCCTTCCCCTCGCTCCCTCTCCACGCTTAGCAGTCGTGGAGGTGCAGCTTCGAGGTATCAAAGGAAATCCAGTCCTCCTCTTCTCTCTTTTTCTTCGCCCTCGAGCTTTCCTCGTCGCGGATTTCTTCAGCGCCCTCTCGCCAGGGGCTCTCCTATCCCCTCGCGCGAGGAACCGTATCGATATGCGTTTAACGTGCAATTCCTCTGGGCATCTGCCCCTGCGTCGACATCGACGCAGAGGAAAAACGCCCGACGAATTCAGGCTACGCCGAATGACGTTGCATTGTTGGCAGTAGTTCTTACCAGTGTAACGACCGTCCCAAGGGGCAGATATACGACGCCGTTTCTTACGAGAGGAATTGTCCGCGTTAAAAGTGTCCTTTGTCACCTGGCTTCTCGTGCCCCTGGCTGGAGACAAGGATCTCGTTTATGACTCTTAGACTCCTCGGATTCGAAGAGATTGAAAAGTAAATCTATTTCGCTTTGCGGGAGGATCGAAGCGTTTTTGGTATAGGGTTCAGTCGAACCTATCTTCGCGGGCTTCCAAGGCTGACGTGTCTGATAGATGTGTGACGTTACTACTTGCGCCGCTCTTGCTACCGCGAAGCCGAGCCTTGGGAGACCTTAAAAGCTAGATAAGGAGTAGGTGGGAGAAATATAGTCACACGAAACACACTCTAGAGTTCATTTAACTTTTACGTCACTTCCTCTACCTGGAATTTTCAGTCGCTATCACTGTCACAGGTCCTCTAAAAAGCTCCACCTCACCTTACCCAAGCCATCCTCAAAAACCCATCGTCCCTGACACGATCTGGGCGTTCAGCATACCTCCACGAAACGAACAAATTATACCGATGGTTCGATCTGAGTCTCACGGTTTTCTGGAGCGCCAAAGTGTTTCGTTGTCGTTGGCCTTCACCCGAACACGGCCGAGGAGTCGCAGGTCCGCGGGGACGGTGGCAGAAGGTGGCGAACCGACAGGGGAAGTCGGCCGCGGAGAAGAAGTAGAAACGCAGCAGGACAGGAGGACGATACACGGGAAAGAAGATCGGATAGCTGTCAACGGGCATTGAAAAATGTGCTAAGTCGAGAAAAAGTGGCCCCCGTGCCTCGCAGCGTTCTGCTCTCGCTCTCTTTACCCCCCACCATCTCTCTTCCCGCTGCGGGTTCGGTCTCATTCGCCTCGCCGACCTCCTTCTCTCTCTCCATTACCTCGCGATTCCTTGCTTCTTGCCAGCCTGTTAACTGGCGAACACAGCAAAACGGTACAGGATCGGGGAATGTGGAAGAACGGCCAAGGCTACCGTCGTCATTAACATTTACACGCGTCCGTACCAGCTTTTAACGCGATTTCGACGTATCTATATGTATGTAAATAGCAGCAACACAGCGGAGTACTCGTTCCCGCGTATGCAAACGAGCGACCTTGCTCTCGTAGGCCCTGTGGGCGAACTTTTCGGATGGCGCGTGTCAAGACACCGGATACACGTGTCCAGCGGCGACGAACGCTATTCCTGAATCACCTCCAAGATGCCCCTATTTGCATACCTTGACAAATCGACGCCGTTTAGGTTTTCAAGCTCGAGCCGATTCGCCATCCGTTACTGCGCTGGGCGCTGAAAAATAGTATACTAGAGTGGAGTGACACGTTAATTTGTTGCTGGAACATGCCTCGAGAGTTTGCAGCGGATTGAGAGGACTTGGCTTCGGAGATTATCTTCTCCAGTGGGTTTAGAATTTTAGATTAATGAAGTGATAAGAAATATGAGCGCTATTTGCATTCAGGGTCGCTTCTTAATTAATGAGTTACACTTAGGAGCAATGCCCTGTCTGAAATATGAGATGAATTCAAATTTTACCATAATAGATTTCCTTTATTTATCGTCGATATCTAAATAGGTATCGAATATTTATAGGATACTTATTGGAGTATTGAACAAATTGAATGGATAAAGTAATGAAACGTTGACTACGGAAGTCGTACACCTCAATAAAATACCAGCATGATTATGCAAGATGTATCTCCAAGTGGGAAGTATTTTAGACAATGAAAAGTGCGTTGAATAGGTGTTCAAGGAGGATTCTCCCCAGCTTCTAATATCGGAGACGCGACTTGCATTAAAATAATTTAGCCGAACGGCACGTAATAACATATTCTAGCTGTAGGTGCTAGAATAGCTCTCGGCAGCTGCGGGTCAAAGGATTTTCCGGGCAACGATCCATACGATGATTATCGAGAACCCTCTTGTTCCTCGCTCACGGAGTCAGTAACTGGCCCCTCAATAGACCCGAGCTGTTCGTGTTCCCATCGTGCCGTGCAGGCTACCACGCAACTCTGCATCTTATGTATGCCTTCGAACCCTCCGGGGATACCGAAACTACGATCTCTGAGGGAAAGGTCTCTAAGAACGAGGAAGAACGAGTCAATCTTAATGATGAGTTGATTGATATCGACAGAATGAGCGGCTGCTTTCGAGTAATTACAGGTCACCGTTTTTCAGGCAGTCACGGTGGGGAATAGAGAAGAGCGAAGTAGAAGTATGCTACAAGGGGAATGAACTTAGGAAGAAATGAGGTACAAATGACATTATCTAAAAAGTTAGTAAGAAAGAAAATCTACCTAATCGTAAATCTGGCGCAGGACTTAATCCTCAAGTCACAGAGTCGCAGGTATATCTCAGGATACCTCCAGAGTTGAATCCGCGAAAGGCGAAGGAAGAAGAGGGTCGGATTGGGGGGTGAGTCATCGGGACACTTTCGATCTGTCCGAAAAGGCGATTAACACGAACGGACTTAACGCGTTAGGGTAATTACGGGTGTTGGTCAGTGGTGGTGCCATAACCGTTGAGACGCGGCGGGGTGGCAAGGGAATATCGTCGGCGAATCCGAAGGCGCTAACTAACCGACTGGTTAGCGGTCGAAGGCGCCTCTTACTTTCTTTTATCGCCGCCTTCGCTCGCCGACCCGGTTCCTTTCGGCTCGCACACGCACGAGGGACAGGTACGCACACCGTCGTCTCCGATAATTGAGTCACACGTTTAGCGGGCAACACGACAAATGATGTATCGATTCGTTTCCACCGGATATCGGACGCGGTAAATGCGTTTCGCCCTCCCGGAGCACACGAACGAGCTCGTACGCGAGGCTGTGTACGCGAGGCTGTGTACGCGCGTGCATATATTTTCACGCCACTGAATTTCAGAAGGTGTTCCGCGCGCTAAATCATTGTCATTGGGCGCGAGGGGGGCTCTCGTGGCTTTTTCTTCTTCGTTTAAGGTTCAGCGGTAATACGCCGCGGCTGTTTTATGCCTCGCCGATTCGGGGCAATGATAACGGGAAAAATTTGCTACGCCTTATGGTTTTGTAAACAAGTTGGAATGTCGGGGCATAAATAAACACTATGGCAAGTGGAACAAGTAAGCTACGGTGTGCCTATTGTGAACGAGCTCGCAGAGACGAGGTTGAACTATTGCTTTTTTTGGGGACCCCGGCGCAAGTAGATTGTGCGCGTGGTGGTCAGACGAGGAGAATAGGTAGGCAAGGGTTAGTTTGTATTGGATATATTAGGTTTTTAGAGAACTATGAATTACATTGCTTGCTGATATATTGTATTGCTGCGATATGTGTGGGTCTGTGGTATTTCTAGTAGCCTGAAGGTATTAATTTATGAAGTATTTCAAAAGTAATATATTTCTCTGCTCCCTGTGGATTACCCTACTGTCTGAAATCATTATCTGATGGTATTGTCAAGTAGAAAAAGTGGAAACAAATCAGACCAAGGAAACTATAACTACTTGGATGCAAATCACCATTATAATTTAGTGTTTTATAGAAAGCATTTTTGAAATTAGGTTACAGTTTTCTATAAAAAGATATGAAGTTCCCACTTAACATCAGTCTACTCAGAGTATTAAAAAGCTTCTCTTTCGCGCGCACTGAATGTTCAAAGCTAAAAGTTTATAACGACCGCGGGGCTGTTTAAAACCTGAAACACGAAATACGACTCTCATTTTAACTGTCCACAATTTTAATGAAAACACAACAGAGTTTATATAATTTCGACATGACGCATTAGCATTTGCGAATCTGCAATTTCTCTCTTTTCCCGGTTAAAATTTCCGCGCCGTAGTTCCGCGGCACTTGCCACGCGGGAAGGCGCACACGTTAATATAACTTTGTTGGCACGCACACGAGTTCGTGGTATAATTGAGTCACAACTTTAACGCCTGGCGACAAATGATGTATAGGTCAGGCGATTTGTTTCTACTATGCATACATTATACACGACAACCGCAGGGACGAGTAACTTGATCTGCGTGAAAGTATCTCGAAAGCGTAAATCTCATGAGTGACGAGATATTACTGTTATAAATAAGCATTTGATACGATTCGCGTAGCGAGATTGGAAAACGCTAAAACTGTCAACCTTTGTTTTCTTCAACAAACAAATGTATACGTTCCACTTGAAATATAAGACCCATTGTGTTTTTCCTGAATAATTCACCTCAGTTTTTATGTGAAAATCTTCAAAAATAAAATTGCATGAATTCACGCACAGCGTTTAATGTTAGAGTGATAACGGGGAGAAGTAACTACAGCAAAGTGAATGAAACTTCGTGAAGTGAATATCATTTCTCATCCTTCTTGTAAACTTCGTACCAACAGCACCTCTCCGGTGTCCCAACACACCATTACCAGAACATCGTACAATCATGCAGACGCATATATTTGTCCTATAATTGAGTTGCGAGGCTGAGTCCACCGCGATAAATGGTGTGTCGGTCGGTTGATTCATCTTCACACGAATTCGTGTGAAGTAAGTATGTATACCACCCTGCAGTTCACCTCTTACCAGCAGAGAATGACGTTTCTGAAGTTTATTAATGGTTGTTAGCCAGGATTATTATCTTTCTTAACTGCGGGAAATAGCGTAATTATACCAAAACGAAGATTTCGCATTAACCAATTAAGGTAGGAGGACATCAAAAGTACTCAATAATAACGAGCAGCTATAAATTCTCAGCAATGGACTATAAATGCATTTAGAAAGTGATACAAGTCGTATCACAGTTGTAAACGAGATCAAGCAATTTCGTGCATCAAGTTCTTTGGTAGGAAACGAAAAACTGTGACACGCAAACGAAGTAACATGAACCAGAAGCGATTATGGCATTCATTTTTCAAACGTTAATGAAATATACGCCAGGTTTCAGCGAAATCGTAATTTATCATCCTGTTAAAAGATTTTCCTCGGTCATTGCTGATGATTGAGCGCAGACAGTATGCAAATTCAGCCAGCAAATGCAATAACGCGCTCGAAAACGCGTGGCGGCTTGATAATTGGGCCGCAGATTTAACTCCTCCGCATGACAACGGGTGAACGAGTTAGACCACGTTCGTCCCTCTCTTTTTGCACTTACCGAACTAGGCAAACTTCACATTTCGAGGTGTAACTTTTCCCAGCAGTCGCGAACTCGCACAGTGAACACAGTTACCGTAATGTATTATGCATCAGCAAAGAGATTATTACGATCTTCGTCATTTTTCTGTGGCAGATAATAGCGGCCATTACAGTGAAACGTGGATTTCACTTTGCCTGGATAGTTCCGCGATAAATGTACCCAGGTCGCGAATTCTCGTTTAAACAACCGTGAGTAACGATGGCGGCTGGTTAACGAGTAGTTGCGTTTCTGAAACGCCTATCATTACTTTTTTTCTATATTCGCTGCGCGGCGATAACATTCATCACCGAAATGGTTGTTTAAAATAACATACAGCACCACATCGTAAATTTCGGCTACCTGTGTGATTACATGAATTAGCATATTACAGCGAATGTCTCAGTATTCAAAGTACAGTTAATACTAGTGTAAGCAAACGGTAGAACGTGTCGTTGGAAGTCACTGAAAGGTCTAATACGTGTAAAACAGGTAGGGGTTTAGCTAAATTTAAATTAGCTAGTGTAACTATTTTGCAGCAAAAACTAAGAGTGTATTAAAGGACTATCGATACATATCGCTTTATTCCTGGTTACGATAAGGTTGCCTCGAAAGTAGAATAGGAGTGTCTTGGACAGACAGGCGTTCCACTTAGGTCCCAATTCCACTTACTCATTTAATCCCTGTTCAAGTTCCTCGTGTCACCGATAAGCCACATATCATAGTTTTAGATTAGAAACAAAATATTTTTGTTTCAACATTTTTACCATTATAATCTACAGACGTGCTCTACAAACATGATTGACTTGCATGCTTGTATCTATAGATAGGACCTTCCAACTATAACCACTGGACCTTTCACATTGGAGAAAGACGTTGGATAAGATCGAAATAAAGAATAACTCTCGTCTGTACCTGAAACATAATCTTGTCAGGTTGTCGCAGTAATTCCTTAAGCATTGATTAAGAATCGCGGCTGAGATAGCCGATAGAGCGTCTAAGAATTCCGACAACCGAGGTTTCCCCGATAAATTTCATCGTTCCCGGACCTAATTGAAACAACGATTCCCTGGCGAGGCGATATTTCACCGAGCCAGCACGGGAATACCTTATTCGCAGTTCCGCGCAATTAACTTGTATCCCCGGTACGCTTTCCACCGAACCGTTACGAGACTTACTGCTCGAATCGCGCGTACTTATGGAAACAAACGGCCACCGTACGTTAGAACGCGGGTAGATGAACACGGTCCGCTGGTAGACAGCGAGTCGACGAGGTGCACGAGCGAGAGGGAGAGGCGCTGCCGTGTACGGAATCCGTATCTCGATAGTATGCAGATGCGAGGTGCGAGCAGTTAGTTTTCGCGAGTTGACAACCGCTCGATTTAATAGCGTCCACCTTCTCTCTCTCGTTCCTCGTCCCTGGCTGTTCGTGGCGCGAAAGCTGCGTGCACGTGGCTCGGGCAGCGCGCGCGACTCGCGCATCGAATAGATCCGCTATCTGGGGGAAACGAATCGACCGGTCGATGCATCATTTGCCGCGGCGAACGCTAAACTTGTGGCTCAATTATCGGTTACACGCGTGTGCGTGCCCGCGATCGTGTACGGCAGCGTGCGACCGCCTACGTGAAATCGAGGAAGCGTTCCGCTTACGGAAACGATCCTCGTCGCTCCTTGCACGCTACCTTCGACTAATAGCGCGTGAAACGATCATGGAGCGAAGCGTATCTGTTTCTCGCGTTCGAGCGAAACTTCTGTTCGTCGGTGTGGCTACTTTGTGGCAGATTCTTTCGTATTGTGAAAGGTATCGTTACGCCACAGTTGAATCGTTTTGTTTCACCTCACGATAGACAAGATCCTGGCTCACGTCAGCCGTGCTTTGCTTAATTTCAATCTTGAAATGCACAATGCCGTTTCGTGCGAACAGCGTTCTGTCGTAAAGTGAATTGATTTATCGGAGCCTTTTACCTGAATCGATCGCGCAACAGTCATTTGAGCGTGTCTAATCGAGGGACGTGTCTAACTGGACGAACCTCGAGAGTTGTACATTTCGCGCCATTAAGATAACTCATCGATCGTCCATTCAGGAACTTATCGCTTGCCCCGTCGATTACCCGGGATCATTTTCTAGCCCCGCGGATACATTCATCCGCGTGAAACCCATCGTGACTACAAAAGGCGAAAAAAGGAACTGAAGATACTTCCCTATCGATCAGCGATCATCCCTGTAATCTCAATCATTACTTTTCCACGTTATAGAAAACACCACTTCGCCAGCAATTTTCCCTTAGATAGAAATATTGCGCAGGATATCGCTTAAGATTCTTCTTCCTCTATTATTACACCCGTATCCAAGAATGATTTTACAGCTTCGTTAAAGGATAAAATCCACCAACTACCTGTTATCAATTTTCACTCAAACAGATTTCTATTTTTTCATGCCACGCAAATGTGTAACGACCTGTATCAATAGGCTAGCAAAAGGGATTGATGTAATTATCATCGACTCACACGGCGCGTCACGGAAAGCGAAAGTCATGGACGGCGGAGGCGAAGCTGACTTTGTCGGTTTTTGCGACGGATCCCGAGGTAAACGGCTACTTGTGCACGCCATTAAGTAATGCAGTCGGTTTCTTCGACTTGTCGCGGCGAACAGGGGCTTCGAACCTCCTTCCATCAGTCTCCCCCCTCGCGTTAAGAACAGTATGCGATCGCACGAACTTGTTTGCACGTGTTTTCGAGTCCCGTCGTCTCTCGTTCCTTTCCTCCAATCGTCTGGCCCGCTTTGCCCGCAACAGCGCTTTTTATCCGCGAGTTTCAGACGAACGCGCGCCGCGCGACGAATGTGAGCGGTGCTTAAGAGGAGGACTAATGGCGTCAACGCAAGAATATCCTGGGGCCCAGATAGGACTATCTGCCCTCCCCCCTCCCTGGAATGTGGCGCGACTTTTAAGGTTCAGGTGACGCTCGTTTCGGAACGAAATCCGCCTGCGCGGAACGAGCGACAGGTTCATCGAATCTAGTGGAATGAGTCGGCGAGATGGTGTTTGGTCAGACCTCGGCGACTGCCTGTTTGGGACACCACTTTGTTCGGGGTCTGCGCCATATCGTACACCTTCGTTAATTATACTGTTTTGTATTCGCAACGCAGTTGTAATTAGATTCATTAATTAATTATAATTTCTGGCACAGGTTATGTCATGGGAAAAACGCGAATGGTCACAGTTGTGGTCAGCGGCATTTCATAATAGTTTATTTTATATTAATAATAATGTAATAATATTAGCTGTGTTTTGTTATGTACGGAGTGGAGGTTAATAACAGAGTGAGCATACTCTGTTATGCATACAATGAGAGCTGTTTATTTTCAGGTTGAATTATCTATGTTTTTACATATTCTATTATGTGTACAGAATAATGAAAATAAGAGGAAAATGGCACGGATAGTAGGAACATTAAATGCCCTAGTTTCTGGTACGTGAAACAGAAGACAACAGACACCGAGGGTCAAACGACCACACGCCACATCAATTTGATGTCGTTAATAATGGCATCAATGTGCCTCAAATTTGCCCCACGGCACCCATTATTCATTAAAATATCGATTTCACTTTGTGTCCACTCAGTAGATCACCCGCCCTCTGAATCCATGTAAATAGATCCTGACGCTTGGTCAACGCGCACAAAGCCCACCGTGATTGCGCGCCTACAACCTATGAAAGGCTCGTGCATTCGAGAATCGATCACATATTTCTAGCCTTACTCGTTGTTAAAATGTCAGTCACCGCTGCCGCGGACATTAACGAGCGTGTCATATTTAGAAAGTTACTATGAAACTGTTTACGTAGACGGTCAGTGAATAGCTCTTTCATAGCCAGGAACGTCACTGATTAGACCAAGATTCAATTAACCACGGAGGAGGAAAAAGAGCCATGCTCGTCGTCACGTGGCACAGGCCACGTAACATGAAATTTTACGCATTTAAGGATCCATTTATAGCCGTTTCGATGCACAATCACTGGTGAAAGATCGTTCTTCCAGACATGGTCGACCTTTGGCCAACTAGACGGGACGAACGGCATCCTCAATTGCGAGAGGTGTGTCATTACGTGCAATGCTAACTGCGCGTGCCTAATAGCGCCACAACTAGGATTGTGTTCGTGCTGTGATGCTTACTCGGACTTCCTACGGGATAATCGATGTCAGGGTTAGTAATTTGGTCCGCGGTACTAAACGCACGATAAGTCCATCCTTGAGAACCGTCGAAATGGAGTTCGACTTTGATTCGTTCAACCAACGCAGCGTAGTAATCGTATTGATTGTTCATCTCATTCTGACTTAATGTCTATGTAGAGACATACGGAAGAAATCACAGGAAAGCTTCATCTTAGTTCCAGACTAAAATTTGTCTCCATCCGACTTCCTCCCAAAATACTCGTTTTTCTCACAATAATTTCACGTGACATTTGCAGGATACCCATCCCCTGTAATCGCATGAACGATCCAATGGCATCAGAGACTGTAATTCGAAATCTTCCAGGAGACAGATTGCCATTTCCCGAGTTGACCAAGTGACACAGTGTTTTTGGTCATCCGACCCTGCCATGGATGTGACAGTTGAGATTAAAGCGTCGCGGTATGGCGACCAGGTACAGTAAATCTCGGACAGAGGAGGAACAGCGTCAAGGGACCAAGTTGAAATTCTCCCGGTCGTTGAAGAATCACGGAAAATTCGACTAACTTGGCGCTCGGATGCGGAAAGGGCGGAGTCAGCCTCGCCTGCGGAGTTCGTCTAATTTATATCCGGCTACGCCGACGCCGTACTCCCCCGACGACAGACTTTCCGAATGCTGCCCTAGATTAAATTCCCTAAAGTTTCGTTCTATACACGTGCCTGTAAATAATATTCGATAAAATATCGCCGATAAAGCGGCCGAATGCCGTTTGATATACGCGACTTCCGCCGAAATTGTATTCCACGAGCGTGCGCCCCGTATTTCAGCCGCCACCACGGGGACCGTAATTAATTTAACGCCGTAACTTCGAACAACGACGAACGGGGCCGTCGTCGATCCTTAACTGCTCGACGAGAGCGCGTGACTATAAAAACCCGTATTAAAACGAATACGTATCTTCTGCTCATCCCTCCCTCCTGTCCCTTCCTTCACGACTGGACCCCTCGTTGCATCTCCCCTTCCTCGCTGTACTTTTTTCATAAATTCGCATTCGTACCTACTTTTCGACCGACGAAACGAAGGCACCGAGAGTAAACTTAGAGAATAAAATCGTCGGCTTTATGCTCTTCTTAACCTTTCGCGGTATAAATACGAGCAACGCCTGGATAATTCCGCGACCGAAGAGATAAACGGAGAGCGCCCCGTCGGGCAGATTTACGTTATGATTCCAATAATTCTGCCGCGCTGCGTAAAAAGGTATGGCCGACGCGAGAACCAGAGCCGAGTGGGTATCGTCGCGTTCTGGACCGAGGCGCGATAAAAGGGGGACTTCCGAGATTGAGATCGTGTAGCCTTCAGGGAGGGAGATGCTGGCTGTTCGCAAAAAGCGGCCACTTTATTGGCATATTGGCGGTGATCCAGTTGAGGAAGGGGTGTCTGGAAAGCTGGGTACTTTAAAACGCTATTTGAAAACCGCAAATGAATTCTCCTGTGACCCATGACCTTTCGCCTCGTTACCTTTACGTAGTTCACCTCGTGACCCACTCGTTTCCAGTGTTTTTTCAGAAAGAATTACTTTCGGTCTGAATCACTTGCAATTTAGACTCGCAATATTAGGGAGTTAATGATTCGAGATGCGGGTATTTCAGTGTGGCCCATAGTGCATGTGGTCTTCTCCTAGGAGACCATATTAGGATGCATTAATATCGGACGTTGCATTTGATACAATAATCGGCCTGTACGTGCAGTAACTGCAGCCACGTTTCTACTCAGCCTTTTAGTCCTTAGTGGGCCAGACTTCCATTAAGAAACTGTGCCTCGAGAGTAGTCTCTTCTTGTTGTCACCCACTACGAAGCCTTTTTTGAGTCTGTACTGATTTAATATTTTAACAGACATAATCTTATAATAATGATATTAATTCCATGAAAAAATTATATTAACTAGTAGACAACCATTCTAACCAAAGCAGTAATTAAAACATAATGGAAAAATAGTTTACCAGAAAGTATGTATAAGTCCATCCAGTTATTTCTATCAAGTGAATAAAATTAAGGGAACAAGTACCCTCGAGTTAGATAGCGAGGGTCGAAAGGTCAGCCATCGGAGCTCGTGGGCTGCTTAAGGACCGACGATGAGTGGCCGAAGGCGTTAAGGAACCACTCCCCCTCTGAAAGGAGACGGTCTGAAGGCTCTTAAAGAAATTGTCTTGCTGTATCCTGGTCCGTGAGACGTGCTCCGCAACCACTCAAATACGGCATCTGTTACCGCTTGTCTTCTCTTGGACGTTAATAAATGATAGCAGGGTGTACGTTCGTCTCTTTGTCTCATCAGGAACTCGAATAAATCCGTTTAAATCGTTGAGGGGACAGCGAGGAACGGCCACTTGTTCGGAGCCGAAGAACAACCTGCTATGAACTATCGAAAGTTTCCCCTCACGTAGAAACTTTGTTGCGCGATCAATATTCATTAGATACAGCGTATAGGTACTTCGAGGAAAATTTAGCTTCACGTGAAGAGATGTTATCGAAATCGAGACGCAACGTGTCGACACAGAAATTTCGTATTCTGTTAATAATACAAGTAGTACAAGCACCTTACCTTTTCTTTAACGATCGACCATAAGGAGGTGGGGAAGCAATCCGAGCTATATTTCAAATTTATTAACTTGCCGTGAGTATAATTTTCCTACGTCGTGTCCACGGTAATTAAGGTTTGTCCGTGAAAAATCATAATGTATATGCGGCTCTCACGAGTGCGGGCATATTCTAAATTATCCGTAGTGACTTTTCGAATATTAAAAGGGTATAATTCAGCACACGGCGCGTAGCATTACCGTTCGACGTCATTTTATTGCACCGAAAGTGCGGGGCGCCAGGGTTCGCGGCGTAACGCGAACCACACGTACAGAGTTGTCCTTCCTCTCGTTTCTTTTTTTCCTGTGATCCTTTTTTCAACCTGTCCCGTCCTCTTGGTCTGATAAATTCGTCCGATGATCGAGAGGCGTGACTAACTGGTAGGCGAGTAGCGGAACACACGCACAGACGACTTTGGCCCTCTAATTAGAAGCTCGCTGGATAGCCTCGTTCACGCGGCTGACGATTTTTCTCGTCGAGGTTATCCATAAACCCTTAACGACGCGGTGCAACCGTTTTAATTGGCGAAACGAGCCGGCCATGCCATTAAATATTCCTGCGAAGACGTCGATACAGGGGAGCCTCGTTAATTGTCCAATGTCTGCAACAATGTGCGTACCCGTTTATGGTACGAAGATGTTGTTGCGCTTTCTCCATGGATCGTGGTAACGCTGCCGCATTCACGAGCCCGTTTCCTTCGTGTTCCCTGCTGCTCGGGCAAATGCCAGACGCTTAACGAACGATATATTTTCGGTGCGCGAGGCAACGCTCGTGTCGGAGTCGAATGCAATTAGCGCTGCCCCAGCTACTGACGCAATCGGATGTGTTATTGTTCTATTGTCAAGACGGCCGTGTAGAATCAGGCATCATGGGAATGGGCTTTGAACCGCGATAGAGAAACGTCTTTTTGAGTTGCGTGCTTGGTGATGTAAATGCTTCTGACGGGCTGTGAGCTACTACACTGACTTCTCTATTTATACGCCACGAGATGTATACTCGAATGGCAGGGAAATCCCCTTGAGCATCCCTGCTAAACCAAAGATATGAGATGTTGGGCGAAATATCTATCTAAAGGCTGGTGTTGTTCAGTGGTTGGAAAGTTTGTTTTCTGGGCGGTAGTATTACAAGTTCGAAGTAGAGTAGGATATGCAGAGCTGCGGAGGGAATTCAGGTATTTGTTGAAAATGATATCAAGTTACACTATCATGTTCTATACTCGTAAATGCTTCATGATTTTCAAATTTTAAAAAATATGATTTTAGAGAACCTTAAAACTTCATCACATCGTGATATTAGTTTTCCCTTTTTAGCAAATTTACACAAATCCTACAGAAGCAAAAACTAATAATCAGCTTCTTGGGCCACAGCCTCGAAACGATGTTTGCCAATCCTCTAACAAATCGAACCACAGTATCGAGCAACTAATCTCTGTTGTTGCAATGTGTTTGGATGCACAAAAACGTCGGCATTTGCGAGCGCCCTCGGCGAGTGTCACGGGCTCGATTCCCAGGGCGTTACGTAATTAATTAGGCTGCGACGTGTCTTCGATTTTCCGTCTAGAGATAGTCTAGAGACCGTGGAATCGTCTACGCCGGCCGAGAAATGTCGAGACGGCTCGTTCTCGTTCGCCTTTGATGCTGGCAGATTTGCGACTCTATTTTGCATTCCGCATGGCCGTCTACTACGCGACTGTCCCACCGTTCTCGTTCCGCCGTCCTCGTCAGCTCTTTATCCCACGTTTAGAAAATTAAAACGAGCCTACGATGGCGGCGGCGGCGGTGGTGGCACGCGGGTGCATTGTCAAGCGACGCTGCCGGGCAATTAGCTCCAGGCTTTGCTCATTCCCTTTCTCTCTTCCCATGGCTCGAACCTCTGCGCTTACTTCGGCTCGTATTTTTGTCCGAGGCACACATTTTTACACATACAAATGGTCGAACTTTTCCCTGAATCGAGTTGCAGCGGTATAAAGTTTTTTCATACGAAGTCTAATCGAATTGTATTTACTGACTAAAGTGGGTATCCGGACTGAGATCTTATCTTCTTTCAAAGTTGTTCTCAAGAAACTTCAAATGCAAAGTGGGGTTCTGACTTCGCAATAAATATCATCAGATGAAAGGTGTGCTTCGAAAAATACCATTTCCACCAAGCATCAGCCTCAGCTCTTACATCCCTATCGACCGTCGACCTTCCTCTATACGTGGTGTAAAGGCTTACATCGCACGCAACGATAATAGTCATAATACCGTTTATCCGGGTTCCACGGCCTCGGTGGCCGTCGAGCGCAAGGAAGAGGGAAGGCGGCAGAGTCGTCGGGAAGCCAGACGGCTTCGGATTTGCTACTCCATTGCCGTCGATCTCCTTCTGCCGACGAGTCGCCTTCCCTCAGACGGTCGTGGTGGTTGTCGATGTCGCCACCGCGAGCCAAGAAATTCGCGTGCCCTGCCTAGGTAACGGCTCAGCGAACCTGGGAGGAAATAGACCCCTGGACCGCGTGGTGTCTACGGCGCCCGACGAAATTAGAGTCCACGCGGATCCGCGGGTATTTTCGCCTGGCGCGCGGACCGCCTCTCGGTCAGATCCTCGTTGGAAACACGTCCCGTGCTTGTTCGCTGGGGAAGAGTGGGATTTCAAACGCCACGGAGACAGGCTACTATTTGGAGCAACGAACCTCGGCAGCCCCCTCGTACACGCTGGCTTTCTGCGTTTAATTTAAATTTTAACATACCGAAGGTTTGAGATGCCTACAGTCTACGGTGATTGGCCACATTACGGATTCGGTAATTGGTCTGCTCCTTTTGCTTCTGTTGGGATCTGTGGATAGCTCAAACGGAAATAGAGTCCACGTGGACGGTCAGTAGCCACGATGCGTACAGCGTGATTCCATTTCATTGGCTGTGTTGGAAAGTCTGTACTGTTTCCAGGCGTAGGAATGATGAACCCTGTATTGCTTTAATATTTTATTTTCTGTCTGCGTGTAATGTGCATTCTTGATGACCGCGCTAGAACTGCGGTACCGTTCGAAAGAAGGAATAAATCCAGCTCTATATATCCTATAGATTATAGAATATAATTTTCCTTCTTGAATTATGGCATTCCTGTCGCCATTCGAATTTTACTGCCCCTCGACTCAACGAAGCGCGAACACGAATCCAATGTATCTTCACCTACGTCTAGGAAGTAATTAAAAACGATAAAGCGGCCAGGGGTTCGCCCATTACCCGGTAGCCGAATCGGTGCGAAGTCGCGGTTTGTCGCACGATAAAGCAACGGCGCGGGACAGTTTTCCAATAACGAGATAAAGCGCATCACAGTACATTTGTAATCGCTGGCTGGTAATCGATTTCCACAAGGATCGCGGATTGCAGCGAAAAGCGCGAGTTACCGAGTAAAATACTAAGGTAACCCTGTTATTAAGTACACAGACGAGTCTACAGGATAGATTGGATAAGCAATGCTTTTTTTTGTTCACGCTTTCTATTCTATTTGTATCACGCTCGAAATTAGCGGAATTCAAATTATAATACCGAGGCGAAATAAAACACAGGGTGTACTGAGAAGTTAATAGCAAATTGGTAAAGCAGATGAAGGAAGTTAAATGGTTGACCAGTGGTCAAACTGCCCACTGGCTAGAGGAGTCCAGTTTAACCAGTGGTCAAGCTGACCAGTGGTCAAACTGACCACTGGCTAGGGGAGTCCAGTTTGACCAGTGATTCAGCTGACCAGTGGTCAAGCTGACCACTGGCTAGTGGAGTCCAGCTTGACCAGTAGTCAAGCTGCCCACTGGCTAGGGGAGTCCAAACGTCCTGTGGTCCAGTGTGACCCAAAGTCCAAGAGTCCCTCCAGTGGATCCCAAGGAGGATCTGCGCCAGCGAAAAGTCCCGCGACGAATGAAACACTCCTGCTCCTGCAGGGGTATTTATATTCCTTCGAGAAAGGTGGGAAACCAATCAGAGCAGTTTTTTGGTTGATGGGAATATCGAGATTTATCTAACGAACAATACGTGACGAAAAATTGATACTTTCCATAAACTGATCACCTCAACAACAGTTTCTGATATATATATTGTTAATAACAATCACGCACGTTTACAGAGGGCACTCAAAGCGCACTGGTTTTTCTAGAAGTGGGTATTTGAAAACGTGAGATACGAAAATCCATGAAATGTTCCGTTCATTCTTCTATTCGTCTGGGTTAAATATAAATTACGTCGTCGATGGAAGAAAAAAGAGGACAGACAGAGGAAGAAATGCAGGGGTGGAAAAGACGAAGGCGCGATCGACTGGAAACGCGATTCCTCGCTTCAGCTATGTTTCTCGAAATTTACGACGGCAGTAATAGACATTGGAACCGCGGATTCCTTATTACGTGCCGCCATTAGATGGAAGATAATGATGATTCCTAGCCGCGAACTTTGGCACCCAGCCGTTCCGTTCCATGCAACAACGCTGGCCAGTCTCACGCACGAATAGATCGAATCTAACAGATTGTATTTCAATATCGCGTGTTTGCTGGATCGGCGTTACCTGGTAATTGCGACGCGCTGCTTAGTGGAATAAATTACGCTTTCTGTGGGAACATGCACGGTTTTACACGAGTTTCAGTGCCATCATCGCGATACGATCGTAGTTCCCCTGGTCGCTTTTATTACCCTCGAATTATTTAAAAAAGTGACAATTTTGTTGGTAGTCATGCTGCGTTCACGCGATATGAATGCTTCACGAGGTTAACTTATGGTAAAGAAGCAGCCATCCTTGATAATGAGATCGATAACAGGGGTAGGCGACACTGTAACGCGAATCTGAACCTACTTAATTATGAATACGACGTTCGCATCGTCTCTGTTAGGCTCGCGTGTTCGAGAACCTTGGAGCGCAGGCTGTTTAACTTTTAAAGCGACACTTGCAAATTTTTGAGGGGCTCCCTTTGTACGATCTGGTAATTTGTTCTCTCCAACAACGTCTCCCCCTTGCGCGACAATAATCTCGTGGAATACCCTGTCAGTTTCGCTAGCTGCTTGCCCATGGGATCTGTTCCGAGTAATCAACGTGCTTTCGCGTTTAACAGGCGAAAAAGGAAGGCGATGAGAATGTCCCTGTGGCGCCAGCATGCGTTCCTTCGTGCATCCTTATGGGCGCACATACTCGCGTACACACGTCCAATCTAGCGAATACTAACGACGAATCGAACGCTTGCTTGTTACGGATCAAAAAAGTAATCCTCGAGTGTTCGTTCGGTGTCGCGAAGGACAGTTCTGAATGTATGCAGACCACGAAATTACTCGCCGCGAGGAATCGTTCGGCGCGGCACCAGCTTTGAAAGACGATCACGTTTACTCAGAAAATGGTACGATTTACCTGTTTATTCGCGACTAGGCGTATACGAGTGACGAGAATCCCTGAACTGTTTCTCGCCAGCTTTCTCAGTGAAACTGTGAAGCACGTCAATCACCGATTACAGTTCCAATCGATGTGACTCCGCCTGGTGAACGCTCTAATTAAGCCTACGGTTTGCTACCGCGTAATTGTGCGAGCAGAGGCAATAAACCTAGTGGGATTCATTTGATCAACGCATCCTGAGTTGAATAAGTTGAACGAGAGGTTGGTTACAAACCAACACAGCCGCCTAGCTTTTATAGATTCAATAATGGTGCAGCATGTAGTCAGGCTTCTCTATTCAAAGTAGCTGGTTGACGAAACTTGCTTCATGCTTGCTGAGTAATTACGCAGGGGTGTCTTTGTTGAGAGAAGCTGCACTTGGCTGCATTTGGCGATATGCCAACGATACTATAGAAACTGGTGATCTTTTCTTCCCATCAGTATAACTCCAAAATTAGAACTGACACAAGTTTCCAACCATGTTTCGCGACTGTTGCATCATAAAGGAGCGTTCAATACTTTAATCTGGCACCTAAAAAGAGGTTTCAAGCGTTACCATCGCACCATTCCTCATCCTAACTACCTTCTAATTAAAATTCTCCGTACAGAGTAGCAGCAAAATATTTTGCCACCATTGAATTCCTCGAAACACCCAATGCTCCGCGCACGTAGCAGTGAGGCAGGTTTCAGGCATTCCCGCGGCGTCGCGAGTAACACTTCAGCACCATATACGAGCAGGGCAACAAATGAGAAATGAACCAGCAGTTCGTCCCGTCGGATGTCGCTGACCCGGTTGCGCGCATGTAGCGGTCAAGACCACCGAGCTGCACAAAAGCGACGCGACGAGCAGCGGGTCTAGGATTCAGTCGGTTCGCGCGTGTAGAGCTGTCCGCGGAAAGAAGGCGCGTGCACTAGTACGCGGCTGTTGCACGCTCGCCCGCTCATACCTATGCTTGACATTTAAATACATTATCATAACAATGCGCGCGGGTGCATGTTAAGTTAATATCATCATACCTCCTCGTCCCGCGAGCGGCGAGCACGCAAAACGGTAGTCGGCTCTAACGCGGCGAAGAGAAACGACGGAGGCTGTCTTCGCGCGGGGGTGTTGCACGTCCAAAGCGGATTTCTTCGTTCTGCGCCCCCTCGCCACTTCCTCCTTTCCCGCGGCCAGAGATCGCGAATTGTGCTCGAGATTTTTTCGGCCTCACAAGCTCCACGACTCCGCGCGACGCCTCGACGACACTGGGGATAATATATCTCGAGGCTGACCGACAATTTGTTGGCATCGAACGGGGGTAATCGAACACGATCGCGCCGGCAGTCGAGGCGCCGCGCAAAGGACGCTGCGCTCGGACAGGGCGGTTTCTGGGTCCATATCTCTCTGGAACTCGATCGGCTTAACAACGTGTTTTTCATTAGGCAGCGCGTGCTTCTCGGAACGGGGGATTACAGGGACGATTAACGATTTGCCACAGGTGTAACCGTGGAAATATTGTCCGCGACGGCGTGTAATTTCTTCCTGCAGCAGGTCGGAGCCGCGGCGACAGCCATTTTCCTATCTTCCATGTCCCGTCCGCGAGCGTGAAATACGAGCGCATTCAGGGTTCCCGTCGACTTATATAGCGCTCCGAACGCCCTAATAAACTAGTCGCGAACGTCTCCATTCACCGGATCCCTCGTCCCTTTTCTCACAACATTCCACCGATTGGTATCAACTAGAGTGGCCTAGTAGGTCCACCGATCGCGTGGGTCTGCCGTGGCGAAAGAATCCTTCTGCTGTGGTACCACCGCTGGGATCTCCGTCCCTCCGTTTTCTTCTTCTACCCTCGCCGGCGAGAGGGGGCAGGGCGACGAGGGGAGAGAAGAAGGCACGGAGGATAGAGCAAAGAGAAACGTACGCTCGCGTACAAGCATCTTGTAAGCGGACAAGCTCGGACGTCTGCCGCGGCGTGCGTCACAAAGGGACCGCAAACGGCCGTAGCGAGAAAGGATTTTTAGTGCTCGAGAGCGAAAGGAGGAGAAGGGAGAGAGAGGCCGCGGTGTAGGGGCATAGGAAATATATTGATATTTATTTACGACTGGTAATAATAATTGATCTCGGGGCTGCAACTCTATGGAGCCAAAGGCCTGCTCGGCAGGTGGGGGGTTGAGGAGGTGAAAGAGGAAGCAGCGCGAAGAGAGGCGGAGGGTGAAGAGGGATCGGGCCCGGACTGGCCCAGGGCCTTACGACTTCTTTATTTCGTCCGGCCGTATATCAGCTGCAAACGAAAGGGTTAAAGGTGTACACTCCACTAAATAAATTCGCGACCATCCTGACTTCCAACCCCTCCGCCTTGTCCCTTTCGCCGGGGTACTTTCGCCGCGGCCAGTCGAAAAATTCCTCTGCTGGGAATTCGTTGTACATTCTGGGATGCATAAAGCGTGTATTATTCGCGCGACGAAATATGAATTTTTACACGGCAAGGATTAAGCGTGTTCCATTTTTCTTTTAGATGGAGGGAAGATTCGGTGGGACTGCAGTAAATATGAAATTAGGGACTTACACACGTTTTTATTCAAAGGTACATATGTCGAGATGCGTCTGAATAAAATTTCACGAAAAAATATTCAAATAGGACGCAGATACAGCTAGCAGCGAGAAAATTACATTGGTAGTTTCTTGCTTCAATTTATGGTAACTCAGATAATAAAGCTTCGGCTTCTTCCTGCTCACGCCAGTACTGCAAGTTTATTTCTTGAAGTATTGGCAAGCAATTAAGAACCACTTTGTATAATTCATCGTTGCGAGAACATAGTTCCCCAGCTTTTTCGTTGCGAGTGTACTCGAAATAGTGCTTGTTAGTTCGAGGAGGAATGTTCGCAGCTTAAACAGCGCCGTTTAATAAATACGTCGATCGTAAAGTATTTCGCGTGGGATCATTAAATATCAACATATTACAAAAGGGCCCCGTCTAGCCCCCTCTCGCATTCAGCTCTTTCTCCTCCCTTGCCATTTCGTTCTCGGCGCAGCACTCGCAATAAATCTGCGCCCAGTGTACGTTCACGTACACGAGAAGAGATCCCTCGCACGTCGTAACCCCGTGTGTTTCGTATCTACTATTATTTCGAGGACTGCTCAGAAATGCTATGCACGAAGCTGCTCAGAGCGCCGGAGTGAAAAATTCCTTTGAGCGTCTCGAAACGCCACATTTTATATTCAATTTTCTGGAAAAGGGAATTTCAGTATCATCGTGACAGCTAGGAATTGCTTTCCTGCACCCTGGCGTGTGTTTATGACAGAAATCCACAATATTTTTCCCATTCCCTCTGAAGATTCCTATTTAACAACTTTGTATAATATTTAGTGCCTGTAGGAGTTACCTTTCTTGAGTTTATGTCTTTGATAACAGAAGCAAGTACCTTTAAATATCAAAAATAAATATCTCCAATATCACTACCATGAATCAAGGGACTCCACTCGATCGTAACCACAGATTCCGAGCATTAGCGCCAAGAGCCGCGTTCAAAAAGGAGAGTATCAATATGCATCCGCGTATCCCGGGGAGTTCGCTCCGAAAACGGAATGCAAGGCAACGACTCCGCGGCAGATACGTATCTTCCATCAAGGTGGCCGCCGACGAGAGGATCGCGAAAAACGAAAATTCTGGACCGGATCCATTTGGTCCCGCGAAGTCCCCTATACATCATTCGAAGCTCTCTCACGAGCTTACACATATGCATGCGCCAGGAAAGAACGTGAAACGTGGACGACGACATCGCGAAACTCCCGTGCCGCCGCGTAAAAAGTTGAAAAGTAGCCCTCCGTGTTAGAGAGTTATGTGCGAAACGCACGCTCGCTTTGGACACTGATAAAACGGCGCGAGATGGAGATCGCGGCAGTTCCGCGCCGAGAAAAAGATTTAGATGGACGCAGCCCGAGCGAAATGGCCGGCCAGGGGTGAATGCTTGGCTTTCGAGCGCCTTGCTGTCGCGAATTTTGTATTTCTTGAGGACGAAGGAGGTTGCTAAGACGGCGGCCACTTTTGTGTACGGATTTTCGCGAGTTTGACCCATCTTGGTGATCCTGAAGATGAAGAGCGTAGGAGTGTGACAAAGAAAAGGAAAAGATTGAACGCTCCTCGAGCACACTAGGCGCAAATCAGAAAGTAATGGTTAGTTAGCCGCAGCCAGTGCGTAAACGCACGTCCTGGATCACGGAGCCAAGTGTTTAACCCCGTGGCAGGGCCGATTAGCCGACAAATTGGACGCGTCCGGCCCCCTACTCTTCGAACTCCCGCCTCTCGCGAGAAAATCGGCTGTCTCGAGGTGCAAAGGGGTTAATTGGAACCGTATCTTAGGATTCGTTGGCAGATAATAGATGGGAAAGTAGATTTATTGAGAACTCTTTCGAGTCAATGTATTACACTACTTTTTCTAGTCCATTGTAATTTATTAAACCACCTAACTCTTTTCAATTACAATAATTCCACATAATTTGAACGTTTTTGTATCTTCTGATTATGAAATTGAATCAGTATGTGAAAGGAACGTCGAAATGCTGACTCTATATAAAATCAATAACAATTGGTTTGACATTACAAAGCAGTACTCTAACATTATTCTTTCTCGAAACAAGACTTTCTTAAGAGAGATCGATGATCACCGTGCTTGAGTCCCGTTCAATCGGTTTTTACCAGAATATGTCATGCGTCCTGTGAGTCAGGCCAAGCCGTGCAATCACAGGATCGCTCAACTGTAATATCGTTGCCAGTGCAACGTTCCCATGCGCGCGAACTTTAGCACCTCGCGTTTGCATGCGATTCCAGGCGGGTTAATGACGTTTCCTTTCCTTTTTCTGTTTCAGGTAAGTACGCCATGCTCTATGGGAGAAAATCGGGAGACTATTAAGAGAAGAATTCCCCGCTAGGAGAAAGGTTGCGCACGTAAGTACAGTGCAAAGGTGATCGAGGATGATACCTCGCGTCGAACTGTCGGTGCCAATCGCCCCGGTACGTCTGCACATAGCGATGAATAAATATATGTGTATCGATAATGGCGGTCTATCGACGCGAAATTGCGCGGATTTTTGCCGTACGCCATCTCCGTGTCGAATTTATTAAATTGGACACTTGCGAACGACTGTGGAATTAGAGGGAACTGTAGTCTTCCATGTTATCGAGTAAATTCATTTAAGAGAAATTTAAAGTACCACAGCGGGACTAAATTATGGTCGTCGAAGTTAAACGATTGTATAATGGTTATAATGTGGGATGATGTATTTAGCATTACCATCAAAAGTGACTATTATTTTAACAGCGAAATTAACGTGTGATTGAGAAAATGTGAAAATTCTGTCTCTAGTTACAATTCTTAACTCTGGTGGCTCTACTCATATTGAAATATTCCTTTTTTCGAGATTATTCCATTTTCTTTGGATACTGGCTCCGAAGTCTTTTACGCTTGTTAACCATTCCCTAGCCGTGAGCTAGAGGGGTATATTATCCCTCCAAGGCGACGTGCTAATTATTTATCGAGTACGTCTCGACCGGAACGAACGACCTCGATGTGTTGGGGAAGAGAGGCTTCCATGGTGGCGATGTCGAGCGCGAAATTAAACGAGCACGCGAGCCTGAACCGTGAGATCTGATCGCGATAACGATGTATCGATAAGGTGCTAAATATGTATCGAGTTCCTGACGACTACTGGCGGAAGTTACGACCCTTGACGATCGTTCTCACCCTGATACGTTCTGAAACGTCACAATATGTTTTCCCTATTTTTAACAAAATTCTTCCTGAACTTTTCCTTTTTTTAAAAAAGATTAAAAATTATTTACTCAATGCTTCTACTTATAATACTTTTTTGTTCACTGGAGAAAGTAACATTTACTGTAATACTTGAATATTCAGATTTCTTCATTACCTTCATAACCACAATGTTCAACTAATATAAGCGAATTGACTGAACCGCGAAAATCGATCAAGATCAGGTGTATCCTTCGACGAGTAACAAAATATTGGGGCTCCATCGATTGTGCACGAGCGGGTCAAGGCACGAACTCTCAATTACCACGCTCGATGCAGTAAATAATGACGGAGATACAGATCCGTGGTCAGACGGCGACCCTTGAAGCACCTTCAAGGTTACGGCGAGGCTGCAGCAGGAGCCATCGATAGATGCAAGAACAGTAAACAGGAAATGTATTCGATCGATAGGACAGAGGGGAGGGAGCAGGGGCAGCAACGGGTAGATACATATCGGCGATCGTGGGAGTTCGCTGGACGATTTATAGTTCGAGGATCCACACCGTGTGGAAGATGATCGCGAGTAACGTCCTCTTCTCTCGTGAACACAGATCCCTTTATCGTGCATGGGTATATCGTGACAGAATCGCCCTTTCACAGAATTAAATTGTCCCTTAAATTGTACGGAGATTACGCAAGTGATTTCTTTTTTCGACAGGATGCCTTCTGTATGCCCATTGAACAGGGTTTAATTACATTTTATGAAGTCATTAACAGTGATTTTAATAGAAAAAATGTTAATTAATTAAGGGAGGAATCGTCGAATTGAATTTTACGCGCCAATTCTCGTATAGCTTTTTCAAAAGTTTTTCAACCCTACGTTTCATTATAGAGATAATAATTCAATAGTTCCGGACATAAAAAGAGATAGAAAGAGATAACCTTCCCTCCAGTTGAATACGTATTATATATATGCCAGTGATACATTTCAATAGCATCGCCGCAGAAATTGAATCTGGTAAAATGAAATTAAATTTATACAGAGTCGCGATAATGAAACTAAATCGGTGCTCGCAGAAATATTATAAATAAAAAGCTGTCGCGGGCGGTCGCGTAGATACAATACCGCTTATTCTCCAAATACGCTATTACTTCAGCCTCGTAAATACACACATTATGGTCCATAAAATCAAATAATCGTCGACCGATATTTAGCGAATACAGCTCGTGATAACGTTTCGTCCACGGTCAGCAGATTGCCGATTGAACCATGCTGAGCCAACTCTTGTCGCATCGAAAAATTCCAGTAGTATTGTTCCAGAAACGAACATTACTTTCACATTTTTATGAAACCTATCTGCTACAGGCATAGACAGTACCATCAAAAGCAAATACCAATTGAACACCTGAGATTCACGGAAATTTTACAAGGATCATAAACCACGTTAAGCACACAAACTTTATACACATTTATGTCCACGAGAGGCTCAAATTTCCATTAAAAATTCTATCAACAGCCACAGGTTTTAAAGTAAAAGCATCCAATCTGCTTTTCAATTCCTATTTTCAAAAATTCGGATATGAAAAGGACTGAAAATCACTTACTGGCGATACTGTGTTCAGAAAATTAAAATCGCGAGTATCTGGCAGTAGTTCAACTTTTTAGATAAGCATATCTTTCGATTCATCGCTTGCGCACGACTACGCGTTCCCAGAATACAAATTGCTTTACGGACTTAACACCGGCGTACCCTCTCACTTCGAGTCCTTCTGTTTCTGGGCAACCACAGCAGACTATACGTCCTTCAGTATTAATCGGCCAGGTGTTCGTCGATTCCAGCATTGTCATTTCCAGCGGCGCATCATTCTAACACTTTATACTTTACAAACTATATTTCACTCGGGCCGCAGTAATTTTATGTGCGCGCTGTCCCACCTATCTCCGCGGCGCGCGCAGAGCCGCGGGAACGTCGGCTCGGCAAGCCAGATATCCGAAGTTTATTGCCGTTCGGTGATAACTCGTAAATTGCTGTCCATAGGAAACGGGTATAAGCGATAGCACAAAGCCGTAATCTGCACCCAATCGCCCGCAGAGTCGGCGAGCAAGGAACTTCTATTGCCGATTCCGCCTGGCCTTGCACGCGGATGTGGCCGCGCGTTCCACGCCGCGGAGCGCTTTTTACAAGATGTTGCACGTCGGTGTCTACGCTCGCCTCAACCTGGCAATAATTTTCCAGCCTCCAGATCGCACACGCGGCTTCCGAGAATAATTGCTGCAGCCGGCGATGCTGCACTCGCCTCTGGCCCGTCGTGAAAGCGCCTTTCAATATATTACACTTTTTTTTTTTTGGTATTTTGGTTAATTATCGCAAATTAGGGTAGAATTGGTACCTTAGAGAGTGTTCAAGATTTCTTGCAGTCTTCGTAATTTATCAAGATCTCAGAACTTGTATTTAAAATTGTAATTGCACTTTCAAGAAGTCCCATATTTCAAGCACCGCGAAAATCATTAGTACCTCCAATCGATGTCGTGCATATAACCTCGCAGCTGATGTAGGGAAATCAGAGCAAACGAGCTCCTCAGCAGCAGGGCAGTCGAGTATTGTCACGCATGGCACCCCTAAACACGTTCTTAATCCTCCATGCCAAAGATGTAATGAAGTGGTATGCGAGATGCTTGACCTGATTCCCGTCCTCGGCGAATAATTCGAGCACCGATCCAGCGTGTCGTTACGAGGGTGAACCAGCCCCCGAGTGTGTGCAGATCGTGCAGGAAGTACTAGGTGTGCGATCACGTGTGCAGGAACATACGACCTCAAGCGAACCTCGAGCTGGCGCAGGTGAAACACCCTTGTGGGTGAACGCGCGTGGTGTATAAATTTTCATACGCGAATGCATGCATGCGTTTCCTTCGCTAACGATGAAAGTATATGGAGATGAATTTGAGGGTGAAATCGGGGTAGCTATCGATACGAATCGTATGTAGAATATGTGTGCGAGGAGACGAGGAAAGAGGAGAAAATTGAAATCTGTATATTGAAGAGAGGAAAGTAATCAGTAAGGGTAATAAACTCAATTTACGTGGGAGTATTTCTGCAAGTTTCCAAGAGTCACGGCGCTTAGGCAAAATTGTATAAAAATTCAATAATTGAATCCTGTTCCTTTGTTATCCAGAAAATTTCACTTTCAGAAGTCGTAACACTTGCTAAAGCACTAGGAGAATATAGAATGTGTGCCAGCAGCGAACCGACGCAAATTGTTATGACAAAGATGCTCGTACAGTATCGATTCTCGTCAAGCACCGTGACAAACGTTGCACCGTCTGTTTACAGAGAGATTTCGCCATTCGCGGCGCGATTTCGCGCATTCCAGTCACGACACGAGTGACGATGCCGCGGTCGACGGGCTGACAATAACGCCGCAGCGTGGTGGCGCGCGATTCAGCGGCGACGGAAGCTTTCAATAATTTCTGTGCGGCCGACGCGGCAGCGGGTCCCTTCACCGATCGTCATTACGCTAATTAGTCACGATGACTTTCATGCGGCGAGTCACCTTATCGGATTGAATCGGAATGCGCGAGCGGGCGCAACTGGCCGCAACAAAACGCTCGGCTATGAGCTTCCCAGCTACACGCGCCCGCGAATAACGCGCATTCACGCGGGCAGCCGTGCCCGTGTGGGTTCGTCGATGATTCACGGACGAGCGGAGCACGGTTGGGAACGCGGCGCGTTTCACCGATGAACGGTCGTCTTGCTGGCGGCTTCGAAACGCGCGCGTCGCGAATTTCATTGAAAGAACCCCGTGTGTTCCTTGCATCCGAAAGCATTGACTGTTTCAGCTGGTATCGCTAGCCTCGCAGATGGTGCAGCTACCTTTTATCTAGGAAAAAAATCAGGCGGCGCAAGCTTTCAGCTTAGAGGCTCGCTGAATTTAACGCGCCGCTTTTCTCATTTTGCCGCGCGAACGCGCGGATAGTTTCCAGGAGTTAACGCTGCCAGTCGTTTGAAATGCATTTTCCGCTCGGCGCATTGAAAACTCGCCGCGAGAGAGTTAGAGCTCCGAGACAGCCAGGGTGGTTGTAACTTTTTATGGAATGCCTGCTGCCGGCGAAGTCGAGGATTCGCGCGTAACCCGGTTGCGTTTCAATGATACCTCTTCCAGGGGGTTGAAAGGCGGAATTTTAGAAGCAGAGGTTGCGTTGGTGCCTGCCCTATATTTCACCTGTGTTAAGGCATGCTAAGGTAAAAGAAAGCTGTGGTAGCTTTGCTGCAATGACGTCGGTGCTTTGGGATGGATTATTTTTTAGAGTATCTATTGCATTTCCAGCTGAAATCGGGGCAGCGAGTTTTTTAAAGAGTAGAGACTGCAAAAAGAGCTGGAGTTTGGAGAAGAAAAAAGTGAGATGATACCTTAATTTATATTCTATTTTAATATTTTAATTTGTATTATTTGTAATAAGTATTTAACTTCTTCCACTTTCTCGAGCATGCGCTTTCGAATGCAGCTTGAGCTTTCGCGGAGTCCACCGCGATGTCGATGTGGGGTTGCCTGCCGGAAGCACAGATGGGGCTAGTGGTTCCAGGTTGCTCCTTCTACATAGAAATTGCTTTTCTCTCTTGAAACTTTTATAACAGAAGATCGCACTCAAATTTTAGGGCACTCTACACGAAAACATACAGCAGCACTTATTATTATTTTCACGAAAAGATTCTAATAATAAGGATCACAAATTCCATCACTCATGAAGACATCTCTGTACACCCCTTCTGCCCTTACAAGACGGCAACGCGGTGACCGAAATTCCCTCCTCAATAGAGTCCTCACTATTCACCTGTTCCACGTATTCTCACCTAAGCCCTGTTAATCTCCAGCATCTCTCACTCATCCACCACAATTGCTTCATTCAGAGTGGGACAGACGCAGCCACTGAAAAAGGAAATGCTTACGTCGCATAGTGAGTTACAGTGGGCCGTAATTACAGAGAATACCGGTCCCTGCTATCATTCTCATCGTCGTTATCGTCATGCCGCGATGACGCCTAAGAGAAAACGTCGGGGAGAAGCAGGCAACCCTGAAACTCGCTCTAATAAATTGCACGCTGGCTGTTCATCCCCTTTCGCACGTCCGCGTCGGCACGCGTGCAGAGCTGCACGGAATCCGCGCGCTGCAACGTTGCCCCGCGGTCCCAGCTGCGCTTCTTTCTTTTTCCTCTTGGCGCAGCCCCACGGCTGGCACAGAAACGGAAAGAAACCTCGACGTTCGCCCAGCAACCCCTCCTGTCGTCTTTTGTTCGCCGTGAGAGCGCGCTTTCGCCCCTTTTCCTCACTTGTTACAATTAGGCATAATTATACGCGCAACGAGGACACGAGTCGATACGCGGTTTCATCGACGCGTGAGAGGGTTGAATTAAAGTCCTTGTCGCGTGCAAGGATCGCCGTTGAGACGGGCTCATTAATGGTGGAAGCCTGGGAGGAAGCATCATTGTACGTCCTTGCTCCTGGCCTTTTTTCTTTCACCACGCGCGACTCGATGACACGATCTTCCAATGGAATAATGCCGTAATTAAATTTCTACGACGCGCATGGCTCTATCTTAACACTTCGTCTACGGGCTCCCTCTTTCGCGCGATTCTCAACCCTTACTGCACTACTCCGCTCGCATTAATTTCGATGATTCTGAGTAAATATTGTATAGGAGTCTTGAGAGCTTCAATTTGTTGGCTGAGGGTGTTGGCTTTCCGCTCTGAAACAGTAAGATGAACCAATTTGTAAATTTATGACCCACCTTATTTGAAGACCCTGTACACTCAAGATAACATTTCGAAGGGAAGTTCTTGAGATTCCTCGAAACTGGCTAGGGTTAGAAGCAATTCCAGAAAGCAGAATTGCCAGAAGGATGCTCGAAAGATTCGCTCCCTTTTCCCTAAAATTAATCTCATTCTTGGTCAACTCGGCACGATTTCCAAAAGCAATACGTGTTCGCCAGGTTATGCCTCGACGGAACGCTGTTTTCGCACTTACCCTCTTCACCACTCACCCTACAATTTCCTACGGTTCTCGCTCGAACGTTTCTAATCCAGCCTCGCGAGGAACGGCTGAAACACTTGTTCCCCGCACTCCCTCGCTCGTCGTGGCATCATTTCCTCACGCAGACACACATCGGCGCTCGAAACGCTCCACAAAGCTGTCGAAAGCACGTACCGCTCGCGCTCACTCCCTTGCTTCTCTCGCCCTCGTCGTACGCACGCATTTTTATGACGCGTTGCTCTCCTCGCGATATTCCGATGCGGCGGCGGGCCCAGCGCGGTAGAAAAAAGGGTTGCTCGCAATAAAGTGCATCGCGGAGCGGTAAAAGGAGAGGATTGCACGTTGCGGCGGTAAGGGGTACTGAGCCGACTCGAGAGGGTTGGAAACGAGAAAGAGACGAACGCACGGAGACGAGCATTCGGTTGCATTCGCTGCAGATTATTATAATAAAAGTCGCTCGGCTTTGTTCGCCAGTATGCCGCGCGATGGCTTTGTCCGGCCACCTCTCACCGTTGCTTTTCTATTTACATTTGTCGTGCATCATACCTCGTACCGGACCGTCGCTGGCCAAATGGCTGCTGCGTTACTTTTTCCCCTTTGCGCGGATGCTCGTCCTTGCCGGTTGGAAAGCGCTGAAAAACGGGGCTGCGTGCCGTGGCATCGGCAAAGAGTCCCTCTATTGTTGGACGCACTTCGTCGAACACTGACGGTGTTTCGGAGAGCGTTAGAATTTTTTTCAGAGAGATAGATACAAGTTGATGAAATGGGATGCGTAGAATGGCGCGTTAAAAATAAACTTCGAGAGAACATTAACGATTAGTATTGCTGTATAAGTATTTTGTTAACATTCCAGTAACGCACTGATACTATCGCCTATAAATTTATTCCTCGATTTCTTATTGGACGGTGAAATCATATACAGCACGTGATCGGGTTCTAAGAGGGATAAAGGATCCAGCGGCGCACGTGAATTGGTAAAACAAATATCATTAAAATTTGAAGAATTTTATTAGCACTTCCTCCAGTACTTAAGTAGTAGATAGTCTAAGAAGAATTCCCTCTCACGCCAGGAAATAGAGTGAATCTACTTATCTTAGGCTTGGCAAAGCATTTGCATCAGGGCAGAGCGATAGAAACTCAGCAGCGATCGCGACAAAGGTTACTTGAAAGGGAACAAATCGCGAGGACAACCCGCGGACGACACGATGGCATCCGCGTAGTCGCAACGAAGGCGCCTCATTGTTCAGGTCGTGTGAGACGAGTGACACAGATTTGAAAGAGGCCGGTGACTTAGCGCGCTCCCTGGAAGCCGTTCGGTCGCGCGATCGCCGGGACAAAATCCTGCTATATAAGGAGCGTGGACGGCCGACAAGGAGTTTCTCCTATTTCCACGGGTCGTCGAGACGCGGCGTGGCGCGGCGTGGCGCGGCGCCGCGAAAGCGCAACCTCGCGGTACGAGGCACGCGGCAACAAGCAAAACAGATCGAACCCCAGAGGCGGAAAGGGGGAGGACGAAGGACGCAGGGAAGAGGCGGGACAGGCCGGTCGACCTCTTTGAGATTACAGAAATGGAAAGTGCAGCCGCGGTCTCGGCGTTAGCGCATCTAGACGGTCGCGTGTAAGTGTACTACGTGTACACAGCTTCGGTCAATCTGTAAAGCAGAGTCGACGACTAGTTGCGGCGAGCTACCATCTCGGCTGTCCGTTCACGCGAACGCTGTACACTCGATGTCTGCCGCGATGTCCGACAAGCCCCTCTGCTGCTTGACGATTTATCAATCGATACGCGTCCCGCCGGGAAAGGCGAGAATCCTGCCCGCTATTAACCCCTTGCTACTCTTGCGGCTCTTTTGCGGATGAACCTTCCTCCATGTGGGGAATTTTAAAGAGCAAACGCGTCAGAGCAGGAAAAGTGGAGATGACGATGATGAATATTCTAAGGGCAGGTGCTTGTAATTGGGGATCTTGTTGTTTTGAATATTTTTAAGGCGATAGTACTTTTCATGTGCTTATTACATGCACTGACAATGAGAATAGCTTGCTGCAGTAAGTAAATGAGGCATTCGAACATGGACAAGCGTGGGAAGTATCAGATTCGGTGTTCAGTAGATTAGGGCAGTATCTAGTCAGACGCGCCAATATGTAACTTATTCAAACTCTATGATCTTTCATTTCTGGTGTGTTCATTATATGGTAGGCTATTCTTATCGAGAATTTTTAAAACAATTTACTTTAATTTGGAGCTGTGTGGCTGTGGCACAAATGTGAGAGTAGCAGAAGCGGCAAGGAGCGACGATGTAAAGGCACAGTGAAAGAATGCTCGCCATGGAACGTCAAAGGACACGGCGCCGGATGCCGATTCCGATCCGACAGCTTGTACGAGCAAATTAATGAAAATCCACGAGCCTCGAGGTAGAGGGAAAAAAGGAAGAAGGCGCGCGGAAGAAAGAAACGATTCGTCTTCGTTGTTTCATTCATTGTTCAGTGACAACGATTTATGGTAACTCGATCTGCGTTTTCTACATTTTTTCAGATCGCATTCGGGCACGTCTCCGATAATCTGGCAGTGAAACCAGCTACCGCCGAAAAAGGAGCTTAATTGCCCGATACAGCTGGAGACCTTACGTTACTCAAAAATGACGTCGAATTGCGCCCACTGTCCTGCTTCATTAACGAAATGATCGCCACGTTGTCCATTTTCGCTTGACAATCATAATTATCCAATCGCGAATGATCTTAACGAGTGTTCGTGACGGGGACTCATGGAGCCAATAAAATATCGCTGTGTCACGAAAGCGAGAAACAGGATTTATTAAGAGCTGTTTCGTCTGACGAGGTCAGCTTAAAGTATCTCATTAGTACACCGACTTTTGACAACGCTAACTTCTTGAGATTGCTTAATTTTTCTCCTCAAAGATCCTATAAAAGTTGTTTCAATATATTATCTCAAATAATTTTCTGTTACTGTTACTAGTTATGATATTTTACAATTAAACTCGGCGGCAAGTTCACTTCAGGCAATAATTTCTTCACTTTGGAAAACTATATCAACACAGACAGAAAGTTTAAACCGTTTCGTGGGGGGATCCAAGTCCAATGAGAAACAAGCTACGATTTTCTGCTCAGAGACTTGAGTAGCGAAAGGCGAAAATAGGGAGGACACCGAAGGATAAAATGACGGGACGAAAGCAGAGGTAGATTGGGTGTACCGATTTAATTTCGTTGCGAATCAGGCTCGGTAAACATCGTCCATGCAGATCCTGAGGGCCACCGATCGCGGCTCAACGAAGAAACTTTAATTAAACGAGCGGAAATGATGCTCGGGTAAATATTAAATGCAACCGACGAGCCGTGGCTGTCTCGTTAACGCGGACGTCGTGCGAATATGATTAAACTTGAGTGACAAACTAGAAGCTCGTTTTCACAGGAAAAATCCTGCTTTCGTAAAACTATTTTCGACTTTACGTTTGCTGACTTCTCTGTCCAATCTAGATTTATAGCTTATACAGTAAAATATATTACTTGGGACGAGAAAAGTTCAAGCTTTTTTCAATATTATCACGAAGTATTTTTCATGAATAAAAATAACAACTTCGTTAACACCAGAATCGTTTTCCTCAGTTAACACTTTTTTAAGTTATCAAGTCACGACTAATTATACTGGGGCAGAAGGAATTCACGAGTTCTTTGGCCAATTAACATCGTTAGTTCTCGAGGGAGAAGATAATTGTGCAAGAAAAATCGCCTGTTAGGGGCGCTCGAGACAGTGCTGGAGAATCTCTCATACAGACGATTCATTTAATTGTAGCATAAATTTTCAGACATTCAAAGTTTCTAATTTACAAAATTATATGTTCATCATTAATCATAGTGTGGTGCCGAGGGATTATATGCACCAACATAAAGGTTGCACATACCTAAGTGACAGGTACTTTTCCTTGTGTGTAGATATATGTATATAGGGTCAGAATGAAACGAGCCGTTCGTACAGATCAGTGGAGGCAAAACAGATCGTCCTGACAAGCCAGCCTTTACGCTTTTCCACAGGGTAAACTGTCATCGCTCGTTTCGCAATTAGTCTCGGCTGGCGCGTTTTTGCAGGCCGTCTGCTTGTTACTCCCGCGATCTTGCGACGCGTGCTGGTGTACCTACTTTTCCCCCTTTTCTTCTCGCGACGCCGCAAATGCAAGACTCGTCTACCGTCCAAGGAACGCGAGCCAGTTAATACCAGGGCACGCGTGTCGGTGTCGTCAGTCCTTCCTCTCTTTCGCTCTAACTAAACCTGACTCTTCGAATTGGTCCCGTTGTATTTTTAACTCCACAAAATAGTCAGTGGTTAGTTACTCCGCGTTACGCTGCGTTAACCCCGCCACGCCGATACTATCGAGGCATTAATTCGCGCAAACGAGCGGAGCCGACGTGCCTGGCATAACGAGGCAAATCTTAACGAGTTTGGCAGCTGCCCCGATCAAAACTACGAGACTGAAGCAAGGGAAAAGAGATTCCGTGAAATTCATTTTATGGATTTCAAATTTTCCATTTATTTTCACTGATGTCTCGAAATAATTAAAACAGCTTGGGTTATGGCTCTTCCAAATTAATCGAACTCTCTCATAGCAGAGTTGCGATTTAGGACCTGGTTCAATAATCATTAATCGCGCCACTCTCGAATCAAGGTGAACGGTATTTACGGCAGGGCCCAGGGAATTAAATCCATGGCGCATTACTATGGGCGACGCAGCTGTGCATAGAAAATACGTCTGGATTTCGGGGTCTGCGTCGGCTCATAGACGCATTTGTATTCCAGAGGCAAGACACTGTACCAGTCTCTTCTCGATAGCGGCGGTCCCGATGCAAAACGACGGAAAACGATCGGCCCCAATTCCCATGACACGACGTAACTCGCGTACTACACACGCCGGGCGTGCAGGCCGAGCTGGTAAAACGCGAAACGGCCGAGAGTTCCGCGAACCCATCGCAAACTCAAATGGAATTCGGCCTCCCCGCATCTCGAAACGCAGGTTCCGCTTGACGTACGATTATGGCCCGTGGACCACTCGAAAACGTTTCATTCGGCCGAGCGAGTTAACGTATCGAACATGTCCGCGTGAATTAGCACGTTCCGTGACGCGGCTTTATCCGGTCAATTTGAAAACGGCCGCCGCAATGCACCGACGATTAACGCCGGAATTATTTCTTTATCCGCGGTCTGCCTGTCGATAAGCGGAACAGTTTATAACCCGTCCCCCGCGAGGACGATAAAATAAAGCCGAGCTAGAGAACTGCTGGAAAAAATCTCCTCTTTTTGGCGGTGAGTGGGACAGCCAGAGTTGAGAACTGATTTAAACGGGTAATATCTTCTTTCTGGTGTCATTCCTAGCTGCAAGTGTACATATTAAGATACCCTTCAAGGAAGCTTATTTCAAAATTCTATTCTAAGAATATTTCTTCCAGCATTCATAGTACAGAGTGTCCTGTCGCGTCATTAAAAATGAAGAATCCATAGCTCTAACATCACAGACATTTCTACTTCAGCATTCGAACATACCAAGTCCACCAAGCCAGCGAAATATCTCGTCTAAAGGTCCCGAAGTAACCGTCTGGCAAGGAAGAATGGGAATTACCCTCTGGAGTTCCGGGAGTCGTCGTCGCCGCACGCGTACCGGGTAATGAGGTATATTACTGCATCGAGGCAGACACTTTTAACCGACGCGTCTCGCCAGCGCTCGTCCTCCCGTAAATTCCCAATTCCCGCAAGCGAGAGCGGGCCCTTCGTCTCGACCTTCAACCCGCCTCGGCCGGGGCCCCTTCCGTGACGGTGAGTTTCGAAACGGCCGTGGAAATTCGAGACCCGCCGCGTATCGCGTTCGTGGAGGCTGGGCTGCATCGTGTTGCAGCGTCGGGGACCGATCGTTACTCACGTCGCGCGCGAATAACGCGTGCGAGTCGACTCGTTACGCCGAAATACGCTCACGGAAAGACGTGACGTATGTCGGGGGTCGTCCCGCACGAACGGTCCATATATTCGTCTGAGACGAGTCGTTAATTGTCCCCCCTCACTTTTTTTCTACCGTTCGTGACGCGACAACGCGTATCAAAACTGGGAAAAGTTCTCTGGCCAACGTCAAGCACGAATAGGAGGCGGAATTCCTTAGCAGTTTATGAACTATGCGTGACAAAACGCAAAATCTAGGATTATGGTAAAGTGGAAGAGTATTTTACTAAGTTGGTTAGAGGAAGAATCTAGAAGCAATAGTCTTCTCGCGGTGGGGTTTGTCTGGAAGTAGCAAGGTTCAGAGCCTGAATGATAGCGAAGGTAGGTAGAGGCTTTAAAAATGTAAAGCATTGTCTAGCATCCTGTTCCTTTTTCACGATAGCTTTTCACGGTGACCGGAGGGGAAGGTACAAGGGATAGGAAGTCTGAAAGCTAGCTTTTTTTTTAAGAATCATCCAATTTTCAGGTCGAGAAACTCGTTCTGTACAATGCATCGCAGACACCTCGATCCCGCCGCGGCTGAAAGAGCACGTGTATCAAATTAGCGAGTTCAAAACAAACTTTTCTTTCGGGTAGCGTGTTCGTAATACGTTTGTTTTAACGTTATACGAATTCAGTAACTACGTGGGTACACTCGTCGAATAAAAAGACGCAAGGGTTAAGGGGCGGGGAGGGGATAGGAAGAACGCAGAAATCCCCTCGGCACAGACGGAAACTTCTTGGTCTCTGGGCGAGGGTTGTTTTGACAGGGGCAAGGCCTATTCAAATTATTACGCGTGCGGCAACCCCTTCTGGAGCAAAAAGGGTAAGCAGAAAGCTTTATGCCGCGTTTCAGGTGGCGTTTGAATAAGTCGAGCGAGAGTTTCGAGAATCCGTCGGCTTTCCCCGCGAATTATCCCAAAACGGGTTACCAGCCACCTGTCCACCAGAAGAACCACGGCCACGGAACGACAATTTCAATGCGCCGCTTCGATTATTCAAACGGCTGGTTGGCCCACGTGCTACTTGAGACGCGTCTGTGTAAAACATTCTTCGAGGGAAAAAGAAGGAAAGCTTCGTCGGGTTAAGCACGAAAGCCACTCTCGAATCTAAAAGGAGACCCCGGGCAACTTCCGCGATGAAACTTTGACGGTGAACACGACCCGCCTTTTGTCTTTTAATTAAACAACTCGCCCTTATGATGGTGCCTGGATGGCTCTAATTTACAAAAGCACCAGCTACTACATAGTCAAAAGATGAAGATGGATGACACGAATATCAATCAAGTATCTCCCTCAAAGACTCTAGCATACCTCTAAAATTCAGTAGACCAGTTGACAAGGCATTAGACTAAAGAAAGCACGAAAAGTCCAAGAAAAGTATATCACCTTCAAAATTCCCGAGTAATCTTTTTAACCACACGTCTATTCTTTCTTCCCAGCATCCTCTCCAGCCTCAAAAAGCGGAAAATTGATTCTCGTCCATCGTCTCAGGGCTAACTCGCCTCCAGTCTCAAGACTCTCCCGTAAAAATGCCCGAGCGTCCGCCGACGTGAGTAAAAACCGTCCCATTACGTAAATCGAAAGTTTTACGGGGCCCGTGGCGGCAAAAAGGCCTCATCGACCTGGTCTTTCGCCAGGACAGATGCCGCGCGTACGCGTACCCTCGCACCTTTGTACGGGTTCACGATGGACCGGAACATCTTTGATGCCCTCTACCGCTGCTGTCACGACACGCGATGCGCGCAGGCATGCACCCACTACTCCTGCGCCTGGCCCTTTACAGCCGGTCGAACGCTAATTACCTTAATGAGGCTGTTTTGACGCTTGTTCGTCCGACAGTCTCCGCCTGCTGCCGCTTGCACTTCGCCTCGAGTGCAGAGTGTAACCGCACTGGCTGGAGTAATTGCCGCGGAGCCGCTCGCTCTCGCCTAATTGCGCCGGATTCCTTGTCAAGCTTGAACATCCGATATCGGGGTCGCGGCCGAGTGACGCTTTGACCGGCTGCCACGACACTCGCTTCCTCTCCACGCTGCACCCACTGTCTGACTTCTAGCGTCCTTTGTTTCCTTCACTTTTTCTGTGGCTTTGGCTTTTAGAGGTGGAGAGGGGAGAGTGAAGGATGTTCGGTTTATTCTCTAAAGAATTTTTCATTATTCGGTTTTAATTCTTTGGATAACAAGTAAAAGTTGTAAGTCTCGAGGCGTGTTCATTAGATGTTTGTTTCAGATTTTATCATTTAGTAAAGAAATTATTTTCAATTTGAAGGAAATAGAAGCAAGCTTAATATCTGAAAATCTACAAGCGAATACTGAAAATACTGTCAGCATGTTGTTTACACCTCTGCTTATCGGGGAGAAATTCAATGGTCGTTAATCTCACGTAACAAGCTTGATATGAGGACGAAACGAGCGTTATGTTAAGGGAGCAGCGCGCATTTGATTCATTGTCCTCGTAATCTTTTAGTGGCCGTAATTACGCGTTCGTGAGATAATTTACCCACTGGTAATTGCTCACTTAATTGAGCAGATTTCGCGCGATCGTTTCTTTCGGTTTTTCCTCGAATCATATCTGACAGTTTTTTATTACGTGTAATGACACGTAGTAGCAGTTGCCCTCGCGCCAACAGATAGCTATTGCATTTCTACACTGTCCCCTTTGTGGCGCGCACTCGCAGCTGCTGGACGAATTACCGCATCGGTTAATAGGCATGTAGCCGCGCGCTTAAAGTGCCAAGATTACACGTCGCCTAACTCTTTTTCGCGTCCCGTATAAATGGGTCAAAATGCATTATCAGGGGAGCGGTGCATTACCGTGATAAAAGGGGCGAAAACCGAGGCTTCGTAATAACATATTTTTTATAACGTTTAGCGCGCTTCCAGGCGCGAGATCCGCGAGAAGATAAAAAGAGAACAATCGCTTTGAACGTCTACCAGCTTAATTACTGCCAGGGAAAAATTTACGGGTCACACGAGAATTAATAATATCGTATCTAAATATCGATCAGCTTTGGTAGGACACTTCACCGACTAGGATGCATTCGAGCCTAATATCATAGGCGAATTTCGTCAACGAAAAAGTAACAAAACTGTTCCAACAACAATGATGTTATAATGAGAAAGGAATTCAATCAAATATACGTTCATTTATACTTATTGCTTCTAATTAGCGGTGCAATAAAACCATGAGAGACTTCTGATTCATTGATCTGGAACTAAATCTCTGTAGCAGTGATTATATCCACTGTGTACAAGCTGTAAATTCTCATAAACAGGTGATCAAGGTACAACTGGTAATAGAGATCTATAAATTGAATCTCTTCATGATCAAGAAGACCTACAACATCGTTGTTGAGTAATCGAATTCAGGCATCAACGAGCTCGAATAACAATATCGAATGTCCAGAACTTTCATACGAGAAACCTACGTAATCATTTCGTTAATTGATCGCGTAATTAGCAGAGCTTTCTCGTGGACGATTGGAAACTTGGTTAGTGTTTGTGTTCGGTCGCTGTTCGTTGCACCGCAGCTTTGTAGAAGCACGATGAAGTTGCAGGTAGCCTAAACGCGTAGGTAGTTTCCTCTTTGATATTGGGGGGGACAATAACAGGCGTGGCACGGACAGGCTGGCTAGCTGGGCTTCACCCACGTACGCATGTTAAATTTATGTTCGCCTGCATTGACCGACACCGCGCACAAGAGGCCTCTCTCCACTTCCTTGGGCGCCGTCGATGGCCACGAGAGATGCGGTCGTCGATAATATGCTTAAGAAGCTAGTCGATCTACTTTCGAACGCGCCTGGAATCCTTTACGAAATTGATTGCGACGCGTTCGAATGAACCTGAGTATCTCCACTCGAAAGATGTGTCTACCTCTCTCTCTACAGTAAGTGAACATTTTGGGTTTCTGCTCCTTATAGGGGTTCTTTGAATTTTCTACGAATATAAAGAATTTGGTAAGAATTTAATAGAAAAAGATTTTGTTCTTGAAAGTTGAAGTCCACTCGAGAAGCTTGTACATATTTTACCCCACTTTCCACTAAGAAAAATCTTGGTCAAATTCGATTTCAGTTCTAAAGTTTCTCTTCTACCTTTTTCCGACAGTTTCTTCGAAATTTCGAAAGTTATTCATCCAAGGATGCATCCACGGTTCGCTAGATTTTTGTACTAGCTCCAACATCTCCGTATTATCAACACGATCTCCTTATAAAGTTACCAGAAGCTTACAGAAGGGAACACTTTAAAGAGAATTATGTTCCACGATAATTTGCCTGCGATTTACCACGATACAATGCAATATGCTAATGGCGCGTTAATAAACACTTTGCCTTGATGACAAGCGCCGTAAATAGGGGCTTCGATTGCGTAAACATGGTGTTCCGCAGCGGCTTCGTCCCAGGCTGCGTACCTCCTGATTAGGAGATCACCGATAAGACGTATTGATCGCTTCGTTAAGACGGTGCGGTGAATCTGCTAAGATACTCGGAAGCTTTGTGCATGAGAAACACGAGATTAATAATCCTCCTGCTGGGGACATATTGGTATTTGGAGCAAGTGGAATTTCCAGAATGATAAACATTTAATGGAAATAGTGGAAGCTGTCAACTTTTTGAGCTCTACTTTATTTGACAATGATCCGATTTCACATTTACAAAATAAATATTTGATGAAAGATTATTTTTGGAATTACTGAAACATCACAGGGACTATCCTACAATCCTGTCGAGTGAAGGCATTAAATTGGTTCGAAAGAGCAACGATCCTACCTCGTTGCCAACGAGAATATCAACACTCGTTCCCGTCGCTTATCCAGCCACGATACGTACCCGATAAAATCAGGACTCGTGGCGAATAGCTCGGCTCGCGAGGCTCGATCGTTCGACTATCTTCATCCACAATCGGCAGTTAAAGTCCGCGACACGGATTTACGTCTTCGCGCCGTTCGCGTCGCTCTTCACCCCTAACACGAGTCACGGCATGAGCACAAAAGCGAGCCGAGGAACTTTGCAAATAGATCTTCCTGCGATCCAATAAAACAACAGGCCAAAAAGAGGAACCAGAAGAAACTGACATTAATCGCGGAGACAGCGACGCGAGACGTCCCGCTGAAAAGACCCTGAAGCATTTATTTCCCGTCGAAGTAAATCGACACAAAGCATTTACTTCATTAGCTCCCATGAAAAGACACTCGAGGACAAATGGAAGGAATCCGCGGCGAAATAACAATTAATTGTAACCAGCGTACGTAAATACGACAGGAAAACAACGGCGAGTCGCGAGATAGCGTGGCGCGTCGACCTTTCACCGTGTCGTTGAATGGCCTTACGAGAATGGAATCTCGCGAGGGAAAGGAAACTCTTCTCGGCGACTTCCTGTCCTCGGGAAGAAAGCCGGAGGACACTGAGGAGAGGGTGCCGGTTAAAGTGGAACGCGTCGCGGCGTCGTCGTCGGAGGAGCGACGATACCGAGTAGAATAACGATAATAGCAGTGATAATCATAATAGTGGGAAGCAATGTCCCGTGGACAATGCGTTGTTCTTCGTTAGGCGGTCCAGGGACCAGCGTCTCAGCGTCTACTGTCTCGAACGCTCATTGAAAGGGAAAATGAGGGCCAGTGATCATTTCAACGACGAGTAATCGCGGGAATGAGATTGAAATGCATTCATCGCGTTCACGGCCACTTAGGCGTCCGCCCGTTCCGTTTACGATTCTGCGCGGGAAGAAAGAAACGCTCAGACGTCGTCGACGACGAGAAGGAGAATGGAGGGACTGCAGCCAGCCTGCTCCGCCGCCGTAAACATATCCCTTATTATGCTTACTCCATTGACCGAAGACCTCCGTCGGTTTCGCGTTGTTTCTCGGCGTTGATTCCTTCTGAAGAGCTTCTTCGAGGAACGAGCGACGAGCAGCAGCTAGTTTGATTTTCTTTTCACGCGATTCTTCACCCCTGCGAGGGGCGACCCAGCAGAAAGTGGCGTCGAGCACCAGGGAAACCACAGGACCAGCTCGCTTTCAGAGGATCCGAGTGCTTGTAATTACATTCGTTTACCGAATATAAAAAGCTTTTACTATGAACTGGTGAAACGGGTGAATTCTCCCTCGACGATGGTTGTCGGGGAACGTGCGTTTGTTTTCCGAATCTGAATGCATTTTCATGTCTTTTAATGAGCTAATAGAAGGCTCCAAAAATTTCAGTGTATTCTGAATGTTCTTTGTAAACGACTGATGACAATACTTTGAAAGCACGTTTAATTCGTTACAGTGGAGTATTCGAACTTTCTTTTTACCGGAATCGTTGTAAACGTTAAACCGTCTGCGGCAATACGAACAATCTCTCAGACAGAGATAAGTGAAGTAGCTGGACGTTTTCGAAGGTAATTACAGCGAGTCAGCGACCTCGAAGACACGCACCCAACTGTTCCCTGTTTCCTCGTGGCTCATTTATCAGATCTCGATCCACATTCCCCAAGCGGAATAACCGCGAGTTTGGGGCAATGTCAGTGGATGCTGGCCACGAAGGTGACCGAACGAAATGGAGTCCGATGGTAGGAGAGCAACAGTCGCGGCGAAATTACACGGGGGAAGAATGCGGCGAGAGCATGCATTACGGCGTGGTTAAAGGGGCATGTAAGTAATTTGCTAAACTGGAGTAACGTCGTAATAAATACGGTAACCGTACCGTTCCCACCGCCCCGCTCCGTTTCGCTCATGCACACCCTCGCAACCGACTGCACCGCCAAGAAAGAAGAACCGTCTCGGGAATGCAGCTCGATGCTGCACCTCCAAGACGTGACATCGCCGTGTCGACGCTGCAGAGTCCTTTTGCAACTGCAGTTCCACGATCGTTTTGATCTACCGCCTTTCGATGCACTTGGTTGTTGAATAGCTTGGGTGTTTATAACTCTACACGAAGGAATTCGAATAAGTTATGACTCGAAAATTGTAGAAATAGTAGTTCTAAGTTATAACAAACGCGATACGATGAGAATTATATATTGCAAACCACCTGCTTTTGTAGGAATGCTATTACACGAAAGAAGAAGCTGTTTGCTATTCATTGCACGCTTCCCATTTCCATGAGGATTAATTTGAGCAAAACCAAGGGAGCCCAAAAGCGGTCACCGCGCGACTAATCACTGAGTATCAACGTCAAGTGGCATGGTTGAATCCGACCTCCGTCTCGAATCCTTCGTTTCTTGCTGCGGCACCGTAATGGAGCCGAGAATCCCGAAAGGTGGTCGAAAACGAAGGACAAGGCGCGATGTTTTAACCGAAAGCAAGGGAACGATCTCGCGATCCTGAGCGTGCTTGAGCATCGCTTCGGAACGGTCACCGAAGGATCGAGAGGTGGTCAGGTGAAAAAGAACGCCGCGGCACCTCATAGCTGGCTACAAAAGAGGAGCCGCGGGCGGAATGGAATGGAACGGAATGCCAGCGGCGTGTGAATTACATTCCTGACACGAGCTAAGCACAACCCGACATCCCATAGACCCACCTTACCGAACTTCTTCTTCTTCCCCTTCTTGGCGCTATTCAAACGGAGGATAGCAGCGCTCTTGCCTCGATTGACAACTTTTTGCAGATTCTCCTTTGCTAAAGTGATCTAATTCTTTTGGATGTGCACTACCTTCGAATGTCTTGCGGTCAGTGCGCGCGACTCATCGAAATCGAGTATTCTGATGGTTCTGATTGGAAACATCAAGGCGAAACACCTTAGGAAATGTAGTTGCTCCTAAAAAAGGAATTATACGCTTCGTCTCTTAGGAATGAGCTTTCTAAACCACGTCGAATCAATAATAGATTCTATCGGACGATAAAGGATGCAACAAGCGTGGCAAACAGACTTGAAACGACAGACCGTGCAAGTGGAACGATCCTTGCGGGAGGCATGCAAATAGCCAGACGCAGCCTCGAGCTGTCGAACAACGACTAATCAGAAAGATTGTTTCACGCCAACAGATATAACGGAACAACCAGAATAGGCAGTGTTTTTATAGGGTTGTAAACATGTCTGGGGTAAGTAATGTTAACGCAACGTATGGCAGGACGAATGGGCTCGCTAGAACGGATAACTGGTACACAGCGAATAATGAATAGTCAGGCCAGGTATCGTCGATATGAACGATCACGTATGTGCGTGGCCGAGCGGGAACGATCGTTGTGAACCTGACGATTTTCAGGCCGATGTTATTGGTAGCACGGCGACAGCATCGATAATTGCCAATCATTCGTAACAACCGCTAGAAATATATTGGACGTTCATGCAGCCGGCTGGCCGGTTGTGTGTACACACGATATCATCGTTTGTTCGCCGATCGGTTTCCACAGCGGTCTGGTAGGCGCACGTCCGTCGTACAATACAGTTTCGTTCAATACCTGTCAGTGATTCATGCGGTGTAATAGAATTTTTCAAGTGCGCCCCGCTCGAGGATCGTTCGCCAGGCCTGAAAAGTGACAATATGTTTCACCGGTGTTCAATGAATCGATTACCCAGCTCCTTTATCCCGTCTCGCGATTGTAGTTACGCCACTCCTGAAGAGAACAATTTCCGCCGGACGTGGACGGTTCCGATGGTCTCGTTTACCGAACGAGAACCGTTCGATTACGGTCCGCCACTCGAGCGAGCCCGTCGCGAGATATTTATTAAATCGCCGCTATTATGCCCACGGTTAACTCTAGCGACTGACCGCGGTTATTAATCCTCCCAGCCGCCATTCAGTCTTCTCCCATTAACATAATTGCCATTTAATCAGCGGGGGCTTGTTCTATTAATTCATTAATTGAGAGGCCTTTCGTTAAGCGAAGCAGTGGCACAACGCTGGCCGAGTAACCCAGAAGAAAAGGAACCTCGTCTGAATGAATGGAGGGAACGATGAAAGTGCAAAGGTCCGAGTAACGTTCCCAACGTCGACGTGACCTTCCCACCTTCTGGAAAATGCTTTCCACGAAGTCGTTAACCCGCAGGGACAGCGTTCACCGTTCGTTCGCGGACAGCCGATCCGTTGTCTACCGTTCACGGTGGAATTGCGCGCGTATATGCACTTCCGTGTAACAGGCTAGCATTCAGTCGCGGCTGGGGCAAAGATTGCACGTTACAAGCGGCTCGCCAGGGACACAACGGTCCGTCTGTACCGGTAACTCGAACACGACGCGGCGACAATCCGCTAGACAAACGGACGTACCAGCTAGACGGACGAACAGAAGACAGAGGCGCGCGAGGTGAAGCAACCACGACTGGTAACGTTAAGGCAGGAAGGCGCAACCATTGACCTTTACTTCTAGCTCGACCACGACGGCGGAGAGTCAAGCAGCGGATGACTGGGATCTGATCCGAGCCTAGACATTTTTTCCGTTCCTTTCGAGTAATCAGATAACGACAGCGTATCGAGTATCCTAAGACGGTCGCCTGAACGTCCTGTTTCCCAGCTATTAGCGCGTTTCCCGCGATTATTTCTCAATGTGTAATCTTGGATCTTTGCGGGAGTGGAGTGATCGCATCTTGAAAGCATCTTGCTGGATTTCGGCTAATGGTCATCGTTAACAGTAAATAACTGCTTCTCGAAATTCATAAATTTGAAGTCTGAATACTATCTCATATCGCAGACCCACTTTAAAGAAAATTACAATACTTGCCAATTAACGTAGAAGAACAAAGTTCAGGGAGAATCGAGGAACAAGGAACAAGATTCAGATGCCGTGTACTGAGACTTTTCATCTTCGATCGATCGGTCGGTATCTCCCAAGCGACGATCGTGGATCGTAGATCCATAGTCTGACCATGGCACGGAATAACCGTGCCGCGAAGCAGATAAAAAGATGCGGATCTCCACCCGTAAGCACGTTTCCCACGAACGAAAGGGTGGATGACTCGGGCTCGAATCGACGACGACGAGGACTCGAAGTTGAATCGCTCGCGGTCGTTACTGCTTTACCGACGACGCCGATTCCTATCCTCCTCAATTACAGATCCTCGAGACGTGACCGGAGAAGTGACCTGGGCATCGTTCCACCGGTTCCCGATCCTTCGATCAGCTCGGCTTTATCAGGCACCTACGCTCGCTGCATCGGCAATACGCCTGGAAAAGCTTCCCGCCGCAGTTTCTGCCGATCGCCGAAATCATTCCGCGATTAGATCGATCCTTGGACCTGTGCTCTCCTCGGGTATCAGAGGAACCATTCCCTGTCTGTTAATTTAATTGGCTGAAGCATCACGTTCGCTCGAGCAAGCAGCTTTCGAGGTACTCGTGACCGATATATCGTCATCTATTGGAACCTACCGAATTGGGCCAGCGGATGGTCCAGAATTTCAGAAAAATCTCCACTGTCTTACTTCTTCATCCAGTATTCTAAACCTGTTTCCTATGAAACTCAGAATACCTCGGCTGTAGTTGATATTTTCTCTGTGAGAATGTCAGTGTCTTAAAGGGTAGCCAGAACACCGAAGCGTTCATCAATTTCAGTTGGTCGATGGGACCAAGGTGGAAGGGCCACAGGGTACAAGACGCGTGCGTCTGATTCACGCAGCTCAAATCGAACGTATCGTGGAACGTCAATCAACGATCTCGATACGATCTGACGTCTTCAAGCAGTAGCCAAGTCGAGCCGCTGCGATGCGACTGGCACCGTGGGGACGTGACAAATGATCCGATTTAACGAAATCCTCCTTGGACTGGGGCACGTTCGTTACCCGGTTCGTTATCGAATCGGGCGCAGTTAAATCAAGCTACCTGTGCACTGAACAGCAGTCTTCGAATCAGTTAGTTAGGTAACGTTGGAGGAGTCCCTTAACCTGCCCCCTGTAAATCGGTCGACCTCATCCGCGTGTTCACGACGATGCGACAATAAAGCAACGATAAAGCGACCTCGGCCCTGATTCGCGCAGGATTAGCAATTTGTAAGGGACCTTTCACCGAGCTATTTACGATTCGTCTTAATCCCGAGAAGCTTGTTGACGAAATACGTGCAGTTGGTGTAGAGTTTAGGTAATTGAATATTCTGCGATTATAATTGTTCCTTTGGGAGGAAGGATTGCGAGAGACCTGGCTCCCTTCTTCGATACTTTGCTTCCTACTTGACTCACCGATGGGTTGAGCAATTAATTTCTTCTCTATGAGTCACTTCGTAACTGCGACACAATGGATCTACATATAGGTAGTCAATAGTGGGATAGGAGACAACTGTCTTACATGTCCTGTGTAAGTTAATCTCAAATTGGTGGGAGTAGTACAAGGAACGTGAAGATGTAATAGAAAGGTAGGTACATTTAATTCTTCCTTTCTCTGAAGCAATTCTTCAAGTAATTTCTTCTTACTCAGAGTTTTCCGATTCAATTCAAGCCAGGTCGCGTCTTTATAATTTAGGAGAACGTTCCTGCACGTACTGCCTTAATAATACCAGTTCAACCCCTATCCGTATCGGATCTGCGCTGAAGATACGAGAAGGAACCGTGGCTTCGAAAAATCGAGGGATTTTCGAGGAAACGCTGATCATAGGGATTTCGGGTGTTTCTAGATCGTACGTGTGACGCCATGGAGAGTGTTCACGATCGGAGTGAACGATAAATGTTAATCTTGGTGGACCATCGCAGCTGAAAATCGTCTAAGTGAAAATTCTGGTGAGAAACTGTACCAATTATCGATATCCGTCAATCTGATAATTTTTAACGAATTTATAGAGCCTAGGTATTACACACATTTAACAGTTCCATTTTGTTATAGATAACACGAACAACGGGAATAAGATTCCTCGTTGAACTTGGGTTGGGAAATATTTATCTGATAAATCACAGGATACAATGTATACTAATGAAACAGGCACGCGCAAATATTTTCCTCGTTAATCAACGCACGTTCTATCGGTGGATGCAATTAATTTGTCGTCGCGTAAAGGCACGGCTGACAGTCGCTCGTTTATATCGAGCATTCCGTACGTCCCACTCACAATTTCGCCCGATAATCGTCCGGCAAACCGACCGACGATCTTTTTTCCAGTTGACCAGGCAAGTTTTTCATGCAATCGAGCCAGGCGGTTTGTTGCAGCACGGCTGGTAACGCGGCCATGAACAAGAGGGGTTATACAAGGCGGTGCTGATGACAGTGATTATTATATCTTGTTACCACCGGCGGTGTGGCTCGTAGCTGAATCGCGGCGCGGCTTAACGCATCGTTCACGCGAATCATTATCTTAAAGACCTGCTCGATATGAATCTCGATCAGACGAGCGCCTATTTAAGGAATGAAGGAGAACTGGAGATCGGGACAGGGGGATGGAAAGTGGAAGTAAAAACTGGCTGAGGAAGGGGAGATGTAATGAGCAATATAAACTGACATTATAGACGTACCGCTGTGCATTAGGAACACTTGAAAAAATTGTGTGCTGAAAATATTAGAGGAAGTAAATGATGACGTCGAGAGTGGCTATAATATAGCAATAAAGTTTGCTTCGGGGTATTAAAAGTTAGAAAAGACTGTCTTCGTGGAATGTAATTAATGTTGAATAATAATTTATGTAATATACAAGGATTTAGGGTCACTGAAAATAAATACAATAACTAGGTTGAAGTATAAGATGGAACTAAATGATACTCAACTTACGAGTTTCTTATTAGGTTAGATCGATCATTTCTAAGATTAACAGTTAGAAATAGGTTACTCATATTGAATTTACCTAATTGGTGGGCAAGGGTACTAGGACCGTATCTTCAGCCGCATCTCTATCAAGGTGGCCAGATACCGAAGTTCCGATCGGAGGCAGAGAAACTCGGAAAGGAGGGCATCGAAAGCAATTTTGCGAAGTTTAAATTGAAATGTAAACCCATTTTAAACATTCACTACCCTAACTTTGTATCTAGATCCCTAGATGTGTTGCAGATTAATTTTGATAAAAGCATCTCATCGCTTACACCCGTGGCTCATTAACTATCACCCACAGCAGCCTCGAGTCCTCTCACGCCCCACTTAAAAAACTAATAAAAAAAGTGTTCAATTGTTTATACCGAGCACAAAGCAAAGTCTAGCATACTCATCAAAGAGCCGCGAGCGCTGGCCAAGCCCTGGAGCCAACATCGCCAGATCGTTTCATAACTAATACCCACTGGCTATTTTTCACAGTCCTCCTCCTCGAACTTCGAAATTACATGTCTGGTCGCGAACCCTCGGCTGCTGTACGATAAAGCACAAGCTTGAGGGAAGAGAGGGGGTTCAGTAGAGAGGGACAAGGGGTGGTGACGCTTAGCGGAAACGGCGATCGCTAACGAAAAACAGTCGGGGCGGAAGGAGAGGCAATGGGAGCGCGATCTCGTAGGAAAATATTAACTCAAGCCTGGGGATGGGATCGGCTTTACAATAAATAGAATAAATATGACGTACGGTGGAGCGACGTACAGCGAGCATGGAGAGCGTAAGTGGGATCTAAATTGAATGGAGAGCACCGGCCGCTCGTAGACCAAAGTGGAAGCTTCGAGAGAGCACGAGGGGGGAGAGGAGGAAGTTGAAGTGGTGGAAGTGCCGTCCCGGATGATAGCCTCGCTTTATTGTTTTCTGCCCGGCGGCCACCCGGTATGTGTACCCTCCAGCCTCGCGAAATAAGCGTATATATCGGTGTCGTAGTGGCTGGTTCGAGTTTTAATAATTCCGCGAGCAGGACGACAAGAGAGGAAGAGGGCGAAGCACGGACGGATGGGGTACCATCGGGCACATCCGGTGAATCGGTTCTACGTGTTAGCAATAACCGTTGCTTCAACCCGAGCAAATAGTGTATCGATGACTTTATCCTTTCGTTATTGCATTTGTGGGGTTACAGTGATTGAATGGATGAAGATTTATATGGAGCTTCTGATTAAAAACGGGGAGTTATAAAAAGTGAAAGGTCAGTCGTTCGTTAAGCAAAATTGTACGTCATTGGCGCTTGAGGAACTGGGCGTTATCGGACGTGAGTTGCGCGGAAGGGGCGCAGAAGCGAGATTGTCGGCAATTGTATGTTCCAAGGGTTTCAAAGGCAGCGCAGAGAAGGTTCGTAACCGAGTGCTGCTGGCTGGCCAGCTCGAGGTGATTTTTAGTCATGCAGATGACGCTGCCACGAATACTTTGTATCGGCGCCGTTAAATAACGCATTTTAAAGTCCGATGCAATATAGCCGTTTGTCGGTGCTGCCTTTAAAGAAGTTCATTTCACGAACAGCCAGCTCGACTTAATAACTTTCCCGACAAGATGGATTCCTTTCTGCTTCCCTTCGAGCGGCCAGTCATTATGCATGCCCGACCCGCTCGCATCGGCCTCGATCGACTCTAAATCCGTTCGGGAGGGATTAAAAACGGCCCCCAATGAATTTCCTCGCGCTGATTCGCGCCTGCACCTCATAAACAGTCTGCTGGATGAATCTCGTCGCAGAGGGATACCCGTGTTCCCTCGTGGAGCTTCAAAGTCAAACGTCAAAGCGTTGGGCAAAGGTGTCATGGGTACTTCTGTTCGCGAGAGAGTCAATTTTCCGAGGGTACATCGTTTCATCGGCAACGATCGTTTCCTTTATGCTTGGCTTCGTACATTCGGTAATTACACATGGCCGATCGTCGGGCATCGGGTTAAATTGGCTCCCAGAGGTCCGAGGCGAGACCCGGCTGAAGGAAATTGAAGGGATGGTTGGTCAGAAACTTTTTCGAATCGATCGGTGAAAGAGCGCAGAGGCACGCTCTCGGCGGAGGGAACTGAATGGCTGGAGGAAAAAGGAAGGACACGATCGTGTGATCGTAATTTTTGCAGACAGTGGATCGCGATGATTCACTCGAAAAAGCAGCCATAGGCACTGACGATCAGCAATCACGATACCCCGCCGTGTGCTCTTACCGGGGGTTAATAACGGCCAGCGCTTTCAGGGAGCTATATCTCACCCATGTACACCTCCTTAAGCCTCCTTCACAAAGCAGGGCGCAACAAAATAACATCTTCCGCCGCTTTATTGGCCAATCGACTGCACATTGCCGTCGACGGCCACGACCGTACATATATCAACCTGACTGCCGATTCGAGTAATTATTGGCCGTTCTGAAACACCGAGGCGCCGAGAGAGTGTTTCGTTGTCGCCGATAAATAGCGGAGCGACGAATAATAAGTGAAGTGTGAGAGGGGTATTAATAACGGCGATAGGAGCGGGAAGCAAAGAAAGTTGCCTGATCTAAAATTTATCGACGGTGCTTGAAAGGAATTTATAAGCGTCTATTGCTATTACTTTAAGCGCAGTGCACTGCTTACTGAAAGCAATGCTATACATCACTTTATTCTCGGAGCTTTCTATATACAGTGTACAGTCGGGGTGGTAAAATATTGGAAAAGAGGTTAAATTTTAATATTGAACATTCACGTTCTATAGATTACAGTTTCCTTGGAATACAGCTTACCAATTTCCGTAGACAAAACGTCGAAAGTGTGGTAAACTACCTTTCTTTAGCGACTACTAAAATACAAATTTATTTTCTGAGAACACCTCCGTAATTTGCAATTAGTTGAGAAACTTGTCATCATCATCAATGTTATCTTCCACGTTTCTAAGAATTGTCAGCAGCGCGGTCAATTTTCTGGAATTCTAGCTGAAGTGATTTTCCAATGATTTTCCAAGCAATCGCGTTGGTTTAACTTACGTCGTTCAAGCCAAATTGCGAGATCTACAATGCACTCATTCGTGTGCCTGAAAGCGAGGAAACGGGGTCAGCAAAGTTGTTTTAAACAAAAACTCGCAACTCGCGTAAGAAGTCTTCGTCCCCAATGCTTTTAAGGAGCTGCAATTTTTCCTGGATATTCTGTTCTATAGCACCGATGCTGTTTCTTTCCTGCGAGGCGAGCAAAGTGTTCGAAGCGTGTAATTGGAAAGCTTCGAGACAAAGAAGGGACGTGAAATGGTTGAAACGAGACCACCGGTTTCCATCGGTCTTCGAAGACTTAATTACCACCACCTTGGGGTAAGAATGGCGTCTAGTAGCCAACCGAAGACGAATGACCTAGAAACCTTTTGCCCGACAGCGTAACTTGCCCAATGAATCTTTTTAAGTCTTCGTGATCGCGTGTACCGGAACTCGATTCATTTGTGGCAAAGAGCTACGTGAGGCAATTAAGTCTCAACGGTAGGTTGGACAATTCTGATGGTTGAGATAGATTCTTTATCGAATAGCCAATTAAGGATACCTTCTTATGCCGTATAGTTAAATATTCAATTCATTCAGGTTTCAAAGGATTATTTAAACCATGTTAATCTGAAGACATGGAAAGAATCATTGTTTCGCTGCGCTCAACTTTCAGCCCCAGGAAATTCACACAATCGGAGGCTAAATGTCAGATATACGCATGATCTATTTCGCTCTTTCTCCACACAATCTTCTCGTCGCGAGAACGAAGCACTCGAACGAAGCACTCGAACGACTTCGTCCGGTAGGCCGACTCTTTCCGAGTAATCGAGCAGAGGATTGCGCGAGTGACTGAGTGACTTACAATCCCGATAGGATCTCCCTAATGATCGAACACGAGACTCCCACACATGGATCCAGCGATCCTCCAACAGTGGGCTACGATCTGAAAACCGAGAGACCCATTACGAGGCACCACAGCCTGAGAGACGTTATCAGCACCGGACGTTCTCGAACGCTGATCCTCCTAATTGTTGACACGCCACTCTACATACGACCTTACACGTGTGCGTACATGTCCAGCAAGGAGAGGTTTGATCCTAATGTGACTCTACGAGCTGTCTGTTCACGCAGTGGTTACGTAACTGATTGTCAGAATACGTTAGAGGACACGTATCATTGACTCGCTGGAGATAGGTGACAGTTTCAAGTAGAATTCTGTTTCAAGTAATTCGCCAGACACAGAGGGTTTTTGAAAGGAGTCGTCCGAGAAAAACGACGCAAGGACCGAGCAAGGTGCATTCGCTTAGAATCGTGACCTCCCAGAACGCAGCGATAAGTGAGTCGTTAAACGTGTACGATTCCAGGGTTGTAACCCTGTGTAATCGAGCCGCGATGCATCAGCAGGATATGCGAGCTCTTATAACGCGTCTATGTTTAGCGTTGTCTGGCGCGGCCGTGACCATTAAAGACGCCAAGGTTGCTGCTGAAGGACCGCCAGACGATTCGTCCGTCCGTCATAAAGCGCAAATTTTCTGAGGGCGTAATCTCGAAACACGAAACAGCAATCGAGCGACGTCCACGTCCCGCGACGTGAATCGCCGATTAGAACGCAATAAAGTTTTCGTGGTGTTCGAAAACGCCATAAAGATTGGTCAGGCGATACAACTGGGCTCTGTGGTCCGGCTATACTGTTGCGATAAAGCAGCATAATACACATTATAAATTAAATTGCTGTGTTTCTTGGAGGCGCTGGAACATCCAGTGAAGTTTCATTGCGAATATTTTACTTAAATCACTGCCTTAAGTAGTATCCATAATGATTATGAAGATAGATATAACTGAATATATTTATAGAAATAAATGGATCGAAGTGAGAAGTGCGTAATCAGAAGTGCAAAATGATCCTTATAAAAGTGAATCTATACTCAATAAATAAAACACCAAGTATAAGGTATCCCTCTTCTATATTTCGCTGATCAAAGCTGATATAACCAACACTTCCGACGATTTCGAGAACTTACACGATTTTCCAATAAAATTGTACCCCGTCTCAGCATCCGCTAAAAAGCTGATACTAGCTGATACGATCACGATCGAGGGGTATGAGTTAGCAATGCTTCTTGGTTACATTTTCCAGATGGTGTGCGAGCTCTGTTTCCCGGTCACGTGCATGTGGCACGTGTTGCGGTGTCGTTCGGCACGTGCCACGGCGCTTCATCGTTGTCCGCGAGCTTTTCACCAACCCTCCACCCCAGCCACCGTGATTTCCGTGTTGACAGACGCAAGACTATTCGCTTGAGCTCCGCTAAAATTTTGCGAAACAGTCTCGGGGTTGGAAGTTTTGTATTTCAAACGAAAAACTCCCCCGAGGCTTTTCTTCTCGACGTTCCCATTACTTGACTGATCGTTTGCAGGGGTTCGTCTATTGGACGATTATTAATGGTACGGTGACTATGCTAGCATAATAAACCCATGGATATGTTCTAAACTGTGGTAACAGCCTCGGGAACACGTGCCGCAAGGATTTTCCATGGAAGGGGTAATTTAAAGGATGACGATAGGGTTTTAGTGTTATACGCCACAGGCCTTCACCGACAGCATCCAATCGGATGGAAACTGGGCATTTTCCTGAAGAAGCTTGCGTTTGAAAAATATTTATCGTTCTTTAGAACTGAAAAATTCTTTCCCTTTCACTGATTTCTTTAAAGTGTGGAAATCACGAAATTAAAGATCAAAAGGATCCCAAGTACTCGTAATCATTTAAAGCAAATGAAATGAATTCTCGAAAGCACTTCTGAAAAGTCTGGTAGAAGCACACGGTGGCTAAAAACAAATGGTCGCAGAGCTCACGGAACCGTTTACAAACGCTTTCAAATAATTAAACAGAGCGCTCGGTGCTGCAGAACGCTCGAGAATCTTATGCAACAACGTTTCCCTAAAATAATATCTCCCCACTGGCACGAAAGCATTCCCATTCTCCGCTTATTTGCACTCCACCAAACACCGTTTGTAATTTCCTCCGGCCGGCCTTAATAACACTTTCCACCGTATTCCGGGAACGTGTTAACCAGATCGAGTACAATCAGCCAAGGGAAGAAAGTGTACCCGTGCGCTTCGCGAGCACGGGAACAAGGGATATACACGCGATCCCTTTCGTGCCTCCGCATATTCGCCTCGGTAAGAAGAAAATTAGCGTCTTGGATCGTCGGCTCACGAACGGCCAGGAAGAGGGACGGAATGAGAGAGGGGAGGACGAGTGTCGAACCGTGCGCCACACCACGCCGGACCATTTTGCGATCCTTTTCCCCTCGTCCGCTCTGCACCTTCCTTTTCTACTGCTTCCTACTGCATCTTCCTCTCGTTATCTTCGCCCCGTTTCGTTCCTCTCGCTCTGTTTCCAGATTTCCCTCGTTTCTTCCTCTGCTTCTCTCTCTCTCTCTCTCTCTCTCTCTCTCTCTATCTCTCTCTCCCTCCGCTTTTGCTTTCCTCCTTTTTTTTCGCTCGTAACAAACATCCGCGATTTAAACCGCAGCAAAGTGGGCATGGCGAACGTAAGGACCGTGACCAATACGATTTGGAGGTGCTTATTTCCCTCAGCCAACGTTGCACAATAATGTTCCCCTCTCTGGTTAAATTCGAATTTCGACCGCGACCAACGAGTTCGTTCCTCCTCTGAACAATCTACGGCTTTGTTTAAACGCCGTGGAAATTTGCGCGAAGTTTATTCTGGTCATCGAGTGGCGCGCAATGTTTCGCTCTGAGAGACACTTATACAGTGGTGTAAAGGTTTGCGTTGTGAAGACAGGCGATAGGGAACCGCGGAATTGCGAGAGGGAATGCGGACCAGACGGGCCACTTACGAAAATTGCTCGATTATGTTTCAACGACAGACTTCCAAGTCACAATGTTTTCGACCACTCGCGCCATAGTGCGAAGGGGGATGACTCCTCAAATTGACAGGATGCAAGTTGTTTGACGGCTAATTAGGCAAAACGAATTGAATTCTTCGACTCTGTAATTTAATGCTGGACCAGAGTCCTGTACACGCACCAAGAGGCGAGGTGTGAATGCAATATAGTGAAAAATAATGCAATGTTAAGTAGTGTGTACCTGGTATTTTTCAAAATTGATACAAATAGCAGTACACTGTGCTCCCTTTCTTTTCCTGAATATTTGCTGTGATGTTGAACCGCAAACAGTATATGGCATGAAACTCGCTCAAAACAGGACCAGGCTTTCATACACATATAAAGTTGACGAGGAACTAGTAACTCTGAGGGCGAAAGTTCCTGGATCGCATCCAGCATACCGTCACGTTGTTTCCCAGGATATAATCAAAACTGTTTTCGGTGCACGGTCACGAACTCGAAGCGATACACAACAGCAAAGCGGATATTGGTTTTATCGGGTCAGAGGAACGACGAAACGAATATTTTCGCGGTCTCGACTGGCGTTTTGATCGGCCGACCAGAAACACGGTGGTCGAATACCGTGTACGTAGCCTTGTTTTTTTCACCTATCGTTCCACCCACAGAGCTTCGTTAATCCACGAACGATGGACGAAATATTTTTCAGGAGAATCCTCGAGGAACTTTTAACGAACGATTGGACACTCGACGCGATCCGAGGGAGCAGAAAGCGAGAGTGAAAACTTAAGGGGGTGAAAATCCAGTTGTCACGGCTCTGTCACTCGACGAGGTGAGCGCTGGCCTAACGAGCGGCTCTTGTTCTACTCCGCTAAGCAATTCGGATGCCCCGAAATTCCGGGAATCATAAGGTTCCCCAGTAAATACGTCGTTTCCAAGAGGCAGGCGCTCGACCAGGGGAATCCAGAGAGCTGCTTCCTCTGGCGGCCTTTCGAGGAGGAAATCAGGAGTGCATGCCGGAAAACCAAGGTCACCGGGGTGGATAAGGACCCCTCGAACTCGTGAAAAGGGAGTTACCTAGACTACCGGTGAAAGAGTCGAAAAGCAAGCGCCGTTTCAGGCGAAAGAGCAGAAGCCCTCGAAGGCGAAACAGAGAGGACAAAGGACGGATGAGGAAGGAACACGGGAGACCGTTACGGCGTCTCTGGATCGGCCGAGATTCCATCTGGATTTCCTCATTGTATGATCGGAATCGATGGGATCCAATTAACCTCCCTTTAAGAGGGTCCCAATCCCTATTGTCCCTCTGTACATACTGATTTCGTCTGGGGAAGGCTAGGTTGGCGGTTTCGAGTCGATCCAGTCGCAACATTATCGACCTACCCTCCTGCCCTGTATCGACCTTTACAAAAGCCATGCTTTCTTATTTCTTGTTTGCTTCTTTCTGTGGTTTCCCACGAAAAAAGATTCCTATATGTGTCTTCTGTTTGCTAAACATCCATTGACTACTAGAACGTGACTTTCTTAAAATATAATCTTTTTTGTAGGATTCAGCCTCCTGTCCCACGTTAATTAAAACTAATTTCGTCGCCTCCATAAGCTTCATTGTCTACTTAAAATTGGACCCATAGTCAGGGAGCACAGTGTATATTGACACGAGGGAAAGTGTGTGCGTTCACGCGAAGGGTGCGAATGCGTCAAGTAACGCGCGACTTTTTGAGAGGGGGCGAGCTGCGAAGCGACGATTGAACCACTGAAGAATGACGGGAGATGACAGTCGAGTGGTGCATTTGTCGCAGCGACGAAAGGAGGGCCTTTTAGCATCGCTTCAGCCCCGTCCTGGCCGGGGCTCGCGCTTAGAATTCACGAGTGACAACGACGCGTGACGCATTCGAGACCTGTCATCGTAGTTGGTGCGCGCGTTACTCGACGATGGGCCTCGCATTGTTGCGCGCTGAATTGCTTTTTCGCGTGGTTGCGCTCGTCCCATTTGACTCTGTTTCGCGCGATTTCTTTTCTGAGGGAAATGGAAGCACAGATAGGATTGTAGGGCAAATGGGAAAAACGCCCCACGTTAATCCTCGTTTCGGTGTACTTAGGAACTCTTTCAGAGCAGGCAGATTTTAGTGAGGAACTTGATCCAGATTTTTTGACAGTATTCTCCTCTTTTGTATCGAAACGATACAGAAATGATCGTTTTAAAAAACTAATTGTTTAGCGCTATTCAAATAGTGATTTCATTCCACTTGCTATCTTCCCGAGCCACTTCAGCCCCTTTCAGATTGCTTTACCGCGAAAAATTGAAGTTTCCTAGAAAGTTTGCAGGCGCTGCGAGCGACAGGTACAAATTAAGATTCTATACGTGCCAGTGGCACGCGGTGCTCTCAGTTTTGAAACGCTCCGTGACACATCGACGTAGATTCTAAACACGTCGCCGCAAGCGGAAGTCCGGAACGAAGACATCGCCTGTGACACTCGCGTGTTCTCGCAGTGGTAGCGGTTCCAGGGCTGTCAAGCCGTACGTGGAGAAAAATCATTGATAAATTACGGTACCAGCCAGGGCATTCCCATAATGTCTCTCTTCATTAATCCATGCTGTACCTCTAGTACGACCTGCCTATGGATCTCTTTTCTCCTCTTCAAACGATGCAAATTGCAGGATAATTTCTCTCTTGAGCTTAAAGATGACTACTTTGAGTTTTCATATAAATTGTTAATAATTGAAGGGAAGATTATAGTGCAATTAATCTTGCGAATCGATACAAGAGAAAATTTCGAACTTAGACAAGGTTAAAATCTTGATCTCCCATAATGTATATAGAACCAGCTTATCTAGATAAGAAGCAACTCTATATTTCCTCGTTTCTTCAGCTGTCCGCCTGCACACAGGTCGCCGCCAGCTAGATGGAGGACATTTCACCTCATGAAGACATAAGCGAGCGTAACTTGTCGGTATTAAAACGTCGTAAGGCACGTCGACGATGCATCAAGCGTTCGTGTTCGGCCTAAGGGATCGTGTCGAGCAGCCTCGCAACAGTCAGACAAATTGCAATCACTTTTCACTTTGCAGCTAATGAACTCGAATTATCCGCGACGCGCTTTTCTAACACTGTTCGCGTCAGTCTATCAGCGTTGACTTCATCGAGGCAGAAGGGGATGATTTATGAAACGCCCACTCAACGAGTATTAAAAAACGCTCCAGAAACAGCTCGACCTTCTTTACACTTACGGACGCTTCCCACCGAATTTCGACCCCTGTATTTTCCCTCCGCGAGGGAAAATTAATATCGTCTCGCGTAGTGGAACGAGCGAGAACTCGGGCTACGGTTGTTATTGCAGCATTACAATATCGTCTAGCAAACCGGGCATTTGCATGCCCTCCCGACGATACTTAATATTTATCCGAGGCGAACCAGCGTAAAGCGATCACCTCCGAGACGATCCTTTCCTCCCCCGACGGTAAAAATACGCGAAGCAGCTCCTCGTTGGCGGAAAGTGCCCCCTTATCTCGCCTGGTATTAAGAGCATTATCCTCGATACATTATTCATAGGACACACTTAAACCGTAATAGAGGCACGCCGCGGCATCGTGGAAATCGATCTTTACACAATTGCCGCAAATATTTACATCCACCGTGACGCGCATATTGCCGAGGGATTGATTCTTTACGGCCCCCATCGACGCAACCCCTGCCCTCGCTGGCCCCTCTACCCCAGACGAAACGCGCAACATACATAACAAGCGGCAAGAACGTACGGAGCCGATCTCCATAGGCGGAACGTGGGAGCGGAAGATGGATTAAGAGATAAAGAGGCGTATCAGGACCAATCAATTACGAAGTCGAGGGTTACGGATGTTGCACAACCGAAGGGTGAATCATTCGTCGTCGTTCCATCCCTGCCAGGACCGTCCTTCCATTCCTCTCCATCCAGAAGAAGGAGAAACGGAAGCCCTAAAAGTGAAACGATTTTCTGAGATATTGTTCCTCGTAACGGGTCCATGCGATAAGCTTGGAGGAGATTCTTGCGTTTTTCCTCGTAAGACGAGCCCATAAAGCTCCCTAATCGCCTGCTATCGACTGCCCAGCAAATGCGAGCGATAAAGCATTATTTGCGCGAGGATGTTGCACGACGGAAGCAGGATCGATGGCTGATATGTTTCATCCACGATATTGGTGCTCCAGGGATGGCTGTGGATGGAGGGTTGAAAGTTTTGATGAGGGGAGCTTGGAATTCGCCGTACTTTCACTTGGAGATTTATGGGTACCGTTTTGACAGTGAAAAGTTTGTTACATGGGAAGGGTGAGGATTAGTTTTTTTGCTTCGATCTTTAAGCAGAAGTATAATCAGTGCTAAGCACTGAAAGTAATGTTACTACTTTCTCATTCAGTATAGCGTAGATTATTAAATAATCATTTAATGTTAGGACATATATCAGTTGCGATTGTGTAAGCTGATCCCAAGAATTTTTCATCACACAAATGGCTAGAAACTCTTAACTCTCTTCGTATCGAAATAAAGAGGGGAACGGTCAGCAACGCGGATTTTCAACGCAGTAGGGAGGCCCATATTAACGCGAAACAATTTCCCTAAAGTGCCCCGACTCGCCGAAATGTTTGTGTAAGAGTGTGCCAACCCTCCCATTACCGGGAACGTAAACGTAACACCCTATGTCCGTGAATAGGTCGAGGGAGGGGGTACACAGGCTCATGGAGAATTTCCTATTGTGTTCCCGAAATGGCGAGGTCCACGAAGGGAAAAAAGATCCCCGAAACGGAGCGCTTGTAATTCTCATCTTATCCTGAAAATGGACGTGCCGCGGCGGCGTAGCCACCGCAGCGCGGCGCACCCCTTGCAATCAACTACAAGATATCAAATGTTTCCCTGCGCCCTTTCCGCCGACGATGGCCCGTTCGGTTTCATTTATCGGCTAGATGGAAGTGGACCGTGTCGAAGGAGCTGAAAAACGAGGCAATTCGAGAGCCCTCGAAAGAAAAATTTCTCCCCCGCGAGGAATTAGGCGTTCCGCTTTCCTGTCTCATGAAGAAATATCTCCGAATGTTAATTACTCTCTCAAGAATGTGGATTTCGAAATTACACTGTCACAGCTGTACTGCTATTTTCATGCTTCGATAAAAAAATACAATACAGAGAGAGACATCTGGGTCCCGAGGTGATGAGAAATTTCCTTCCGCATGCGGGTCATACTTTATGCAGTGCCAATCGACCAATGGGCGAAGATCATAGACCAGATGGAGCCTTTCAGGAAAAAAAGGGCCTCCTAGAGAAATGGGGTGGCTCATATGGGGTTACAAGCACATTCTCACACTAGCTGTGAATCTCTTGGACTATGTACGTGTCCGTGGGGTGACAGGGTATACCGTTGCGCATTGCCACGCTTGAAACGGGGGTGGTTTGTAGACCATCCGAACCAGGATGGGGAACGAAGAAGCCCTTACCTCACGTTTCACCGTAGCAGCCGCCGCTGGCTATGAAACAAATCAATAGCTTGCGTCAAAGTGAGTTAAGGAAAAGAGAGAGCAACTGGGGTGCGGAGGAAGCGAGAGGGAGGTTGAGAGGAGAACATAGGATAAGGTGGGACGAGATTTTCACGGGGGGTAGTGATTGGATGGAGTTGCTCAGGATCCCGTGAAATGATATCCATCGAGGTAGAAGCAGATAACGCTCACTCTGTTTTACTTGCTCGCTTGCCTTCCGACACCGAATGCTTATAATCGCTCATCGACGCGTCGGAGAGACATGATCAACCAACCCATCGTCTTCGACTTGCTGAGACATTATGAGGAAAGTTTGAGGGGTGCTTCGATGGAGTTGGGCGCGTTGAGGAGTACACGAACTTGATTGAGTATTGTACACAAATTTCGGTTCCTCAAATTGCGTAACTAGAAATTTCTGTAATAAACTTCAGGGGAGAATTCTAAAGAAAATTTACGAGTCCTAAGGTATTTCTTTTAACCACTCACTTTTAACAAAGAATAGCGATGTAAGTGCTTCAGAAATTGTAAAAAGTGTTCTCCATTTTAAGAAAAAAATCGTGATTGTACGCTTCAGACATCACTTCTTCCATTTGTCATCGCCTCCAAGTGCTTCGAACTATTTACGCTGATAAATAGCGAAAGGACCTCTGTGAGGCAGACTTTCTATGGAGGGAATCACACCTCCGAGTCAGTGAATCGCACGACACCTGTGTCCTTTGGAAGGAAAGTGCCGCTCCCGATTTCACAGAAGGCAGATGGAAGAAGGAGGGGACGGAAAAGAGAAGAAACGTGCCGCGGAAATGGAAAGGCGAAAACGGGAAAGCGGGTGCACTTGGGGAAACAGCAACGATTCAATGGGGCGGTTCGGTTCACGGACGCAGAGGGGTTAAAAGAGGCGAAATGTGTTCCTTTGAAAGCAGATCGGAAAGATACGGCAGGAAAAGGAAAGCTGAGGTAGTTCGACAAATTTGTGTTTCACCTATGTTCAGCTGTAGATAAACGTATAAGGTAAGAGTAAAAAGTAAAACACACATCTCCTCTATTGAAATGAAGATGAACGTATCTATCCCTTACCTTAAAATATTCTTTTTGGTGAATAAAATGACTTTAAAGTTAAATTAAATGAATAAAATGTTTGAAGTATAAATGAAGAACTTTGAATACCAATTGCATTACTAGCAATATGTTTCTGTTGCAACCTACTAAAACTTTAGTTCAAGAATCACAAACAAGTTTACCGTGGACCCAACAACCAAAAGACGAACATACGTGCAAGTTACATGGATATACAAAGGCATATGTGTAGAAAGTGTCGCCTCTCAAAGTCGGTGACCCAGCTGCACACTGACAGTTGTCGACTCTTTGTCAATTTCCCTAAGCGATTAGACCAGACAACGCCCCCTTTTCGAATGGCACCCTCCCGACGGTCTGACCCAGGCACAGCCCTCTATGCACGCTCCAGGGCAAGCAGATATCGCGAGGTTCGAGTGCTGGCACTTGTCTATTTTCCCATTAAGCACGTATACGTGATTACAGAGCCAAGTTGAATAAGGTACGGTCTGCCAGTGCTTCTTCAGCTCGGTGACTGCCGCGTTTAAATGGATCATCGATCTGACGCATATGGCTTCTGGACCGTCTCCCGATTAATAATTTCATGCAACCTAGAGAACGTGTATAGCTGCTGTGCAACGGTGTGCGTTTAATTCTCTATCCTCTATGCAGTTCTATGCACGGAAGACCGCCTTGGAATTGACTCAAGATTACGGGAACCCAGCGTTACAATCAAGAGATCTATGATTGGCGTCTAGCTGGGGCGTCCGCAATATGTGGAGCATCGATCTCTGGAATATAAACGAACCGATTAATTATTTAGTTCTTGCTTATATCGAACTCGGAAGGATGTCCATACACCATGACGAGTTTTTGACACGCGACATCGCATGGAATGGAGAACAACGATATGTTTTCAATACGTCGCGGGAAATAAAGCAAAGCAACGCGCGATTATCGACTAGCATCTTCGTAGCGAACGACATCGGTTTCATAAAATATTCCTATTTACTTGAAGCACGCGATCCACGGTAAATAAGTCCCATACGTTTCGAAGAATCGTCGAAACGGTAGTAGCGCGAATCCACACAATTGACCGAATTGATGCGCTCCGTGACACGCATTGACGCACGCCACTCTATTTACTTGCGCGCAGAGTTTGCGTTGTCTCTGGTTAGGAGGCAGCAACAACAACCTGTGTTTGCGAAGACAAAGGTAAATCGTTCGTGCGAACCAATGATGCCGGGATCATCCATAGTGTGCTATGAAAACAGGAAAGAGGATCGGTTTCTGGCACACTCGCCTGACTTCTAATCGTGTTTGTTCAATCGGGATGTGTACACTGTGACCACGATCGATAAAAAGCTATAATTCGTCTCCCGTTTGATTACAACCCACTTAATATCTGTGAGCAGGGCATCACATTTCCAAAAATTGTATGCTTTTCACACCGTTTTAACACGTGTTTCCCTAAGTTAAAGATAATGCTATCAATCCTTGTCGGAATCACCCTGCATGCATGTCTCTCGGACATTTGCCTGGAACCGACCAAAATAAATCTATATAAAGCGACGATGGCAGCGCGCTGGCGCGAAACGTCCGCTGTACAATCGTGGGAAATTATAAATGAGCGAACAAATCAATCTAATCGACTCAACGAGCCTCGTACAATATATATTACGGCTGGGCGCATCCAGGCGCGAGCACGCGATGGAAAACCGTGCGAGCGCGCGATCCACCGTGGCCACCTGCCTCGGTGTTTGTCCCTTGCAGGATTGTTTGCGTTATTCCAGGTTTGTTCGCGCTCGCCAAGGTATTTGCAAACAAAAAAGCAAACGTCCACGTACTGGGGGCGAAGGGGGCAGTTAATTGCCTGGGCAGCTTGGGCAAATACGTTCCTATTGATGGGCGTAAATACACGGGGAAATTTTACTCTCAAAACCGGTCCTCGATGGCGGACCACTAGCAAACATTAGGAGTAAAAGTGAAAAGTGAAAGGCACCGAATGTCCATGTTTACTGAAAATTTTCCCGGCTGTTATTTGCTTCTACATTGCGCCCCTCATTTTCACGGAATTTTAAGGGAGATTTTAAGGCTCGCAGGCACGGGAATTTGAATAACGAGATGGGTCGATGATGACGAAGGGAAAACAAAAGTCGTTTGATTAATAAAAATTATTCCTGAATGAAAAATATTGTGATGCAAAGGATTTCATGACAGCGCGATTTTTCTTTCGCTTTCTTGTGCACATATTCAAGCACTGGGCTGCAGAAATAATTATCTTCATAAACATGAATATTAATTAGCTTTCCGCTATAGTTTTTCACGGGACAACCAAAGGTACTCTGGCTGCATAGCAGCTGCGCTAAATGTAGGCGTAGATCGGCCAGCAGGCAGCATCGTACACTTCGATTTACATAGGCGCACTATAAACCGTAGAAACGCAGAAGGTGTTGATGTCGGTGCTTCGCTTTCCGCCTCTATCTTGTTTCCCCTCTGCACGGCGAACAGTGAACGGTGGAACACACTCTACGATTCCCTGGTTTCGCGATAACTAACCTTAAAAAATTAATGTATCAACATCCACACATTCCTGAACACCTTTCTTCAAGCCGTTTCAGAAGATCTCGTGAATGCTGTTCCTGCACTTCGTGTCTTCTTTTTGTGTAGCATCATACTCGTTTTATACTCGTCGAACGAACAAATAATGGTCTCTCGCGACAGCTCGGTCATTTTCCTGGAATCGTCTGTTTGATATAAAATCCACGATCCCAACAAGGCGTAATAACTATTTTTTTAAAGCAACCCCTTCTCAGAATTTCTCTCTCGATTTAAAACTCTTAATCCTAGCTATCCGACAACCCTCAACAACGCGCCTTAAGTGTTACCTTCTAAGTCCCCACGAAAAGCAGAACCAAATTTCAACTATCCCGACACCCGAAACCACCTAAACCGCTCGCGGTCAAAGAACACCCTACAGCGCAACAAGAGGGCCCCCGCGCGCGACTCGACCCTGGTAATTCTAATGTTCACGACCAATTGGATAACGCGAGGCGTCGGTAAAGAGCCGTGACGAACGCGAAATTGCTCTATTGCGGGTTAAAGCGTCAGTCGTATCCCCGCATTAGGCGCGTATCGGGCGGGCATCTCGCGGTCGCGTCCCTGTATTCTCGTTGGCGCTCATCGCGATGGATGAGAGGTTCCATCGTAGACGTCGATTCCTCGAACGAGGGGCGCGTGGCCAGTCCGTCGATCATGAGATATTACGGCGATAAGAATCGCGACAGTGCCGCCTCGTAATTTCCTCAAGCATTTAGCAGGATTTTTCTCTAGCTTAAGGAGCCTCGTCTCCAATGCGCGCCACTAAACCAGTCTATATACGGCGCTCGCGCAAACCCTGTACACGGTTCTTACATATACCCTGGGTCGCTTGTAATCATTGCGATTACCAGGAACGCCGCCTCTTCTGGCAACAGCCTCCTCCACCCCCAGCTTCGATCGGCTCTGTGCCCGACCCACGTGACTCGGACAATCGTCGTGAGGTTGCATCGCGTTATATGCGTTCCGCGATAGTGACCCTCGAATGCAACGGGGTCGCACGCAACGCACTCGCATCTAGCGCATCCGCTTTATTGTTTACACGTGCTACAAGCAACAATGCCGCGCGCTATCTTCCACGCCACGGGTTATCCTTCGCTCGGAATTTCACGACGCGTACCTATGAACAGGGCTGTGAACTATCTGTTTTATGGAATACTTAACGCGCCGGGGAGCGAAGCTTTCGAGCTTGTTGTGCGCGATAGGAGATCGCACCGATCGGTCCACGGTAAAGGGCAGACCGTGCGCTTGTGTTTGAGGGAATGGGACTTCCAGTGGATTTGCGAGGTGTGAATTGAGTACGCTTTAGAGCAGATACTATTTTCATGCGACGAGAGATGAGAAGTTTATTGGTATTATTGGAATGGGAAATTACAGTGGAAGTAATTACCTATAGAAAAGTATTTTTATTTTTTCGAGGGCTCTGTCGTCAAATCTGACTGGAATAAAAATTAGTCAGTGATTACTAAACTTTTTGCCCGGTTTTGTTGCGAAATGAAACGTCGATGTATTAACAAAGATGTCATACGTCTATTTTGTAGCACGTCTGAAAGTATTACGCAACGAATCGACGATTGCTTAAAGAGAGTCCTCTTTGGTGCTATCAGAGACCTGTCTAAGAACATCATCGCGACACAATGCTGATTTTTACGTTGGCGTTTCCGCGAGGAGAAAAATGCAGTCGGCTCGATAATGCAAACACTCGGAGCCGGCTTTCCTACGACCGCCTATCGACTTCGGTGATCGTCTGTCTTTCATACCCACGGACAAGTGAACTTTTCCTTATCGAGTCGAACGATCATCTCCCAATGATTGGGTAAGGATAGTCACGTGGCCACTTCCTTTTGCGCACTTAACTCGCGATTAGACGTCGTTCCATTATAAACGAGGCTTCACGATTGAGGAACGTTGACAAATGTCAAGTTGGATCGACGCAGGGGATGGTTAAAAATCTATCGCGAATGACCGTTTCACGCAGAAAAAGAAGTATCACAGTTTACCCTCAGAAATGGGAGGAAATTATCGGTTCCGTTCCATTGTATCCTTTTCAATTTAGCCTCGACTCACTGACCCGAACGAATTCCCAGCAAGAAACACCGCCGTCGGCGATACAATCGCGATACAGTGCATCGACAATGAGCACGGCAACGATCTGACGGTGCGTGAGAAAGGGCCCACTGTCGGCCATAAAACCTTCCTACCCCCGACCCAAATTTATTAGGAGCCTATTGTGACCTGGCCAGAGGTGTGCATGCGCGCGCCAGGTGCACCACTTCGGTGACACGTGCTCCGATTCGCACATCAAACACTCCGACAGCAAGAGGAGGGGAGAGGACCACCGAAAACAGTTTTATGTATCCTTTATCGACGAAAATGTATGGCTTCGGAGCTGGTCAACGTTTCTTGCCTGGCTATCGGACGGTGGTCCGCACACTCGCACGCGAGCCACGGCTGCTTTTCTCTTATGGAAATAAATAGCTGTGCAACTTTGTTGGGAGGGTCATAACGACTGGAACCGCTTTCTCCCCCGAGTGTGGTCCACCGGACACTATAGAAATCGTGGGTGTCGTAGCTGCTTTGTTCGTTACTCAGAGGAACGAGGTTGAGAATGAGTCTTGAGAGAACTCAAGAACACGCGGTCGAATCGATGACTATACTAAAAAAGGATATAAAGAGAGACACTAGGGACATGCTCTTAATTATTCATCATGGAATGACTAAGTACTTTTCGAAGACACGAAACGAGATATCACTATCAATTCTAATTTCATCGAGGCCACGCGGGAGATCTATCTCCCATTAATTCGACTCGCTCGAAAGAGTAACGAACCGAATAAAATCCCGCCTGTTGGCTCTCCATATTGCCGAAGATCACGCTTTGGAATTATTTAACCTACTCCCTTACATCGAACGTCACCCCTCTACCTAGAGAGAGCTGCATTATACGTGTTTCACGGTGCATTACAACATTACATTAATACTCCACGATAAGCCACTAATCTTTTACAAGAGACGTCCCATTTGGGCGAAGCAGAGCGTAATCTGCCAAGAGGGTAGCCATTAGGTAACTGGAGAAAAAAACTTGCAACCACCCCGTCGGAGGTACGATATATCATTCACTGCGGTGTCCTACCTCTTCACCCTTCCCCTACCATTCCTGTCGCACACTTTCTATTCGATTTCCCAATTCCCCTCACACCTCTGCGCCCCTTTTCCCCGCGTATTAGCCAACATAGATGCAGGCACATCGACAAGCATTAGTAGAAATGTAATCTTACTTAAGCATATGTCGGCATGACTGATTGGACGGTCGACAGCTCGGATAAATAATAGCGCGAAGAGCGAATCCCTCGGTTCGATCCTGCGCTGTCAATCCTCCCCTCTACGATGCCCCTTCCTCCTTGTCTACGATGGCTCCACGTGCTTGTGGGAATTAGGAGAAAAAAATCACATATGGGTACCAGCGCGGCAGGGATAAAAAGGGAAGACGACGGGGGGAGGGGGCTCATGCTGGTAGGTTGATTGCGTCAATAGTCATCGATCTGGCCACTAAGTCCTCGACTGAATTCAAGTACACGCACGGAATACGGTCGTGTCCGCTCTTCTAGGACTTCCTTTTCGGTGTACCGTGTACTTTCGCGCCGTGTTGACCGATGGCACGTGTTCATATCGATCCCTTGGCCCACCCCTAATTCCACGTACAAAGTGCGTATCGAGTGTCGCGTAAGAGCTACCGTACGGAGAGGGGAGCTACTGTAAGTAAATTTCTCGATAATTTCGTTAGCCCCTGATTTCGTTCGCTGCGAATGTGACTCAACCCATGCTGCTGAACTTTCTGAATTATAGATTTTCCCCCGTTTCCCTTTTGTGATGAAGGCCATGCAATATTGAGGACCTTCCTCTGCGTTAAAGAGACGAAGATTAGTTATGTTTTAACTAAATGGTAAAGGGCTTGGAAAGGGTGCTACCTAATGGATGTAAATTCTTTTTAAGTGTATCTTTGCTGGTTCAGTAAAAGACAAAGGGCTTCTCCAGCGGAGAAAATTGTGAGGACACTTTTCAAGAGAATAATGTTCTAAATAACTTTCCTATTCTTTTTAGCTTTGCCAATATTATACAACAAGAAGGTAAATGATAGCTGCCTTTTAATACTCCTTGCACGCATCTACCATTTACTTTCCCTCATAAAATTGTTTTAGTTCCTGTACCGATGAAATGTGAAGTTACCAAGGCACAAGTACGTTGAAGAAGCTTGTACATTTTATTTCTTCTCCCCGCCGTCTTCCTGAAGTTATCGCGAAGTCGCTTGTACCGCCTGAGCGAGGCGAGCACGGCGCCTCACGCGAAAATTCTTCCAAGCGTGCAGAGCGTATTGAAAGCTACAAAGTTTAAACGACGCATTATTCTACCGTTGGCCATATTACACTCGCCAATAGCTAGCGGCGTGGTGGCTTCAATCGACGAGAGGAACGCACGACCGCACCGCAAGAGGACAAGGAACAAGCAAGAGAGCATAATTGAATCCCAGCCGAACGTGGAAGCGTGGTAGCTTACGTACAGCGATTACGTAAAGCTGCCATTGTGAGGCTTACTACCGCTTTGCCGTGTACATCGATTGAAAACTACGGTTACATATACACGAGCACACCTACACCCGTACGTGTGCCACGTATTAACATACGTTAATGTGCGCAAGTCAGGTTTGCAGCTTACCTGAGGCTCTCTTTGTTTCCGATCGGAGAAAGAGGCGGCAAAACGTGCTTAATCTAATAACCCATGCATGAATATACTATTGTGACTATCTAGAAATGACCTGAGATACGATGCTTATATTTCCATCGTCACCTTTCTCTTGGACTAATTACAATAGACCTTGAATGAAGAAGTGGAGATGTATGTACATGTCACAGTAGGATTCTATTCTTTTCCAAGAGGAATCATTTCACCCTGATGTAAACGTAGATCATAAAGTATTGAATAACAAATATTTATTATCCAATGATTCCTCAAGTACCCTTGATCCCCATTCTTCTCAACGAAGTTGTGATCCAGTGGTTACAATTTGCGCGAGTAATTGAATCCAGCATACGACTTTCTTTCACCTTGCAAATTGCTGACACCGTGAGAATTGCAATCACTCTTTCGATCCCTCATTGCGTGTTCTTACGGGATCGAGAAGAGAAATAAGAAGAAAATATCCTGAGGCTCCTTCCTTCCTTTCACTCAATTTTTTTATTAGTGATTTGTTTACGTAAAACTGTCGATTCGCTTGGATACAATCCCCACAGCGTCGCCCTTTTCTCGTTAAGACACTAGGATCAAATTGCATGAGGGAAAGAAGTGAAATCTGGGAAACCGTTTGGTAATACGACGCGAAACACATGCTTCGCCCCGTGTCGCCGCGTTACCACCAACCAACCGGCTTTCTCTTCGCCATCTCTCTATTCTCATTTTTCCGTTATTAGATATTTTTCTCATCTCGGGACCAGATCGCGCTCATTCACGTGCACGCAGACCCCGACCGACTCGCTCGAGCGTTTCCTTTTCCTTCCCTTCGCCGTTGTCGCGCCTATCCAGTGTTTTGCTTCTCGTTGGCTGTTCGGTTTTTAAATACACCGTCGCGGATAGATGCGTCGTGTGTAAAAAGCATCAAGCACTGACAGTTCGGGGGGAAAGTATTAGTAGCTTTACATCCCTGTCAGTTTCTTAATCGTTTTGTCCTTGTCGACCGGGCGCGACGAAAACCCTATGCGATGGACGTTTAGGGAACGCTGACACCCAGACCTTCCGACATCCTGTTTTTGCTTTCGTTTTTCTTTAGCTTTCACGCTTCCCCCTTATCGCGTTCTTTGTCAATGTCGATCAAAAATTCACCGCAGCCTGCAAGGGAAATAATTAATCTATGTTGCGATAGGAGTTCTTTCGACAGTGTGATGTTTTACAGGCTCACGAATCTGTAATTGAAAAAGCACGACTCTTTATCATTTTTGAGCTATTTCGATATCACTCTGAAAAGAAAATTTTGTGAGATTAAAAATGAAACTGAGAATGATAACTGAATGGGGGTGGTAACTAAATTTGTTGCTTTGCTAAGACCTTTGAAATGACCTGAAAGTTCAATATTTTATTTTTACATTATTTTACGATAAAGAAGCGTGGGAGAACTTGTGTAGTTTCATTACGCAACTTTTGCATACCATTTTCCTACGTCATGACGTCATACATCTGCCTAAGGATTCCAATCTGTTGATACCTACTGCTTCTAGAGATTTACTTTCCGGCAACGTGGTTTAGAAACTGTAACAACCTCCCTTTGCCTAAAGTCCGAGAATTAATTTTTGCAAGACTACTATACGAACCTCCAAAAATAATTTGCGAATATAAAACAAATAATGAGAGCTAGGATAATTAAATAAATACTAGAAATATTCTCGAATAGAATTTCCACCCTAAAGTTCCTCAGCAAGTGTTCCCCTTCTCCAATTGAATTGTTCGCGCGAATACAAATACTGCGGACTCGCGATCGCGCGAGTTTCTCCGTCGAGGCGCGAGCACCGATCGTTTCCCGATAGCAACGCAACGCATTGACGGAAGCGGAGGTCCCCATTGTCTTCAGACAGGCCTAGCCGTGCAGAATCTGTGCCAGGAGTGCACGCTATGCGCTTGCTGTCCCAAATGACGTCACCCCTGCTGGACTTGCGAAACTCGTTTGCCGAGACAATCGTTGGGGCCGTCGCGTCGTAAGCAACGCAACGCTACCAGCTCGATCTACAACGTCTAGTTAAAGCTCGTGCGCGATCTGCCCACCGGTGAGAATGCCGAACACACCTAGCCTCGCGAGGGACGTGCATACGCGGGGACCAATGACTCATACAGGGCTGTCAAAGCATATTAATGAGTTGGTTTGATACTAGGGATCGAGAATTAAAAAGGAATGCGTCTTGGCAGGGGCTTTCACTTCCTAGAGTGTTCGAGAGACCTAGTAATTAGGGGCAGGGGAATCAGATTCCCCTCGCGATAACGTGATATTGTGGGGACGTAATTATGAAAGGGGATGAACTGGATTTCGTTTGATCTGATGTATAGGCGTATTGGGTAAAGCTGGGTCGATGAAAGTCTTATCTTGAGGGTGCTGTAACCGAAGGATCGTTTCGATAATAGGATTGTTACGCGCGTTCCAATCCCATGGTTTCGACCGTAACACTGTTCCTTGTAACGATCTTCTAACAAGAACGAGAACACTTGTGCTAGTTTCTTTCTACCCGATCTAGAAGTCCAAAATAGACTCAACCCTAATAGAACATTCTCTGAAACGAGTAGCGAAAACGTTTCGACATCCCACGCTCCATCGAAGATAACAGCGAGGTATCCCGAATGGAGGTCGACCGCCTGTTTCGCCGACTGTATTTCTCGAAACGAATAGAAGCTCTGAACCAAAATGGAAAAGACGTTTGAAGTGGTCCGAGAAATTACTGGAAACGAGAGAAGATCCACGGGCCGCAGTGGCCCACGATGCTCTGTCTTGGCGAGGTAAAAGCGAGCCAACAGCTGTCAAAGCCTCGCTCTCGTTCCGACCCTTCTCCACGACCCTGTTCTGTCCGATGTTGTGGTTGCTAATGTACTCGGTCCACGATCTACAGCGAGTCGTCGCGCGACAAGAAGAAAGAGCCACGCTTCGACTGGGAACACAATGTGTGTTTACCTTCCTATTTAGAAGCCACGCGCTCGAACGAGACGGTGCGCGCGGTCGAGATGAGTCACTTGGCGAAACGAAGCTGGGGTGTAGGAGGAAGTTAGCACCTGGTCTTGTGTTGCTTAGCTGACGGCCTCGAGTGACAGGTTTTTCTCGACAAATTGGCTGTCTCGCGTGTTCACGAGCAGTTCTCGATGCCGAGCCATTGTCTGAGCTTGATAGAGGAACCCTTGGTTAGGCAGTTGGGGAGGTATCGAGTGATCTAGAAATTCAATAGGTTCTTCTATTTCTGATAGCGCAAGTGTGGATGTAGACGTAGATAGCGATTGAAAATTGAAAAAATATTGACAAAGTAGTCTTTTATTATTATTCAAGTCTTTTCAATTCAATGTTCAATACCAAAGACCTACTTCAAGTCAAAGTAACCACTCGTGTCATTATCCACTACAGTTCTGTGGTTAAAGATTTCCTACAACCCTCAGCTAGGCTCCCTAATTTAAACTGCGGTCTCCACACCGTGTTAAGTGGCAAATGAAAACGTTAGACCCTAGGAGAACCAGATTTCACTTCCTCGTTAAGAGTATGAATTCCCAAGAAGGGCAACTTGCGGTTACAAGTCGTCTTGATGGAAACGCTAGACGACAAGGCGCTATGGAAAAGCAGAAGGTTGAACCAAGAGATGGGTGCGCTGTCACATGCATCTTGCGATGCTTTTCTACGTGAAAGTTTGTCGTGGGGTCGCGTTTAAGCCACAAGACAGGGTGGGACGTAGGAGAAGACGGTAGAGTGATAAAAAAGATCGAAGCTGGCTCGGTGAGCAACTATCTGGCTTTGATTCCGCGCCGAAGGATTTAACCGGTGGAACTCGACGATGGTGGCGCCTAATGGGCTTGTCTGGTGCTAAAAATATGTGCTGCTTTGAATTTCCCATCCAGCCAGACTGGATACAGGCAACAGTGGAAGGGGAGCAGATAAAGAGACGGGGAGAGGATAGGGCACTGCCACTGTTACTCCACTTTCGACCGGTGAAAATAACTCGACCGGTGCTTCGCGGTACCGTGTCATTTCTCTATCCTCCTTTGTCGTTGGCCCGAGCTTCCATCGTTCCCCGCGAAGCTGCAGGAGGGGAGAGAAAAATTGCAAAAGCTGGCACTCGCGTAGAGCCACGCGTAGATGGAAATGCGGCATATAGGCTTTTTATCCTGTCGGTCTTTGTCACGGCTAGCATTTTCACTCCGTTCAACGACCTAGCGATCCGTTATGGAATACGCTGTTACATGAAGCGTGGGTCTTATCATAGAATATCAGCTTCCGAGGAAAAGTGGATTTCGCGTCTGATGGGAAGAATGTAGCAGCGATGAAAGGAGAAGGCGGTGTAAAGGCTTCTCGTATGGAACTAGACTCCAATCGTGGATGCCAATGATTCCCGACAAACTACGACGTCAGACATCTATTTAGCTATTCATTTCTACGAGATTTAGAAAATTCTAGGACCCACTCGAAATTGAAATTTTTCTTTCCACTTACTGTTAGGTTTGGAATGACTAAAGCAAGTTTGCTCTCAGCACGCTTTCAAAGAAACGATTATTGCTCGTAAGACAAAGGATCATCGAGTTTAGTCTTCCAATGATCACGGCTCGGTAACAGCGTTTGTCAAGTCGGCCAAAGAAAACGAAGCAGCGACGCGTTAATTAGAAGCTCAACAAAAAGGAGGGGCCGGTTTACTCAGCTTTGTGACCCGCGGTTGGACGTGGTTGCGGCGGTCGTGTGTGTACACAGCGGAGGGGCCCAAAATACCATCGTCCACGTCAGGCGATCGCTCTTATTCACGTCACGTCGTTTGTCATTTCTTCCCAAGAACAAGCAAGTTCGCGGCGACGCGAGAAGGCGGTCAGAAGCCGACGCGGCTGGCCAGCAAAAATCATTCTAATTTGCTGCTTCGCCACAGAGTAATTTTCTTTGCTTCGTCGTAGAACGCTGCATCACTCTTCCGTCCGCTTCCTCGCCGCGTTCTTTATTTTTCATCGAGCTTATTATTACGACGGCTTCGAACGCAATGACGGATCGCGATTATTATCGTTGGAACGGCAATCATTTTTCAACAGCCGAATAGCTTTCATCACGAAATTCATTTAAACGCCACGACCCACTTTGCGCGTTTTCTTATTTCTCCTTTTCACGCCCTCGTTCTGTCGCCAGTATAAAGTGGTAACGTTACGAAATTTCGTCGAAGCTTGGCAGAAGGATTTGTGCGAGTACCTTATAGTTATAAGGTAAAGCGCAAAGAGGTTTTCCTCGAGCAACAACGAGGGCGTCGTTACCTCGATCGATAATAGGCAGATAATGGGAGGGCAGATCGTTGCGAAACGCGACGATCGACAGGAGCCTCTCGATGCATTTAGCGTCCTTGCCGATAATCGTCGATGTATAATGTCAGAAGAAGCTAATCTCGAACGGGGATGAGGGCAGGGTCGGGACGAAGCTATGAGAAAATTCTTAGACGGCCGAGGACTGGTGGCTCGCGTATGCGGGCGCTCAAGGGACATGCTACTCGATCACCTTGCGCAAATTCTTGTATTATTTTCTCACGAGCCTTGGATCGGCTTCCACGCGAATGCGTTGCACTCGGCGCATGGTAATTGTGGTAATTTATTGCGGCTGAATTGCCAGTTTTTATGTCGATGCTGGCACGAGATCTGCTCATGGTTACACGTGATTGACGGTGCGACGGAAAAATGGAGGAAAAGGTCCTCTTGCTAACAGGATTCCATTTATCCGAAAGAATGTTTGCTTGGTACTTGATTTACTGAACTCGACATTCAAGGTTTGTTGCTCGATTTCTTCTTCCTACTGCGGCGTAAACTTTTAAATTGGTTACCTTCTGTACACTGTTATACACGAGCCTCCAGTCACTTATTAGCAAGGTGCAGTGTCAATATTTAAATGAAGATCTCGTCTCTCGGGAATCTTCGTGTCATGCAAGACTGAGGCTGCATACCATTGCTTTTTCTATATCTCTTTGCGCTATCTTTATACAAGTGTAACCAAAAGTTTGACTTAAACTTTGGACAGTTCTTTCCTTCTTGTCTGCTCTATTCAAAACACAATCGCGCCATTCCAAAGTTTCCAGATCCGATGCTATAGACATACAACTTCCACGATATCACGTACAAATTTAACCATATTGAAAGATAACTTCGACAGACTGTTGCTAGAGAGAATAGTAAATTGCATTATTCAAGCCACCCTGTTCTCTAGAGCATCCTTTCCCATAGTAGATCGTGCAGAAAAGTTTCAAGTCAACAGCTGCCTGTGCAAAATCTCTTCTGAATACGAAATTTTTGTTTCGCCGTTCCATCAAAGGGTCTATCAACAACTCGCTATGAAAAGTATTTTTCTGAAAAAGTGACACCCTTCGGCGATATTCTCGAATCCGTGGGATTTATTTACAACTGCCCAAAAGAACAATCCTCTCGGTAGAAAGGTAAAAAAAACAGAGATTCAATCGACAGTGCTCTATTAAACCTTCCAAAAGCTTCTAGTTTCTCGATATTCGGATCAATCCTCAACGATCTTGGTATTAAATCTTCGGCTGGGATTTCGTATCGCGAGATCTCGTTATTTCAATTTTCTTCTAACTGGTGTGGGAAAAAGCGAGACAAGCACGGCCATGAAATCCCGATAACACGTCGAGCGTTCGAAAACCGTGCGTAGAAAAGTATAAAACTGGAAAAAACAACGGCTGGGTATAACGGCTTGCCCGTATGGATTCATTCATCAATCGTTTCGACGGTCCTGATTGTTTGGGAGTGTTTCATCGAGTTTTTGTCGCCTTCGTGCAGCCGTGAAAAATACGGGAAGCTCGGAGGCCCGGTGTATCGTTGAAAAAAAAAAGTGAGATGAGGAAACGATGAGCGCGTGGCTCGGACTCAATCGCGATCCAAGTCGACGCGACGCAATTAAAAACTGTTGGCCGAACTTTCTGGCGCCTGACGGTCGAACGCACGAGTGGCAATCGCTGGTTTCAGTTTTTTCATCGGGACACCTCGTTATCACCGTCGCATGGCCGCCTCTGCACGCTTTTGCGCGGCAGCATTGCTCTCGAAACCGATTGTAAGTTCACGAAAATCAACGGGTGGGAAAATCCAACGCTTTTGGGAAACTTTGGGATAGCTGATACGGAAATTTTCGGAATTCATTGATCCGCTGTTGCACTTTTGTTGGGACACTGTCGATTGTGTTGGCCCTTTGCGTTCACCAATAATAATTTGAATCCGGCATATCGATCAACTGCTAACAAATGTTCAGACTTGTTGTTTAGTATAGAGTATCAGTTTTCTGTTTGAATACATATTTCATACTTTTCCATTGGTTTTTCCTTTCTTGTTACAAAGTATTTCCCCATTCGATCAGAGAAGAACTTTCGCAATATCCAGTCTGTCCAATAAAACAAACTCAGTGTAGCTACAATGCTAGATACTCATCACACTCGATGCAAAGGCTGTTTCAATTAAAGCCACAAATGGAAACCTCTGCAATTTCAAATGTATTCGCCATAACGTTCCAACCAATTCGCAGGCTTCCAATAAAATTTGTCTATTCCGAGATACGCTATCATCCTGCTAGAATCTATCTTTACTACCTGGGGCAAATTAATTTACCTTCGGCACGCATCCGCGTATCAGAACGGAGAATGATGCAACGGTGTGCAATCTTCTCGCGTGAGTACTTACGCATTCCCCTTACGCAACCTGATGGAAGAAAAAGGGGAGAAATTGGTTTTTAATCGAAAGGAATGCAAATCATGCAGACTACGTGGATTCCAATGATATCGGAGAAATGGAAACTCGGAGAGATCCGCAGCCTGACCTTTCCGTGTTTGTGCTCCTTGGATTCATGTAGGACCTATTCAAAGTTTCTAATAACATTACAAAATTGTCTTATCGTATATTCCTCAACAATAGCTCCAACAATTCAGTATACAAAGAGTACACAGAAATTCATTCCCCCGAAGCAACCAGCAAATCAGTAAGGTCTGATTAAGTTTTCGAAATCTGCATCGATCCCTATATAATCGTCGCGGAATGAACTCTCCGCGGCGATTTTCTCACTCGACGATAAATTACCGCGACGATTCCCACAGCCGAGCGAAATGACATAATGCGCGGCAGCGGGGACGGGAAGACAACTTCCAATTCGCGAGCGAAATCGAAGATAAAGAGAGAATCGATTTCCCTCGGTGTCCCTCTCGGCTGGAATTGCAAATCGAGGCGATTACGAGGATTCCAGCGGTATCGGGGGAACCGGGTCTGGCGTTCAAGGTGAGCTCGAACGAATGAGTTCATCCAGCTGGCCGTGCGACGCCTACGCCTTTCGCGCGACTCGCCGCGTCTCGCCGCGTCTCGCCAGGCCCCGGAGCGCGCCTTTTCGATCCACTCTCCTCGAAACGATCCGAATCGACGTCGAGTCTCGCAACACTCGGCGGTCAGAGCCGCGGGAACACGGTCGATTTTGCAAACTGTCCGTGCACGATCCCGCGTGGCGAGTCAGGGAGACGTCATGGGATGAGCAGGGGGAAAAGGGACGAGAGTCAGAGGTTCGAAGGGGAAAAATGTTCGCGTCGATTCGATCAGCGTCGGGGGAGAGTAACCGAGAGGATCGAGGAAGACAGGTAGCCGACAAGATTCGAGACGAGACACGAAAAGATAGAGGGAGGGAAGAGGGAGATAGAGAGAGAAGGGGAGAAGAATCAGACCAGACAATCCGCCTAGGCAGGTAGACGCAACCAGGTGTGAGGAGATCAGAGGAGATCGGTGGAAGATCTAAGGAGATCCAAGGATGTTCGCCGGCCACGCCGAGGCGGCGATGGTGGCGAAGGATGCTAACAGCCTCCGAACGAGTCTGCGACGCCAACGTCCACCTTGGCGGCCTGCAAAAACACCTGCCTACTTCTGTCTTCTCTCTTCCTTCTCTCCTTCCCTTCTCCTTTTCCTCCCTAGACTACTCCTTCGTCCTCTTCGTCGTTTCCTCCGTGTATACACATGGCGGCGACACCTTAAGTTTTATCGTACACGTGCTAGCTTTCGATCGGATGGCTCCGACTCCTGTCACATTCTACTTGATGGAGTTTGACTCGATTTCTGTGTTTATTGGATAGACAGTGTACATACTGGTTAAATCTACTGGCATGCTAGTATGTGGCTCAATCGCTGCCATGGGGAAAGAATTTTAAGTAGATTATGATTCTGAGCTATTTCCAATGGAAGGCAAAGAAATTTTTTAATTTAGTCCAGGGAGTGATGTGTACCTAATACGAGGTCTCTCCTTTAAAAATCGATTCAGTACACAGAAAGTACAATTGTTACGTCGTTGGTCTATTATTTGACAGACACCTATTGGGAAAACATGGCGTAGATATCTTGCATCTGTTATATTCAATAAGTCTATACATCAAGTGCGCATGCATTTTCTCCAGAAATCATTCCAAATGCTACTACAAATTTCTAACGCACAGTACCCTTATCAGAGGATCTATAAGATAGCGTCTAAAGAACAGTCGTGCATGAGATATCGAGCATTGTTCATAAACAGTCAATTGAATCAGAGTTCCTAGTAGCATTACTCGAACACAAAGCTAGCTATAATTCAGAAACAAAGTGAAATCGGACATATATCTTCATGAACTTATTATTGTTGAGAACTGAATCCAACCCTCAATCGGTCATATTATGTTTCGCTCTGTATATTCCACATGCAATTAAGTAACCGTACCCTTAAGCAATTTAGAATATATTGCTCAATGTTGAATTTAGGATTGAATCTTAGATTAGATTTTTATCTTCCGGCTATTTTCAAAATGTATGGCATAGGATAAGTTGATAGGAACAAGAGTACAATTTGCAGTACTCTTAGACAGAATAATTTACAGGGTTCAAAGGCAGGGGAGCTTGAAGATAGAGAAAGTGAGCTGACTTACGAAACCTTGATTAAAAAAGTTCATCCATATTCACTAAAATGAAGGTAAAATGAAGTGAACTTTAACTGAAGGAAGTAAATGTGATCATCCAAGCGAAACGAGGCGCATCAAAATGAATGAAGTCTGCGTCAGTACTGTTTTAATTCCCTTTAGAAATAATAACGATCAAGTTTTCTGGGAATATAACAGGAAATTGTTGCGTTGACAATTTAGTTGACCTAGAAATTTAATATACCGCTGTACTTCGACCTCCGTTTCATCGTACACGTAAATTGTACTGGTACAATTGATGCCTGTTATGCATTTATCTCCCTCTCCTCTCTTCCAATGAAACTTGTTCGTTTCGTTCTGCGACACTATATAAATTTTCTTTATTAAATTCAATGCTCATGTATATGAGATTGTTAACATGCACATTTTAATGAAATTTCATAAATATTGATAAAACCCCGCGCAATCTCGCGTTTAATTTAATAATAATAAATACCCAAATTGAATACGACGAGCCCAGTTCGATCTCGTTTATTGTACCTACATTGTTCGAATTTGTAAAATACATATCGTTTATTTCATAACGCTCCGAATTAAATGTTAAATGCATCTGCATTGCAATTATTGTACCTTGTCCTGAGATATAAAGGCAAAATGGAAAATGGAAAATGTTATTTTCCTGAAGAGTGTCGCGGTTTCAAGTGTCCTTTTATCCTCGACGTCTCGAGTTAATGAAATTGAGTTCATTCGAGGCTAAATAACGGAATTTTGTATAAAGCACGGAGGAAAATCGACGCGAAAACAGTGCAAAGGAGGATGCAGGGAGGATAAAACAGAAACCGGGGGGATGATTACGTAAACAAATTAACGCGTCACAGGAGATGCTCGAGGGTGCGAAAGGAGATGGCCAAGGAGAGAATAATAACGTTGGAGATAGGGAATCCAGTTGCTTTCGTCGTCGAGTATCGTTGTACCCGCTTGCTCCTGCGAATGTGAGCATAGGTAACACTGGGCGCGTGTATAATTGTGGAATTATGTAGACACTGCCTCGCACCGTTACGCTGAAGTGAATGTAGCCCGTCTATTCGCGTTAAATTGTTCTGCATTGCGAGAATTGCTGGCGATTCGACCCGCTAAATTATGTATAATATCCTTCCTATCGTTGCATACGATTCTGAGAATTTCGAAAGTAAAGAAATTTCAAGCAGAAGAATGTTTCATAGAGAAATAAAATTGTAGGCTCTGGATCCTATGAGTTAGAATATTTACGAATTTTTAAGAATCTTTTCCAACTCTACATGGATTAGTACTTCAAAAAAAAAAAAAAAAAAAAAAAAAATTTAGCGTTTGATCGTACAAATTTTGAAGACACTCAACGAGCACTTTGATATCACCCATCTGAATTTTTTACGATCAGCTTGAAGCACCTACAAGCGGATATTCAAAGGCGAGCACGCAATAAAAAGTCCCAGCGTCATAAATCCGGGTAAAAAAGCAAGAAGATGGGGCAAACACACCATCAGGAACGGTTTCCTCGTTAGCATCCGCCGGTTTATTCGATTTGAGCGCCGGCGCCTTTTGTTTACCGTTCTTCACGTGAATTCGCCGTGCGCATACTGATTCCTGAAAAACTCCGCCGACGTTGGGACTATTCGGTTCGTTATTAATATTAATACACGCCGTAGATTACGCGAAAGGGGGAGGAAGAGCAAAGGCAGAGGCGAGGGAGAACGGGAGTGAAAACAAGGAGGGTCCAAAGTTTCTGACAAAAGGTGGGAAACGAGGGTTCCCTAGCATACATTTAATTACGCGCCTTCGCTCTCGCTGCCTCCACCTCCTCCCCCACCATCGACCGTACTTTCCCGCCGTGTCTCAAAACTGAACGTAATTTTCGCTTTTCTTTTGTTTCAGGTAAGTGGCGTCAGTCTACACCCACCCTTTGTTTTCTGTGCGGCCGACGGAGTAACGGTATCGTTCGCGGCGTACTTTATGTTTGAATCGCATGGGTAGTTGAGGCTGGCTGTGGCAGTTTTATCGATAATCGAAATAACCCGCTAATTCGACCCGAACGTCGAACGGGTTATGGCGTCACGTAGGCGTCGTAAAATTAAAGGCAATCGGGTTCGTTTGCCTTCTCAGCACGCACCACTGTCGAGCCGCGCGCCGATTCAAATTAAATCGGCCGAACAAGGAAATAGGTAACTCGATCGCGTTCTTTCCCGTGCAATTAAAATATATTTGCCCTTATGGCGATTGTGGGGCGCGCTGAATCGTCGAAACGCTTGAATATCTAAATCGAAACGAGCTGAGGCAATTACGCCCCGAAAACCGTTTCCACCCTGTCCAACGACGAGACGAAACGCTCTCATTCGACGCGGTTTTTCCGCGAACCGTTCAGTATGGGGGTCAGAAAACGGCCACCGATGACAATTTAGATCGAACCGTCGTGCAATAAACGAAACAACCGGCACAGCGTACGGAAAGGAGTAAGAGAAGTGATTGGCCACCGTCGCTAATGAAGAGCTCAGGACTAAGTAGCCTGTAACCCGCTTTATCCACCGTTCCCCGACTCGCTCTTCCTTCGTCCTCTTGTCCCATCGTCCCGTCGCGTTACATATGTATTACGGACCCATCCTTTCGCCCGCTGCGGATAGGACGAGCCAGGCGTACTGGTGCACGCGTGTGTCCGCTCGTGTGCGACGGTCGTGCTCTCGCCACGGTATCAATTAAATCTCTGATTAGCGAACCCTTCGACTCCGCTACCAGCCCCGGTCTAGCCCCCTTTGAATCTCGTTCGCGATTGTCGCTCGTCCGTGCTAACTCGGACCGATCGAAGTCTTCTTCCCGCTCGAACTGCGCACCAAGATCACCTCCAGAGATTTCGCTCCCTGAGAATATTTTTCTGCCCACCAAATCGTCGAGGATTTCGCGCTGGATCTTTCTCTCTTGGACTTACTTTGCAAGCTTCGGCTACGTTTCATTTCTGTAGCGCGAATTTGTGAGGTTCGTAAGAGTGTTCTATGTCTTGCCCTTCTTTAAGTTAAGTTACTATCTCATTTACTTCTGAATTTGAAACAAGTTGCCTTCTTGCATCAGCCAAATTCGTTTCTTTACTCGCCCCTTACGAGCGTTGCCCATAAAACAATTCTGATTCGGAGTACACGCAAACGGATTTTCTTATCCGAATTCCACGAATGTCTGGAGCCTTTCGCAGCTTTGGTCCGATATTTTTTAACGAACGACGGCGGCGGAGCAGCGAGGAGGCATCAGCCAAAAGAATTCGGTACCTGGCATCGGTATAAGAGCGTCGCGCTGGCCGGCGAAGCGGCGCGGCGGCCATAAATCGTGAGCGCGGCCAGGGACAAAATAAAACGGAAATCGAGATTCTCGGTGAGCTGCGCGAATCCTCGTGGTTCGACCTAGCGGGGTCGAGAGCTGCCTGCGAATAAGACGATCGTTCGGGAACGTGGGAGTGGCGCGGCGTGGCGGGGCAAGGTCGTCTCGTCGCGTTCAGGAAAAGCTGAAAAAGCGCAGATTTATGAATGCCGCGTATCCAATGCGGACCTGACCGATCCTCCTCGCTACCCGCGGTGCTCGAGGCGATCCTTCATGTCCTCGAAGACGCCGTTGCCAGTGGACGAAAGAAGTAATGGTCAGAAGAGGTGGCGGACAGGAGTCTGGTAACCACGCTTGCTCGACACTGTCACGGATCGTCGAAAACGCTCGCTCCACGAATGTTATTTATGTACTTCGGGCGATTCCACATTTTGTCCCAAGCGCTCTTCGAGTATAAAGCACGAATTTTCGAGCAGCATCTGCGGAATCCTTTCTTCGAGTTCACGGGAATCACATTCCATTGCGGAGTTCAGTCGAGAGGTCCTCGAATTGAGATTCTGAAGCCTAGTTTGTTTCACGTTTGCGTCAGTCAAGCTGTCTTCGAGGAATTACCACGCGAATTCTTGTTAATCTTGGTAGCGGTACATTTAATGATTCATTCTGTTACGTTTGGAGTAAGCCGAGTGCTTACAATCTTGTATAGGGTGTTTTACCGGGGACATGCGATCTTCTGTGCGAAATCAGTCAAACTCTAAAATGTCTGTGTAATAGAATACCAGTTCTACTGTATCTCCTCCATCATCTAGTCACTGTTCCATTTCATTTACTCCCCTAACAGGATTACTCCAGCGTCCCAGGTCGGTGCTTTCTCATTCTGCACTTTCATCCATCGATCCGCATCTCTCGCGTCAGAAAACCGAAGTCAGCCACTTCGATCGCGTGACTGGTCCTTTTTCCCTTTCATCTGGAAACACGGTCGGTCGCGTTACGCGCTAGATAACTCCATCATCCGCCCACGAGTGGATCGGCAGCGCATCTCGCGGCAGCTTTCCACCAGGTAGCCAAGAAACCGCCTCCGAGCGGTGACTCGTCCGCTTTCGTTCTTCTTAGAGTCGATTCTCCGAGGCGGTTAGCCAGGTCTGGCAGGGCAGATGCTATTAATTTGTATCGATAGAGGCGGAACAGATGGTGGAACGTGCATGCACATTCGTACGTTCGTTAGTTAATCCGGCGTGGACAGAACGAGTCGTTCGGCCATGGAGTCGTCTATCGCGAACGCACACGTATGCGCCACCACCACGCGCTCACGCGTGACCGAGATAGCCGAAGCGTATGTTAGCTAAGGAAATCTCACCCACACCACCCTCTGGCCAACCTGCACGTAGAGGTTGCCCGTGGATCGTGTGAGTGACACGTAGGAGGATGCTCTCCGTGGGTAATGATCACGATTGAATGAGAATGAGGCTGAGGGAGCCAATACAATTAACCCCGACAGCATGCCATTGCTAGAATGCAACGCGTTCACCGTGCAAGCTTTAGCCGCTGCGCTGGCCTCGGCTCGACTAGATGGCTAGCCTCGCCGCAACAAAGACTTCCTTTTGCTCGACAGACTATTTAGCTACCTCCTTGCCACCGCGATTATTACGGTATCGCGGGAACGCGTTCATAGACTATAGGTAAATGTGCCACGCCGAGCCTTCGACGTCGGTTCCTACTAGCCAATCGCGGTCTGACTGGTCAAGGACGCTTCTCCTTTGAGTAGAAACGAGAGTAGGTGTAAGCCTCTTTTTATCCTCTAACTTCATTTTTTCTTCTAATTTATGCTTAAGGATCGAGAGCTTCTTTAACATACCGCACACTTTTTATCCAATATTTGAAAAGTTGGTCATCGAAATTACTCCTAGCAATGTTATATGTATTTCCTTCTAAGGCAAACTCAGATGCACCTTAGCTCTGAAGCGATGGAAGGAACTGGTTCGAGGGTAGTGGACACGTGCCTTAGGCTCATTTCGCGGACGCAATTATTGCGGGATCGAGGCTTCAGGTTGATGTACGTACACGTAGGCGAGGGACGCGGTTCCCTGGAACAGCGTCGATGAATGGAGACACGGCTCGTGCCCGACGAATCGCGCGTGCTGTTCTCTCTCTCCGTTTCCCTTGGCATCGCGCGGGTCGTGACGACTTTATTATTGCCGATATCGCGATAGAAGGACGCGCTTCGGGATTCGGCTTAGAACCGAGCACGGCTCGTTGGTTATTACCGTTAGGATCGTATCGCGGGTTGAACTACGGGGTCGGCTGATGCGATCGCTCGACTCGACTCGAAGGCAGATTTCGCATCGGCTAGCTGGAATTGAAATTAGCCGCGAAAGCTTCCGCGATTGCTCGAGCCGAGTAAGGAAAGGCTTGAGAAAGGATCGAAGGCTTCTCCCTCGGCGTCCTCTCGAGTTAATTGAGTTCGACGAAATGTTTATTTCGCGTGAAGTCAAGTGAACGATTATCCGTGACGATGCAGACGGGTACCGAGGCTCCAGAGTAACGCTTCGGAACATATTAACTCCATATGCGATCGACGCCGATTTAGATTACGGCAAGCATAAAAAATACCAGGCAAAACGTACGCGTGTAATCCGGTCCGTAAGAACGCGGCCTGTATCGCCTCTCGGTTAAGAGTAATCCGGTTTTCACGGCGCTTCTGAAGTATGCCTGACTGCTGTCAGCTGACGATACCCTCCGAGATGACGTTTCCACCCACGTGCACAGGGATCCGCCAATCCTATCGAGCCATCTTCAATCTTTTATCCGTGAGTTGATCGTGCACGGGATACGTGCGACCGAAAATCAGGGGGGAATAATTTTCGAGTAGATGCTGCGTAAGAGATTACCTGAGGGCTTGTAAAGTGTTTAAAATATGCTATCGAAACTAACACTCCTGACTGCATTCTATAAATAATATTGAAAGTTTCGCACGAGGTATTAGATTTTTAATTGCCTACACATTTTTTTTTTTTCAATCTACTGAGTAATACATGAAGCCACAGTGAAAAAGTTCAGTGCCCAGAGGTTCAAAAACGGTGGCCGAGTAGTGCTCATCCATCACCCCAGTTCCAAACTTAAAAAAAAAAGCTTGAAATAGATATCCGTAGCCATGGAAACAGGGTCCTGTCTCTTCTCACATAGCATCAATTCATCGCACCGTAATTGATTCATCACGGAGCACTTTGCAAAGCTGCCAGCACACAATACGGCTGCATCAGCCTCTAATGAACGCACTCGGCGGCTGAGGACCGCGTTAGATACACCCGGTATACCTGGTCGCGTAAGTAGGTACATATACACGCGCAGCCCTCCCTTCCTCGGCGATCCAGGTTTTCGCGTCTCAAGGTAGCCTGGTGTCGACTTCCAAGGACCCTCGTCTGTCGTGACGCGTTAGTTCTTGCCTCCGCTCGCGAGGATACGTGCTACGAGCGTCTACCTGCGGCGTTCCACTCTGCCTCGTTCGCCAGGTTGAAAGACGAAGCGGCCGCCGCCGCTTCTTGCGGAAACTGCTCCCGCTGTTGTTGTAATTAGCGCAAGTTCCCGATAAATAATTGAAATTCAATACGGCGGCGGCGGCGGCGGCGGCGGCGGCGGCGGCAGAAGCGTTCCCCGTGCAGACGTCGGTCGTATCGCAATTTCCACGCTCGGCCAGACCAGCCAGCCAGACCAGTCAGCCAGACGGGCTTCTCTCCCCGTCGATCGTGCGTTAGACGCGTCGCAAGTTGCCGTTCATAATTAATATACCGGCAACAACGAACAATAGCCCTCGGGGGCCGTCCCCTTTTAAGGAAAGTTTTCGTGGCGGCATCGAATTTCACGTAGCCCAGCGACGCTTGCGTACACGAAGCTCATTAACGCGACTAATAATAACGCGATGGATGCTATCGCCAGAAAATTTAGTATTTCCACGACGGGGGTTATCGATCGACCCGTTGCACGCGCGATGCTTCCTCCCGTGAAAGTTTGCTCGTTGTTGTGGGTGAAGGGGAAGTATCGGCGCAGACGGCGGTCGAATTTTCCGGACGGATTAAATTCGAGTTTTAATTAGACGCCGCTGATAATCGAGGAATTAACGGTGTCCGGTTTCGATACAGTAAACTAGGAACTATGTTAAGTAGAACTACCCAGATGGTAAACTTGAAAAGGATTTTCTATTATTTTTAATAACGTAGTTTCGTTATTCAAAGTTAAATTGCTTCAACGAAAATGGTCAGTCATTAACGTCTGCCGCTGCATTTTGCTCCTACTTGTTTGCCTATATATTGCGAAAGCACACGTTCAGGTCGCAACACCCCCGTCAACCGTCAGACTTCTCGTTCATAGAATGAAAGGCGGTTTCAACTTTCTGCTAAATGGTTCTGACACCGTCGCGTTAAAATTTAATCCCGCCACGCGTCAGGGGACACACTGACGCCGCCCGTAAGTTTGCAGGTAGCCCGAAGTCACGTTATCCTGCATGATAATGTTCAGGTAAACACGCGTCCGCTGCGTCGACTAGGAGCCTGAAGTGTTTCCGATGAGGGAAACCGAAGCGACGCGTAACATAGCCGTCAGACGGGTCGGTCCAGAAACTTTCGAGACAGTATCGCTGTGGAACTTTCGTGAATGATTCACGATCGCGGGCCAGTCCATTCTAAAGGGGAGGAAGGAAAGCGCTAATTGAAACTCATCGTTTCAAAGCCGCCAGGATCCTCCGCTAATTACGTTTAAGCGAATTCCCGCGTACCCCTGTGTGTCATTCGCGCTGCTGACATGGCCTCGCTTCGCTGGCTTTCATGCGAGTTTAAAGTCGCGCTTTATGCCATCACGAAATCAAAGGGACCACGGGGACACCGCCTTTCGTCGAATTTTCGCCGACGGTTGGCGCATTAAGCCCCGAGATGGACGCAGCGTGAGGGTCACACATCGTAAACGGAGTTTTGCATTGATGACGACTATCTCTGGTGGAGGGACCATTTTGGGAGAAGAAACGAGCCGATTGGAGAGGAATGTTTGATGTCAATGCACCGTGGCTTTTGTTGACTGGGTTCAGAAGGTCAATGACCCGAAAGTAGAAATAGGATTACAGTCCCGTAGGGTGAAGTTCTTGATATTCGATCAGGAAGCTCAAAGCGTCAAGTAGAAATAGTTAACATCCGGCAGTTCCAGCAGCTTCGTTTAACTTCATTCGCTTCATCTTTCCTCTTCGACCAACCCACGTGGTCGCTTATTTTCACGCACTTCGCTGAATTTACCGCGCTGACAGTTCCGCGTTCATGAGATTCAAGTGAAGGAGAGGAAATAGGAATCACCTGGGTTGTCAGGAGATCCGAGTGAAACGGTGAAAATCGTGGCTGGAAGGTGAAGGCAGAGGAAACGGTGTTTCTCGGTGAGACGTGGTAGCATCACCTGCTGTACGGATGCGTATGATTGCTAGGTGGCCGGAGGTTTACATTGTAGATAAGAATTTTGTAAAATAAACAAACAGTGGTGATACGAATAGGAAGCTATGCCTATTATAGCTAGAAAATTACTTAAATTCTCGAAAGCTACAGGTTGCAGTAACTTAAATTAACTTCAAAGAAGGTAATCTCTGTAGATTCCTAAAAATTCCAATCTCCATAAGTTACCTGTATCTAAAACTTCGCAGAGTTATTAGTTTTCTGTCTACCAGTTCAAATTAAGTTCAGCGCACCATCGATAAAGGCTAAGTTAGCAGCCGAGCCATACACCTTCAGGTGGCGAGTACCTGCTGACTCCAGTGTCGGTAACAAGAAGTAAGAAGAGAGATGGGTGCCGGTGCGCAACTTAATAGACCATCGCGACGCTGTTTAATAAGATATTTAGGAGTCGCGAAGAGCCTCTTAATCTACCCTCGTACAAGCGACACGTCCACAGGCGCAGCGATGTCCACCACAGGAGAATCCTACCTAATGGGACAAGTCCTAAAGCTGGCTTAACTCAAAATAAAAGCCGACGATTTATAAATCTTGCGACCTTGACGGAACACATACGACGCTCGTCTGACCACCTCGCCGACTGCTTCTCTATAGATAGACACTGCACAAGAGTTTAACAAGAGGGCTAATTGAAATTGACATGCATCGAACGTAATTATCAATCCGCTGAAAGCTAATTGTCAGTTATTCCGCAGCTTTCTTGTTTCCCGTTAACCTAATTAAGAGAGGACGGTACGAATAATATCGATCAGCTGTACATAGAAATACAGAATGGTACCTGTTCGACCAGCGCATTTAATGAACGACTGTTATTGCTGTAATTTTCGCTCTGTAAATCTTGGTCCAATAGGGTAGCATTCTTCGGCTGACAAACTGTCGTATTGGCGAGATTTAATTTATTTTTCGGATAACTTTCGATATTATTTTTTTCTTGAATTTAAATACCAGTTACCGAAGAACATTAATTCCCTGAAACCACAGATCATTGCCCTATCGTCCACTAAAAATAATCAGCAACCTAGCCGATCGTTCTCGGTACAGTCACGTTTCCCAAGGCCGCGGTGTTCCGGTTTACTCATTCTCATCTCGCCGAGCTCATTCTCATATCCCCGAGGCGATCGTCAAGGCGCGCACAGGAAACCCGACCACGATGAAAGATCAACTCGCTAATGCAATATCAGGCCTACGGTGGGCCGAGATAATAGCGTAACCCCATTACGACACGATACGTCAATTAACGCTGGCATGGTCCGCCATTGAAGTTCTCACCAGTCTAGCAGACGAAAAGGTGAAAAGGGGAGCAGCGAGAAGAGGGAAGCAGGTGAAGAAGAAGAGGAGGAAAAGGAGAGACGCGCATCAAATAACGGCGATTTTCCGTCGATCGAGCCTCTAGCGCGATCGAGTTAACCGAGACACGAGAATTAGCCCCTCGTGTGAGGCGGTTATCGCCGATAATCCTGTAATCGTCGTCTCGTCGAGGAAAGTAAATAACCCCCTACCATCTTAGCTGATTTTATCGAGGCCGTCGCGCCTTGGGCCGCGTCGTTAATGAGATGCAGCCGCGTGCGTTTTTGCATAAGCCCGATAACGGCCATTCGCGAGAGGTAAACCGAGTTTCGGTTTACGCGGTTTCGCGTGTTACCGTGTCTGTCTTCATTGATTACGTTCGCAAGGGGATTCGCCCGCGTCGAGAGGTAAATACAGGGTGCCTGTTTTTAGTTAACCGCCGACTGATGGAACAGACGATAATTGTACCTCTGTTGCGTCGACCGCGCGAGGCTCGGAGAACGAGCACGTTATCAGATTTGAGGAATTTTACCGTGGACATTCGAAGTATCGATGAGATCTCGCGGAATCTCGGATCCTAGCAAGTTTTTATCAATCTTTCACTATGCTTCATGAAGAAGCATTTCTGGATAGTAACCATGTAGATCACGTATCCAATCAGTAATAGAGAAGTCGTACATTTTCGATATTAAAAAAGGTAATAGTCTTAGAAAACAGCAGAGGGAATTGAAAAGTGAATGATACAGTAGCTCAACTAAATGCAAAGGTCTCAGCCAGTGGAGGTTAAAGAAGAAATCTTTTTAAGGTGTTCAGAAAGATCGCTATTCTGCGTTATGTAAATTCCGAGAGTTCCAGGTGCGGTCTGGTTGCAGCTGCAGCGCGTGGAAGTTGCGGAAAGAGCGACCGTGGCGCATTGAAAGGGGCGAAACCTCCGTGAATTATGGAAATGAAAAGGACCGTGCGCGTTATTGGCTCGCGGTGCTGATCGTAATCGGGGTAATTGTCGATCGAACGTTCGATGAGAACAGAGGGAAAAGGGGGAGAAGGGGAAAAGGAAGGTTTCCTGGTACCCAATGGTCGGCCAAATAGGCTCGATAATTTCAACGTTAAACAACCGGAACCGCGTACGCAAAGTGTATAAATCACTGCGAAACATCGTCGTTTCCCGTGGCGGCGCGGCCAAATCAACGGTCGCTTAATTCAATTACAGTTTATAAGATTATGATCTGTCGGGAGTGAGTTAATTAAGACCGTGTAATATTCCGCTAGCACGTAATTCGGTGTTGCATTCGAACGTTTTCTTGCGTTTCCAGCGCGATCAGCACGTAAATTAACGGTTTCGAGGAATGTCACGATAGTGTCAGCGGGTCCGAACGTTATACCGAATTGTGTGACAGCGGTGCGCGAACGTTCAATTAATTACCGTGGATATTGCGATCGCGTGACAAGGCAAGTTCTTGCTCTTTCGAGCACGTTGTAAAGCGTCCCGTTACATTTCGAGCATGGGCTTCGCATAAAGGCCTCGCCGGGTTTACGATCATTTCGCTTTATGATTCATTTACGCTCGACAATTTCCTTTCCCCTCTGATGAAACAACGAAACCCCATCGCCCGCTGGAAAGTAGATCCAGCGGCAGTAGATTAGATCGCGCGTGGTCAGACACGATATTAGCAAAGTCTGCGTGCCGCTTTGATGACTTTTTCTATGTTACACGAGTTTAATTAATACCACAAGGTCACGTTCTAATATATTACTTCTATGATGCTCTTATTCCTCAAATAAAAATATTGATTAGCTTTGTATGTTAGTAGTAGGGAAACAGTTGTAAATCACGGTAAGTTAACCCAAGCGGTCAGACTGAAATCCTAGTGGCCATATCGGCGCAGAAAAACGAATGACTGTCGAAACGATAATTCTCGGCGTTCTGTAGAGGCAATAGCGTCGTAAGTAAGATATCGCCATAAAAAAGGCTTGGCTGACCTTGTTGCGTAGCACCACCAAACTCGAGTAGCATCGTTGCCCGCAATCGGCGTAGATCATCCAGGGGACGCGCGCCGCTCGCTCTCCAACAAAGCAAATCCTGTAAGCCAAACGAATCAAGATGGAGGCATAGCCTCAATCGGCTCGTTAAGACTTCCCATGGACGCGGTAGTGCTCGCGCTCGCGAGACGCGGCCCATGGACATGTTTAAGACCGGTAGTGGGTTGTTTATGCGTGAGCTCTCGCTTATGGGGAGCGAAACGTAATCCATGATGGGACGAGCGTGTCGGCCCTCGGATACCTCTCGTTCTCCTTCCCGCCCCTGCCCCCGTGGCCAGCGCAGCGGCTTCTCCTACTACGTTTTCTTCTGCTGTGCCTCCTCTCATCTGGTCGTGCTTCCTTCGCCGAGTCGCGAGTCGCGCTACGTGTCCGGGATATCAAGCGCCGATTCCCCGTACCCAGCTCCTACTATATCTTCGCGTGAATACAAACTCGCGGAGCGGAAAGGGCTCACCGAGCACGAGCGACGACGCCTAGAAAGAGCAGAGTCCTCCTCTACGCCGCCGTGCACACGGTGTACCTTTCCGTCCTCTGACGGACGAGCCGCGGTAGCTGACAAGTTGCCCCATTACGCCTATGCCGCATACGCGCCACCCAAGCGCGGGTAGCTCGCGTTCGCAGCGGGATCCCCGTGTTCGCAGTCTCTTAAAACTCCTTCGTCCGCTTCTTGGCCTCGTTCCTTCGCCGACCTGCTCTCCTCTTCTTCTTTCTTGCACCTCGAGTCGCGTCGCCGCGACCTCTGCCTCTGTCCTCCTTCTACCACCGGTGGACACCATTCCCTGCTTCCTGCACCGTCGCGAACTTTCCTCGAATCGCGCTGACTCTCGACGAGGCCCGAGCTGTCGCCTCCTTTGACGGTGTTGCTCGCTTCGGAATAAGCTAGGTAGCATCGAGGTATTTATGGACACACCACGGTGTTGTCAGCGTGGTTATGAGGATGTGTAGTGATTACAGGACACTTCAATAGAGGGCGCCTGAGTGTCTTTTTGGAGCTGTTCCTAGCGACCATTTTTGGATTTTGGATTTCTGTAGGTTTCTAATAATATCTCTCTAGTGTGAAATGAGTTTACTGAACGAAGTCCAACACGGAATGTGTTGAAGCCCAGCCCAGCATTCGATATTCTTCCACCCAGACTTTACTTTACGCGTTAAAGTTCCCTGCTTATTGCGACAACTTCCACATTGGCAAGCTTCCATATTCATAAGACTTCGGAAACGACTTCGAGAATAATCATAACTCCGTGCCTCCCGCCGGGTTATCTTGAAACAAGAATTCTTATTAAAAGTTGCAAGAAGTACATCAGCGATTTTATTACATTTACATGATTCGCGAGCTACAAGTAATCCCAACGAGGAACATCATTTTTCAAGTAAATTGCATTACTCTCGACGTCTCCGTCGAGATGGTCGTCTTTTTTCCAAACTTGTCCATAGTCCCGGAAACGCTGAAGGAAGCAGGACACTCCGTGGACGTAAAAGTCGACCGAGTTATCTCGAAAATACGACCTCGAGTGGGATGTGCAAAAGTCGTCTGCGATGTGCCGCTTCCCTTTTCTACAGCATTTTGACGAAGCTGGCGCGCCGTCGACGTTTCTTGCGCCACGCAATTACGCGAGATGCGAATATAATATGTTCATGGGTCGGAAGTTTCGGGAAACGTTACCCTCGACGCGAGGAAATCCCCTTGACGTCTCGTGACAATGTAAAAACTTCTCTCCAGATACTGAAGACCTTCGCTTCCTGTAGAATCGTAAACGGAAGCGGGCAAAGTGCACGCGAATGAGCTTTGACCTAGTCGCTAGACTCGAACTTCTCCTGCACAATGCTTCCTTGGGTGAAAGTTTGGAGAGCACGGAAACGAATTATCGCGAGAAGGACGGTGTACTTAATGGACTCGCGGTCTGGATCTCGCAGAGCGCTCTTTTTAACCATCTATAGTGTTGAACCAGGTCATCTAAACCCAAAATACCCACAAAAATCAATTGGGATATCAAATAAGAACGACGTCCCATGTTGAATAAGATTTGCATTTCAGAAACTATACAAGGGTTACAGAGACTTCAGGCTGAAACGGACAGAGACTCAGAAGCGCCACAATAACTTAAGATCGCCAAGTTGAATGGGCCTGGAAATGCAATTCCAATAAATTCATCCTGGTGAAACAACGACGGGAGCAGGCTCAATAACATCTTTAAATGGCATCCAAGCTGCTGGGCGCATTGAAATCGCACGAATAATCAGAGGCTAATTAAGAGAGAAGAAGCCGCGCTCGTGATCTTCCTCCAGGAGGATCTTTTGCCGTGGCTTTCACTTTTGCAGCATCTCGCAGCTTTCTTCGCGGCAGAGATATCGAGAAAGAGGAAACGTAGCCACGAAGAGGGCCAAGCGAGGGCAGTGTCTTGGTCTCGAGCTCGTCGAGTTGATTGTAAGGGGAGAGGGAGGAAGAAAGCGAGTGCGCTTCATCGTTAATTGTAATTTGACGTTTAACTCGGGCCTCGCGGATGCTACCCACCCCCTAATTTTAATCCTTTCGTCGCCGAGACGATTTCGCCCCGAAACAGCCGAAAGCCTCGTGAAATTAATGAACTTAAGCTCGATTTACACGGGGTGGGAACCGCGGAGGATCAAACGGCAGCGACGACGACGATGACGACGTCGACTACGATGAGGGGGATAGGCCGTGAGAACGCTTAACTTTTAACGATTCCCCGCGAAAAAAGAGGGAGGAAGGGGAGGACAGGGGCGGCGAGGAAGGGGGGTCGAGAGTACAAACTAACCCTCTGGTTTGGTTCAATTAAGCACAAATACACGTAACGATAGCGTACCGTTCCTCAGCGCGGCTAAATACTGCGAAGCTTTTCGACAAGCGGCCAGGCAAGTAGGTGTTGTTCCGCCCACGATAAACTTTTTTAATTAACGAACGAATTATTCAGATCGTCCGGCGCGTTAACCTCCCACGTAACGGAAAATCCGAAACGTCCATTCAATTCGGTCGCTTTATTAATAATTTCCAGACCACTTGTCTGTCCCCGTCGGGCCAGGGTGTGCTCATTCTCTTTCGTCAGCCGAAAGAGGAATTGCGACGACGAACGCTCGATTGGATTCTGCGATAATGCGAACCCAAAAGCATCTGTACCAGTGATCGTGATGCATGTTGGTAAAAAGCAAATACAGGAAGTCAAATAGATTCTTACACATTCATAATACTAGGAAAATGTTCTCTCTTCAAAGCAGGCTTTGTTTTACACGTAGACTTAGTGGAAAGGCCTCGGTTTATCGCAAACTATTCGGTAAAAGGCGATAGGATTACGAAGCAGCGAGAATACACAACAATTTTTCAGCGATCAACGCGTCAGAGAATAATATCCGCGGATTGCGTATTTCACGTTTAACCAACGAAAAATCCGGTAATAGCGCAAGCAACAGGATATCCGCGTATATCCGCCTGCTAAAGCGTAACATACGGCCCAGTAACTCTTCAGCTTTTACTTCGAACAAAATCCCAGGAACATAAACATCGAATTCCTCCGGCGCGGCGCGAGCCGCAAAACCAGACAATTTCTAACGCGCTTTATATCTCAGGATTCGCGGATCCGTGGATCGTCCGCGGCTCTTACCCGACGAGGTTCGATTTACAAATCCATCGAAGACCGGTAGCCAACCTCCGCGTAAGAACAGAAGCGAGGGAATAACGCGGAGGAAGGAAGAGAAAGAAGAGAGAGGGAGGAGGAATAAGAAATTTCGGGTTAGCTGGCGATAACGCCGCGGCATTCCGGCTCCTATTTCACATCATTTTCATAAATTAAGCCTCGTATCAGGGGGCCCAGGCGCGAGACGGCGCGGCCGTAACTTCGGGCATTACAATAATAAAGAGCCGGGCTAGGCCCGTCGTGGAGGAAAGGTGGAGAAGGGCAACTTGGGGCATTTCCATAATCCGACCCCCTCGGCCAATGAAAACCTCCATTTTACGCGAGCGGCGCGGGAACCCCGCGTGCATTACCCCTTCGCCGCGGAACCGCGGCGTCCGTCTGTTATTTCGGCTTAACCAGCCCGCCCCAACGTAGAATTTCTGAATCATGAAAATGCAGTCGAGTTGGAAGAAGTTTCCAGTCTTCGAGGCGAAATTGTGTCAGGTGCTTCATTCTTCTGAAAGCTTTAGGCTGAGCACCAAAAATTCAAAAGTGTTCTGAATAAATTGGAGCTTCAATGATATCCAATTTCAATATTCTATAATGGTACACTCACTTCAAATTCATCTTCGAATTCTTGAGCGCTACTGAAAGAAGGTAGGACCGTTCACAAATATTTCGTACCCTAATCTCTGAATTTATGGACCAAGGAGTATTACATAGTTGCCGAGAGCACAGGGCTTTTTATATCGAAGACAATCTCTGGCCAGGACGCCGAAATTCATGGAGCCTCGGTCACGATGGTTCCTCGGGTGGAGGTGCTTCTCTGTGTTCGATTATTTAGTTTTAAAGGAACCACGATCATGTTGGGCATGCTTAATCCGCCTGTTTACGCGCGATACATTACAAAGTAGCACGCCCATAAGGCTTTATATCGTAAAGGCCTCGGTGGAGGGCAACCCTGAGAAAAGGTGTGAGTCGCTTAGGCGTGTTCGATTCTGTAATCTCTTCCATTAAATAAACTTATTACCGTTGCCGCGCAATTACTACGCGCTCGTAATTAAGTCCATTATATATTCTAGTCGAATGCGCTTGAAATACGTATTAATACGCTCGGTACGCGCAGCTGTTATAATGCTAAAATACACCAGCTTTTACGCGGTAATATTCAGTTATCGTTTTATAACTTTCCGCTGATGGGCGGAGAGTATTTCTTGCCCGTCTGATATACCAGCCGGTGATGGTAATTCGTGAATGAGCCTTTCGAAATTTTCACGTGAGCCTTCGGTCACACGGGATACGCTTTAATTAGTTTAACGAGCTCTTGCGGTTTCAGTTAGAGCCAATGACTCAGTACTAATTTGCAGTTCTTTTTCCGAATGAGGAAGTACATATATTATAGGTTATCGCGATACCCTAAAAATTTTATTTGTACATTTAGTATTTTTCCATTTTGAGTTGAACCTAAATTACCTCGTGAAACAAGAGGTAATCTCCACCTATGATGTCCCTCCATCGTTGACAGCGATATGCAACCCTCACAAGCATGGACCATTCTACACGTTTAAGCTCGTCTGTCTGTCCTCTGACGGTGGCAGCGCGGCTCGATCGACCTCGAGTCGCGGCATCCGAGAAAACGACCGAAGGCAAAAGAGACTGCCGGTTTCTACGTGACGGCATCTAACTCGGCATTCGGTACACACGGTTTAGAGGCTTCTCCGTTCGCGGCTATATATGTACTGGCAGCCGGGGGATTTTGTGTAAGCGTTTCTGAAGTGACTTACGACGCCCCAACTTGGCAATGCGGCCGATCGCCGACCGATCGATGCGTCGCGCTGTCGGCCTGAAGGCTGCCTCTGGCGGAAATTTCGCGTCCGAAGACTTAACGAGCCTCCCGACAAACGCGATGTTTATTTCGGAGCATGTGGATCGATATCCTTAAATTGAAAGGATCTTTAGGGAACAGATGCTGAGGGATCTTGGATTATATTTAGAAAAACTTCTTTGGGAACGTGAATTTCAGAAGTGTGCGATAGAATAATAATAAGGTGAGGCATTAGTGCGTGGTCTGGCTATAAAGTCTTTTACTACTGTGGACCTTTCAACGCTGTGTATATTGGATCTTCACGAAAGCTGTCTATTGTGATTTGTCGGTCACGCTACGACACCTAATCGACATTCTAGTTGCTCGACGGTCGGTATCGTTCGAATTAAGCGTTTCATTGACACGGTCGCTCAGGGAAGGTAGCTGGTCTCGCGTGCCGAACCGGAGGACACGCTCGATCAAAACTTATCAGATGTTCTTGAGTAGCGGACGACGTGTGACACGTTGGAACGAGTCAACGGCGGCGAAGATGAAAGGGAACCGGAAGGGGACGATTCGATCGTGCGCGTTCTGACGTTTCGGAGTCGACGCACGTCCCGCGATCGATCGATCGTGCTTTCACTTTTGTCCGTCGTCGTGTCCTGATGTCGTCGACTCTGCCCGTAGGAACCGGCTGCCTCAGATATCGAATGCTAGCTTCTTATTTTTATTCGCGGAAAAAGAGCCTTTGTTAACTCGCTACTCGACCCTTCGCCATCGCCATTACGCTTTTTAAATCGTCTCGTTGCCTGTGTACATACCTACTTATTCTACTTATTTTACTTATTCTATTACCGCTAGATTATCTTCGTATTTGGTACTCCCTTCGAAATATTGGAACTTAAATATTTCAATAAGATACGAAAAAAAGAACTTAAATGTCAAACAAATTTTTTATCCCCATATAAACGGAGATTGAATGCCTCTCTTTTCTATCCGTGTTCCATTCTCCATTGCTCCCATCCAAGAGACAAGTTCCACAACGAGCAAATCCTCCGTCGACCTCGAACAAAAGTGGGCATTGTACATACAAGACAAGCCTCTAGAAAAGTGTCATCGACGTCCGTACAACTGGTACATACAACGAAGCATCGCGACCTACCTCATGCTATTTCTTCATTTTCATCGAAGATCGAGTGGCATTGTTTCTCCATTAGGCATCTCGTTTGACGCGACCCATTCTTCGCGAGCCTTCCCTAGAATCCTCGCGTTGAAACTGGTCGAACAAGCTAATTGTAGCTTCATCAGGTTTCGTGACGAGCTCTCGACAGAGGTCACACCGATGCAAGGAAACCTGCTCGTGGTGTCTGATCGTTCGAGAATAAATCACGATTAGTTCCTTCGTTAGGAAGGATTCGTGATCAAAGGGCATCGCGCCGACAATGGCTGTCGCGGGAGCGAATCTCACGGAGTTAGCGGCGTTAAAACGTTAAAATAATAGCTAAGAGAACAATTACAGCGTCAGTAGGTTCCCTCGTACCTTTAACGCGGTTCACATTACCTCGAATTTCTTATAAAGTTCTTCTGAAATGAAACTAGCTCAAAATTACCACGCTTATAATATTTGATAAATCTCCTGAAGAGACTAGGAAATAACATGTCAATAATATTTCGTCAATGGTCTCGAATTTCTCGAAATTACAGGGCCCATCGGTAGAAAAAGGCGGCCAAGTTAATTGCCGACACGACGCGTCTTTCCAGCCACAAAGCTCTCAGAAAGAGCTCTGAAGTCATTCGAACGTGCTTCCTCGGCATGAATCAGGATTAGCCTGTTCGTTAGACAGGACGATGATTTAAGGATGCCCACGCTTGGCCACGGCAACGGGACGAGAATAAAACGCGTCTCGTGTGCGTCCATATAGGCGTGTACGCACGCGGGCACACGGATTCCTAACCGCTTCGAATCCCCGGCGAAATAAAAGGGCGCGGAGAAAGAAATGGTAATGGGCGAACAGCGAGAACGGCGCCTTCTTATCAAAACACGAGGAGCGTTTAAGGTTATTTATTGGTTATTAAGTTGATCGCGAGCAGGAGGGTCAGGATCCTCCTCCCGGGACTTTTTTGTACGGAACGAGGACCGTTCTTTCGTTATTTCGCCTTTATCACGGGTGATCTACGACGCTCCGCGACCGGGCTAAACTGTTTGCCACGCAACTGGATAGAATTTGTGAAGTATGTTCGGATTAACGGAACTTGATCGTGGCCTTTGATCGAAGAAAACCCAGTCAAAGGTTTCGTAGATTCCGAATTGTATAGATTGGACACTGTAGGCGGCTAGTAGACGTTAATGATGATAACATACAGCGATTCATAAATCTACGAGTTAATTGCCTTCAGAGGTGGACAGAATTCATTTGAATGTAGAATATGTTGGGTTCTGCTGAACAATTCTTACGTTTGACGTATAGTGAATCTAAGTAAATACTTTGGAGAAAATCTATTGCCTCTCTTTGGTCGTATTATACATATTCATAGTTTTAGAAGCTGCATCTTATTTTTATCATTATTTTCCGGAGGCCTGAGATGAGTCACAGTGATTTTGAAAAATTTATAGGTAGTTTTCGAAGAGCGTGATGCAATTTCACGGCGAAGATTACGCAGAGGATATGTAAGACGGTGGAAAGCTTAGTTTATGGGAGTGAAAGGTGTCGGTAGGTGTAATCGCTGAGAATTACCGTGAAAATTACACGTCAGTTGTGCAAGAAAATCTGATAGATCAGCCTGGTAAACCACCTGTCAATGCCTAGGGGTCGAGTTTCCTCGTGCAGTCTTATGGACGTGGAAAAATGCGCGCGTGCCGAGGTACGACACGCGTCAGCTGCAGCTTTCCGCGAGAGCATGCGTCGTTGACCAGAAATGGTTAGCTTTGGAAGATTGCGACAGGACTTTCCTTAGAAATCACTTCTTTGTGATGGGAGCCGGTGTTTTTATTAGCCCGTTCGATCTGGAATTATATCTTGGTAGAGTTTGTAGATCTGCCTGTGGGCAGTAAAAAACAATATAGTTTTTAAAAATTTGAAGATTTGAAAATTTAAAAATTCAAAAATTTGAAAATTTAAAAATTTGAAAATTCAAAAATTTGAAAATTTAAAAATTTGAAAATTCAAAAATTCAAAAATTCAAAAATTCAAAAATTCAAAAAGTTGAAAATTTGAATATTTGAATATTTACGAATAGAAAAAGTGGCTTTCTAACTATCACAGGGGTGTCATTGACTTCGAAGAGAATTACCCTCATTTTCCAGGAGAGAAAATGAATTCCATTCTCAAAGGGTTAATTAATATTCCATTAATCTCGTTGATGAACTGCCGCCGTCAGAATTTCATGTCACAAGCTGAAGCAGCGAGGCTTTTTACATCTCCAAATCTTTTAAAATTGATTCTTTAATTATTAATTTGGCGCGTCTGTGCCCCGCTTCAGTTGTATGCATTATATACTCCAACAAAATGAAATTTAGAAACAATGCAACTCTCAAAGGTTTTGAAGTAGTTATATTAACTGCATCGTATAATCAGCAGCTATCGTTAAAAAATCGTATACCTGGTCATTCGTTCCTTTTGAAAGGGAAAATCGAATGAGAAGTTGAACATTGTACTCATTACGATTGCATCGCAATAGTTGGCTGCTATACAATTGTAAGTCCATTTCGTGGGAAGTTTACTATTTACTGCAAACCGCAGAGCATTTGCCAAGAATTGCGAACCATTATGCTATCGATGTTGCAGCGAAAATGTAATTTCTCTGATATTATATCCACTCGCAGTGATCTGGGGTTTCTGTTTATTTCTTACTACCTTTTGTTCGTCAGTCTTGTAGGTAAATGGCGTGGAAAAGTACGAAGACAGGCTTGAATAAGTTTCTTTCTACAGAACGTCTTGTAGAATTTGCATTCAATAAAATTTCTGAAACAAAAGGATTCAGAGATTATTAAAGAGGGCGTACAGTTTCTTCGCGAGATACTCATGCAGGTATTTAACGAAACAGTTTGAATAATAAATTATCGGAGCTAAAAGGCTGCATGCTCGCCATTTTTTCCAGAAGCTGAGGAGGAACCGTTTGCAATGAGAGAGTCTCTGAAATAAGACGCGCGAAAAGTAGGACGACGAAGATGGAGAACAATCACGATGAAAGACGGCGCTATATGAAAATTTAATTAAATTACAGACAGTACTATTAACTGGTGTGAGTCGTCGCCGTCGTTGAAACCATAAATAAACGTCGTTCCACGACCGTCGGCGTTCAACTCGCTTCACGCTCGGAATCCTTCATTTCTCACGACCATTCAATCCAACGGAACACTTGACAATGCAAAGCAAAGGGATAAAAGAAGCTTATTCCTAATTTCTTCCTGTACGCACATCAAATTCGGTGGAACGGAGAACACTGGCAAAAGAAAAGCATAGAAGCAGGACAGAGTCCCGCTTCCGCAAGAGCCAAGTCAAACACGACAGCGAACACAAAACCACCGGATGCGGCAAATTAAGGGAGTGGGAGGACGCGGTGAACCGAACAGGAAATAAAGAAAATCAGGGAAATAATAACTGCGACAATGACGATTTATTAGTTTAACAAGCGGCGAACCAAAAATCCAGCCACTCTTGCCCGAGAATACGACGACAAACGTGTGGACAAATGTTTGGCCGACCCAAACAGCCGCGTTAAATTTTCGACCAGCCTGTTATACCTCGAAAAAGAGTGGTGGGTTGCTCGGGGGTGGATGGTGGAAAAAATCACCGAAGGCACACTCTCGATGGAGCGACAGAGCTGGCCAGACAGGAAGAGGAACGAAGAGGAAAGGGATAGGGCGGAAGAGGGTTAGACGGTAAATAAAACATATTGATGTTTGCAATTAAATCGGGCCAGACAATGAACAAATACCGATTCACTCGATCGCGACCGTCGTGGTTCGATTTAATAAATATCCACCTATTAATTTTCTCTCACGATTCTCCTCCTTCCCTCTCACCTCCACATTCCCCACCGTCACCAGGCCACTGGAACCGCCAAACTATTTTATTCGGTGGCAGCCTGTCGGTATTTGCCCGCGCATTTATTTTGCGCTTGTTATTGGGACGCAGCCACGCTTTACGCAAACCCCTGCTCTATAACGCGCCGCTTCCGGCGCTCGTTTGCATTTCATTAACGTCACCTCCGTCCGATTCTCTTTGCCCGTCACGATGTCGCCGATTTTGCCTTGCGACCAGCCGGCGAATTGCCCCCTCGCTCCAGGATAAATTGTTTTCCTCGTCAGCAACGTGGTCGGGTGCTCTAAACTAAGCAGCTTCTTTTCAGCCGTGGAATGCACGGAGTGTCCGTCGAGCAATTTCAGATTGATTTATGAGTAAATAAATTAACTAGGGTGCATTCTCTTTAAGCTTATCGTATGTACTTATATTTCTTTATAGAAGATGGAAGCATCCCCAATAAACAATAACTATAATTTGCCCTTTTCAAAAACGCATAGCCTCTCTCGGTTAAACTTATCAATACGATCTCTCCTATTGTTAGCAATCACATTCATTACGATTACAAATAATCGCGAACTCGGGTCATCAATTGTCTACATTAAATGCCAACGACAGAGTCGATATGACACCCGTTCTCTATGGCATAGGCTTGAGGCACGGAGTCGCGGGTCTGGATCGTCGTTCGCGCGACTTGCTGCGTTTCTGACGTCTCGAATAAGGCAATAAAGGGCGAGCAAAAGAGTTTTTGCCGCGTAAAACTAGTCGGTGCATCGCGTGACCGGTGGACCGTCAGCTGCCGCAAAAGGGGAAGCGAGTATTTCCCGGCACGGTATGTGCCGCTCGACCTGGCTGGGACATAGCACAAGGCATGAGCCATAAGCCACAACAGGCATAAGGCTGTGAAAAAAAGCAGCCGCCGGTGGAGAGAGTCTAGAATAGCCCAGTGAGCCGGAGTCGATCCCAGCCGAGGGAAGCCCCTCTGCACCAACGGGTGCAACCGATACTTGCTCGCAACGTCGACTTGCTCCCCTGGTTACTCGCCACGACGCTCTCTAACGATACTTTTTCCACGGTTCCACGGGGGTTTCACCTACGCCAGCATCACAGTCGACGGGCTTGGGAATCGAACTCTAGAACGCCACCCCAGCCTGCTGGACACGTGCGTAAAGCAGATACGCGTAATAGCGTTACCTGTCTGTGACAACCCTTCGTCCCATCGGCCTGTTTTCCGTGACGCTTCCTGACCCACGTTATCGACGTTGCGGCAAGCGTAGACTCCTGTCGAGGACTGCAAAGGTCACATTGGAGTTTCGTTCTGTGTTCTATTCTTTATGATGCATCCGAAACTGTTTAATGTGAGGTTGGATGAATGGCTGGATGAGTAATAATAAATAGTTCTGTTAGATTTTCCCAGTGTGCAATCCCTCGACGATACTAGGTATGATAGTCCTCGAACTATGCAATGTCTTACTCTCTTGCGGCATATTTTATTCCCTTGCGAATGGAAGTTTTACAGCCATTTAAAGGTACCCTTGGCCTGTGTCTGTGTCTTCCTGCGGATGATTGACTTTTACATGCCTCTGTCGGCTCCACGGGTACATGGCTTTCACTTTTTTACGCGAACGTAGACATTCCAATATGTTAGCGGTTGCATGTATATCCGATGTAAGGAAACTCATTAGAAGCGGGGACTTGAATCGCCTCGAGACGACTCGACGTCACTTGAATTCGCGTTTCGCAGGGAGTACAAGGCGAAATCAGCGGGCGAGGAATCAAAAATCGCAGTAATATCGCGCGAGAACGATTACTATTGCTCCTTCCACGAATTCCTCGCGCACAGAAACTTCCGCCGCGGGGCGAGCGATTATTCTCGAGTCGTTAAGCCGTTCCTCGGTATCTTCCTCGTTTCGGGAGACCGTGAAGCGAAGCAAACCGCCAACCACGATTCGTATGCGCTGACAAAAACCTGAAGAAAGAGGAATGAGCGAGGGGAAAGAATGGTGGAGGTTACGAAGAAAACGGTAAGAGCACACGCGTGAGTTAGTAGCAGTGCACGTGGCCAGGAAGCGGCGCTCGATACGACCGACGCGAGCATAATAATTCTGGAAACATCGGATTGGCGCCCTTTGATTTGCCTCAGTAGTCCTCCGTCACTAATTCCATGGGGTTCATGATCGAGCCTCGCCATACCGCGGAATAGGCAGTAAAACGTAATTTATTCGCGCTTACTCGGAACAACCGGCAAAAAGAGAAGATACTGAGAACGAAGTGGAAGAGGAACGAACTACCAGGTGAAAAAGCGCCTTAACGCTCAACAAGACGCTTTCGAACGTGATTATTCGCATAAATCAATAAATAACTCGGCCGTGGCACGATGCTCTCGCCTCACCTGGAAGCAGCACTCAGCATACATTATCTCTTGGATCCTACATTAAGGAGCCATAGTCCCCACGAGCGACGATATATTATCTAGCCCTGCTTTTTGGTGGCTGGTCCCATCGCGTAATAATGCGCCTAATGTCCCGAAAGTTGGTGTATTTGGCCGGCACCAGACAGACGACTGTTTCCAAAGTGAAAACGGCCCCTACGAACGATAAATAAGTCGCATGTATGGCGGATCATCGAATTATGCTAATCACCGTTCGGCTGAACGATATTATTCGGTTCGACCAGGGCCGACCACGTACGTAAGCGTTCTCCTAGTCATATGCGACCCTCACGCCATAGGTTATCTCGCATAGTACTTGGCAGGTTCTGCCTTCCTAAGGGGTAAGCCGGATAATAAGTATATTTGGGTATCATCCCCTAACTTTTTGGCTAATGTTCGCGAGGGCCGACGAAGGACAGACGAAGAACTGTTTTATAAATGTAGTTAACCGAGGAAAGAATTTTCAGATGGGTGAAAAAGTCCGTTTTATGCGTGCTTGGAGAAAGCAGTTTTGCGGAAATTGAGACTAAGTGGCTTGGATTATGTGGTCTGATTGGGTTAATGGGGATAGGCGAATTCTACTGGCGTGTTTTAAAGCAGACATGTTCTGGCTTGCTAGCAAGAAACTATATGGATCAGTCGTTTACTAGTTTTGGTTGGTCAGCGGTGCGTGAGATTTCTTAATTCCTGTTGGTCTGATGAAGCTGAATGCCAGGGCAAAGTATATTTATTTCGATCTGTGGTAAATTTCCCTGCGCTGAATTACTAGATGCACTCTTCATTTCAAATGTTAGATGTTTTAAAGGTATAGATTAAGAGTCGTAAATGCATCTCAGTGAAGTTATCGGTCTTAATGAATATTGAAAAGTTCAACGATTTACGACTGCCAGAAGCATTACGCTCGGCAATAGAACACACAGGGACGTCAGAGATTTATCTTTAAACATAAGCGACCGGTTATGCCGGGTCTAAAATTAATTGCAAGTATTTATTAATATCTATGAATTATCCGTTTCGGGTTAGAGTTCATCGGTGTCTGGCTTCCACGATCCACATTCTACGCGCTTCATACTATGCCACGCCTATCTGATCAGCAATGCTTCCAGCAAGAGATATTAATTGAGTACATACCAACAATGATGAGATTTAAAACGAGTCCGCAGGCCATAGATAGAATGATTCTTTTTGAAAGCATCGCGTATAATAGCAGGTTCTTCTAAAAATACTCGAGTACGTCCAACGATGATCAAAAATTCATTATCTCCATTCATGTGCTACTATGCCATCTTCTCTTTTTAATTATTTATAGCGAACTCGATATGGCCGATCGATGGGTTGGTTGATAGATATCTAGCAATCTATGCACTTTTCTTGAAATATGTCGCTATGACATGGCTTGTATCGCATACAACTTTCACTAAGTAGGTACATACACTGTGATGTATTTATGTGCCTATTTCAGGGCAGGTCACAGTTCGTTTAAACCTACCTACTAGAAATAGAAAACAGTACCTACATTGCTAGCATTATTTTTGCGACTTTTACGTTTTCAGTCCACGCTTAAAGATTCTCGTTACTCCGAAGACACCGCAACCTATAGTCACTTAACGGGTACTTAGTAATTAACACGACGAACCTTCTGCAAAGGCGAGGAAGCAGTCACGACGCCTCGTTGGCTCTTAGCAACATCCCATACCGCGAAGACAATTTCGATACTCGATTAGGTAAGCGCCACGTTAATTCCACGAGGTTCGGCTGTTTAATAAAACCTCTACTCGCGTGATTCACTAGCCCCTGACAGCACGCTGTCTCGGACCCGTATTCCCTCTCTTCATGCCAGGCACAAATAACTTCGCTCTGAACATTCCCGTGGTGTGTCTACGTGCATGTGTATCTCTCCGTTTCTCGTCCCTTCCCTTTCTCGTCCTGCGGTGTATACTAGGCATAACGACGAGAAGAGTGAAACGGCCAAGCATACTTTCACTTTACGCGCACGAACGGACGATAACTCGAGCGTAACTGCCGGATGAACGCGTGTGTACCGGGGAAGATGCGATTCCGCTTACAAGTTTGCAGTTTAACGACTGGGGAGGCTGATCGGCCCCCATCCCCGCCGATTTTTCCCTATCGTCACAGAGGAGACATTCGACAACGATAGCCATGAAACCAACGGCGACGCGTAACTTCTTATACGAGCAGCGACGATAACTGTTGTCTCTTCCAACGGGGCTGACTTCTTACGCCTCCGTTTTCCTCCTCGCGAACGGTGTTTTTTATTTTTATGGGGAGCAGTCAGCAGTTCGAGGGTTGCTGACGCAGACAATAATCGCGAATCTTCGTTTAGGGTTGAAATCGTCAAGAGATGTTAAGGGTTCGTTGTACCCTTCACGTTCTCTAGTTTTTTAATCTATAGAGGTTTGTGAAAATACGTACAATGGTCTGTGGATCGCGTTTTCAAGCTTAAGGTCCTTTTCTAAAAATTCTCTTGCTATAAGGAGTGCGTAGGCTGAATCAAGTATATCTGACACGTCATTAATGCACGAATTTATTGTAACCCTAGCATTATGTAGCGGCGCGAGTCCACAGGAATATAAGCTTCAGTTTGAATGCACGGTCCACGTAAATTTAACGTGGGTGAGCAACAATACGCGAACGATTTAGGAGTTCTTGTACAAGCAACGACACACGAACACGGCACATATCCAATTCGAGGCGCAGAAAACGAACACGTTCTGAAATGTTATGGTCCTTAAATGAGTAGCACGGAGTGAGGATAATTTTCAACACTCATATCAAGACGGTCGCGCACCGCGCGATCGACTGGTGCTCGATCTTTGAGGTCCAGCAGAAATCATCCAGCGGTTTCTCGATGAAGAAAAGGAGCTCGCGACAAAAGGACAAAAGACTGCGGCGTAAACGTCAGGCTATATGTATACCTATTCGTTCAACTGCATCATTTGTCAATATTACTAAGGACACCTGCGCTCCACGCGGTTTTCTACGATTTTTGACCTCGTGTGCATTCATATGCAAATTCAATGCTGACACGTATCAGTTTTCCAAGTGGGCATGATTAATGCGCATCCGGCGTTTTTCGAGAAACACTGGATACGTCGAAGATGGTTCCACGAAGGAGGTGGCGACCTCTGCGGGCCACACCACCAAAGCAGCTTCCATCAGCATCACGAGAAAGAATTCTTCTTGAACTATACGACCGCTGTTCGAGGCACGAACCGATGGTAGGGAGAAGTACGAGGCACCTAGTAAATACCTGTACTAGCCAAGCAGGTCCGCTCGGACTCAAAGGCAGCCTGCTCCTCCTCTTCATCTACCGCCGCTTCTCTCATCCACCTCCGACGCTTACCGTTATAAGCATAGGTTACACGATGCAGCTGGTAACACGTATGGCAGAGGTTGTTCACTTTTGATTTCGCTTTCTCAAGAGATTGTCCTTTTCAGAAACTTTACTGTAAGATGTGGAAGCAACTTTCTATGAGATACTGATATCAAGTAGAATAAAATTGGAGCTATAAATTGTTACCCCAGAGAGCTCAGTCCTCATCGACTAGTCCAGAGCAAGTGATTAGAATTTTACATCCCCCCACTTTCCATAAAGTACTTCTCATCCTTAATATCTACGAAATGAGTAACTTCGAAGTCCCGCAAAACAATACACAAAAGATCCCAATGTGAAAGTCCCATCTCCCTCATAAACTCAGCGTTAATCAGCCCAAGGCAGAACATTTTCGCCTAAATCCCGAAGGAATATCAAAGCAGCTTCGCGTTTCTTGTCGACGGCGCGTCGGCTGCGGCCATATCTCTTGGTTACACGTCCACAGTCAATAGCCAGCGTACCCTTAGAAAGGCGTAAATTCCAAGAGGGCACGAGCTCGGTCGCATTCGCCACGCGAGTTGGCGAGCAGCGACGGGGCGACGGGACGCGGCGTGACGCGCGACAGCAAAGGGACAATCGCAGGACAGGCTGGGGACAGCGTAGATGGTTGGTTGCGTAACCGTGCAAGCCCTCGCGACAATATTGCCGGAGCGGAGTGGCGGGAGGAGAGGCGCGCGGCGGTTTAAAACGCGATTATTTATGTCCGTCGTGCGTGCGCGCATACAGGCGAAGTAAGTGGCGCGCGGCTGAAAGAGAGCTTAACTAACCTACCGTACTAGAAATACGCTGGGTTCGCGGTGTCACCCGTTCCACCGTGTATAACGAGGCGACATACGGCGCGGCCGTGTTCGAGCACGACGACGGGGACGACGGGGACGACGAGCGGCAGAAATCGCGCGCCGTCTCCTCTGCTATGGGGGTTGCTGGCCCATGCGTGCGTACTCTCGCGTTGCCCTCGATCCCGACCACGCACACACCCGGCCATTGTTACACCATCGCGAGATACGTGCGTTTGTGTGCGCGCGTCAAGAGAACACATGCACTAAGAGGGTAGGGGGTGTCGGGGGAGGTGGAGACGGGGTCTTAGAAAAAGACCAGGAGTGAAGGGGGCAGATAGAATGAGGGTAAGAGGGGCGGTTAGGAGGGGCAGAGGATGAAAGAGGCTCTCGTCCAACGCCAGGGGTGTCGCTAACAAGACACGCACCCCTACCACGAGGGCGCACTAGGAGCACACGCACGCATGGAACGGAGATGTATGCGAATCCGCGTTGCGTGCGTAACTCATAACTCGTCGCAGCCCGCCTAGATGCTACGCGTACGCGACTCGTCGACAGTCATCCCCTAATGACTTATTAGCAGCCGCGCGTTGGTTAACGACGCGCGACAGAATTACACGCCGCATTGTGACGGGTTCTCTCCCTATTTATTTCAGCCTCCTGCGATTCCACGCTCTTTTCTCTCGCTATTCTTGCGTTTCTTTTCCCTTTTCTCCCGCGTCTGCTCTTGATCCTTCCCTTCCTCTCGCGAGACATCGTTCTTTTTCGTATCCCTGTCCTTTGAACCTTCTCCCCGACTTTCTCGCGTATCCCTTTTCGCCTGTTGGTGTTTCATAGCGAGTTACTTTTCTCGGCTGCTCTTCTTCTCGTTGTCTTCTCCTCTTCTTCTTCGTCTTCGTTCCTCTCTCTTACAGTTTCCATGGTACGCGCACTTCCACGCGGCACTCGACCGTTTCCACGCAGGTAAGCACGCAGACGTCGAGCAACGCACTCGCACCGAGAACGCGTGGGAGGCTTTGAAAAGAGGAGAGGCTGCAGTCATTTCTCGCATCCATTAGGGAAATTAATGATTTTTAATTTTCACTCCCGCGGGTACGCGAGAAGCCTCGCCTTTGTGTCGCGACACCGGCCCTCTTTAGACCCGCGTTTCCGGCGGCGGGGAGAGTTTCCGTGCATAACAACGGGAATTCGAACAAATAGGAAACGCGCAGATCTTGCGACTTAAGAATAAAATCATCCTGCGCTAGCAGTAAAATCCTTTTATTCTAAACTGCGCTTCAAATTCTCGGACTGACCAGATAAACATAACACATAACACTAAGTATGCAATTTAAGAAATTGGATTTATTAGTCCTAAAAAATATAGACAATATTTTCACCATAGACAAATTTCTAATCCATCCAAAGAAGTTCTAAGTTGCTCTTAAATCTCCCTACTAAAACCATGGCATTGGCTTAATTATCTTGCCCGTCACTTGACCCCGGCCCCTAATTTGCTAGGGGCCAGATAGTGAGCTTCGACATCCTCGCAACCGTGATCCACACAAAGGAATCCCAAGAAGCATTTCCGCGTGACATCGGATCGGACCGATCGATCGCTCGTGGATCATTACCGTCGACACGTCGTGATGTTCGGGACTGGTCGAGACCTGCGGTATACACGACAGTAGCAGCAGGAGGGTGCGCATCGAATCGGCGTGGCGCGATCGATATCGTTTGAAGCCGCCTAATTACAAACGCGTTCCACCTAGGAGTCGACATTCCTCGCGTGACAATTAACGATTTGTAGCCCCGAATGTTTGGATTAGATTAAACCGTTCTCATGGTGCTTCTCTTGACCTCCTCTTCTTCACTTCTTCTATTTTCTGCTACCTTCCATCTCTTCTGTGCTTTTATATTATTTTTCAATCTACTTTTATTTAATCTTTTTATATTATCCTTCCTCCAATTTCTCGCTCGAGTAATTATTTCTCAGCTTCCCTTTTCCCAGTACATACGTGTCTTTTTAACATTAAGATCTCATATCTCATCGCGTCATCTCTTTAGTTCTAGTCCACGCCATTTCCCTGCACTTCGTCATCGCAATCTGCACTCCAGGTATCGCTACTTTCCTGAATCATCAGTATCACGCTTCGTTTCTGCCTCTCTCTTCAATTAGATTCCTCCGTCTTTCTCGCACAGTCCCCTCGCGTCACTTTTTTCGATTACTCCTCTATTTCAGTCTCGTACACCTTCGTTCCAAAGACCCTCTTCTTCCCCGCCGCGCCTCGCTCCGTCCCTGTTCCTATCGACCGGCTATCTGATTTGAATAATTCGATGCGTCAACATGCTTTAGGTGTATCATACCCACGCGCGCGTATGACGGACCGGTACACACGTGGCGTCAGCCTCACAGGAAACGACGACCCTGTTCTGCTCGAACGCTTCGGTCCTCTCCTACGGATCACGTCGCGACGCGCCAGCCCTCTCCGCTTCTCGTTAGCTGGGAGGAAAAAACTGACGTGGACGGGAAAAGCGGTAATAATCCTCGAAGGCGATCGAATGACAACCGATGGTTATTATTCCGACTTCCGCGGCATCCTTTCCTCCCACTCGCTCCGTTTCCGGTAGGTTGGAGATTCAGGCTAAGTTCTTCGGTTCATTGACACGGTGCTTAAGATTACGTCTATTGGGTAGAGCTTCTTTGATTGAGTCATTTGTCAAATCACCGATATCTCAATTTCAGAACTCGAGTGTTTCAATTTCATGAACCTCTCGTTAAGCTCGAGCATTTTTCAGATCTTATAATTAAAACCCCGATACTCGTATCGTATTTAGATACTGTGAATAAAAAACCAGGACAGAGAAGAATGAGTGGTCTCTTCAATTTTCGCGTTACTTGCTTTTATCTCAGAACCTGCTTTCGAATCACAACCCAATACTTAATTTCCATCCTAAACCTGACCCTATCTGCATAAGATCAGCATCCACGCCACAGTGCAACCTTTCAGCAACAGCCCACGATAAATTCTCAACAGCTGACGGGCGCATAACGCGCCCAAAGTAAGCGAGCGAGGAGAAGCACGCGGAGGCTCGCGCACAGGCGCCGATTACACGAGGAATGTAAATTCGCGGAGCGCGCGAGATCGCTGCGGTCCTCTTTGGACCCGCGGCGTCCGTTTTCCGTACAGCAGGCTAACCAGCGACACGTGACGTTGAAACACGGGCCGAGAACCAGGGATAGAAACGGGGACGTGGCGGAGAAACGAATTCCTCCTGGTCGTGAAGGAGCGTAACATTCGGACACAAGGGAAGAAGTAGAGGAGAGAGAACGGTTCGCGGTTCGTGGAAGCCGGCAGGTTCTTTGATAGTCATCCAGGCCCGAAAACAGTCGATGCGAGGTGGCCGCGGTGAGGGGACCAGGGCAACTTTCAATCGAACGAAATTGCGCGTAATTACGCGCGAGCACACGCTTAAACGTCTAAGATTGAAAGGAATCCAGGCGCGCTGGGCGCCCCATGCCCGCTCGTATGTACGCGTCTCGTTCGCGTAATTACGCGTGCATGCGTGCGACGACGCCGCGACATCGGCCCCGACCGACCGGTTCAAAGCGGCGTTCAATTAATATTAATTAAAATGGCGGGACAGGCCGCCACGGTGGATATAATTATTCGTATCCCTCACCCTTCTTCATCCTGAGCCGTGCTCCTCCTTTCCAAAACATCGGGAAGCTTTCAGGTGAGGTCTGCGATCAAATGGAGAAATTCACTGTTAATGTTACGAATTTGCTGAAAATCCAAGTGTTAATAATATGAAGCTCCAAATGGTAGCTCGATGGATATTCAAGAAGGAATTGGAGATAAACAGGAAAAATTTTATGAAAGGCTACCTTAACGACAGCCACAGTGAGCAATGAATTCTTGGAATATGCGAGTGTTACATGCTCAGATTCCTTTTAAGTTATTCAGAATAAATTTGAAAGGGCTCTTACACAGAATTAGCAGAAAAGAAATATATTTCTATAAACAAAAAGTAAATCCACGTTATCTTCACGATTGCGCGGAGCAATGATCTCTGCGAGGAATTTAACCTGGTGACTGTAAAATGTGTCAGCTTGCTTTCGCTTCTGTTCTGCGTGGTACGCCTCCCACGAATCCGCGAACGATTCGCGAGATGTTGATGGTCGTGGTCGCCGTTGGAATTCATAACCACGACTCATTTAGAGATAAATTACGAGGAGCGAGGTGAAAGTACAGGTGGCAAGGCGAAAAGTGCCCTGTTCGAAGCAGCGGTAATCTGGAATGTATTCGCATTCAGCTGCTCCACGGAATAGGTCTTTCACGAGAGGTAAAAGCGGATTTGACAGATACGATTGTCGCGTGTCTGGTCTGCGTGTAGTGCACGCTGCCGATGCGTTTCATTAAAAGGGCATTCAGTTCATATTAATTAACGTGGCAAGTGGCCCGACAACCAGGAAATAATAGTGTTTGCTCTTCTCGGTAGACGAGAAGGAAACACAATAAGCATTCTGAACAGATATTGTATGATCTGTTCGTTTAAGGACATTAATACCCTAGGTAATTACTAAATTCTATTCGAACTTCTTGCTATCGCTCGAAACGAAAAATTGTAGTTGGTACATAAAGACGATTAGAAAACATATATCTGAAGATAATAGTATTTAGTTAAGAGTTTTGTTATGAAATAAATTAACAATTTCTGAATGAAAAAATAGCTACTGTTCTTCTTAATTCATTGAATTACTTAATACTGAAATCCAGATGTACCATCGTTAACTTCTTAATTGATTCAGGATTCGGTTATCAGAATTCAATTTTTTGCTTCCCAAATTTTCATGAAAATAACGAAGACCGAAATCCTGGTCTGTGATGACGGCGCCACGGACAACCGGAAATCGAGGGCTCTATTCGGCGCTTACGATTCCCAGGCTCGTTATCGTGATGGATACGCTTTGTGTGGCAGGTCCGCAAGCGGGTCCACTCGTACTGTTCTAAATGCAGTGGACCACCAGGGTTGGTCGAACCACATGGCCACTGTACTTCGTCCAACAGCACGCCACGCACACCACTCCACCGTCACGCATTTACAAACATATACGCACTCACTACGCTCAGATGATCTCTAGCTTATCCTTGCCAGCTCAAGAGAGGGCGTGTACGTAATGCTTTAATTATCGACTCTTCATTTCCTTATCTCTGGGGCACAAGTGCCCCTGCTCCGTCGCGAAACAGGTTTCCACGTCCATACCAGAATTTGAGTGACGAATATAAAATCGTGAGACCTTTTTCCCAATTCTTTGAGAAAATATTTGCTATTAATGTAATTCTCCAATCAACATCGATTACTGTTGCAATTTCTCTAGCTCCGTTTTAAAAATAAGACTTGAAATAGCCACTTGACCGGGATTCCAACCATCAGTGCGTCAACCTTTCGCGAATACTTTACTATTCAAGAAATCATTGTTAGTCACGAGTGTCAACTTAAATGATCGCGCCAATATCGGCCGTCACAGAACAACGAGCTTAAATGTCTAATTCGTAACGCTTTCGAATATCTGAAGGCGCGGGTATCGTTGTTTCAATACAATCAAACCGGTGGACGAACAGCCGTGAACCCCTGCGTTTTCACGGCTATTTAAAAGTAATTCGAAACACGACCTCTCGTGGTATAAACGTACTTACAGAGCCCGATGTTTATACGCGACGTAATTATGTAAACTGGGTATGAAATGCCTCCACGAATTACGTCACATTTCATAGGTGAAGTCGTGCGAACGATAACGCGAAATAATTAACCGTAATCGGGATGCCAACGATATCATTCGACTACAATTTACATCCAGTTATTCCTGCCTGCTAGATAATTAGCCGCAAACGAGACGGGAACTGTCTATGTAAAATCGCTGCGAGACGTATCAGCCTTCGATACGATCTCGTTTCCCAGTCACGATTAATTGGACCGTGTAATTGCTTATCTATCGCGTGCATAAAGTAACTAGGAAACTGTTCATGTTTCCGTTGCGTACTCTTCCGCTGGAGAGTTTAATCCTTATTTATTTAATTAAGTACATTCTTACAGTTTTAAGGTTCGCATTCTGTCACTTCCGCTTGCGTAATTGAATAAAGGACGTCTTCATTTGAACTCGAGATATAGTAATCAAATATTGTACCTACTGTAAATACTCTAAGAATTATATGATGGAGTTTATAGGCTTGCACAGTTTGAACCCGATTTTCTCCAAACAACATGCGCCGCAGTCGCGACCTCCCCTCGGGAGCAAAGGGTCGTCGATTCGCGAGGAAATCGCGGGTGCACCGCTCCGTTTCCTAATGTCCTCGCATTACGCGATGTGCGTCCCATGCGTGAGCGGCGAGTACGTCGCCGCGTATATTTATTTTAATGAGTTCTCCTCTCATCGCACGCAACGAGCCACGCACTTTTCGCGTTTGTGCATTCCCTTCGTCACGCTCTCTTTCTCCTCCGGCTCTCTCTCTTTTTTATCATTCCCTCCATCCCCTTTTGTCGTCTCTCTAACACGTACGTCGGTGCGTACGAAGCACACGGGCGGGAGAGTAACGGAGACCAAACGTCATCGTCCTCTCCGTCGCGGTCGTCGTCATCGTCATCGTCCTCACGATGGAAATCCTACTTTTTCTCGCAACCCCTATGTCGCCGGGCGAAGGGGGCGTTATACCTGCCTGCGTACGCATATAAGTGCACGCGGGGACATATACGTAAGTACGTACGCACCGTCGAGAAGGGTGGGCGAGGCGGCGGGAGGGTGAGAAGCTGGAGAAACGAGAGGCGCAAGCAAAGGGGGACGAAGGGAAAAAAGCGGGGTAGAAGGTAGGGCACCCTACGCACAGCCACCGTGGGATCAATGCACCTTCAGGGTGCACCGCCCTGGCGAGTGCTCGCGCGCATCGTCTATGCATCTTCGCATGCAACCAGAACCCTGTTTCATCCTCATCAACCCCTTTTCCCCCGCGTCACGCCACAACTACTTCCCTCTTTCTCTGTTTTTCACCCCGACCAGCCGTCTCGTTCGCACCCCCGCGACGGGGTATCGTTTTCCTTCTCCCTCGCGTTCGCACTCGCCTCTGCCCCCGTTCCCCGCAGTCGCTATGCACCTCTTTTTCGCCCTCCCCAAAGGCAGCCCCCGTTCAGCGCGTCTCCCCTTTTACTCTCCACCCTTGATATGTGCTTCCATCCTCCACCGACGCTCGTTCCGCTCTCTTTCTCTCGCCCTCTGTTCCTCTCCTGCCCTAGACTCCCTCTCGTCCTAGCGACCCTCCTCCTCAACGTCCCTTTTCGCACTTTTACACTCGGGCAAAACCCTACCCTACCCTAAGAATAATCCCTTCCGCGCGGTATATCGCGCGATCTATACACGTATATCTAGGAGGAGGCACAGCACGTAACCCGGAGCAGCCAACCCAGGCCGACCTACCCCTCTCTTTGTCGTCCTACTGCGCCTCTTTCGCCCTCCACCCCAGCTCAGCTCATCTACTTCTCTCTGCCTTCTCTCTTACGAAGACTGGCTGGCCGAGGGTACGAGTCGGCAATACCGACGCGTCGTGAAGCACCTAACTGCGGAAGGCTGCGTGTGCATGCGTGCACGTCTGCAACCCTTCAGCGTAGCCAGGAAAAGGGTCGCTGGGTGGTCTAGATTTTTTTTTAAGTGCCTTCCCGCTGTAACTACACCCTCCTCGGTTGCCAAGGCGAGGAAGAAGCACTCTTCTTCGTGTTCTTCCTGTTCCACGCTCCCTTCGGCTCCTTGCGCTGCTCGCCTCCTACTTCTTCGCCACACTCGATCTTCTTCCTCGCGTGCACAGTCCGCGCGAGCTTAATCGAGCCACCGTGTGCCCTGGTTTCTGCTGCCGCCACTCGATGCCCCGCCGTGCAGGTTTCTGGAGCGTTTTTATCACGCCGATGCATAATACTTAACACCCCTCCTCTCCCCGCTGCTCACGGATCAATGCCTTATCGTTTCCAAGGAATTCACTTGCCGCCTGTGCCTATATTTGGATCATTTCCCGCGTGCACCAAGAAGATTGAGTATACTTCATTCCTGCCTCAAGATCTTCAGCCGAGAGTTAGCAGGGCATGTAAAAAAGGGGTTCTCATTAGAAGCAGAAGGTCGTAAATGTAGTTTAAATGCATATCTGCTCCGCGCCGCTATCCATTATTTACCGATAAGCTGAAAACCTGTTCCCCTGGAAAGTCTGGAAAACGTAGTTTCTCAGCACGCACTGATTTATCGCAGCTTACGATAAAGCTCGCGGAATTTCGCTTTTCACGTGACGTTTCGCGCGTCATGGCGGTGGTCGGCGCAGAAAAAAGGCAAACTTATCGGTGCAGGCATCGCGCAACAAATAAGGAAAGAAACACCAGCCGACCGTGGCATCAGGAAACCGCGACAGGCACGCTCGCTAGACATGCGCTTCATCCTTACACGATGTACTTCGTCTAACGACTCCCACCGACTGCTTTCAATCCGCCTCACGTTATCGAACGGTCCACCTCTGTTCGCCACCGAACGCTCGATAATTCGCCTGTTGCGAGTTACCACGGTCACCGATCGGCGAGTCCTAACTGGAAGGGAGCCGCGGTCGAAGATCGCTCGCGGGAGATCCACCGCGAGGAAAAGAGATCGCGAGGGGCTGACTGAGGGCAGGCTAGACCGAGCCACCAAGGACGAGCGAGTCCTTTCTGGCTCGTCTTCGCTCGTGTTTATCTCGGCTGGCTGACAGGTGACTGGAGAACACCCTCTACTCCGTTTCCCATTCCGTCAAGTCCGCGGGACTCATCTACCAAGACAGAGAGGGAGAGAGGGAGAGAGAGCCTACACGCCGGAATCGCGTGGCGTATTCCAATTTATTGCGAACGCTCGTCAGGGAGTTCAGCGATCGACTCGGCCGCTCGAGCCATCGAGGGACCACCTGAGGTGCATCTCTCGCGGACGTAGCTCGCTAGCCGTCGAACCCCGCGCAGACACGGAGACCCGGCAGTGCTTTATACCGCCTCGTTTTCCACGTCAGGACGGGCAACGGTCCCTCGGTGACGGACGCGAGCGTGCACGGACACCGAAGAAGGAGCCACAGGACGAAGAGGGAAACGTCACCGTGCAGACTGATCGGCGACTCAGGCCTCTCGATGCACTTGCGTCCCCACAGCGAATGGCATTGCAAAATTACGTGGCCGATGGGAACGAAAGACGACGGCCCCTTCGGTGATTTTAATAAATTGCGAGACGCTGACTTCGGAGCCGTGGCCGACGCGCCTGCCAAGGTGCAATCGCTGGCTATTTAGAAGCAGCCCTCTCCCGCGTGTCTCGTGGAAGCTGAATATCGTAGGATTATTTGCAAACATGATTGAAAGAAACGTAGACGGGGTGGTTTCGGGGAGCAGAGATGACTTATGCCTTCCTGCTCAGTGGCTGTGGGAAAGTTCGATGACTCTACAGAAATTATATTTCTGTTGCGTGATTTGTCTATTTCGAGTGGGATGATGCAACTGCGAGTTATCCAGGGTTATTTTAAGAATACAGGTGTCTGATACCTGCAGTAGCGAAATATCGGGACGTACAAATACTCGTAGATTAAATATTCTTCCCTGAAGTCTATCATTTAGCAAGTAGAGACACACGAAATGAAAGGCGAAAACTGGTCATAGAATTAGACGTCAATAACACGAAGAATCCATTGAAAATGAGCTCGCCAGTCGAATAATCGAGTATTCAAGGGTCGTGTAGCAAGTACAAGGATACGCTAGCCGTAAACGCAGCCGATCGTGCAAAATACCATGTCCGTTTCCCTCTCGGGCTAAATCACCAGCTTGATCGTTACTTTGCGACATTTTCGCAAGCACGCGAACACGGATCGCGATTATCCTAGGGTCCCGCACGGCGCGGCGGTATGTCGCATTAATTCCGCGGCGTGTTCGCGGACGCACGCACTGGCGTATACGATATCGTATATGCATACGAAATTCCGTAATGGATTACGGGTATGACGTACACCGTCGTCTGCCGATATACGAAGGCGGTGGTGAGGCTGGTACAAGAATTGGCGAAAGGGAGACAGCGGAAACGGCTAGGAGACCCAACGAGAGGGGGAGAGAAAGAGGGGGAGAAGAGGAGAATCATTTTCGATTCTCATGCAGTGTCGACGGAGGAGCGGCGTTCCCTTGTTGCCACGGAACGAAGACGACGACGACGACGAGGACGAAGAGGAACGACGGCGGGCAGAAGCGATGCAGAAGAGACGACGAGATGACGAGGAAGAGGTGGATGACGAGCGGGGGCTGGACGAGGGACGTAGGTAGAATGGTATATCAAACTGGATGGCTTCCATCCTTATTCCGTATTCGGATGCGCATTCGATTAACATACAGTTGCACCGGGACCACGTTGCGCTATCCATCCTACTCCCTTTTCGCATTCTCTCCCCCCTGGCCACAACACAGCTCCGTGTGTGCGCGCTGTACGTGCGAGTACGTTCGCCAGAAGGAAATAGACTGACCGCGGATGACTCGTTGGACGGAGAGAGAGGAAGAGAGGGGAGATGGGTCAGGAGGAAGGAAGGAAGAGGGAAAGAATGGACGATGAGGGAAAAGAAGGAACCGGGAAGAGGAAGGAACGGAGCGAGAGAGATGGAGAGTGCGTGTACCGACCAAGCACTGTATATAAAGTCGACAGGGGTATAATAATGTTTGCGCGACTATGCAATGCGCTCGCGTTTCAAATCGACTCGAGTGGGCATTGATCTTTGATCTTGAGGCGAAGGCATGCTTACTTACTGCATTCTCTTTTACTGCTGTACCACCCCCTTGTGCCTGCCATCCCTCTCCTCCGGAACTCGCCGTGGCCCTTTCGACGAGATCCCACCTTGCTTTCTGTCGTCTCGTCGTCTGCCGGTTTTGATGAGATCCCCGCGCAGTTAACGAATCGACCAATATAAAAATTCCATCGGGAATCGGGGATTTTGCAATTATCTCCAGCGGTTTTCATGCCTTGTAAATCGGTCGAACGTCTGGTCACCGTTGAGCGATAAGTACTTGGTGTCACTGAGACGCGATTGTTACACAAGGCGTGTCGTATCAAAGAATCGTTACGTAGAATTTATGAGCGATATAACGGCATTGTGGAAACTGGGATCCTTCTTTATAGTGCACAGAGTTCATTTCAACCGTGTTAAAATTAATTAAAAGCTAAGGGTATCTTGTGGACCACACACAGTCCTTGATACTTTAAAATACAGTACCAGATCTCGTATAAGGTATTTGCAATATACTAATTTTTATATTCCTTTTGGTTTCAGGTAAGTGAATTTTGATCTCCATCGAGTCTTAGCCAAATCTAAGAAACAAGTCCCAATTTCGTGCAGAAAGGTAAGAACACGCGAAACCGACAAAAATATTCGAAATCAACGCCAACAATAAGCCCTCGTATAATTATCAGTTCCAACCTCTGGTACGCGCATAAACTTCGTACGGATCCTCTGGTAGGCGAATTCAAGCGATGGAATGGTGGACGCGGGAAATTCAAAACAGAGTCGTAAAACTGAGTGGCTCGAACTGACCGCGGTGGCGCATTTACGGGCCTCGAAGCGAGTAATCCGTATCTTTATTGACTCTTACGCCGAGGGATCGTCATCTTTCGAGGGATTTGCTTCCACCGTTTCGAAGGCGAGTTGGGGCGTTTTATTGCGCGGCTGCGTCTGGCCTGTCGAAAAGGCGCTGATACTCGCTAACGCCATTCGAGTGTTAAACTTTCAATGGGTACGCGCGGAAGAGGGTATTTGCATTTCATGTTTGTGTTGAGTAGTGTTTGCTTATGGCTTTGGATAAGAGGGCTTCTGAGTAAATCATTATTAAGCAGAATTTCTTCATCGTTACATGGGAAACTTCTTATGGGATTATCGATGGGATTACTCCTAGAATAGTGGAATACAGTACAGGGTATGGTAAGAGAGGAATGCTCCAATACTTGAATCAAAATTGACGTAAGGTATTATAATGAAAACTATTTATTAGAGATATCAGGGACAAACGAAATTAATTGCAAAACACAGCTGTCTCAAAAACGCACCAACTTTCATAAATTCTGGACGTTTAATGTCGCCTGTAAGGGCCATGGAAAAATAAAACTTTGACAAGGAGGCACGAATTAACGACTGGCCATGGGCGCACGTGTCCCACGAAGAAGTGAGTCGTTCGGTTTATTCGCCATGCCAGGATACCGTGAAAGCATTAAAACTGGGATTTGTCTGTCGGCTTAACGCAGTCGGTCATAACAACGCACAGGATACATACTACGCTGGGATTAGGCAAATAAATTAGTATCAAATTATGCGGGTCGCTTCAAGAGGATTGGTCCGAAGTCACAGCCGGCCGAAAGGTTTCGCGAACGTTGCCTGACGAAGCGCGAACCAACGATCCATCGTGTTGATCGATGAGTCGATCGATCAAGAAAATCAAGCCTATGGATCCCCGTTGCTCGAGAATCTCTTTTCTCTACTGACTCTGGTTGTTGCTTAAGAGACCAGAGGTCCCACTTCGAATCCATACGATCTTCAGATCTGTAGGAGGTGCTAGATCGATTTCTACTTAAACATGATAAATAACAACTTGTAGTCGTCGTGTGTCGAAAGAGAAAGTGTCAAAAACTCACAGCTAACCCGTTACAAGAAAGCAATAAGAAGATTTGAGAGTAGATTCTGGAGCTACCCTCATCGAGTTTATTGTCAACAAATGGTCTTCATCGCTGGTAACTTTTTATAAATATTCTGGGATATTCTTCCCATTCTTCTTGTAGGTACTTTTATCGATTTCCATAAAATCTCCCCAGGCGTACTTTCGAGCATCGCAGTCAGCCATAAAATGAAACGAGGGCTAATCAATCTCCAGGATAAATGATTAATTCTGCGAAAGACAATAACGATCATAAACATGCACAACAGTAAATCCCTGGCATCCGTCGTGACCAGCAGAAAAATTTCGTTCAATCGTTAACGAGGAACCTGGAGCCGCAATAATTTCCGAATAACTAAACGGACATCCTCGCCGGTCGATCGTGATCGGCGTCTCTGGCAAAAAGCATCGAATATGCGCGCGCGAGCGCACGATTCCTCTCGAACGTAACTACATACGCCCTGGCATACACACGTGTGCATACGCGCGCGCTTGTCGGGGCGTATGCCCGCCGCGGATGGCCACTAAATTAAGGCAAAAGAAAAAGAGATCGGGAGCCGAACGGGACGAGGGACCAGAGGAGCGGGCAAGAGAAGGACGCTGAAGAGGAGCAACAGGGATGGCGACAGCAGGGGAACCAGGGTGGATCGGTGGAAGAGAAGGATACATCGAGGGAGCAATGCGCATGCATAGCTCGGGCGACACGCATCGATCAATCATTCGCTAATTATGCCCGCGATTTCTTTCTTTCGTGAGGCTGTCCGGCATCGCGAGCGGTCATCGACCTCGTCCGTGGACGCGGGATGGAGAACGGCCACGACGGAAACGTGCTCTCCTCGTTCTCCCGCGAGTCCTTCTCGGCTAAGTAGAGCCGTCCTCGAGGAGACGGGTCGTCGAGGGACGAGTGGAGGGGACGGCGGCTCAAAGAGCCACCGAGGAAGAAAGTGAAAGAGGAAATCGGAAGGAAGACCTAGACGAGGAAAAGAGACGAGTAAATGGATGGGGGAGGTGGTCAGGAAACGGGCAGCCAGCCGGATTCGAGACGTATTAAATGAAATTAAGCAATTAACCATTTAACCGAATTAGCACACCGTAGAGAGCGCGGATACGCCCGGAAGAGCCGAGTCGCTCGTCCCGTCGGAGCCACGGCGATCCTTCGACCGTTGCCTCGTTAATTAATTAAGGTCGCCTTCGGATACGAGCGTCCTCCCCTCTTTCTCTCTGGCCTGTGGACCTCCACGGCGGTTTCTTTCCGCCGTCGGCCGAGGAAAAAAGCTGCCGGACCGTCGGTATCCCGATCATCTCCTGTCCTGCCTATTTTGCGGATCGACCGCTGTTATGTTCACTCTCGCGTTTCTTCATCGCGTTTCGACTCTGGCCTGATCATCTGGGTGATATGTTCTTCATTTAATTGAGCGATCTGACCGTGCTCCGCTAACTCGTTATTAGGATTCGTGGAACAATGCGGCTACTTAAAGAGATCGGTGTTAGGAATTAAGGCGCTTCGGTTTTTAAGGGTCGTCACGGAAGCTTAACGCGTTGAAGAAGCGTGTTAATCTTGTTAGGAGTTCCTCCTCATTCTTTGGGTAGAACTGAGGGATGGTAGGTGGGGATAAGTGACGAGTGTGAGGGATACGAGATCTACTTTCGTAGAATTAAAATATTTCGAATCTGCCTACCATCGCATTTTTTTAGTAAAACTAAAATAGGTATATCATGAATCTGTTAACCATCGCGCTTTTAAGTAATTATTCGATTCTCTTTCGTTGATTAACGTGCTTCCGCCTAGTAGGAATGTTGACTATCCACCTATACTATTAAACAGTTTTTGCTAATAATCTGCAGCAAGGTGTCTAACAATCAGATGGTGTAATCACCATTGAACAAAGCCTGCATAATTCTTCCATTGAAGCAGCTGCTTAATATACAAATCGTGATCGTCAGATAACGCTTTCACCTGGAAAACACAGCACACGATCGTCATTTACGACTGGGATGCCTTCGGTTCTCGCCCACGTCGACGACGATTCGCGCTTCAATATCACGGGAGGTACGCACGAGTCCGATGTAATACATTATCTCGCGAAATGACCGCGACATGACAGTAATGACTGGTTGTAAAGTAATTAACGGTAGTAATAAACATAGCTTACCGTGGCTACTCCTCGTTCCGCGTCCGACATTCAAGAGTTCGCACGAGCGAGCGACTCGCTAAAAAAGAACTCTGACTTCGTGAGTCGTGATAGGCGCTGGTAATTCAATGAACATCGTATGCAGTGGGTCTTTAATCATTGTTTCAAAGCGAAAAGATACATTATGTTAAAAACAAAAAATTTTACGTCCCGTGTAAATCGATTTTGTGATTCATGAAGTGTAAATTAGGTACCAAGTGTCTTCAATGGTTAAAATTCGTAATATTTTTTTCATGAAATTTAGAAACGCCCACATATTTCTTGAAAATCAATCTATATTAATTGAAGTAAAATTACTCTCGTTGAAGTCACTGTTAAGCAACGGGAATCGCTGGAGAACACAAAGGTAGCGGCCACAAAGAGTGATACAAAAGAATCGCGATCTCGCAGGGAGTAAGGGCGGGCTTAAAAAGAATCCACAGGGCCATAGAATGAAAAATGATAATCCTCGTGAATAAAGACGCGAACGTCCCCGGACGATGTAGCTCGGAAATCGTCACTCGACGAGTTATCATTACTCACCAGCGGGATCTTAATTTATTCTGAGGGGAACCAGCGCCGAATCACCTCATCGACGTCCATCAATATCACTGGAGGCTTTCATTTATACAGACTTTACACGGATCCACGGGCAGCGATCGATAAATTCATTCGAGCGAGGGCCGCGCGTGTCCGATCCCCCGCGTCTCTCAAATCTCGCTACCGATCCTAGTAATTTCACTTGTACCACGAGTCTCACGCGCTTAATCGATCCGATCGATCTATGCTTGGTATTAATATCGACATGCTGGTTATCTGACCCGGCGCCAGCTATGAATTACTTGTTCACTACGGGAAATAGCGCTCGCGGATTATTCACAAGCTACATGCGCAGTGAATATGATGGATGGGTAATTCATTGTAGTTAACACTCATAGTAAACTCAGAAAATCACTTTCAATTTTACTGAGAATAGAGAAGTTAAGCTGATTTGGAGGTGATCGAAACTTGAATTAATAACCATACCCTTAATATTGAATTATGCATTAATTAAGTGTTTGTCTGACTAGTGACTGTACTCAATCTACTTCTTTTCTGAAATCCTTGTAATAGGCCATGAACCTCAATCTACAAAGCCTAATGTATTTATTTATCACGATTTACGATTCATTCACGAATTTATCAGTGAAAGGTACACATCATATAGAGCAGGTATCTATGAACTATCAAAGTACAATCACAGCAGCCGCAACCACGAAAACCTTGTCCCCCGTTGGTGTCGTCAGACTATTTGCCTAATCCGGTTTGACAGGGAAGTGACATGGTGTTGTGACGGGGCTAGACGTCGTTCCTCTCGTCTCGGTTCGCTCGATCGTGAATTCTATCCGACTCCCTCGGTCCTTTTCTCTTTCTCGCGACACTCGAACGTCTGCTCGCCTCTCTGTCGCGCCGTTCCCCCGCGCCACCGTCTTGTAAGTCGATCTATTTTCTTATAATAGGACTGCCGTCGAGCTTCTCCAACCCAGGGATAGGATGCTCGAGAGCGTTCACGTATACCGCGGTCGGGTATCCAGGGCTCTCGAAGCCTCGACTGACTACCTGTTCCTGCTACCGGAGAATTGAGGGACTAACACGAACAGCATATCCCCGGATCTTCCGCCTAATTCCTTAGCCTTTACCAAGTCGTTAGATTAGAATGGGTTGCTTAGAGTTCCTCGCATTGTGCACGCTTAGTCGAGTGTGCTTAATTCTAGATTTCATGGGCTGGATGCCGAACGATCCTCTGCTCTTGTATATCCACCCTGTTGTACGCACCTTCACTTTTCGATGGTCGTTTATTTTGAGGGAACTCGTCGTAATTCGGATTAGACTCACGCTATCCTTCTGCTCAGTGATAGAGACTTTTTAGAACGTTCTTGAATGAAGAATTCATGTCAGGTTCAGTCCAAGATTTCTATTGGAACTGGAAGCGCGGAAGAAAATTAAATCCTCTTACACTGGTTACGGTGAGCTTTACAGTTGCTTGACTCCATGATTTCAGCAGATTTTCTGCGCCAACAGGAAGCACCTGATTCCATGGGTCTTCATCGCGCTTAAAAATTTATTTGAGCTAGTCACTGTTCAAACCGTTTCTTCCACTGTACAATGGTGTCATTCTTAATTATTTAGGGTACCGTTACGGTTACGCGCACGGAAGCGTTTTTTCGCTTGTCAGAGTCTGACTGAATTAAAGTGATTAGGAGTACTATAATAAGACAAGGAAAGTTAATCTCGTCTTTCAAGCTGAATTCCCAGTAAGTAAAGCCTTCTTGTTATACAAAATTTACACGTTCAGCAACCGACTACCATCCTCAAAATTAATCGTTCTGACTGCGATTATCGCCCCAGGCTATACCAAACTCTGGACCCCGAAATTTTGACAGTCCTTTGATACAGTGTCAGAAGGCACGCAAATTTCAGCCTCCAGGCACGCCTGGATCTCTATTTCTCTACACTGTATCATCTTCGACACTCTCCTGTCGCAATAAATTCACGAACAGGTGCCTCGACACCACGGAAATCAAAATTAAATCAGGGAAACGAAGTCTGATGTTAGCAGCGAAGACAGGATGCGGTGTTTAGGTTTAAACGGCGACGATCTAACGATTTAATGCGACGTTCGCATCGTCCGTGGCGTGTCAGCGGCGGAAGGGGAGAAAGGTACGTCCCAGTCGACGAGGAAAATTACAGGCTACGACGCGAGCGTGTACACGCTGCTCGCGGAGGAGCCGACGCGATGTATTTTTCAGTCACCCTTAATGATCGCGGGGACGCCTCCTTTGGCTACCTGTTTGAAATTAACAATAATCAGTCAATTATAGCGCGTGACGTGCACATGTCGCGCGACCACGGATTCCCGAGATCGTGCTCGATCTCGCTCTTTCTGCGTCTCGATCGCGGTCACGTGCATCAAAGGCAGAGTGGCTGGGTAGCGGACAGATACTCCCGCTGTCGAGGGATTCCGTCTGGAGTTTTGTGAAAGCTGAATGGATTCCTGCAATACGACCTCGTTTAGAGATGGATTGAACGATGAGAATAGTTGACACGTAACAGTAAGATGAAGGATGAGGAAAGAGATATGAAGAAAGTGGAACCCTTTTTGAAATAAATATCGCGAGTAAAAGGAGAGGATAGTACATACATCGTGGGTCGATTGCGTCGTATAAATGCAGATACAGTTACATCATGAGTCGCATAGATACTATTATATTTGATTGAATCTCATTGATAGCGCTTATGATGTACATTTAATATGACTTATAATTGTGTGTAGAGATAAAGACAACGATGCAGAAAAGCTCTGACTGCATTCGCAAATAGATCCTGAAAGGGAATCATGATCGACATCCCACGAAGCTTGGCAAAAGCAATCGCGTAAACAGTAAGGAGGTCGAAGAGCACGCGAAAGGATCATCAATGGGACGCCCCCATCTTCAATTCTATTTCAATTCCGGTTCAAGGGGATTACGCACTTTCGCAGGCAACGAACGCGCGATCCCGCTCGCTTTGGTCGCGTGCAGCGTCGATCAGTCGTTGGAGCGGCTGCACAAAAGCCAAACGAGCTCGAATGTTTGCATAGCCGTCTCCAAGCCTCCTCTTTGTGCTGGTCTACCTGCTCGTTTGTCTCCTCGCGTTCGTTTCGGAGGGCGTATCAAGTAAACACCGTTAATACTCCATCCGTACCAACAGCGTTCACGAGTCCCTTCTTTCTCCCCGGTCGTATTGTCACGCGAATCGCATTACTTCCGTCGCGATCGTCTTATCGGAGCAACGAGGAGTCACCTTTTGTGACGCGATAACGCGATAACGCGACGGTTCCGCTCGTGGATCTGCTGCCACTGCAAACTGGTGAAAGCGAGTCACGTACTCTGACTTGCAGATGCGCGAGATTGTCTGGGAGCAATCGCTTTGCATTGTGAACAGATTTCTCCGTTCCCGAACGGTCGCCCAGCTCGACACCGAGCTGTTTGCTATATAATAGAGGGATTAAGTTGCACTTCTTCGCAGTACGATTACGTGGCTCTGACGATTCGCCTCCGCTCCGTTTCGTCTGTCATTGCTCCTAAGTTGCTTTTCCCGTGGATTCTAGGGATCTTGTTCGTGCCTTGATAGGTAAATGAATATGGTGATTCATAGAGTTGATCGCGAAGAACTACTACCGTGTCTGCCGCGGTAGATTAGAGAAAGTAGACCTCAGTGCTTTACGAATCCTATGAACGCTATAATGAGAGAGTACAGATAGCGCAGTAGTTTTCACAATTATATATCATTCTGAGTACTGCAGTCTACTTTCCCAGTGCTTTTAAAAATTTCTAGTCATTTCAGAAATTTCACGACAATTAGGCGTTTAACAAAATATCAGGGTCAACGAGGCTCTCATTAAAGCTTAAATTGAATCGATGTGTGGAGCATGATTCACGGTGGAACTATTCGATTCAGCGTTGCTAGACAGCGAAACGTGTCGCCCCACAATCGCATAGCAAAACAAAGTCGGCTGGCGGCCGATGGGCACGTCCTCTTTCCTACATTCTGCACGATCCAGACAGTCCCACTTTCCGTTATTCTTCGCCGCTACCCACACACCACTGTTTCAAGTCTCACGAAATATCTCGCATCTTGGGCATTGTCTATTGTCGAAGACAGATGAAAGGTGCATTTTACGCCGTGTCCCCCTTTCCGCACGGTAGAGCCCTTGAAATTAAAAATTTATTGACGCGCTGCTGCTACGGCGACTCTCACATGCGAAATAGACAATGGGCATTCATAAACCAGGGTTTTAATCCTGAATATGGCTGTTTCATGTCTGGTTCTACTGGTCTGACCAAAGCGGGACCGATCCACTAACACAAGGGACATCGATTATTAAATATTAGCTCCATACCCCTCCTTCATCGCAAGATGAAGTTACTTGCACAAAATTTCATTGACACGGTCTTAAATATTTCTTCTTCGTGACTTTACGTAACCTCGCGCGAAGGGCCAAGGACGTCGAACCTAATTTCACTCTCCTCTCGCCCCAAATTCGTCGGTCATTCGATATTTCCGCAACACCTTGACTCCCCTAAGTTCGCCCCGAACCGATGAAGCGACCAGAACGCTCTTATTTCTCGTTCACGCGAACCAGGCCTGAAACAGACTCCAGAATTAATTAATTCCCGTCCCCGGGGCCCGTGTTCACGTGCACAACGATAGGCGATCAGTCGCGAAGTTTAACGCGGGACCAACGAGGCCCTGGAGCGTTTCGCTCTTTTGTCGTGGCGTGTTTTGTCATGTATGAAAGACAGGTCCTCCGGCTCGGTCCAGCGGACGAGGAACCAGGCTTGGCATCCGTGCGAAGGGAAGCAAAGCGAGAGAGGCAGGGCCCGGGGCCCGTTGCCCCAACTCGAAGTCGGCTGTCTCAGATTACATCGTGTCACCTCGCCACGGCCGGCTTGGCACCAACACTCGCCGGAGAGGAGAACACACGTGTTAACATCTTGTCGTTCGAACCCCCCAAAATCTGGACCCAGGGCCCCTCCTCGTCGGCCAATCTCCGTGACCAGATCTCCCCCTCCCTCTCGCCCCTCACGAGCTACTCTTCTTCTCGGGAATCGCCGGATGTTGACCCGGCATTTAAAAAATCCACCTTAATGACGCTGATTTCGCGCGATCCCACTGCTTGGGAACGTAACGAGGGGCCCCGCTGGAACGTCTGTTCAGCCCGCTACCGCGCAACACGTTCCCTGGGCTACGTTTGATCCGATGATTTATGGTTCGTGTGGTTTGAAACGATTACAGCAGATCGACGTCTCCTTTTTTAGAATAAATTATCGAGGATCCGCTGGGATAGATTATCTCTGCGTAAGGATTCGTCAGAACGGATTGGATGGATAGAAATTCTGATTGGATAGCTGGTATTCAATCGCGATCAGGTCTTCGATGAGAATTGACGACGAATCGTTGGGATGGTTAAGCGCCTTCGCAAATCGATTTTGATACAATGGAGGGACGAAAGGCAGGGTCGGTAGAAACTGGGGGAACACGATTCGAGCACGCTGTCACGCGTTTACCGGGCATTATATTTTTATTGTCGGGCCTATAGCAGTTATGGATACACTCTGGATTAGGTGAAATGTGTACACAGCTGAGCTCCACACAACGCGCTCTCACTTGGACGCGGTCCTGTCTAAACTTTATGGAATCAATACCGTGGTGAAGACTCGATGTTGAAATGAATCAAATTGGGGAATATTTTGTTAGAGGAAATGAAATTGAATAGAAACTTACTAATACATTCGCATGGACACAAACTCATTTCATTCTTTAATATAAAATTTTAAATCTCGAGGCTCCGAATACCTTTGACACCTATACACCTTTAAAAATTGCACATTGTTTTCCGAGAACACCCACAGAATTCTCCCCCGCTCATTCAAGAGTTTCAATCAATAAAACGTCAACACACGCCCTATGCATCGAATGCCTTATTCAACTACCAAACCTGTCGATGGAATTCTCGCGATTTCTATGCCTGTTCCGAAACTAGGTCGCCTCTATTATGCATCGAAACGTTCATTTTTAACCGTCCGCCTCTCGCGAAATTCTTATCCACGAATTTCACCCGCAAGCGCCGTTTTCACCCGTACGTATTCCGATCTCGATTTTTAATCGTAAAACACAGTCCGCCACGATGTCTCGGGCAACAATGGCGCACCGGAACGCGGTCTGAATTATTCAGCGTGGCCTACGGCTCTCAGACGGCCCTGGTCAACCATCAGTCAGCGGTTGAATAACGTTTTGCGCCCGCAAGACGAGGGTGAAACGAGCTCGAAACGATTCTCGAAGCCCGATCGTGCGCGATGCCTGTTATTAATTTTCATGAACGCGCTAATTGGACGCTTGACACCCCTAATGCCCTGACACGCTTATGAAAGTTGACTCTCGTTACTCTGTCGTTTCGACCGAGAGCACATGTCTCGCAGACAGAGAATCTCGATCGATAATCGTTTGAACAGCACGATATTGTCCAGTTGATTACATTTCGGATTCAATTTTAATTTCTATCCCTTCGTGGAGGCTCATATTTCCCTCCACGTATGGAGAAATTCAGGAGTGGTCTCGATTACTTTTAAGCATCTCGTTTCGAAGGTTTCTGTGTCGAGCCATTGTTAATTGAATGTTTCATTACGTGAATGGTGCTCGGTATATTGAAGGACGCTGGCCTTGCGGTTGTACAGTATGCAACGAAGTGCATAGATTTGCGATTCCTGTACGATATGAAATTGCAACACTTCATCAATTAAATCGAATCAAAATCCAGCGAATCTCTCCGAGCACTTCTCTTCCATATCTCCATCGATAACTCCATCAAAGACTGGGATGTAACCGAGGTTATCATCGAAGGTAGCCCATCAAAATCGTACGAGAGCTATCACCATAACGCAATATGCGTGTTGTAAAGACTGTATCGTGGGACGATTCGTCGTGTGGGTCGCGGACAAAAGCAAAGATCTTCGACTGGCAGAAGAGTCGAAGTATCGTTCAGCGATATTTGCATCGCGCTGCCAGAAGCTTCGGCACCAGAGGATCCGAAGGTGGTACCTACGCACGGGATTGCGAGGCGACCGACGAAGAAACGTACGAACGAAAGGATCGAGATCCAACCAGCTGATAAGCTAATGCCACGTCCGCGATGGCATTATAATACGGTGCACTCTTCGATGCATACGGTTTACCAGCCGCGATAAACGCGGACCGTTCGCGGTAGGATGCGACTTGGCCACGCGTGATTGCTCTGAAACGTACTAAAAAGACTTTGCATCAAGATCCGAGATGCTGTCCGCGATGATCGCACCGAACTCGATTTGGATCCCCGTCGTCATCGTCGCGCGCCATCTCGTTCGATTCGGTTCGCTGCTGTGACTGGATATTCTCCCTTTCGAGCGCCATTCATGCCACTGTCGCGTTTTCGCTTAGTCACGAGGCTGAGCAATAGGGAAAACTTTTGTACCTGAATTTCTGACGAGAGTGGGGCATCAACTTTTGGTACTCTTTGTACTACGGTTTTGTTATTCTTCGATGATGCAATGATTTTTTCGATAATAAAGTTTTCCTTGTCTTCTGAAGAGATATGTTAGCTATGGGATTCTTCAAGTGTCCTCGACATCCTCTTTACGTAACACGAAATATCCTTGTATCCATTGTCCCAGACAAAATACGACTTCTGAGTGGACGAAAATTTTGTAATCGCCCTTAAATCCTGTTTATACTCAGACAAACGTGAAACAAAGCGATATACCACCGCCTACGTAGCAAACCATGGAGAGACCACGACCGAAATGTGTATCATTGACTAACGACCGTCGATAGCCCCTATCGTCGCCAACGCGAAGGAGCTACTGAGGTGACCAGCAGCCCTGTATTGTCGGTAGCTCTTGCGGAATTGTTATCACCCTTCCCCGAGATACATAACGTTTCTCAGTCTGACCACCGATCGTAGTTTCTCTCCAGAGACAGATTTCACGACAACAGTGGGACATTTTTGCCAGGATGGTGTTATAAATTCCAAGCTGCTGCAGTACAAGTATGTTAAAAATGTAGTACATGTTTCTTTGGATCGACTCTACTTGATAGAGGAAGGTATCTATTCAGGTAGAATGTCGTAAAAGAAGTTGAGATATAAGTGAAGATTCAATGACCTGAAAAATTGAACTCTGCCTTTCCAGTATAAATTACTACCCCTTGATCATATAAGAAGACAATTGGGCCTTCAAAGCTGGAAAGCTGTTCCTGGTTTCACCACAAAACCCGGCTGCTTTATATAGCCACCGAAATAATCGATTCGCCAGGTACATACATTATCGAGCGATTTCTCGCAGCATGTGTGCGACCAAGAACGAGCCTCCGATCGGGAAAACAATAGGGGGCTCGGCTTCTAGGAGAGACCTTTCGCGCCCGCGTTCATTCCCCACGCAGCACCCCCGATTCTTCCCCTTCCCCTCCTGATTCCATTTCTCCCTATTTCTCCTGGGCTCATTGTCCCTTGTTTTCCTTTTCTCCGTTCGTCACTCTCACTCTCTTTCTTCTTCGAGCGGTATAGCTGGCGTTGCACATCCAACATGTACACGAGCAATAATAAATGTTGCCTTGTATACACGGTAGGCTATGGTGTATACGTCTACGCCGATGGCGCGCTATCGGTATTCAGCTTCGGCTTTCTAATACACAGGACAATGACTCGGCAAAGGCGCCGATTCTCGTGGACATCAACCCTAGCTGAACTCTAGCATTCATGAAAATTCATAATCATACGATACAATCGAGATTTCATTTGACAGTGTTCTTAAATTATAACAAAGTCACCCACCTTCAGTCTAACAAATTTTACATTCCAGAAGACCAGAAACCAGATTCAGGAAAAGTTATCTAAAATCTACCTTACGACCTCCGTCATTTCATCTACCTCTAATTCAATATCCGTGAAACTCCTGAGCTATTATTTCCCAGGTGGTGATGATCGATTGCGCCGGTTCAACCCAATCACTATCACCAATTAATTGAATGAGTGGAACGTGGTTTTTCCCTAGATAGACCAGCGTGACTGCACGTAGGCGAACCAGCATCAGCCCATCGGTATGAAATATCGTGGTCTGAACGGTCGTTGATCGAACTTGGACTGATAACCGTCGGAGATCGGTAGGTGGTGCACGGATAATTGTCGTGAAGACTGTTTCTCGTCAAGCACAAAGTTGCAGCTGTTTGGTTTCCTAGTTATTTATCGCGCTGCGTATCTACGCAGGCGGTGCTGAAAATAGAAAATAATTACTGGGTATGATCGTTTAAGGGTCAAGCACACCTGCCGCGGTTTCACGGCGATCTTTATGACAGTACGATCGAGCACAATATCCGGAAGCGAACGTGCTCGTCGGTATCACGATTTCCTTTTACTGCCGCGCGTTTCTAATTCGATACAGGCTGAACACGACGACCCTGTTCCAGTCTGACAGTACGATACATGCACTTAAAGGTGTTTTCAAGTTGTTGACTTTCAAACTCATTTTTTTAGTGAGTGATAGTCTAGAGAAATCAGTGCAAATATGGGATAAAGAGAAAAGCAGGTTGATCCAGGAATAAATTGAAGGATAAGCCTAATCTATTTAAACACGCCCAAACCTGTTTACCCCCCGAGTCAGGCGAGCTTCTAATTAGTGGTGTGGCTAATTTGCATTTGTTGATCTGTGATTGGGTATCAGGAACGAGGTAGAACGCTTAGCCCTTGGAGGATATGCCGAAGGATTTAAATATCGCTGGCTATAATTACGATTCAGGTAGGATTAGTCGGTTGGATAGTGAAATTATGGTAATCTCCGATCGCGTTTACTTTACTTTTTGAATGTAATTAAGTTGTTAGCCGTCAAGGCTATTGCAGGGCAGAAGTAAGTAAGAGAAATGGAATAGTGAAGTATTATTTCCTTCTTAGAGCGTAACTATTTCGCTCCGTTTGAAACGGTATAAAAAATATCGATTACACGGCTGGTATCATGTCAGGGGACCAATTAATACGTTACGATCGCTAGGTTTACGTCGTTCCTACGCCACTGTAAACGCGTTTACGATCCCAACGTGGGCTGGGTTTACTTAGCCAGGTTATGCACGAGGACACAGAGAATATACAGCGGCTCGGCCGCATGTGCACCGCGTACAAGCTAGCTTTTAGACGACTATTATGCGCCCTGTTGTTTCGTTCCGCTGCGGCTATGATTTGAAACACGTGCGCTTCAACGAATTTTCCTGCTGTTGGGTTCCACGGTTTCCCTGGAACGTGAACCACCATTAATTGCCTTCCATTTTTGTGACCCGTCGTTACATCAATTTTTATGCATGGAATAGAGTTACATGCATCTGTGCACTGAAAAATTGATTTGTAGCTTTTCACGTTTTGTATTCCCATGGCATACATCAATTCAACTTTGGCATATAAAAAAGATGGTAATATTTGTTAGATTCTCTAAATATTGGCCTTTTTACGTTTCATGCCAGTGTCCCACTTATCATCGCTATCGTCCATGAATGATCTTGAAAGGGAGAGGAACGAGTCCCCAGTGAAAGGAGCGAATTAGCATTCGTGCGATCGGAGCGGTATTATCTCCGATCGATTAATTAGAAAATTCGCGTTCGTAAGAAAGGGCAGCGCGAGGGCGTGCTAGAGACAGCCCACTAATCGATATTTCGAAGCGCCTCGGAACATTCGAGGAAGCGGTTCTCGCCACCGGCTGTAATGTATTCAAATGAGATTTCGTCTAAACAAAAGGTAGCGGCCGCCGCCTAAATACCACGCTCGTAATTAGTTTTGGCCAGAAGTTATAGCTGGCAGCCTCCACCCGCGCCGCTGCTCCTACGCCGTGCCACTTACTTGCCTCCTGACGTCGCCTAGTGTGCGAACACACCAACACCAGCCTCCGTTGCCTAGCCTCCTGTCTTCTGTGCGCTCGCACACCGCAACGCGAGCGCAACATTAGCATAACCTTGTTCGCACGCAAGCCGCCCTTTCGCGCGTATACGCTCCTCCTTGGATCTCCTTCCTTTGACACCGACCTCTCCTGACCAATAGCGTGGCTCCTGGAAACCCCAGGGTAACTCGATCTATCGAGGGCTGGGACGATATTCCAGGGCAAAAACGAGCGTCGGGACACCTCCGCTCGGACGAACGGACACCCTTTAATCCGTTCCTCGGTCGTTTTCTTCCTCTCCGCTGAGGACGCTGGTCGCGCCAGTTTCTGGAACAGTAGCGCGGCTACTGGCTGGATTAGGTTCTACTAAAACGAAGGACAAATTTCGGGGATAAGGTGTCCCTTGCTATGATGAGACCCCTGCCCCGTGGAACACCCGATATCCTCGCTCGAACACCCTGTATTACGCGGGGGATCACCCACGCGCAATACCGGCCGACGTTGTTCAGTCAATGAGCCGATGGAGAAACATAACTTAGAAAATCAAGGGATTTCTCTTTCGTCAGATGTTCAATGCGATATGCATCGTTATCTCTATAGTTGATTAGGTATACCTATACTTTCAGTAAATTGGAGTCATTACTTGGTACATATCATCTCTTCTTAATTCTGAAGTTTGTTCAAGTTTCAGTTTCATCTGTAGTTTCAACGCGCTTCTCTAAATTTTCTGAAAGCAAGCACGTATGTGTACAAAGTGCATACTACATATTATCTCAGAATACTCGTCCCTTGTAACAAGCAATCGCGGAGTTTACCTTTTCCAAACGAATCTCTGAAGCGTGTGTTTGGCTTCCTAGAGCAGTGAGCCCTTTTTAATCTAAACGACACCCATAGAGCAGCGCGACGGAAAGGAAATCGTTGTAAACGCGCTGAAACGTTAAATACAGGAATCGAGAGAGGGATGAAGGGCGCGGCTTAATACCGCCCCGCCCGTCCTGTAAAATAATATCCTGCAGGCCTCTCGCCTCGTTCACCGTCGTCTCTTTTTCCTCTTTACACGAAAAATAAACGGTGAACCGTTTGAAAAACGACACCGATGACACGAAGCTCTCGCTAGATCGTGACCGCACGATAAAATCTCGGTTTCCTATGAAGTCCACTCGGTACCTGTACCATGGAGAGGGTCGACGCCGGTGTCGAGCGGAACTCGAGCGTTCGAAAACCATGACAGGGCGAAACGCCGATAGGGGGTTGCATTCTTGCACCCTGCGGGTCGCTTTTCCATCAAAGGTAAGGGATACGCGATGCTCGCGATTCCATCGAGTCGATGGACGTCTTAATAGACCGTGTTCGTTTCTGAAACACGCTGGAGCACTATATCCACGTCTTCTATTATGTCAGCATTACCCAGCAGTCATCCACCCTTTGTGCTTGTCATTGCCTGCCGTTCTCTCGACCGTGACTGCAAGATGAATAGAGAGACAAGGTTATGGGTGACAAACCGGGACAGTCATGTGTCGTTTTATTGTCGTATTAGTATCTCATTTGGGAAACGAAGTGATTTTAATGTCCTACCTTTTATGAAGCTATTGTTGAAGAGTCGAACCTAGAAGTACGATAACGCCAAAGATAATGGAGAAGGTAGAACTGTTAGAATTTTTAATCCAACGTAACATCTTCTAAAATCTTCAAGCTAAGGTGAAAAGTATCCTTTGACGGTACAAATTTTCGAATCTAGATGGAGATCTTATTCAACGTGGCAACACGAAGTGGCAATCGTTGAAAGCGCTCCAGAGCGTTACGAAGTATCTACAGACAATGGTATCAAACGAAGAGCCAGTGAAAGAACTTTGGCTCGATAACATCTGAACCATACCGATGCCTTTTCTCCGGCTTTCCACTAATTCCTCGGCGATCATCGGGGCATATTCGTTTCGGAAACTGAAAGAGATCACCGACCAGATAGTAGTCGGCTGGGTATCTGGAAACAAAGAATAGGCTTACGTATCCTCTTCAACTATTCCGTCCTCTGTTGACTCACTTTTGCATTTCAAGAACCACTAATCTTCTGTCTGTTGGGGTTGTGTCCTTTCCCCATTCTTTGAAATCTTCACCGACTTTGAAAGCATCCTCCTGTACATACCAGGACCATCCAGCGTCAGTATCCAGGGTGTCTTTAATTAACCAGAACCCCGTAGTAGGTGCTTAATTGTCACCAGCTCAGCCACTTTATCTGATGTACCAATTTCCTTGAAGGAAACGGGCTGCATCTGTTTCCCATCGATGTAGATTCTCCGAAGGTGCGACTAAGTCCCATGGAATTCAACCTGACTCGGAACAGTTGGAATCACCATCAAACGAGTCCACGAGAATTTAAATCTCAACGAGGTATCCTCGATTTCTTTATATACCTACATGGATACAAAGTTGATACTCTCGAAGAATCCAAGGGACCAGCGGAGTTGTTTCCAGCAGCGCGAAAGCGGAAGAATTGGTAGAGGAGGAGGGAACGCGCACGAGCTTTCGGCTACCCGAAAAACGGGCCCACATTTCGCTTATTAAGACGTTTAATGCCCCCCATATAATCGATTATTTATAGAGGTATTTAAATCTGGAAGTTGTCGCGGGCCAGGGTTGTGGGAACTCGTAGGTATGAAGACGTTTGTCGGCTTTACTGGCTATTTCCGAGCGTGACGGCACGCACACGAACACGCACGTAGGAAATTCTTTATAGGAGTCCGCGAATTGTATTTTTTTCGCAGAGACACCCGCTGATCGCGGGCCAGCACTATTCCCGTGCAGGAGGTCCACGTCCGGACTGACCAGCCTTCTCGCAATTCTACGTTAACGCCGATTTATCGGGCTTATTAAGACAATCTGCCCGACCGCCATTCGACAACAACGCCTTCGAGCGTGGATACTGGTTCCAGGGGAGCACTCGCCGATCGACGTAATAGCATAGCGGTTCCTGCTTGATGTCCTCGTTTTAAAAGGAATTTATAGGAGAAGTTAGAACATTTTTCATGAATTGAAAAGTGCTTTCCTTGACGAGGAGCGAGGGAATTGGCGCTTCCGGGTGAAATCTGTATCCTAGTACCTATGAATCTCATTGCCAGTGAACTAACACTGAATAACCTTTACGTATTGAATCATACTCTACTATCAACACAAGAAGCATCGAATAGGCGTCTAGTAAATAAAACACCCACGACATAATTTTTCAAAATTAATCACTCCTCGATCAGCGCACAAAACACGTCCCACCTCGAACAGGATGGCGCTCAAGGAGGACCATTCGTAATCCTTGAGCTAGAAGAGTTACTATGCACAGCTCCGTGGGTGTGTTTAACCCAGCGCTGTGCCTGATATTTGAGAACCTAGCTGCTCTCGCGGTTTCATCTTCGTTATGGTACCCATATACTCGCTAATGACCGCCAAGTGAACCACGGACACGGCCAACCGTGGGAGTTACGATGTCTCTCGCGGTCCGTTAGTGATTGTACGTGCGACGACACGGTTGTTAATCCACGGTCAGCATCCACGGGAGTGCACCGAAGGCGATATCGTGTGAGCAACTCTTCGCATCGCGCGATACCACGCGCACATTTACGTTCTTCTTTCGTGGCAGCATCGGTGCGCATTAATTGGCTGGACCTAGAGCCCTAATGGACTTAGACGTCAACAGCGTTTCTCCGAACGGCGAGTGCTGAAACGGCACGAGATATCGTCGAACTCGTCGTTAGTCGCTAGAACGGAAATTACCGAGAATCAGTACGTCGCGATACGCTATCGTCGGCAAACCTGATCGCTCGCCGTGAATTAAATCGTCCACTCGGCTCTCTGGCTCGACGATGCAATTTCGATCGAGATTTCCCGTGGCTCGTATGTCCCCGAAATGGCTGGGTGAACGCGTGCACGGCACTCGGAACGAATCAGTCTGAAATTGATCTCTGCCTTCGGGCCAGTGGAACGGAGTCTGGCATCGGACAGCTTTCCACCGAGATCGCCAATAATTCCGTTTCCTGCTGCACCAACGCCGCGAAGAAGAAGCAAGAGGCTCGTTAACGATCACTGAGACCCATGGAAATGGCCAATCACGGTAGATACGGTGCCCTTGAGAATTGTCAGTAATTATATCTAAACGATCGGTTGCGCCGATACAGACGGAGAACGACTCTCTGTGGCTGGTTCGCTGCGCGCAAACCGACGGAGATACACCGGTATACCGGTTACGTTATCGCGATTGCTCGCGCTCTGCTCTCGGCATACGTGGAGGAGCGTTTAGAGCGCTTAGGGAAAATTATCGTTACACCCAGCGGACACGCGAATTATTTCACCCCGGCGTGGAAGTCACGCCGAGACGATTATCGCGCGAACATCTATCGACTAGACCCTTAACACGTATCGGCTTCGTATCGGTGTTTGTAATCGGTGTCGCGGATAGAATCAGAGTACACCGTTGCACGACGTTTTTACCTGCTGATTGGGTCACGATTTAACGCGAGATTTTGAATGAAACTGAAAGCTAAACTTAACATGTGGAACTAATAGATAGATAATAAGATATCTATGTATGCGTTGACTAATTAATACCGTGGTTATGAAATGCCTCGAATACAAAATTGTCACCAAATATCTACTTTTCATAATTTTAGGTTAGCCACTATAATAAAATATAGCTCATACTTGAAAGCATATCTTCGCTGCTTTACGTAGTAATTTGTTAGCTGATAAAACCTCCCTGTACTTACAATCTAATTATCACCCTATCATGATGTATCTACATGTAAGGAGAAAGTGAAACAAGAACAGCCATAACAAAGGATTAAAAACGTATCCAAGTACGTGCGTGACCGTAAATACGATCGCGAATTACATTCGTGTCATTAAAGCTACGCCTATATCTTACAATGGGCCATAAACACTATCAAACATTGGCGGTAATGGCGTAATAGGAATTAAATCATAGCAATTGTACCAATAATTACCGAGTAAGGCGTTGAATACTGTATTCCTTCGAGGCAGAAACGCGTGCTCACTTATATCGCGGGAGATTTACCGACGTTCGAAGTCCTGAACGATGCTTAGAGGTCTCGTTAACTAAAACCGAGCAACCAATTACTAGGTGGCCCCGCAGCGTAGCAGACGTTACGCGTCCGCAATTAATTACATCAGGGCATCTCTGCTGTGGCGCAAGATTCACTGGCCAGCTCGAACGAAAGATAATTCTAGACAATTTGCGAGGCATCGACCAAGTCCACCGGATGTAGCCAATGATCGCATATGTCAAGCTTTCAAATACTGTCGAACTAAAACCTGATGAGATGAATTTATGTTCGTTTCTTTTAATTTTTCAATGATCAATCGAAAATTATCAAAGATATAATACAGCTACTCCTCTTAGATTATATATTCCAGTTCCCATTTTTAAATACCATTTGAAGTCCAATCGGGAACTTCGTTTTCACCATGTCAACCCTGTTAACAGAGTCTTCTACAACCCAATCTCCCTCGATCAATCATCCCTCGACGGTCGACGAAAGCAGCAGCATAGGGAGTAGCCCGTTGCAAAAGAGCCGCATCGAGGAACTTTCGACGAGATAATCCATGCTGGGCTGACAAAGCTGTCCGCGTTTCATTAATGACCAGCCATACGTATAAAGCCCGAGGACGAGTGTATCGAGGCGCTCCTCCTGGGGTATACCTCCCCGTCTCCTTAACTTCGTCGTCACGGACATTCGTTTTCGCGGTTTTACAAGCGTATAACGTGTTGCGAGGCGACGATAATGCGAGGGTAGTTTATTTACCCAGGCTGGGCATAGACGGGACTCGCGTGTGCGCGACGCTTCTCTTCCGAGCTCTCTGTTCCTCTCGCGCGCGATGCCACGCATACTTGCACTTTCGCGCGACTGGGTGCAGGTATGTAACGCATTAACGTTATAGATACGGAAGAAGGGGACATGGGCCACTAACGACCGCGATCTCTGACTTTTAAGTCGCGGGCATTTGTATCGCGGCGCCTTCCGCTGAACACCAGGCCTCCACGCTGGTCCCGAGATGTCCTCGCTGGGTTTCTTTGCGCCCTACCCCCTGTTGTGGGAGTGCTGACGCAGAAAGCCGTGTCAAAGCGATCATATTTTACTTGCTTTACGAACCGAAGTGGACATGAGGTACGCGGGTTTAATAACAAGCATCGCTCTTCGGAACAAGTGAGTAGAGCTGGTGAAATGCGTTGAAAATTGTTGTTTAGTGGATTAAAAAGTGGATGCCCCATCATCGCGGCTTCAGGGTCGTTTTTGCGTCAAAATTGCGAGCCGTTTGGATCCCAGAAACGGTTCAAGTCCCGCGGGGAAACCAGAGACAGTAAAAAGCCAGCGACGTGCCAGCTTGATGCGGCAAGATACGGGCGCCGCGGGAAAAAACGCATCGCCATCCTTTATTTTCTACCACCAGGGATAATGGAATCTCGTTGACACTTTTTGCTGTTGGTTCACACGGCCCACTATTGCCATTTGAGAATAATGGTCATTTTGTCAAGCTTGGCATTACCTTGTACTACCTTCTATCTAAAATCATACCAGAACAAATACAATTTAGATAAACTTACAAGAATAAATTAAATTCCATAGACGCCTTGGACACTCTAGACTTTCAATTTTCTTATTTTACCTCCACTTTCATCCGTTTCAGGTACATTCATTTTATGCATTATATTCAGACCTTCCATCACCACTGAAATACCTTACTGCCAGTCGTTTCCTCGGCACGACTATGTTTTCACGAGACAGAGCGTATGCAAAGTAGAAGCTCGAGCGATTTGAAACGAAGCATAGACAGTAACACGAAGATTCCTTCCATAATCTCTGGAGGCATGTCTGCTGTTATATTACATGAGCGTCGTTGCTGAATATTGTCAGCGGCATGGAGACGATTAGTTGCGGAAACGCTTGATGGAAAGTAGGAAGCGCGCTCAGTGAGTACATCATTTAATAAATAGACCGAGCTACAGGTTCGACCCATGTTCTTGTGTAATACGCCACAGAATTTATAGATACGGTTACACAGATAAATCATGGACGAGTTAACCGTAGCACGACGCAATTACCAGTTGGAATGTGTTTTATATCATTTTCTCGATTCTATGCGACAAAGTATTGGCCAATGCTTAAGCAAGCGAGCACATTTGTAACAACGTTTCGGTGAGAGTGCAGAACTGTTGGTGATGTTATCTACAAAGCGATCGTCGTGGACCGTAAAGCAGCTGTTTCAAGCTCTCGTATGTACGTACTGTTGCGAGTCTGTGTATATATATAGAAAAGATGATACACTGCCCTCCACTCGCACGAATACCCTACCGACAGTCGTTCACCGCATTTGCATAGAAACCATCCGCGAACGGAATATTACGATCGTTTTTCGCTCGCCGCGATCCTCGAGCAACACGCGTTACAAGGACTCGGTTACGAACCCGTGTACAGGGTGGCTCCCTCCCGTCGTCTTATTTCGGGATCGAACCTGTAATGGTGGATAATCGAAGCAAGGAGTGGTGACATTACCTGTTACTCGATGGTAGGGGGAAGCATGGGAACGTATAGCTATAAATATTTTGCAAAGGAATTCTTAAGACAAATTTAATTTCTCATCTTCGAGCAGATCTTCTGAAAGAAAAATGTACCGAAATTTATCAGATATTACATACATTTGAATATTCCATTATCTTCACTTTCTACTCTCAGTAATGTCTCAAATATCCTCATTGAGGTTCCTCTCTTCCTCAGAGCGATCCGAATTCCTCGAACTGTTTCACCACAGAGAATATCGTAATCAGCAAGTGCCACAGTATATCACGTAAGAGCCACCCTATATAAGTAGGTACACAAGAAGCATAATCCAGCGGGGTCCTGGGGACGGTATAAAAGCAGCGTGGCGGAGGCAGGCTGCGCGTTCGACAGTGACCAGATTTATGGGGATGCTATGGCGCTGGCTTGTACTACTCGAAACAGGAAGACTTCAAACATGCGATGACGATTAATTACGGGTTACGCGTGTATGTTAAGCGATCTCAGCGGTCTTCTGGCGTCTCTGTGGCACTGGTGCTCGTGGCGAGCGTGCTCGCTGCTACGCTTACACGCGGTCGATTACGCGCCTCGACACTGTTGCTGCGTCTTTGGCCGAAAGACAAATGGGATCGGTAAATGACGACGACCGGTATTACGAATGTATGAATCTGCACCCCATCCTGTCCCCTCTCCGCTGGAAACCGATTACACACCATTAAATTATTTCAGTGTCGTTGAGAAATCGACTTTCTATTCCCTTCGAACGGCTGTCGGGGCGCATCCTGGCGCTGCAAGGGCTCCGGGACACGGAGCTACTACGTTATGCATGAACGCCGCCGCGCTCCCCGTTAACGAGCTGTCCTTCGGCTGGAACGATGCGCGAACGCGTGGGTGTCGCCGCGCATAAATGCCACGCTGGCATGATCGATGGAGTCCGCTGGTCCGCCGTGAGAGACCGCGTCGCGCAAAAATTCGGACACGCCTGAAACGCGACCGACTCCCCCGTTGATAATGCGATAATCACACAGCCGGTCCAGCCGAGTTAGCTTCAACTTGATACGTCCGCCACTAATAGTCGCGGCTTCGGCCAAGGGGATCGGGCGGCTCGTTTGCGACTCGAGGACATGCGACGACAGCCGTTTAAGCGATACTCGGGAAACTGCCATTAGATTCGCTGGATCCACCGTCGAGCCCTGTTATTGCGATGGAAAGATAGCGGCAGCGTCAGTCTCGCTAATGGAATGTTTCATAACCGTGCGTAATTTGCAAAGTAGAGGATGCATAAAGTTGGGTAATGGATGCGTAGCTACATTTGTTCAAGGTGACTTCGATCGGTTTACTGGAAAATCCTGGAATGACTGGTGCTAGCTGTTGGAACTCTCTTTGATTTGAATTTTTTGTGGAGCTCGTGGAATCTATCTCTCACTAAATCTTCTGAGTTCGCTGTCATTTTATCTAATTTCTGATCAAATTTGTTTGCGTATATCTTTTATTTACATCAAAAGAAAGTGTGAAAAGTGAAAGGTAAAATTCCCACTGCTCAGCCCAGAAACGATATTCCTTATGCAACGGCCTAGTAAATAATAGCACCGATCCCAGCCTTCACATCGACTGTTACGCGCGACCTGTCCCGTATACTCGTAATTTCGAGCAAAGCGAAACGAGGTGACGTCGTTTAGCGTCGCGGTGTGGTTTGACGGCCAGGTGAAAGCATGAGAAACGGGCGAATTATGCACCCGTTTACCATAAGTCATAGGCACCGGCACGAATGTCAGTGAGCTCACGAGGATTAGAGGCGGAGCTGTGAACATTGCGTGAAGCGTTCCGCTCCGAGAATCCGCGGCGAGTGCGCGACTCGAGACGAATCGACCGTCTCGAATTGGGTCGTTATTACCGAGGACGCACCTGTGACGCTTTCAGGCGCTGCCCTTGCTCTGAAAGAGTCTAGAAACGTTTTCAAGGTCTGGTCCCCTAAATCAAGAGGCGGGAGACAAAAGAATTTCTCTCTCTGAAGAGCTAGGAGCGGGATTAGCGTTGTTTGATGCGCGTGAATTGTAAAGAGGGATAAAAGGGTAGGCAGAGACACCTGTTGTCTGTCGTAGAATGTCTTCCTCTGGATTAGGGATAAAGGTCAAGCTGTGAAATATGATTTCTTTTATTTAGTCATTTTGTAAATATTTTTCCTGTAATAAGACATCCCCCAGAGTCTTCAGTAAAGCTTAATTAGCGATATCACAGAAATTAAGCACCTTTTCTCCACGCAAGAGCGATCATTGTCGATGGCGAGGTTCTCGTCACGCGCTTTCGGCACGACTCTCCGTTGCAACACGCGATAAGGGCCCCAGTCTGATGCATATTTCAAGTGGTCGAAGCGTTCGGATTCCTGGTTCGCGTTCTAACAGTTTCCATCGTTTATGCTAACCTATTCACCTAACGGCGGCCTCCGTGGATGAAATTTATTCAATTAAAATGAATTTATTCTGTCTCCATACACGCGGAGGTTCACATATTATGCAGATCTAGGGGAGATCTTCGCTCCGCGGTCATGTTAACAGATACAACAAACAAATCGTTCTCGTGTCGAATCTCTCTTGCACGGATGGGGGTCTTTCACCAAAGCCGTGGGATTCTTTATCGTGAAATAGTGGAGAGTGGAAGGAAGTGGACGTCACGCATCTGCATACAGGTTTTTTCACGGTCACTCGTTTCGCGTGTTTACAAAAGCGTCATAAACGCGGGAAGGGACATCCATTTTAATAAATGAATTAGTCGGACGGGACCCGCCTCGTCCACGGGATATCCTTTAAGCAGGAACACGCTCGCGTGCCACCGGTGTTTTGCTTTTTGCCGGGGCGGTTTAAACCGCGCAAAAAGGCCAATGCCTGCGGAGGGCAGAGCAACGGAGCAAAAGTATGCAGGCAACGTCTTTTCGGGTCGCTCTCCCGCGGCTTAGGCCTGTGGCCGCGTCGTTACCCCTTGAAAGATATATTTGTCATAAGCTGCGGATTGACAAATGTTCCTTCGGCCTCGGATCGGCCGCAAGCCGGCCAACAATTTACGAGTGTAGTTTGAATTATTCAACGGGCTTACAGTATCCTGCACATTTTTATATTATTGGTTATGGCCGCAACGTCAAGCCCGTTTAGATCGCGCGATGCGACAAGTTCCAATAAAAAAAACACCCTGTTTCGCTTTTTAAGCGAATACAAAGTATGGAGCAAGAGATCGATACGATGAAATTCTCTTACCAAAACAGTTACACGTTATGTTATAATATGTACCAAATGGCATTCAAATCAATTCTGCATAGTTTGAGCAAACCTGGGTGAATCGGGACCGCGACACGGTGACTTAAACGCCTGCACGAGCGATGTCGACAGAGTCTCCACGGACTCACGTGACCCATGGGCTTCCAAGCGCAAACGAAAGGAGAGTAAAGTGTGTTTCGCGAGAATAAAGGGAGGAGGATACGTGGTCGAGATCTGGGAAAGGAGATACACACGAAAAAAAGAAGCAGAAAAGGAAAAGGAGGGAGGCACTCGTCGATGACGATGTTAATAGTGGTGGTGGTGAACGTGGTCCCCCGTGCGGCATATGTTTGACAAGGGAAGCAAAGCAAACATAATACTCGACTCTCTGTGGCCACGATGCAATTTATTACACGATTCGACCTCCGGTTAAACTCTCTCGCAGTAAAGTTAACGGGCATCGCCGTTCCTATCGGCACGTTTCATCGACGTGAAATCTCTCGTTAAATAGATGGCCGAGTTTTTAGCCACTTTTCATTGGAAATGTCAGTGACCGTCAAGAACGGTATGCCAGTTAACTGGAAGCCGTGGAACGAGATAATCGACCGTTTCGCAAGGATAATCGATGAAGTTTAGTTTAGTGCTAAACATTGCGAAAATCTCCCTGCTTTTTGCTACATCCTGTCTAGATATCGTTACATAATTCCGTGGCAATTAGTTACCAGCACTCCCAAGTTACGAGAATTTCAATGACCACACAGTCATAATGTTGCTCACGAAAGATCTTCATTATGCATGCAACATTTTGCTGGATCAATTAACGATTCGAGTTGAAAAGATCCTCGGAACAACGGGGGTCGAATTAACAAGTCTATCGCAGACAAATTAATGACGTCTTATTTTCTAAGTAAATGACTCTGTCAAAATTAACCACAGTTAAGTCACGGTGTACACGCGAAAGATCCTGCCGTAAATTCCATTCCTACGTCGCAGAGTCCCGTTAAGCGTACAAATCGTTACTATGTCCTCGGTTCCCTGTTTCTTACATATCAGCCCGTAATTGACGTGGATAACTCGGAATTAAATAATTTAACGACGTCCCAGATGTGGCTCGAGCCTCAGTAACACGGACTGAAATTTCGTGTTCCCTCGAGTATTAAGGGGGCCATTCGCGTTCAAATTTGACGCGACTCGCTCGAAATCACGATCGAACCGTGCTGAAACAAGCGACGATCGCCATGGTGGAGCTTAATTAACCAGCTCGAGAGGGCTGCACGGTCTTCGAACACGCTCGACGAATATGTTCGCGATTTTATTGCGATCGCGACGCTTTTCATGGACAAAGTAAAGGTAACGAGCGTGGCAGAAGTTGGCAATCGGTCGAACGGCCGCGTGGAATCCGGGGAACGTTGTCGAGGCGGGTTCTCGCCTCTGGCCGGATGAGTTCATCGGCGACACTCAGGCCGGGTCGTGTGAAACGGGAAACGGAAACGCCCCTGGTCAACTGGAATGTCTGGTTCTCCTCGCTGCGGCGTTATCCGCCTCTTTTCCCTTCACCTTGGCAAACGCGCGCAGATATTAGCGCCGCGGGGTTCCGGCCACGAAGGGACGTAGTCTTCCTTTTCTACCGAAGGGTTAAAAGCCTCCCAATTGCGACGAGCCTGTGATCATCAGCGTCAATCTTCGCGGAGATTGTCAGCTACTGGCGTAGAAAAGAAACTTTAGTTGCATTTTCGTTTCCTTAACGCAATTCGGGAATTGTTAATGGATAGAAGCTTTGCAAAGGTGTGCAAACTTGCAAAAAATTACATTGAAATATTATTAATTGGCTTTCTAACGAAGACTCATGGAAACTATTGCATTCATTAAAATTCACGGTAATTCTCTTACTGTTCATATGTGCATGTGCAATGTGCACGTCATAAAAAAGTTACAAAAATTTGTATTATTTGATGAGTAATCAGTTAACCATTCACGACACGTATTCTGAAAATTGGCAAGCTGATGTAACCAGAAGTTAAACATTCTTGCGTGTACATTCGATATTCACTCGTTTGAGTGGAGTATCAGTGAGATATTAATTAATGTCCTCCACTCGCGGAACATGCGAGTATTTGTCTGCTCGCACCTGTACGACGGTCACGCGAAATTGACTCATTAAAGAATTTATCGCGGTGTTTTAATTCGAAACAGCCCCCAGTGTTCTGGTCACGGCGCTACAGTTTCGTTTCTTTTCTCGGCTGTGTTCGGAAGGCATGTTTGACTAATTGGCCAGGACACAGGCCTACAGGGCAGCTATTGGCGAACCTGTTTGCGAACCAATGACGAGGGCGTCGTTATTCTTGTAAATTCACGCGAACTTTGTGACAGTGCATGGTGAATCAAGACATTTCATCTCGTGAATCATCCTTCGTCCGCTTTGCATATTCGAAATATTCGTAGAAACTAAACCACAGACACCGTGAAGTTATGTGAATTGATTAGTAATTTTCTTGCCGGAAGCATGCCTTCTAAATGATAAGATCTACAGATAGTGCGAAGTTTGTGGTCAAATTTGTTCCTGGGAACGCTACATGTGTATTCAATAATGATATGATCGTGAATGGCATACCAAAATTTCGACCATTCAGCACGTAACAGTGCCCGATGAAGCACCAAGTGATTTCATCGTACAGAAATACGATTCGATGCGTCATTCGCTCTTGCTATTTAAATGTATCGCGAATCAGATACAAAGATTCGTCATTGAAACATTTCTTTCTGATTGGTGAAAAAATGTTGATTGACAGGTGGAACATTTCATGATGAAATATAAATTCGTGTTGCTCTGAGGCAATTTTAATTTAAGATTGATAGTATCTACCTCTACATCGACAGCAGTTCTAATCATTAATCGAAGGCCAATAAACTATGTAATTTTAGAAACCAAGAAATTAGAACTACAAAACAATCATAGGGGATACCTTAGGAAATATCTGTAGAACAGCAAAGTTTTTTCCTAATACGATCTCTTTTAACAAAATTAAATTTTTATTACTTTTACATCAATAGCAAAACGCTCGACTTTCACCCATAATACGTCGAACGTTTTTTAGCGAGTAGTCGTCTCCTCGATGCGTTGCAGAAAAGATTCTGCGAATGGAAACGATGACATGACTCATGTCGCTTCACGGAGGCGTTCGAAGAAAGCACGAGGAAGAGGTTCGACAGCGTCTACCGATCTCACCAGCCATCTTTTCCCTCTGTTCTGCCTCGGCTCGATGCACTGACAGCAAATTCGAATTGAGAAGCGTGAAAAACGCATTCCACGATCATTATACGCGGCTGCGTACGCGCTTGGACGGTTCTCGCTTCCTCCCTTTCATGTCGTTCTCTTCACACGCGACTCCTCCCCGAAGTCGGACCACAAATCACGCGAATGACGTTACTATCAGTCCGAGGGACAGGCGGCAGTAAAGCTCGGTACTTTGGTTTAGCTCTGGCATGACCCTGCGCGCCGTAACGCAGCCAGAGAAACTCTGCTCGCCTGCGTTTTGTTTCTTCTTCTTCTTCCTCCACCTCCTTCTCCCCTTTCCACCAGAGTCGCGTGAAAACTGGCAAGCAAATTCATATAAAGACATCCACGAACCGTCGCTGTGAGCCTGTGAAGGTAGGCCAACTCTGCGCGCGGGTCAACAGGTGCATAAAATTCGCGGTACGCGGAAATTGGCGGGGTGGCAGCCGTAAAATCCGATGCACCGGTGTTCCGCTCGTTGCCTCGATAAATGGAAGATTTAGGTTCCGCTACGCGAGGCGCGCAACGCCCCGGTATCTTTGTAAATTGATCGCGAGGAAGGATATTAACGGCGATGGATCATCGGTTCGTTGGATACTCGGACCCGCGGTGGTAAATTATTGGTGTAATATATTACGCGGCGGCTGAGAACGAAACCTCGAGTAAATCTTTTCGGCGATACCGCGAACTTAGCCAGTTCCTCACCTCTGCACGCAACTTCGTTGAAGAGGAACTTGTTGCAGACCTGATGAGTTTGGAATATCCTAAGTATGTCAAGGTTCTCAAATTTTCTACATCCACCCTTTCACGGGTCCCGAGTAATTACTTGTCAGCGTACAATTATTACTCTACCTAAGTAAACCAAAGGAGGAAGCCTCGTCGGTGCTTGGAATAGGCTCAAAGAGATTCCAGAAATTTCGCATTTCCGGTTACACGAGCATAGACTCGCTTATCTCCCTGAGGCGTTCGAACGTCGCACGAGCCTTCTTGGACAAATCCGCTGGTACGCGCGCCGCCACACCGAGGATTTACATGGCGCGCGAGCCTTGGTCTGCGTGCACGCCATTCACAGCCAGGATCACGCGAGATCTCGAGGGACAAGCGGGATTAATCACGGTTACCGATACAGGCGTTCTTAATTGGCAGCGTGTGACGTATCTATTAATGGTGAGCGCCGTGGCGCGGCTCGGCGCGGCTCGGCGCGGCTCGGCGACGGGTTCCACACAGTCGATTCCCGAGATTAGGCAAAGCGGCGGGAGAATGGAAAGGAGAGAAGCGGCGAGAGAAGACACTCGCTTCATTCCGCTCCGCGCCAGAGGCATAGGAAACGGGGAAGGAAGGAGGCGTACACGCGGCTCCGTCTCCGGCGTTTGTTCCTGTCCGCGTGAGAGAGATGAAGAGATTGAACGAGAAAAATGATATTCTCTGTTAACATGCCTGTTACCTCACAGAAATTAATAGCGGCCTCTCTAATTGATACGTAGAATGATTCTCGGACGTCTCCCTCGATCTCCGTCGCCTCCTCTCCACCTACCTGTTTTCACATCTTCCCCCTTTTATCTGTCCTCCACGATCACTGGAATCGTCCTCTCTATCGTTCCCTCCGCTCCTCTCCTCTCCACGATGACACTCGCTCGCACCGTCCACCTCCGTCGGTTTTGTGCGTCCCTTTGCATACCGTGCTCACCTATACGATTTGAAGCGGCCACGATTCCCTGTATGAGCCTTGTAACGCGCGCGAGGGTATCACTGGACAATCCTGCCGGTATATTAAAAAAATAATCAGCCTCGAGGGACCCACGATCGTCGAATTTTCCTGTTGGCCAAAGCCACCGACAGGAATTCCTCCAGGAATCCCTTTCCGCATCGATTCAACGGCCTGTTGCGTACTGTGTTCATTAAACCCCTAGTTGCTGGATAATAGCGAATCGTGTAATTAAAAATCATTCCTTCCCTGTAGACGGTACGCTTCCTTGTTGCTGGGTATTAAGAGGAATCTCTGGAAGTTGGGACTTCCTATTGAGGTTTTACTGTTGTAGTAAAAAAACATTTATTTATTTAGCGAAGGCGATAAAGTCTCATTAGTTGATTGTAATTAATTTATTTGCATCAAGTTGATCACTCTGCCCATTCCACGTGAGAATATCGTGATTCATTATCTTTTGGACGACATCTGCGCCAGAAATAGCGCCACCCACGCTTCTCAGTATCCTTCTTTCGCGGCGGGATCCACGAATTCCGTTCGTTGTGGATTTTGGTTTGGATCACCGCAGGGAAACGAACGTTTGCTTACCTTTCGCCATCGCGCATGCCTCTTTCATATTCCGCCCTCTTTCGTGGAATATGTCGTGCTTTTACGAACCCGTTTGTATATATACATTCGGCCAACACATGCTGCGTCAGATCACGTTGCCCGGCTTAGCTAGAACGACCCCGTGGATCGGTGGTGTCTTCTTGATTAACCGCTACATCAATAAGCTGTCCCTGAGTCTTGTTTGCTCTCTGCGAGGATTCATTTACAAACAGTAGCTGGTCTAATGGAACTCTGTTGGTCTGGGATAGGTCATGGGATTCATGATCCAGTCATAACCGCAGCCAAAGTACCTTTAAATATTGAATTTGTCTGGCGAAATGTAGCTCAACTCTTAAAAGATAGCTGAGGCAGATCTCAGCTTCTTAAGATAAGGTATATTCCAGGCGAATTCTCTGCAATATAGCAAGCCTGTGATCTATTCCTAACAGCGTCTTAGACCAGACTCTACCATCGATTAGAACACATTCGATTAATCATTAATCTTGTGTCACAGCGTGCCGCTAATAGCATGAGATCAACGCGACATAGGGATCAGCTCAAGGAGACGTGGCTATTATTATCGGCGCTGAATAAATAGTATTCGGCGCGCGGAATCGTGACAGTAATCAGCGGGATTACAACGAATGGAGCACGAACAGTGCTCGGATTTCTCGCGTGATCACAGTTTTCATCGGTATTACTCCTGACAGTGTTTTCTCATACGGCTGAAACGCATACACAAAGCCGCCTTTTAAAAACCGCGTGGATTTGCGCGGATTTTAAGAGCCCCGTCACGCCCATCTAACGACGCGCTTTCCGCGTACAGAGAAGCACACACGAAGAGAGGAAAGAGCAATAAAGCGTGCGGGCATCATCCTTCTGTCCACAAAGGGTGACTGATTTCGATCCCTCGGATCCAACAACGCCGTCCTCCTTCGCCGACGGCTTATTACTTTTATTGCCCACGGCTGACGCAGGCCCTGGGTGTAATTCGATGTAAAACGCGTGTGAAACGAGGCTTTATGAGTTTATTTTTTGGAGCCCCCCTTTGCTGGAACACGCGATGGGTGTGGGACGTTTGATGTTTAGGAACTAACCACAGATCACTGGAGTGTCTTTTTTAGGGTTCCTTCTGTACAGTTTCCATGTGGAACATCTCTTTGTTTAGACCGTGGGTGGTAAGGTCTTAATAGTGGAAGCAGTAAAAAAGTTCGGACTATCTTCATGTCATTTTCAGGAAGATTACCCAGCGCATCTCAAATCGGATCAAACTCGTGCTCCAACTTTGAAACTATATTAACTCTGTTCGATGAAGCCTCCCAGTGTCTGTGAGGTACTTTCATTGCAACCGTGATGAGCAAAGCTACCAAGGGATTAAAATAATTAAACAATCTCCCCGCTGTCATTAAACACAGAAATAGAAGCAAATTCTTCCAACACACTCGGCTAATTGCCACAAGCCTCTAATTAATTTAACGACGTCAAACGTAACCAGATATACGCCAAAGTGTTCAGCGTCTCTACTTCCCAATAAACTTCCCGTTCTTAATTCCTACGTGGTTTCTGAAGTTGCGTTGCCAGCTTGAACGCACGAAGATTCAGTGGACTTAACGACGAAAGAAGTCACGACGGCTTGTAATCCAGCGGGCTCCGCTCCGAAAAGGCATTCGAGCGATTCTCTCGAAGCTAATACGGGCCCAAAGCTGTCTAATGCGTCATACAAGAACACTGTTGGACCCTTATATAGAAAAGGCGTTTAATTAACATTTCTCGATAACCACAGGGTGCTCGTGGTTCGCGTCACTCTCATTCGCGCTCGCGTCGACGCCCGTTGCTTCGTCCACTGGCGCAGCTTTACAGCAACGCGTACACGCCGTTAGAAAAACGAGTTTACGAACCATTAAGACGTTGCAGAGTTTGATAAACGCTTCGCCACGCCGCGAGCCTTCGAGGAACGCTGTACAGCGGCTCATCCTTTCGGTTCTTCTTCGAGCCGCGGTGTCGTAACCGGCGTTAACCGTGCCGTGGACGCTTTTGGTAATGCTACTCGGTAATCGTGCTCGTTAATGAATGACGGGGAGTTGAATGAGGAGAGACGTCTCTTAGCAATCAATGTCAATCATCTTGCTTCGCTTTTTGTGGATGCTGCTTGCGCTACTAGATCGAATACACGTTGCGATTATGGAAGGATTAATTGGTACTTGTAGCTGCTGCTAAGAGTTAGTGGCGATTATGGAGTATATATTGTTACTAATTTCAGCCTCGAAGATGGGAGTATTCATATGAATAGGCTTTAATAAAAAGCACTTCGAAAATTTCAGATGTTTCTAAATATAAAATTTCGAAGGTTCCAGTTGAACTCAGATCTTTAATTATCAGCTGCTCAGATCCTGTAAACCCTCTGCGAGGGTGGAACAAGGACGTAGCCAAAATGTAGAAGCATCGGTCCCGAAAACGCCCAAGCATTTTGGGCCGACGAGTAGGCTCCGGCCCCGTTAATCAACTAGTTCAGCCAAATGTTAAATTGCACCGTTCACGATCGCACGTCTATCTATCTGTCCGTCATACTGTCCATGCACGTAATCGGGCGACCAGTGATTATAGGACTCACTACCAATATCCACCACTTACGCAGGTGGAACCAGGCATTACAATAAGTGCGCCGTCCTCGTCCAAGGCCCGGATATCGCACCTCTGACGGCCGAGCCGAGCGTAGGCTCGCGAGCAGAGTGCAGCGCGTTCACGAGGTACGCGTTAACAAGGGAGCCTGTGTTGGTAATTCACGGATCTACGAGCAAGGCGGCTCGTAAATCTCCCTCCGTCGATCTCATCGGTTTCCAGAGCTAGACGAGCGGCTGTGCGCGCCAGTCGCGGTGGGTCGAGCGCGTTAAGCGGCGAGTTACAACTGTTAGAACACGGGGAACAACTCTGCCAGGCCCTACTCGATCCCTTTTTATGGGGCCTCGTGATCCACCGGTCGCCCAAAACGGTTTTTTGCCGCCTCGTTCCGGAATTCGGGGCCCCCCCACGCGAGCAACTTGCGCGACTCGTGTAGAAAAGCGAGAGAGGACGAGTCGAATGGCTCGGGGAGGGTGACGGGGCGAGGGATGGAAGGGAAAGAGAGAAACGATCCAGCGAGGGAGACGGAGAGTCATTACTCGTTGCTTTTTACCCGGAATTCGGTCGAGCTGTGCCCGACTCGCCACGGGACGCTCGTGTTTCGTGGTCGTGCATGCACGAGGGTCGGCACAGCAAAAGGACCAACAGGAAGGGAACGTCGGGGCGTTAGTGAAAAATGTAGCGCCCTACACGACGAAAACACGGCGAATATGATACCGAGGGCGGCTGCGGACTCCTTTTTTCGATCTTCGCCCGCAACCGCGGCGTTTCTTTAATTCTTCACCTCTTGTTAACCCCTCGACACCCGACGAGATGCCTAGGTCGTTAGCTCAGTTAGGTAAAGTAATCACCCTGTGATGACATCTTCACGTATTTATATGGCATATTCAAATATTTACCACCTGGTGGTAAAGGCTTTGCTCCCATATTAGGTAGAACTATGTAGTATTAAAAATGTTTTTTTTCAAGGCACCGCATCAAATATTGGAGGCCAACGCCGCTTGAACGAAACCCGTTAGTTTTCGCGGTGTACATGCCACGAGTTGATATCCCTGAAATAACAGTCTTGCTTCCGATGGTCCGATGACGGTGCAGCTCAAGAAGCAGGGCAGCCGTAATCTGCCACAATTGCGATACTTTGGATGCAAAATTGTCGCTCGTTCGCGGAGCCGTTTGCCGTTATGATTGACTTCATCGGATCGAGCGTAATCTTTGAACTTCCATTCCGATTAACGTTCGAAAAGTTGCGTCTAACTTCCCTGCTATTTCGAGCCATCCCATTTCGAAATGAACGCCCCGAAGTAGCGGTCGGAGCATTGCTTTCTTCCGCTGCAATCACAATCAGATCTTGAAACCAGTCATTCTGGCAATGTGAAGCTCAGTTTTAGAACCATTCAAGAAGTATTTCATTGATGAATGACCAGATTCAACTCTTCTACTATATTACGTTCCTTATCGTCGCTTGGATGGCTTTTCCTCCGAGCAATGGTCTCTATAAATCTGTCATTATCGGTTCTCGAGGTTCAATCCTCACAAAACATAGATAGCAACGGTATCGTGGTTTCATGGTCAGAGGGCATTAAATAAGAGAAACTATTGGAGCAAAGTGCAGACTTGCAGACGGCTCATTTCGTTCTGGCTTAGCATGCGCGTAGGCATTCATCAATAGTTTTTTATATGCTCTTGATTCGTGCTTTTAACCCATAACACTGTGCTCCACTCGGGTTCCCTCACGGATCGAACAACTTTCGCGAGGCAGGGACCCACGATACCGGAAGTCAAGGCTGGAAGCGTAGAACTGGTGTAATCGACCGATCACTGAGCCCACCAATGGAGAGACATTATTTCTCGGGGCCTCGAAATAGGTCGTGTAAGTGCCTTCGTGGCCCACGTGCCCCCATGCTGGACACTTCCAGGTAGATATCGCCTTGAAACTCGAAAGCGAAGCGATACGGAGAGGACAACGGGCGGGGAGGGTCGAGAGTGGAAAGGGAAACGCAGAGAAGATAAAGACACGGAGGAGAAAGGACGAAAGTAAAGCGAGATTCGAAGAGGAACAAAGAGATGTACCCTTGGAACAGGGACGAAGGAGTCCTGCTATCGCGAGCACGCCTCTATCCTTGCTCCGCGGAGCCCGTGTCACCGGCTCATGGGATGACGTTCGTTCTGGATTATTTATTGCCGTGAAAAATACTTCGAAGTGTCCCCCGTCTGCGATAAGACAGCCTCTCTCTCTTTCTCCGTTGCTTCTCAGCCCGCACTCTCGTTTCGTCCGCTTTCCCCTTATCTCAGCTTTGTTCCAACCGACGAGAAACCCCATTCGCCCACGTTAACCCTTGGGAACAGAGCAGGAGACTAGAAGGCGAGCGAGGGGAGGATACGAAGAAGAATATCGAAAGGGGCAAAGGTGGTCGAATGCTCTTTCTTTCCTTCTCCAATTCTACCCTCTACTTATGTTGAGATACGGGGACCACGCTCGTTCCTAGAATCCTCGACTTCTTCTCTGATTTTCTAGATCGTTTGTACCTTTCTCTGTTCAGACACGTTTGGATAATATTAGCCAGGAAATATCGTGGCGCGTTTGAACTCTGACCCCTGTTACGTCTGTGATTGCGAAAGAAACGAGAGTAGAACGTCTCTTGTGGTTGCACGAGGATGTGCAGTCGTTTATACCGCTCTAGCGTAACGCGAGAGGATACTTTTTTTGTAGCTGGTCGGGAGGACAATTTCTCAAGGTCAGGCGAATTGTTTTCTACCCGCGTGGGTGGCCACAGACGTCTAGCTGTGCTTCACGAATAATCACGTAGCAGCGTAAAACCCTGGACTTGGCGTCACCCCTCTGAATCATTGTCATCGATATGCAGCCACGCGTTGGCCTCACGCGCGAAACCTTTATTAAACATTACGAATGCCATTCACGCCCCTTTCTCTCTCCTTCTTTCTCTTTGCTCGTCGGGCCGATCGGTATTTCGTGGCCGAGGCGTGAATGCTTGCTTTCTGGTCCGAGCGCGTGCCTGCGGCTAACCTCACGGCCGAAAAACCTGTTCGAGTGACTTCCTCGTTTATTCCTCAATCGCGCCGTGAACACAATTTCTAAGCCCTTTGCGAGGGACTTCTTTCTTCTTCCGATACCGTGAACACGAAACTTCGAGAGGAACTCGTGAGAGCCAAAGAACCGTGATGCAGTTTGACTGCATTCTGAACACGGTTTTGGGGAAGCGTTCCGATTTTGCGAGGAACCTCCACTTCCTAGAATCGGCATGACACTGCAGACGAGCTGCAGATATTCGGCGATGGAAAAAGTTGTTCGGGAAGTTCGGATTTTTGCTTGGATTTTCGAGGATAGGAAGGAATACCAAGTGAGTCAAAGAAAAAGTAGGGAACTGAGAAGTTGCTTTTCTTATTGAATCGTAATATGCAATACGTACGGATCCGAATTTCGAAATATTGATAGTCGAGGGCTATACATATATTTCTGATTTCAAGAATATATTGAGAATTATCGATTCCGTTTTATTCTACCTAGATTTCTGTATATGAAGGCAAGTTATTTAAAAATGTGACATTTTAGAAGTACCACGAACAGAGGCCTCATACCGCCTCGGCTAAAAGAATATTTCAAAATAATCCACTGCTTGGTTATAATACTCCTTTATCCTCACAAGAAACGAGTATTCAGACGCAGCGCGAAAGCCTAACAGTTGCTTCGCGGTAAAAAGGATGTCAGAGGTTTAGCTTTGGTAAATGTAATCGACGTATTAGTCCTCTTATCGGGCCAGTCCCCATGTTTGAAATATCTCTTCCAAGCAATCGGACGAATCCGTGCACGACGATCACGCGGAGGATTACTGTCGGACAGAGCAAATGCGGACTGCCTCGGCGAGAACGTGATTCGGGCAACGTGCGAACAAGTCGCGGAATCTTCGCGCCGCTCCCTTTTCGCGCGTGTCTCCAACGAGAAAACGACAACCAGGATTAGCGTCAAACTAGAGACTTTACGCCGCCCGATGCACGATCGCCTCCTCTTTGTCCGCCTTTCGTGCGGCTCCCTCTTCGTTTCCTCGTCCAAGTTCGACCATACTGCGATACACTTTACGACACGTTTTTTGAGTTGTCACACCTGGCGCCCTGTACCTTGATAATCCCCACGTTCGCATATTTCTGACGTTGCATTTTTATTCAATGTGATCACGGACTGTTGCGGTGAACTCTCAGCCTCGGATTTCGCTCGTTTCTTTCGCCGGGCGGGGTATTATCGAAATAAATTGTCGATGGAACGACAATCGAGATTAAAATCCCCGAGCGTCGAGTGAACGTGGATATCGCGTTTGAAATGAATTTAAAGTTGATTATATCATTTCTCGATGAGATCCTTTTGACTGTCATTTATGAATTATGCATCGCCAATGTATGTAGTTGAATTTCATTGTGAAATAGACTGCGCAGAGTTCTGTTCGCGAAATTCTGCGAATCATCGTTAACCATCGCGCTTTTCATCGCCAAGTTAACGTCGTTCTTTAATTGACTCATTCCCCTGGAGGAACTAATTGCAGTCAAAGGGGTTCAACGCAGCTTGCTCAAAGATTCTTATCGATCGACTACAATTGTGATCGCTTCTTCGCTTAACAGGCCACAAAATCGCCGCGCGAGAATGACTCGCCTCGTAGCACGTCGCGGGGGTGAACGTTATCTGGCAGTGGGAGCAACCCATTCCGGATATCCTGTCGAAATAATCGTAGGATCAGAGACACGGACCGCGTGGCGCGGTTTCCAGGCCGGAAACGGCGGTTGGCGGCCAGAGACGACTCGCTCGCACGAGATAATATCTCGTTGACAAAGTGTCGTGATCGCCTGGGGCTCGACAGATCTCCCTTAATTAAGGGATAATAACGATCAGCTCGGAAAGTATCGTGTTCCAGGGACAAACATTGAGACATTACAACGCAAGCCTGTCATCAGCTAGAATAGGAGTTATGAATTACTAAGGGCGCCACGAGAGGGGGACATGACCTGCCCAATGGTTTGCTTCGTAATTAATTGTGCCAGGTCTTAAGTTCAGAGTTCAAAAGATTCCTAGTTCCTGCGCTAGTTAATTAAACTTAAAGCTTCTGAATTTAATTTCCTCGTAAAAATTGCAAATACTAAAGCCCATACTTTTAGCACATTATTATGCATGATATGCACCAATTACCAGTATGCAAAGTTTCAAATCAGTGGACCGTCCTGCACTTCCCTCGTGAAATATTCTGGCATCGTAAAGGAAACAGGCAGTGAACGCGTAAATTCATCTAAATTGTTCTCGACAGGAGTACGGTTATCGACGGTGATAAGGAAATTAAGATCTTATCGACGGTTAATTCCATAAATCGATCTAATTAAGTCGAGTGATCGGCAGCCAACGATAAAGGCGGTAAAGCCACGGCCGGATGCAATTGATCTCCTTCGTACTTTCAATCTCCCTGTCCCCCACTTTCGTCCTGCAAGTTTGCCGCAATAAAGTTGCCAGAAGAAAACCTATTTCTGGTACCGCAACTCACAATTACCTATTTCTGGGAGAGGCTTTACTGCTCCGTGAACTGCTTAACCTTTGACATCTGCTTTCGCTATATCACGTTGGTTATTAACTGTCCTGATACTCCAGATGATTTAATAAATTATTCTACAGGAGCAGTGCTTCCATTTTGTAATCAATTTTATCAACCACACAAACTGACAAAATTCAGCAGGCAGAGCTGTTTAAAATTTAAATATCTTCCGCGTTGACGTCGTGGGGACCACCAGAAACCGTCGAGCAAGTGTATCGTAAATCCAAGAAGAATTTATCCACGGGATCAGAAATTCCGTAGTCGCGTCAGTTTCGGCAGCGTATCGTGGCGCGCCATCGGAATACATCAGATCCGAATAACGCGGCACGGCCGCAAGGCTCGCGGCTGTTAAAGCGTCGTTAAAGACACGATCGCGTCCGTTTTTCTCGGCGGTACAGAGAATTTTTCTGGCTAGACAGCGGTTGTAGGATCGCAGCGGAAACATTTCCTTCTTGAGTCGTCAATAGGCACCGACACGTCGAGGCTGTTGGCTCCGTGGCAGCGGGATGCTGGCTAGTTTGCTACGTCCGATCGCGAAGGAGCAAAAACACGTCTTTTTAACGCGACCGAAGGCGACGCTCGGCAGCGGGTTAACAAAACGAGCACGAGCCAAGGCGGATTCGGAATATCGAACGAGCGAAAACGCTTTGTAGAAGCCGTGCTCCGCGGTCCCTCGAGTTCCGAGAAAACGAGATCTCCTCTCGATCTCTACAGCCTCTTCCCTCCACGCTGCCTCCCCGCGTTCTCAGCGACAACCCGACGACGTGTCCCCACGTCGTCCATCTCCGTGTCGTTCTAGGATTCGCACGATCCTACCCGATCGCCGACAGATTCGTCCTGATCCTCTTCCCTTCCCTTCCCTTCCTCACCCTCCCTTTATCTCACCGCATCTGTCCACCCCGCGGTCCTTAAGTGTCGACGTTTCGAGCAGACGTAACAGGAGCGCTGGGACAGGGGGAACGCGAAGGGAACGAAAAAAGGAGGAAGAGGGCAGCGGTTTCATCGCGATGCAACCATCCACGCACCGCTCTGAAGGTCATTCTTCAAGGCCTATGCTGAGAGCGCGATTATCCTCTGTGGAAGGATCCACGGCTAAATTGACAATTCGCGAAACATAATCGCGACGACTTATCGCCCCCTGGGGATACGATTTCAATTTATTGCAATTTATTGTCTGCTTGGAAAGGTTTTCGATGGTCTGTTTTGACATTCTTGACGACGATTTTTAGCTTGAATTAACTGTCTTTCATCTATATTGCTAGTAGAAGCAAGGATGATAGATCAGACGTGAACATTGGTAAACAGGATCTGTCGCAAAAAAGCTGACCAAGGATAATCCTGCTGTGTCCTTGAAGCCACGATTCCCATACCACCGTGGAAGAGCTGCAGCTGGATGTTGCGAGAAGTTGCGGTAATAGTTATGAAATGGACGATCGGATAATAAGTCTTCTATCGTAGAAATCGTTATCTTACTGGTCGCTCACGCCGGTCGCTACGTGTGAATCGTGTCTATCGCAGGCACACCTGCGTGCAGCGTGCATTACGGTGCCTTTCACGCATTAATGATAATGACACGAAACCTCGATGAAGGACAGACTGGTTTCACGCTCGAGAATTCTGAAACGTGCCGGAGATTTATTGCCTTCGCTTGGCGCTCGCTGCGCTCACGTGTTAATTCGCTGCATTCCCGAAGAAGCATTCGCGTGTTTCGGTGGGGAAGAGAAAACCTAGAGGAACACCGAGATTCCATCCTTCTCGTGCTGCTATAAATTTCATCGGCTCCCAGCATCGGGCGTTTATTAGACGCTTGACTGGAGTTTCCCTAGGTGCTCCATCGTCGATACAATTCCTTCGCAGCCGAGGACGTTCAAGAATGCTCTCGTAAAGAAAAGGAAAGCTGCATCCGCGTAGGCCAAGTCTGCCCGATGAGCGACCACTCGGTAACGATTTCTTCCTCTGTGGAACGACTCTCACAGGTGTTCCTCGATTGGAAAGAGAACGTTATCCGATGTTAACGAGATAACGAGGTTCGTTCGCGTCGCCTCTCGAGTTCCAGGAATCTGGGAAAGCATGGAAAGTCGTTCTTAGGTGTACTTAGATCGTTCAAACACACAAAGGGGACGCAATAGCCGTCCCCGAGGCTTTGTTATCGTTCTAAGTAAATGCGAAAAAAAACAGAGGAACAGAAATGTAACGTGAGGTTTACAAAAGTGAGTCACTCGAAATGAAAGAGCCGCGCGCTGCCTCGGTCCCTTCATAAAAGACCTCAAACACACGCCCATGTGTGTTCAACGCGTGAAACCGCGGCGAAGCTGAAAAACTTCGTAGAACGACTCTCGGTGCGTTCATATGGAAACGGACGACCTACATCGAGCTGACCAGACGATCCTGGAACTGCAACGTTTTTCCTCACAATGCTTGCTCTGCGACTGCACAAACTGGTCGATCGATCTCGAGGAACGACCCCCCATGATTCGCATCAACGAGGACGAGCTTGAAGTTTTTGGGTTAAGAGGCCTCGCGAGACACGGCTCCAACTAGCTTCTTTCGCTTTGACGGTACTCGACAGCATTGCTCTTTTTGGAGTGGCTGGAAACGGATCAACGAGTTCACGAGTTTCCACGCAGCCGAGGTTTAGGAGAGCCATCTAATGTCCTACTCGTTTATTGTCTGTGAATATCGCGGAGCTGAGATTCATTTGCAGTCGCCTGCTGTGTGCACTAGATGTGCCCTGAAATCGCGATAATTAATTACTGCTGACTCAGCTGGCAAACTTTCTCTTCACGCATTACTTTTCAATTAGCTATCGTATTCATCATAGAAGTAATGATCCTTACTATCATAGTGTCTAGTTCTGCCAGCACAGATCCCCTTTTAACTTTTTGCTACAAAATAACCTTCCATATGTAACTAATGCTCACTTTCGTCCGCACACGCACGTGCGTCGAAACCACTTGGTGTCGTATTTATCGTGAGCAACTGGTCGCCTAAGCCCAACTGGAACCTCCAGCAAGCGTCACGCACACGCGTGACTCCCATCAGTACCATAGCATGGTATACGCACGCTCGTCAGCCCCAATATTCGCTACCTTCCCTTTTTTCTTTAAATTTAGGGTTACCCCGAACCTTGGCCAGGAGAGCACCTTAAACCCAAAGCTCTCTCCCATGAATGAAACTGGAGACGACACCGAAAGGGTGCCCCTCAGATCTTCTCGGATATGGCCGCGACACGATCGTCACATTAAGGGAGATCAAACGTCTCGATTCAGTTGATTTGTTTACGGGCAGCCGCGTCCGGTTCCATTAAGAATTATTATTTATCGCGTGTACGAAATTAACCCGTGGAAAACGGGTCTGAACGGGGGCCATGTCGTGACCGAATCGAGGGAACACGTGACACTGTCTTCTCGGTCCGCCGGTTGACGACTCGTAATTAACGACGCGCGCCGTAGATTGAGATAATGTACGGGACGCGTCGAGTTAGACGCCGGTTTGTAATAACACAGAAACCACTTAGCTTTTTTCCACCGTAGGAGTTGGCCTAGCGGCGAAAGCCCGACAATTTTTCACATGCGCCTTCGGCATTGACCCCTTTTTTGGGGTGGCTCGTTTCCGTCTTCCGCGACCGTTTTCAACTTATTTTTAGCGGCCACGGCTCGTTCAGAGGACCCTCATACAGAGTGACCCATTTCAAATGGATTTATCTCGGTAAATGCACTGAATGAGAGGACAAAATTGAGAGGCTCTGTAGCTTACGGAAGCCTTGGAGTGATCTCGCAAGGAGACATGTCACTTGGACGAGCAGGTTTTCAGTGAAACCCAAATTAACATGTAGCAATCGACGGGCATTAACACTAATTCTTAAAATATTGATCAACCTGGCTACTCTTTCAGAAACTGGTCCCGGGTGACGGTAAACCACTTCGAGTCTCAAATGAATCCGTATCTACATCGCGCAGAACATGTAAAACGTCTTCGCTATTTACTAGGACAGGCGAAATAACTCTATCTCGCGGTCAACGAGTCGACTCGACGAAATCCGCTTTTACCAATGTTCCGCTCGACCAAGCATATTTCGCAAACGTGCCGAACAACTCCCTTACCCGTCTAACAGCTCTCTATCTTCCAGCAAAGATATTATCCGATCTATTACCGCCGCTGATAACGCCTAATAATTCGTAATGTCCGCGCGGCTCGACTGAATTCCAGGAATGATTCAACGTGTCCAATATGGCACGCTAATTCGACGTCTGTCCTCGTTCTTTATCAGAGGCGTTCTAGCGAGACGCGCAAGCCTCTCCTCGGTCCGTTAATTTCGTTCGAGCACCGTCAGGGAAACGGGTATATACGTCGAGATATTATAGGGGCGGGTGGGAAGTGGAAATCTCGATACACGCACGTGCCGGGATCAATAAATCACGAGGCGTGGCGGTCGTGCACTTAGCCGGCATCTAATCTATTATTGAGAGTGTCATTCGGCTCTCTGGCGTGGATCGCATTAGCGACGACTGTTTAAATGTCAGCCCGATATTTTCGAGCGTTTCGGCGGCGCGAGGATGCGCGACGATGGCCCCTGATTTATTTCGACCGATCCGATCGAACGGATGTGCCGCGCACGCTCTGAGCCTTCACTTAAGCGCTCGAGCGGAACGACAGGAAGAATATTAAGAGGTGTCTCCACGGAGATAAGCATTTTTTTCGTGCTATCAGTGATTTAGGTTGTATTTCATTTTCATTCTTTATCTTTTATCTGTGGGATTCTTCACAGGAATTCTTTGATTTAGATCTTTCTTGATTTATGAGTAGGATCAGTACAGCATAATTCACTTATCTGGAGAATTAATTGTATTTTTTTGAGTAATTCAGTGACTCCAAATTTTGGAGCAATCAGTATCTACTTTTAACCAGAGGACGAGAGTAGGAGTTGAAAATTTATATCTACTTCGGTGCCTCTAGTTTTAAGAATCTGTCTCGGAATTTTGATTCCACAACACTGTTATTTTCCATTTGGAGATAAGTGGGTTCGGGTCCCTATATCGTAGCGGCATTTCCGTCGCGTGTTTTCTCCAAGAGAAGACAATTTATTACGTGTCGCTCGAAAGTGAACGCTCCTATGAGCTGTAATGGCTGTAATTTGTATGCATACCTTCGTGGCCGGCAAAAAGTCGATATCGGTTAGCCGCGCCGTTGAAAACTTGTCTTCGATAACGATTCCTAATAACGCGGGACGCCGCGCGACACCGTGTCAATGGCGATCGCCGTAAAAGAGTGAAAGTGCTTCGCGCCGCTACGACGAAACGCTCATCCGACTCGCACACGCCAGTATAAACACTGTCATCCTGTTTTCAGCTTAATCACGAGAGCCTATTATATCGGATAACGAAAGCGAACGCTGGTCTGGTCGCAAACTGGCCTATCGGTATCCTCGCGCCTTCGACCAATCATCTCTTCGCCAATTACACGAACGTCTGGATCGATTTTCCGCGAGACTCACGGTTTAATGAGCGGTCGATCACTTCTGGTTAGCAAGCTTTGCTTTGAAGTCTGTGGTAGCTTGGGATTGATTTCAGTATCTATTCTACTTACTCTAGTTTGGGTCTGATTCTAGGGATCAAAATAAAAGTAAAACTTAAATGGGTAGGCACTTTATGTAGCATCTCATATGAGAATAAGTAATCGTAACGTGAAGATTCTTCAGAGTCAAAGTTGAAATGGATATCCTCACCTTATGGCACTCTTCAATCTTCTACATTACTCTTAACTTTAGCTTCAAATAGCTTCGATATAGGGAGGTCCTAGTGTAAGCTGTAAACTGTTCAACTCTATCCAATTAGGTATAATTTGATTCGGATTGCTTTGATACAATTCTCTTGGGTTCTACGATACTACCTAGATTAATACTATTACACAGCTAATAGCATGTCAAATGAGCGATAGTACATCCTCATCATAGGCTTACTGTCTGAAGCGCGTTGCAGAGAATATACGAGTAAGGATCCTTCAGATTTACAACGGACCTCGCTTAATTGCAGCAAGTCGCAGGTCCGCTAGTCAAGACACCTATGACATTCGCATTAGCGTGTGTCATCCTGGATCAAATGATAAGAGGAAGTTGTCGATACTCGAAGACGTCAGCGAATAGTTCTCCCAGCGTTCCCCTCGCGTAGCTTTGAAGTCGAAGTGCTGAAATGATAAGTGCAAGAGGTAATATACCTAACACCACGGCCAATAATAAATCAATGAGTAATTAAAGGCTAACGGTACGAGGCAAATGAGCGTGCACTGACCACCAGTTTGCTCATGGAACGGGATCTTCGTCTTTGTCGATCCAACGGGCCATGAGATGCTGATGCATGAATGATTTCATCACGAGTTATCCATCATCGCTTCGCCTAACGGTGAGATGTTTGATGATGCCCCGCTCTCTTAAGTGCGCTTCGCACGCTCCCTTACGCGCTTGCGAGCTACACACGCGGTTCGGTTTAGTTGTGCTAAACAAGAACCATCTGTGTTGCACAGAGAACAAGGAAGTCGATGAACAGATCTCTGTTGCAGGAAAATAAGAAATATGTAAGTACATGGGAAGCAATCTGGAATTCCATTGTTTCATGTCGAGGATTCTGATCTACGTCAAGCGTTCTCATATTGGATAAGAGAGATATACGAAAGTAGACACCTTGTGAAGAACTTTGAAAATTTTCGAACAAGTTATTAGTATTTAGTGATACGCCTGACTCAATAGTATTATCATTCATCCTTCATTCTATTTATTAAAGAATTTATTAAAGAAGGCTGATTAGAAATCTACACCTTTGTAGTAAAGTTTATAGAGACATACTGAAAGACTACTGAAACAACCTGATATTTTACAATCATGTACCACGATAATTTCTGCCTTCTACCGAGTAACGAGTTACAAATGTTCGAGTCTCTGACAGAGCGAAATATCGTTTAACGCACAACACGTCGCACACGCAGCCACAAAGACACACATTACGTCGTTATTGCGTAACGAGATTTAAACGCGCAATATGCCAGTAATTTGCATGTAATAAGCTCACTGTGCGGCAATGTCTGCCACCAGCGTTCTCCGTACAGCTTATTTTGCTGTAATCTAGGGGTTATCGAGGCAAGAGGGAGGTGTCAGATCGAATAACAAACGGGCATATCGATCGCCGCGAATCTACCGTCATTTAAACAAATTTTTCTATGCGATAATTCAGTCGCTGAATCTCTCCCAGTGGGAATGATAATATCTACCAGCCGTTCGTTGAATACTTGGCTATCCCGTTGAATTTCCGTGCACGTAATCGGCTGCACCGCGTCTTCGCCTCAGTGCCTGCAAAATAGAGACGGGGCTGGCTATAAATTAATCGATAATCATCGACAATCCCACCATAGTCATCGATAATATGAATTACCAATAGTATCAATTGAATGGTAGGCTTAATTGAAAACCGTATGATATTAATGCGAGCCAGTCTCGGTGCCATAAACAACCCCAGGTTAGTGACTTCGTGCACCTGGTCTGAGTAGTAGGGCTGTAAAGTTTTTGCGATCTTCGCATTGACTCGGGTCAGACGAAATATTCCTATAGGTCAGTCGTATTTTTGGTTCTTACCTTGGCAACATCGAAATACTGCACTGATAGTATTTGTGGTAAATCCAAGTCCACCTAGAGTCAGGAAATTTTACTTTTACTAATATTCACTATAGAACTAGTAACAGTACTAATCCATTGAAATATAAAAAAGAAAATAGGACAAGTTATTTTTGAAATGAATCGCCCACATATCGAATTACTAATCACTTTCAGCATACATCTATTGAATTTATTTTACAATAATCTGTTCACCTGCATCGCGGTTCAAGCCGCAATTACGTACCCCTCGTCGCGTCCCAATTTCGCATCTCGACTCCATTAATCGTGCGCGAGTTAATCCGAATGAACACCGCCGCAAATTGTGTCAGGAATTATTCAGAACTCGCGACTAAACTGAAATTCAAAAGGCTCAGCGCGAAGGAAGTTCGCGCGTCTCGCGTCGCGAGAATCGACAAACAAGTTGTGCATAATCATCGAATTGCAACGAATTGCAATTACCGTCTTTCGCGAGGAACAAGGCGAAACGCTGCCACGGTTGCTCCTGCTCTCTCGACGGACCCAATTATACGGAGCTCGTGTTTTGCGAGGGTGGCAGAGTCTGGGGATGAATTCGCGCAATCTTTCACATTTCCAGGACGGTGCAGTCACTTTGAAACATCGCGATCCTGTCAGCGAGACGCCGAGAACCTTCTTTTGTTGCTTCCCCTGCTTCGAATTTACCCTCCGTTATGTCGAGCAATTTGTCCTGGTTACCTATGCACTAAAAATACAGTGCTCCCACTATTTCTTCAACATCTCGCGTTAGGGGTTGACTCAGGGTGAGAGAAGGTGCGCTGAATATGTGAGCTTTCTCCATAGAAATTAGCAGTTCTTTTCAACACTTTCCTCTGAAACTTTTTACCTACAGCAAGGAATAAATGAGACGGTTTCTGGAACAAGTGGGACATTGACATGCTAAAACAATCGAAATACAAAGGCTCGCGAACAATCGACAAGCTGATAAAGTCCGTTTCTTCTCTATCGAGGCGGGGTGATCACGCCGATCGTTTGATCGATCGATCTACGATCACGATCGAGCACGATATCGGCGGGACCCAATGCAAACGATCGATCTGGTCGATCGTCGAGCGATTTCACCTCGCATGACTACATGGTTTTCTGCTCGACGATCCTTTCAAGGAAGACGCGAGTCGCTCGCGATGATCTAGAATGTCCGTTGGCAGCTGTCGAGATGCGGAGGGAAACGATTCTCGAATGGGGATAGAAAAAGCGATTTAAAGGTTGCTTGGCGCCCTTCTGTCGATGGTTCGACGTCGAACGAATTTCCGTCAATCATTGTTCCGCATTCCAGGGCATTCGCACACTCGTGGGAGTGGCTTAACATTCGAGCTCGTCGAGTTCCCTTATTCCAACCGAGAATAATGGAGGTCTCGCCGCGAACGACCTCGGGCTGAGATCTCGAACGGTTCTCCTGCGATTACGCGGTGCACCTCTGACCGTCTTCGAGAAAGTATCGATACTCACGCAACACCGCCGGCAAACGCTTTAGCACGGGAAATTGAAAAAACTAATTGCCACGTGAGAGAAGGAGATTGAACGAGGTTTCCGGTTAACTTGTTCGAGAGAGGACGAGTAAAATCGTCGCCCGAATATGCTTCCAATATCCGTTCAGAATGGCTCGTTAACAAAACGTACTACCTATTTTATTACACGAGGTTTCATATACAACTTCTTCAGGATAAAGTTAATTACTGTGCTTTTGATTTTCACACTTACGTAATAACAGTAGTAATTGCTCTATCGAAAATTGAAGTAACATTTCTCTAGTTCGATTAAAATGCGAATAGCAGAGGTAGTAATTCCAGCTCTAAAATCTGGCATGGTATTGATCTCGTCAGCTATCTCCCGTAACGAGGCAACGTCCAGAGTGGTTCCCCGAATCGCGATCGGCACGGAAAACTAATTAAGACGCGATTAGCCGAACGTAGCGGAGCATCATGATCGATTAGTCGAGCGATAAGCAATCGTGGCCGCGGCGCAACCTTAATTAGCGTACTGCTCGACTCGGGCTTCTTTCCCCCTTTCGAAGGTTGCGAGGACGCGCGCGTGTTCGTGTAGTAGCCGTTTCTCTCGGTGGCCTCGGCCTCTCCTCCGTCACTATGCACTCCTATCTGCGACGAGGCAAAAAGTAGGCCTATGAATCAACGGTGCTTAAGAATCGTTAGAACCCCATTGACTGGTTGCGAAGGCAAGAAAGCGAGAGCGAGGCTGCCTCGCCTACGTGCTCGCATAAGTCGCGGACAATGCGTAGCTAAACCGTTTAATGGCGATAACAGTTCCACTAAGGGGCGAAGAGCATCGAGGTGCGAGCAGGTCGGCGCGTTTATCCGCTCGAAGCGCGAAAACGCAGAAAAAGAAGCGAGTCGGGGAACGAGGATGTTCGAAATATCCTGCTCGTGTTGTCGGCGATCGCGGTGAGCGCGTTATCTCGAGGCACGGCTACGCGAACGAAGCCTACGCAGTCCTCGCGATCTGCAACTAAGTGCTAAGAGGAATATGGATGAGCTCCAAGTGGGTGTAATTCCGCCACATCGTAGCGATAAAGCTTCTTTGGAGATTATGCGCGCTGCTTTCCGACGATGACGCTTGGAATAATCGAGTTGCACGGTTTTGGTAACTGGCAGGGATCGCTGGAGAACATTCAGCACACGTTCCAGTCTTCTTTGAGGAGGTTGAGTCAACAAACTGGACTTTTTTTATTATTTTATTATTCGACAAGTAAGGACGGTCGATAGAAAAAATGAGAATACCTGATTACTGAAAAAGCGATGCGTTCTTAATCACAGCATATGATGTTAGATAAATAGCACATTCGTGTAGTAAACGTATATGGCCGACTGCCAGAAGGCCAGCTGCACGCGAACATTGATTGTGTTGTTCGAGATAGATTAGAGATTCCAGTGCACCTCGTAGAGAACACAAGAGCACGATATGACACGACACAATGCAGTATTAACGATCTTCATGAATTATAGCTAGCCGAGTTCGAATTTCAAACATATTCATCGCGACCTAATTCAGTCTCAGGCGTCAGGAATTGTAATGAAAACTGTCAGTAACAAATTTGAAAGCCAGATCATTATTTCATTCCTTAGGTTCGTATGTACATTATACGTTCAGCTTCCCCTCATCTATTTGCCTAGTTCGTTCTCTAGCATCTGCTAAAAAAGAACTAGTCAGGAGGTCTAGTGATACAAGTAGTAGGTAATTATAATCAACACTGATTATTCCAGGGATTATTTACGAGAAATTTATGTATAAGCTTGAAAGTCAAGCTGGTAGAACCAGCCAGCGTGTGTTACTATGCCTATCCATCCTTGAGGGTAGAAAAGGGGGAGAAAAGATCCGAGGGAGCAGAAGGGAAAAAGTCGAAAAACGAGGCACGAGCCACGCCTTCTATGTGATATATTGTATTTAAAGTCCCCGTTCCTCTAGCCTAGAAATGACTTTGCATCAGTGGGAAGTCTTTCTCACGAGCTAGATCTCTGGGGATTCCATTTTTAATTAGTTTCGATCCCCGATAATCAGTAATTTGGATTCTTAAGCCCCTGTTGCGATCACATGGCGTAACGAATTTCGAATTATTTAGTTTCTCAACATTAGATACTTTTACCTCTAATGGCAGTAGTATTAGCAAAGTATCAGTGTTGGCATTGAGTTTTTTGCGCGTGGGCGAAACTTGCTAAAAAATAAATTGTTAAACGAATTGCGCAAATTTACGACTACCTTGTTACATTTTCATTGCAAAAACTTTAATTCTCTCTACTTCAAAAAGAACACAATTTTCACAGTTCAACACGCGGCAAGAAAATAGTTAATTGCAGTGCCACGCATCAAGGCTTCAAGAATGTTCGAAACGCGGTTGCTCTCTCGTTTAGCGGGGAACGTTAATTAACCGTTCAAAACGACCGTCGCAGCGACAGTAATTGAATTAACAATGTCGCAGATTTAATTCGCCCGCGATTAAACTCCCTTAAAATGCCAATAAATTATCCAGGATTCGGTGGATGAGAGGGAGAAGGTTATATCTAAATCGAAAACTGCGCTTGCATTACATCTCAGCGTCCTTAATTAACGGCATGGACGACTCACGGCTTAATGTTTCGAGCATCACGACGGCTCTCGTTGAAAGTGAAATAAGGCGAACTATAGAGGCGCAAGAAGAAAAGTGGAAAAATATCGGGTTAACGAATCGAAGCGTGGATCGAACTTGACGTGCTTTGCGATCGTGTTACGGAAGGAATCTCTGGCTTGATTAATCCGCTAATCAATTTCGACAGCAAGTATGAGCCGTCAGGTGACGTAGTCTCTGTGCCCTGTATGCTGATGGAAATGACTCCGCAGAATTTACGTATGCTGTTTTCAGGATTCATTTGGGATCATGTGGGTGGAAAGATAGTGGAGCATTCAATCGAACGTAATTACCCAATATTTTAATAAGTATCCATAAAATATTCTTCAAAATTAATAAAACCAATAGCAAGAAGATTGCAAAGCAGATTCCCATGAAGTAGAGTAAGATTCATCCATCATCGCCTAACCAGTTTCATTAAAAGTTGCGTAAAGCTTGTAACTCCGTTGCACATATATCTGAACAAGTCTCCATAGCTCGTGTTAATGTCTAAAATGTCAGCACCGCTTGGCGACTTGTCACGTCGATATCTTGCTGAAACACCGCTCTCCCTAAACATCTAAACCGACAGTTCTGGCTCGTTAAAGCTCACGAGCCCCGTGGCCAGTGGAATTCTCTAACAACAAAAGTGCGCAATGAATTAGTGCACACGCTGTACTGCTTCCAGCAACTAATTTGTTTTGATTAAACATTAAAGCACAGGGGGATATAATGGTCCAGGGATCAGTGTAGCGAAAGTAATACTGTGTCGGAAATATCGCAATACGGTGACACACTAGAGTTAGAACGAGGTCAAAGGATACTATAATTGGGAGTATAAAGAGGAAAATGCTAAATTTGTTATAGTGCTTGGTCAAAGTTTGATATTTACTTTTTATTTTTAATATTAAAAAACACAAAAAAGGAAGAATAGGCTGGCTAAGTTGCTGACGTCACAACGAATGATACGTGTGTTCCTTTTCTTTGAGATAATCACGGTAATCGAGGTTCATTCTGCACAACTTGCTTCTGAGCCTAACGAAATGTCTTCATTGGTGTTACGTTGCTCATTAAGGTCGCTGTAACAAGGTGTGTCTACCCTGAATAGATACGGTGATATCGGGCAGCTGGTTGGTAGTAATCGTCGCGATAGTTAAAGCAGACTTAATGTCGACATAATAGAGCTTCGGGATTGCAGTTTGGACCTTTATGGGTAGAATATGGATATTACGGCCAATGGGAGCGTCTCTTTCGGTTAAACTGCTCGTGCGGCATTTGAAAGGGCGACGTGCAGTAGAACCATAATGGGAGGTTAAAGTTTTCAGGTTGCAACTACAGAAAAATTTAATTTGAGTTGATAACGTGAAATGTTCTAACTTCAACCAATTACCTCTCCAAGATATTCTCTAATAGGCATTTTTCTCGTACACTTTCCTATTGGCTAACAATTTCACTATTTCGAATCGCCGCGTACAATAAGACTAATAGAGAAATTCAGAGCGTCAGGAGGTCCAATAAATTTGCAGGAAAATCAGAATGGTGTAGGCAATAGCAGTTAGCCACGGTAGGGATGACGAAAGCGATGATAGCCTCGTTTCATTCGCTCATAATTAACGTTCGATCGCAAGGTGGTTCCATGGGGTGGCATTGTTATGCAAACGATCGGATCCTCTATTTCGCTCGTTTTGGTCTCTCGCATTGGCGATTGAAACACTGTTTGAAAGAGTTAGAGGTCATTAACGGCGTTGTATTGGACAAACCCGCGGGCGATTACGATAAGGTCGGGCCAAATTGAATGTGTAATTAAATCGAACGGACGGACGGACGGACGGACAGACGAACGGACGAACGAATGAAATAATGGGTGTCATCTGATAATGACTGCCTCCCTCGTTCTGCCAGTCATGGCTCAGGCATCGTGCGGCGAAACGCGAGATTAAAGTCGTGTCCCTTTTGTGATCCGACAATACTTTGACTCCACCCCGCGGACCGCGGTCGATAATTAATTGATCAACGAACGCAGATATGGTGCGCAGACTGCGCCATTAGTTACGAGCCTTGAAGTTCTAAGGCTGGATCGGTTCGCTTCCACTTGTCATTAAGGGGCTAAAATTGTTTTTCGAAGAATCCCCGTCGGGATGAGCGTTGGAATAATTTTCTTTAACAATGGAGTTGGGATTAATGGAGACAGACACATGGTATACTTATTCTCCTTTAGTCAATTTTTTGTTACTCATTATGCACGAGGAAATCTACCTTCTCCAAAGAAGTCAACCATCCCTCTGAAGATAGCCTACCATTGAAAACCCTGAAACACAATGCCATTGATTCTCCGTGAAGAAGCATGCATAGTCGATCTCACGGAGCACCTCGTGACCAAAGGAGAGGCGAAGAGGGTCCCATGAATGATGGCCGAAATCGTGTATCGAGGCGATGCAAATTGAACGTCACGGGGAACGTCGATTCCGCGGCGAGGAATCCGCGAAAGTCAATAGAAGCGGCGAGAGAGTGTCGGTCTCCGGAGATGGATCAAAGTTACGGGTCGGAGCAATCGATCGGAACCGTTTCGCAGATCGGATAGCAAGGGAGGCCATACGAGTGCCCGACGCCAGCGAAAGGCAGCCGTGAAAAGAAATAATGGCAGATAGTCGCGGTCAGATAAGGTGAACTGACACGAGCCATCACCTCTGGCTCGTTGCTTGCCCGTGTGGAGAGAGGCTTTTGCCTTCTCTCGCGTCCGGGGGTTTCCGTTTGTGTATTCGGTTACCCTGTTCCCACAGACAGCCCCCTGGTCGACCCTGCTCCTGTCCCTCGCGCGTCTCCCGTTCGGCTTGATGCGCAAAGAAGCGTGCATTTTCTAGTAAAAGCCTAGACCGCGGACGACAGCTCCTTCCTGTGTATCCTTTCAGGTCTGCGGTAACGGATAGAGGAGGAACGAGAAACCGTAAATGGCCTGATGTTATCGAAGGCCCCCGATTGTTCGTTTACACCCTGTTTGCTCGGCCGGTCTACGAAAGGGTTTCCTTGGTGCCAGGAAATTACTATTAGCGCGAAAACAGGTTCATAATCGAGGGGGACGGGCTTGTCTAGTTCTCCCGACGATATCATTTCGCGATGACCAAGCCTCCGCCAGCTAGGATAGCCTGCACATGGAAGCTTTCTTGCTGGAATTCAATCCCCGATTGCTGGACGATAGGACCGGCAATTTTGCTGGGTTTCGATTCGGGAAAACGTGGAGAGGGATGCATAGGTTCGCTAGATCAAGTGAACTGAATTTACAGGGTCAACAATGAAGATACAGATGCACGTCGAATAGGATTCATATCAGAAAGTTTAACCCTGAAGGCACGCTCGGCATATCTGCACGTAGCAGCGACGATCATTAAATTTCCTTTTGCCCGCCGCCGTATTTGCATATCTGCTCGATAAAACAGTCACAGTTTGCTCGAAAACGTTTAATACACGCTTAATCACCGCGACCCCCCGGGTAATCGAATTCGAGTGGCGTCGAGCGCGTTAAGATTTCATCTAACCGATCCGTCATTAATGCTCGATTAAATCCCTGAATCCCTACAAGTACTCTGTCTCACGGCGGTGGCAGGGGGATGGAGAAGATGGCCGTGGAAGCTCAGTGTATATGACTCGACGCTTTCTTATCCATCCGCCAACCAGCGTCGTCACCACCCTGCTACCGGTCAATCAGAAATTTTATTCAGTAAACTGCCGCGTCTTAACCAGTGTATCGCATTAAACGGCGTCCTCCTTGTAACCCCTCTACCCCTTCCCCTGCCCATCGTCCGTTCCGATGAATTATTCATACCCTCGACTCAGTTCTGCAAGGGGGTCCCGACTCTCTGGAAGTCAGTCAGAAATACAGGTCCAGATTATAATAGCGCTCTCCTGGCCGTCCGACGACATCGTGAAAACACTGAAAACGCCTCTCCGCCGTCTCTCTCTCTCTCTCTCTCTCTCCCTCTGTCTGAGCTCCTTTCAATCGAGCCCCGGTACGCAAGGTGCCACGACTATTTCCATATAAAAGTCTCGCTCTGAGGACCTCTCCGGCGACTGCGTCGATGAAAACGTATAAATTTTCGCCGTTGCTGAATCGATTCGCTATGGAAAAGCACGGATACAGAAGATTTGAACCAGAAATTATTTGGGAAGTGGGTCGATGAATGCTTTCTGTCCGCAATGAGTTTCAGATTTTTCTATCAGGAGGAGAGAATATAGTTCACATATTTTTAAAGTATCCAGTCGAGGAAGGCGTTGACGTCAAACTTTCGGGATGAATATTTAGCTTTTTATTGAATTCTAGGATCTTTACGATATGCTGTACTTATTACTCGGTCGATGTTTTTAATCTTCCACAGACATGATCTGGGGTCTAGAGAGTAGCCACCAAAAGGAAAGCTAAAACATAGGCAATACACGTAGAAATATAATTAGCTAAAAGTTATGGTCTCCTAAATTCTTCCAATTTGCCAAAGCTGTTAAGACACGGCACGCATAAAATTACAAATCCCCGAGCCTCGTGGAGCAAAGAGTTAAACGTCTCCATATCGCCCCCATTTCCTCCGTATCACCTAAACAGGCACCATTCGCGTGATGGCCGTTCAGTAACGCGTTAACTCGAACGGGCGGAATAAATTCCACGGCCGGATGAAATAAAATTCCGGCCGAACCGAAGGATTCGGTTACCACGGGCCAAGTTATTGCGCGCTTTAACCAGCGAACGTAATTACCCTGGAGGGCCCACGAAGAAACAGCTTCTAAATACGTTTCCATGTCGTTGGCTGGGAGCGATGCTCGCGATTTCACGGACGCGATTGCCGTATCAGGGCGTTATTTTACGCGTCATAAGGGCGAATAAGCGACCCCTTTGAACAGAGCCGCTGTGTTTTTTTCCATTCCCGACCATCGAGCTCTAGTTACCGCGTCACACAACGGCGCCCCGCTAATGAAATTTATCGCGGCACCCGGCTTAATTTGCGCTTAACGCTCGCGAGCCATGCAAACGATCGCTCGCGAGTTACGACGTCGATCCCCGCTGAACCGGACTAACCGTGGTTCAACTTGCTTTCCCAGACCGTGCACGCGGCCTATGATCGATGGGCTGGTATCGAGGCGAAACCTGGAACCCGGTCATATTCCACCGAACACGCAGCTTTTCGAACGAAAAGGGATACTTTTCAAGAGTAATGAATCGCTCGAAGCTAAGAGAACGAAGAAACGATGAGGACGGTTGAACCGAGTCGTAGCACAGTTTGACATTCTTTAGGGACCTGGTGAACATAGTTACAGAATCTGGAATGACGATAGAGCAAAGTTTAACGAGGGAATCGTAGGAATTCTTTGATTAGAAACAGACAATGTAGGTCAGGTGGCCATGTTGATGTATTTCAAGTCTCTGTTACTTGAGAAAACTGTTAAAGCGATTTCTGTTTCATTTCGGAGCCTTGTTTCAGATGTTTTAACCACAAGTTTCGTATGCAGAATTGTTTGCACGAATGAAAGATTGATTGAGGATTGAGCGATAATTCTCTGCATAATGATCAGGGAAGAAAAATTCCAATTACCATAAAACGTCTTCTGTCAGAGGAAGACACTTTGCAAGGGGGCCAATTAGTTGACTGTTTCCAATTGGTCGTGATCACGATACCAATGAGAGGAAACATCTAAAGACAGAGGGATTGTATCGGATTGCTTTACAATCGCAAATTATCAGAAATCTTGTCGAATGAAATGTACTGGTGTAATACCAAGGGGCGACGCGAGGATTTCGTCTCAAAGGCCAAAGCCAGAGCAAAGCGTCGTAGTGCTCCAGCTTGAGAACGTTTCTCTGGTCTAAGATAATTATATCAGAGAGTCGTAAAGATGGGCTCAGTTACCTTCTCTGGGTGCACGTTTGTTCTGAGCGGAGCTAGTGACCGAATCGCCAATGAGGAAGAAAGGGTTTATGCTAATTTTACGATTACACCTCGACACAATTCCTTACGTTAGTTAAATGCTCTTCGCTGAATTTCAAACTGTTCGCCTGCGAACGTTGAGCACCATGTTCGTTGCAGAGAGAATCTTTGCAATCGTCCAAAGTGAAAGTGCATCTTGACAGTCCTCTGACGGATCCCCTGCATCCTTGGTCTACAGAAATGTAACAGGGCTTGCGAAATGTTTGAGTCAGTTAGAATTAAGACCATGTATCCCCCTAGGACTGTTCGAATGGCTCCCTTTATGAGCGCTATGAAATTATGTTAGGTACTTAAAGAGAAATATAATATTGTTAGCATTTGAACATTACTTAACGTCGCAACTGTTAAATTGTGCTTAGAGTATGGAAAGTTTGCTTCCCGTCTTTTAGTACTTGTTATGATATTTGAAAATTACAAAATTTTTAAATTTAAATATTTGAAAATTCAAATATTTGAAAATTCAAATATTTGAAAATTCAAATATTTGAAAATTCAAATATTTGAAAATTTAAATATTTGAATAAGCACTGCATGTGAAGACTTGCTTTGTTTTCTATGAGTGACGTATTTATCAGACGTGTGGCTAGAATGAAATGAGTTAATTACAACTGTCAATCATCCCATTTAACCATTATCTGTTTTCTAAATAAGTCTCCGGCCACTTGGAGGACTTTCTAACTACTCGAATCCTGTCTTTTCACATCGAGCCGCCGATAAATCTCGCGCGTTACATTTATTAATTTTCAATGAATCTCCGTGTATCGAGGGTTGGTTGTAGCAGCGGCAGCGTGTTTGCCATTCTGAGATCGAACGTTGGAGCGAACGGAATAGTTTAAAGCGCGATAAATCGTTCCGTTCCCCGATTGCTTTTTTCGCGGCTCCTTTTTCTACTCGGGATGATTCTCTCTCGCTTCTCGGTATCCCTCGAATATTCGTAGACAGATAATTGCGGCTATAAATTCAAGATTAATCGAGCCCAACGCGGCCTGTCGTTGCCTCCTCCTCTTCGCGAAATCCATTTCGCATTATAAATCAATCGGCCTGTTTCTCTCGTTCCTCTCGCACTTTTGCCCTCTTCCGTTCAACGCTTCCCTCGTACCACCTCTCGATAAAACTTCGACACTCGCCCTCGTCCCCCTTTCGCCCAGGAGATGATCAGCTCGCGAACTGGATTACATCGCCCCGGAACTTCACTTTTAAGCCCTCCTGCCCTTCTCTTTTTTTCGCCGAAACTTGGACGATCGAATCTCTACCCGTGTACATGCGTTTCATTTTTACCCCTCGCTTAAGGATCAGCGAACAATACAAGAGGATAGACGAATTTCTCAACAAGTAGCGACACTCGATTTTGACTTCTTCAAGCATTTATAGATTTATTTCTCGCTAATATAAGACAAAAGTAGGTAATTTTAGCTCCTTTAATAGTCCTAGCTTTAATTTAAAGGGAGTCATGGACCCTGCTGCCATTGTGTTTCCACCTTCTTAACAAGATTGTTCTGGGTTTACACGGAACCATAGTTAATCGACTAATTCGCAGGTCCGCGAAGCAGCCCAATAAGACACGGTCGGTGTAAATTCGAGTGCGAGCCGAGGCTACGGGAGAAAAGAACGGGATAAGCATCCGATATCGCGTCGGGATGGATAGGTGGCCCGAGCAGAGAACGAACACGCCCTTCGAGCCTCGATCTCGCGCGATTTAGGGCTCTTAATTATATGTGTGTGGAATGGAAGAAGGCGCGATTGAGGCGCGGGGGAGTGAAACTCGCACGTACACGCTCGCGTGAGCGCTAGTTCCGCGTTGTTCCCGCGTCGTCCAGCATCCCCTGCTTCCACCCGCGCAACCCCTTATCTCCCTAACCGCGCGCATTATGAATAAGTATACACGGCACATTGACGCGCGTACGCGCAGGGCGTGGCGCGCCCCAAGCGTTGACCGGCCGAATCTGGATGATCTTTTTTCCTGCATCTCTCCGAATGCATCTCCGAGGCCCGCATCCAGTGCGTACAGTTGTGCACGTGCTCGTATCAGGTCATTCTCCTTCCTCGAACACCAGATTCCTTAGGTCCTTTGGCTTTTATTGGAAATGAAAATTTAAAGGCTCCTTTAGGAGTTGGAATTTGAGGATTGAAACGAGCTAATTTGGAGGTTTATGCCTTGGCACTCTGTAGAAGCTATTATATCTAATTTTATCATGATAGGAAATTCAAGCCAAATATTCGATCAGGAAGAATCGTCAGGTTTTCACGAGGTCTGAAAAGTATAGCTACGTACGTAGCAATCTCACGTGGTGAACTCCCGAAGATCATCAGGCAAAAAGACATCCAGCATTGGCGATCAAAAATTCGATCAACGCCCGCAACGCGAGACGAAGTCATTCCAGGGCTCTACATCCGTGAAATTAAATCGTGGCCGCCGCGGCGATCATCAGTCACACTATCGAAGCAAGAGCGTCGAGGTAGTGTGTGCGTGGCGAAGTGACTGGTGCGAGAGCACTCTCGTTGCGTCGTGTTTCGTTTCCATTGCGCAAATCATCTCTTTCAGAGGTTGGCTGGAAACGCTTAACTTGTAAATTGTGTGCCTGCCGGGCACGCGGAACGCCTACATCCAAGAAATCTCCGCGCGAAATCGACCGACTCTAGATCGTCCATGGCTCCCGAGCGTGATCGATCGATCTCGCGACCAGGCCAGAGGGATTCGCCCTCCAATACGATTGTAATCCACGTGTCGGAGTAACAAGCCCTCTTCGAGCGGTCGCCATAGCTTCCGTGAGCGGATTACCGAAATCGCGTCATCAATTGAAGAGAAGTCCGAGCTCCATTAACGCGATACGCGCTGAGTCTGGTATGATTGTTCATTCAATGATCGTGCGAAGCGAATTTTATAATTTGTACGATGCTAATGGTTACGTGATCGTTAAGTTATAGCCGTTTCAGATCCCCGATTGATGGCTAATAAACTTCTCAGTCAAAAGTTTAAAGCACAGAGTGACCTACGACCTGGCAAGGCGAGTGCAACAATCGCAGCTGTACAGGAAGAAATGTCCATCGCGGGCGTGGCACACTCGAAAACCACATTGTTAGACGATTAAGCGTTTAAGAGGTGACCGACCGAAGATTTAAGCTTCGGCTTAGGGTGTTCCATGCCCGTCCAGAGACCCAAGAGGGTGCAATCGCGTCGAAGAGGGAAAGAGAGAGCAATAGAGGACGATATTAACCCCGCGGTGTGGTCTGTGTCCCGGACAAATCGCGTATTTATGATCCTTCGCTACAATAGGAGGATTTTTAATCCGTGGAGCTCGACCTCGGCACAGCGACCGGTCACATGCGCGCTGTATTTCGCACAGAGTCGTGCAGGAAGACGCGAGGGGACGAGGAAGCAGGAGTCTTTAGATGTGTGTACATAAACATGTCAAGCAGCCATTATGCAAATTTTTAAATACGACGGGACCATATATCCAGCCCGTAGAGTGTGGAAAATAAAATTAACATTGCCACAAATGTTTTCGGGCTTAAGACCAGCCGACCGGAGGATCGGGCTGGAACCGTCAGGCGGGCCAGCTAGGAACCGACCACCTCGGAAATTATACTCCTCTTTCCGAGAATGTGTCTCCGCTCGATGGAATTCCGTCTTCTCTGGCGTCAAAACCATACCTACGCGCGGGCGAAAGACACGCATTAATTTCCAGCTCGTCTGGGCAGACCTGCCGCAGCGGAAGCCTCGGAATTCTGTCGGGCAAAGTGCTCGAATAAAGATCGGTGACAAGCGGGGCCCACCTGATCGCGAGTCTCTCGCGGCGCCGCGCCGCTCCCGTGTGCGAGCTTCGAAAACCGCCGTGCAATTTTTCACCGCGACAGATTCGTGGAAATATTCGGGATTCCACCGCGGACCCGCGCTCCTCCGACATTAATTTTGACACCTCGAATTGATCGCGGTCCCGAGCGTCCTGTCGCAATTTGTTTCTAGATCGCGATAACGCCTGCTCGGAGATCGTTTACCCTCGAGCGTCTTCGCGCCACCCCTCCAACTTTCCAGTCCCGTTCCCCGAGCCAACCGTCGCGCGCGGACAGAGACCAGTTTTCCTTGATTTACATCCGTGTTTCTTACGGACAAGCCTCGCCTCCATGCCCGGAATTACATCTGCGATACAATTACACGTTGTCCAGGCATTACGTACTTTCCACTCGCGCGAACGATCCTGGCGGGATCTTGGACCGCGGTGGTGATTTCCGCTGTGGTAAGAAGTCAATCGGTCTGGGCGAGCTTTAAATGACAAGGTTCAAGCTGCATGAAGGTAATCCATTTGGGATTATTTTCTATTTGAAAGTGCTAGGTGCGTGTAAATTGCGAGGTAGGAATGGTAACTGAGGGGTTATCTAGAGACTCATGTCTTTCGAGTCGTTGAAAATATTAGTTACATCCTATGGGTCAATTTTATTCATTTTACGCTGTTACTTGAGGCTGCTAACGGTAATTTTAAAATTGAAATCGAATTTCTGAGATCGTTGAGGATTTTCTTGTGATGATATAAACGTGAAAGGGAAAATATAGGTTGATGTGATAGAAAGTTAAGGTAGTTTTTAATATGATTAGTTCGAGAAGAAACTGGAAGTGATTTTGCTTTGATTATAAAATTAATTTAATTCAATAGCATATGAGCTTTTTACAAATAGATTACACTACAAAAGATTTCGAAGTCGATAAAATAAATGAATTACCAGGTATGTACATCCAACGTGCTAACGACAGAAACTCAGTAATCGTTTCAAGACTGGATGTACTTTACTCTGATAACTATGTTTCAAAGTTTTTCTGCGGCTAGGTCGTTCACAGTGACTAATGGCGACTACAGATACTTCACATCGTTATTTTTTCCGCAAATCGTTCCAGTGGAACGCATTGAACGAGCAAAACAGTGTCTAAAGAAATCGTACTGTTTTGCGGATATTACCATTACATTATCGTGCACGTTGAAAACTTGCCTTCTTATCACAGCTAGCATCTGATTGCCCTCAATCTTCTCAATTTCCTTAGTTATTTTCTTGCGCATCAGTCTTGACAAGATCGAGCTGATAGCATCTGAAAAAGAGGTCATATAAGATAGACAATTTCATTTTTCTGAAGACTATAGAAGCAGTTCTCTGACAGAACGCAAGTGGCTTGTTAATCCTGAACCTTGTATAAAGAAGCCCTCGAGCATAGTAGGATCAAAGCTAAATGCAAAAGCAATACCCCGTAAAACAGAGGTTGCACCCCTTGCCAAGCGATTCGCCACTCCAAGCCAAACTACTTTCTTCAAACGATCCACTTGCCTCGCCCTTTCACAGCCCATCCTCCCCAAAACGCGTGAATCAGCCCCAAGACCGCTCCGCGGATCGAGGGCTGGCAAGTCTCGGCTCGGCACTGCGAAGGAACTCAGTCGGGACACCAGGCCAGGTCTGCGGCGGAAATGAAGGAGTTGATATATCTGCTCGAGCGCCATAACTCACTTAGTGCTTGCATATAGCCCTCTCCTCCTCTCTGTTCCACCCTCTCGCCTCCTCGTTCGCTCGCTGTCTGTCGCTTCGTCTCTCTGCCCTTATCCTCTCGGCGGATATTCCTTACACTTTCACATAGACGCGAGGGTATAATCCTCTGGCGGTTTTCTCGTATTGGTCGCGAACTCGCGCACGTGGGTGCCCGCCGGTTGCATGTGCACGCAGCGCGTGTGGGTGTGGATGCGCGCGAGTGACGAACGGAACGCAGCCGTCGAGGAAAAGGGAGGCTGCTCGCGCCTGAGGGAAGCCGAGGTGCGAAGGGATCGCGAGGAAGAGCTGAAGGAGAAGGACGCCTGGCTGATCGGTCGAAGACGATCGAGCGAGAGGCGATACCGCGAATACTTAATGCCTCGCACTAAATTATGCAATTACCTTTACGTCTGCCTGAAGACCATCTCTCGGGCCGCGCGTGCTCGTATGCGAGCGGGGACTTCCTCCGTACACGCGTCTACGGTTACGAGCGAAGGCATCGATGATGAGAACGTACCGGGTGTTCCGGTAATATAGGACATTTGAGAAGTTATTATATTGAGTTCCCATAAGAGTCCGTGTAATTACTTTTAACTAATGACGTACTGAAGATTCTTTATGATAATTATCTTCTGTCTCTGGAGGTAACTTGTTAGCTCATTTCTGAGATTACTTCCTGTAGTTTGGAGCAGAGGATTGATCTGGTATCGGCGTAAAATTTCTAGTGGTTAAAAAGCTAAGAAGGAAGCGGAACAAATGGTAGTCGGCTGGTACCAGATTGAGAGAAACAAGTCGTTTTATATAACTTCCTCGAGTATTGGTTAAGTTTGTTCTCCTGATGAAAAAGAATTCCTGTGGTTTACTAAACTTTAGTAAAGTTAATCATTTTTCACGGAAGTTGGCGATGATCTCTTTTTAGACTTCATTTAGAAACTTTGTGATAGAATTGCAGTTTTTTGCATCGTTTAACATAAGCAACGCGGTTTAAAAATAAACACAATTATATTCTAGAGAGTGCAGACTACCTCACCTTCCTTTTTATTCCTTTAGAGTAATTTCCCTCGGAAGGAAATTGCACAGAGCTTTAGGACCCTATCAGTATCATAACATTCTATTCTCGTGGAGTGTCTTTAACAACAGATTTATTGAATTACACCAGACGACATAACGATAATCAGTAACACCTTTATCGTCGGCGAGACAGGCGGAATAGAGGATATACGAGCCATATAGGGGGAACAGCCATCCCGTCAGCCGGGCTTTAATAGAATATCTGAATTCTGTTATTTACGCACGCGCCGCGATCGCCCTTTAAACTTTGTGGCTCAATAAAACATAAGCGGAGAGGCGACTGGGCGCTGGTGCTCGTTCGCGAGGGAATAAAATATGCAAGCGGTCAGCGGCCACGACGACGTTTCCGACGTGTCGAACAATATTTTATTATCAAACGAACGTTATCCGATTATTCCGTCTGAAACGGCCGGCTTACCGCTTCGGACGGCCGCAACACGAACGTAGGTGTGTCGATATAGCAAACGAAGAACTGTAAGAGTCACGTTCGTACCAAGGTCTTTTCTCGTATTCGCGACCTACACTCTTAGCGTATCGAGCCTCTCCATTCCTCTTGCTGGTAGCCTTGAATTACAGATTCTTTCCGCACGAGGGATAAAATATGTAACTCCTGTTACATCTGAAACGAGAGCTGGATAATAGAGAGCGGACACGATCGAAGACACCTCAACGACAAATATAGAGATCCGTTTGGACGCGTTGTCGCCAGGGAAAAAAAGGAATATTATTTAATGCCCGGTAGGAATTTATCGGCGAATACGTATCGCGAGATTATTGGAATGTTAAAAATGTTTGGAGAACGTCGTTGAATTTAATGCCGTTTTACGGAGTTTATAGCCAGGATACTTATACCGTGCTTTTTATACAGCCATGTTCACGCTGTTTACGCTCTACGGTGTTGAGGATTAAGTGTTCTAGAATTCGCGTGAAGGAACGAATATACGCGAGATTGGAAATACATTCTCTGGCGCACCCACTCTTGATTAAAACGACGCAGGAAAAATGGGGATCGATCGGTCTCAAGAGGTCGGAACAACATGTTAAGTCGCCGCGGACTGGCTGAAGCAAGTGATAGGATAAAGTCAGACCAATCGCGGTCGAAAAATGCAAATAGGTTTGCAGGTACGCTGAATTAACTCGTTGGATGTGTAACGCACAGGAACTGGCAGTAAAATGGTAGTAATTCAATTTCCTCGCACGAAGTCCGAAGCTTAGAGATTCGATAGGTGATATGGCGTAGAAAGTAGCAGTGGTTACTCCGATTTGACTGACAGCTGGGAGTCTCTATTCCGCGTGGAACTTGTGTTGATTACGGGATAATTCTGTTGAAATGTGGTAAGTATATCTCTTGGTTCCTCGGTTTCTCGCCAACAGAAATACCTATAAATTGAGTAGTAAACCTTTCGTCACTTTCAGCAATTCTGCATCTCTTCCGAAGCTAAAGAATTCCTTCTGCTCGGTTCACAGGATATTCACGAAATATTGCGATGCATATGCGTGAGGACCTTTCACACGCGTAGGTATCTGCGCAGCCTTCAATTACGAAAGGCCTTCGAATAAAGAATGAAATGTGTATAGTTTATTGAATCTAAAATAAGATGAAGAGACTGGCAGACCGGCGCGGGTCATTTTAAAGTTGCAAGGTCAACCAACGCATGACCATCCGAGATGATCATCTCAGGCGCTATTATCTGAATAATGCGCGATGCACATCCACAAGCTGCTGAGTCGACTATAGCCAGATGCCAGAAGAACAGACCGACAAGAACAAGATCCTCAGCCTGTAGGTTTTAAGCCTTTCCGCCCAGCGACCAGAACACAGTTCTTCCCACAGAAAAGAAACTTCAGCATTTCTTCACGGAGCGCGGACAATGAGGCCACGTACTCCACGACACGTCACGCTAATTTTGCCGATAATTATCGAGCTCGTGACACGTGATTGTCAGTAGAAACGCATCAGACTCGCGACTGGCGCATAATTGTGGAGAGATCCAGCGCATCTCCCAGGGCTGTCATCGCGAGTTACATACGAGGTCCTAAGACCCAAGAAACTATGCGTTTTTCGGGCCCCGGGGCGAGAGAGCATGCGTGAGCGCGCACGACTTAACGTTTCATTAGCCGTATATTAGCGAGACTTGAGGCCGCGTGCATACGTCACGCAGATAACCACGGCGAGACTCGCGCGAGAATGTACGACGAGCTTGGCAGATAAGCGTAAGGAGATACGGGACGGGTAAGTTACGGCGCGTCCACTGATGCGAAATGTGGCTAGCGGAGCGGGGCTTATAAGCTGCCAAAATCGTGGGTACCCTGGCCGCGACGCTCGTGGAACCGCGAGTCGCAGACGCGACTGGAGAAGATACGGCGGATAAGAGTCGTGACTTTTTTCGACCCTGTCCTGTCACGCTCCTTCACTGGGGAGCCCTGCAAATTTTTCTCTTCCCTTTGCACTATCGCGTGTCCTGCGGGGCCAAATTTTATGATGCGTTGCAACCAGTGATGCCTTCCCTTGGGGCTGGACCTGAGACACTTTGTGGACTTGAGACACTGGACCTGATGGCGACGCTTGGCCCATGAAATTTGGAGAAGAGTCGAGGGCCACTTCCTAGAAACCTGAAAAGGTGATTTTCGTCTGAGGTATCAAAATTGAGTAATCTGCGATACTTATATCGGCTACACAGGATATCCAAGACCAAGTGGAAACAGAAAGCAAAAAAGCTGAGACAGGTTCAAATAATCGGAGGAACCCACAGCAGACTCTCTCCCACGCGAATACATCTCCATTCATAAATATACACCGCGAGCGTTCACCGGGGTCCGTTCATTTGGTTCGCCTGCTCTGTGAAACACGCGAGCCACTTTCGCAAATCGCGCTTCTTAATAGACCATGGAGCAACAAACCTTCCGTTCACGAAGAAGGTCACCTCCTGAAGGGGACGCAGTAGTCGAAGCAGGAGATTCAAAGATTAGGTGAATGAGTCACGCGGCGGGACAAGGGAGAAAAGAATATCTGTACATGGGTAGAGCTAGAGAAAATCAAATAGGCGGAGCGGTTAAAACTCGTGTAATGAAAGACAGAGAAAGGGCGAGGAAGAGCCAGAGTCGTGTGGAAGTCATGGTTCCGTTCTCCTCAAGTGTTCCAAGATCGGACTATCAGCCGACTACCACACTTGCTAGTTGACTATTACGCTTTAACGAGCAACGGAATAATTATAGTGATCGCTGGCCAGAGAAAAAGAGGAAAGGGGATTCCCTTCTTCTCTTATGCAGTACATACCTCCCTATGTACCTGTGTGCAGAGTGGGGAATTGATGCATTCGCGAAATTGTTTCGCAACGCCTCGAATCTGATAGCGGCACACGCTCGTTTCGAGTGGACTCTCAGCACAGAGAGTATACCTAGTCGTTCTGCCGATCGTTTCGAGCACGATCGCGACCGCGGTAACGTAGCATCCTCCTGTACGGGGCCGACCGCTTGGAAAATCGAGCAGGACGAGAGGCAACCGATCACGATCCAACCCTTAAAGGTGCACTCAACTACTTCCTGGTGCTGTTAACGGTGAAAACCACCGAGATCCAGCGATGTTTATTGGCTCGTTACTGGCCTGTACGCTCGCGACGGGGGTCCCGAGGTGTGAAAATTTCGCGTTGTTCCGCTCGAAACGGGAGAACGATCTAACGATGGGACCGTGGGCGTTGACGAGCTCGAGGACGCATTTCATACCGCCACTACCTTGACAATGGAGTCATTGATGAAAGCAGAACTCTGATTCGGCTCTAAATACACGATTGACAGGGTACACGGATCTAACCTGGAATCTGGAAGAGTTTGAAATTTCAGCAAGTCAAGGTTTGACTGCCGAAATAAGGAAGCTAATGATCACGTCAATTATAATCTACATTAACTCCTTAATATCCACGTTTCAGATTTGATTATAAGGTGCTTCCTCGTAGGCGTGATTCCTTAAAAGAAACTTCTGAAGGTCTACTCCTAAAATCTGAATCGCGTGATACTATACAATCTCTATAAAATGGCCAACCATCAATCGAACCTACAAAAAAGTCGCACGTGTGAATTCAATTAGTCCCAGAGAGTCACGCCAAGGTCCAAAGCACCTACAGCACATGTTCAAGTCTTTAATTCCCCGGTGGTCAGATTATAGACCACTCATTATCGTGGTCGCGGAATTCTAATTCATCGAAAAGTGAATGGCCACGTCCGCATCGCCGCGTAATTGATCGTGATTTAGAGGCAATTCCTACGGGATGATTTGCAGTTTCATAGGTTCCTGCTTACGACACGGCGTGAACACGGAACCGTGGCTATTTACAGCGTCATTAGACTCGTTAATGACACTCGAAGGCGAACTCTGCCGCTGGATAGAGCCACGAGTGTCGACAAGTTCAGGGTCGCCGTCGTGAACCCGATGGACACGCAATTTCGTGGAGCCACTACGCTGAGCCGATTGAACGATTGCTCGGGGCACAGACGTGTCGGAAGGTGGGTCGTTATTAAGAATCTTCCTTAAACGGAACGCAGCCGACGTACTTATAACGAAGAGGTCCTTGAGAGCAAGAAGACTCCTAGCTCCAGGGCTGATTGTCTGCCTCGTGGAAACGCGCTGCGAACAGATCAAACTGTTAAAAGCTAATTGCGAGTTGAACACGAGGATTGAATGGACACTCGTAGCTGTTACGGCTGTGTTTACTAGGTTTCTTTGGAATGTTTCGTACTATAGTTTTTCTCTTTTTGGTCGACTGTTCAGGAAAGTGGCGATTTGTAGCAGTCAACCGGTTACCTGGTCTGATTAGCATGCCTGATCAGATAGGAGAATGATATTGATTAGATTTTGGATGGTGTCCTGAGGCATTTTTTGGTGACTCGTTTATTACCTATGCTGGGCTGGAAGTTAATTTTCGATGGGACTAATCGTTGAAATATGATTAATTGACACTTTGACTTTAGACTGCGAGAGATAAATGAAGCGTAATTTGTCTCGTGTTTCATAATTTCTGCAAAAAAATAGAAGCTCCAATAATTTTGAAAATACGATCAATTTGAACTGAGGATCTTAAATTAAGAATGAGGAAGTAATCGTACAATCTTAATATTGAAAGTCAAGCTCATTAATTACTTCAACAGATGGAGCATTTAGCATCAATTGACTACGAAAAAAGTGCCGAATCATCGAAGAATGTGTTGCTCGAATAGATTGAACATCGAATAGTAGATACTCTTGATACAGAGATCCTTTCTACGTCGATCTCTGGGGTGCAGGGGTTAGAGAAGAACATGTTATTAAAGAACCTTCGTTGTTCTTTATTCCCTTTCTTCTTCGCCGCTTGGTCACAGACTAAGACGGAAAAGCCTCGAACAAAATCCTCGGAATTATCGCAGAATCATCGAGAACACGAAGGTCGAAAGCTTGACAGGTACTATGATGAAATCACAATGTCATAATGTTATGTAATCCTGCTGAAATGAAATAATCATTGCTTCTTCGCGATTTTCTGAGTTACAATGAACCTTCTAAGAATTATGCAAGAATTTTATAGCTATTACTCTCAATAATATATATAATTACTAATTGTAAAGTATTATGCTCTGTCATTTCTAGTGAGAGTTGGACAACATTGACCACTTTTTTAACACGACAGTAAATGTACTACAGTGGGGATAATAGAAGGTGAATGATACTGATCAGAAAAAAATACACAACACGAATATTAAAGGGACATATGATTTATAGTAAAGAAAGTGGGAGGTTTTCCAAATACAGCTGCAAAGTTCATCAGAACGTAGTTGTATTACAATTCAGCATTACCTATCCCATCGACTTGGGAAGAAACAATCGGTCGATGACGATGATTAAATACCCATATGCTTCCTCGTCGGAGGTGCACGATCGCCGAACCCTTGAACAATATGCATTTTGTGCGATCGAGAGAGGCCATAATAGCGCGGCATAGGTCGAAACATTCGCAAGAACGACTGGTCGATCCTACTCTCGTCCAAAGACAAATGTCCAAGGGCAGCCGGCCCCGATAAAAGGATACCAACACGATAAATCATGCTCGTCGCGACGCGGAGGAAGTCTGGGCTGGTTAGAGGAACGAAATCCACGCCAGGCATTAGTCATATTGAAAGTGTTAAACGATCGACGCCTCCGAAAACAATATCCTCGCTGATGGCCAATGGGGATGAAGAATCGGTCCGATAAGACGTCGAGAAATCACCCCAGACAAGCAAGAGATTCACCTTTGAACACGAGGCATCATCCTCGCGTGCTCCACCGAAATCATTCTCCATCGACTAGGCTTGAACTTTCGATGACAAATTTTCCATCAGTCGGAAAATACGGTTCGTTAGGACGTTAGACAGTGCGTGATGCTCGCGTGCGCATACTTCGAGACAGGAACGTGTGAAAACGTTCAAAGTTCAGGGCACCCTCATCGATCATCGTCAATCATCGTGCGATCCCTGTAAAAATCCTGAAATCTCTGGGCATGCTTTCTAACTTTGAAGCCGCTGTAGCGAGATAGTTTCTTAATTAAAGTTCTAAAGGTTTGGGTTCAAGGCCGAGTGCCTCCGAAACCGGAAGTAATTATACTGGTCCAAAAGAATTTATAAAACGTTTCGCGGAGCCACCGTCTTTCTCGAGTCACTTTAATATCGGTACATAATTTATTACGCGCGCGGAAGCCGCCATTTCATTAGGCTATAAATACTGAAGCCGCGCTTTATGAAAGGCAAAAGTGGGTCACAGAAAACTATAATAAAATTCCATGCACGGCAGCGATATGGAACCCAAGTTCGGCGATGCTCCTCCTCTCGCCATGAAAAGGGCAACAGCATACCGCTCCAATCGTGCCACTTTTTCCTAAGCTCATGAGAGAATGCAACGTCATGGATGCTCATTATCCATCGACATACCGTTTCCTATCATCATCGCGAAAAACTAACATTCCGCTCAAAAACCTCACACAATTTCACGCCTACAATCGAGCTAACAAGAACAATGGAGAAAATCCAGCACGCGTGTAACACAAATTCCTGAGCGCGGGGTTCAGAAACGCAGCCGGATGGACCGCTAATAACCAGGTTATTCAGCGCCAGTGTCCTGTAAGAGAAAAGGCTCGTGGCCCTCTTTCGCTCTAAAGTATCCAGTAGAAGTGTTGCTTCAAGGAAGAAAGTCGACAGAAGTTTCGAAAGGACCCAACACAGGAAGCCAAACACCCTCGCCGTCTGACAATCGCGGACCAAGGGAAACGCATTAGCCGCGTGTCAGCCACTGGTCCTCTTGCCGCAGTTCCGTCGCATTGTGCGGCACAATTCGGCCCGTACCCAAAGGAATCCAGAAAACCGAGGGAACTTTCGCGCCAGCGGCAAGACCTTTCCGCTTCCTCGCGAGATTCCATCCCCTTCACGCGATCTCCATCCCCCCGGAGCGTGTTGCCGCGAGATCATTCCTGGAGGCCATCAAGAGGCGCAATTCCGCGCTCTTTCTGCAACCGTTGTTTCACTTCCAGTAGGAAGGCATTATCCTGGCGCGAGTTGCAAGTTTATTGTGCCTCCCGAACCGTCTGAACCAGCGTGCACGTGCATCTACGTGACGAGCAGAGGCGTGCTCTCCGTTCGGGCAGGTATACGCGCGTTCACCTGTCGAGAACCCGCACGAAACCGAACTGCCAGGCCCCGAGCAGGAGGAAGACCGTGTGAATGGGCTACCGTTCTGCGGTCTGCGGCCCCGCTGCTTTTTCTCGGCCGGTCGGAATGCGAGCTGGCCGCGGCTCAGAGAAGCGGAAGAGGCGCGAGAGAGCCATGGCTAGAACCGCGTTCTCGGTTTTAGAGGCTGCATCGGCTGCAAACGCGTGGCGGCCTATCGAAACCGAACACCTAGAGAACACTGTGAATACACGACAGATAACGACCAGGAGAAATCTGGGATCGTTCCTGTTACAGCCGCTGCCGCGATCACCCGAGAAATGTGCGACTCTGCCCCCGTGACGAATCATCCGATCCAGTTTGGAATAGGTGGCTTCGGTGGGAACACTGTGACCGCAGGAGATAGAAGCAAGCTAGGGAAAGTTGCGTAGGTGGCTCGAGAGGGTGATGCTGATTAGTACATGGGGTGGAATCTGTGATCCGATTGACGATGTCCTTCAATAACATCTTTTACTGGTCTGGTCTGGACATTTTCTGGTCTAAATCGATCGAGTGGCGAAGGCTAGGATCACAGGTCGATCCCACACTAGTCGCGGAACTTGCTTTCTATCGATTAATATGCGGCAAGCTCGGTCGGAAACGATTTAAAGGCGTTCACCGTGGCCGCGGTTGTCGCGATACCATAGCTGTCACCGTTACTCGCTTTAATGGCTGCGGATAATTGGTTACAACTGGCTAGCATATACGAATCATTGATCCGTAGTATCCGTGTACGCGTTACGTTGGAAGCCGCATACGATCGAGTTTCTCTCAGTCGATCGCCTTTCGAAAGATCGACCGTTTTCTCCGTTAAATCCTTTACAGTCGTGGACGCAATTAGCCGGCATCTCCAGACGCCGAAGTGCTCGGCGCTCGTCGATAGAAAGTGGTCGTGATCGGACATGGCTCGAGACGACCGCGGCGAACGCTCCATAATTCAAATCGATATTTTTTCGCCGATCATTTTTCGAACGGGACTGGGTCGTGTTTCATTCGATTCAACTGGAATGATTGACGACAAAAGATCCGCGGTAAATTCATGCCGTGAATGCTTGGGGTGGGTGCATTGCATTGAATGCAACAGTGATTTAACAAAGTATCACGCGTGGGCGGGAAAATATCAAGACAACAATTAATTTGATGGAAATCCTGGTTTTCTTTGGGAGATTGAGTAATGTCTAACAGAGTATGGAGTATCAGGTTTCCTTCGTAAGTCTAGTTAGGTACATTGGAATACGCGAAGAGGTGCAAGAGACGCTATGAAATATTTTGCCCTTTCTCAGGCTTCTAAGAGTGTCTTCAAAAAATAAATCACACTTTTTTAAGTACCAACAATTGCCCAGAGTCGATGCCAAGAAGAGAGAAAGTGTTCAGTTGTATTAGCTCCAAGCAGAGAAACGCGAACGATAAATGAGCCGACCATTACACGAGCGTGGAAGTATCGAAAAAACAGGGATCGAGATACGCGACAAATAACCTCCAGCTAAAATCATTTCGGCTGTTTTTTCGATCGAGGCCAGTCGAGAGGCAACAGTAAATACGGTTACGACTTGGTTCGTGCTTTCAATCATCGATATATATGTCTGTGGTTCGGTCTCTCTCGTTGTCGAGAGCTCGACAGCGAGACAATGAGATACCTTAGTGTGTAATAATCGTCTGTCGAAAACAAGAGACCTTTACAATGTTGCTCGTCTCAACCACGGACTCTCCCTGCCCTCATTTCAATCGAAATCGTGCAATTTTGTGAATTGCGTGGCGGGCGATATCTTAATCACACGGCCGTCAATAGGGAATTGGAATAAGAGCGAGATCCAGGCAGAAACTTTCCCATACTGCGTGGTAACATCGTTTCGTGCCGATCTTATCTCGGGAGCAAGCTCTGCAGCCGTGAAATCGAATGGAGATCAATGGAACACAATGCGGTTTTAAGAGCATTGACTGCGAAGATAGCCACGCTCTCTCACGGTTCCCTCGTATTTGTATCGTCGAAAATGATAACGCGTTGCAAGCAGCGACTCGTAGATTTTCTGATCGTTACAAAATTGCATCGTGTTTCGCATTCCGACTGTCACTTTCTGCTTTTTGGTTGAAACAATCCTATTTCCCGCTCGTAACTTGAAATGCTTTGGAAGTGCACCCACTCCACCAGCGTGAACTTCTGACTTCACCTATGAGTCAAAATACCATAGAAATTACCGCAAATAGAAGGCCATTTACGACTCTCAACCTAGAGAAGAAATACCCATTCACACCTTGGATAAGTCAAATATATAAATCATTTGAGAGACCTCCACGTTTCCACGTCCCATTAAAGAAAGGATTTCTCTGGCGATCCAGGAGATCCACTCGCTTTCACGAAATTCCACAGAGACATCAATGACAGACATCAAGAGTCTAAGAACTACTTGCACGCTTATCTGTCCACGTGTTTCGCGCGAGCATTAAGTAACACCGTCTAGGTGGACGATAGAAGGCAGGCAAGCGAGTACGATCGATCATCCTGAGCACGAGGACCCGAACGGGTACCGTCGATCCTCTCGAACGCCTTTCGTTTCACGCCTCGAATCACAGCCGAAGAAAGAGGTGTTCGATAGCGTGCCATCTCACGGGAGATACAGATAAGTGACGGGGCGTTTTTTATACGGACAGATATGACGCCAGAATCGTTCAATTTTACAAAAGGTGTCCAGCGACACGTTTATCTCGCGCTGCTTGAAAGGGTTGAACTATGGACGATACGCGCGGACGGCATTCCGAGGCGGGAAGTAAAGATAATCCGAAGGTGGCTCGATGGAGAGGAAACGAGAGGACCAGTGACGAAAGTGACGATAAGAATTTAAGGCTCCTCAGTCGAACGAGGTGACAGAAGAAAGGGTGGACGAGTATTAGTTTTACGATCGCTCCTTTTTCCTGCGCTTTTCCCGTCTCGTTCGAAGGAATTCGCAGTATCGCTCCTCATTTTCCAGGCCAGACGTCTTGGAGGACCGAAAGAATTCGGAGCCAACCAGCTCGTTCGAAGAGGATCTCTGACTCTATCTACGCATTTCTTTTACTGCCTGGCCACTCTGCAATGAGTCACGGAAATCTTTATTCCCGTCCATAATCGTAAAATCGTGGGCCACGAGTAATGTCCGGACTTCGAATTGTCTTGAGGAAACGATTCTGGAGAACCGAGTTGACGCCCCATCGATGACTGGACCACAGGAGATCTCATCTCCCATTAAAGACAAGAGTTCCATCTTGGAATTAGTAATGATCCCTCAAATCCATATATTGTGGAGTTTCAATTAACTGACCAGTTAAAAGTGGCCTAACACCTCAAGAGGTACCAAGCTCAGCTCTTCGAACTGTCAGTAGATTAGACCTGTGACAAACGGCCCAATACATAGAGATCTTTCCTGAGCAATTCGATCAGCAAGCTTTCGATCTCCCGACAATAAACGAAGGTAACCGAAAGACGGACGACTCGAAGCATACGCCAGCTAAAAAACTGCCTAACAAGCCCATGCTTCAAACACAAAGCCATTCGACCTTAGGTTAGCCAACTGCGTCGGAGATCAATGGCTAGACGCGAGGCTCGCAGGGAACAGAGATTCCTCGATATCGGTGGAAAGCACCTGGTGGCGAGGTGCCACCGGTGACCTTAAATCACGGCAGCCTCTGGGGCTTCGACATAAAGACGTCTCGAATTCCTCCGACAGATCGCGGAGGCGCGGCGCGGCGTTGTAGCGTCGCAGCAAGGCGCATCGAAGAGGAGGCGGCTTATGTTCGCGCGTACATCGCGAAAATTTAAGGCCGCCGCGGCGCGAGCGAGCGCGCGCGGTTACTGGCGTATAAAGCATAAACAATGGCCCTGATAATCTGATCTCGCGACACCTCCGTCGTTGCGTGCACGCTTACAAGGGCTTCGAACGTGTCCCTTCGCCGGCAGAGTCCTTCCAAGACGAATGTAACGCACCAGGAGCAGCCACGCGGGGTACAAAGAGCGTGGAAGAAACACTTGCGCGTGTATATTCGTCGAGTGGCAATTTCAAGACTAGTCGAGGCTGATTGCATCGGACGTTAGTTTAGAAGCTGCACGAAGAACTATGTTTCAAGAGAAATTTTCACATGTTCACGCTAGGATCTATGCTGGAGTCCTTCGAAGGAACTTTAGACGAGAGATTGAGGGCTGTGTATAATAAGTGAATTAAATAGAACACCCTCCATCAGAGGTACAACTTTATCTTCATATTACCATCAGAAAGGACTTAGAATCTAGCGAGTAGATGATCCTCGCAAGTAAGTCTTCCCTGTCTACATCAGAGTTCACGATCATTTCGATATTCCTTGAGCGTCGAAAAAGTCGCCCCTAACGGCACAATCAGCTGTTGTCCATCGCAACCGTGACTAACGGAGATTAGTCATGAGGTTGATTCGAACATAGGGAATATTATAGAGACTGTGTAAGAGTTGGCAGCCGATTGAATCGTTATTCTTCGCGTGGAATTTCGAGGTCAAACGCGCAAGGATCGCGGGACGTCGGTAACGGGAGTCCCCGCGGATTGAAATTCGTCGCGCAATTCGCGATTGCCTCAGCTATCTTCAGGAATCGGGATTCGAGTAGAGCTGGTCGATCTGCATTCTAACGGGGCGATAGCACGTCGCCGCACTCCTTGGCGCTCGGCTGCGACCGATTTACGATAGTAATAGGCGCTACGCGCTCGCCGCTCGACCGTGAATGCTAATACGCGTTTATAAGGTGGGCGTAGCGCTCCGTGGCAAATCCAATCAAAGGCACACGCTGGCCGACAGTGTCTCATTTGTGCCTTCCAGCACGTTGTCGTTGTCTGCAAGCACCGCGAGTTACGTCCTTGTTATTCCGTTCCCTTTCCCTGTCGTTGGTCACGGTTTTCTTAATGCGTTCGCTGGCGGATTCTGTCGATCTGGAATTTTTTTTACTCCCTACGTGGGCGAGCATTTTTCTAGCTTTTTTTCATGAGATATCGTGCATTCAGAAATTCCATTTATTTTAGTCACAGCAATTATTAAACGGCTGATGAAAATGGAATATTTCACACGATAACCAGGCGACATCTAGTAAACGTCGTCGTCGAAATTCTGCGCATCCGCTAATCCAGGGTTAACAGTCGAGGCGAAAGGGTCGAGGGAAGAGAAAAACGGTGAGCGAGGCGGCGGATACAGGCGAGGAAAGCGAAGGTGGAGGCGAGAAACAGGCGACAAGAAAGCCAGGGGAAAGAGATAGAGAAAGTAAATCCCAAAGACGTGTAGTCAGCCAGAGGGAAAGAGAGAAAGAGAGGCTGGGCCGAGAGACGATCCAATAAACATGAGAGTTTATCGAGCTGTTATGCCAGTCGTGGCCGCTTATCTCCTGGACACCCACTTAAACCTCGACCAGAGTCGTCCAGGTGAACCGCGTGAAAAACCTCACACGTTGAGCCGGACCGACGGCCGCCTCCCTTCGCGTAAACGCGTGGACGCCACGACGCGCGTGTGAGGCGTCCTCGTGCCTTAGAATAACGTGAGCATAGTCACGAGAGCAGAGAAAGAACTCAAAATAATACGCAGTTACATTTTCGGTACAAGGTTTGCACGAAATTAGCGTATGGCGCGTGTAATAGTGCATTCGACGTACAAAGTATACGATTCGACGTACGCCTAACCCAGACCTCTATCAGAGGTCTAACAAACTGTACTCGTTGACAGGGACTAGAACATTGGATATCCAGGACTCGTATCACTAATTAGATGAGAAAGATTCACCTGCGCGGGTGAAGCCTTTCTGGTTTGAATTACGCCCTGGTGACGAGGCGTTTGAATACATACACCAGCACCCGTGAGCCGATCGTGGGATAATAGAAGAATAATAGGCCTCTGAGGGAACACGATAGGGTACTAATGACGCGCGACCACGGATATTTCAGATATCTGGCTTTCGTGTGCCCAGATAATAGGAGACATGGACACGTGTAACTGACTCGTTGCCGTGACGTAAAAGTAGTAACGTGGGAATGGTAGCGTAGTTCTACTATTTTATGGACTTCCTGGAACGTAATAGGATGCTGATCCTGGCGGAGTTACTCGGTAAAATCGTCAGTCTTTCGAATTTATAATCTTCTGTAGAATAGTTTGTAAAATGGAGCATGCAATCATTATGTATATGACTGATCAACTTTGATAATTTTTAAGAAGGTAGAAAGAAAAATAAGGGAAGAGTAAGAGCTTTTAGCAACTATTTCTCATGATTAGTTAACAATTACCTAAAAATTATACAAAGAACACTGAAGAATAAAAGATCCCCCACTGCAGAGGGTGAAAAATTCTCACCTTAGCGTTGAAGAATACTGAATACCTCCACCTCTTTATTATCTTATCAGCTCCCTGAATCTGTGAACGACTCTCACAGGAATCAATTCGCCAAAAATCAGCCACGCTCCGTACTTCCGGGGATTCCCGATTAAAATGCGCCAACAAAAGACCCACTCGAAGCTCGGTCGAGCGACTCGCGCACGTTTCCCAAACACCGTCGAGAGCTCGTCCCTCGATCAGAGGGGGGCCAAAGCGGAAAAGAGGAGAGAACGAATCGCGAATAATATAGCTCCCTTATCCGACTTAGCTATCAGCGCTAAAAATCACCTGCTCACAACGACATTTCTCTTTCTGTTTCAGGTAAGTGGCAGCTGCTTGAACCTTTCCCCGATTCTCGATAACGTCGGCTCGGGGATGCCGCTCCTCGTCGGAGCTTTTCCCCGCTATTGCTTTCATCGTGGCAGATGTTCGCGCCGCAATAACCTAGGAGAAGGGGTTGGGGTGTAGCAGGGGCGTAATTAAACGTGTCGGTGACGGCGAGTGGCCGTGGAGAGACCAAGGGGGAAACTCGAGCGGCGGGAGACGCGCCACAGACGAAACCGAGTTTCAGGTACCACGAACACCGGATTTTTCCCCCGAAAAACGTGGTCGAGAGGTGGGCGAGCAACACGTTGCCGTTTAGCTCGGCCTGTTGCCCGGGGGTTGCGCGAAAAGCGGTAAATCCCAACGACGGGGTAGGTAAATACGAGTTAGGTACTCACCGGAAGGGTGGCTAGGGATTGATCGAATTCTGTATGCATTTTAGAAAACCGTCCACAATTGTGGATTCGTCCGTTACGAATGCTTCTCTTTTTTTAATTTTATTGATGAACTATTTCTTCCTAGGCTATTAAAATAGGGTATTAAAATGAACTCTTGGCACTTGAGTGGTTATTATCGTTGCACGAGTACACCTACACCACTTTCCTTTAATCTTAACTCGTTGATTCTTAAACAGTGTGTTTAATACTCAGTGCTTAAGAGGCAGAAGAACAGAGGACATCATGGTCTAGCAAAGAGGGGCTTTCTAGTGCAGCTTTTAACCCGAGCAATTCGCTGTCGCTGGAATAGAGTCGTTATTTATTCCGACTTCCCACGGAGCAGAGTGAATTTAAGCGCGGCTGCTGCTTATCTACGATTGCCCGTGGACACCGTGAATTTTCAGCTCTAGCTTTCGTCCGCGCGTACCGCTCGGACCCAGACGAGGGTCCAAGTGGATCGAGCAATGTTTATCGAAATCTCCTCAGCCCTCGAGAGAAACGGTTTCCGAGCAATTGCATTCTGACCTCCATGCGACGCCATGGGATCTTTCGGCCGTTAGTTTCGCGACTTTATTACTAGCTTAAGCTCGGGGTAATGCGCTCATCCTGTGACCTCGGCTTAGACCTCGCTATCTTGGCGGTGCAACCACCGTCTCGCGTGGGTGGATCGAGCTAACGTGAAAACGGCTCTTTTTAGCTTGTCATAGGTGTCCCACTTGTGGCGCATTTTCTAGTCGAAATACGCCCCTTAAAATACAGTTGTAATTCGGTTTTTGCGGAGCCATTCCTTCCTCGTACCAATATCCTGTAGGTAGTTCTTTACAGATCAAAAGGATCTTCAAAAGAGAGAACTTACTTAATCCCAAGAGTAACTCCTGCTTGGCAAAATATAAATTACGAATCAGCCACAATTACCGAATCACTACCTTCGCCGAGCGCAAAGGTGCGTGCAAAAAGGGTTCGTTACGACTTGTCGCGTTCAATGGCAATTTTCATCGGTACCGTCCACGCGAGGGATTCGCTTGGGGACATCCTTGAGAGCCACGGACCGGTTAGTATTGTAAATCGATGAACCACGACGGTCTTTCCCTCCCCCCGGCTCCTTCTCGCGACTTTAAATATGTTTATCCGCATGTTTTATGCCCCTCGCGCAATAATGCGATTCGCGTATCGCGTCCGCGCCGGGACATCGCCTCTCGGCTTGGTCGTTTTGCTGCTTTGTGAATCTGCCAGGACCAGCTGCGTTGGCCCGTATCGGCGCATCGGTTCGACCTCTGCCGTACAAGAATTTAAACTCGTCTGAATGTCCACGTGCATGTAATAACGACGAACCCCCGAAGAGTCCTCTCCCTCCGATAAATTACGGAAACGCAACCGGTTTCCATTTTTCGGCGTCGAATCGTTCTTTATCGCGCGTTCGCCAAAATAGCCACCGACGAATTTTCATTTGTTCCCTGTCCACCATCCTGTCAACTTCTCTCTTTTTCTACTGCCGGATAATTTGGAAAGGTTATCTTGGACCGTTCGTCTTCTCCTTTATCTCGGACGCACTCAATAACCGAACAGGTTCGATTGATTTCTAATGGAAAATCCTGATATTCTTGTGGATGATGTTCAGGTATAGTCTCTCATACCAGTCGTGGGAATGCATGGAAAAAACCGTCTATGTTCTATATAGCCTACAGAAATTTTCTTTTTATTATTAAAAGAGGCTTGAGTCAATGTCGGCCACCATCGAAGGGAATACTGTAATCTGAGGTATCCTAGACACTTCGAACAGCACAGGATCAGCTACGTTTGCTATGTATTCCTGACACGCTCGATATTTTTAAACCAAGCGCACATATTTCCTCGAGGACACGTCTCGTTCTTCGAAATCGTCGGAAACGTTCCCCTTTTCGTGTGGGGTAGACTGCTGGAAAGGACATTATCGCATAAGCTTCTCAATCGACGCGGATTTCCCCGACGTCGGCGCGGAACCAGAGACAGAGGAAAGGGGGATAGGGATACGGTAGGGAACGGAGATCGTTGCGTTGAGTTTGACAAACGACAGGACGAGAAGAGACGCGTTGCGTCTGGCACGGCCGCCTGAGTCACGTATAAACGGAAGCGGCGTCCTCCCCCTCCCCGTGTTGCGCGTCTATCCTCTTGAAAAGTCGGCGACGGTAGTCGACGTACGAAAAAGTGAAAATTTCCTCGAGCGGAAAAAATGATATTCAGCAGGCAGCCAGTCTCGAGGCCTCTTTCTGCCGCGAGACGAGCCCTCTTTCGCTCCTCACCGTCCCTCTATTTCATCTTCCGTTCGGCTCCTCCGCGACGTCTTGGCCCACGCTGACTGCGCACGGAATCCCATGCGTAAATCAGACATGTTCCATTTACGATTGCCGCCGCCACGGGGATCCCTGCTGCACGAGCCATTTCCTTCGCAGATCAATCCTTGTTATCGCTTTCCCTTTCTCTTCGTTTTTTCTTGCACCGCGGACCCTTTGAACTTTCTTCGCGTAACGCGACACCGGTTATTAGGCCACTCTTACGGGTGATAGTGCAAGGATGATTGATGCGATTTAGAGGATGACGGAAGACGGCTGTGCGAATCAATGTTTGGGCTTTTATCCTTTAGGAATGAGTAGTTCCAAATTTGGAACCTTTTCAAAGGTTATTTTGCAAAAAACCCGCAGCCGATTTCATGATCCAGTCACTAGATCCGATTTTAATATTTTAATGCAAAGCAAGTTACCTAATTGATGACAACCGAAAAAATTGTGGACATATAGAAAAAAAAGTCGAAGATGGCAAATTGCAGTCTCTAAACGAGTTTGAGAATTTGTAGTCTTAAAAGCATTTGGCAGAGGAAAGGCGGTGGACAGTCATCGTAACTCGTTTTTTTCCTTTTAAGATCTTGTACTCTGCATTATTATTGTTGTCGTAACAGGATCATTAGCATAATCCTGGATTAAATGAATTTTTTTATTTGTGAATGACGAATGAAGTGCTTGTTCAGTTCGTTCAGCGTTCTCTCCTTTCCTCTTCGTCTATGAGGAAAAATTTATTGAAATATTTGTTTTATACCACGTGCTGTAATAGAAACGAGCGATAGTTAGTTCTTGAAAACGGAAGGAGAGGCGAGACTCGCTTAGGTGAAACGACACGCATTAATTTACACACCTTCGACTGCTTCTGCCACTCTCTCCTTCGTTCTCTCGCCCTCTTCGCTCTTCCGCGCATATTTGCGAGATGACGCTTGGCCTGTAGCATTCCTGCGATCCGAGGAGCGATTTTACCATGCGAATCGACGATTATACCGATGCGATTCCCCTTTACAATAATAATATTTCATGGTGAACGGTCGAATGTGTTCATTCGGTTGACGCCTAATTGATGTCGTCTAAAGTTGATCGTTCGAGAATGTTTCTTCTTTTATAACACTCATATTTCTTTCTTTTGAAGACCCCCTGCTCCGTTTGTGTAAAATTTCCAGCTTCTGTGGAAGACTACTTTATCTTATGCAATTAGTGCATTCACTAAACAAGCAATGTTTTGCTTCAAAAAATAATTTCAATTATCAATGTATACGCTAGAGGAGTATCGCTCCAAGACAGAGATAAACCGTGGAAGGATCAAAGAGAGGCGAGAGGAAGCAGATAGGGTCAGAAGGAGGACCTTCGTCTCTCTTCCTGCAAACACTCTTTCTGGCCGAGCACGCACGCACGTCCCACGTAAGCTTTATAGTAATAGCTATCTATCCATGCGTAAGTTATTTCCAAGTCGTGATTTAAACTTGCCATTGCATAAAGCAACCTCAGCCCCTCGTTTTCTACTGTTCTTGGGCACAGCTTCTGGGTAGACTACATGCACGTGAAAATACGACGTTCGCGACGGTGAAGAGCTTGGAAGGAGCGAAAAGGATAATGCGAGGGTGGAAGGAGTCGGCGGTTTCACGCATTGCGTGCCTCTGCGATCGTCGAGAGGCAGGAAAACCGGACGAAAGGGAATCGTGGCAGCAGCCTCCACGTTTTCATATTGCTTTATGCGAACGCTCATCCTGAGCGACCGCCCATTCCCGCGGGAACAGAGATTCGCTAGTAAATCGACTCCTCGACGAGATGGGACGATAAGCGTTAGGGGATCTGGAAATCTGAAGATCGAGAAATCTGATACGGATTTGTACGTGAAGAAATTAATTACAGATTTTTTGCGACAATCTTCTTATTTTGCATAAAGGAGTGCTAAATTTTCTAAACTCTTTTCCCAAAATTTGTCACTCTGCTTAAATGTAAACGTATTTAAAAATTGTAGAATGCATTGCTCGTAGAATGTTATTTTCATTGCTGAAATACTCTCAAACACGCTTACCTTCACCTGCCCCATATCTCATTACGTTTTACTCCAATCATCCCACACACAGCCTATACCCAATCTGATATTGTTGCAGCTCTGAAAAGATTACACCAGCCGCCTGCGTGCAATCTCAATTCCCTTACCCCCGCTCCCATTATTTCCAACTTGCCTTATTTCTCATTCCGCCCTTCCGAATTGCAACTTGCTCTTCATCTGGTATTAGTTGCAGTAAAATATTGGAGCACGGGGCTACGTGCAATTTGAATTTTTTCGAGTTCATTTCTATCGGCTCGGATACCGCATAACTTGCCAAGCTGATATGGCCAGGTTCCTTGTCAAGGACAAATGTCTAGAGGCACGCCCTTCGTTCCCCGACTTCCAATTCCAAATACCACACCGCCACGAGCGCATCTTTGTTCTGGACCGGCTATTGAGTCGGCGTCGAAGACGTCTTTCTCTACCCTCGAAGCGGTCCCGTTTCCGCCCTCTCGAGCATGAACGGTGAAACGTAGCGAGAGAGGATCTTCTCTCTTAGGCCCTTGGGCGCCGGATCCTCGGCTACGGTCAGTTCTTTTAACCCCTCTGTCCCTAGGTCAGCCGAGATCTTGAGGATGGTGAGTCACTGGACCATGGTGACTCATTCACGATCCTTTGAATTCTTTTAATTATTCTCGAGCTGTCTGTTCTTGTATCTAGCTTATCTAATCCAAGTGGTTCGCTATCTGACAGATCTTAAACGATCGGTGAAATTCCTTCTTCACTGAACGACGCCTTGTCTCTGGAAATGTGATAGTTAACTCCTTCTTTGGGTTTTAAATGTTTTCGTACTCTATTGCTTCAGTATTTCTTGGCTGAGCATAAAGTTAGTAATCTCCTGTCGTAATCTGCCCTCTAGAATAGTCTTTCTTGATCTGTTGACCTTTCCTGGACTCTTTTGTCAGCTTTTCTAAAAGGTCTATAGAAAGGAAGCAAGCCTGATCCACCCCCAATTATATATCAAATTTTTTACAGAAGTTGCAGTACCTCTATTCCAACAAATCAAACCGATTTGTAATCTCCAGAGCATATTGGCTATTTTCTCACCAGTCAAGGTATCAGGTACGAGTTGGCCTTACATCACGACCACCCTCGAGCGTTCGATCTCAATTATCAAGCCGCACACGGGCATTAATTAAAACATTACCGCGCGGAGCAGTTTGATAAATCCACTTAACAAATCCTCGACAATGGGGAACACGAGGACGTCGAGGCAGCGCGCGAGTAATCCATTACTATCCTGCTGAGTTAAGCGCTCATGGCCGAGATAACCGCTCGCGTAGCCATGACACGCATGAAATATCTCGCGAGGAAACGAGCAGCAGCGGCCGCGGTATCACGAGCAGAGGTGGCCAGAGGGGGCGGCAGATTGCGTAACAGTATGTCTAAGGTGATCCAATTTGTTGACTGGCCGCGCCGACAAATCGCGTGCTTCGCTTTCATTGTGCTCTCGCGGGGACCAGCTCTCCGAAGAGAGAGAGCGGTTCTCGATTCACTCTTCGAAACCTGCACGCTTCTTGCCACGGCACGCCGGTACCCGTGGCCGTGGCACAACGGCAAACGCCGTTGAATGCCTACCTACCTATCTGAATAACAGCCAACACATAACATAACACCTCGGGAACAGCCGGCCATTGAAGAGCGGCACCATATTGTCCTACGTTACAATGGGTCACTCAGAGGCACTGAATGACCCATGCCCAACCCATACAACTCGCCTATGGGATAGGACCTCTTTTTCCTTGTCCTGCTCTCGTGTTCCACGCGTTCCTCTCCTCCACCATCTCCTCCTCGTCCTCCTCCGCCGCCGTGTCGGCCTCCTCTATGTTTTATCCCTTTTCTACCGTTTCGAGTTCGTCAGGGCACGAGAATGCTGCCGGTGAAAGGGAAACGATGCACGGAACTTCTTCGCGGTGCTGCTCTTTCGAGATGCCCCCGTTGCAATATGGATTTTTCAACTCTGGTTCGATTTCAGGGGATCGTCGTGAAATTCATCAAATTTTTGGAGGAAAACTGTATAGATGTGTCTTGGATATTCATCCAAAGAATCTTATACTTGAATCTTCAAAAAATAGCAGGGAGTATTTAATACTCATTCTTGAAACTTCAATATCTTCTATTTCCTCCGTCTTCAAGCAGACTTCGTATCCGTATACCATTTATTTCTCCTTTATTTAGTCGTTCTGTAATCCTCAAGTATCAGTTTCTTTCCAATTCATCGAGGATTCCAGGTAAAAAAAAAGGGAGGAAGAAAAGCCTAATACGCAGATATTAAAAATACGCGTTTCAATATGAGAGAAGGTGGAGGTGCTTAAAAACTGTAGGAACCGAGTTCAAGTACACCCCCGGCAGTATTCGACATAATAGAAAGCGTCGTTTCGTTGAGTCATCGAGCAAAAGCTCCGAGACGCTTTTGTGTCCCGAGGCGAGCGAAGAGGAGGAACGGAGGTGGTTCCTTTTGTCGCGCGGTGGCCACCAAAAATCGTCTCCTCCACGGTCGCTTATTAAAAAAGGAGCTCGAGGACCGCGGCGAATAACCAGGCCGTATCTCTCACGCCGCTCGAGCATTTTGCTCGCGACCCAACGGGTGATGCGACGACGCGAGAACCTCTGGGACCAAGTCCCGAGAGAAAGACGTGGGAATGCCACGGCAGACCCGGTACTTCGTCTTCCTGGACCGAACTTCCTCTGGCGAGAGAGCCAAGTTGTTTACTTTGGCGTAGCCGAAACGAGATGCGGTTCCCCGTGCCACGACGGACCTAGCAGAACCCCCGGGTTCCTTAAACAATCCAAATGGATCCTAGAATGAATTTACAAGACGACAGACCACACACACTATCGACCTCATGCGGTGCTCCTCGAGGAGAACGCTGAGATGAAGACACCACCCCTGACGCGACTTAACCAGGTATTCTCATTTAATCAGAGGAATGATTTAGTTTTTAAATAGTAGTCTCTTGAGAGTTTGAATGAAATAAGGAAGTACGAGAGGCTTAATGAAACATTTTCACTACTTCGAGTAATAACTGATTTTTCTGAACTTAGAAGTCTATTTCTAGAAGACGCAGGAAAACAGGAATCCAATAATTCTATAGGTAGATCCACACTAGAAAGCAAACTAGACTAAAGACGTATTAGACTGAAATCCTCTCAACTCTAAGCGATCCATTCTGAGCGTTTCAACTAGGTAGATCATCCAGTTGGCCGCCTCGGTCCATTCCTCAAAGGCTATCTTCAATCGTGCACGATATTGCGAGCAAAGGGCTGGCGCGCGATGCTTGATGTCGTGGCATCGCGTGCATTGCGGCCCTCCCTCTCTTCTCTCCGTTTCTCTCTGCTGTCCTGTCTATTAATTGCCCGATGCAACGTGGGCGGCTTCCGCGCCGTACTAATTGCTGCACGAAGATAGGACGGGAATAATTCGTGTATCGTCGTGGCTCGCGCTCAAGACTGTGGGATCCGCTCATGGCTAGTGGATGTTGCGAGCGCGGGAGGATCGAGGCGAAACGAGGAAGAGCACGACGGGCACCGACCGCCCCCGACACACGGAGAGATCGGAGGGATCGACCTTTGCCCGCTAATCGTGCGAGACACTGACAGAGTTTCGTCAGCAACGAGTTCTATCAGCCCTCGGACCACTCCGTATCCTTCGCCATGGCGCGACGACGTCGTGACTGATCGCGCTCGTAAAAGTCTGCTCGCCTCCCTTCCGCCACATCGGAAGGGATATCCGGCCTGTCGTCGGGGGATGCTTTCGAAAATAGACGACGATGCCCTGCTTTTGTCGGGACGACGGAACTTGATGTCATTTCAACGAATCGCGTCACAAGTGCCGCGATTCTTCTAGAAGAGGGATTAGAGAATTTGTTCGTGAAGGGCTATAGTGTTCAGTCATTCAAAATATGGAGACGAATTTGTTGTTGCGTTACATATGGGGAAGCTGAGGTACTACTGGAATCACTATTATAAAAGCTTAAATAAATCTATGAATAAAGCAACTTTAATTAGAGCTAAGGAAGAACCAAGCGAAGGACTGTGTTACTAATTAATATAAGTTTTACGCTATTGTTGTACCAGTGCAAATACTTTCTTTTATCCTGATGTTTACTTCGCCTTCAAACGCAAAAGGCTTTTTAATTAATTTTACGTCTCTTCTCAGTGGACAAAAGTGTTGAAGCATCGCGAAGTTGCGCGTGAAAGAGCGTGTTGGTACGTTTAATCTCCGTCGATCTCCCTGCACAAAAGGAGAGTACCAGGGGCGCAAAAAAGGACACGGAAGACTGAAAGTGTAATTTCATACACGTCGAGCGAGACGTTGTTACATTGTTGCACGGTTCCTTGGCAAAAATAGCGAAAACGACGGACAACGGTTCACGGAAGACTGACATGAGCACAATGCTGGGAAACTCGTGTCTCGTGCCACGAATACAATCGCGACATGCGTGATCCTAACGGAGATGCGTAAAATTATACACGCTGATCGATGCACTCCGTGTTTGCATATAAAATATTGTCCACAGACCGTGTAGTCGCGTGACAGACGACCGCAATAGAAAACTCGGTCGACTCTCACGTTTCCAGCATTGTTCGCTATTGTAGCATTCATTGGCTTCTGTGAAAGGTCGTGGTGAATCTCTCCAGGTACAAGTAAGTGAAATTGTCGTTAATTTGCTAGTTGTCAAAAAGGAACACCTTTCGAAATCTAGGATCTCAAAATAGATACCTGTAAATAGAGAAAATAATGTTAATTATTGATCATTCTAGATTTATTTAGTAGAAGAAATAAGTTATTTTAAATAGACTCTTGCGAAACTTGAGCTTTCTACTGTGTCCATTCAGAAGCAATGCACGATCAAGGTTGTGTCTACCTTGCTTCTCGATACCTCAGATCAGCGCAAGTGGAACGTATCATTCTATTTGCAGACTCAGGAATTAAGTGAAATAAGATAAGATAGACGTTTCCCTTCGTTGAACGGCGGTCTCTTACATAAATTAATATTGTTCAGTACGTGTTCACCGGAGCTCCTTCGAGCAGCAACGCTTGTCTGGACAATTGGAAACAATCTACGATGAGCGATAAGGAGTCGTACCCGTAGAGGACCGTAATAGCCTTAGAATAAGGATGATCCAATTATTTCGATCGACGTTACGTATCTGAGTAGAGAAAGAAAGGAAGAATTATCGATTCTTCTCGACTGGTTCTTCGCAACCTGTCGTCCTTTATCCTTCGATAGGACAAGCAACGTTACCGAGGCGTTAATCTGCCGCTCATTAGGCCCTCTGTGTATTCTTCCTCCTCCTCCCTTTTCCATTTCTTCATTTTTGACACCCTTCCTCCTTCTCCCTTTCGTTCGCAGAGATTCTTCTAGCGTTTATAAAAATCTTTGCAACCCTTTCACAGCGAATCTCGAGTCGCTCGTCCAGACCGCGTTTCCCTTGGGTTCTTTACGATCTCGATTAAATTTTATCGGACGCGAAGAACTTGACTTTGGCTCGTTCCTTTCTCCGACGCAGCCGGGCGCAAACTATCGTTTTTACGAGCAATAAACAGCTGAAAAAGAATTTCCGCGATAAGTCGTGGTCGGTGCTCCGTAGATTCGCGGGGCCCTTAACGGCGATAGAATAAGAACGACCCAATTATTTCGAGAGAGGTCCTTTGCCCGCTTCGTCGCGATACGTCCACCATAAACCGACCTATCATCCTTTACTCGTCGTCGCGACGACAGCCGCCTGGACGTTCAGCGGTAATCCGTGCCTCGTTAAACTGCGTATCATTTCCCTCGGGGTTGACGCTCGCTGCTTCGGTCAGAGTACATTGATCCTTCTGTGCATTCCTTTTTGGCCATTGAATTTTGAGGAACACGATCTTCGATATCATTCTGTTGCTACCTTTTTAATCCTGTTTTGCTAAATACATGAACAGTAACTCTTAATACTTCATCAACACTTTCATTTCGCAACAAATTCGCTCGACCTGTGCGATAACAGAGACAATCCAATTATTTTTGATTGATTTTTGTAGGTCGTCGCATGTACAGTATTCGCCACTTTTCTTTTATTTCTGTCTCCTTCTCTCTCACTGGAATGGAACGTGTATCGGCATTACTCAGGCGCTAATCTGCCGCTCATTAAGCTTCTTTGATTTAGATACGTTGGCGGTTGGCCTTCTCGAGCTCAGCCTGCCGACGATATGGAGCAACTCCTTGCTCCTCCGTCTTCGTGGCTCCGCTCCTTCGTTCAAGGTAGAAGAGGACAGTGAGTTACGGCGAAGCTGGCAGACCCCGGTAGATACCTGTATCGCCAGTATTGATTACGAGCGCGTAGATTTAATTGGCTTTTTATCGAAATTAATCCGTTTCGCGATACTGACCACCGTCTCTCTGATGTATACTGAGTACACTCACGAACCAGTCGTGTCCTGTAATTGTACGGGCGTAAAATACGCGACGATTTGGTGCTGGCGCGGTCTGGTGCACGAACAGGAACGAATGGTAACGAGAGGATTTATTGCAGCACATGGATGAGAATTGAGACGTTGATTTTGATGAGGGAACTAGCTTTAGAGTTACTTCATTGCGATGATGCCGTATTTTACAATCGTCGAATGACGTGGGAATGGTTGCTTAAGGCTAGAGGAATGAGACGGGAAAGGAAGAGTCAAGAGTTGGGGAACTAGAAGGATGGCTCAGGTGGGAAGAGGTGAGAGATAACAAGGTGCATGAAGAGCCTGAACACAGATGTAGGAAGCTAGGAAAGCTAAGCAAGAAAGTCTACGTGAGCTGTTTTGGATTAGGGAAAGTTAGGCTGTGTGGTGAGAGACAAGAGTTAGAGGAAACGTAGAAATGTAGAGAAGACCGAAGAGGGCTAGCAAGATGCGTGAAGAGCTAAGAAAAGCTTCAGGGGATATAATGAGAAACGAGGAGTCCTAAGGAAAGTTGTAGGAGACTGCAGGCAGATAATTTACAGTGATAAAAAATAAAAAAGAAAATACGTCTAGGGGTATGAAAAGTTAAAGGAAAGTACTTAAGAAGAATAAAGTACGTGAAGATTTGAGGAGCACTGAGAAAAACTTGGAAAAAGCAGAGGGGATCAGGGAAAGCCAGACCGAGCCACAGGCTCAAACAAGCGAGCAGAGGTGTTCAAGAACAGACAACAAAAAACAGAAGAAAAAGAACTCGGGGCGACCAACTGGGAATAATGAAATGCGAAGAGCAACGGGAAAAGACAGGATTTAATCAAGGTATCTCACCGACTGCGTTCCCTTTGCAAAAGCTTCCTAGTTTCACGCGATTCGCGACGACAGTCTCTGCAGGATCGTGTAATTACATAAATTAGCCGTCGGCGGACGAGTAGGAGAGCACTCGTATCTGCGTCGTGTGGAAAGAGAACGAAGAAGTGTTCTCAAGATAAGGGACACAAAAATCTATGCAAGGGAGCGAAAGGCTACGAAAAGAAGCACGAATGGCTCCAAGAAGACTGACAAAACGAATAGAAATAGGGAAGCAAGGGATAAAGATGGATGCCTCGGCGAAGAGAAACAGCGACGAGAAGATTAATTGACGTGGAAAAGATAAAGCTAAATGGAATCGATGGGCAGAGGGGAAATGGAAATGGAGATAGAGACGGATGAATGGAGGGAAGAGGCGTGATGAGAGGAGACGGAGATAGGAAAAAAGAAAGCGAGAAGAGAGAATGAAGCAAACGCGTGTCTAATTTCCCTACGAATGGGTGATCGGTGGACCTGCGGGCGGGTCCCGTGATTTATACGACCTAGTACTCATACCACACGGACCTAATGTTAATGCTTACAAGTTGTTAAATGTCTTTAATGTTTAGTCGACGATACTGGGTGAGAGCGGGAGTGGAACGCGGCGTGGTAACTGGTATCATTGAATGAATAGATGGTTACGGAGACGTGGTTATTCAGGATATTTATGCAGTGCGTTCCCTACTTTATTCCAGGCACACAGAGAAGTCTGATTGATTGAAGTGGAGTAGCAACGGACTAGAAAGTCTTGGACCGCGTTAGTAGACTGCTATTGTGACTCGGTATAATTTATAATGTTGCCGATTAATTTCTCCCATCAAGACAATTAATTTATGAAAACTTCTTGGTATTAAGTGGTTGGTAACGGTTCGAGGATTAAAACTTGAGGAAATTATACAGGAAGAAATCGATTAGCCTAATAATTAGCCAGTCATCGACGCGAATGGAGCAATGGATCATGGCGTGGCGCAAAAATTAATCACACTGATCAATTTTGTCAGCCGTAAAAATCACGACTAGCTCGACTCATCTAAACGTCACCGTACCCATGGATGTTGCTTTTAAGCGAGAAATTTATCGACGCGAAGGATCATTTGCACGCAAATTGTTGCTTGGAATCGCCTCGAGGAGATATCTCTACTGAAATCCATCTCCGTTACCTGTCTCTGAGGACACTAATTTACCAAGGACTCTGGAAGCGAAAAGTAAAAGCGCTGCCAGTTAAACGATTCACTAATACAAATTCCAGAAATTAGTGTTACGTGCCAATAAACTGATCCGTCGCGGATATGAAGCTTTCTAAAATGGAATTCATCCACCTGACCAAAAAGTATCTATTCACTATCTAACATAAATTTCAATGCAACAAACGTGATACAAGACCACCGATCAGACTGCCGTTCGATACAGCGTAATTCAGGGGAGACGATAACGCGTCGCATTATCTCGACGTACCTACATATATGCATATTCGCTTAGATAGGGCGCGTGTTTCGCGCAGATTTTTGGATCGTGCCGATAACGGTCTGGTTAATTGAATTCCACTGGAACCGATCGACACCGAAGGGAGTGTCGTGAACGGAGCTGTATCGGATGTATGAGCAGAGATGCTGAGCGAGAGAGCGAGAGAGAGCGAGAAAGGCAGCAAGGGGTGGAGGGAGCAGTCGAGTTTATCAGCAAGTACGGGATGGCCGAGAGAGGAGGGTATAAAGTTACAGCCACGGAGACCACATTCGACGCTCATTAGCCTAATCGCCTTCATTACATGAAATTAATATGCAAATACGCTGATGCGCCGCGTTATTTATAACGCACCGTGGAATAGGTATAACGGGCCGATGCCACGGACGTTACCAACACACGACATGTCACCCAATTAATTATCCACCACCGTAGTTCCTAGCCTCGTGCACTCTCCGCCTGTTCCTGCCGCGAGCAGGCGAGCGAGCGGGCGACCGAGGAAGCGCGCGCCCGCGCAGAGTTAACGGACCCTTAACGAGGACTCTTCTCAGGTGCATCGTCGACGAGGCGGAATCGTAGAGGCGGAACGAAAGGGGAGCAGCTCGGCGTGGAGCTCGTGAAGATTTTTGTTCCCCCGTTCCCCAGAATATTACGCGGGGAAAATGAGGGGATACTGTAAAAACGTGTGATGTTACGCTCAGCGTGAGCTGTAACAAGCGCGCGTGTATTTTACGAAATTAACCCCTCTCTAGAGCTTTGCGCTTTTTTTTGCATTTTCGCTTTAAGGGTTCCACCATTTTCTCTCTCTCCCCTTTCTCTCTGTTAGCTATAACGCGTGAAACGCGAAGTTTTTTGGTCTCAAACGAGAGTGTCATTTTTGAAACACAGAGTGTTTGTAATTTAAAAAGGAGATCTTTTTTAAATATTTAGCAACAAAGGTGGAACTTACAATAAACGAATAGCAATTGGTCTTTAAATTATAATGGCTGACACTTGACACTGAGTCTACTCAGTCACATTCAGTGAGCAGGGGAGCGTGTGATCAGTGAGAGCTGGTCAAGGGTCATAGGCGACCAGTGGGAACTGGTCAGTGGTTAGGAATGACCAGTGGGAGCTGATCAATGGTTAGGGATGACCAGTGGGAGCTGGTCATGGGTCAGAGGGTGGACAAGTCACCTCCTAGACAACGACCAGATCGGAGAATATCGATCCAATCTGATCGAAGGTTGATGACCGACTGACAAAATTGTTGACGGCGTTACCAACTCGAGAAAATAATGGGGAAAAGTGCATTTATAGTGGGAGAATGTGGCTCAACTGGGTATCTGCATTTAATTTTCAAATAGATGGTAATATTAAATTGTTCCTAATAATTTGGTCACCCATTGTAATTTGACTCGCCCTTCACGCCGCTGAGACGGCATCCGGAGAATTCTAATTTCCAGAGGCATTAGGCTTTGTAATGAACTTCCGCTCTAACGAGACCATAAGGCGCGCACACGCTCGAAGTCGAAGTTATTGGAAACGAGGCGGGGGTGTTGACTGATTTATGCTTTGAACCATGGAAATGACAAAACTTCTGGCGTAGATATTCAATGACTGTCATTACTCTACATCTGAACAATTAATTCAAAAATAGAATCGATTCAATTTCAATTTTCCACAATTTCGTTTAGAAAAGTTCACATTCCAACTATTCCACAGGAAAGCGCATTCTCTGTCCCACTGCAATATTGCATCATCGTATTCCACTCTCGGCCAGCGACAGAGAGCTCATTATTCTCAGCAGTTCGAGAAAGGTGCACGAGCCAGTGTTCCGGACGCCATAAATCGGGAAACTCGGAGGGCCCACTCTCTTTTATCTAAATAGCTTATTAAGCGTTGCCCACGCGCCAGCGTTTCGACCCTTAATTTATGAAGGGTACACCCGGTGTTAATGCACTCGTACGTACGCGCTGTGCCGCGTGAACCGACCGCTATAACGAATAGGTTCCACCTATTGCGCCAGCGTGAAGGCTGGAGGGTGGAGGAATACGCGCAGGTACGACTATAGGGAGCCCGGAGCGTGGAATAAATTATGAAAATTCCGAATGTCAGGAGTGATCAAAGGGGCCCGGCGTCTCATTGTGCGCGCCGCCTGTCCGACTGTTTAGCGCTTGTGAGCGCAACGAGACGCCTTGGAAATAAAGTAATAGCGAACTGGCTCGACACACCGACGCCAACACGTCGTCTGGCCCAACCAGTCAAAGAATATTTCAAAAGTGCTTCCACCTGGACTGAATTGATCGTCTCTAAACGAGAAACGGTGTTGCAGCGGACACTGCCTGGATGCAAGTCGCTCAGATGGGGGGAAAAGGTTTCCAAGGTGGCTGACAAGCCGATTTACAGTCGATCATCCGCCAGGAGTAGTTAGGTGTGAACTTGTCCGAGGAAAACTATGGGATCAGCGTTCCCTGCTCGTAAATGGTGAGAAGACAGGGAATAAAATTGTATAGCGAGCTAGTGAGAAGAATGTTACGCCAACGCACAGTGTTACGGTATCTTGTAAAAATGTTATGTTATTGCTGCTGGTTGTTGTTGGATTCGGCTTGTGATCTCAGCGAGTTCTGTTTCCAGTGGTTTCGAGAAGTGGGTGGTCTTTTTGCATTTTATTTTCAAGTAATTATATCATATAAAATTGAAAAATAGATGGAGTTTGACTGTGGAAAAATATGTATGAAATTGACTCGGGTTTCAATGGGTTAAGACACAAGAAAAAGCTAACTATATAATTCAAATAAGACCTTAATGCTCAGGTTTCATGGCAAGAGGTAGGGAATCGCGCGTTTCAATAAAGTAGAAAAACGGGGCGTGTAGAGGGCGATTAGCGGTTACGAGCCGGCTGCTTAAGGGAAGTGGAGAACACGTTAACACACACACCGGTAACACGTAAGTACCATCGCGTTTATGCGCTCGTACATGAAGGTAGATCCATTGATAATGTCCCCGGCTGTTCTCGCACCCCGTCTTAAGGACTCGTTCATAGCTCACGGATGCTAACCAGCTGGAAAATACGAGAGACGTGGCAGGATCGTCTCAGGAAACAGGAGGTGGAGACGTCGTGAACGTTGGTTTGGAGATGTTCGGAGGAAGGCTAGTTCTGCTCGCCACTTTTTCTTCAGCTTTTTCTCCTCCTTCCTGACAGCGTTTTCTTTCTCGGCAACTCGTCCCTCACTAACTTCAATTGGCTGCTTCAAATACTTCTTCTTTTTTCCCTTGTTTCAGACGACGATGTCGCGGTCTTTTCGCTAGCGAATCGACATCTTAAAGTATTGTCGGAACTGGTGTTAACAGGAGACAGTGTTTCTAGGTTGTTACTTACCTGGACACAAACTAAACCAGTCTGGGTCAGGTTAGGTACTGGGAATTCTTGTCGAGTAACTTTATTTTCGCAGTGTACAGGTTTAAACTTGTTCTAGTTAAACTGTTTTATGACTCCAGTTAAGGTTCTTAATCCTCGGACGGCGGACAGTTCATAGATCAATTGCACCCTGAGTGCATTGCCGGTCAAGGCTTGAAATAAGAATAGAAAAAGTAAAATGGTATAGATAAGCCACGATATCTGGAAAGAGATCGACTGTATTAATTTCCGTGGCATTGACGACGTCCCCGTTACTATTATGTTAATAAGAACACAAATGCGTGAGCCATTCTTCCTCGACACCTATAATTATACGTAACGGATAATTTCGATGCATATTTAGGAAGCAGAAGCATGTACAGTCTATCTATCTTCTATTCACCGTGTGTGTTTTCTTCTGTTTCGAAACAGATGTCGACAGAATTATAAATCACCAAGTTCGAGCAGTAAACGTGGAACGAGTCACAAGAAAATGGAGGAGGTAACGCTACGATTCTTCCCGAAGAAGTTAATTCGTTCTTTCTCGTTCCCCTTTCGCTCGGTCGAACTTCTCTTCTTGCTCGTTTTCTACTGATCGCGAGCCAGCGTTACTCTTCTTCGCAACTTCCTATCCGCCTATTAATCTGGTTATTAATCATCGACGCGAGCGGCGTTCTTCTTAATCGTCGAGCAGCCTCCCGTCCACTCACCTGATACAAATTGCTTTTTCGGCCGCTTCTTAACCGTGGCCCGAACAAAGAGCAACTTTTGCCATTATCTGGGTAACCCGTCCCACCGTCTCGTAATCAATTTACCTTCAATTGCCATTTCGACGAAGTTTCGGCAAGTGGCTGGACGCTCGAACGCCAATGGATCGTTGTTCTCTTATTGATTTCCCGATTTTTCGTCGAACTTTGCGGTTTCGATAGCAGAAACACGTTTCAGTGTATATTGTCTGAGAATACTGCTGGTGATATTAATAACGACATGACCTGCTGATTTAATCTTACCAGTAGCTCTAGTTCAGATTTTCTTGGTTCCAATATACTCACATAATTCAGAGAACAAACACTTGTTAATTGTAAAAGCAATATACACGTTCAATAATGGAACAGCCTTCTCTATGACGTAAATCATTTCAGTCTGTGAATAGGCAGGGTAGTCAATAACCTCAGGAAGCAGGATAGATCGTAAGGAATATTCTAAACGCGTGCACGGGGTCAGTCGATAACCGGAAGTCCAGGATAGCGACTGGGGTTCGATTGACGTTATTAATAATTTCACGCGACCGGTCGGCCGACCTGATTTACAGCGATTCGCGAATGCATTCATGCCCGTTGATACGCGCTGGTGACAAGCACAAAGCTCCAAGCTTTAGGACACGCCTCGGGTGCGGCTGAAAAGCCAGCAATAAATGGACGGTGTATACGAGCTAGGCAGAAACTTATAATGCAGGTGCCTATGGTCTTCCCTTCGCTCGGGATAGCCATCTCTTATGCACTTTTATGCGCCACCACGTATGAGGTCTAAGTATGTATTTTAAGTATCTATGTGGACATTTAGTATGTGGATCCCTTCGTGGCGCGTAATGCAGCACGTACCGGGTGTCACGAGTCGAATAGGCGCCAGGTTCAAATTTCTAGAAACTGTGTAGATGACTAACAATTAACAGAATATATGATTTCACGTGTGCTTCATTTTTATGCGACACAAGTATTTTCACGCGTATTTTAGCTTTGCATCTCCCAAGAGTAGAAAATAGTATTTTCTTGTTTAGCAATATCAGAAATTTTCATTTACCTACTTCGTGTGCGCTCCGGTTTCACGCCTGCGAGAAATGAAGCTCGACTATTCCAGGACGAAATGAAAGTAGCAAAATTGAAACTTCTCTAAGTAAACAAACTCTGGGATACAGTTTCGCTTCGACTGGCACAGCACAGAGCGCTCAAAAACGGGTCGGATGAGCACAGGGAGAATGAAACTTATTCGCCACGCAAATCCTGACAGGGAATAAAGTTTATGCACAACCGAGACCAATCAAACTTCTCAAATTCTCGATAGGAAAAAGAAGGGTGCCTCTGGAGCAAAGTTGAATTTACGTCGACTCAACTTCACTTAACCTGGAAACCGTTCCTCGGGCTTAATGAACTTTCTTACAGCGCGTTTTACACGTCGCGAGCTCATTTTAATTAAGAGTAGCTAGCACCCTCGCGCTCGGAGTACCTCGTTACTTCAATGCGGGTCACTAACGCGTGCGATATCGCGCGGTATTTAAACAAGAGCCTTAGGCGAGATGCTGCTGCTCTCGAAAGAAGCGACTCACACGACATGCGAGGTCTTTGCGATGAAAGAAATCGGTTTCGCGATAGAGAACAAGAGCGTCGTTGGAGGCACGCGTCTGACGGACCTACCCTCCTAACATTCCCCGCCATTCTGCCTCTTAGCTCGCTCGAACCGAATTTACACCGTTTAAAGACACGTTCTTCAGCAATGGGCTGCTCCAGTCACGTCTCTTCTTTGCAAAAAGACATTCCTTAAGCAGCATGCAATTATATTATTCCGTGTTAACACCTGTTTCTTCTGTGCTGCTCCACGCCTAGCCTCTAGCTACTTTCTTGTAATTTTTTACCACGAATGCGAGCGAAGGACGGCGGGAAAAGGAAGTCGAGTCCGCTGTCGAGCGTTCTACGACACTCGAGCGAAATTGTTCCAGTACTCGGGAAGTCTTGAATGGAAACGAACTTCTGCGAACTTTACAAAGCCCGGTGTCGATCAACCGGTCGCTCGAGCGCGGCAGATAACTGCGATGACTCGAACAACTTGCTTGACGGTTATCCAATACTCCGATATTGTTGTTATTAATGGGCCTGGTGTTTTGCCAGTGATCGGATATTAGTTAACGGTAGTGGTCCTGGACGGTTTAAGGAGAATCTTAGTCGGAGGATGTTAACGCTTTGATGGATGGTATTCGTCGATTATGGCGAAGCAAGTATCCCAGTGATATTACTATCGTAAGAACTCCTACCGAGGCTTACTGTATGCAGTTCACGATTGCTATGAAATTGAGTTGGTAATTCAACTTCGCTACGGCTTTCGGAGCAAGGCTAATTTATTCGAGAGCCGTGCAATTAAAAGATGCTCGGAGTGATTCAGGAAAGCATTCCAGCGTTGTTACTCGGCGAGCGTGTTGCACGTAACAGGGTCACCCGGTAGAGAGTAAGGCCGAGCATCAGCTGACCGGGCGCATTTTTCATTAACGCGGTGTAAAGGCTCGCATGAATAGGTAAACCGGCTAGAGGAAGCGCCACTGGCGCTATCTCCGCGCGACAAGAGCGCGATTAAGATTCCCGTGGGCTGCACGCAACGGCCGACCGCGATGACAGCCCGATGAAAATCATTACGCCTGCCGCTGAATTTTCCGCTGATCTTATCAGCCGGTTTGCCCGTGTTTTATCAGCCGACGACAGACTTTTCACCGGCGGAAATCCGCTTTTCGAGCAGATCGACCGCAGGAGATCTTCGATCAAGCCGCGCAGGATTACAAGTCGCTCCGAGGAATACGATCATTTCTTCGCCTTGCATCCTCGTCGAAACGGCTTGGAATCGGGTCCAGCAACGATCCAGCAGGAAATCAATCCACGGGAATAATTAGGGGCGATCGTTCGAATCGACCGCCACTATGATCGTGATTCCGAGTTTAACGACGATGAGTCTGATCTCGACGCATCCTTCGCAGAATTCCAGCGACGGCTTTTTACCCAGCCTCCTCTTCCTCCTCCTCCCACTTAGTCGACCTCGACTATCTTCTACGTATCCACCGACCTTCTCGCCTTCCGGCTTCGACTGGGCATCGATATCGAACGACGTGTCGAAGCGACTCGTCGGATAGACCGGTTGCGAGGAGGGAACGGGGATTCGCGGTTCGCGGACGTGTACTCTCGTTGTTGTGGGAACGCAGATGAGATTCCTAACGGAATTACTGCGTGCACGGAATAGACTGCGTTGCGGTGGATCGAACCTGTCCATGTTGCACGTGAAAATCGAACATCAGCCTTTTCGAGCTGAACTGCTCTTACCAAGACACCTGTCTGTGAACTGCTAACGCTTGAAAGCTTGTCACGTTGCTGGCTTCAATGGTGTTAATTTCCACTTTTGGGAAGTAGAGTAAGTTTCACTTCAATTTAGGAGTATTTAGAAGGTAGTGCGAAAAATTGGAGCAGATAAGAGGATTGTGTCATTGTTTGGCGTGAACGCTGAAGACTCTTGGGATTTATTGCCAATTGAAATGGCGCTAGAGGTGAATGAGGATCCCATTGATGACAGAGATATTATTCAGAATTTTTTTGTCCCAAAAGTACCACTTATCACCTGTTCTAACAGTCTCTTTCTGAGAATGATGTTACTGCATCTCCATCATACGTCCATTAAATTTCGATACACTCTTATACCTTAAAATTCCTCTTCCATCTTGTATGGCCCACAAAGCAGCATGCTTCACTCAATTTCCGTATATGTATCGAGTACTCCGATGGCCCTATGTTCACGGTGACGCCATTAGCCGAAGAATTCCCGTCTTCCACGAAGGTAACCTCGTAGCAGGGTCTCGTCAGCGTACATCAAAGAGGAAATTCCACTCTGTGGATGTCGAAATCGCAGTCGGTCCCGCAAGGACGACGCATCATCTCGCTGGCTCGCGGTTCGTCCGCTCTTTGGTTCGCGCTTCGTTGCCTCGACGATGAGGAAAGGCTCCTCGCTTCCTTCCTCTCGAGGCGAGCACAGGTTCGTGCCGTCCACGCGGGCACGAACGAGGAAACATTAACTTTCATATGAAGAATAACAATGCGCAGGCGGAACGGGGCACGGGAAATTAAATATTCGTTCACGAGCGAAGAAGGTCATCCGATCGGAATACATTTTCCCTATGGCGACGTGGGACGCATTCGTGGCTTCGATGCTGCGACGCGTCGGGTGATTCAATTATTTCTACCCGTGCATCCGTGAGGTATTGATAAACGAAGGCAAGCAGGACTATTTTTAGCGTTTAATAGACTGTCGGTAATTGGCAGTTCTACAATAAAGCAAAGATAGCAAGAATAACATAGTGTCTGGACCAGTGTTGTTCATAACTAGAGCTCTTCCTCACTTTTTATCAACCGCAATTCTCTTCAGACATCGCGGACTGACTCACCCAACAATACCCTTTAAAACAAAACGATGCAGCCTCCATTTCAGCTCGGTGAATTTGAATACCTCGTTCAGTTCGACCTCTTCCTGTTTATTCAGTGCTCCGCGCGAACCTTCGCTCACCGAAGATGACCAGGGACGCCGCCATATAAGGCAGATTTTTTCGCACCGCGTCAGACCATAAAAATCGAAACCGATTCTCCTACCGAGGCACGTGGCCCAGCCAATCAGTTTCATCGGTTCACCTCATTACGTGTTTGAGTCGCGGGGTCGATTTCGCAAAAATCGAACGAGCTTCTCCGTGTCCCTCGGTCCAATAACCGCAACCCCCGTAAACGTCGTTCACAAGGCAAAAGAGCGGCAAGTGATTTACGAAGTACGGAGGAAAAGAATGTAGGGTGGGTGGGTGGTTGAAAGCGAAACACGGAGGCGGTGAGGATGACAGGGGCGTGGGGCGGAGGGGAAGGGGAGAGGGGGGCAGTAAATCTTGGCCCGATTGACACGTGTGAAATGCGTCGACTGGCTACTCGCGGACCCTCCTTTTGACTTGAACCCGGGTGTACACGAGAATAGCGAAGCTCTGAGCTGCCAAGAGAGTCTTGGACGCGTTACGAGCCGCTCCAAGTGTCCGCGCAAAAGGGGTACGCGACCCTGGTTGAAACGCGACCGTAAACCTTCTCCCCAATTCTGGCCGAAATCGATTTGACCTCCGTCGAACCGACAAAAACGAGAGACAGGCTGCCTTTGCGCGCGCCTATCGTAAAAGCGTAGCTGGTGGACGGGCGAGAAATCGGCTGGTAAGATATGTACGCGCTGTTCATGAGGCTGCAAAGAGCTTTGGCTCCTCTTCGACAAATTTATGGTATTTATTGCTGTGGGTGTATCCTTTCTCGGTGGGCCGCGAGTTTATCGCGTTTCTTAAATGATTTCGCTCGGTCACGAACTCAGTTTCCTCGCACAGCTCGAGGAGAACAGATCTGGAGGTCCCTCTGTGTTTGAGGAACGAGAGAGGGAGGTGGAGAAGATGAAGAAGTTTGAAGGAACATGGAGAGGGAGCAACCCCTTTATGCCTGGTAAGAGGGTCGTGTTTTTCGGCGCGAAGATGAAGGGTGGTGCCGACGCTTGAAGGAGTTGTTGTGCCAACCTGAAAATGCTTTTGAAAACTGTGCTGGATACTGTGTGCACGCGCTGGTCGTGCCAGGGGAACGTAGAATTTAGGTGGAAGTTTGAAACGAGTTAATTGCACAGAGGAATACGTTTCCACTGTCGGAAATTAATTTCGCCAATGTCAGGGAGAGAGACAGGCGGAAGGGGCGGAATGGGGAAGCGATCATCGCGAAGTTACAAGCTCATGACGACACACGTTTGACGAGCTAACAGGCGAACGAGGACGAATTCGAAGTCGTGTCAGCGTCAGTCCCTCGATATCTGAGCTACATGAGTCCATGCTGCGTAATCGTGCGCTTAGCGGTACTTCATAGCCGATTAGAAAAATCTTGAATACGCGCGGCGTGCATGCCTGCTTACCTTGTAATCATCTGAGGAAGATCCTGCGAACACTATTCCAAACACGAGCGGTACGAGGTAACAGTATACCGTTCGAATTTAATCGAAAAGCTCGTAAAACGAAACCACGATATCGTGGTGGAGAGAAATACTGGAGAAGATACGAGATAGTTTTTTGGAATTAAATGCGATTCGTACATATCTTTTCCTTCCCTAATTCCAGATAAACAGTCAATGCATTTTATTAGGATGAATAAGTTTGATTACCTCGAACATTCATTTATTCGAAGCACGTTTGCTGGTGAATTTCAAGACTTTGAATTCCATTTTGATAGGAAATTTGGGGCCGTGGATTCGATGAATTTTAAAGAGGCGAACTCTATCGAATTTTGATCACAGAAAGCATTCTCTTTGGTAGGATTGCTAGTTTGGTGGAAGAAAGGTAGTAGTTAGTGCAATATGAATGTAAAAAGTGCATCAAATATGGTGTACGTGTAGATGTTTTATTAACTACCATCCCCAGGTAGTAGTCAGTACTTCCTCGAGGAAAGCCAGTATTTTCTCAAGCCAAGTTGGTACCTTAGCAAGTCGGGACTTTCTCAGCGCAAGTCCTTAGCAATTCATTGCAAGTGACTATATTCTCGTTTCAACTCTGTCCTTTCTCCGTCGTCTTTCACCAGAAGCTACCGCACAATTTCGAATTCCCCATACTTCAATCGTAGTCTCACTCGCCAGAGGCGTAAACCGTGAAAGACAGGTCGCGGAAGGTATGTAAGCAACAGAGAGCATCGCATTTATAAAGCAACCACGCTCGACTTCCGTTTGACTCAGCGACTACTCGAAGCGGTTTCTCGGAAAAGCCGCAGGAACGCGAGCAGCTCGTCGCCAATCTCTCGCCATTTTTTCATCCAGTGGCAACGTGAACGAAGTATCGTCATGAAATCCCACATCTCGAAACGCATCGAGAATCGAGCAACGAGACTGTTTCGCGTCAACAGCTTCGCATTCTTCGCGCGACAGAGTCGTCTCACGGTGAGACGCGACACTTCCTGGCGATGAATCGTTCCACTCCGTGGAATTCTCGAAAAGCCCGGTTCGAGGAAGGCGAGCGAATGGTGAAGATCAGCAGTCGTAGGCTGAAAAGCATGACATACGGCGCGCGAGCGGAAGAAGGCGACTAAACGGTCGAGGATGCCCACGTTTCAGAGGATTTCTCTATTTTTCGAGCTGCTTTTGTGCCTACGGTCTGATACGCGAGTGCAGCCTGCCGCAAATGAGCCCCTATTCAGAATTAGTCGACGGTCAAGGAGCTTGGACCCGTACGTCGACAGACGCGAGGACAAACGTTGTGCAGCGCTTACTGGTGGGATTAGGTGGCGAGTATTCAATCTATCTCCGGTGTTATTCGCGGGGATTTGATTTTGTATAGACGATGTTGTCGAGAAGTTTTACTGAGAAAGAATAGGACTCTTAGGTCGTCAGTTGCGGAGAAATTGTTATCTCGGGCTTATTAAGACTATATTATCCCGGATAGTGCTCGTTTATTGGGTTAAGGATTGGAAAGCATTGAAGAAAGTTTTTTGAGAAAGTTCTGAATTCTTAAAGAAATCTTGTTAAATTCGAATAGTGTTATATGAAGGATCAAGAGAGGTTAAACAGAACTCCTTTCGTACATTATTAGGTCAAAGTTCAAGGGAGCTTGAGGGATTTTCCTTCTTTTTCGAGGAAGAAACTCTCCTGAAATTTGTATCGTATTAGATCGAGGATTAAAGTAAGTTAAGGTACTCTCCTCAAAGAAGGAATCTCTTTAAATTTATGTAATATTACATCGAGGAAGATCGGGGATTCTTGGAAGAAACGATATTCTATGAACGATCATTATTCCCATTTGTGAACTCTATTTCCTTGATATAAGGACATCTTACATTCCAATTTGCCTAATGCAAAATTATACATAAAATAGAAGCAGAATTGTTCAGAGACGGAGGACTATAACGACTGCAAGTGCACTATTCTCTCTTAAAATATTAACCAGAGATATCAGCTCTCAGGGACTAATGCTATATCGCTTGTACATTGATTCCTCTCAATGGCAGCAGCTGCACACGAAGTGGTGGTCCACTCGTGATTCTCAGCCGCAAGTGAAACGGCTGGTCAGTAAAGCATACGAAACGCAAAGCTATCGCCACAAAATTGCCTTCCACGAAACGATCTGACAAGGAAAACATCTGCGGGTCGAGATATCGAAGGAACCATTCTCCGTGTAGTTACACACGATTTGGGGTGGTTAATCATAGCGGCTCGTGCCATTTGTTTCTTAAACAGTAATTCCTGTTCCTTTTGGTGGGCAAATCTCTGCTGCATCGCTCGTACGCTCTTAGATCACCTGATCCAAAACCGAAACTATAGGGTAGTTTGTGGTTTTTATAATATTACTGATTCTGATTAAGGGTAGCACGTATCAATTTATCGCCTTCATTACGCTTGTTCCCACATACATCTCAAGAAGACAGAGTAAACGCGAACAAAACGACTGAGGGATTCCAGGAAGTACCAAATGAGCGCACATCTCCCCGAATCTAAATGAGAATTTATAATTTAGAATTTGCATCGGTTCGACGAAAGGGGCATAACGTTGGCATACATTTGTATCTCATTCAGACCGGAGTTGGCGTTATTGTTTCGTCAACGATGGCTCGGCGCAAACGGAAATGCGCCGCTGAGTCCTCGTTACGTCGGCTGATATACGTTGCAAGACCCCAGCAAGTACGCGATACGGATGCATTATTCATGCGGCACGAAAGTATTTCGGCGAGGCACAAAGTTGCGAAGCCCCGCGACGCGACAGTCATTTCGGCCGGGATAACAACTATCCCGCAGGACGTCTTCGGGATCGTCGGGAGTACCGTTCGAAAGAACCGGAACAGCCGGCTGGCGGCCATTGTCGTCGTCGTTTCGCGTTTTAAAGTCAGCTAGGCCCTCTCACCCGGAACCGTCGTTTGACCAGCGCGGGATTCGATCTCCAGCCGGTCGGCGAAACGCTTGCATTATTCATAACCAATTCCCGAATCCCGAACTCGAAATGAACCGTCGTACGGGTCAGCTGCCTACCCCCTTCTGCCCTCCCCATCCTTGTATTCCTTTCATTTTTTCTGTAACTCCGCGTTTCGAACGATTCCTGGCGATCTGTATCCCCCTCATCGCGAAGACGTCTGTTAGCCAGCCGAAGCTTCAGAGTTCTCGGAAATTTCGGGTTCTGCGCGCATAAAGACATGTGTTGAGTTCAAGTTGGATGTAATTGATGGAAATTAAGGATTAAGAGGAATTAAGTAACGCGAGTAATTGAGGAGGAGTGGTAAAGGTGGATGGTACATCCATCAAGGGAGTGTTCGAGGGTAGGGCAGTCTACAGTGAAATTTTACGAGATTCGAAACCGATAACAGACATGTTGGACGAGAGAAACGAGGTATTTAAAGAAACCACTGCACGTAGGAACCTACATGTTACACTAAAGCGTCCTTTCAAGACACTTTTAATCAGGGTATAAGATATAATGGAAACAAAGTTGCATCTCGATCTGCCCGACTCAGTCAAATGTCTTCGGTCCTGGAATAGCTATCCAGATCCCGTTTTTGGCACGTAATACCGTCGTTTCCGAAATTTATAAACCGGTCAGGGTCTCGTCGCGTCACAACTTAGTGCGATCGTTACCACGAATATCGCTTGATAATAGAGACCGGTATTCGATGGAACGAGCCCGATAAGCGACGCCGAAGCGGAGGAAACGTATAAATCGGCGTAATATCGGGGGCAGCTCGGGGAAAACGAATTGCTGGTCAGGCACGAACGTGCCGATGTCCCAGGGACGATAGCGATATCGCAGAACCGTACACAGGATAAAAGAGACCTTCGACGGTGAGCCCCTGCGACCATGTAGAAGGACCTCTTCGTTATCTCGTCGTAACTCCGAAACTTTGTCCTCTCAGTCGCCATGTTGGCTCAATTTACAAGTACACCTTCCACTTCACGCCCACTTGCTACTCGCGCGCCGGTTAACGACTCGGCCGCTTAAAGCGATCGGCCGGGCCAACTACGCTCGGCCATCAACGACTTAATAGCGGCGTTCCCTTGCCGCAAAGGAAAACCGCGGAGTCGGAAATTAAGCAATGCACCGCGCGCGATTCTTATCTTCTCCCGTGGCTGGTCGGCTTATTGACAATATCACGCGGCCCGTTGGCCAGAAAATTGCCTCCGATCTCCGTAAGTATAATGATTAGCGCCGCTTACGTGGTCCCTACGACCAGGAGGACTCTCCGCCCCAGCTCGCCGAGAATAAGAATCCCGACCCGACGATGGGACGAGCACGCGTTCTTCACGCTTAAATGTCACCCGCCGCCGCGGCGAAAACGAGACGCTCGATCGCCGTGGACGGAACGAGTGGGAACGTACTGTCGAGCAGGTCCGCGAGCTTCTGATAGCTAATGCGGCTCACCGTGAAACGACGGGGAGCGCGTCAGAGGGCGTACAAAGCGGAGGGCGTCGAGAAACAGCGATCGTAAAGTGAATCGGATCTTTGATCTATATTTGGACCCGGCTGGCCTCCGTCTGCGACCGCTTCCCGCTGGACTGCAGCTCCAGAACAGTCGCCTGGCAAAAACGAATCCCTCCTAACGGGTTAATAATAGCCTGTTCTGCGGTTCTTGCGTAACCGTGATTTTTATTCCGACTTTTACGATACAGTTGTTGGCGATGTTCGACAACCGGCTGGGCTGGGAAAAAAGCGTAATCGCGACGGAGACCGCGACGATTCCCGACGCGGAAAGCCTCTGCTCCGAACCTCGTGACATTCCTGCGATCGGAGGCTAGGTGGGATCGCGGGAACCGGGACTTCGTCACGGAACGCGAGTAATAATTGCTCGCTTCGGAAACCGTGGAATGGAGACTCGAAACAGGAGGAATCCACTTCTAGCGGTACATCCTGCCGTGTATTATTGGCCGCACGGTTCACTTGTGAAAGTCGATACAATTCCAATTAGTGGCACAGGGTTTTTAGTCCTTTGGACTGCGATTGAAGAGAGGTGTGCAAAAAACTCATTCGAAATGGTCGTAAAAAGGGAATTGTTTGAGGTTACTGATGATGAGTCGGGGCAGTGCTGTACAAGAGCGTGCAAGAAAGTAGGGCGGTGCGGGCGTGATAAATCAGACTGAAACTAGGATATTGCGGACTTGTGGCGTGCAGACTCGTATCCTTTTGGCGCCTACGGCTAAGAAGGAGTTAACATTTAAACGCTTTGACAATAGCATCACGTTTAGTATAAAGAACTATGTAGCAAAGGTCTGACTTAAATCCTTCTCTTCATAAAGGCGCCAGATCCTCCCAGAAGACAAGACTTCATTCGAACTAAAGATCCCTTGCACATCCAACACTAGTTGAACACTCCAGACGATCTCCTTAACCCAGCCACAATAATTCATCGCGGGTTCTGGATTTTCCTGATCGTAATCGTCAACTTTCACCGACGTTCCAATCGCCACGACCTGAGCTGCGATCTCGGCACCGAGGTTCGTGCTTACACGAGGTACCTGCTCTCGTAGTTCTCATCTAAACATCAAAGATACAATCCCAGACAAAACAGTTCATCATGACCAGCCCCTTCTGGTAATCCTATCAAGCTCTGTCCAGCTCGAGGGGGGCTTCCTTAATAACATCAAGTGCGCCGAAGATTGTATCGTTTCCCCAGGGCAAGATACTGCACAACAACAGCGGAGCGCGCCAGGAGTCAGGAGGCAGCGATCTCCCGGTATTTTTCACCGCACGATTTCCTTCAATCTTCCACGATGTCGCGGCCAAGGGACACGATAGTGTCTCTCGATCTCGTAAACCTAGGAGGTCCCTGGGACCGACAGCCCCTGGGTCGTTATCTCTGCGGATGGGGCAGCAACAATCGCCGCCGCGGTGGAAACTCGACACGAGGACATCCACTAGTGCCAAGTCCCGGCCGAGGCCCAATTAATACGCGTCCATTGAGAACGTTGGTTGGCCTGTGTGCGTCACCTTGTTATAAGCTAGCTACCTAGGCTGGTGCACGTTCCGGGGCTCGCGGAAGCCTTCCACGGAATGAGATCGTGAAGCAGATGACGACCAGCCTCAACGGAGGCTGTGCGCGCCGAGTGAAAGAGGGATAGAGAGGGAGAGGGAACGGTGAAAAGGGTAGCCCACGGAGCATAACCAAGTAGCCGCACGACAATAAGCAGGGAAACGTTTTATTAATTGCCGAGATCTGTCAGTGTCTCCGGCGAGAGTTGGCTGCCATATTAAATGGCCAGGACTACCGACCAAACCGTCGTGGTGGGCAACCGCTCGAGCGCGAGGAGCTAGCCGCTGGCCACGACGTCAAAAGACCGCTGTGCGGCTGAGAAGCCACCTTCTAGGTGTATTACGTTTCCACGCGGTGCACAGAGCATCTTGGTAGCGCCCATAGCCGAGTCCCCGATGAACAGAGACGAACGGAGAAAGATATGGTCCTGAGATCTCGAACCGGTCCGCTACGAGCAGCCTGACGGTACCGACCACCTGTAGATCCGCGGACGGATCCGTCTGTGTGTCTATCGTCGCTGGATTTCTCGATTCTGTTCGTGCGGATCGGGCTCGGCCCATCATATTTGTTGGCTAGTTTTTCACCCGAGCAAGAAGCCACTTTAAAGCTTCGTCGAACGCAACCTGGCAGCCGCAAAACGGTACACGTACGGCGTAGCAAAGGTTCAGAAGATTCTTCAGAAGGTTCTTCTCAGTATCTCTGAAAGAGCTTAGATCAAGGTTGTGGAAGAGGAAGGTGGATCTCGGTTTAGGTAATGCGAACTTCTACCTTTGCCTTCGTATCCGTTTCAGTTTTTACTATTCCTGGATAGCATCGCGAACACTGCTAACCATATAAATGCCATCTTCACCATCAAGAGTTTCTTTTCACTGGCCTGCCCTTTACTCGCTAACAAATGCAATGCTTCTTACGTTTATCGCTGGAATCAATGGTCTCTTTTATCAAGGATTAATGACACTGTCCCAACTTTCACAAGAGGACTCAAAGACCATGCTCAGAGTCGAACAGTGCCCCGTCGAGCTCAAAAGAAGTCGGTTCCCCGATTTTCCCTCGCGATCGCTACCCCTTGGTACCCAATTTCGCCACTCGTTCTGCTCCACGCTACGCAGATCTGAAGTCGATTTCTAAACTTTACTGGTCTTCAACCGCGAGACGTAAAATCTTGAGGCATAATTACAGGCATGGGTAGGGCATGTAACGCGGAAACAGAGCCGTGGTACCTGTCACGCGCGATCTTTCTCATCACGCGACTCTCAGGATCTGATGCGCGTTGATTTCTCCCTAATGCAGCTCAAGCAGAAGAACGCTTAAAAAGGATGAAATGATTTACCCAGCGGCAGCTCACCATCCTAGGGATCACGCGGACTCGCGCCTCACGTATGTTACGTTCAGTGGAGGATCGGAGGATCACGCGAAAATTCTTCGGCCAGTTGTATTTACCGTAAGCCGTGTAGTATATATCTACGCTAATTAGTATACTCGCGCAAGGCAATAACCCTCATAATCCGAGGTCGTGTCGGGTCGGCCGTAACTCAGGCCACAACGATTCGTATCGTGTGTTCTCGTCTCTTCCTACCGGCCAGTGACGTTTAAAGCTGGCAACGAGTCGCGCCACAGCAGCCGCGCGCTAACGGTCGTCAAGATTTTTGCCGCACCCACCTACCAACGGGTTTCTTTGCGTTTTCCAACAATGAGGATCCCCCCTGGCCAGTCCCCGTCGCGCGGTTCCGCATAGTCCCACCGAGTTTCTCGCGATGAATCATGTCGAGCGCGAGCTCGCTGACCAACAGAGCAACGAGTCAGACGAGGAGCGACGATGGGGTCGGATGATCCTCGAGAAACGACGAGGACGACAGGCCGCGAAATGATCGATGCGCCACGACGTGCCGGACCTTCGTGACGATCCACCTCTCGTTTCCGCTGCGAGCACGTTTCGTCGAGGTACTGTTAGAACCGCCGTGGTCACCGAGAATCGATCGGTAATTACGATGGAACGCGGTTTTCCGGTTGATCGAGAAGGTGCTCGGCGATCTGAGTCAACAAGTACCCTTAGGCGACTCATCGGCGATGAATCATGGTGTTGCGTGCGAGTTATTTTTTTCTAGATAGTCCTAGGTGTATGGTGGTGATGATAGAGGGCAGGATATTGGCTAGGTATCACCCATCTAGGCTATTTGGTTTCATGTGAGTTAGAGGAGTTTAGAGGAGATTCAGTCGGAATCCAATTTAGAAATAACAGTGCTATGGGATACGTATACTACTTTCTGCGAGCACTTAGGTCAGATCGACTTGTATCCACGTTGTATTAAGTTATCACCGAAATGTATCGCATATTGATACGATCCCTCTACAAGTTTCTCGGCTAACAGTGAGGTCTACTTTCCTAGACGGTGGTTTCCCATAACCAAAGTGGACGTGCTCGCAAGTCCTAACATCCTCCTGATAAACCAATTAAACTCCGTCTCCTTCAGCCATCACACCATCTCGCAGCTCATGTATCAATCCCTTTTCCTGCTCCCACGAGAACTGACGTAACGTCAAAATACCTCCACAAAGACCCCAGACAATCTCGACATCGTCTCGTAAACGAGTCTCACTTATCAGGCGAACATCTAGCCACGAATTTCTCCCGCATTATCGAATCCCTATTAACAAAACGAATCATCGTCGAGCGTTGATTGACGTCTTGCCCGGTTTCACGCGGAGCCAAGCGTAGAAGGTCATCCTGTGTCGATAGCCAGCCATCGATACACCCGCGCGTTCTGTCGCTCGTTTTCTCGACAACGGTTCGCGACCGTATCGCCACGGGCCTGGGGGCCTCGTGTTTGCCTTGTTAGGCAAACATTCTTCACGATTCCGGCCGCGTTAAAGCCCGACATCGATCACCTCTCATGTTCAGCCACGTTTCTTCGTGGTGTTCCGTGGTATACGCCAGTGGTTATGCGCTAAGGTTACTCTTGTATCCCTGTCGCTCCTTTCTATTCATTGTGCTCATCTGTCCGTGTCTCTGTCGCGCGCACGCCTCCCACAAGCCCGCGCGTTGTGTTGTCGCTCTGTACGTGTACGCGGGACTCGACGGATGGCTAGCTAACGTCTATAACGGAATCGTGCGACGGCTCGTCCCTAGCGTGGTACCAGGAACTAATGCGTTTACGATGTCCGTCTGACAGTACATCAAAGTTCAGCTTGGTCCACGTTGGGTCGCACTTTCTTCCTAGACTCCTTCAAGATCGCTCAGTTTTCACCCTTTTAGAGTTCGCAGGCGTTTGCTTTGGGCTGAAGGTTCGTGTCTACTTCCATCCGAGAGGAGTGATTGCTCTCTTTCCAAGGGAGGTATTGAATTGTGAATGGTCGAGTTTTAGGTGTGTTGAGTTTACATGTAGGAGAGTAGCCTTTAGAGCGTATAGTACTTTAGGCGAAGTTGCTATGATGCAGAATTTCTAGAGAGCCTAGGATCTTCACGTAAGAAGTAAAGAACAGATTATCTATTTTATAATTTCTCCACGATTCACGCGGCAAAATGTGTCGCCTTTCCTTTCTTTTCCCATTTCCTGCTGTCTCTCTCCCGACCAGTATCGATGCTGGGCTCGCTTGTCCGTAGATAGGCATCCATGTCGGAGGTCGTTGATCCATCCGTGGAAGATCGTTCTCCGCCGCGAGGGAAGGCCTTTAGCTGCCACGGTGGGCATCTGCACGGTGCATTCAACGACGTGTATATACCGCTATGCGGACGAATACACGCGTCGTGGACGTTCTTGCGGGTCGATGATAAGAAAAAAAGGCGAGAGCCAGGAAATCTTCTTGGTCACTATGGTTGCTCCTTGGTAGTGATCTCACGAAGAAGAGAAAAAGGTAGAACAGGCTTGAATGAACGTAGTGGCGAAGGAAAGAAGTAGTGAACGAATACATGTATCTATAAGATTGGATAGTGTTAGAGGTAGAAATCCTTTTGCCTCGGCCTCCTGTTTTAAGAGATCTCCTCTTCGTGTTATTTCAAGTCTAACTTTGCTGATTGTCTAAAACGTTTCTACACTGTTTTTGTGTGGGTTTGCCTTGGTGTGGACTCGAGGTAAGAAAACCAGAATACTCCTTCTGGTCCCCATTAATTAGACAGCTTCGCGATTACCGTGGGCAACGTCCACAACGAATGAAGAAGGAAAAGAAAGATGCTGGGTCCCTGCAAAAGGAAGAATATCTCAAGGAGGCGAAACTTGGTGCCGCCCCTCGTAGAACGGTTCTGTTTCGGCCAGTTTCCATAAACCATAAATAACTGAACAGGGGTATAAACGTGGTCGACTACCCTCTCATTAATTTGATTAAAAAGCCTTCAAATTAGCAATTTGGCTAATTGCACCGCCATGGTCTGCTTGGGTGCACTGAAACGACAGACAAAGGTTGATGATACTGCGGAGATGAAACGAAATAACAAAAAATCGAATGATAGAAGGCTGTGGCGTAGAATAGGAAGAAACGAAAGCATGATAGACCGACTTAAACGGTGCACGCGATCCTCAAGGATCTAAGAAAATTCATGCAAACGACAGGTCAGCGCGGCTGCGAGCGATCAACGCGTGGATTCCTCTTGTTTCTGCCGTTTAAGGACGAAAAAAGACAGCTACTAGTCGACGCGAGAACCTCTCGCGTGAATCGGAAGCAGTTTCGAGTAACGACGACTCGTAATTCCTGCGCCAACCGACGCGAGGGACTTCATGAATTATTGAAAGATCGCCGATGAAACGATACCCCGATATTCTTTCAGGCTTTCTGCCCAATCGCTGACTCTTCGCAAAGAGCGACTGCACAGGGATAATCAAGACCGGAAGGGTGCATGTATTTGAATCAATTGCCTGCCACAGTGTGCAATTACCTCGCATTAAAGTCTCCAGAAAGCGATTCGTTTTAGTGGTGATTCGCCCGCGAATCGCGTTTGCTAAGACGAACCCAAGTAGCGAGGTGAGATACTTGTTGCTGAAATTTTATGGTAGGATTCATTTGGCTGTCATTAAATACGGGAATGCATATATGATTGACGAGGTATGAAGAGGTTTGAATATATGTTTACCGGCGGGAAGAACATAAATAACTTTAGGATCATTAACAGTTAATGAGAAATTAATTTTCCGTAAATGAGCTGAATTATAACCAAGAAATTATATGAGTCCTTTGACTCCATTCTACAGTTTAATGGCAAGAGGATCTCCAACCGAGCAGAAAAGATTCCCGCGCGCCAAGGGTCTACACTAAGCGCGATCGCGACAAGTTTTCGTGTCGAAAAACTCGTCAGGAAATTAAGTCTGGGGCATTGGTGAAATACCAAGCGAAATATCAGTACGCGAGCTGAGTGGAAGCAGCGGGAGGGCGAAGGTTCACCCGCGAGAGCAGGTGATCACGCCCACACCTGCGAGCACATTTACATCCTTGAAGAACGCGAACAAAACGCGTTTCGCGAGAAATTATAGCCGCTCCGAGATTGCTTATTATTGCAAAGGGTTCATAACCTTTGGTATATTATAGAAATTCAATGAATTAATAAACGTAAACCAGGGAGTTAACTGATTTATGGCTCATTGTCAGTGGAGTAACATTCGTACAAAATTACTTACTAAAAGAAAATAGGCGAAGCTTTAATGCTACTGTTTTCTCACTTGCTTTACATTCAAGTATCACATTACAATTCAACAGAATCTTCTTAACAGAAAATATCTCCTATTTTAATTGTCCAATACCATCAATGTAGAACATATTTTGTTACATGAAAGCGATAACTGAACGACTTTCTTCCCCACAGAACGATATCCGATTGCGCGGCAGGTCGCTCCTCAATCGCAAAAACGTGGAGAAAAAGGATGAACGAGGGAGGACGATACGCATTAGTTGCGTGGTTTCTTCAAGCCGTGTTAGCCGCGAAGCGGAAAGGAGAACCGGTTCTGTGAGTCGATGACGACGATTTCACGGCCGTCGGTGAAAATTACGCGAAAGAAAAACTTGGTTAGATCGTAAAGGAGACAGATTCACGGGGAGCCTCGACGAAAGCCACGGAAATCGAACGTTCGCGCAGTAGTACGTGGGTTTCAACCACGTACCATGAATTCTGGTGTCTTTTGTGCGACACGAATCGGAAAATCGCGGTGACGTCAGGGGGGGAATTAATTAATTAGCCTGATTATTGAGGAGCGAGCTCAAAGGCCGAGCGCGCTCGCGCGGTTTCCCTTTTTCTGCCCCGTTGTCCGCAGTGTCGTGGAACACGCAGGTCTTCCCGCTAATTAGTTGCCAGTGACGGCCCCCGATGCGATCGTTCTTAATTAATATTCGCATCGTGCCGCGAGTCTGTGCGCTTCGAACGTCGTGGCTGGCTCGTGCAAGGGACTTGCAGAAGACAGCCGCAAGGAGCTTCGCCGTCAATAGCGCAATCAGTTGGCAAAGAAGACTGAAACGGTCGCGGACGGTTCCTCGGATCGACGATTCACGGGCGGCATTCGAAAACGACGCGGAAACCTGGGATTGGGAGGCATGAATGATTCTGTTCAGAGATAAATTCGTGCACTTGATTGTTTCGATAGAATTTTATTTTAGAAAAAGTATGTTAAAGCGGACATGTAGATTCCTCTTGAAGCCTCCAATCAAAGTATTACATCATTCTCTTATCATGGGAATATTATCGCGTGGCCACGGGCCTGAAGGGAACGCAACACAATAACCCAGCCTATACGCATGAGAATTATCGTGGCACTTGGACTGTGTTCCGGTCGAAGGTAAGACTACTCTGTTCCCCTGCGAGTAGAGAGGAAGGTGCTCCTACGATTCGATCTGATACAAGAGAAGTCAGAGGACCCCTTCTGTGCGAGTGACCAAGACTATGTCGAAGAAGACAGCGGGAAGGAGAGCAGAAACACCGTGAACTTACCAGAGGAAGAGGAAACAAGGTTACTTGCTGACGATAGGAATGTCTTTGGTTCCGATATCGTGAGAAAAATGCGAGCCAACGATGGGTTAAATGATCAGAGCTCTAGGAAACTTCATGCTAGAGCACTTGATGGAAAAGTCGAAAGCCATCCAAAATTGAGGTAATAGAGATGTATGTTTGATACAGACAGTAGAGTAGAGGACTGGAAAAGAAAAAAGACTGTCGGAAAGACTGTCCAATATTTCCAAGGAAAGGAAAGTCCAGAGCGGAAAATTGCAAAGCACGGTGCAACAATACCGACAGCATCATCGCCCGTGAAATAACAGAACAGCTCGAAATAGAGCGAGGAATCGAGGGAATTGAAAGATGGTAGCGCGGTAGAAAGACGAGAAGAAGTGGAAGCAATGCCGTGGTGCTCATGGTCGTCTTGGTCGTTTCTCGGTCGCGGAGAAACGGAGACATCAAAGAAAGCGACATATCCGTTCACACTCGGCGCTCATATACGTTCCCCTGTGTTCCAGGCGTTGGCTCGCCCGTGGACCGTGTCACCATCAACCTCCTTTCCCTCTCCATACATATGCACGCGCACGAACACACCCTTCGACCCTCGGGAGGAACAGCTGGGTATATGGGTAGCTTCGACCCGCTGCGGGTCCGCGAATAACACGTGACGACCATAATGCGGCTGAAGGCGTCTTAATAAAATGAACTTGTCATTCCGAAACAGCTAACCAGCCTTCGGTCCAACCACCTCTAACTCGCCGCCAGGCTTGAACGCCTCCCTCCTCTCCTATCCAGTCTGCCGCGTTCCCTATGCTCGAACCCTACTCAAAGTCTTTTCAACTTCCTCCATCGCACGGTTCCACTCGCCCTCGGGCTTTATTTATACCTCGTTAAATTAGTGCCGATCGGCGAGCCGCCGCGCCGCCGCGCCGCGAGGAGGACCAGTTTCCCTCGACCCGTGTGCTCCCTCCCGCACTCCGTCGCCATCCATTTCGATATAATTCCAGACACCTCGCCGCGTTCCACGCGTCTCAGCCTGTCATCAAGCGCGTCGCCCAGGCCATGGCGGTCGTTGCCTGAGAATCGGCCAGACGATCGTGAGAGGTGTTACAATGTCGCGATTCCATCAGGAAGCGTTAACGTTCCGATGGTAATGGAATCTTTATAATGGAGCGTGATTACGGGCCGATCGTCGCCCGCGATTGCCCCTGCCGCTAGCGAGTTTTTTTAAAAGGGTAACACCTGCTGGGACCATTTGCATCGGGGCTACGGTCACTGAAATTGTACGGGAGCTGATGAGCCTTCTTCCTGTTGTGTTTCTTCGAAAGCGAAGGTTCGGAGGCGAATTTCGAGTAATTATAGGGTAGTACTGGATGGGGATGCAAAGTATTCACTTCCTATGCTAGGAAAGTAATGGGTTTGAAAAGCTACCGACGGTGCAGCTTTTGCTTTGGGAGCATCTAGATTCAATTACGTCTTTAAGACCACTCAAAGTATTACAGGGCGATTTATTTTCGTCCAGGATAGCTGAGATCGATCAGAGTCACGAGCAGCAAGGTCGGAGGGGCTGAATCGTCCGCAGTCGCGAGAAGACGGTCGCTACCGTCGATCGGGACGCGTGATCGCGAGAACTCGGATGGCCAGAAGACGAATGCGGTCCGTGGCCACGAAATTTTCGCGGATGCAATAAATTACACGCGAGCGTCGGCTGCGGCAAGCAGAAGGGGGCAGAAAGAGCGATGGGTACACCGCGATGGCCTCGGAGAAAGGGCAGCCACCCACAAAAGGGCAGCGGAGCACTTGAAATGAAAGGGCGAATGGATGTGCCTAGGCAAGTGCAAGAGACACGTAAAGGCATTCATCTCATTCAAGGTAGCCTTAAGTTTCTGATCAGATAACGAATGTACACTCCTCTCTCCTTGGCATCGCGGCCGACGCGACGCGGTGCGTCCTCCTCTCTCGCTCTTTCCTTCCCTCTTTCGGCTCACGAGCGATCTCCCCCGTGCCCCGTGGCGTCTTTCTCCTGTCCATCTCACGGCGTATCGACTCTTCCTCCTCTTCTTCTTCTTCTTGTCCCCGCTGTTGGCTGCATCTTCCACGGATCGGAGGAGGAAGGTGAAAGAAGGCGAACGTGCTCCGTGCGCGAAACGATGTTACGACCGCCTTTCTGTGCCACGTCGCGACGCGGACGACGCTTGAAAAAAATGGGATCACGATTAGAGAGAGGACGTCGGCTGGTCGACACTCCTCGGTCCCCGTCGCGGCTGTTTCACCCTGGCCCGTTATTAATATACCCGCTCCACCGATCAGATCTCGACGAATAAGAGCGGCGGGGTCGTAGGTCAGGGAAAATAAACGATTAAACGAGGCCCCGCGACGCCGAGTGGGGATTTTTCAGATACGATCGCGGGATACTGCGCGGAGACACGCCGCGGAGGAGGAATTCCGCGGCGGAATTGAAATATCGCGTCCCGCTCTCCCATTATCCCGTCAAAATTTTCCTACGGCTGGCCGCAGACGGAGAGCGGAGATACTCGAAGGTAGAAGGTTCGGCTTGAACGACCGCGGAGAGGAGGCCTGGGCACAAAAGGTCGTTGCAGCGTTCCAGCGCGCGCAATACACAGTGAGGGAGGCTCTATTCATCGGCGCGATTTATAGCGTAATTATCTAACCGAGATTGCAAAAGCGGCGAACGATGGGAAAGATAATCACGTCACCGAGATTCCGAACGTTTCTATCCGTACTCTAGCGCTGCCACGAAAGCAAAACGACTCTCGCTGGGGCTTTTGCCCTGAGAATCCTGCGCTACCTTGCCGCTTCTTCCTTTCTTTCTTCTTGCCCCCCCTCCCCACCTGGTTCTTGCTTCAAAGTGCATTCCATAAGTTCTGAATTCGCGCACGAAACCATTTCGAATTGTGTTCCCCCGGTTCGAGGAGAGCCGAAGGGTCTCGGCAAGCCGACTGCAGAGACGTGAAACGTTCCGCGAGAGACGATAGTCCGTGATTTATTTGATGTCCCTCCGAGAGAGGAAACGAGGAACCAACCGGCGGTGGTATACGGCGCCCCGTGCACAAAACGACGCTACGACAACGAAACAAACGGCTTCCAGGCACCGGCTACGACGCCCTCGAATTTCTTACGAGCGGCCGGGGTCAACGGGGGTGATTTCGTAGCGCGGATCCGCGCATAAACCACGTCATGACTCCGTAATCGAGAGAGGAATTGGGAGGAAGCTCGGTCGAGACGCGCGTACCGCTGTGGCGCTGACAGCGGTTTAAAAATAGTCCGTAACGACGTTTGTTTCGATGCTTGTCACGAACTCTTTCGATCTTCAAGCCTCAGTCAGATATTTCGTGAACACCTAAATCCTTCTGTGAGATTGGATTTCCGGGTATTGAAAGTGTCCGCAAGCTTTTTTGAACGTGTACGTACAATTGAATTCTTTAAGTAGAATGAGGTCTTACCAGGCATAGGGTAATACTACTTAGAAATTGTTAGATGAGATTTAACGCCTATCATGGCACGTGTGCCTGTCACGACTTGCGATATTAACCTCATGCATACTAAGCTAATTTAACCATTTGTGCACTGTCTTAAGAACTACTATTCGCATCTATCACTATTACCATTTAGTCCTAATGCTGATATATCATTTACATAGGGACAATCAGTTATGCCGTTTAATGCAGTTATGAGTTAGAGACGTAGTCAGGTTCTGAGTACTACTAAAGATCATAAATCTGTGTACAGTTGACATGTATGGAGTTAGTCAGTCAAGTCTAACCTTTTCTTTAATAAATTGAAGAAAAATAGCACAGACTCTTCGAGAAATTTCCCAAATCTATGTGGAAATGACAAACCTAGGATAGGTGAACCTATTAAACTCAATCAAAACGCTCTCCTTCGCCTTCTAAAGAGATCTCCCGAAGATCCATCATCCTGATCGTCCAATAATAAATGCTTTCAATGCGTGCTTCAGAGATCGAGGCCAAACGCTCCTCGAAGACACGTACACAGGAAAATAATGGAGCTCTCAATCCAGACGCCGTCTGTTAGGAAGATAATCGACATCAGCCACGTTATCGGGGACAAGCCGAGGTCCTTAAGGTCATACAGATGAAGACCGAGTTCCCGAGAAGGGTCAGCCAGCTCCACGCTACACCTCTAGCGATTAATACAATTGTGGACGCCCTATATCACCAAAGGACAATAGAGAAACCCTAGAGTGACATGACATTCCGTGTCAACTGGTGCCTCATGTGTTCAGCCATATTCTCGTGAGGCAACAGTGCACCAAGGGGTTCCTACGTCGAAGCAGTGCCGACACTCCGTTTAAAACGCGCCCAAACCGAAGGAATTTACCTCCTCAGGGAACTCCAACAACGACCCTCCGATCGTAAGAGATTTCTCAATATTTCTTCGGTCTCTATCGGCCAGAACGCCTCCAGACCTTTTACGACCATTCTATCGATTCCTTTCATCGATCTGGACTCTCGGCGTGCCACAACGAACGCAAGCACAGTAGGCCCGCGAGCAGCGATTTAATCCCTTTCGACTTCACGAGACGCTCGTAAAACGACATCATAATTCCCTTTCAATGTCCCAGTCGTAACCCTGCTCGACCCAACTGCGCGTCCACCTCGCTCACCGAGCCCTCTTCCTCGTTGCTTCGACTGATCGAGGAGTCAAAGAGGGACTGCAGATTTATTTACTTTACGGTGGATCTTGGAAGCATCCGTGAGTTCCCGTCACTTAATTCTTTTTTAAATCTTGAATGTTTGATATGTAGTGACAATATCTTTCAAGATAATAGGTGCAGTGTTTTACTGTTTGGAAAGTTATTGGCACAGAGCAAAGAATAGCGCTCTGACAGCCACCTAGCTCGCTGAACGCGCGAATGAAGTTTTCTCCGTGAACAATGTTTTCTTCCACCCACCACGTGTCCTGTTCGGCAAAATCGAGGCGGTCAAGGGTTTCTAGGCACGGTACTAACAAGAGAGTCGACGATAAATCCCGTTTGACCGGTGTCACTTGGACCACGACTGGTTCTCCCAGTGCTAGCGCCTCAATCTCTCGCAACGGGCGCGCATAATGTGGCAACGCGGGCCGAGAGAGGCGTCTCGAGCAGCACATAAAATTAAGCCGCAAATAAAATAAGCCCTTCGGGGTGTTCGCGCCCGCTTATATGCCCAGGAGGCCGTGAATCATCGCGCCTAAACTAGCGACCTTTACTGTCAGGGATAACATTTGTCATACTAGACGGAGAGAAGCCTTTCGGCCCGCGGAACGAGCCAGACCAGATTTGACGATGTGTCGGCGAGGACGATGGAAAGGGAGGAAGATGAGGGCTAGGGTTCGAGATGGAAGAGAGAGGAGCACAGCGACGAGCAGGCTCATCCTCGGAGGGCAGGACTCGAAGCACCACCGTAAATCTCTCCTCGTGAGCAGCGCCTCCAGACCGTTGAATTAACGAATCGCGATCATAAAGTGGTACGCGACTCTCTCGCGGTGTCCTTTCCTGCTGGACGCTGAAGAGGCTGACGAGGTTGGCGAGGGAATCATTCACGATGGATCAAAAATTCCATTTTCTTCGACTTTGAATCATTTACTATCGGTTCAGTGAAACCGTCGCGAATTGCTGGATTTATAGGTTCGTTGATTCATGTCTTATGAAATTGGTATTTCAACTAACAAATGAAAGTAACCTAGCGATGGAAATTGGGTCTCGACTTGCCATATCAAGATAGAATTCTCGATAACAAATGGAGCAGGTAGTCAGTCTTCAATCACTCCGGGTCTTGCCAAGTAAGGTCCTCACCTACTGACAGTGGAAGTCACCCGTACCCTAATATTTACTTGAAACCCCCAGGTCGAGTATCCAAACTCTCCTGTCCTTTCACTTATTATTCTCCATCCTCTCGCCTGACTTCCTACAGTGGATTTGACACAGGTACCACGTGTCTTTGATCCCGATTTGATAAGCAGCCAGGCTTGATTGACAAACAACACGCCATAAGGTCCGAAACGGTGATAGTCCATTAAGGAGTCACGCGAGCCCGACCCCACTCAGAAACAGAGCACGGTGGACGATCCGCCGGTCCGGGCGGTGAATCCCAGGAGAGGAGATCGGTACCGACTTCCCTCGCCAGGGTGCTGTCAGTTATCAGTGCATAAACATTCGTTCTCCACGCCGGCGCGGCGTGGTCCCTCGCGCAACGAGTTATACGCGGCAGGGATCGCGAGGCTAGAGGGGGACACACCGGCACGCATAAAGTAAAGAGCGAAGGGAGAAAAGAAGCAGGGGTAAAAAAGAAACGGACGCGGGTGCCGGAGGAGGAGGAGGAGGAGGAGGAGAAGGAGGCGTACGAGGACGGGGAAGAGGTATGGAGGAAGAAGAGAGGACGAGATGGACGGAGGTGAAGGAGGCGGAGCACGGCGACGCAACCGCGGAGGAACGCGCGACGGAAGGGATGGAATATGATATAATGCAAAGGCAAAAAAGAATCGGCGCGGTCCGCCGCGGCTGGAGAGGGCTGAAGGGGGAGATTTAAAGCCGCGTGGACATTGTCATCGGACGCGGGGCTATAAACCAAACCGAGCGCGCTGCTAACTGAGACGCTCTCCGTTACCAGCGTCGTGCGTGTAACACGTATGCGGGGTGCCACGGCTCTCTTCGGCGTTACCTCGGCCTCCTCCTCGGCACAGATCTCTCTCGGCCTCTGTCTTCTCTCCTCCTCGGTACCCAGGCCCCTTTTGCCTACGTATATATCGAGGTGCGTTTACGATCTTGGCAGCCCGGTCGGGACAGGTGTTATTTTTCATCGATTCGTTCGAGCCGCTGCCTCCCAAACGATCCCCGCGCGTTCGCACGACGGCTTTAAGTTCCCCGCCGATTTTCAGACCTGACTCCGCGGATAGATCGGGAGAAAAGGCTGGCCGAGAGGCAAGAGGGGTGGAGGACATGGGGGCCCAGAACAGGGACGGGAAGATCTGATCGAGATCGCGACGATAATAACGCATTCGGGAGCGGCAAGCCTGCCAAAGGGAGTAACGCGATAGGAAAAAGTCGATTGCGCGACAATGCACACTTCTCTTTCATCCTCGACTAATACCACTGTCGAGAAATTTCGTGTGTTTATTGGGTAAAATACGTGTATAAAAACACGTCAAAATTGGGGGATACGAGTCGACCCTCCCTTTCTTAAACACAGCATCCTTGACTCCGGTCCACGAGGAACCACGACATTCCAAGAGTCGCGTACACACGGTGAGGCATTAAGATATCCATCGGTAAGATTTTTCTCCGTGGCTGAGCGGTCGTCCGAGGTCACGTCTCCCCGTGGTCGTGAGGAACCCCACAAAGACCGCGCGGACCACGAAGACGTCCATCGAGCTCGCCGCGGTCCGTGACGGTTCGCCATCATCGATTGTTCCGTTTTGCCTTCAACCTCGACTTTCCCTTCTCACGTCTCTCCTGGCGATCCTCAACTCCAGACAAGATTTCAATGAGCATTTCTCAGCGGACGTCACAGCATCCTGCGCGCAAAATCCTCACAATCACAGGGAAGAGGGTGCGAAGGCGTAGGCCTGGCGATCTTCCCTTCTAATTCAGCGGGTCAGCAGGCCGTCGTCTATCGTCGAATTCCATCTCGCGGCTGTTTCGCGCGCGTCTGCGATAATTCACGGGCAAGCGAATGCTGGGAAATGGTCTGCGTGATGAACGAGTCGATGCTCAACGACGGCGGCCCGTAGAGACTTATTATCGCGGGCTCGAATTATATACGGCCACTCTTTAAGCTACAATGTGGTATAAAATTAATAGACACGATTTGCGAGCCGCCTCCTCGTGGAAATTATGTCGTGGCGCTGGCTCGAATAATTGCTCGATGCTGCGCGCTCGAGGAACGACGCAACGAGCCAGATTAACCCTCGAGATGATATGGCCGCTTATGAGTACATGTTGTATACACGCGCTATGAGCTACGATCGGTTTTAGGTGTTTAGCGAACCTCGTTTCACGCGGTAAGTGTTTATAGGCCTCGAGAGAGTACTTCTCTGCGCTGTGAGAGAGTTGGTTCGTCTTGCGCGATATGTCGTATTTTCTGATTCAATGGGGACACTTAATTTCTGGATAGAAAGTGCTGGGAATGATTAATTTTAGCCACGACGTCGCGTGATCAAGAATTAATGCGCAATTCAAAGATTCGACAGAAGGACTGATATCAAACTTGTCTTGGAAATTAAGTATTGCTGCGTTTAGAGTCAATATTGAGCAGTCGTGATTGATTACATTTCTCTGACGATATGATTTACGGTTATGCGATATAGACGTGACAGGGCAAGGATTGGAGACACAGTCACGTTTTACATTTTCGAGTTCGATACTTGAGCTTGCTTAATGACGCATAACGTGCCTGCTTTCTGTTAAACATAATAATGCGACACGTATCTCAATTCGTCACATGATATATGTCAGATGAGACAAGGTAGATACGTGTATGCTGTTTTAAAGTTAATATCGATGAAATTTTCTCCGATTACTCCGACCTTCAGCCTCACAGGAACTAGTAACGCCACCCCAATTAAAAGAACTGCTAACTGTCCCACAGCTTGAGGACTCACCACATAATCCTACCACAATTTTATCTCCCATCTTCGAGTACCATGTCCATCAATCCCACGTCCCCAATAAATATTCACTGAATTCTTAGACGCATTTAAACGCTCCCTGAATTCCATTCGTATCGCATGGGCCAGAATTTGTCTCTTTGGGAGACAGTGAAGGCGATCTCGTCCCCATTAAGGGGTTTACATACGCGGGCCTCGGAGCTTTTTATCGCGGTCAGGAAGCCCATTCCACCCGGAAAGTCTGTCTGAATGGGATTTGCGGAGACCGCGAGCGGACGATAACGTTCTCGCAGGTGCGATCTCGGTCCTGCGACGAATTACGAGCGTACGAATCGACTTCGGCTACCATCGATGCCACCGCAGATTAGCCGCCAATATATACACGCTCGCGCACACGAGACACCACCCCGACTTTCGTCTATGTGTGCACGTATACTAGCAAGGCCAGAGAACGCTGGAACGAAGCTGCGCGTACCATGGGTGGTAACTTAACACCTTAACGGATATTTATGGGCTTTTGCTAACGCAAAAGATAAAAATAACGTTTTCGACTGGCCCTGGGCCAAGCTTGTACAACACGCGGCCGCCGTGACGCGTGTGCGTGACCGTACGAGTCCAGACACACCTGCTCACGACGCGTGAAAACACTCACACTCTGAATATTCAATTTGATTGTGTGCATCGATCTCTCTGATTTTTACTTCTGCACACAAGCTCGTGCAAGGGTGGCAAGATACGTTCTCGTAAGTGTAAATTAGGGGGATGAATGTGTATTGGCGCGTCTACGGGTTGCGCAGGCTGGGGATTCGTATTTATGATGATATTACGTAGACGATCTGGACGTAAGCTGGACTTGCTGGAGAACAAGTCGTAATCGTGAATTAGCCAGGGACATCTCAATTATGCCGTTAAGGAACTTGTTGATCCTAATCAGGACTGTGTTACCTTTCAGTATGAGGGAATTGTAGGTGAACCTCCATTCGCGGATTGTGAAAACCTGATAGCGGGGAATACGTAGTAGTGAGGAGTCTTGGGACTTGGTTGAAGAGGATGACTGGCAATTTAACGCCAGAGAATTTTTCTACCAGCTATATGCTCTCAATATCCAAAAACTCTCGACCAGCAACTCCGCTGAAACTTTGTTCTACAATTCGTCATATCCAAATCCCAAGACTACAAAATCATCACCTTAAAACATCCCTCAGAGAGTAAACTTCATACCACATCTTCGAATCACAGTCCCCTAGCAACCGCGACAAATTTCTTCTACCGCACACCAGGAGTTACAAAGTAAAGCCAAGAGGAGAGGCTCGGAGTCAGTGTCTCGAGCCGGTATTAATGAATTAAATTTAGCAGGATCCAGTCGAGTGGCACGGAAAGGAGAGTCAACAAAGAAAGTTGAACGACGTCTGGCCTGGCGACGTTTCCACCGCGGGTTCGCCTCCACCTTCACGTGCGCGGTGGTTCGCGAGAACAGAAAGAGAGGCTCGCGCGAAATTCGTTAATTGAAACGTCTCGAGACCGTGTGCACGGTAGCCAAGTGCAGAAAAGGGCGTGGCGGCTGCGATTACTCTATAGTGGGCGGGAAAAGCAGTATAAGTCATGTTACGTCGGCACGGGAATTGGCCTTCAAGTCACGGTGCCATGGCGTCCTCGTGGTCTTTCTCAGGGAAACGGGGATGGAAACGGACCATTTGGGTTACTCGTTCACTGGTCCTCGCGACTCTGTTTCATCTGCGCGCACGCTGCAACGCTTTGGTTAAACACGCCACGACGAAGGGTGTACCCGTTCTCGCAGCAATCCCCGCATTTCCCATCCTCGCGATTGCTTGAGGTGGCAACGTCTAATTATCTCACGGAAAGTTAGTCCTCCAATTACGGTAAGCCGCCGCCATAGCCGCGTTGCCATTGTTACGGATTTTTCATTACGTTGTTATTATCCCTTGGCTGACCTTGCCTGCCGAGCATTTATTCCTTGATCCACGGCGCAGCTTCGAGTTGCAAGATTTTGCATTGTTTTCTGAAAAGTTGCTCCACCCAGGTCGTATCCATGAGCGCTGTTACAGAATTGGGTACATACTTGTAAATTAAACTTACTTCTTGGAATATCTTGGCTTCACCACCTTCTCTCTTCATGGATATTATAATCACCATTTTGATAGAGTATTTTCCTGATCGTTTTGCACTGCTCGAAAGCGATTGTCGACGCGTTGATTACATATTCAAGGCAACGACGTTATCTCGCCAATCGGCCAAGCCGTTTTACGTTAATCCTCGACTGACAGTATTCCTACCATTTAGTCGACACGCCCGGCAAATCCTCTTCCTTGGCCGCGATTAGTGTCCCCTGGACGCTTCGCCGTCCGGGAATCGATTCTATCTCCCGATCTCCCGATCTCTCTGTTCTCCCCCCGCAGGGGGATTAGCTAAAAACAGCGAATGGACTAGAGGCCCTCAGCACAAAGGGATTCTCCATAGGGGGAACGCTCGTGTCTCTCTACGGCGACGTGTGCGTTACTCCGATCGCCTTTTAGCCCAGGTAGAGAGGGGAAGAGGAAACAGACGTCCGTACACGACATAAGCATATCAATAAAATGTTTAATTGGCGTTTACATTTCTTCATTCGGCCCAACAAGATCGCGATACCGATCTTCTGCCCGGTTTCTCGTTCAGTCCCGTGTAAGCTCGTCCTTCCACTCGGCGAAGCACCTCCAGCTGTATGTCAGACGTCTCTCGAAGGTAAGCGGCCTCCCTAGAGACGAGGACGCCAGAAGGAGAGATAGAGACGAACGCGAGGAGAAAATCGAGCGGAAAGGTTCGGACGAGGAACGTGGAAATAAAAGGGTTGCTGATGGTCGAAGGGGACGTGGCGGCTTTCAGTGTCCCTTACAGGTGCTACTGCCCAAAACACTGTACTTTGACAGACAGGAAATGTTCCGTGTATACAGTGAATGTTCTTCTTCCCTCGTTATTTTGACAATTTTCGTTTCAAAATGGGAGAGTCTTACTAAAGTCGTAAAAAAATGTGTACTAACTTTATAAAAATCTTAAAGTAAGCAAATTTTTCCAGAATGTGCGTATATTATATAAAGACCTAGTAGGTATATTATACGTCTTATTACCCAGGTTTACGATACACGCGTGTACACACGAGAGATGCGGTCTTGGGGGAGAGAACGAGAGGGTCGAGTAATCACGCAGGTGCATGGAATCGAGGAAGGGAATCACGGAAGGAACGTGCGCGTCCCGCGGACAGGGGTTCGATGGTATGCTATCACCGTTTGGGCGGATGCATTTTTCTCTGGAAATTCCGTACGAACCAGAGGAATGCAAACGCCTCGTCCCCTTGTAACTACCTATCTGATGCGGCTCATTAAACGCGCACGATACCTCGACCGATAGTCGTGTAGGGTGTTCCGTGACGGGTGTAAAGGATTCTGACAATTTGTAGGGGGGGGATTTTGGGAGGAGATTCTGGGCGAGGCTTCTGGGGAGCAATCTTCGAATCACAATAAAACAAATGAATTATTTACTTATATGAAATCAAATTGCTGAAATGCTTTCCATCAGCAATTATCGGGGAATAGCAGAAGAACGAGCTTGAGGAATTTTTATCTGCCAAGGTAGTATCGGTCACGTAATTTTAATAAGAAAATAAGCGAAATTGGATAGAAGGAAGATCCCGAGGGGACCTGGAAAGGAAGAGCCGTTAATGATTTACCGCGGCATCGTCTTTATAACCGCGAATTCACCATCGCCGCAAACGCCAAACTCTCTCAGCCAGAAGACCGCGCCACGCCCCCGACTTCTCATCTTTTACGCGTCTCATTCCATGACGTTGGTACGTGAGGGGGCCGCAGTTTTGAGCTTCAGCCCAAACGCCTCGGAGGATGTCGAAGAGGCGGCGATTTCCGTCTCGTGGTCCACCGAAAACCGAGATTCCTCGCGCTTCCTCTTCGATGGTGTCCATTAACCCTGGACACGAGCAATCACGCGCAAAATGAATTTTGACTGGCTGTCCAACCGCTAAAGAGTCACGGAGCTGGTGATAAGTACTGTGATTGAAGACCTTCGACAGCACGAGAATGATGGTGTGATTGAGGAAGTGGTTTCTTCAGTGGTTCCAGTAATAATTTAACAGCCGTATCGCTAGAAGATTATACTTAACTCTCGCACGTTAGAACACATAATCATTAAACCTTTTTTGAGCCACAGCGATCTACCAATTTTCACGTTAGCCTAGATCAGGAGTAGTCTTTTGTTCTTACGAGATGCTATCGCCTCAATCTGGAGGTAGAATCGAAAAACGGTCGGTACAACATGGAAACAATTTTCGCGTGGAATCCCATTAATCAGAGTGACTCGTTAAAAAAAAAGGCGTCCGAGGTGGTGGTATTCTCATCGGCGTTATCTCGGAATCGGGATCGCGGAGCTGTTAACTCAAAACACGTGGCCGAGTGGTAGCAACCGTCGAACATGTTCGAACGTTCGAAGAGGAAAGAAAGGAGCGACTGTTGTATACCTGAAAACAAGTGATTTCCCGTTAGGAAAAGATGGAAAGTAGCGTAAGGTAACCGGACGTGCGCGCAGACTATTTCGAGGATCATTATTCCTGGATCGGTTTACCACTATTCATTAGCGTCAAGCTTTCCACCGTAACTCGAGATCCTTCGAGACGCGTTTGCAGCCGGCTGCAAGCGTTAACGGACGGGCACCAGCAGAGGATAATTATTTTTCCCGTGCCGTCGTGTTAATCATTTTACGGTGCTCATAAAGCGACGTCGAACAAAAATCTCATGAGATATAAACGTTTCGCATCGTTATAAATACGAAAAGCTCGAATAGCGCGATCCTTAATTACGCGCAACAGTTAAGAGTATTAGAGCAAGAGTAAGAACTGAAGATGTTAATTATGAAAATGTTATGTAGTTTGATCGTTAAACGAGCTGTTTCTAGTATTATTTGTAATTTCATAACTTAACCCGCTTGATTCCGATCAGACAATCACGAACGCATTGGTATTGGTCAAGTTTCTCTCATAAAGTACATACACTAGGCGATCCCTTTCGCGGTGCTAAACGTCTCAAGACAACGCGACGCAATTTCTCTCAAAGGCTCGAGGAAGGGACGACGCGTGTAAAAATCGAGCTGGTAACGCGGCTTGCGAAACCACGCGCGACATAAATAAAGTATGAAAAACGGTTCCGACAGGAGGTCGACTTTCTTGCCGCATTCCATCGGGCCGCGAGAAGAAACGCGGCGAGTGAGGATCTCCCTCGGTGTATCTTACCATCCGCGGGGGATCGTTTCCCAGCACGATCCCTAGACTATCGATTCTCGGCGGTGTCGAAGAGCGGGCGTGGTTGTCCCGTAAGGAAAGATACATATCCTGGTCACCGAAGCCACCGAAACGATCGTGAAAGGTGTTGCGGCTGCGGCCACGCACGGCCGCGAAACCTTTCACAGCTGCAATAATGGATGAGCGTTCTTAATGATTTTTTCGCTGGCGAACGCATCGGTCATTGAGCGATGATGCGCGTACGAGATAAGGCCTCCTGAAACCTGCACCTGGAGGAGAGAAAACGAAGGCCGAGGGAGACGTTTCGATTTGGAGAAAACTATTCAGTCCTTGAACTTGACACACGAATCATATGAAAGTACAAGTAGCCAGCTGATTTATATTCAAACCTTTAAATTTCTAGATTATTCAAATTTTCAAATTTACAAATTTTCAAATTTCAAATTTCTAATTTCAAAATTTCAAATTTTCAAATTTCAAATTTCAAATTTTCAAATATTTATTTATTTACTTCAGAGAGTTTCATTTGGCTTGGACAAACAGCATAAAATTTAATTTCTTAAAAGACACGTATTTAATCTCGAACATTCTCGTCAAAAGAACAGCCATCGTATACGTAACGTCAAGATTCGCTTTGACGGTTTATTTCCGGAAACGAGACGGCCGCCTGTGATCCTTCCGCGAGTGGAAGGCACAAAGGACACGGAACGGGTTCGCCGCGCTGACGGCGATGATATTTTTGGAGATCGTCGTTTATGGAGCTTGCCTGGTTCTCGACTCCTTCCGCCAGGAGCTAATTATCTTTGAACATCGCCAATGTAATTTCGTATCGTTCCAGAAACTTCAAAGGGAGCAACTCGATCTGTTTAATTGTTTACTGCGGCGACAATGCATCTCTGTTGTCTCTCGTGCGCGAAGGCACTGGTTACGAGAATAAATGGAGGCGACAGGAATTGCTTAATTAAGGAAAGCGACGCGAAGGGCAGCGAGGCGGGAAGAAAAGGAGGCCCTGGGGACAGAAAAACGCGTTAAGCCGCGAAGATACCCGTTACAGCCGCTCGCCAGAGAAAATCCTCCGGCTGAGCGTGCCACTGAGTTATTTCCGGAAACAAGATTCTTTGTTATGCCGCGTTCTACGCTCGCGCGCCGCGCGTAACTTAGGTTAATTAATACTCGCGAAACTATGCGGCAGCGTGTCTTTTCGACGCTTGTACTGTCGTAAAGTACGCGTGGCTTGCCAATAGGAGAGGCTCGCTGCTCTTTTCACAAATATGTCCCTTCAGGGATGTACTTCGAGTCGTTTTATCAATATTTCTGTAAAGATGCTTCTAAGGAAAGCCACCATGTGGCAAACAATTTAATAGTTAACACGTTGACTGCTACAAATTTATTTGCATTCTTGCTGCTTTCTTCTTTTTTTCGTATTCTTTTTAATTACTACTTGATTTCCCTAAACAATCGATTATCGCATGACAACGTTCCGTTATTACTGTTAATTATGTCACCAGCATCCGGCCGTGAGAATGATGCAACTTCCTCCTCGCAAACCCGTCGATAATAATTACCACTTGACCGCCTAGGACCCTGAGAGCGATGATTACGCGTCGTAGGTCTTGTTGAGAATATCGATAAATTAATCCTGTATGTACGTATATCAATTAAGCGTAGGATGAATCATTAATTCGCGGGACTCTCGAAGTCCCTTCTCTGTTTCGTTCCATTGCTCTTTTTTCTCGTCATGCTCACCTTCATTTCCATTCGTCCCTACGAGCTCTTTTCTCCCGTGCAAAATCCCTGCCACGCTACGAGGATTGACTACTGTGCTACTGATTGGACATTGAGACGACATCGGTCAGGGAAAGTTCGCGGTTTCAGGAAGTTTTGCCAAACGAACAGTGTTGTCCCGCTCCAAGCCATCTAAGGAAGGCAGGGAACATTCGATCTTCGGGCAGCCTCTCGATATTCGATTACCTTGGCTGACAATTACACCGACGTCCGATTGCCAACCAGACAGGGATTCAATTTGTAAAAGTTCCCGAAAATGGCGGTTCGCAATGCGCGAGAGGTTCGCGTTTCTTCGACCCTTCTTTCGGCGCGTCACGATAAACGTACAGTGTCACGTCGGGATCCCACGAAAAAGAGAACGTCGAGCCTGTCCGCTGATTGGACATTGAAGTCCCACGCGATGGAACTTCACGCCTACGCAGGGAACTCGGATCTCTTCGACGCGAGCACAAAAGCCACCGCGATCCGAGCAAAATTGACAACGCCTTTCGCGTTAATTCGAGTGCGTGTCGATTATGCTGATTCGCGATACCCATAGAGGGGAACGTGTTGCATAAGGGAGAAAAAAATTCTCCGCGATGCACACTGACTGGTACTCGATTAAAGTGAAACGAAGGACAGATTCGTTGACTACGGTTGAAAAATGCTTTCGGAGAAAACTCGAAGGAGCTTCGTGCAAGGGGAGAGTTCACGGTGAAACTGAAGGAGACGAGATTTATCGTCGACGGTGGACGTTGAAGTTACGAGCGTCGCGTGGAAGTAAACTGCACGCGAAACTTTCACTTAGTTGTTTTATTGGCCAACAGTTTGGACAGTGAATATATTAGGTTGAAAGGAGACTGGCTGCGCATTGATTGGGACATTGAATTGGGCGGTGGTTGACGAAGTTTCGGTTCAATCTGGTCGTTGAATAGGGCTTGTTTATAGTCACATAGATATACTACTTGCTGTCGTTATTAACAAACAAGATGAGAAAGTTACCCGAACGAGCACATAAAAAGTCTCCACATGGCAGTTTCACGACCAGCCCCAAAGTGCTCGGAAAGGTCCAGACGTTCAGAAAATTTGCGAATCGCTTGCAGCAGACATTTGGGCGGCTGTTGACGAGGATCCAAGGCAATTAGCGAACAATCGTTCACAGGAGCTTTCACGGTGCAGCCTTGGCTCTGTTCAAAAGAAAGTTTCGCCGGAGACGATATTCGCGTCAGGTCTGAAGCGGCGAAAACGTGACGCGAAACGTCGTCCTTGGATATTCGAGCGGCGTTTCGCCGACGGCGATAAATTTCGCGGTTCGGCCTGCGCCAGCAGAACGAGGAGCGTAATCACAATAGCGGCGAGTCGAAGCGGTAACAGAGCGGTGCAACTCGCGCGAGCGGGCTTTGTGCGCGAAATCGAGTCGCCTCGCGACGGCTATTCCCTTACGTAGCGAACCACGGGACGTGCGGTCACAATAGATACGTCGTTTTGCGCGTACTGGACAATGAAACTGCACAAAGCCCAAGATTAACAATATTCTGCGAAAGCGACCACGGAAATGGTTGGGTTGAGGGAGGAAAAGTGGGCTTGCAGGTACTACCACCACGTTCACGATATACCAAGATTACGCCTAGTTGGCTCGAATGACCAATTAAGACTTGAAACTAAACGAGAAGTTCACTGGCTCGAATGTCCAGTATAGAGGAGCCTGAGAAGACTGACAGCATAGAGTGCTAGGACCTTTTAAATTTCCTACAGCTTTAGCTTCTTTTGTTCCTATTTTGTGAGGTACTAAATTGCAAAATACAGGATGGAAAGTAGGAATTATAGTCGAGGGTAGTCAGATGATACTGCAGATGGCTGAAATTATACAAAGACATAAAAGCATTCTGCAAGCGATTGCTCCGAAAAATGCAACTCACTCGTGTGAAGGAAACAAAAGAAACACATTTCGCAACACCCACGAAGCAATGATTAATCCACAAACGGTAGATTCACGGTCAGCCTGACGCTCGTGTTCGCGGACCACCGTGCACGACGGGCCTGAACGCATTGTTCCGACCGAGGCGTTATTACCACCCGTGCTGAATACCAAGGAGATTCAGGAGGAGTCAAATTAACAATAAATAATAATGATAATAAAACGTCGGCGGAATACCGCGGCGTCATTATTGAGTTAAGTATTGATTGCCCGGTCGAGCGGCGATCGGCAAAGATAAGACTCTTTCTTTCGCTTGCCTCTTCCTGGAAGGACCCTCGTAGATCCCGAAAGGACCCCGACGAGCACGGCCATTTCCTCACGATGCCTCTCTCTGGTAGGGTCAGCCACTGATGGTGGCTCGGAACAGCCCGAAATCTCGATTCCTCTATGTCAAGCCGCGCAGTCGGGGTTAACGTGGCGACCTGCTGCCACCTTTCTTCGGCTTTATTAATACTCGGTAGGTGGCCAGCATGACAATAATCACCCGTGATTACTACGGAAGACCCCCGGAATAATGCCATATTAAAATGATATATTGCACGAAAGAGTTACCCTCGTGGCAATCCTCCCCGAAATGAGCCAAGGACAATCGCTGCTCTGGGAATTAAGTCGCGGTGGTAGTGATTTATCTGGGGCGGCGAGGTTATGCAGAATCGGAGCTTGCAAATTATTTTATCGGCACAAGATGTCATCGAGCACTTCAAACAGGATACATAACGAAAGCACGATGCGTGTGTTGGTTTTAGAAATATCAGAAATCCTAGATGCAACGCAGAGAAACTCGAGGGCTCCAGCGATGGGATTCTGTAGAAAGTAAAGTGAATTAAATCTCGTTTCGCCCATTTCGTCGCAGGCAGGAAAACTTGAACAATTCCATAGCCACGGCGGAGAGCAACTTTTTTAACCGTGGAATGCCTAGCGAAAGATTGATTAACTTATTGTTTAACAACTCCAGGCGGGCAGACTCCCGGGCAGACGTCGCGACTCCCCTTCCAAATTCAAACGGGCTGGCGGCTAGCTCGCATTCAGAGCCCGCCATTAAACGGATCGAAGTGCAACTATCAGACCGTTCCACGAAAGATACACACTAGCAGCGGAGAGTCCGCGAACGAGGGCTGGTTTGTTCGTCTGCCGTCTGTTCGGCGTGTAATAAAGCGTACGCGAGAGCGTCTGCCTATGGGAGTCTGGCCGTTTCGGCCAGTGGCTTTGCCTACTCTCTCTGACCGAGGGCAGAAAGAGCCGCTTTCAGATCGCCCTTTCTCGCTTGAGAGCGGCTCCCTCGAAGGTAGCCGAGAAACAAGAAAACACGTGAGCCTGGTCGAGACGGAATCGGAGGAAGAGAGACTCCTGAGGGTAGCGATGAAGACGGTGAAATTGGGGATAAGGGAGAAGGAGAGGGTTAGAGGATACGCGAGGGGGTGAGAAGGAGCAGGGGCGCGAAGGAAACCAATTGGAGTCGAAGGGTTTCGGGGGAAAAAAAAGGAGAGACACGGCGAAGGAGAAGCGGGCAGAGGCTGGGCAGACAGATAGAAAAGGAGAGGAGGGCCGTGGAAGAGGTGATAAATGGGAATGAGGATTGCTTGGCAAAGTGCGAATGACCCCGCGAGCGCGGAGATATGGATGGAACGGATGGATGGATGGTTGGCTGACGGTAGTGTATGGACGGATGGGCATTGCACGAGAGCGCAAGTATTACGTCTGGACGAAATCCAAATGCATTCAACGGCGCCGACCATTTCGACCGACCGACTAATCCTCCCACCTGCGCGTTTTTACTCACCGCGCTTCCCTTTTCATGCCCTCTCGGCTCACCTTCGAAATCGCGCGGCATCTCACGGATTCAGATCCTTCGTTCCCTATTCGGTAACGCTTTCAGGCCTACTAAGGATTTATTTAAAAGCCAGTGCCTTTTCGACGTTTGGTCCATCACATGGCCCTCGATCGGCCGATTCATCGAAAAGAAAATTGCTCAGCATTTCGAGAGTAGGAGACTGGTTTTGTATCAGAATACTACGTTGTAAGCATGTGCAACGTAACTACTCGAGAAGATCTTGCCTCACTCGTCTCATCACACACTTGCCACAAAAGGAGAAACTCTCCCCCTTCGATTTTTTTCTTCACAAGCAAAGACTAATTGTGCTACTTCGTAAACATCAAGAATGACTACTAACCATTCGTTCATACAAAGGGCTTGCAGCCCAAGTAGCAGCCAGGACGCGTGAAAACGTCAGCACTACAGGATCGCCATCGAGATTACTTCGTTACCTTAACGAAGCAACCGGCTCAACCTTGACATCATTAGTCGATTGTTCGTCTAAGTCCAGCTAGCGCTGGCCCGAGAATTTATCTTGCTCGCGCAAGATGTATCGCTCGCTTCTATCCCATAGCAGTGGCGCGTCTATCATGCGATACCGCGGACAGAACGGCGAACGAAGACGAAGAAGGACGCGTGTCTCGAACGAGGGGAAGGACCGAGAGGTGAACAGGGGAGAGAGAGGGAGAGAGAGAGAGGTTCTGGCGAGTTTCGTTCGTCGATCCCAGATTCCGTGGATACTCGCTCGAATAGGTACGCGATACCCGACCGCGACTGTTGATTGGTCAGACGAATAATCGAACCGGCCGTGGTAATAAGGGACGTATTTATACCTTTCACGTGGAAGGAGAAGACGAACGGGCTGACAGACAGGTCGGTCGAAGGCGAGACCACGCCGCGCTACTAATGAATCCGATTGTTCCCGCTGAATCGAATTGTTAATGAATTATATATCGCTGAGCGGGCCCACCCCCAACGATCCTCGCCTGTTGCCAGAGATTTCACGGGTTAGACCAGCATCCATCTTTGCTGACTTCCCTTCTATCTCCGCTTTGGTCCAGACTGATCCTTCGATCTGACTGCTTTCCTATCCTTGTATCGTTTCAAGGAAATACGCAGGGTGGTCGATTTAGCTATGAGTAATGTTGTTATTGATTTCGAAAGGATTTCTATACTCGTTTGAGTGGGAAGTTACGAATAGTGACTGCAAGTGGATTGAGAGTGTATGATGATATGCTTTAAATAGCCTGTCAGCAGCTCTATGAAATCTTCCAGAAGAACGTCTGGTTATAGATGGTGATTTATTGAAAAAGAAATTAAAGAAAAACTGGAAAACCGTATAATAAAGTTAATACAAAAATATTATTGCATTCTTTCTAGGCAGACATAAAACCAGTTAAACAGCATCTTGACAACGAGCAGTTTTCCAAGCTCGTAAACGTGCTTAACGAGAAGAGCGCCGCGTAATCAGCCAGCATCTCGTACAGGTGAAAAAGGAGCGCGAACGCCTCTGTAATTTCAGGTGTAACAGTCAATACCGCGTCTAACACTTTCGTCGAGATCTGCTTGCAGTTTAAACGTTTCTCGAGAACGTTTATTCTGAAAGAACTAATAACACGGAGTGGCTGAGGTCGTTATCTTTCTCCCCTGTCCGTATCGAGCCTCCGTTTCCACTGAAAAGTACGTCGCCGCGCTGTACTGACGAAAAGTATTTCCGACGAAATCTGGCTGTAAAAAATTGGTATATTCAGCAAGAATCGAAGGTGGGTATTCTCGGTTGGTAACGAGTCGAGCCCCAGCCAGAGGCGTTTCTCTTCGTTACTGTGAGAAACTCTTCCTCTTCGGGACTATGACACGCACTTACGAACGAGCGAGCAATCGGTGCACGCTGCTACGCGTTACTGCCTTGTACTCCCTATCAGCGGCACTAATTATTACTTGTTAATTGCCACGGCCAATCCATGCTGGACGACAGAAAAGAAGCAGTACGTGTGGCAGAGAATGAGAATAACAGGGACACGGGCGCGTACAATGTGTGGGTGCTCCTCCATGTGGATGAGATGGAAGAAAGGATAGAGAGAGAGAGAGAGAAAGTTGAGTGAAATTGTTAGATTGATTCAATTTAATTTTCTACATTACGTAAATGATTTTCTGCAACAGAAATTATTTTTTAAGCTAATATGAATTCGTTTATTGATCAAGTTAATAGTTGGAGATGTTGGATTATTTGAATTCTTGATTAGATAGCGGACACCTGATGGTAGGATTTGATATATGTTTCGGAATTCCTCGGAAGGTGGTCTTTTTAAAATTAGAAGTATAAGTATGATTTATATGTATATATAGACTTTAGCGTAGTGAGAGTAGGTTTCGAGAATAGGCAAATGTGTCTATAAATTTTATGAATGATGTGCAACCTGAGACATTAACGCAGCGTTTTAAGTCGCAATAAAGTTATGAAGTTGAGGATTATGCATTGAGATTCCTCGCAGGTAAAATTGTTAAAGAAGGGAAGTATGTAGAATTTTTTGTGTGTGCGAATCCTTGTTATGTAGGTATTACACTGAGTGAGTGGTATACGAAAGTAATTTATATGTGAATGAAAGATCGAATCAATTAAAAGGGACTAAGTTTTTTATGGCCATATACAAGGAATCAATGAATAATTAAAGACTGCCAATTATTTATAATCTAAACTCCTGCTTCCTTTCCCTTCTATCGCAACACTTTCACACGAACATTTTGAATCGAAATTTTTAATCCAGACAGATTCCTAGATTTCCTTCTTTCTTTTGACAGATCACTTCCGAAAGGGCAGAAATATTACAGCTCCGAATGCATAAATCGCGCAAACACGACCAGCGGCCTCGTAAATCCCGCGATCGACGAGCCAATCCGCTAAATGGACGGGTGAAATACAGCGAGAGGTCCTTCCATTAAAAGAGAAGGAAATGATAAAGATGCTTTATCATGTGTTCACTTAATGGCCCCTATTTACTTTTACATATTTATTAGTGACCGCGTAATATAATGCCAATTAAGAACTAATCACAGGAAGCAATAAAGAAGGCCTTGAATTAATCACGGCTGTGAAAATGCAAATTTCAGCATCGAAACCTCATAAAATCCTTTTTGCACCTAACATCTGTATACTTCCAATCACTTTCCATGTTCTCAAGATTCGAGGCATAAATCAAGCAGCGCTGAAGAATCATTCAATAACTAATCGCGTTCTATCCTTGCTATCTCTTTCCAGCCTCTGTTGAAGACGACGCAACCGGATCCTTGACTTTTCACCGCACCTTCGAAAATTAATCCCGTCTTAAGGTCTAAGATCCGCTTAGGTGTGTGAATAAAATTCCGTGACACGATCAGCACGGTTCGGTAGCCGACGTTTAAGTTCATTCTCGACTCTTAACTTCGCTGTTGTCACACAGGCCACGAGATCGTAAAAGGCGAAGCGAAAGAGAGGAGGCTAGGCGATCGTTGAAGAGCGGAAGGAGGAGAGACCGACGAGAGAATCCGAAATGAAGTTCGACTTTACGATCGAGTATATTTCATACGCCGCTCGGAAGCCGATTAGTGGAAATAACTTAATTCACGGATTCGAGGCCGTTGTATTTTAAAAGCTACCCGTCTCGGGGGAAGGAACCGTGCCGCGGTTTGTTCCTCTCTCCCCGTAATTCGTGCCGCGTTTAGAGACTTATTTATGGTGTACGGAGCTCGGGCGACGCAATACTTGGTCAATCGTATTTTATTAGCCCGCTCCGCTCCACGGCCGGTCGATAAACTCGAATTATTTTTCTTGCTCGCGGAGCTTTTTTCCTTCTGCTCGTTTTTAGCGGGACGCTGAGACGGCGACAACCGTCCATGGACGTGTTTCAATTACGATCATGCCCTGTAGCCCGTGAGTGGTCGTGCTTGCTTTTATGCTGTACTTTCTTTCCATTCGAGAGCAGAAGATTCAATAGACCTAGAACAGTAATGTGTGAAAAATAATATGGAGAAGTGATTACTGGAGTGCACCGTCGTAAACACTGATCAATAAAGTAGCTTCAAGTGAACCTAATCTTTAAAAACGACATTCCAAGGAAAAAGATCTCTTCGCATAACTGTCTGTTCTCGACTCACCTTCCTAAAATCCTCGAAATAATACAGATTCAGTCTGCCCTTGGGCATAGAGTTCGTGAACTCTCGGTTCGATGGCCTATTTCACTTAAGCCAACGTTTCACAATGGGCCCTTTATCTCCCATTTCCTAAGAATGTCGTAGCATAAATAAGCGGTTTCCCGCAACAATGTTGACAGTAACGCGAAAATCATGCTAACCGTGAAGGGATCCGCACGACGACGTCCCGTGCAGTTTCGTGATTTGGCCGTGGACGGCGCATTTGTAATGCAGCGTAAAGAAAAGATAAAAGGGCGAGCGGTTCATCGGTGCTAGGATCAGCTACGATCGCGGAGGGGCCACGGCTGCCTCTCGGTCATGGGCTCACGTTTTGCAATATTTATAAGCCGCATTTCAATGATATTATTCCGCCCGTTCCATTTCGAACCCTGCCACCAGTCGCCTCGCCGTGAGCCAGAAGGGAAATGCGCGATGTAACGCCGCGGAAATTCAAATTTCGTCCATTCGAACAGGGACGCGCCCCCATGATCCACTGCGTCATTCAGACGATCTCAGATGCAGAGGCACTGAGCGCTCGTAAGCCACAGGTGTACCTGACAACCATGGATGAATACATAAAGTAGCCCTATTATTCTGAATACCTTCAAGATTACCGTCTTCTACATCTTCTATAAAAGAAAGTAGATCTATAGGGTCAGAAGCATCAAATTCAATTGGGCCGAGCAGGGAGCCGCAAAGTGGTAGACTCAGAAGTAATACGGCATCGATGAAATCTACACGTTAGGGTGTTCGATTTGCGGTGGATTCGACAAATCATAAATGGACTCGGTCCGATCGCGAACCGCAGACGGGGCAAGTATTTCGCGAGAAGAGTGTTAGGGGTGGGGATGGGGATGAGGCGAGTTTCACACGTGGCCGAGGTGCGTAAGGTCGGCAGCCTTGTCTGCGGAGCGGCTCTGTACGTGCGAACAAGTGTGAAGAAGGAAAGGAACGAAAGAAAGAAAGAAAAGGGAGGGGGCGTGCAGGCGGTGCGCGCAGCACGTACGGCTCGAACGTGGGAGATGTTCAGGTAGCTCTCGGCCGCGAATACGTTAGGCAGATTACGTATTATGATGCCCTATTGTATACAAATACGAATACCTACCGTGGCCTGTGTCGGTATATGGGCATAGACACGCGAGATAGCTTTGTCTCGCGGAAACGCGGCAGTAGCGCAGCGGGGAACGTTTCAACGCTCGTTTCCCTCTTCCCTTGGCTTCCTTTTCACGCGATACTATTGAAACGATATCGGTGGGAGTAATTAGAAGGATCCCCGCCCAGTGGAATCTTTGATTCGCCACGATTTGATAGGTACATTGTATCTGCAGTCGTTTGCATGGGTTCCGTTTGCAAACAAGTTGCACGCGTTCTGTTCGACTTCCTTTTTTCTTTAAGATATCGATCTCTTCTGAGGTCGCGACCTCCAGGCATGTAATTTTAGATTTTCTAAATTACTACCTTCTCGATGAATTACTTTTACAAATTATTAGGTACATAGTTCATGTGTTATTCCATATTCTGTTCAGTATTTCATTCGTTTAGTATGCATTAAATTCTTTATAATATTTCCATGCAATTTCCTTCCTCCGAGTGATTGTAACTGTTATCTACGTAATCTATCTTGTTCGACTCTTCTGTGCCTCAAATGGTTTTTAATGAAGAAAGCAAGATCTAAAAGTGAAACCGGTGCTCCAAAAGCAGTGGTAACGAGGCATCAAAATGAAATTCGGTAAGTAAAGCACAGATAACGCGCCAGTTAACAGAATTTCAAAACAGAATATGGGAAAACGTGCGAATGACGTTCGTGGGTAATTTGCATTGAATTTAAGGTCGGTTAAACGATAGTATCGCAGCATGGAATTGTCATTTTGGGTTTGTTCGCAGAATTTTCAAGTGAAATACGAATTGGGGTTTCAACCGAAATTAAGGTACGCGTTGACTGTACATATCGTCGGGGTTACACGATGCAGGACTCGTTTGCATAATTAATTTAACCGTGAACCAGAATTACTCGAGCTATGAACCCTCCAAAGTAACGTAAAAACATACTTAAATCACATTTGGCTAACGGCTTTAAAAATCATTCTATATTTCAAAGTGCCTCGTACACTATTAAAAATTCTTCTTATCAATGACATCTATCAAAGTCCATGATTGATAACACCTTCAGATTATCCAGAAAACACTATAATTGCCACACTCGGTAACCAGCAATCAACTTTCGAGTGCCTGTCGCGATAATCCTATCGAAACACGTCCAACTCAGAGGGTACCATTTTTCACCGCGCGAAATTCGAATGGGTCGCACACGTCGGCCCGTTCTCGGAACCCTTCAAAGCCGAAAAACCTTTACAGTGTAATACATACTCCCTCGTCATTTCTTTATTACGCCGCGCCATGATTCATGCGCAAGGCTCCGATTCGTAAATCTTCGGTACACGCGACAATCCGCGTTCCAAGCTGCCTCTTTTCCTTCACCCAGTCGACTCGTTTCTCAGTTCTCCCTCGAACGAAGATTCGATCGAAATTTCGGAGGAGTCATCAAATCATCCTCTGCGAACCCTGGTGTCGATCAGCATATTTTTCTTTCCTTTCTTCCACTCTCTTACCTGCTGTTGCACACCCAATTACACTCGAGACTCTCTGCGCCTTGGAGAAAGTACCGTCCAGTGACGAAAAAGGGCGAGACAGGTGATTAATCAACGTTAACGCAAGTACGAGATGCACGTATCCCGATATATTGAAATTTTGAAAGCTGTATAAGCTCGGGAGATAGGGAAATAATAAAATAATAGCGTTTGAAAGTTGGCACGTGTAGTATGGACTATTTTAGTATTTCCAGGCTTGAATGCAATTTTAAAGCTGTATGCAGCTCAGTATTTTTGTGAGAGTTTATTTAGAGCGCGTCAAGGACTGGAATTACTGTGAATATCTATTACAATATTCAGGAAATGAACGCGATATTATATTTCGCTCGAAATTTGGCCAAGCTCTGATTACAGAGGAACGTGATGTGTGGACGCATACAACGCAACCCGCTTGATAGAAAATTCTTTTTACGTATTGCCCATTACTGTTCTATGCTACCCTTTGTCTCGATTTAAATCGATTTTCCATATGGCCTGCGTAATGGTTGCGAAAATACGGCCCGTCTCGAAATTGCTTTAAAACGTGTTCTTTGTCGCGGTAACGACGTTAATTGCGAAAGATACATCGGTTTGCTGGCTGTGTTCGGCCCTCGGAAAAAAAGAATGGCGGGCAGGCGCGTTATATCAAGCGAAAAGGAGAGGAAAAAAGGCAAACTCTCAGTCTCATTTCCTAAGGGAGAAAGGAGATTGATTGGGCACCGGGGGCACCTTCGATACTTCACCCCAACGCCTTAACTTAATGATCCGGAATACATCGTTACTTTCAGTGATGCGGAGGATCCCTGATGCCTTATCAATTACGTTAACGCTTAGAGGCGGAGCGTTGTTATTGCGTTCCAGTGTGGCTCCTCGATCGACTGCTCGATCACTTTCACGCGATTACGATGGACGTGACGTATCAAGTGCATGCTCGCTGATAGTTCTATGTCAAGTCTAGACCCTTCAACAAGAGGGTAATAAAACAGCAAGATATAAAATAGAAATCGTGGAACTGTAAAAATGAGAAACAGCTAAGGAAATTCGCATGAAACTCGAGACCACTGGAAACTTGCCGAGAACAAATTAATATTCCTCTGACGCAAGCAGGTAGAAAAATAGAGGTAAGACAAAGCGCTCTTAACCACGACTACGGTAATAAAGACACTAGCAACGAAGCGCTATCGCGTTAACAAAGTAGGTTAATCGGTTTTTGCATAACACCAGCCGGCTAACGATACCGGTATCAGTGACATCGATCTCTGATTACGGGACACCCTATGTGCAGGCGGCACCCGCGTCAGGTATGTACCCAGCCGAGGCCTCACCCCATTCCTGCTCCCTACGCTCTCTCTTCTCTCTATTACTCCGCTCCATTCGCAGTCCCGTACAAACGCGGTACCATGGAGCTCAGGCTACTAATAACAGCCACTTGGCGAGTGTGAAATAATTACTTCGAATGGCATCCAAACCAGTTTCCCCGCGGAGATTAGCATAAGTGATCGAAATGATCAATGAGTCCGTGGCCTCTGTGCGACGTGACTCGCCCCTTCTCCCTCGGATCTCCTCTAGCGAGGCCTGTGCCTCTTTCTCGTTCGTACGCGCCCGCGCTTCTCTAGTTGCGCGTAGGAAATGCTCTCAACCAGGTGACTTACTATGCCCCTTTATGTATAATGTACGTACCTGCGTGTGTACGGCGAGTCGCTAACACGACCGACAGGATTTACGATCGCGGCAGCCCGTTCCTCGCTCTGTGCTAGTCGTCCACTGGTGCACCGATCCCCCTCAGAGGAACTTTCACCCGCGAGCGGCTTTTAATGAGAGAAAAATGACGATCTGGGATATCCTCGATCGACCGTGTCGTCTTTTTTACCATGGAAATTCGACGTGGTTCGCGTTGTTACGAACGTTGTAGGACTTCGTTCTGAGATACCTCACGTTCGCGGGTTGATGGCGAGTGCAGTCTGCTTGAGGGAGATTAGAAAGCGGTTGTAGGGAAGTGTCGAAGATGGGAAGAGAAAAATTCAAGACACGGATGAGTGTTTCAGCTAGGAAGTACATAATTGAGAAACACTACTTTGGCTAAATAGGTCAGTCAATTTAATATGAGGGCTTTCGTCGTTCAACCTGATCCTTTCCTCTATAATGCAAGAGTTTCAAAGGATTAGCATGAATATTATTAATGACCCTCGTATCGATTTTCCATTCTCGGAAGTTTCATAGGCATCAACCCCCAAAGCTTTCAGTTTCACTATTCATTCACGAATCGAGACGGCAGAGGGTCCATTTGTTATAGAAACGGGCAATCTCGCGCGCCCACTTGACCCGGGGGGATTCATTACAAGTAGATGCTGATGAATGACGTTGCCGTGGCTGAAAGCCCCGCCGAAAATTAGGACAATGAGGGGGTACCCTTGAGGCGATCCTCGATGACGATTAGCGTACCTGGACAACCGTCGATCCTGTTGCTGACAGGGGAACAAGAACGAACAAGGCTGGCATTCTTTCGCCTGATACCGTTGCTTGCGAGATACACGATGTCGTAAACGACACTTTGTTTCACTGGACAAAGAGAGATGGTGGGGAGAAAGACAGACATTACTCGCTGATTTTCAGCAGCCTTTAACAGAACATGTACTTTAATATCGTCTCCCGAAATTGGTAAAAGAACATCTCTTTCAGTTTACACGATTGAAACGCATGAAATACAAAATATCAGTTATAAGGTTATTTCGCAATTATTGTTGAATACAGCAATACTTTCAAATTGCCTCCATAACGAGCAATAAGCCGCTAATCCCCACATTGCACCGAGCTCATCTCTCTAACGGCCCAATCGCGACTATAAACCACCACGGTGCAAAGTGTTCGCAATTAAAAAACGCACCCCGTCATCAGTCATCAAATTTCAATTTGAACCATTCACGTGCCGATGAACTTTTTACGCCCGCGATCCATTAATACCAAAACGACCGTCGGCGCACTCGGCGTTGTATCGCAAATATTAATATCCTCGGCGATCGTTAGCCCCGGAAGTGGATCCTTTCGAAATACGTCATTATCACTCTGGTACGCCGTTGAAAATGGTCGGCCTCGATGTTTCGTGTACGCCCGACAGAAATATCCATTGTATGGAACACAATTTCGCCGTAACGAGCCGACATCAAAGCGATATTGTACGCAGGTCCAGGAATGATATCGCGCCGACCCGCCGCGCTGTCTGTCGCGCTCGTATTAAATCGCAAAAGTGGCTTGGCCCTGCGAAATCCCGCGTCCAAGCTGTCCCAGGGACTTGTCTGGCTTTTTTCGCGGCTTGGATATAAATTAGTTGAAGCTGGAGCCTGGCCATTGAATGGGACCGCGTATTATACCTTCGGCATCGCCGTAATCCGTCGCTAATCGTCACACACGGGCAGATAGAGATGCGAGAACCCGCGCACAATGCACCGTTATTCATTAATTCACGTTTAATGATCGGCGTATGACGAACGTTTGCGTGCGCTCGAGCGGATCAGACCAGCCGTAATAAGGCCGTTGGAATTCGCGGTACTTAAATCGCGTGTGACGGTTGCACGACGACCAGTTGAAAAAACCATCGCTCGTCCGTATAAATCTGCCCGCTGTTAGCCTCTGAGTTTCGATGGAGTGATATACGAGCAAGCGGAAGTGGTTGGAGATATTGTAATTCCTTTGAATTCGCTGTGTGGAATGGATAAACCTGGTACATATTGGGGAATAAATCTTGTTCTGGAGAGGGAGATCGTTTCAGAGTTAATATGCCTGAGGAAAGAAACTGTTTCTGTTGACGAGAAATTAAATAACACGCAGAAATATCTTTGCGGGAAGTTGTAGCACGATTGTTTCGAGATTATAATAGTTTTCTGGGGTAAATGAACCAACGCCTCGTCAGTTAAAAATGTGATAATATCTCCTGCTAGTTGTAAAACATGTGGTAGAAAAGACAATTAGAATGTCTAAGCATTATGGCAAGATACAAAGAGAGTGTAGCGCACTAAACGGAATTAAATTCTCTCATGCACGGAACGGCTGGTAACAGTCGAGTCCTCAACTGATGCAAGATCTCGAAATTCCTTGCTTGAGGACACGGAAACGACCTCGGTAACCGACTCGCTCGTGCATACCATTACTGGACGGTCAGTCGCGAGTGACGACCTGAAAAAGTCACGGTAAACTGTATGAGAAAGTGTCAGGTTCGTTGATGGAACGAGCCGCGAAGAGGATTTCAGTCCTTTCTCTAAGGAGGCCACAGGCCCGAGAGGCCAATGGTCGCTCGCGTTCTCACGACCCGACAAATCGACTGACAATACGAAGCAGAGAATGCTCTTGACAGAACTTGTTAAAATTACCTAATGCATAGCATTTCTTGGCTCGTTATACTGTGGATAGCGTATGTTGTGAGGTTTGTTACACTGTTATCGTCCTACTTGGGTTTCATTGACTTGAAACAATTTGTCTTCCTCTAGACACATAGACACATGATTTGCAAAATTGTTTTTGAGCATATACCAAATATGATAGATGTTCGCCTTTCGAGGAATCTAACTTTAAAGTTAATCTCGGATGAACTACAACTGGAGGGACCACCAAGATCGAAGAAATTAATTAGAGGGAAACCTAAAGAGCCTCATTCAGTTAAGTGGGGTATAACATTAACGAAGGCCATAGTGATAAAGCTCTACTGCATTTGGGTAAGAATATAGAATAATCAGACTGAGAAAAATTTATTCTGTCTTGTTAATCAACGTCCACGCAATATTGAAGTTCTTATGGACAATAGAAAGTGTGTCCATAAGCGCGGCATAAATTCGTCGGAAACGATGCATTAAGTGCGTCAGATAAAGCAATTTCTATACCGTGTAAATCGAATGAATGAAGCTTCGATAAAGCCCACGAAAACGAAGACGAACCTCTCTAGCGACGTTCTTATCTTCCCAGCGACTGAAACTTTTAAAGGCTCCTTAGTCCAGTATCTCATGCTATTAACCAAGAACCGAAAAACTTCTTGGGTGGCAGTTACCCAGCATCCACGCATCACAAATCACTGTCTCGTCTTTCTGCCTTTTCGGGTCTTTCATTTAACCATCAATTTACATTCGTACCAATTCCCCAAGTAAATTCCTATCACCTTGCAACCCTGTTTTAAGAGAAGCGCAAACATCAAATTTCCAAATTCCTAAATCTTCAAATAATAAGAAAGAACACAGAGGCAGAATTGAATTCTCGAGTAATAAGTACCTCAGGGAAGGTATGATCGACGCTAAAAGATCAGGCATCAGGCTCCGTATGCAGATTATATCGTCCCGTTTTACTTGTCGCCAACGTAGCCAGTAACGGGCTCGTACGCTTAACCCGAACCTCTTGTAGGAACATTGTACGGGATCTTTCTCTGTGGATACGCGAAAAGAACGAGGCCTCGGTGTGTTCGAACGAGGCAGCAGAGACGCGACGTGTACCGGATCTCCGCGTCTCGACATAGGTGCACAGATCGTGAAAGGGGATGTTGAGAGAACGCTTTGAGCCGTGGTTAATGATACGCGATGATACGCGGCATTCGTCACTGTCTGATGTCCAGCTTGATTGCTGCTACTGTTCTCTATCCTTTATCTTTCGCGGCCTGGTAACCGCCGACATGCATGCGCTATGGTTAAATACGTCCACGTGTATATACGCACGAGAATCTGGCCGAATATAATGTGGACGAAGATCCGCGGAGGAATCCAAGGTTGACAATAGCAGGCGAAGAATTCTCGGTGTATAGATATAGGTCAGGTCGAAGCAGAGGTGTCTTGAATTCAGGACACTCCAAGCTTAGGACACTTCAATCTCTGCGTATTTTTGATTCGCCGCTAAACTTGGAGTATTTGGAATTACATGGGTTCAGATATTAGGGAATTTTAAATTAGGATCATTTTGAAGTCAGGGTATTCTGGAATCGGAGCAACTGGAGTAGGTCCTAAGGCCTGAGGTGTTCCCTAGAAAGTTGCAAAGTGTACCGCAGGTTCGGTAGAGTCAAAAAGGGGCGGTGAATTCGCGAACAAGGTAGATTAGTGATGTAGGGAGAGAGGAAGAGACAAAAAGTCAGTTTGGCACACTCCACCATTAGCGGGTGCGGCGAGGGGTCTTGAAACGATCGGCCGTAACTCATCCGACGACTCCGCGCCACGGACCGGCTCTCTTCTCTGTTACCTTCTGACAGGGAGTCGCGGAAAAAGTTAACTTATTCTAAGCGTGAAACCAGACCCAGCTCCGAAAAGAAGCTGCACATCGTAATCAGTCCCCTCGCGTGCCTCGTGTTCGAATTTTGCGGGAACCCTCGCCCTCGGTTCGCCGTTTATTACGATCAGACGGGAATCTTAATGCATTCGCGATGACACGAAACTTTTGGGCTAGGTTTTGCTGCGGCAATTAGGCTCTAATACCCCATATTACACTGTCTGTTGTCGTGTTACATACTTTGCTTTCGCTTGCTTGCGCACTCACAGCGCACTTCGTTTCAGACAGACGATACTTACATATATCAGTGTTGTAGTTGGGTGCAGCGAAAAAGTATTTTAAATGACCATTGTTTTATTGTGCAATGATATATTAAGGTTTGATAAACTCGATACGTGCGAGTAATAAGTATCGACTCACCAGAGTTCTCAGGCGAAGCCACGATGCAAGTTTCAGCCGCGGCTATTTCATTAAGTAATTTTCCGTCCAGTGTTCATCATTAAAAGTTATCGACTCGTCCTAAAAAAGAGAAACAAACGTACGTAAGAATTAATAGAAATTACCAAGATCGAGGTTGAAATCGCAGGGAAAGAACCTGAAGTGTCGTAATCGTTAATTGAACGGCCACTTGGTAGCATTTTGTTCCCGGTTACCCTCCTACGTTTTAATAATCAGACCGCGTTGAATACGAGCGCGCGGTTGAAAAGGAGCCGTATAATTGCTCGTCCTACTTCGTAATCACGGGGTTTCGATTCCCATGAGCGCATGTACTAGTTTCGATATTCTTTAGATGATTCTTAATAACGCTTCAGCTGCTTACTCGGTCCGTGCATGGAATCCTATTCATCTATGCACCGGTTCAGTAACCCGCTAATCACCTCTCTACGGGATCTGGCATTTGTGTTTCCCCAACGAGACGTAATATTCTATTAATTAGCCTGCACTGCAGTTCGGAAAAGTAGAAATGCTAGGTGAACAATAACGGTGGACTTCCTGGACGAAACTATTAATGTAATGGCTTATAGAAAATTACTGCCAATCGAATAACGTGATGGAATTATTATTGATTTACGAGGATATCTAATTAATCCTCGTAATCCTGAATTATGTTTTAATAACTAAGGAAATAGTCGATACAGTTATCTGATCCTAATACCTTTAAAAAATAAAAGTATATTCTAATTTAATACTTCGCTGCATTCAATCCTTAACTTCCTTTTACGATAACAGTCCAGCGCGTCGAATCGAGATGCTCCTCTCATTATTTCACGATCCCGTGGTAGGGTATACCTGGCTGGCACGCGATTCAACTCGCCTCGATTCCTCGACGATGGGTCCCTTTCGCGCGGGACCTTGACATTAATCAATGCTCGACGGAGAAATTAATATAGCTCGCGATCTCGCGTCACTCGGATCACGAACGTAGCCATGGAAGACAGGGGACAGAAGAATGGATGAAAGGGAAAGAGAGTGAACTGTCCGAGGCGTGGGCAGGCAAGACAACGGTCACGTTGCCGCACCAACCTCGTCCTCTGACGGCGTACATACGATAATACTCCCCGTCGATGGCATATGGAGCACAAGATCGATACCTCCTCGATGTTCGAGTCGATACATCCGTGACGAAGGTATCAGAGCCCCTATTAGACGTTCCACGATCGCCTCGACGCTCGTCTGCTCCGCCAGGAATATTCTCCGTTTGCACCGGGGACCCTCGATATGTCCCCTGTTCCCCGAGAAAGCCTCTTCTTCTTCGTCTGCATCCTCTTCCTCCCCTTCAACGTCGACCTGGCCTGAGCTCCTTCTCTCGAGGACGTTTCCATTCGAGCTTTGTCAGGGTAACTGATCGCTACGGGCCCTCACGATCGATCGATACACGCTCGATCCCCTGTAAGCAAGTCGCAAATGCGACTGGCGGTGGAGAAGGAGCCTGCCGGAAGCGGCGGATCACGGTGAGCATTAGATGTATTAGAGGGTGCAGAAGGCGTTGTTTCAAGGGACCGAAGTTCGTTAGGCTGACGAGTGCCATGGCAGAAATCGTTAGAATATTTGCGCACTGTTGCATCGTGGAAACCGGATGGAAGATGGTGCCGCGAATCTGTGTTCCCCGTGGAATGCGATAATTTAGTGGATCGCGATCGTAAAGGACGAAATATTTCGAGAATTCCGCGGTCGGCTAGGCGAGCCGGATAGCTGATAATAAGATAATGATCTAGTCTGTAAAGGTTGAAGAAACGACCATCGGAACGGGAATCCAGTCCCCTGGCTATGATTTTCCACTGTCCTCGCGTTACGACACGGACATCCTCTTGACGCTCCGCAACGGACACGCGCCCAATGAGCAACGTAGTAGCGTTGACTGATATATCCTCGGGGCCTAAACCACTGACAGGCAACGAGCTAATCCCGACGGCGTTAAAGCCCGCGGGTACCGGGCCCGCTCGTCGTTACGGACTCTCTCCTACTGTGTTTCAATATTTCCTTTACGCCCCGAGAAGCGCGTTAGTGGCCAGCCTTTATATCTCGAGCAGGCATAAAACCGAGCGTAATAACTTTACACAGGGCGTACGTTCGCGACGTTTTCCTCGCGCCGAGCGCCAACCGGGAGGATCATTAAACCGCCATCCTCTGTAAATATTCACGGAACGTCCACGGTTCGACGATTATGTCCCGTGGCTGGCAGTCTCGCGTACCACCTCGCCACCACGCCAATAAACAGTCGGTCGCAGTGACGCCGCCACTTTCAAATGCCTCTACGGCACCGTAGACACTCCGTTTCCTTGTAATATCGCGACGAACGCATCGCCACGGTCCCTGCGCCTCGTACCTACGATCGTTTCTCGAGATTTGATAGGCATCAGGTGCGCCGTTTCTCCCTTGTTAGCGATACCTTGCGGAAAATGCTGTATTTTTACGCTCGCGACCTGGATCCAACAATTTGTTACCCCTGACGCGAAGCGCCATTCGCATGGTCGGTGATTCCGCGAGTATGGGGTCCACGAAGCTCAATTGCTTTTAAATGAGTCCACTGACAAGAGGGTTAACGTTAGTCGAGATAACGATCTGGATTCCTTTAAAGCGTGGAGGGGTGTTAATGGTCATGAAATTACGCGGATGTCAGTTTCTTTAGAATTAGACATTTCTTTAACAATTCAGAATTCGATCTTAATGACAAGTCTGAGTTGACTTTTCACTCTTGCCGCATGCACTCCAACTTTGCACCAGAGAAATTATTCTCAATATTTCTCTTTACCTGTCCACCAGTCGAATGAATCGCGGAATGCACCAGCATGGATCGCAGAGTTCTATGTATCCAGACAAAAGCAAATGGTCACGTGGGAAGGGGAAAAGGCGGCAAAAGGCACAGCCAAAACCTCTCTCCTGGCTGTCCGCCGCTTCTCGCCCGGGCTATTCGTGCGAAAGTGTCACTTTCGTGCCGGCGATAAACATGTGCAGGAGTCGGGGCGAACAGGACAGACGAATGGAAACCATTCGCCGCGTCGATGCAAAAGAAGCAATCGGAGGAAACGGCGGTGGGCAGCTTTTGGGTCGAGAGAAAAGGGCGCGGAAGGGCGGTGGGGCGAGCGGTAGAGGACAGGAAGAAGAAGTTCTTGAGGTTCGGAGGCGCGAGAGGGCTCGGTGCGCATCGTGAAGCGCGCATACCTACCCGCGGAATGCGCATCCACAGAAAACGAGGGGAACAGCTATTGTCTTGTCAGCGGGAGCCGCTAAATCTGCCCGCGGATCTCCTCACGATCGTACCTGCCTCCACTATACAGAGGCTCCCTCCTTCGATTTCACCTTTTTGTCCCCTCGTCCCGTGACTCTTTGCTCCTTTTCGCCGCGTCATTTTGTTACTTTCCCCTCTGTTACGGTCGGGCTAACAGATTTTGGGCGTTCAAGGTCATTTCCTCTGCTAGGAACCCTTTCAGGTCACCGAGATCAATTTGTTGAGCAGCCTTCATTCGCTTCGTAAAAGAAGTACGTAAGCAGCGAGAAAAGGTGTTTGTAAATTGTATGCAGAGCATATCGAAATACGAAGCACAAATACGAATCCAGCGAGTGGAAAACGATAGCGTATCGAACAGTTTCTAATTAGTCAACTTCGAACGCGGGCATGAAATTAACATTTAGCTAGCCGGACACCTGGAACCCGGACAGAGATTTGCGTACGTCTAGTCTGCTCGAGCAAATACTCACGCGAGGCGTAAGGCTCTAATACACGAGGCCCCGTGTGAGCAGGAGGTTCGTAAACGGTCAAATGTGAACGCGCGAGTGTAGGCTAGCTACGAGCGCAGAGGGGCGGTTGGAGCGCGCATTTCACGCACCGCAACGCGCGGTATTCGAACCGCGAAACGTAGTGTGCGTAGCTGCAGCCTCTCCTCTGTGTCTACAGGCGCACTCGAGACACTCTCCGCTGTCTACGAACGTGCAAAAAGACCAGGTGTAGTCGGCGTGCGACTCGAAGCGAGCCGGCGACCGAGCAAATCGCTCGAATTCACGCAACAGTACGTGACGAGACCGAGGCGGAAATGGTCGCTCCGAATCGATAAGTCGGTAAAAGCGAGCGATGAAATTTGTAGGTTGTCCCCGGGGCTCGTAATTTGCCGCGTTCAATCCGCCTGATTACCGCCAGTAATTCCGAAACGTTTCGACGGGGAGCTTGGCATGCCAGGTGCATTCTGCATGATCGAGTTTGAATATTTTGGGACTGGATATTGGTCCCCTGATAATTCGAAGGGTTTCGAGCCTCTCCAATCGCGAAATAGCTTCCCGTTCGTTCTGTAGCCTAAAATGGTGCTCGGCCATCTGAATTCCTCGAAATCACGCCGCGGCGAGGTCCTCCGGAACGCAGGGGCTGTCGAAAATCGCATCCACGGGTGCAAAACGAACGTGACTAGTAGCGATTCATAGTCGGGCCGAAAAAGCGGCACCGTAAGACAAAGAGGAACGCAGCCGCGAGGCAGTTTCGGCCCGAGAAGGAGCGGCCAGGACTTTGATTTACATTCTCCCTAATTACAAATGAAACGCGCTGCCTTATTGGCGCGTCAGTAGCTCGTAAGAAGGATGAGGCTCGTGTATCGTGCGAGCATGCGTGAGAGCGAGCGAACGAGACTCTGAGCGTGCGTGCGTGCGTGTACACAGGCTGCGGGTCTTTCTTTTCCGATCCACGCGCGTCCACACGGATCTACACGTTCACGAGAGTGAACTGAGAAAATAGAAGAAAGAGAGAACTAGAGAAAAAGGGAGACTACTTTTCTCTCCGGTATTTATCACGCGACAACCGCGCGAGTTTACGCGCTTTTAGGGGACTGGGGTGTGTGCGTGCGACCAGTCGACCGTAAGACACGAACCAGAAGCGTGTAGAAGGGAAATCGCGAGCGCTTCCACTTAATGAATGTAGATTTGGTAGTCCCTGCTGGAACGGATATCGATGGCTAGAAATTTGTCTCGAGGAGAACCCGCCAGATATCTCCTCTGGCCAATTTCTTCCCCTTGGAGACGCGAGGTTTGTTAATGTCTTTCCACGTTCATTTTTTAACCGTACCCCTCGAGACGAACAGGAAAATATAGCGTCCGTGAATGTCTTTATCTTGGTCGATCTTCAAACACAGTTAATTTTGTCTCATAAGTGATAACTCCTCGAAAGTAAAGAAAACCAAACTCCACTGCTTTCAACTGTCGGCACGATTCTCGCTTTCTCTGTAATAGAAGAAAAAGTCGCTATCGGGCAGATATCAAACACGCAGCCGTCCTTTTCGCAAGCAATTGGTTCCCGACTCCAGTTCCCAACGCCTTATGCAAATGCTACCTCCGCGATCCTAATATCGACAATAGAGGCGCGTCGAGCCGTATTTGGCGTGGCGATTGTTACAAGTTACGGACCACAGTCAGGGCTGTTTAGCTAAATGGAAAAACAGAAACGCGGGCGAGAACAATGCAGCGCAATTTCGAACGCGATAACAGGGCCGAGAACGAAGGCATTTGTCAGCGCGCGGCTGCTTAACGACTTCGCGCTGGAAAGAGCAACAGGTATCGATAGCTGGAAATTAGTCTTTGCCGGAGGATATCTCGCAGGGACCTTAAACCGTGTGTTCTTTTTTAAGGGCGGTTAATAACCCGCGGCCCTGGTTATGACGTGTCGCTATTTTGCGCGGGGATCTCTGTACGGAAGGGGCTGATGGAACAAAACGGTTCACGTTTCGGGAAATAAAAAGAAAAGGACGATCCACAGATCAACGTCAGAAAAAGTAACGGGCCGACGACGTCGATGGAACGACGCCGAGTCGGGGCCTACTTCTTCGACCTAATGAATATAGATTCGTTTCGGCAAGAAGCAACAGATATTGATCACTGTGAGTACGTTGCCGCTTACGAATATTAAGTTATCATCTCGCGGAATTGTTACTGCGCGAGGGCGATCGAAACGAGATCCATGTACCATCTGAAAATGTTCTAATTGTCAGTGAGTCTACAGTTTAATAAAAAAAGAAAGCACTTTACAATTACAGAGAGGATCATCGAAGGAACAGCAAAGCAGTCGCATTTCTTGGTCGATTATCGCCTCAGCTCCATTATAAGGGGTTCGTCGGGGCAAGAAATTGCAATGCAGATCGACGCAAGGAGAAAGGCAGCGACGACGAAGAGGAAGAAGGTTAGAGAAGCATAGGAGGAAGAGAAAGGCAGTATGCTTCGTTGTGGAATTCGAGGTTGCAATGGAAATGAAGCCAGCACCCGCGTATATGGTACGCATCGACACTGTGACGGGGGTATCGATATCGATTGATTTATCTCGGCCGATTTCTCCTCGGGGTCCCCGTCGATGACTGGCTCGCCAAAGACGAAAGGGTGTATTGGCCTCATCTGCGCCGCGCGTACCTAATGACATCGCCTTCTCGTGCAGCCGCTCTTAGAGGCTGATTAAAAATGGCATAATGAAAGAAGCTGCACCGCCGATACGACGCTGCTACCAAGAAGCAGCGCAGTCGAGGATCGTGAAAGGGAGGGAGGGAGGGTGGATGAGGAGAAAGGAAGAAGAACAGGCGATTGGAGGTGGGCGAAATCGAGGGAGAGAAAGACGGAACGAAACGAACCGGCCAGTGGAGTCTTCTGGTCCTGAGCAGACTTTTTTAAGCGATCAATCACCCGCTCTACAAGAAGTACATATCCCACCTACCCGAAAGGAAAGGAACGGGTTAGAAAGGGGGAGGAAAGACAATGAGAGAAAAGGGATGAGAGCCGCGGCGAAAGGAGGCGAGCTGGCGATAGGGCTGGATGGAGATAGAGAAGACTCGTCCGACCATCAAATCCTTATTAAACGCTTCATTGGACTCTCGCGTGAATTGCAACGCGAGTGCAGCCTGTGGATCGACTGCCGTTCAATGCCTGCCCTGGTTTAACGAGTTGCAACACGTACATGTGAAAATTAGCTGGGTAAATATGAAGATAGTATGTGGCAATCCTTTGAGCAGTTACACGATCTTTAGCTTGTCTTTTCTTAGCTGCATCCGAATTCGAGGAACGTTTTAATTTGTTATATTTTAGTCGAGGACATAGGATATCTTGAAATTGAGTTAGAGGAGTATGCACTAGACTCTACTCTCTCCTTGATTCCCACATTCCAAGATGCAACAAAGGACTTCACTCTATTGCAGCAAGCCCTGGTATACTGTATAAATAACACGCCCGATAATACACAAAATCCATCTGCGATCCTTCGATACACTCCGACCAGGAACAATCGCTGGACCGAGAGGTCGAGCGCCGATTTCCTTGTAAATTGCTTCTCAATCCCACTCCCTTTATCCGTTCATCGGCTTCTCTTTTTCCTTCACGGTCGTCTCCGTCGCCCTCACCCCTGCCCGTCCCTTGTCAGCCCTTCGATCCACCTTGGACTGCCGACTCTTTCTCGCCGAGGGATAATAATAAAATATCACAATCATCACGGCTAACTACTGTTTCATTAAACGATTAATTAACCCACGATATATTACGTAGATAGTGTTGGAATCCCTAGCCCCCCCTGACCCTTTTCACCGCCACTTCTTTCTACTGATTATTACTTCTACGCTGCCTACGGTGATGTTGCGATGCAGCTTTCACACAGCATCGATACCAACGGTGGCAATGTCTCTCTTCCTCTCCTCGTCTTTCCACTAACTTCGATTCGTTATTCCCGCTCTGTCCAGGCCCAACAATCTCCCCCTTGCTATCCCCCTTCTGCCTTTAATTCTCTCGTCTGAAAAGATGCGTCAAGATGGGTATTAGTTGTCCTTCCACGAGGCCATCAGCGCCCCGTCGCGCGGCCCGATGAGACCGCCGATTCGCCAGCGAGGCATTTACCGTAGCGACGCCCGTGAAGAATCGCTGAAAATTAAAAATTAACCAGGCCCCTATTTACACTGCGCGATGCGGGACCGTTTACCGTTAACGCAGCGACACACAAGACAGGGAAAATCGAGGCCTGTCTCGCCACTGTTAACCAATTACTATAGCGAAGGCTCGCTGGCGTTAGATTTGTCACCGCTCGACCAAGGGTCGATCCCGAATCTTCTAATCGCGATGACCCGAGGAGTCCTATTTGTGACTGTCAGCAACGTCACTTTTGGAATTCACTGACAACATTGGACCCGGTTTGTATCCCTAATTTTGTCTTATTAGATGGTGTCTTTGATTAAGCTTTAAACACAGTTGGAACTTCGAGGCAACAAGTGTCCGTGACGGCAGCTTTTTGTCACTAGACGTTCAAAGCGCTTTCTCTTAATTATCAACTCAGGCATAAAAAACTATCGATGCTTTACTTCGTTACTCTTTACCCTTGTATAATCGTAATGTATTAATAATTAACCAAGGTGTGGTCATCTCATACGTTTGATTGTTTCGGTGAAATTGCTGATGGCCCATCCGTCCGAGCATCATTTATATTCCGACTGAAAAATCGTCCAAATTGGAACATTTTTTTTCGCTCCCAGCTTCTATCTATCACACTTACTGTCCTTCACCGACCCTAGTAATTTGTGCCACGTTCATTAGCTAACTAACGCCGTTGATTGCACGCGTACCACAAATACAAAGGCATCGTTTCGAAAAAGATCGAGTTACAGATTTAGCTGAGACTTAACGCAAATGAGATTATCGAAATTGTTAATTCAATAATGATCATATCATTAATCTCTTGACTGGAAGTGGTCTCCACTAAAGACCCACGTATAAATGACCCTGTAGCACACTGCTGCATTGTCGGGACATCCTTTGGTCATGATTTCCCGAGCATCCCCGAGCGTTCGGGAGAGAAGCGAAAGGTGGCTGGGCTCGCTCTCTGCCCTCCGCCGTCTTCAATTGCACTTTATTTATCACAATTTGCTGACGTTGATATATCGCTACACGGCTGGGCGACACATATGTATGCGTCATCGCAATTTACATTGGCCATCTCTCAATGTAACCGTCTTACTTAACGACCAGTCGCGAGGCGCGGAACTGTCTTCGGCGTACGGTGCTCGAAGGAAACTCCGCGAGGAATTTTCACGCGCGACAGCTGGTCCCCGGTCCTGAGAGCCACGACACGATATGCTTATCGAAAAATAGTGCATTTTGCAATGGAAAACCGGTTTCCCAGTCAGATAACCCGGACCGCATAAATACACGCCACTAAGTACTTTCAGCGCGCGACCGAACATAAAGGGACTGTCATATTGCGCTTCTCTTTTTCCTCCTTATCTTGTGCCTGTGGGCCAACTGCCTTCAACGAACGACTCGAGGAAAAGGCGAGGACAATTGTGTACGTGCGTTCCTGAGCTTATAGTTACGACGGTTACGGAAAAATTCGTCACTGATCGGGGGCGTTTTATCGATCTGGAGAACGTGGGCGCTGACTATTTCAGATACTAAGTATGAGAGACTGAATATTGAGAAATTTTTTCAATTCATATGTACTTATATTACTATGTAGGTACCAGGTACATAATTAGATGAATGAATTGACCACGGAATAGTTCTGAAATTTCTTTGAGAATTTTAAATGATTTTATTATAAATCCACAGGGTTATCTCAGACGATTAGGATGTAGAATGTGCAAGCAGATGCAAGCACACAACATAGTGCGCGAATTGTGGCGCAGGATATGGAACAATTAGGATGTTAAGTGTCGACCATTTAAGGACGCGTGTCACAACATAATGCCCGTGTCCGTCTATCCATTCATTCATACCTTTCGTCCCACGCGATCCTTATTCCGTTCTTTTTGGTCCCTGCGCCACGACTCTCGGCTTATAATGCTCTTATGGCTTACAAGCGTCTTCGTGCGTTGGATTCAGGACGGAGCATCGATCACTCGCGATCTCGAGGAGGGGACAACGCAAATTACAAAACGGAAATGACAAATCGACAATCGTTGTTTTTTAAAAAAAATTGTGACTTTAAGCATAAAAAACATTTCTGACTGAAGAATGAAAGAGAAGACAACAGATCGTTCGTCGAAAAAGATGCGCCACATTTTTGGCTCTGAAAGTCCACGAAGTCCACTTAACCATCCATAATGATCGAACATCGCCACTTGCGAGCGCGAGGTGGCAATGTCAGCCTCCCTATCCTTAAGGTATGAAACTCCATCAGAGTTAAGGGAGAAGGTATTGAGAGGAAGAGAACCGACGAGAGATTGAGCGCCAATGGAGTCTCGAATTTTTTCTACTACCTTCTTCCACGATAATTGCGTTGACCTTGTTTATCAATTTGGTCATCACCTGACCCCCTGGGTAAGGATCGAGCACTATCCATCGCGAGAATGAAGATTCCTGTTCCTTCTTGGAATAAATTTATCATGCAGTATCCTAATTATGAATGCGTCGATTTTTTGCGATTGAATCCATCGTGTGAGTAAAAATCAGACGATAAAAATGCAAGGACGATCAGAAGCTTCGTGGGTAAGGAAAGAAAAAACATAATCACCCATAGATAAGATATTCCAGGATAAAAACGTTGAAGATGTAACTACAATTAAGATAAGCAACATCGCCCCAAGGAGATTCTCCCAGGAAGAGAAAAAAGGGGGAATGAAGGGTTCTCAAATGTTAGTACGCAGCAGGTGTAAAGACGGTAGCAAAATAGATATGGATAAATATGCGAAGCACGCAAAATTCTGTGAGGGTGCTGAAAAGTCTCTGTCTTCGACCGCGTGCACGGTAACTGGCGCAACGATAATTAGAGCAGCGTGCTACGATTATCACACCATATTTAGCGAATGCGGCTAGGCTGACTCGTAAGGAAACCCCCTGGTAATTGACAACAGCCGTTGCCGTAAAGGGCTACGCTCATTTTCCGCTTCGAGGGAAACGTTTCGTCTTGGAAGCGTGTTTCACACACTTCTATGTCTACTTATAGCTGAGAAATTATTCAGAGATCTGAAATCGAGATTGACGAGTGATAAATTGTTCTTATTATAACTCCATTCTTAGGCTACGAAAAGACGGTGGGTGGAAATCTCTGAATTCAGTCTGCAAGAAAAAAATTGAGAATTGTGAGGGGTCCCTTTCCCGATCAGCAAGGGAGACCCTAAATTAAATCTGTTGCTTTGAACACAAAATCTGAAGGAAGAATTTGCGCTTGGTGGCTCTCCTGAATCATCGTTGGTTCATTAGGTCGACCAGCTGCTTCGAGATTACCACTGCCACGATAGTTGCCGGTCATCGTTTGCAATCGATGCCAAAGAACAGTATGTGGTCTATTCTGGCTGTGGCGCGTCGTTTGTGTGTCATTTCGTTCGCGCGGTACAGCACGCCGACAATGTCTAGCTAAACACGCTGCCACGGTAATTAAATACTTACCTCGGTAACTGTGATTTCATCGTCGGCAATCTTGCGAAATAATTGAATATTATAGTCCATAGGGTAGCTAGAGGTTTCTCCTGCTGAAGATGTATCATTCGATTATTGGATAATTAAAATAAAGTAAAAATACTCTTGATTGCTCTTGCGACTTCTAGTACAGAGTGGAAACTTGAAACGGTGGGAAAGGAAGATTCATTTCCAGTGCTGCTAAGCGTAATTACGCTTTCTACATGCGTTCTGGGAGAAAGGTGAGGATCTATAAAGTTAGGTATTAGATACTATGTAATCGAACATTATACTGTTGCCGTTTATTTTACTTTTATGAAAAGAAATAGCAGTGGCATTGGTTGCGTAAGTCTATACGCTGTATAAACTTAGGAAAATGCTGTAGAAGGTTATGAAGAAACCTAGATAACGATTAGAAACCACTGAAAGAGCATTTAAACGTCTCCTCCAAATTGCAGCAAAGTGGTTGTATCACTACCAGAACAGGTTTGCAGTAAAGCTAGCAGCAATGTTGGAAAGTGTTAAAATATTCTCTGAGTTCCTCTTAGAGTTGAAGATTCTCAATTCAATGTGGTCATAAGCGGCACCACTGACCGCTGAAACAAATGACATCCACGAGCGTCGAAGAGATGCAGGAGGATTTAAGAAGTCGACGAAAGGGAAGAGAAAGTGGTGTGCAGTCGGAGAAGCAGAGAACGAGAAAGAGAAAGAGAGAGGGCAGTGCCTTACCGCGTCGCAGCCGCGTTATTGTCATTTGTCATTGTCCCTTATGTTAATGTTTACTAGTGCCGGTTGGTGGGGGGTTACTAATAGCGGTAATTAGCTCCGAGAAGCTAGTCACTCGGTATACATCACTTTCAACGGGCTACGTTGTGCTTCGGCTCCGAGTTGCTTCGCCTCCTCCTTTCTTTCCCTCTAATGTCTTCCCCGTTCCACGGTTCAGTGGTTTTATTTGAATAAATTTATATCTTTCTATGGAAAAAAGATACTATTTAATTTTCAAATCATTAGTTGAATAACAGTTATCTCCAATCAGTTCCTGTCAACACGTTTCAAGGAAGAGGTTGATAACTCTCAGCCGTACACGAATCATCAGAGAATCATCAAGCAGCAGTGCATACATCACGCGTAATCTGGCGGTCGTGCGAGGATTGTTGCGCGGTCATTGCGCGCAATCGATATCGTGGAAACGAAGATATTCTGGGGATCGCAAGATAGCGGGCCATAATTATTCGTGCGGCTCAGTTGTTTCATTTGCAACACATTCGTCCGGGACCGAGCATCGTGCCGACTCATGATTACCCCTGACTAACGTCTGTAAAAACATCCTCCAATACCGCGCTGGTAACGGTCAGGTAATTAGCGGACGCGTGGGAAGACCGATGCACCGGTCACCCCTTTTTTTTCCGTCTTGTATGTAAATAATGGCCCTTGGGCAAGAAAACTTGGTAATCGTCTCCGATATGACCCTACAGTGCATTCCTTAATCGAAAAACTTCAGTCGTAGCAACTTGAAGTAATAGCAACTCGTATCACGACAGACCCAAGTAGCTTCAGACGACTCAAACAGACGTACTCTTCCCTGCAGTGATGCCAGGCGAAATAGTGACTTCTTCTTATTGACTACACATTTTTGGATTTAGAACTGCATTCAATCTATGGTGAGTAATGTAAGTACTCCCTCTGGGAAGAGTTCCCTGGTCCATCGGGTGGAGAACTTCCTTCTCATTTTACTTTTAGTCGCTTCGTTTACTCGGAGACGGCCGAATTCCATCCGTCCCAGTGTTCTTCTTTCCTTTTTCGTCGTCCACCTCATCGATCCTCTGTGATCCGAACTTCGATCCCTCGACCGTTTCGTGTACATACGAAATTCGGACGAAAGGGGGCCCTGACAGCGCGTCGAAAGGGACTTCCGCGTATTTCGCCGCACGACGGACAATTTGTTTGTTGCGAGGACCAAGCCGGGGAGAGAAGTTCGTGGCTCCGTTTCACCCTTCGGGCCCGCCTGCCCTTCCCGCCTTTGGGTACCCTCTCCTTCCTCGTGCAGTTACGTACCTAACGAGGCCGCGAGATGGATCGGCTCTTCGTCGAGAATGCGCCTTCTTTCTCCTCTCCCTCCCTCTCTCTCTTCTCTCGTCCCGTCTTCCACCTTCTCCTCCTCCCGTTTTCATCTTCTGTTCCCTCCCTTTCGTCTTCCTCTCATTCTTCTTCCTCGTGTCCGCGATCGAACAGGAGCAGCGTCCTCCAGGCCAAGTAATTTGTGCGCGAAGACAAAGAATTCCTCCCTTCCTTTCGAACGTCTCTGTCCTCGTCGCCCAGAGAGTTCGTTTCGTTGCCGCGAACCGGATAACGAGACGTGGAAACTGATTGATTTCCCGTCGTGGACGCCTGGCAGCGCGATAGTCGAAGCATTAATGAAGTTGTCGAGGTGACCGCCTCGACTCGCCGCGGACGATCGGTGAAGGCTCGGCTCGCCGCGGGAAACGGCGTCCTCTCGTTTGCGGCTGAAGACGGGAACGTCGATCGAGACGTTTCCACGTGTCCCCTTTACCCGAGATATTAACGGACTCCTGATTTCTGGAACGTCGGACACTTGTCACATGTCCAGACGAGCGAACGAAACTCGTTCGAAGATTGAACGAGCTCCATCATTCTGCAGTTGTCTTGGATCGAGGCCGGACGATTGTAACTTTAGAGGGCTTGCGCGAGCCTGAGAGGCGTGTCGAGTAGAAGCTAGTGCCTACTGGCCTACTCTATTTGTAACTCTGCGTGTAGCGAGCTGAAGAATTTTAAACAGTAGTTAACTGAAACATTTCTATTTTATTTCTTGCCGATCTTTTAAGCCAGAGATAATACGGTAAGTGATACACTGCAATAAAGCATCCAATTCACGTAACAAATTTCATAGTATCATATTAAGACTCTCATTCCTTATCCCTTACATCGCGTCGCCGTTAGTGCTTCTTTTACAGCCTGCAACCAATAGCTTCATGCAAAAAGGCTCGCGTCGGTTAATTATCAGACGACCAATATATCTCACAGTAGATTAACGATCTCATAGCCTGATTATCAAAGCGGAATAGCAAGCTATCGAATACCGGTGTGCGCTTGATTAGATATTCTATCGAGTAATAAAAACCGCATGGGACAGACGAATGTACGAGGTGGGAGATCGAGTCGTGAAACAAATCGGTTAATCGGTCCATCGTTTTAATTAATGTATAACTTGGAGGTTCGCGGTCGTGGAAGATCGCGTGTCGAAAATAGAAAACATCAAGCGGATGGGAAATATGGGAATGGCCAACGCCGAACGCGAGAGGAGACGACTCGAGGTTGTCTTGTTCACCAACAACGCTATTGATTAGGATGACTGGGAGTTTTAAGATAAGCTGGGCCCCGTCGTTTCCCTCTGTAAAGCCCCTTACCTTCCCAGTCGGCTTGATTGAGTTCCGATGGGTGTGCCGTACTTCAAACGCCTCCGCATTAATTATTATTGTAGGGACGTTCCTCGACGCGCTCGTCGAAATCAGGTTCATACACCGCTTGGGATTTTTTCTTTGAATTCCTTGGCTTGCGTTCAAGAATTCGTAAAATAGTCACAAGGTGCTTCACTATTAGTGAATACGACTTCGCTAATGAGTTCAATATACCACATTAGTTGGAGTTCGTAGAAATACATTTTCTATTTGCATTAGTTGATAGCAGATATCATATTAAAGCTGACCAATTTGAGTGGCTTAGATTTTAATGCAAATAGAATACTCCACGTATGAAAGTTACTCAATCCAAGACACGGTCTGTTAAAAAATACTCGAGCAACGATGCAGATTAGATCCGATAGTATTTCTATCGTATATCACACAGATGTGAGGGAATAGTCGGTGCCTATGTAGCTCAGCTTACCCACTGCATGCTTTTAGGATAACACGTGTTTGTCACGCTTGGCGATACCTGGGAATGTGGAGTTCTAATGAACAGCATATGCGTCTGAAATTTTATTTTAACACTTAGTAATGGAATTTTCCTAGGATCACTGACACAACAGGCTATTTTAAGAAGGATAAATCTTGTTTGTAACTCAAGAAAGAACAGTATGAGTATACAAATATGTACTTAGCGACAACAAGCGCGATCAACCTTTAAGCGAAGTCTGAAAGTTCTACACATACGTTAAAATCTTTCGCTATCGTTGATTCCGCCGAATCTATTAAAGGAGCAACAGATAAAGTCAGTTTTCGTATTTATGACAACGTTCAAGGGCTCACGAAGATACATATTGCAATGGAGACTTTTTACTCTCACACGCTTCTTCGGTGGAGAGGCTACCGTCTCGAATGCAATCACAAAGCTATCGATGGCTGATGGCTGAACGAACAGACACGCAATATTTGCGAGACTGTAAAGAAGAAGGAGATGAAGAGGAAACGAATCGAAGAGTAAAGAGAGAGGAGAGGAGTTACGACGGGTCTCGGGCAGCAGGTGGTTCCCTCCTTCGTCTCCTTAACTCTTTATCTTCCTCCGTTTTTCCATCGTTGCGTCATGGCCACCACGGCGTTGTTCCCGCTTTTATCATTACTGTTATTATAATTTCGGCGGGCGTCGCTGATGAATCGATGGAAAGGAGTCGAGCACGAAAAACGGCTAAAAAAAGCACTGTTGAAGGAGGTGGACCAAAAGAGAGATGAAAAAGAAAAAGAAGAGGCAGGAGGATCGTACGAAGCAGGAACTGAAAAACAGAGGATGCTCTCCGCGGTTACGAACCACGAGATTGGGCCCCTGGTAATTTGTAGCCCCGATATCATCACCAAGAATTATTCAGAGGCTCGCGAGCGTATGTACTCAGTTGACTACCTATCTACCGATAACACCTCTTCGCTTTTCCTTCTCTTTGCCCCTTCCCCGATCCCTTCGCGGCTCCTCCCGAAATCCTTCCACATTATACTTCCTTCTTTGTAACTTTACCGGCGAAGAACGAGTCTTCGACGATCGGTGAAGCAGCGAGAGCTGCTCGAATTCACCATTTGCTGTTATCGATGCTTGGAGAAGCATTCTCAGGTCCTGAAATTTACTGGATCACCGTTCGGTCCGCGATGCAGGGTCCAATATGTTTGCTGAAACGATCCAATTACGAATTCGGGACGAAGGAACCGAGGAATTGAAATTTAAGGCTTCGTTTTTATCGGAAAGATCACGTCAACATGCTAGATGTAGTATGTGTAACTGAAATTCTCAATAGAATCCCTACTTTATGGAATACATCGACTTTTCGTGAGTTATTCTTTGGTAACTTGATTTGGCGGGTTTAATCGACCAATTAATTAAATCGAGGTCATTATCTTGTACTTTCAGACGGGTATAAATACATCCCTGGTAGCGTGAGTTCCTCAGAGTCCTTCCTGACTTCGGCAGGGATAGATCTCCCTTGGACCCCTTAGGTGACTAACCTTAGGGTCTCACCCAAAGGACAGGGGACCTTCCTGTCCAATTTCACCCTCTAAATAGGGGCCTGTTCACTGACTTATGGTCCGTGCCCCTTTGACCCATCTCTCAGAGGATTTTTATCTTGACCTCTTTCCTCAGCCCTCTCTCCCCCTTTTCAGCTATCTTTCCTTTATCTTCAGTCTCCTTTCCCCCCTCCTCAACCCTCCTCCCTCTTTACTTTCAGTAGTCTTTCGTTTAGGAATACGAGACTCTTGAAATTCTCGTCAGGCTCGTTACAACTCATTACGACTGGTTTGACTTGCAAAGTCGACTGTTAACGGAGAAACGTTGGAGCAGTGCGAGAAATGACGCAAGGATAATTCCGAGATTTCAGAATAACAAGAATGCTCACGCAAATATGTGACAGAAATCGCGTTTCTGTCGAATTACGATCTTTTTTGCGATACCACGACAATTTGCTCGGCATAGAGGCGAATTGAAATGACCAGTTTTAGCCTGGACGCAAGCCTGGACAGGACGAGTCTCGACCCGTCTGACGTGTTCGAAAGGTCATGTTTTTTTAAATTTACAGTCGGTGGGTGTGTCATTCCGAGAAGAATCATCTGGAACCAGAAAAATGACACTGAAATTCATTCGTGCAAGTCACACCTTATTTCTGTGTCCGGTACTGTCTGTTTCCACTGGAGCCAGTGTTATTTCAAGCTCAAAATTGAAACGAGGTCCAACATGATGGTCAAAGGTTCCCCAGTGGTACGGTCAGAACGAAAGCTGGAAGCAACCGAGCGAAACAATTAATCCTCGGTCGAAGAAGGAGGTTCGAAAAGTCAAATACACAGGCGGTTCACAAGCATCGTACATGTACGCGCGAGTTGAGAGAAACGTGAGACAACCGGGTTCCCTCAGGTTAGGATGCGTCAAGCCGATTGGTTATCGGAGTAGGACGATCCGTCGAAGCGTCTCGATGGTTGCGGGTTAGGTCTGACCAAGCGTCGCCATGAAGGTGCCAGGAGGTCGCGATCACATGCCTACCAACTTCTGCGGCGCGCCTCCCTCTTCCTCGTCGCGTCCTCGTCGTCCTTTTCGGTCTCCGTCGTGGCGTATTTCACGCGGGTAACACGATAGCGTGAGCGGACGCGAGAAAAGAGAGGCCTCTCCTCGCATATCCATCGTTATGGATTTCCAGCGAACGAGGAAGAGGGACCAGCTAGGCCGAGATTCCGTACGCTCGACACCGCGACGACACCTGGAAAAAACAATACGCCGGGGACACGGCCTCTTTCCTCCCTGTTTCTCGCTCGATTCCTCTCAATGGCGCACCGCCAGGCCCATGGAGCTGGGCCCTGCTCGCGGTCGCAATGCTTGTCAACATCGGTTAGCGGGATATTTCCTCTGGAGCGGGCATTGGCCATTGATGTCACACCCGGTTCTCTCTTTACTCCCCCTCTCGCTCCCGCTCATTCACCCCTTCTTTCCCCACCGCGTTCGTTATAATCGTGGCCGAGAAACGAAGCGAGAAAACGGAGATCTCTTTTCACAGGAGCCCCGTCCCAGAATGTTTTCGAAGCGAGAACACACCTATGAGTCCACCTCTCTGTTCCTCTCCATCGACCGAGCAGAGTCGCTCTCCGTCCCATTTTCTCCCTTTTACGCTTCCATCCACACTCTCACCCCCTCCCCGACTCTTGTTCGTCCACATACGTCCCTGTCCCTCTTTTCCTGCGTTTCTCTTGCCCTCTGCTCTGCCTCTGAACTGCTGCCTTCTACGTCACGGCGTGGCGCAAGGATGAAGGAGGAGCGACAAAGAGGGTGCACGGGTCTCCTTTATTTCACGGGGGCTGCTTTGTCGTGCGCGGCCTCTCGCTCGAGTGCGGGTTTCTTCATGTCTTTGTTAGCGAGGCGAGAAATTCTGTCTGTCCTCTACAATTACGGTTCGAAACGGGCCACGGCTCTCCCTCGTCCCGCTCCCAATAGGCAATCCGCTCCATCGCTCGCTGGCTCGCCTCTGCTCGTTGGGACTCGAGGTGTGATCCTGGTGCACGCCTGTCACACGCGCGTATGCCAGTCCTGTTTTAAGCACACGCACACCGACCTACGCCACCAACGGGCTTTTCATTCTGCGACCACGAATCGCTGCGCGATTACGAGCACAGCCGCGTCGATACGCTCTCGAGGCGCAGCGCCGCGAGTAATCGGGGGCTGCGATCAAACCAGATCGAGATCCTCGAAAGACCCTTCTGACGCTTTCCTACCCCCAACACCTCTCCCCTCGCGACACGTTCTACAATCGTGAGATGCATGCTGATCGAGAGACGGAGATGGAGAACGGCTACTAAAGGGGATCGAGAGAGAAGAAGTGAATGGTGTAATTGACCTATTAGTGGCAGCTTTTTAGAGCCCCACGGCTTCGTTATTCCGATCCGTTCGAATCGCTGGCTGCGCTCTGTATGGGGTGGCCGCGTGATCGGCTCTCGATGATTAATACGGGAATCGAAGGAACACGCTGTAATGGATGGGTGTCACGGGCAAGCTGACAGCGGGGATAGATCGTCGAGGATGACTTTTGTTTCCGTTGGCACGAAGATTGCGAGATTTGCTGGCTCGGGGTCGACTGTTGGCGTTTGAGCCGAAGATTGATTTAGAAATGAAATTAAAGTGAATCGTACGAACAGCTAGAGAATGCTGTACTATTATTCATTTAGCTGTATTTTTTTCGCTGTTGGGTTAACGTTAATTGCAAATCGTGTATAGTTCCCTTAATGCACTCTCCGAACGACGCGAAGAAACTCCGAAGGATAATTAAAAATACCGTACATTAGCTCTCAGGGATCGGTACATTACACCACTGTCAGAGAAAAATGGAGTACACTCGAAAGCGCAGATTAAGAAATTTTGAATAAAGACTCCGCCATTCATCTTCCCTGAAGACTCAATTTATTTCTACTCTGCCTTTTTACGCGTGTAACGCACAACGTTACCGGAGTCAAAGCTATGGCAAAACGACAGAAATTCGATATCCTCTTCTTCATTCCCATGAACACTCGAATATGTTAATTCCGAGCGAAAGATGTGCTATCTGCCCGCAGAATAATGCATGAGCAGTCCTCAGTCGTGCTACGGGGCACGGTTTCGTCGGAGTCAACCATGGAAACTAGTTTCGATCGTGGCAGAATCGAAAAAAACCGTGATGGAAAAGACAGCGCAACGATCGCGTTGATAACTTCATCGTAGGCGACACGTAGACGTCCTTACGCGCGTAATTGCCAATTGGGATACCTGCGCGTTCGTGCCACGATTCAGCCTCGTCTCGATCCCGCGACTTTTCAGCGACCCGGACACCCTAACCCGTTGGTTTATCACCAATTTACAGAGGTGTTTTAAGAGCGGCACGAGAGGGCCGGAACGCCGAGGGGCGGAAGGGTCAGGTAGAGGTGATCTTGTTTGCTAATGGCGTACTCGTGTTCGAATGTAGTTGCCCCGCTATGTCCATACGTCTTCTGATTAAGATTAAAGAAACCGCGTATCTCGTCGAGGGCCGCGCGCTTAATGTATTCACGCGGTCGTGTAAAAGTTAAGGCTCGCCCGGGGCACGATAGACCTCACGAAACCCCTTTCGTTCCCGTTGTGTGTCGCTCGCCATATTCGGATATCGATCTAATGCAATTACCACTCTCTCGGCTACCGCGGCTACGTGCCGACCTATCCGCATGGTATTTTCTTCCCTTTTTATCCTCACCAATTTTTCCCGCAGCGAGCAGCGCCTCGTTACGATTCACGTTTCGTAATAGCCTGTCGATACGATTCGCTCGCGAGAAACTTAACGCGGCGCTCGAGCCACGATAAAATCTGAAACGGCGCTGCGATTTCGCCTGTGCCCCTGTTGCTTGACGCAGCTTCCGTGTACCTGTTTCGATAGCGCGTTCGTTTTTAACATGCCTTGGAGTAGTGGCTCGCCGTCAGACGAAAATGCGATCGATAGGGAGGCTGTCGGCTCTCCATTATTTCTTTTCTATTTTCGCCATAGATGGTGAACTTTAACACGGTATAAGGAAAATAAACGAGAAGCTAGGTTTCACATGTATGAGCTCTCCAAGGAGACTATCCTCCAGGAAATCCAATGAGAAAAGTCGTCCGCGAAAGTTTGATATGGCTAAAAGTGAAGAGCCATCCAATATACTTGCTCGAAGATTGTGTACCTTGGTATTAAAGCTCTCTAAATTCATGACTTTGGTGTTTTCTGTATCTATTCTTGCTTCTATTATTGCTAAAGAGACCTTCTCGTGTACATGACAGATACATATGGATAAAGGATAAGGTAAAATTGAATGTAAAGGCTTGCTCAGTGTCGGTAAGGTCTCCAGCAAAGGGACGAGTCCATTGGCGGCGAAATTGACCGAAAGTGTATCGTAATAAACATCGGGTCCGCGTAGATTGGAGGATTTTTTACGCGCGTCAGTCCCACCGCGAAAGAGGCGTATTTTAATAACGCGAATTCCATTCTGCACTCACACCGTCACGTACGCGTATCAGCGGCGTGTACACGACTCGATGTCCGTGCGCACGCTTGAGATAGATAGAAGCCGAAGGCTGGCGACTCTTATCTGGTTAATGTCTCGTTACTGTAATGATTTCGCCTCGGATCTTCGCCTCTTCATTTATTCTCGGCAGTATTGGCCGATCGCAACCTGATAACCGATCCACTCTCGTTATACTAACGGTATTAAAGGGGCTGGGTACGTTCAACCTTCGCCACCAGTTTGCGCCGGCCGCGAATTTCGTGGACGGGCCTGCCTACGAAGTGATTTATCATCCGTCGTGCCCTGAGCCACGCTGATCGACCGCTCTCCCGTTGTTAATTATCGAAAATTTTCCAGCACGCCTCATTCTCCTCGCCGAGTCCTCCTGCGTGCCACTGGGATCAACGACTTACACGAACAATTAACCCTTGGCTATGGCAGGGTTAATGCTGTACCGGAATTTACATAGCGCGGTCACTGTGACCTCTCATACAAATTTCAGAATAAATACGATGCATACATGAGGTTAGTATAGATAGGTACCTAGAAATAAATATAGCTCTTGTATTCGAAGTAGATCAAATTCTCCTATCGACTTATCACAAAGGGATACACTGAAAGGGCAGATATTGCTCTATAAATCCCTCGTTGACTGCAAGCACAGTTCATAGGTAGAGAACAATCTATTGATAGATCGAGGAGGATGTCGCTGGTTCTCCAGAGGACGTCGACAAATCACCGATCGTGGCGTGTCACAGCGTTCATCAGAGCGTGGGCGTGAGGAAGTGGCTCTCGGTGCAGAGTCCGCGGAGCCACGGGACCAAAGTCATCCACGCAAATTACTTCGGGCCGCCATTAATGAGGGTCTTCGGTCGGCACACGTCGAAAGTCATTGCGGTCCTGGGTAGAGATCAACTCGCTCGGCCACTTAATTCTTCCCGGGCCGTATCGGCCGCGGGTCAGCCACGAAAAGAAAGGAAACGCGAGCGCTTGCCTTTCGCGAAGTAATTAAAACCGTCGTATCTGGCCGGGCAGCGTCGTTAATTACCGCTAATTACTCCCGGTCCCTTTCGTGCTCCAACGTGTCTCGTTACCCGCGGAGATTTCGGTCGCCCGACGAACGGTTCCGCCTGGTGTCCGTCATATTTCGCGGTCGATAAATAACCCGCGATCAACAGATAGGTGTAAAGTTGAGATAGCGATACGACAGGGCCAAGGGGTTTTTAATTTGTTCCGCTTGGATATTTCGTAACGCGAAGCAGGTCCTCGAATCGCTGCTCTCGAAAGGATTCCATTTCCAAGAAGGACCTGGGACTTTGCTAACTGTTCTTCGGCTATACCGTATCTCCTGAGTGAAGCTTAAGAAATGGATTCCCGTGCGACAACAAAATTTATACCCCAGATTCGTGTTATTCCTGGAAGGGACAGACCTCTCTTTTACGACATTGCAGGTTTTTTCGACAAACGTTTGAAATATACCCTCTGAGTGCTCGTTATCGGAAGATTTGTATCGAGCTTCTGGATTTCATAGGTTCTACGTATCAAGTTCTTTTTTCTACAGAGTGCCTACAGAAGTACTAATAGTCAATGAACCCTTCAGGATGAAACGCTATGTAAATACCAATTAATATCTCCCATCGCAAACTCACGTCCCTCAACTCTAATTCTCTATCCAAGGCACGTCAGTCGAACAAGCATACTCGCGTTAACAGTGGAAAGCTAGTCTCCCGACGGTGTCCCACCCACGCGACTGGCCACCTACAATCAAGCCGCGACAGAGAGATGTCAAGCAACGCGAGATCCCAAGACGTCAACGTCGAGACGATGCGGTGGATCTAAGGCGTCAGCCGAGCACAGCGCTGAACGAGCGGCATGATTTAATTACCCCGCCAGCGACGGAACAGAGGTACTAAACTCTGTCCTGTCGCCATCTCTATCCATTCTCCCCGTCGAGGCAATAGCTCTGCAGGCTTCTCGCGGAGGATTCACGATCCCAGCGCGATAGGACGCGACGATACGATCGATGCGATCGATAAAACGCTGGACTAAGGACAATCGTGGCCAGGACGTCGATCGTCGCCGCGCGACACTCGAAAGCGAGCACCGCCGCGATCCAGCGATCCTGGCGAAGAGTTATTCAGTAATTAGCGGAATGGCATGGCCTGCGGACGAGTAGGCCTGGGCATCGTTGATCGAGAATCGAGCGTTGGCTCCGAGACGCGAATAATACGCGGCCTTACGCGCACTTACGATACGTAGCGTACTGGTGATGCATGTGTACCGACCGCGAAAGGCTCCGAGATCGCTGGAATTGAAATGCTCCCATGGAACTAATAGTCCCAGCATTCTTTTTCTCTGGCCACCTTGAGTTACGGGGCAGTCGCTGTCGATGCTTTCGCATTGAATCCACTTACAAGAGCCGACTAGCACACTTCGCCGGGATTTCTTGTGCGATTACCGAGAGGGGGAGGCTTAGAAGATTCCGACGGTGATAATGTGTTCGACGTGTCGCGGAATCCGTCGTTTGAACAGACGCGACGGAGGAAATGGTTTGTCTCGGGATTTTTGCTGCCTGGGAGGCTATTACTGGTCGGACCCTGTGATTCAAAGGAATTCTAATTGCGGAGAGTAATTCGAATTGCGAGGGAGTATGAGTTGCTTGGAATTTCGATTGGAGGAGAATCGAGAAGTTTTGAAAGCTATCACGGTGATTGATTTTGGATCGTGGATGGGAACAGGCGAGATTGAGTGAGGTTTAGAGTACCCCAGGGTCGGTATAAATGTCCATAAATGCTTTGATAGATGAACAAGTATTCTAGATATCGATAGCAGTTTCGACAGTCCTGTAGTAGAATGGGAGGACGCTAACGATTAAGTGGCAATGCACATTTTGGCGCCCTCGAATACCTGCACAACGAAGGACAGCGCAAGCGCGGAGTTCATACACCTGTAGCGCGGCGCGAGGGAAAGAGTTCGATCGATGGCAATCCGACCTGGTCTAGATGCACACGTTCCGACCATTTACCTCTCCGCCGCTCCACGATCCGCAGCTGTCTATATACACAGACGTACGCGTGTATACATCCACGTGAAGATGAACGGGGCAACAGGTGGGTTCACGCTGAATCCGCTTTGACCCGTTTCGACGAGTTTCCGTTCCGCGTCCCGTCGGAGGAAATTTCCTGCACGTTTGCCGCGCAACCTTTCCGAACGCGTTTAGCCATGGCTCACGGGAATTCTGCGAGCCTTTTTTACTCTCATAAATTCAGCGCAACGATGTGAGAATGAAGCAAGCGCGCGGTTGAAAAAAACCTTAATCGGTAAATTTTATGTTCTGGAATTGGTCACGCCGACGGAAATAATTTCGATACTGAGTTTAATACAGGAAAGAAATTGTGAAATGTCTAATTAAAGTCAACTGAGAAGATATGTTACAGTTCAGGTCTAATAACATTTTGACAACTTGTTCTTTTGATGACTTTCACTTGAGCAATTATCGTAATCTTAACACTAATGCAATTGTTTTATAGCTCAAGCTTAATATCTAATTCAGGCTCGTTTCACGAATTTAAGTCTACACAGATACACGTATATCCTATTATCATTTGCCATATCTACTCCCACGGTACTTCTCGCAAACAATAATTAAATTCTCACCGTTCTGATGGGTCATAAATTATCTATCGTAACTGAAGACTCAATGACAGATGCAAGAAATCGACTAATTGTATCCCGCGGACATTAAACGAGTGTAGGACGAAAGATGCGAATCTTGAATTTCTGTGACGCACATTTATGCAAATCGGCTGGAGAGCGAGACGGTGATCGCTCAATTCCTAGACCGGAGAGGCTGCCAGACGATTTCACGCTTTTTCTCACATGAAAATTAGCAGCTTGAGAGCACCGTACGTTCACGGCCAAGCTTTTTTCCAACTACTGCTAAATAAACGTTCTCGCGGCCCTCGAGGCATTCTGGATCGTTTGTTCATGTATGATCTTCATTACGCGAAATTAGCACTGTGCAAATATGGCCGCACCCACGCGTACAGCTCGTGTCTGGCTTTGCGATATTCCCTTACTTTTTCCTCGTTCGTGAAATTAACACCTGCTACGTTCAGCCTTTTCCTGACGTTCTGACAGGAACTTGCACTCAATCCTGAACACATTAACGTACATATCTCAAATTTTTATAAAGGAATCGGTGACTCGAGAAATACCAGCATTCACTCCATGAAGAAAACTTCGTCAACCAAACGTTCTCACGTGGAAAATTCTCAAAAGTGCATTATGCTCGTGGTCGTTATAGAAACGGGATATTAACGGGGAGCTAAATAACTCGAGCTAACAGGACTCTGAAGCAGCTGGAACGGCTGGTGGTCGCGAAGCGTGGGAAGTTATGCAAAAAGAGTGATTGCTCGGCCAAGGAGACACCGTAGCGATATCACGGCTCTTTAAACAGTCGCGGCGCGAACTAGCTAGCAAAGTTCCTTTCAAGTTCGCGCGAAATCGTGGACGAAAAACTAAAGAGGAACGGAACCAGTATTTGCCCTGCCAGTATTTCACGCTCATAATCGGCGACGTTACAAAACCAGTCGAGCACAGAAAGACTTACCTGGCGGCCGTGTGTATCCACTTGCTGTCACGCGTAAAATATTTTTACCGAGCCACGTCCGTTTCATCCGTTTCTTGTCGCTGCTGGCGTCGCCGTCACCATATCCTCGCTCTGTAATACAAAATAGACCTTGAAGTCAGGAATTACTAATGTAATACCTGAACTTGAGTTCGTCAATGTTTAATTATGTTCTATGAGCGTAAATTCCTTATGGAGGTTTGAAGTGTTCAGTCTTCGAAGAATAGGGGCACACGATGAAGCTCAAGTCTGAGTATTTCATGTCTCCATAATTTTAACTTTGGCTGTAACGATGGATAACTGAATTTCAACTATTATTAAACCACAAGCCGGTTTAACAACAACGGATATCGACAATACAGCTATCCAACGAGGATTGCACAATTAATTTTCCCCAAGTGACATCGCTAAGTCTTCGGGGAAACCTTACATTCTACGCCGGGCTAATTGCTTTCGCGTAGGCACGCTGGAAAGCTCGCTGTGTTTTCGAGTAACAGTTAAACAACCCTTCCGCGGGATCGAGAGTATCGTAACTTAAACGGTCGATCTTAAGACGGGTTTCGTGGATAATGTTTAATTAACTTCCATCTGTCGACCATTTTATACAGTCTGCGTTCTATTACTACCTCTGACGATGAAATGGAATTCGCGATGAAACGGGGAAATTCTAAGGTATCCGTATAGTAATTCATCAACGAAGAGTTTGACGTCTTTGCTGCTGCGCCTCGATTCTTTCCAGAAAACAGAGACAGCGCAGTCAATGAAACGGGGGAAAGATGGAGGAACATGCAATGCAGATTTAAATACGAATTAATTAACGTTCAGAGCTCCACGGGAACTAAATTAATTAGCGCTCGTGAATTTAGAGTTTAAATTCGAAGAGAGCAAATTGATCTGGAAGCTTTAAATCTGCGATGGCTTTATTTAACTCCTGTTTGGCTTCACTTAATTGAATGAAAAAAAAGAGGAAATTTAGTCATTGATACGGAAGAAACTTAAATACCGTCGATAAGAAGATTCTGAATTTATTATCCGCGAGGTGTTGGTAGAATATGTATGAGAAATGTGAATGGATGTTCAAGTGCGAATGAAACTACTATGTAGGTATTTCTATAGACTAAATTACTGGTAATATGATTTTCGAAAACATTCGAGACTAGCTGTTATACGTCCTTTAAGGAAACACATAAAAATGCAAATAAAGATTTAGTACGATTAACGACTATAGTAATGACATTCAAGAATTTGCGACAAAGAAGATATATGTAATTAGAAGCAGGTGGTTTCACAGTTAATGCCTCGAGACAGAAACGATAATAATTTTAGAATGCAAAAATGACAACGCGCGCCATGTTACCTTATACTTAACGAAATCGAGGGATTACCAAAAACCGGGTCCGTTATTTCGTATTTCTCGGATAACGATATTCCAGCGTGATCGAGTTTATCAGCTTACGATCTCCGTGAAAAATCGTCCAGGCCGAGGGTCTTACTCCTCGTTTAGTCAAACAATTTGGAACACCTAATCACGATCACTCGCCGTGGCTTCACGTGCACCGCTCACGAACCTCTAATTCAATAAAAATTTAATGGCGGTAGACGATGACTAGGCCGAAGCACGGACCGTGGCCAGGTCGATATGGAGGCCCGGCTGATCCTCGTAGCCGGCGGCTAGCATCATCGTGGCAAGGATCGGGAGAGAGAGTCCTTATCAGATTTACCGACCCCTCTTTCGGCTAAGCGGGACGATAGGACGAGAGAAAGGAGAAGAAAAAAACCGCAGCAAGGCAGAGAGAGAGCTCAGAGCCTCGGGGACGCAACGTCGTCGGCGACGACGACGACTCCTTGAATATTTCAGGATTCGCGGGGGGCTCCGACCGCCTTCACAATGCCTCGGATGCACTCAAGCCACCCTCCTGCTACCAGCCTATCGTCCGAGATATTAACAAGGCATCGTTATGACTGGTGGCCAGCCAGGCCAGACCCGATTTGTCGGGGCTACTAAAAAAGGAGGTTCCCATTGAAAACGTTCGAGACGCCGCAGTTTAAAGGCGGGAAAGTCCCCTTTTTCCCGAGGAACGTATCAACTGTGGAACGACCTAGAGAGTTAAGCCACAATCACGATATAAACTAGAAGAAAGAGCTTTATGGAGCATGCAATCCGCGAATCTAGAGATTTCAAATTTTTAACGGTTAAATTTTCAAATTTTCAAATTTGTAACGGTCAAATTTTCAAATTTTTAACGGTTAAATTTTCAAATTTGTAACGGTCAAATTTTCAAATTTTTAACAGTCAAATTTTCAAATTTGTAACAGTTATGTTTTCAAATTTTTAACGGTTGTATTTTCAAATTTTCAAATTTTTGACGGCTATATTTTTAAATTTTCAAATTTTTGACGGCTATATTTTTAAATTTTCAAAATTGTAACGGTTATATTTTCAAATTTTTATATTTAATTGTTATCCATCGTAAGTCTTTTTAAAGCACCATTCATGGTACTTCACCACCGAACATTGATCCTCCGCCCTTTAACAAAGGGAAACCACCGAAAAATTTTCCTTTCTCCTTGATCCCACATCATTGGAAAATCGTGTAGCCTATTTTTTAAGAATCCAGCTCTTTCTCTTTCCACGTCGCCAAGGGGAGCCCTTCCCCTACACGATTTGGGTTATTATGCTCTCGTCATCGACCCGTCGAAAGTCGGGGGAGTCGAATAGACTTCCGTGACTAGGCGGATTACGTACATCGACGCGGAAAGGCGAAATTAATCAGGCAACCGGCACACCGCCCCCTCTTTCTCTCTAACTATCGAGCGGCTGACGGGCGAAGCGGATCGAAGCTTCGAAACCTTTTGTTTTCGATTAGAAGTGGAGTTTCCTTTCCCCATGACCGGAAAAGGGGAGGCCGTACCACGAAATGTTTTATTCTCTTTGGACCCACTCATGTGGCTATCGTCTCTCGTATTGGCAATTCCATCGATGGCTTTGTCCTATGTTTGAACTCTTTCTGATGATTGAAATACGAGCGACCATGAGTTTCGTGGGAGCTTCTTGTCTTCGAGAAGCAAGAAACGAATCTAATAGAAGTAACGTTTGATTCGTCACGGATAAAGGATACCTACTCTTTCCTGGGGTAGCCGCAGAACATAGCAACCCATTAGGAAATTGAAGGTCACAGGGGGAATTTGAGATCGAAATACAATCATCGGGACTGTTATTTCAGAATCACATTAATCTTCGAATTGGAGAAACGTGGTACGCAGAGTAGAAAAGGAGCAACAGCGAATCTCGCACTTAAGAGCCGTCGAATTGCACACGAGATACGTCGTCGAAGGAGGTCGGCCATATTTCACGCGTTTTCTTCGACACGATACGCGGTGGAATCGGTCTGGAATTACACATCTCTCTCCAGGACGCATTGAGCCCGAATGGAACGGTCCTGTATTGGCCGGTAATCTCGCATTGTCTCAGCGGTGTCAGTTGGAGAGTGACAAATGCGCCCTCGAAGGCAGGTCCTAAGGATATACCTGGCTATCTCGGTACCTGCGTCTCCTGCATACGTGTACGTAGCTGGCGAACCAGCAGGGCGAAACTCTGATGCACACCGTATCCTCGTAGACCCAGATTAGGCTCTAAAACCCTTGCCGAGATAACGGGACCGCTAAGCTGTCCATTCGTCTATTGGTCCATCCTTCGTTCTCTGTAATGGAACACGGGGAAGCCTTAGCTTGCGTCTCGCGATTGCCTTCAGACCTTCTAGCCAGCTAAGATACCGGGAACTCGGGCAGATTTCGTTCTTACGATACTTTTTCCATATCTTCTGACCTGAGAGATAATAAAACGTCTACGATAAAGGCGAATGAAATGCCTAAAATTCTTAGAACTGGGAATATCAACTGGGGATTCAGTTTTATGACACGTTTCTGCTCAGCGCCGTTTCTTAATGCGGTTTGCAATCTGTCAAGGTCAAAGAGCCCATGAAAGTTCAGAGGAACTCTTTTTTTTGCGGCTGCAGTGGCAAGATTAACACCTTACGAGGAACGAGAAGGATTTGAGAAGATATATGTACAATATTTCCTGGGAGCCTATGAATACAGAATAGTTTTCTTTATTTTCGGTTGTGTCTTGAGGTTTGGTTACGGAATTGCTACTAACTTCGTGGAGAATAACTAGTTCTTATTTGAGTAAAATATTTCTGACGTTATATGTGGTAGTTAAATCAATAATAGAGCCGTCATTTTAGACGGTAGACGACGGCTTATTCCAAAGCTTCCAGAAATAGTTCTCCGTTCATGCATATTTAGTATAACGTATGAAATTTGACGCGATTAGTACTTGCTCATATGATGCAGGAAATATACGTCATAAGGTCAGGAAATCAGTTTGTCATGAAAGGTGAAACGTTTATGCTGCTATATAAAATACCATTTGATATGCACCATGGCGTTTAAAATTAAGCTTCACGAATATTTCTATTAATTTCCAGGTGAAACGACTCTCAGACAATCTTGAAAAATAAAACCTCCAGAAAATTAAACTAGTATGTACTTGAAATAGATGCACTGAGTTATTAGAGAATTGAAATTTCTTCGTTCCAATGCATTCTGAATGGAAGAGTTCTCTGCATTTCCCATTCCACGTGCAACTAAAGGAACAGATAGTGACGAATAGAAGGTACAGATACGCGGCGGGATGACAGTTTGACGACTTGAGAAATGTTTGAGTTATCATCGGGATGACAACCACATTTAACCTGCCATAAAATAGCACTCTGCTGTGCTTTTACGACGAGACCATGGCGCGCGACCGTTCGAACGTCAGTAACACGGCGAAATGCAGATAAGTTATTCCAAAGCTTACAGGGCAGTCCACTTTTCCCCAGCTTGAACGAGTTGTCTCTCGGGACTACTGTCTATTATCTAATCGACCACGAACATTCTATCGCTCCCTTGCTTTCGAATTCCTCCCTCAAACCAACTTTTCATTTCACGAAAGTCGGTAGAAGAGTTCAAAATGGATAACACGGATACTTACCAAGAATTCTAAGGCAAAGTAGACGCAAGCGGTTCTAAACTTTTGACTAGGAGGGTACCTATGAATTCGGTGAATAAAGGGATAGAATTTTCCAAAGGGTAAATCGCGTTACTCCGTAAATCACGTTTAATTTCTTCGAAAACCATTTACGGTCGGCCTTCAGCCCCGTGTCTCACCCCCAACTACAACTTTCCTCGTTCTCGCTTCGGTCGTAATCACGGGATCAAACTTTTACGAGGGGAAATCTGGCCCGCGTGGAGAGCCATGTCGAAGGTCAGGGAAGATACAGGCACCTATGGGACAACAATGGTAAAGTCTGTCGAGGGGTGCATCCCATTAGCGGTGGCTGCCGGTGGAGTGTGGCTCGAAATGATTGCCCGAAGCAATACTGCAAGAACATGTCATACATTATTAACGCGCGCGCAGGACACACGCCCACTGTCTAATAGCCAATATATATTCATCGGCTTAATTGATTTCTCGCGCGTACCGAGAGTCGTCTTCGTGAAGGTCGGCCGCGCCACTTGCGCCGCGAACCAATCAACTTTTACTTTCCGTTTAGGTGCACGCGATGTCCGTTTCAGACAGCTGGTGCAACGAATGCTGCAACTCGAAGCGAGCTTCTAAGATGTCAGGGAATAAAGGGCACTTGATGTTTTGAAATTCTGAGCCAACCCCTTCACTGCAGCGTGATTTCACCGGAGGCCTGCTATTGTGTAGTTTGTCACAGTTTCACTTTGACTATGGCAATACAGAGAAGGATATTTATATTTGTGGAGCAGCGCTATTTGGGATCTCTTAACTAATTTTAAGTGTCTTTACCTGTCGTTAAACGGAAATACTCTCAATTATTCATAGTTAATCAAGAGATATTTAATACTTCAATGTATGTCAGTAATGCACTTCAAAAATTTGAAATTCCAATTTCCTATGGGATTACCAGAGTGGCAAACGTTGTGATAAGTGCCTCTTTCCTGAATAATCTACTTTGATAAGTGTTTTCATAGTAGCATGATATTCAAGCGAGAAGGATATTGATTGCAGTAGAAACTAGCAGCAAATAGTATGTGTAAATTGTGTGTCCAAGCATTTTTCCGGGCTTAATGCCTTGTAAAAGCCATCGAGGTTAACGTACTACAGTTTCTGGCACGAGCAAAATATTTCTTCGGGATTCAGCGTACCGTGCTGTGACCGCAAATCGCGCTAATTTTATCAGTAACCACAGACGTCACTGACCTACAGTACCCAGCATTCCCTTGTTCGCAGATGCAATTAATTTTTGCCCCTAGCCACGAATGGAATTAATAGCCACGTTATCTGCAATGTTTAATTAACACTTTGACGTAGTACATACCTAAATGTTTCGAAAGCTAAAGCTACAATTGCATAGCCAAAATTTAATCCTCCAACTAATATTTCACGTTAGAATATTTTCCACCCATTCTCTACAATATATCAATAAAGTGTTACCAGATCGGCATAAAGTGTTTACTTCTTCACAAATTATGTCAAAGGACGGTGAGGTCCCTTGATTAAAGGAGACAACCTAGGATACGGACATCCTAGCGTAAAAGGGGAGAAAAGTGTTCCATTACCTCGGGGCAGGTTCTTGTTATTAACAATTTCCACGTTCTGCCATCTTCAGCCGCTTAATACCCCATGAAGGTAAAGTGACAGTTCAGTGAGAGAGAGAAAGAGGAGCACGTGGTTGGACAGAACTGCAAAGGCGAGCGATAAAACCCGTGTCCAAGTTCCCATTCACTCTATGACCCATAAACCCGGTGAGCCTCTGCAGCGGTTATCTTCTGGGTAGGTAGCTGGTCGCTGCTGCTAGGCTAGGATAAAAAACTACGTAACGGTGCCTCATTAACGCGGGCGGATTCCACTTTGAGCGAGCTGGCTCAAAGGGTGGAAAAATAATTGAGGAGAGGCGTCGGTAAACCGGGCCAGAGAAGGAGGCTGCGGCGAAACGCGGGGGCTGAAGGAAGCGGAGTACACGGAAGACGTCTTCCGGGCGACCATGATCCACACCACTCTTCCTATCTCCTTTATCCCCCGTCTCCCTCCTCCCTGGCCATATGGTTTCCTCTTCTCCGTCGATTCTTTCTCCAGCGAGCTTCGAACCCTTCTTATTTCCATAGACGGCACCCTACGGCGAGCACGAATGCATTCAGCGCGAGACTCAACCCCCATAGACGCGTGGTTTGTCCCTCCAGGAGAGAGGGCAAGCTGGGAAGAGCAGCGAGACCGACGAAGAGAGTCGCGGACGCGGGGGAGGAGGGATTATAAAAGGAGAAAGATTTACAACCCTCGTATGAAATTCATACGCACTTCGCACCTACCACTGTCTACACTTTGAAGGCATCAAAGAGCCTCTTCCCGTCTCTCTCCTATCAATAACATCTCTCTCTCCCTCTTCTGCACCCGACGCTGCGCCTCCACTCACAGGAGCTGGCGGAAAGGACGAGGGGGACGATGGTGCGAACAAGAGAAATCCTGTGTCGTAATCGAACTTCTCGGTTCTACTCGACGTCCCTTGAAAAACCACCGGGGCAGAGGGAGGACCGAGAGGCGATGGAAGACGCTTGGGGAAAAGGGGTAGGAGCGATCACGAGCTCAACCATCGCGTATCCAGGAAATGTCGAGGAGAGACGGATCGGCCGGCTGGAGTCGAGTCCTTCGTGCCTAATAACCGTCCCTTCTCGCTCGCGACACGTATCCGCGGGGCTGCGGCAAAGGAGATTGCGCAGCCCCTCGTGGGGCAAAGCGCACCGGCCACCCCGGTCGACAGTCACCCCATCGGCCTGCTAGCAATGGACGCGGCCCTGCACAGAGGAGCGTCGCCAATGGCTGTTTCGACGGGAAATTATTACCAGCCGTAATAATCCGGGAGAATTACGGTGTATTACAACCCTGTTAAGGGAGAAAGAGCGGTTCTCGAAGGGGTGGATACTGTCGTATATCGGGGGACTGCTGACGTTGGAGTCGCTGATGGAAAAAGTGAGAAGAGCGGTGCTTCCTTCGTTTACCTCGCTCCTAGACGAGCGGAAGTTACTGCACCCTGATATTTACAACCCTGACCACGGTCCCCGTACTGTGGGACAGTTAGTCGGGCGAAGACCTCTTTCCAAAGAGGGTCGTAGCTTCCTTTTGTTGGGAGCAATTTTTTGTTATCGTAAACGCGAAATCGCTTTTCGGAGACGATTTCCATTGAGATTGTGCATCCTGTTAGAAGGGATTAACATTTGCAGCTACATTTCCGGTTAAAAGGAAATTCTACGGAATTACCGTACGATCGTCTAACTGGGAACTGATTTTCTTTATCACCCAATTTCACGGTTTATGTTAATTCCAGCGGATTTGTAAGGCTCGTTATTTATTCTAATTTATGCTGATCGAAGGGGAGGTCGGAATATTGTCTCGTGAATCAGGGGAAGAGAGAGAAAAAGTCGGAGCAGGTAGTCGCGTCATAACTGCGAGATGGTAAGCCCGGAGACGCCGGTCCTAATCCTCTTGACGAGCCAGGACCTCGTCGATATGCCGGTCGTAACAAAGCCTCTTCCGGTCTATAAATCTCATCCGGCAAAGTGCGAACGTCATCGTCGAGGACGTCGATGGACGTAATTCCGAGTCGGCCTCGTAAATCCGAGGCATCGGTCATGGTCAAACCTGGGAAAATAAAGAGGTTCGCGGAAAAGTGACATCTAACGTTTCACAATCAAGTAATAAATCAATCGAGGTCCCTGACTCGAGGACGAATCCTTTTGCGTCAAGTGCATCTATAGTACAGCAATAAATATCTGAATTTTGAATATTTAATTAATGGGGATTACACAAAAGCGAAACAAACCACAGCGTTTACCATAAGACACTCGTCATAGGCATAGACAGCAATGTTACAGTATATAGCAAGAAGAAATAGAAGGGAACCCTTGTAAAGACAATACTCGCGATGAACGCACTGTCAGAGCGTCACAAACGGCACCGAAGACTCGGGAGAGGGCGAGTAAAAGCATCGCCATTCCGCGACTTCAAACGCTGGGATCCGCAATTGCTGAAGCGTCGCGGAACGATTGCTCACCCGTCCAACAGGGGTGTGTTCACGCTAATGGTTCTCGCCCGACGAACGCCAGTCAGATAAGTTGTAAATATAATTCGCGGCTTTTAACGACTTCAGAGGATCGACAGTGGCGAGGATCGCGGCAATGGAAGTCGCGGAGACCTGTTTCGGGTCGGCGACCCGACGATTAATAACGATTTTTCGTGGCACGTCGCCCCCACCTGGTTCGTTCTGCTCGCATCCGTGCATAACGCGTTGAATGGACTACAGAATGAAAGTGCGGAAGGAGAAGCAGCTAGAGGAGCGAGAGGCACAGGCGAGAAGGGGCGGAGGGGGCTTTTTTCACGGAAAGACTGCGAACGGAAGTTGCCAGGGGCGGCGCACCCTTGGTGGGTGGGCCTGTGGTTGAATTAAAATTGATGGATAAGGGCAGACAGCCTCGCAATTTTCATCGAATTAAATCGCCCGTGCTGGCGTATTACCTCGTAAGTCCTGTCGCTTCTTCGCGCGGACCCTGACTCGTCTTTGGTCGTGCCTCCCTTCCTCGGCGAAAATTTTTGCTAGGAGGAGGGGATGTGTTCGTGATCATAATATACCGCTATATCTCGCGTGATTGCTGATCAGCGGCGTAATTAATTTATGGGACGGTTGATTTGTTCCTCGCTCTGTTATTTATTTTAATATAGAGTGAAAGGAGGTCTGTGACAGACTTTCTCAGGAAAATAGTATCCTAGAAAAGAAACTGGACTTTAGCTTTTCTTTTTGTTTGCATTCTAAATATTTTATCGAAGATTGAGTTTAAACGAAATTACAAGACCACTTTGTTGACCTTAATTGAACAAAGATTAATGTTTAACAGGCTACCACTTGTACCTACGTCGAATGGGAACCCTCGTAAGAATGAAAGAAGTAATTTACGAGACGCGTAAGGCAATCATGACTTTGGGCAATCACTCTTTTTCTCATCTCGATAAATAAGGGTGTTCGTTATCGTCATCTTCGATAAATGTATACTTCTTCGAGACTGTGCATCCTCCTTTCAAACAAGGAACAGGTGTATTAAGTGAGTTACAATTATTTGCGTTACAACTCCTCGGTTATTGCAGACTAAATCCGAGAAGTTTTGAAAACGACGGAAGTCGCCAGGGAATGGTTGGAAATCGGACGTTTCGCAAATGCTCCAGTGCTCTTTGTTAGCGGAAGCTTAACAAGACAAATTTCTAGTACTTTGTTTAACGTTCTTTAACTCTTGCACTACTCGTTGAAACCTGAACACGAATATTTCGCGCTAACTTGAATGTTTCCCGTGGGAAAGAAATTTGAATAATCTCTGATACTTTTAATAAGGAAAATGAGACTTTTAACGATGCAGAGATATTAAACTTCTAGCAATGTCTATTACTCAGGCTTTAGGGAACAAAAATATTAAACTAGTAACTTTTTTGAATTTATTCCCCACCGATAATCTTCATTTCAGATTTGATAGTGAAGTGTACTTAGCAAGTTAAATGAGCCCAATCAAACCAATTGCGCAACAAGCATTCCACCCTCCCCAGTCAAGGGTTAAAATACACATTTGTCACAATAGCGCATTCATACGAGTTTCTCCCGGTCGGTTCTCGACGTCGCATGAATAACCACCCACAAAATTTATGGTAATAAGCTGCCACGAGAGGGACGCTCTGTCGTAAACGCAACACGCCTGAAAATTCTTCGAGTTCAACGTTTCTAATTACCGTTCGTTTTTCTGTTGCAGGTACGTAATCCAATCAGTCGTTAAGCCAGCACCGGCACAGAAAATCCCGATGGGTACACCGTAAGTTAAAAACGACCCATTAATTTCTTTCTTTCTCTACCGTTCGGTGTACCATCCCCCTCGAAGGTCAATTAAATCAGGTAAACAATGAAAAAGGGGGAGAGAGAGCAATAGCAGGTAGGGCAACATTTTTCTTAATTTACGACGCTGCCCCGAAGAGAAAGAGTCCTCGATAATCGGCAGTTCTCGCGGCGTTGTTGAAACCGCGTCGCTTCACCGCTCGTTTATTTCTTACCTGCTCGGATTAGCAGTGATATCGGCTCGGAACGATGTTACAAGTCGCGGGAATGGAAGAAACGAGGGGACGGACAGCGGAAAGAAAAGGAGGCACAGAGGGACGAAAGAACGCGCAGGGCGAAAAAGAGAGCAGCACCTATACGGAGAGAGCGTGGAAGAGGGATAGAGGAAGGAGGAAAAAAGGGTGGGCACTTTATGCGTTTCTTTCGTCGCGGCGTTTCGTTTGCAATAATTTATGCGGGAAGACAGCTTGAGAAATGACCGCTGGCTCCTTGTGCAACCTTAATTTGCAACAGTTTACTTCGGGAACGTTTTGAGAAATGGCTGCCGGCGAGATACGAGGGCACGGTCCGCACTACGTTTCTGGCCGGCCTCGCATAAAGACATTTATCGCGGATCGGCCATCGATGAGAGGCGAAAAAAGGAAGGCGAGAAGGTTCCCTCGTTTCGTACCGATAACTGCCTGTAATTAGCGATACGCTCGTGTGTGGGCGAGCCAAGGGGCGAATCCTACCGAAAGTCCTTATCGCTGACACTGGAACGTATTGTCGGGCTCCGGTCGAAGGGTAAGCGGGATTTAGCGCGGCAAAGTGAGGAAAAAATCGATCTAATAAATGTAACACCGTTTCGTATAGGCTACGTGGATACGCGACTTAAGGAAGAACAATTTCATTTCTGTTACTGACCGTCTGGACGATGGATAAACGGCCTCGAACGAAATGGTTTTCGGTCGAGACACAACTCGGGTTGCTGCAATCGCAGGGATCGCGAAGATCGTTGCATCGTACGTAACCTCTGATATATCTGTCAGTGCAAAGAGTCGTTGAAACATTAAACTGACCTTTCCGGTTCATTGGACATATATATCGGGCCCCGGTACATACCCGCGAGACAATTACGCTGTAACGACCCGCGACCACGATCCATCAGAATTCCGTCACGCGTTGTGAGCATAACCATGATTCGATGAAATTCCCTTTCTGCTGTCTGCCGTCTCTCGCCCCCTTTCGCCGCCGATTTAAACAACAGAATCAAAAATAACGTGCCCGTGTTCCGACGGATTTCTCGGAAACAACTTGCACGCCGGACTTCTGGGTTATAAATTCGTGGCTTAATTTCAGCCACCGCCGAGAAGCTGAGGAATTCGGCAAAAATCGCGAGATCATCGTCCGTGGTCGCGCCTAGCGTTATAAATGTCTCTAGCATGCCGCAACCGGTAATATATTGCTTATTGAATGGAAGAAAAAGAGAATGAACGTAAGAGTATCCTTGACAAGAAAACGAGCCTGGGATCGATCCGAACGGTTCTATCCGTCATTTGAAATTCTGCGTGGTGTTCGTGCAATTATCTAGCTAACAGGATACCTATTGTTCAAGAGGAACTGTAGAGCTTCTTGGTAAAGATATTGCGAATTCTGCTCGAGCGTTGGACGAGTTCCAATATCGATGTAACATCGAGCACTTTTCATTAAAGTTACCTTCACCGATCTTTTAACACAAAGCAGGAAAGAAAAGACTCGTTTAAGTAATTCGCATGATTGCACCTACAATTATCTGTCAAGGTTCTTTGTAATTTACAATTAGTCGGTTTACGACTTCATTATACCTAGTCCATAGGCTTCCTACCTGGACAGCCATCTAGAACATTGAATAAACATCGAAACGGTGAAATCTATCCGCAATGTATTGACAACACCCGTATTGTGGAGGCTTCATCCTTCTCGCGTCGAGGAGACTCGATCCTCGTATCGAGAAGGATAGACAGAAGAGGCGCGATGGGCAGCCGGTGAAAAGGGAAGGAAAAAAAGGAAGGATGGTCAGGGCGCGTGGGGAGGACGGGCCGAGAATAAAGCCGAGCGACGGAGGCGAAAAGCGTGGTAGCGCGGGATGAAGTCAATTACATTATGCATATGACTGGTGGAAGGCAATACAAGAAGCAATCGGCCAGCGATGGAGGCATGCCACCGCTAAATTAACTACCTACCTAGTTGTGCGTAATGCAATAATGTATTAGCTGTACTACCACGACGTTGCCCCCCTTCCATCGTCTTTCTTCCCCCTTTTGCGCATTCCTCCACCACGACCACGAATATTTACTGTGCTTTCGAGTTTCGATCGCCCTTCCTCTTTTGTCTGCTCGTCCCGATACGCACTCGCGAGTGTTTACGCGTACAAGTGACTCATACGATAGTCCCTAGGTACTTGGTTGCGTAAAAAATTACGAGAATGTAAATCACGAGAAGAATAAGGCAATCTCTTTCGATGAAGACACAGGATGAGCACAGGAGACGTGGAGACTTTTTTCATTCGAACAGGTCTCTATAGTTAGGAGATTAGTTTAGATCCGTCAAGAAAGTTTCGATCTTAACATTGTAGTCAACCGATGCTGGTTACTTGTTTAGTATATCTTGGAAAATTGATAAGTACACCCCTGGAGACTCTTCCTGAGACCTCTGCGACAAGTAGTCTCATCCCTCCTTAACTTCATAAGGAGCTCACAAAACTTAATTTCCATCCCTGACCCACATCCCAGGAGTACCCTGTCTCATGTCTCATCTACTCTTCCTCTCTCTGTTCGTAATTCCTTCTTCCCATAAACTCCATCAAAGAAACATCGTCGGATCGTATTTTCAATCTCGAAGAACATGCAATCACAGTCGTAATACCTCATAGTATCCACTATACTTATTAAAAAAGACTTCTCGTCCAAGTAATGGCGCAAGAAATAAAACGTCAGTCTAAAGCAAGGACATCCACGCGTCATCAATAGGTACATCACGCAGTCACACGAAGGTGGACGTACTACAGGCCGGTTTTATGGTGTAATACAGGCCGCGGTGAGCATCAGGGCCTGGTCTCAAATAAGGCTTTAGTACCTGCGTAATACCGAGTAAAGCTTGCAGTTTATCGGCGCGCTTTACACGGTATGACGACCGAGCAGAACAGTGGAAATCGCGCATGCTCATTGGTGCGCTCGTCCGTATCGCGAGCGCAAGAAAGGGGAGAGAAAGAAGTAATGGCATCGACGGATCTTTGACACGTAAGAAACAAGAGCGTACCATGAGTCTAGTCTCGCATTCAACTGGCGATACTCGTCTTCCTTCTGTTAGTTCCTGCCAGAGACGCCAACGTCGCGTTTTCCGATTTTCTGCCGCAATTGGGAATCATAAAATGCGAACACGGAAGCACAGTTGAAGAGAGTTCGAAAATTGGCCGGAGTCTCTCGGTTAAGTCTAGTCGTCTTCACGATCCTGTTTTACGATCGTCGCGGAGGAAAAAGTAAAATTTTCTGCAAAAGCACCCCGTCCATACTCAAGATAACAATTCCTGTCGACGATTGAGTCGAATATCGAGAAAATTGAAGATATTCTTGAAAATCTTCCTCCTTCTCGAGGGAAGAGAATCTCTTTTGGAGAATCTGAAGTACTCTTCAGAATACAGACATTTTTTTAGAATTTATTACTACTCAAATGGCTTCTCGACAGAGGAATTTATTTAGAGATTTGAACTATTCATATTCACCACATAATCACGACAACCATTCACAGAAATCACATTAAGATTCATATAGCGACAGTATCGCTTCTCGAAGAGTAGCTGATCCAGGCAAATGACCTCATTACAAATCTACGAGGATGTCGGACCTCGCAATAATGCAGGATCGGGCGTGAGGCGATATTCCAGACGTTATGTATGCCGTGGTACGTAGGTGTGTGGCAGAGTACACGAAAGCAGGCTTAACGGAGAGGCAACCCTTTATCTTGACACGAGTGGCGTACGACTGGTCCAGCGGAGCGTGAAAAATGCTCGCGCGAGCGATCTCTTAACGGCCAGTCAGTCTTATCTCTTAACGGCGGCTTTTCATTTCGCGAGAGTCACCTAACGACCGCCTTTAAGAGCCGACGGAGATACTCGTCGCCGATCCGATATCGGGCAAGCGAATCGGGAGGCTCTGATCGATGGAACCGATACTTATATCGGAATATCGAGCTGAAGGGAAAAAGATCTCATGGATCTGCATCCGCGAGTGGAGCAGATCGGTGGCTACTCTCCACGGAGCAATTGTCGTCACGCCGCGGCAGCAATTAGACAGCCACAATCTCCTTACACTCGCGAACAAGCTGCTAGACTTCCTACCCCCCCAAGGCCGAAAGAAGTATTTACTCGAACCCGTTTCAGCGTCTCATGCTCCCTATCACAAGATTCCATTGTCCACTGGAACACCTCGCCGCTTCACGCTCCATGATCCAGCTATCGGAGATCTATATCAACTCCGATATCCACTCCATTAATTATACTCCACTGGATTGTTTCCGCCCCGATTTCGCACGCAGGTGTATTTTTATCGCCCACTCGATCCCCGACGCGTAAAAGTCTCAGCCGTTTCTACGACTGGAACGCCGCAGAATGCAGACGCATGCACGTCGCGCAGTCGTGAAAAGAGAGCGAAGGAGAGAAGGCAGAAAGCGACGTCCATGACTAACCAACGTGATCATCCCTTAATAGAATTCTCGCGGTGCTGATGACCTTGAGATAGGGGGACACCACCTCTCTGCTCGTGTCCCCGATTCGCCTGTAGCAGAAGAGAACTCTATTAATCACGAACGAGGGCCTCGGTCGGTCGTTTCGAAAATACAAACCGGGTCTGTGGATTTTTGCGCGGCTACGAAACCGGCTCGACCACCGACCAGCCCCTCTCTCTCTCTCTCTCTCTCTCTCTCTCTCTCTCTCTCGCCGCGACGACCGATAAGAAGAGGAGAGTTTTCTGTTTTTGCGGTTTTACACTGAGTCAGGCATTAGTAACGGGAATACCAGCGACGCGGGCGTTCTCGCGGGCAAATCGACCGGTGTATCGACGGACAAATTACTGGCCGCGACTTTAACGGCGCGCCGTGTGAAAACGATGACCGTGAGATTAAAGTATTATTTTCCGACCGCCGCGATCTTGGACGAAATAAAACGAGATCGGGGACTGGTGACCTTTGCCGACTAGCTCGTTCGAGCGAATTACGCGCGATCGTTAGATAACAGTCATCCGGACGGGCCCGTTTCGGTGTGGCGAACGCGACGAAGCATGCACGATGCATGGTGTTGTTTAAGCATCGATGACTTCGAGTCACGGTGATCTTTTTAGGATCGGAGGTGAGAATCGAAGGAACGGTCTGCTGCGCGCGTTGATGGTTTCTTTTGGGGCGAACATGAGTGGACGATTTAAAGCGTAGAGAGAGAAAATTAGTGTCTTTTATAGGGAGAGAGTAGATTTAGAGAGTACAGAATTGACTTTTTCACATAGACCTGTATCTTAACTCCCACGTTCACGTAAGATTACATATTATTCAGTTAAAAGTGAGTACGAAATAAACTCGCAGTCGAATGGGTTAATTTAGCCGGGTCACGTTAAGGGATTCCAGATACTCGCGATAGGGCAGGTTGAGCCTAGACGACTAACGCCATTGATTGCACGTAATAAGGGTGATTGAAAATCCAAGTACAGGGATAGGGTGCCGCGCGACCGTTTTCCCATCGTTTCGCGTGGGCAGCGTTTTATCTACCGTTGCCGATTGACGGAACGTCAGTACCTGGATGCAAATTACCGCAGATTATTGGTTAGCAGGATCGCGACCGTGCCGATGGTTTTTCTACGAACCGAAGACAGCGACGCGATCGCGCGGCTGAAGACACCGGACGCTCTCTCCTCTCGCCCCAAATCCGCTGGGAAAGAAGCACGCAAAGGTCCCAAAGATGGCTGATGCCCGTGTAACCAACACCATCCAGGGCAGCCATTTGCGAGACATAAGGAATCCGATACGGGGTTTTGATCTCCATAAGCCCACCCTCGATCGTGTTACCCGCGGACACCTCGCTCGGTGCAACAAAGATGGCCGTGGTGGCTCCGCGATATTCGCCATTATGCGAACGACCACGGGTCTCGCGCGCCGCTGCATCGTCGATGCCCTTTTTTGACCTCTGCTTTGAGGTTAATCATCCTCTTTGTCGTCCGTTCCCTTCTCTCGACCCGAGAGATCCTGCGGAAAGAGGCTGGCGGAGGAGGAACTCGGTCGAATCGGTCGTTACCAGGGAAAGAACGGAGGACGGTATGCGATAACTCTTTCGAGGCACGTCTCGAATCTTCGTTCGTTTAACGAGCTTCGAGAAAAAGGACATAGAGATCCTGAGAATTCTTGCTTTACTTTTAAAAGAATGGGAATCTTCGATCATGCTCGTAATTTCTATTTATCACGCGATTTATACCACTTCATTTACTGAAATTAATTTCCTAGAGCAAGACTGTATACTCAGGCTTTTTCTAAAAAAAAAAATATCCTAGCCAGAACCGTTTAGCCTATCACAGACAGTAATTACCCATAAATTAATACACAGGATCTGCGCTCTCTCTTCCTGGCATCAGTCTTCACGCGCAATCCTTTTCCCATGTCGCAGCAGTATCGGGTGCAGCTAGCTAGATAGCAGCTCCATTAGATTACCTCCATCAAGGATCTACGTTTAATGAATTATAGATGGTTACAGTAGTTACATCCTCGGGATAACGCCTACGTACCGATCCAGAAAGAGCAGTATCGGCGATTTCGCGTGGGTGACGTCACCCTCGATTTACTCGTCGCGGGAAGAGCGTATTTTAGCGCGAAAGCGGAGGTATCGATTCAATTTGCCGCACGCGATCGCTGCCGAACGGTGTTGAGCAACGCCAGTTCTGTATCTGTCGCTGGATAGGATTGGAAAGGAGAAACTGTGCGGCGACCGACACCGATGATACCGATAATTAATACATGCATTGTCTCTCGCTGCTCGTTTTAATTCCCGCGCCTTATCGAGCGAGCAGACACGAGGAGAGGGACTGTGGGTGATCGAGAATGTCTCCGCAATGAATCACGCGGTGCACGGTAGTTATGTAAGCCATTGTTATTGGACGGTAAATCAATGGGTTCCGTACCATGGGAGGTCTGATATAGCTCCTTCGAGAAGAAACTTATTTTTGGGAAGGACCCATTGACGGTAAATCACATTACGTGTTATTGCTTCTGAAAAAGCGAGCAGTTCGCGTATGATGCCTCTTTTGGAGCACCCTGTACAGGCACGATAATCGCTAAGAATTTCGGCTTATTGGCCTGAATTAAACGAGAAGATAAACCCTGAGTATTTCTTAACAAAACATCTGGAGAATGAGCTTCACTTCGCATAACAACTTTTTTCGTGCAATCTCATTGAGACGATGTAGCAAAAAAATACCGTAATTCCGTTGAATCTCCATCGTTGGTCTGTAATAAGCTTAATTAAAGCTAGTCTAAAACAGACCTATTCGATTCCACAGAAATGATCGTGCTCTATGAGGTTGTCCGTCTCCGACACTCGTTAACCTTAGACAAACGACAAGAAGTTCCAGCACCTCGTAAACCTCTGCTATATTTGCTAAAATAGTTTACATCTTAATGGGCACTAAGGAAATGGAGTAGGGGCAGCAGATTAAGAGGGACCATTACGCGATGTTTCAAGCCAAAACGTTCTCAGACCGAGGAGTATTACCGTTAATTAATACCAAACGTTCCCTCTTCATCGTACCCGCTCGCCCAGGCGAGCCTGTACTCTTTTCACGCGAAGCGGAGAAGAGCCTTGCGGGATAACAGCTTCTCCGCCGTCGAAGCCCGAAAGCAAGAATACCGCTCTAATGAATTATGGGACGTACAGTAGTTATATCGGCGTGTACCGGCTATATAACAAGCAACGAGGACGTGGCTGATACTACAGGAGAGAGTGGGCGCTCTCTCTCTCCATCTCCTCTCCGTTTCGCGAGCGAGCGCACGCTCCGGGTTACGAGCGAGAGCGAGATTGATTTCGCAATCGAAACCTAAGAATAGCGCAGTAAAACGTACTGGGCGAACTTACTACGGTGCCCAGTGTCGATCTATCCGTGTACACCTATGTGGGTGTCGGTGGGAGAACGCGCGCGCAACCACTACCGGTTTTGGGACGTAAATCAAGGATAGCGGAGTGCAATCGATGTGCAATTTCGCGCGAGCGTGCTCTCGCGAGCTCCGAGGACTGCAGACGAGTTTATTAGCCCGGTGAAAAAGCCCGAAAAACATCGTAAACGTATAATATTATAATAGAAATCGGTGCGTTACAGCGTCGCGCGTATGAAAACCGATACCCCGTCTTAATTGAACGCCGCGGCTTAATGTCACCGTGATTGTTTCCATTACGAAGGGATCGAATGCGCGATCCTCACGATTCCCATCAGCGATCGGGAACGACGATACGATCGTCGGAGGAGCCAGACAATTTGTAACCGCTGGATACGCGTGTTACCACGACGATCACGCGATCCGGCTGCTGTTACACCGGTAAATGCTGTTGCGCCCCGACAGAGGAACACCTACGGACGATCGTTTTTTCGAAATTGAAGCTTGTACTGCGGCGGGGATCGCGACGAGGAGACGAAGCGGACCCTTAACGAGACGAAGGCATCGATGCCCTCGACAACGAGCAGCCTCGTTAAAAACAAAAGCGCAACGCGCCTGGACGCCGCCTGGGCGAATCTTCTTTTCCGAGAACCTCTAAGTGCGTACGTGTCAGGAAGGGGCTTAATGAAGACGCGTTTCCATGAAACTCAAAGTACCCGACCACAAGGAAGATTATACGGGACGCGCTTCCTATCCCCTTCGTCCGATGAAACTCGAACTACTTTATGAATAGGATTAATAAAATCTTAGACGGAGAGGGCGAGCTCGGGAAGGCTTCTGCGGCTGGATCATTAACTTCGCTGCTACCGCTGCTGGGAGATCGTTCTAACGAGAGACGGTTACGACTCGGAGCCAGATTTTTTCCGAGCGAATAGAGATGAAAATATGAAAGTCAGATATTTCTAGAAGAATCTTGGGGCTTATAGGTCACCGTGCGAAGCTAGCTTTGCAAATTCCTTTTTTAGAAAGTTTCTTGCTCCTGATGAAGACTTCGATATTGCGCGAAAAAAAAAGTGGTACACGAGACCGTGACCCCTGGCTCGTCTTCTGTCACGACATCAACCTGTTCCAAAAGCAAGACATGACAGAGGGAAAAAAAGGAAGACACGTTTGGACAGATCTGCAAAAGAGTCGTCGGGCGAAACTGGAAGTAACTGGATCTCCACGATTCTCCGTCTCTTTCCCCTGTGTTCTTTGGGTCCTGGTTCGCGAGTATTCTTCGCGGGACAACGCGCGAAACGGTCCATAGCGCACGACAGCACCACCATAATACGGCCCGAAGACTTTGGCCAAGAGGCCCCCGTAAGAGCACTATACCCCAGGCCCACGGTTACGAGCCGCTGCAGCCGACCGTTTTCTCGCTCTTTTTTCTCCATTTTTTCTTCACGCTGGAAGGCTGCTGCACCTTCGTAGACCGGTGGTGCTGGTGGTGCTGGTGGTGCACGGAATAGTCTGGCCCTGGCATCAAAGGACGAGTGGGACCAGGACGTCGACGTAGGTGTGAATGTAGTCAAATCACATCAGCCTCACTTTGGCCGACACTCAAATGGAAGAAGAAAAGGGAGAGGCAGGAGGATGGGGAGGGAGGCGAAGAAAAGCATCCCTTCTTGGTCCTTCTTACACCCCCACCCCATTGGCGTATCCGCCATTCTCACGAGGCACACCGTATTCTCTGGAAACCCTGCGTGTGTACCGTGCCCTGTTCCCTCTTCTGCTTTCCCTCCCGCGTCTCTCCCGACGCATACCGCCGCACTTCCGGTAGACGCGTAAAATATATCGCCTCTCCTCCCCCTACTCGCGAGTCGCCTTTGTTCCACGACCGTCTTCTTTGCCTAGCCGACCAGCGAGGCGACAGTTTTGTCGGCGGCACTTTCGAATCTTCAAGTAGCGTTGACAGAGATTTTTGGGCAGTTTAGTCAAACTAGAGAACAATTATTGAGACACTTTTCTAATAGTATGAAATACAATTTTAAAGTTGCAGACTCAATAGAGTATTCTGAGTTGAAGAATCGCTTTAGAAGGTTGAATAGTCTCCCGTATACAATTAAAAGAGAATGCCAAGTTTCTCGTAGTAGCTCTCGATCAAGGAGCGGTCTGTCTCAACACAGAACAGGCCCTTCTCGCTTATTTATTTTTCCATCGTAACAACTCGAGTCATTACTCAGCAGCAGCAGCAGTAGCATGAAGCACCATAGAGCAGGCTCCGTAGGAAGGAATCATTGTTTTCGCCCACCCTGTGAAAGCGAGGCACCCGTGGTTCCCCCGGTTCAATCACCAGCCACTGAGGACCCGGCTGACGTTATCCAATGATTTTCGTCTCTTTCTCGTTAGCATCGACACGCGTGCATTAATTAATCTGGACCGGATAAACCCTCGTCCCTCTTTCACTCTCTAGTCTACGGGATTCCCGTGAAACGAGCTGAACCACCCCGCGATTCTGCTTTCCAATCAAACTTTCCCTCTCCCATAGGTATAAAATGTATAACGAGTGACAGGAAAAAGGAGACGGAAAAAGGGCGACGGGGGCGGGTTGGCGAGGGGTCGTCGTCATCGGTGTACATAACGCGGCCGTCGGGGCCATAGGGGGAGAATATCATGCGAGAAACCATGGTGTTCTCGAACGTGGGCCCCTGTAAGAAGATCCAGGCCAACGATTGGTCGATGGCGCACCCCTTGCATGCACGTGGGCGTGCATACATGATATTGAAGCACGTCGGTGTGGCCACGTGCACGCATCGGGAAGCGTGTGTGGGCGCAGCTCGAGAAAAAGGGTTACTATACACCGCGTGCGTGCAAGCAACCCCACGAGAGAGGGGCTGGAAGTCATTCTGTCCCCCTTTTCCTTTCCCTTTTGTTTACCTTAGGGCCGATCATTAAAATGGCCGCCGTATCGGCGGCTTCTCATTGGCTGACGCTTCCCTTGCGCCCTGCGCCCCCCTACGCCCCCCTTCGCCCCCCAGCAACCCTTGTCCACGATAGAACACGCTCATTGTCGAGGACGGACCGACTGCACCGTGCACCGTGCCTAGCCCTTCCGTTGGAGGGGTTTTTACATCACGAGGGCGCTTCTTTGCGCGCACCTACTAGAGGCCTCTCCTCGAGGATCTGGCACGGAATAGAACGAGGAGCAAGGAATCGCTTTGAGCAGAGAGATGGGGGGAATTTGTTTTGATTCGAAGCCACTCGGGTGACTCAGCGCGCGATTTTAAAAAATTAATCTCCCCTTAGGCCGTCTCTAGGCGCTGCGCCATTTCATCCCCGTGATTCCGTAGGCTTTATCTAAACCAACCCTCGCGAGATATGGCGGCCGGGGCTTTTTCTGACCCAGTCGTGAGCTTAATTGTTGCGCCAGGTCAGATGCTTGAGACACGTGTAGTTCTTTCGAGGGTGGCGAGATGCTGAGAGGAGCAAAATGGATGCTCGGCCGCGTGACTCAACGCAGCACGAATTCTACGCATCAGAATGAACTACTGCAAAATTCTTTCGCCCTGTAGACTCAGAGACGGTCCACGATCTATCTACACGACATAACTCTTCCAAGTGTAAAAGCCAGTTGACCCCCTAAAACAAATAAACCCACACGGTCGCAAATTGTCGAAAAAGGCAGAGGGAAGGAACCGATCACGCGTGAGAACAGAGACGTAGCCGTTCTCCCGATCGGCTCCATTATCCCAGCCAGCGGGACGACAGAATAATTCCCGAACGCGAGAAGATCGCGGCCACGTCGTCCAGCTGGAGCAGAGGAGCGCGCGTTTCCCCAGGGCCGCATTCCGAAATCGGGAATAGGGGCGATGGCGGTGGATATCTCGGCGCCCGCCGGTGCCGCCTTTATTTTGCTCATTTCCCTCGAGGGGAGTTGGGCGACGAGGGTCCGTGGCGGGCGAAGGAGATAAAGGAGGAAGAGGAGGACGACGAGATGGACTGTCACCGATGGTAATACATCGTCGCCTTCCGCTGCCCTCTTATAGACGGACGTACGGACAGACGGCAGAGACACGGCCGGACGGGTTCACGCAAACACGTGTTACGAACAACAGGTTCGTCCGTAATTCCTCTGGCTGTTCGGCTCGTTTCGGCCGTCTCTGTCCGTTCGTGGTCGGACAGAGATGCTGTCGTCTCGTTCCGAGAGGCAGGTAGCCGTCGCGTCAGTCGGTTTCATTCCGCTCGGCTCGGCTCCGAGCGGTCGGCAGTCGCCGCGGGGCCCCTCGGCGGACTACAAACGAGCCGTACTCGCCAAATCCAGCTAACTCGAGCCGAACTGAATCGAAGGAATCCACCTCATCGTCCCTCGCTCACGGCTGCGCGATGCTGCCCCTTTCGCTTCCGCCGCCTTTCGTGTTACCTTCGCGGCCGAGCCGCCTCGAGCCCTTCCACCCTTCCTGCCTTCCCTCTCGCTCTAGCCTCCACCACCCACGGCTTACCTGCCGGACCTCGAACCGAGAAATTAGCGAGGGAGAAAGGGGGAGCTCGACCGTGGAATTCTCTCAATTCGGCAGCCGTGTGTTTCCAAACGGGTGCAACAGAAAAAATAGCTCACGCCGCGATCCCAGGGAACAATTTCTTAATAGATCCGAGCGGTTGGATCTTCTGCTGGTATTCCTTCAGATATTCCACCCGATCTCGGGTTTCGAACGGGTTGGAAGATGAGGGTGTTTGTATGAAATGGCTCAGTTTACCCACTTACAATTTCTTCTCTCTTTAGAAGTTTTCTCTTACAGCTAGAGGTACACGCGTACAGCAAAGACAATCTTCTTCTGTCTGTGTCACCAGGAAATCCGTAAACTGACCTCTCAAATTATTCTCTGACTCAATAACACTACCCATTATCGTTACTGGAATATTCCATTTCTTGATACAAACGGAGTCTCCTATGAATTATAGCCTCTATATTTACGACTTTGTTTTTGCAGTCAATCTTTAATGTAATAAGAATAATAAATGAGTGTGTGGAAATAGAGCCCGAGTTTCGTTGAATATCTCCTCGAGGATTGTAACTTCATTACAATTTCTCCACCATATTTTTCACGATGCTCACGTGAGAGTGGTTTACGATGAACGAAAGGAATTCGTCTCCCGTTGACAGTATATTTTTCTCGTGAAAACCGAGGTCATGGCGCAAAGCAGTATTAGACGGGCTTTGCGTCCTTACCTCTCACAGGCCTCTAATAAATTCATATTCGGAATTAATTAACGGATGATTTAATTATGGTCGTTTTTAATTTCTAATCGACGTGGCGGCAGTTAACGCCAATGATCCGGGACAGCGTAAAATATGCGAAACGCTGGCCATGGCAGCCGATCCTACGCGTTTCTTTCACGGGGCAATTAAGCTGAGCCCTCTCACCGCGAGCGAACTTTTCGAAACGCCACGCTCGGCGCCTTCCTCGTTTATCCATCGACAGACGAAATATTGCGCGAAGTTTTGTAACGCGAGCCCGTTCGATTCTATGGAAACATCCTTGGGCCCTGTAATAATTCATAACTCGTGTCGGTGAACGAGGAATAACGACAGAGGGCCCTTCGTTTCTCGAAACGTTACGAAAACCTAAGCTGCCACACCTTCGCTCCCATACCGGAATAGTAAAGAACCTCGAGCGTTTACCTTCCTCCAAAATCGATTTCTTAGTCCACAAATTATGCCTGTATCTACTTCTATACCGATTGTGGGACACTGGAACAAGAATTATCATCTGACATGGTTTTCTACCTTTGGAATGTTTATGTTGTGCCAATGTAGATATAATTAAAATCAATGAGTACACATCGACGCGTTATTTGTAATTTTTATTTCGTGTAGATCCCGTGGTGGATAAAGAATTCCTTCTCCGCCTATTCGAGAGGTCAAGTACGACCGTTATTCAATCAGCTCAGAATTTATCGCGTAAGGTAGAAAACTTGGAGTCGTTAATAAATCAGCATGGACGTCCACCCTCTGCGAGAAATCTACTTCATGTATGTAGTATATTCGATGGACGATTGTAATCGATCTCACCTACATATTCACGCTACGAAGTATCCTCTGCTACTGATACAGAATTATTAAACATTGCACCATACAAAGAGGAACTTGTACCAGCGACGTTACTCCAATTGCGAATCCCCAATAGCAATCGGCGCTCCATCAATGGGAAATTGAGCACCGTTTAAATGTCGACGAGTTTATCTCATGGGAGGCGTCGGTTCACGTCGAATCCCTAATAGACCGATTTCGAGGGATAGCCGACCCGTTAGAGCATCACGCGAGTAGAAACTCGTGTATTCGGAGCGCTGGTAATTAGATACCTTGAGGTACCACCGGCGTCGAGGCTGCCTCTGTTCTCGGTCACTTTAAATCCTTCGGCGAAGTCGTGGCAGAAAAGTGGCTGCTGGCCCGGCAGCCATAAGGCCTCGAGCTTTCTGCTCTCCTTTATTAAAAGTGACATTTTACACGAGACCAAACGGGCAAATGATACCAGGACGCGCGTCGTTGCTCGAGACTACTCGGTATTACTCTTGAAAAAAGGTGCACATAGACGCGCTTTTCCACGGCATGTACGCACGCTAGAATTCTGCGACTAGAAAATCTGAAGAAATCGATAGGCGCAGGCCGTAAAGGAGAGAAAGTTCAATCGCCCTTTTAAAGCGACGCTTTAGATGTCTAAATTGCAGATACGATGTGGCAAGAGACCGAAACTTCTTGTATCGATACCGCTTTCGATGAAAGATTTAGAGAGACAGTCCGCGGCCCGACTGGCTCCACTTCTAATGCGGTTTGCATAACTTTATCTAAGCCTCGCGATAACTCATCCTGTGACTGCACTAGCACCCCGATTGAAATTTCACCCGAGGATAGGAAAAACATATGATCTTGCGTGAAATCGTAAGCAAGTGAAGACTGCACTAGCAGACTGGGAATGTTGCTGATTGGAGAGGTTACCTAGTGAAAGAGTTAATAGAGATTAAGAAGCTCCATTGAACGATCGATATTTTCTCAGTCAAAGAATCAAATAGGCGTGCAATGAAATGACAATTATTCTTTCAAAAGCCTAGACACTCGACAAGCGAAGGAATTAACCGGCTCAAAAGGGGTTTCGAAACGTATACGCCTTCTATGACCGCGGAAAAAAGGCCAGGAACATCGTTACGACATTTGCTTGCGAGTACCTCTATCCATACATCGCGATACAAGCCGATTCCTGTCCCCGATGTCGCGGCAATCGTACTTTCATCGAGCCGCGAGTCTCTCTCCCCGACCTTTTCCCTCTTCGCCTCTCCGCCATTCGTTCCAAACCCCTTCCTTTTCCTTTATCACCCTTTAAGCTCGTCGTGGGCACCGTTAAATTTTATTGCAACGAGATCTAGCAGCAAATTAAGTCCATCGAGTAGCGATCGCTGTTCAAGGTGCGAGGAACACACGAGACCGCGCTGTTAAGCCGACCGCAAATCGCCCGCGAAACGCCGCGCCAGCACCATTCATTACGATTTTATTGTGATGCCAATAAATTGAGGAGATACCGTAGCTGAGTGGATTATGATAAATGTGGAAGGAGTGAACCTTACCCTTAAATTAGAAATAGATTATAAATAGCTTGAAATTGGTTTTTGCTGTTAATGTAGACCACTAATACCTACAACAGAACACAATAAACTAAATTACTAAAAATTAAGGGAGTATTCTCCATCATATTTTTCCCTTTCCATTGTGCACATTCATGCAGGAGACTTCCTCAACAATCTTCAATCAACGTGAACAGATAGAAGTACCAAATAGGCGTCATTACAGTTCGCCGAGTATTCCAGAAGGCGAAGATGGAATCAATCAGCATAATCTCAGACGCCCGTGTTCACAGCAACACGGTTTATCATCGCATAATCGACCGTCGGTGGAACGCCGGAAGGGGGAGGGTTCGCGACACGGAGTGGCAAAAAAATTCCTCCCTTCAGTAGGTTAATGCCGCTTCATTACCATTTCCACAAAGCGGTGGCTGCGGCAGGGATCGGGGTAGAACAGACGGAGAAAATTCGCGGTTTCGGTTCCAGTGTAATTTCGAATCTGTTTTATGTATGCGATTTGTCTGCGTACAGCGGGGTTCGAGCCAGAAATTGGCTGATTTTATGCACCTGGAATCGCAGGGAAGAAAGAGAAGGAAACGAAAGCAGGTAACCGAAAAACGATCGCGGCGGAGTGTGCAGTTATACTTTCGGGTCGATTTGTTAGAAAATGATAGAGAACAGTTCCCCGTGAATCCGATGTTTAAACGGAACACGAGGGCCAAGAAATCGTTTCGCCGATGAATTCCACTGTTTGAAAAAAGAATCGTAGACGAGATCGTGAGCCACAGTAGTACCACGAACGATTCCGTAGGACGACGAGGCCCCAGGGCTCGTGCCCGATACCCGCCGATTTCCAGTCGTCAAAATATACGTTCGTCCCGTTTCCAACGGTTGTCCCTATTCTACGGCCTCATTTTAGCCTGTTGCTAATACCTGTTGCCCTATGGTCCACCAGCGGTTGCTGCTGCTGCTGCTGCTGTTGCTGCTGCTGTTGCGTGCCCCCTAGGCTCGCCGCGATTAGCTATTACTCAAGATTAGAGCGTGCCACGCCACTCGTTTCGTGTCCGTTTCGTTTTCGTTTCATTTTCGTTTCCTTTTCGTTTCGTTTTCGTTTCGTCCAGGAACCATAGGGGAGTGTGTTTCTCTGTCTGGTACGAATGTCTATTATAGTATTGGAGTCACTGAACGTCTCGACCATGCCGTGAGAATCCTTCCAGAATGCACGATTTCGGGGCTTCTTCACTGCTCCTGCATCGCGAATTACTTTGGGAGTGATCGTTAGGCGGGGATAATTTTTTTCCAAATTCTGATTATATAGAACGGACTTTAGAAGCGAGTGGAGGGATTCATACTGAAGATACGTTTACCTTTTATGTCTTTTTCATTACTAGTTTCCTCCTAATTCCCTATCAAACTAACTTTGAATCACAGTTACACTAAAATAAGCTAGAATCCTTCGTCTGATTCGTATCAGCAGGACGAGTTTTTTCTCCCCCTTTAGCCAAAAGTGACACCACGCCATGATAGCGAACAGGTCCAAAACGGTCACCATTGGAACGTCAGGACGCGTTTAATGGCTAGTAAAATTGGTATTACAAGTGGAAAGAAGGCGTTCTATGACGTAAAGGGGCATCGAGGACCGTACGACTGCAAATATCCTTTTACGCGGAAAATGTAATTAAGTGTTTCGTAAGTGGTATTTAGCGGGCGATCGTTAGGGCAATTGGCGGCAGCCGCGCTTCGAGGCAGAATGGACGGCCGAGGTCAAATTCGTCGAGGTGTGGGAGAGAGAGAGGCCCGTCACGGTGTGGTTAGTGTCAACGAGTAGGTGAAAGGAAATTTCTAATTGCATACGTGCCACGCGATCGTCGAACGAGAAAAGGGATATTCCTGGAGTTGATCCGGCTGTTATGTGCTTGAATCGGCCCACAATCGCTTGTCCAGTATCACGTGGGAAGTGGCACGTGGCTTTCCTATGTTGGATCTCTAAAAGAATATTTTCCTCGATTTTTCTGTCAGAAAATATTGGTGGAAATAGGTCAGTCTTTTTTGGACGTGGTAACTAAGCCCCAAGGGAGTTAAATTGGTCGAACTTCCGTTAAATACTTTGAAACCTAGCTTCTTTCTGACTTCAATTGCCCTCGATTCAGACCCAACTAAATTAGGAGGAAAGAAGAAAATTGAATTGAAGAACTTCTTTTTACCACCCGAATACTCAACCATTTTTAAAGTCTTTTAAATCTTACACAGCTCTTGCATGGCTGAAGTTTGAACTGCAACTACGTTCGTCACGCTAGCTGTTACTTTGCACCGTGTATAAGGTAGATTGTATATTGCTATGTTTGATTTACATATAGAGCAGGTGGTTAACTAGTTTCATGTCGATTAGTGTTGCTGTTCCCGGTCAGCGCGAATTTATTAGTATTTTTGATTTAAGATAGAAGAATTCCTCGAAAGTACACCTTCCTTCGAACTCAAAGATTAATAATAGTATTTCATGTGTTAATAGGATTATCGTTAAAGACTGAAACGCGTAACGTGACACCGTAATCGATCATTTTAACACGCATCCACCTCGTTGACACACGACTCAAGAAAAGAAAGTGAATGCAATTATGTATCTCTCAAGGATCGACGTCCCCTTTGACGTTCACTCGTCTAGACCAATGACATTCGCATCGTCACTAGAATACTATTCACTCTGGAAGACTCTCACGTTCGCGTGGGTACGTATTACGAGGAGTAGAATGAGAGAGAACCAGTCGAGGCCGAAACGATCCACATTACCAGAAGCCAAGGCGTAATTATCGGTTAACTACTGGCTGATCCGAGTCAAGCTTTCATATCTGTCTGGAGTTGTTAGGTGCGCGCGTACCAATGAAACGGCAGAAAAAGGATTGTTTCTCCGTGGAAACGCGAGCAGAGCGAAATCCTTGTCTTTGGCGAACGACAACCGTGTTATTATATCATTTCAGAGGGACGAAGTAACTCTCGGGTTTACCAGGCGGACGGAGGATGTGATTTAAGAGAGCCACGCGGATGTCATTACAAGCATCGCGGTTAAATACAATTCTATGGAATTTTTGTATCGCGTGAATGACGATAACCATAGGTTTACAGCTCCTGAAATCGATAATCGGCCTATCCAACACACGCGTTTATGCGTATTTAATGGAGGACTTATATAGTCGCGATTGGTAGCAGCTTTTCGAGGTAGAAGTACTTTATGTCGTTATGGGATTTTAATATAGAGATGTATTGATTGTAAAAATACACTTACATGACTAATAAAATTAATTTAAGAATTCATGTCGTGATGGATTCTCAGCTCTGACTATTAATCTCGTTTTCTACACAAAAATCTATTTCCTACTACATATTTTACCCGTAGTATACTTTCTAACTGCCGTATGGAATGCACTATAGTCTATAAGATAGAAATATCATTGAATGGCGCAATAAACAGCAACTACACGGATGCATTTCCTAGTCCTATACAATGAAATTGTAGACAGATCATTTTTCTTATAGAACATGATATAAGATACAAGTATTTCCAATTAATGTTATGGCTACGAATATGAAGTGACTACTATTTATTTGAATATTTAAAGTGCCTTAACCTCTGGGCATATATGTATATAACATTACTGTCGCGAAAAAATACCGACGATATTTTACTACACGTTGGCGGCTATAAAAGAGTATCAGATCCTCGCGATACAAGATTTCGTCTCGTAATTAGCCTACGGGAGTGTTTTCGCAGGAACCGGTAGCACCGAGTCGAAGAATCCTGAAATTAATTATGTCTTTCCAGATCGATGGTCCAAGAATGGTCGAGCGGTGACTCATTAAATATCTCGCGACTTACGCGTCTACTTGTTGTCAGTGTGCGACAGGTACGTCTGGTAATCGCTTAAGAACATTGCGGTTTCTTGCGTCTCGCAATGACTCGGGTATCAATGTTCCAGCGTGATCGGCTCACGCAACCGGCGCGGCGATGCATTAATCGTCGTGCAGTGACAAACGAGGCAAATCCGTCGACGTGCCCGTCGAATCGCGCCTCCGAGAATTAATAACTGTCGGCCGTATAATCGTTAATGGCCGTTATTATTAATAACGGAGAGGTAGGTAACATCCGATAGCTGACGCCGCGGAACAGTAAATTACCAATGCCGCATTTCCCTTCGTCATGATTTTGCGCGACACGAGGAAACTCGACTGTTTGCTTCGAAACGCGGTACTTTTTACTTTAATAAACGCTCTTGATCTATGATTAGAAAACCGTGATATCCGCGAACGCATTAAATTAGCATTAAACTTGGTTAAAAGTGAGTTGATTTGAGGAAGAGGTAATTCGATCACACAGTCTGGCTTTCAAAATAAGAAAATGTAATATAAGAAGGCTTGTAAATTCAGTCAATACAGAGGCATGGATTCCACACACCTTCTGCATTATTTTCCAAGTAACAAATTTTGTTCGCATATAAGGAAAGTACATGCAATAAAGGACCGATTCACCGCTTCCATTGAGTCATTACGATGGTGCAACAGAATGTTAGAAAGACGATTTCCCAATTGCCACCCACATAGATGAGTAACGCGAAGAACGAGGCAAATAGTTGAACGAGAAACTGCACACAGAAAGCAATGGGAATTTCTGACTCATCGCATAAACAATCTAATTTGAAAACTACTGTAACAAATTTGAAATTGCTTCAGCTGAAATCCCTTGGATCGAGATGAAAGCGTACTTCCGCTCTCAAGCGTCAGTAAATGTCTAATCCTTAAAGCACACGCCTTCTGTTCGATTCGACGCGCATGTCGCCCTCGCTTTACACTTCTCATACGTATTCTGAAAAACGCAGAGACACGGGAAAGCAAAGGAGCGTGACGATAATCTTGCCGGTAGCTTATGATATGTCGAAGTGGCCCGTAACTGTGCAGCCAGCTTCTTGACAACGGTGTTATGGGTTATCGAAAAAGGACATTACCGGTTCGCGTTATTGTGGTATAAATATTGAACTGGTGTCACCAAGACTACCGTGGTCCGAGCGTGAAAAGCCTATTTCACCTGGTCGTAGTGACATTTTCGAACGGCCAGTTATCTATGCGATCGAATCGGTCGTGTAAATTATTAATAAGCCATCGATACATGGCACGGTTCGAGTGCGTGCCATGCCACGTGATAACGGACGCTTTACTGGGCTTTACGATCTCGTTGTTTTATTTTGCGGCAGCAATGCGTGAACGAACGAGGATTCCCAGTTTTTTCCCCGATTCATGGTATTATTTACTGCCTAGTCAATAATACCCGCACAGTGGAAAAATTTGTTTTCGTTGAATATTTTATATTGCGTTTTTATGATACTCGTCACGCTCTGATGTTTTTTTTCGACATCGCGATGCCTTTTTCATGCAGCCGTGCAAATCTGTATGGATGGCTCAATTGGCAAACGTGATAGCTAAAGAAAATTGCTGAAATATATTTCATTGTAAACTCAGGTTAATTTCCAGGATTCAAGTCATTGCAGACCACTGAAAATATTATATTAGATATATAAATTCGATTTCGAAGTCTACTCAAGTACTCAATTTGTTTTTATATCAGAAATGCTAGACATATAATTTATTACAGTATTAATGTTTCGGTAAATCACAAATTTCTATTCCAAATACTTTTTAATATATTTGCAATTGAAATGTAACGACTGAGAAATAATCATTAGAAAAAGATATGCACTTTGTAGAATGACACCCTGTCCATTGCTTACCAGATTGGTTTGTCTTTGCCGTAATACATTGACTATTTTATGCCGTGTCACATAAATGCATTTGATACGGCAGCTGGAGACTAGTCAACATTTGTTCCCGGCGCAGTTAATTTAGTAATGGAAAGAGAAGTAAAGGAGGGCAAAGACTAGAATATGCTAATCAGGTTACAGCAGGCGTGGTGTACGCTGGTTACACGGAAAATGAAAAGACTACCGTGAGATAAGTATCCAACCAGTCTGTGGACTAACTCCTAAAGTACTGTAACAGCATTCTAATATTAATAGGACACTGATTTTTCCTAGCCTCTTTCTGTATTTCAATTTCACAGCGACAACTGCCTCCTTAAATTTCCTCTCGATTACCGTACTTCTTAACCAGAATTGCAGTAATGTATATATTAAAATTAGAGGTTCGCGTGCTCTGCGATTGAAATTGAAATGTCAGAATGCTTAGAGAACATATTCATTAGCCTTTGAAGTCTAATTATTAATAACTGTCCATCGGACAGGTTTCCCAAGAGGTGGGCGTACAGCGTGTATTTAAGTCCATACGACGACGTTATACAATTAATTATTCGCATTGTTAGGACTTGTCTTGCACGAGTTATAACAAAGAGATCAATTGGCTAGCGAACTTAGTCTGACAAAGTTCCCTAAATGGCCTATGGAGGTGAACATAGTACTTACTATAAAAGTCTGCGCTCACAAACCGTGGACTATTAACGCGTAATTCTTAACATAAATCACGAAATTACTATGCCAATAAAACCTGTCTCTGTTATACAAAATAAAAGTTCAAGAGTTCCACTAAAAAGAGAAGAATGATTCTAGAGGATATTAAATACTTTCACCGATTAAAATTTTTCTTCCTATTCTAATGGTTTAAATGGTCGATAAAAAGCTAACTCTTAACTTTCAAACTTTACCTAAGACTGAACCATTACATCACTTCGCCTTTTAGCAGTGCAGCTATTATTACCGGCGAAACGGACCGTTAACCCAACTTCGAGAATGCGTCGCTTAGCCACAGTTTTAATTGCTCTCCTACAACCGGCTTATCTTATCTCACGCGACGCGGCAAAGTTTCTTTCAGAAACTAGCACACGAATCTAACCTCCGGCGCAGAGTTGCGCTGCAGCCGTGACGCCCACGCGTCGCAGCATCCACGGCCGAGGGAAAATTCTACCTTATCCTATCTAATTTCTGCCGCGGGCGGCTCACCGTGAAAAAGGAGAGACCAGTGGTTTCTAAGTAACCCGCGAATCACGATAATACGTCCAATTATCGGACGATTAGGCGTTTCGCAAGGTTCGGTGGCGGCGGCGGCGGCGGCGGCGGCGGCGGCGGCGGCGGCGGCGTCGCGGGATGAAATTCTCGGCGCCCGAAGGCGTGAGAGATCGTTAAGATCGCGCGCGCGGACCTATCCCTATCGCGCGCGGTCCGCTCCACAGACAATAGGTCGAGAGGCGAGCTCTAACAAGTAATTGAAATCGAGTCGAACAAGCCACGAAACGAAACCGCTTCGCTTTTGAAACACGCTCGCGTTCAGGCACCGCGCGGACGGGTCGTCGTTAATTAAGAAAATTTGCATGATCGTAATCGCGGCTCGTTAAGCAAAACGTTCGTTGCCGCTTATGCTCGCGCGTTCCCTATCGGTGCCCGATGGAATCGGTAGCCGAAGGATCGACGTCGATTTCGAAAACTAGCGATCGAAGTCGTGCCCGATCCGCTGGCTAACACATGGTGGATCGATTTTTTTCGGACATCGGCGTCGTGTCCCAACCTCGATCATGAAAGTGTAATTGCCGGCGCAGGGACAAGCGGTGGCGCGGCTCTACACGTTACGTGCTTGATTATTCGCTCATAGAGAATTCATCGTCGAGACTAATTGCGACTAATGGTCTGGGATTAGGATCGGCTGGGGTTAAGCTGCCAGAAGAATCGATTGCAAGAGTGATTCGAAGGCGTTGCGACGAAAGGCGTACCACGCTCGGACGGACGTGCACATGAGAGGAATAGAAAGAGAGAGGAAGGCGATTGAGAAGCGTGTAAATGCGACTCGAAGGAGAGCCGACGCGATCGGGTAGCGGCGAGAGAGAAAGGCTGGAACAAAAGACGCGTCGTCGTTGAGCATTATCGTCGCGCTGTTATAGTTGGCGCGATCGTGACTACAATGCACGGACCCGTGGAAAAGGAGGCTGCCAATCGGGCAGATTCAGGCAGTTCCTGCTAACTTTCTCCTCTCGGCTGCGGCGAAACTCGGCTAGAGTCATGATCTTTTATGTAGATCTACTTCTTCCTCCTCCGCCTCCCTCCATCGACAGGCCGCGACTACCACTACCGTCACGGTTTCTATACTCACTTGGTCGCTTCCAGTCTTCTTCCTCTCCCTGTCTCCAGGCCTCGGCGCTGCCGCTGCTTTTACGAGCGTTCTTGCTCCGGAATCGTTCGCTTACCTCACCTCCTAGCAAGATATACTCGCGATCTTCGGAGACATGCCGCGCTTTCTCGCGTCTTTCTAGCCTGCTCGTTTGCTGGCTGCACGAATTCAGGACACTGGACGCGCACGATTCGCGTTTTCACACAGACGGGCTTCTGGGATGCCACGTTTTTAAACAGTACGATACGTTAACAAGCCGATGGCAGATGTGCCACTGTTCGGGAGCTTAGACTGGCTGCTCGAGATTCGCTCTACTCAGAGTTTATTCGCGGAATGAGATCGTGATTTGGTAATCGGGTTATCGTCTAACTGAAGGGTTACGTAAACCAGTGGAAGGATTAAGAGTGGTAGAAGATTCCAAACTCGAATAGGTATTGCAGGCTAATTTTGAAGTTCTTGGAAAAGATACTCATTAGTCAACTCTGCGGTCGATTCTTAAATTGCTCGTGCCACGTAGAAAGTTGCCAATTAACTCTGACAAATAAGCGATCGATGCTTTACATAAGGAATTTATTCGCCGCATGTATCCGTCGTGTGTAAACTCGGGACACGATATGACGCCTGTACCAATAAAAGTCAAACCACCTCGTTACTTGTTCTCAGTGGTGGCGGTACAATCTACTCGTACATCATTCCCATACTGAGACCTATTGGAAGAATAGGGGGAAGCAGGAGAGAGAAGGGAGGAGAGAAACCCTCTGAGAGATGGGGCTGGATTCAGGGTTTAGGTGGGGGTGGAAGGGGGTGGAGTGGACAAAAGAACAGGGAAATACTTATCCTATCCCTTGAGTGACCACCTGAGGAACCCTCGGGGTCCAGGGGAGACCCGTCTCCGGCGAAGCCAGGGAAGGATCTGAAGAATTGGCAGTCGCGGGACTGTATTTATACCCCTCCGAGAGTACAAGATAATGACGTCGATTTAATTGATTGGTTGATTAAACCCGCGAAGCCAGCTACCATGGAATAGTCCGCGGAAGATCGATATATTCAATAAAGTAGAGATCGTTTTGATAATTTCAGTTACAGATAGTGTTAACAACAATTTTTCCTATTGTTTACTGCAAATTATTAATAATTATTGAACTACCACATCGAGATTTCCATGAATTCATCCAGTACATGCTGAAATAATTTCTTATTCCAGATAACTTTCGTTTTCTTCTTAACTCCTTAACAACTCCAACAATCTCGTACAAGATTCCGATAGAAATCAATTTAAGATAAAGATCCCTCAAATGTCGCGTCTCATTTCACGTTGCACAATGCACGACAACCTAAATAATTACAAAGACCCATTCAACAATCGACATTCCTGGCGACGCCTATGAGAAACACCTACGCCGCGGTCAGACACGATTTTGCATTCGTTTTGTCTCGCTGTGCTCTCGATCGACCACGCGGTGACCCACATCCGTTCTACAAGAGAAGATCGACAGAATTCTCGACACTAGAAGGTACATGCATCGATTTAACGAACAATGGAAATTCAGTGGTAACGATAGACCATACCACCCTTCCATCCCACTCGAAATAGCGATGCCCTTTATTATTTTATTTTTAATCGCAGAGAAGGGAGAGGGCGAGAGCCAGAGAGGACTTTCGAAAGGTACAGGCGGACCTCCATTCTATGTAGATACATTGTACTAACGTCTCGGGCGTTACTCCGATTTCGCGTCCACACAGGACACCGAAAGCGATTCAATGGCCTCTAAATCTTGCCGCTCTATGAATAATTTACGCGTGTCGCACTTTCTAATTGACAATTAGCCGCGACAAATAGTGTCATAAAGCGGCCTCGGGAGCGTTCCCTAGAACGGCGCGAGTAAACGCCGCAATTTTTAACACGCCTCGTTTCGTTTTGTTCGGCTCCCGGACGGTATAAATCTTTCCTCGTTATAAAAGCGCCTCGACGACACTGTACGACTTGTGGAAGACTTCGAACCTCTTTTTCTTCGACTGTTATGAAAGTCGTCTCTCTGGAGGATGATATTTCTTGCTTCCAACTGAATCGTGATAGAGAGGGTTGAAAAATACCTTATACTCCTGTAGCATTCCTTCTCTCGTTAGCATACTTTTTGAAAATGCAAATAGAGATAACATGTGTCTGTTAATGAAGAAGGAAATTTCAGGATCTTTGCTTAATGAGATTCGCAGGAGGTTTCACTTTCGTCCCAATTAAGAGGGGTCAAGCCGGCTTCAAGCAAACAATTCTTTGTGTCAGCTCATTGACCCCCTCATTTGAATAACACTCGAGTAAAACAGGAGCAAATACCGTTGATTAGTTTCTCCTCAATTTTTCTCAGTATTGAAACCGCCTGTATGCCAACCCACACAATCTCGAACCGCCATCCCATAATCATCGCAACATCCACTAAAAGGGAAAGCGGGGCGAAGAAAAGTGGCAGCATCCCCTGCACGCAGAACGCAGAAACCCTAGCGTTCTCGTCGAAACAAGGAACACTTGGAACATAGGGTCGTCATCCCCCGCGTATCGAATCGCGATCTCGAGAACAAGCTCGTTCGCGCGCTCATTCTCTGCAGGCCGCACGACCGGAGCGTGATATCATTGCGGCGTTAAGGAGTGAGTCATTTCCTATTGACATTAAGAACGACAATCAAGAGGCGGCGCGATTCGGCGAGCGGAGGCTGCTCGCCTCTACGACTCTTCCTTCGTTTTCGACCACTTGAAACTCGGCGAACCCGTTGGCCGCTCTAGCCCAAGAGAGAGGTTGACCTCGTTGCGCAATCCTCTCCTGCTCGTCGGCAGAGTGAACGAGAGTACGTGAACCCGCGCGACACACGCGTTACAATGAATCTGGAGCCCCAGCTCGTCTCGTTTCCGCGAGCTCGACCTCCACTCCGAGGTTCTAGGAACCGGGGAAAACACATCTGCCACGTTTTCTACGGTGCACGTGGTGGGGGAGGAAGGGAACGAAACGCGAGGAACCGAGAGAGGAGAGTCGAAGGGACGACGTTTTTGCCGTCGATGCATAAATTCCGCCGACTTTGCGTGCACCGTCTCATGAACCCCAGGAATCTGGGGTAAAAAGGGTCGGACAGGTTTACCAAGGTTCTTCTTTGTCCGCCACCTTGTTATCGTTATGCGCTCTCTTCTCGTTTTACGCTGCGCCCGCCGCGCGTCACCGCGTCGGCTAATTTATTGATTGCTCGTCTCTTCGGTCGAATCGTTCTTCAGGATCACGACCCTTTTTCTTCTTTTCTTGCTTTTTAATAAGTTGTTTATGAAAATTCATGAGAGTACTTTGCTTTTCTGCTGCATCGAAGACGGTCGGAATTCTATGGGAAAATTTGTCTTTGTCATTATTTTCTAAGATTCATTTACTCGCTTTCAAGTGTTTAATATGTGCATAATTGGAACCGATGTTAATATTTCCTGAAAAGGATCGAATTCTCTCTTTCTACTAATCCAATTAAGTTCAACCCGTTGTATCTGTTCAACAAGCTAAGCATTTCAAATTTACACATAACTACCAATTAAGAATTAACAATCTTCCCTCTCTCATAATGCTCCATATTATTTTCAGGAGAATTTTAATTAAAACAGGCATTCGCACCTCACAGTTTACGCAATTCCAGAGAAATCTCGCTTTTGCATTATGTAAAAATTATTTGCTGGCTGTCGCGTCAGGCGGGAAGCCCACTTTCCCCATACAAACGTCAAAAGAAAAGAATTCCTTCGACGTTCGGATCATGTTGTATTCATGATGCTCGAAATTAACCCCTGGTCTATCAAGACAACTCAGAACTCGACCAAAAAAGAAAGCGACAATATTAGAAAGAGGAGCTATAAATTCTTTGCAAAAATCCTTTATATTCTAAATCTCATTGTAAGCTATCAAAATTCTACTGTAATCATATCACATTAATTACCTAACGCAATAAGAAAGTCAATAAAACTGTAGTAGATAAAATGAATGACAAAACAATGTAACCTTGAGGTAATGCAATTACCCAATTGGTAGTCGAGGGAGTAACCGCGCGGCAAATTCGAGACGTCGGATTTCGAAGAAACGAGCGACCCCTGAACGCGAGTCGTTCTTTGGTACGTCCTATTCGTCTTCGGTTCGTGTTCCCTGTGTACGCGCGGAGAATCAAGGATTTCACACCGAAAACAAATCACCCATTCGCTGACCGTGGCCCGTGTCCTTCGTGATTATTCGACCGGCTGCTGGAATGCGCGCGGCCCTGACCGTGGACTAACACCTCCTTCTTGTCTTCGCGACGATTGTTTCGTGCGTGACACGAAACCGATTGCTTTTCGTCGCTGGTGCCGATACATGCGAAACCAGCCATCGATGCCGTGACGTGGCCATCGTTTTTAGAGGCATTTAAGACGCTTTAGTCGACCCGTCTGTCTTCGGTACGCCGTGGCTCCACTGAATGACAATTCGACTCGATCCAGACGAGCGACTGCGACGATTCAATGCGTGGATCATGATTCGAGATCTCTAAGCGGAACTCGTAACTTGCTCTTTGGGAGTCACTACGGTTTTTCGTGATAAGATCTGATGAATTTGATAAGAGCTTATTATCGGGACCAATAGTCTGGGCCTGCTAAGGCCTTGTCAAAATAGAACAGTAAATCTAATGACGGAATTTTTATGTCTCTAGTAAGATTAAAATTTCTAGGACCACTAATCCTTTCAGTCCCCAAAAGTTCATTCAGAGAATACACAGATCGATCGCATACGGTTTCATCTCGGAGCAAAGACCAACGACGTGTTGTAAACCCAATTGGAGCGGGCCAGCATCTGACCTGATGACAAGTGAGACAGCTTTACGCAAGAGCGACAAGTAGACGCGACCACGTTCGTAAAAGGAGTAAAATTTCGTCGCTCGAACGAGGCGAAACGATCCCCGACGTGGCTGACAGCATGTTAACTTCAGCAGCGTTTCGACTGTTTTCTCGGACATTTACGAGCGTGAACGCGTGGAACCGGTTGCTACTGCGATACCGATTTCGTCGCGGAGCATTTATGATAAAATAACGCGAATCGTTTTGCAGGTGGGTAAAAGGCCATTTTAAAAAGGAACCTTCGACCGTTCCCATCACGCAAAATTTCGAAGCGAAACGCATCGACAAGAGTCCCCCCAATCCTTTCTTGAAATAAATGCGAACCGTATTGAAGTATCGTTCGGCGTAATTTCCTTATATAACTCGCACCTCGCGGCGCATAAATTATCAGCGTTATTACGCTGACGGAAAGTAGGGGAGATAAATTCGCGAGATAAATAGCGATATGCTGTAAAGTGAGTCGTTGTTTTACGAGACCGATATATAAGTAGGCACATTTATAATATTGCACCAGTGTTTCACGGGCCGGTTAACGTCGACGAAAAATCGAGCAACTTCCAACGCGATTCTCGATGCGAGAGCTTCTCACGGGCTAGCGAGTCGTCTGGTGGGAAATGCGGATCACGTAGCCGTTCTGCCACCGGCCAACTTTTTCCTCACTTAAATCAAAATGTTTCGCGCCGCTTTATTCGTCGACTTGCCAGCCGTAGGTACGTTCTTTACGTCGCGTCGGTGAAAATTCTTTCGTTCTATAAATACGAGCCAGTAGGTGCTACAAATTAGCACCGACAATTATTAAGAATTATTCAGGTATAATGAATTAAGAGAGATATGTTTTATCTATGACAAAAATTTGCAATCTTTTCCCAATATCCACTGAAATCATACTGTCTGACGATAAACTACTCTAATCTTCTGCATAATACAATTAATGCAATGTCAATAAAATTTTAATAATTATCGCATACACAATATTATTCCGTGAGTTCGGGACGTCACTTTGTGATTCCTAATTGCATAAATCATTGCCCGAACGAAATATGTCCCACAGATGACGCGGCTCTTCGATCCATTCGTTTTGGATGCAGACTGGCGCGTGTGTTGTTTTTCCCATACGGCAATAATGAGTTCGGATAATTGCTTTCTAGTTCATCAAGCGTGCATATGCTGGCCGAACAACTGGCGCGGGTCCATAAAATTCATAATGATGCAGTTCTTCGGCAATTTAATGGTCGAAACAAATTCATTGGTTCGGTTTTATTGGCCTCGGTTCCCTTCGCCGGCATTCCGTCACATACAATTTACCGATGTGCCCTCCCTTCCCAAACGTTTTCAAACATTACAATTTGCGTGTCACCGCGGAATTCCGCGCCTCGTTGAAGCTCGCTTATACTGATGTAATTAATTTAACGACACCGTGACAATTGGATATTGCCATTATTACACACTGAATTATTCTCCGAGTTCTTGTGCAATTTCACAATGTAGCGTCTGCGGATGCCGCCGTGTTAATTTATACAACCCGCGGTTAATATAGTTTCAATTAAGGTAATTTAGTTGCAATTTATTCAGTAGGTGTATCATCATACCTGCGATCGAATGTTTGTTTCGTGTTCTGTCTATCGAAAGTCTGGAAAAACCTGCCTACTCGAAGAAATTAAAATCGATACACAAAGTTTAACTATACATCATTTTTATCAAAGATCCCTTTAGACGAAGTCCACCTTCTATATTAAAAAAGAAGTGGCCGCAACGATTACACGCGTATCGAACTCTAACGAGGACTTTCCCATTAGATACAATCGATTTCCCTACAAAGTGGCCTCACGATCCCGTGCTCGCGAACTAGCTAGGACATTAACACAACGCGTACAGGTTCCCAGGAGGGAAGGAGACCGCGCACGAAGCGGAAGAAGATAAATATCGGGCGTCCGACAGAGCCGGCTATTATGAATCGGCCCAGGGAGAAAGAAAGAGAGAGAGATAAAGGCAGAGAAAAAATACATACCGAGCCTGTGTAGTTTTTAGCTTTATCGATCAAGTTTATAGCCGAAAGAAGGCATAAACCTTACTTATTACCACGCCCACGCTTTATGCGGGGGACTATTAACGTGCGAAGCTAATTCGCATTGTGCAGCGGCGGTGACTACGCTCTGGCCTCTCTTGGGACGGAAGAATCTGGGCCACCGGCTAAACACCGACCAATAAATCGAAGCATTATCGATAGTCGGCCCGCGGGAGAAAGTGTTCGATATTTTCCGTGGCGTCGATCGGGCATTACGCCACTCTGCGCGACAACGCCGACTACTACCAGTACGTGTGCACGTCTACGTCTGCATAACAGAGACCAAACAGTCCCCTTGCATCGGGACCTCGGCTGGCTGCATTAGCATCGGACCTAAGCTAATTAAGGCTAAATCGGTTGGCTGTGCCCGCTCTCGCGAGTGCACGCGTGGGCACACCGTGGCTGTGCCAGAAGAACGAAGCGAGTCGGTCGTGGCGGTACACACTCGTTGCTCTTTATGGAATCCCGAACGCGGAAGGCTCGACACCGCGAATTCCCGATCGCTATCTTTCCGATCGAAGCCATCGTATAGGTCGAGAGGCGACGATGGAAGTCCAGCCGGCCCCCTAAAAAGGGCTCCAGATGCCGCGAGCACGCGCCACGTCCGCGAGGAAGAGGGAAAAGGCGATTCAGTCGGCCTTTCTTTTCGCTTTAAGCGTTCGCGAGTAATTGCCCCTGAGACAATTAACGTAATCGTTCTTAACCCCTTTCGGCGGCTCGTTCGACGGTTCGGAAGCTGTCGAATCGGCTGTAAATCTTACGGGACAAGCTGCTGACCGTTGTTTACAACGAAATTGCAAATTGGGTGGTTGTCTGGAAGGGAACGGTTCGTACGGAGGCATTTCAGGATTCCTATACAGAATCACAGGATTTATTCAATTTCATGTGCAATGGAAGACCTTCAAAAAATCATTCCAAGGAGAAATTCAATTTACTATCGAATCTTGCAATCTCCGCAGTGTAACATAAAAAAGTGAAGGTATAAAATGCGATTGCATTATCTTATTCGGATCAGTCCATCAGTGGGTTGATTAATCGATACACGTGGCTCAATTAATCGAGTCATGAACAAATATTGAATACCGAGGAGCGGATTCACGAGTAAGTGTTTCGTGGCACGAAGGACAACTGGCAGAATTCGTGGCAGGTGAAATTGCGCATAGAGTTGCCTTCTGCAAGAGAGCTACCAAACTCTCACGCGTCCGACGCGATGCACACCTGTCGCGTGCACACGGAATTATACTCCTCGCGAGCAATAGAATCGAACCATTAGGGAGCCGTTCTCATACGGGTCGGAACGTTTCAGCTGTTCACCGACGATCCTGGATCACTGCTATTCAGGAATAATACAAACGGGAGGTGTTGGAATTGTCAATATCGTGATCGTATCGTCCCTCATGAGGGTTTATGCTTACATTGTTGTTGCACGGCTTTCATGTGTACATCATAACGCAAATCCTAATTGTTTTTCTGTGCCAATCTTATTCAGAAGAGCGTTAAAGTCTCTACCTTTAGTTTTCATCCGCAGATTGGAGCGACAGAAAGGAAAAAGAATTCTTGTGTCTTAAAAAAGAACTAAACGTTCGTAAACCAAATTAATCTAAAATCTATTCGTCTATAAATTGCCAGTTCTCTAGAATCCCCACACTGTAGGAGATCTCGGAGTTAATCCCAGAATGCCAAACATTCGTAATTCCGGCGCAGCATGCTAAAGCAATTTAAGCACGAAGCTATCTTAGGATGTTTCTAAATGTGTCCTACAGGGACGCTCAGAATATCCAAAGATCTGGTATTACGTATAAAATCTTTTTTATAATTTATTATAGGTAAATATTGGATCTCTCTTTCAGCTTCTGGAAGATCAGAAATAGGTACTAAAACAATGAAGTATTCATTTCGATAAGTTCCTATTTCCACCTCAGTCGGAAGTGCGAAGCTATTCTTACTAGACAGTAGATTAATTTAATCTTACTTAAATGGGATTCATCTGACACCCGGAGCAAATGAGGCCAACTTCGAAGTCGATAATATTATCGCTCCAGGGGGAATGTACGAAAGTCGGATGGAAGCGATATGAAAGCGGATGGAAAGTTCATGGAATTGAAAGCATAAATGTTGCGTTACAAACGAGCGTAGGATCCGCCCCTACCCGACAGGCGTTCGTTACATGGACCGCATATTTTCTGCGCCTCGCGCGAACTAACGGACCAAGCAAACGACGAGCCACGAAAAAACCTCGACGAAGGGGCAGGGCAAAGGACTTGTTCCGAATCATTGCCAGCTATTTCTTATTCCCTTCTAACCGTGGAGAAACAGTAAGATCCGTGATGATCTTAATATACATGCTACTGCTCGAGGGGGTTGAAAAATAATAAAATCTAATCTACTCGAAAAGATACTGTATTTTAAAGTAGCAAAAAATCAAACAAGCTGACTGAGCCCCAAGAAAATGTTAATAGAAGCATAAGACAAAATGGAACTCTTGAGGCATGTCTTGTTCCCATTTCGACCGACAAACCAACCCTAAGTCTTCCCCTCTTCTTTCCTTACCCATTTATTAATACAAAATATGCGTACGAATAGTTTCACGCGACGTATCGCCTGACACCCTTCTGTTATCAATCCCGAGCATCGACTCCCCGTGTCACGCGTACACAGTCAACGTCGCGATTAATATGCACCACGACCGAAAGAGGCTTATTAAACCGGGCGAATGATGAACGACCCGCAGCGATCCGTGACATAATAGAATCCAAAGGGGGTTGACGGTGGTACAGGGTTTACTTACCGATGACAGTGGTTGCTCCTCGCGGAGGAAAGGAGGAACGGAAGGGAAACAGAGGATCCTACGGTGAGATATTGGAGAATGATTTCATAGCTGCATTCCTCGAAGAGCGAGGGAGATACCTCGATGCCCATCTGGAATAATAGAATACCATTTGCCATTGTGCGCTCCTTTCCGTCTCTTTCCCTCGTCCCCCTCCACCATCCTCCCCGTTCTTTCTTTCCCTTTCATCCCTTCCCCTCCAGGCCGCTATATATACACATACGCGTGCGGGGCGAGCGTGTATAAACGTGGATACAAATAGATGCGTGCGGGTTTAGATAAAGTGCAGCCAGCACTCTCCAGCCTCCCACCCCCCTTCTCGAGCAGTAATACGGTACACCTACGATGGCCAGAGGCCTTATGCTCCGCGGTCGGGCGGCGCGTTTTACCGAGGATTATGCAGCCCGCACACGTACGTTGGCCGCATTATGCCCGGTTCGATTCCTGTGGAATCCTTCGCCATCGTCCTCGGAGCCCGTGTACCGTCGCGAGGACTCCTGAAAAGGCGTCCCAAAGGGGCCCCTTTGCTTTCACAGGCGCGAGTACGCGTGCACGCGCGCTAGCCGCGGGCATAATTTGTCGACCATTCAAATGCATAATGATATAAGCTATGCCCGCGGCCGTATCGTTCACCGGCACGGATTGGCGGGCATCGCGGCTCAGACGATCCACGACACGATTTTGCGCGAACCTGGCCGAGCTACGTGTATCGATTTCACGGACAGGTGTCCCCCGTGTGCCCTTTCGATTATTACGCGGACACGGACCGAGAAGAGGGTTGGCATCTCTCTCGATGGGACTCTATAATAATGGATAGTCTTTTAAGATTCCAGACATGGTCGAAACAATGAGGGATGGGGGGAGGGACCATTGTCTTGGCGCCTCGAGATCGCCTGTGTGTCGAATTCCAGGATACGCTCTCAGTGGCGTAGCCGAGAACGGGTCTGGATGATAGTCTGCGGAGATGGCGCGTCTGAGGAAGGTGAAGGTGGGGTGAACTCGGGAGGGTTTGGCAAAGAGACGTCACCTCTGTTATTCGAGTGGTAGAATGTGGGAACGTTTCATTATCTAATCAAACGAACAATAATCTTTTTCTATTGAAATAGTTTCATATAATTACTGAGATTATGTCCTTAAATATAGGGATTCAACATTAACAATTAATTTACTATTTTAAAAATTATAGACAGTACCTCAGGCCCACATAGTTCGTATAAGAGAGGTTTTATTACAACTGAAAAGGCATCAACATGAAGTCTTTAAAGAAAGTGAAAGGAGAAATATAATACTCCATTGATCTACAGGATTGGTTGAAGATTTTCATTGAAAAGCATTTTCTTCTGCAACCGTCTGTTCTAAATAGCCGCTGCATGGGTGGAAAATGTCACAATGGTTGGCGACAATAGAACAAAGTCTCGAGATTCCTCGACAGATGCCTGCGTCCATTTCGCGCGTTCTCGACGCCAGTGCTCGCGCTCACCGCCAAGGACAGCCGATCGTTTTACAAATTAAATACGCACGCGTGGCGGGGGTAGTAGGGGGGTTAATGCATTATGCGAAAAAGACAGTGAATCCCGGGAGAGGCGGGAAGAGCCCGACGGATAAAAGAAAGGCGTAGAAATCGATTCCTATTCAGGTGGCTCCATTGTTGCACTGGAACAACTTGACGCGCGTAAATGTTGCCTAATGGCTAATGGATCCTCTCTATCTTTCACGATCGCCGCGCGCACGTCTTCCCTAAATCTTCGTGTCGCCTCGATCCCCAGGATCAATTAACTCAGGTGATTCGTCTATCGAGACATTCATCCTCGATCGCCTCTAGACCGAGAGATCGAGCCTCCTAAGCGCCGATTCGCCAAGATACGAAACGCACAATAACGCGTTCACGCGCTCGATGGACGTCACAAATCACGATCGATGCGGTCGGAAATCGATACGACGTGTCCAATCGTAGTTCAAGGCAGGGTCAACGAAGATCTTCGCCCCGTGGGTCCGTAATGAAGCGAAATGGATTGGCCTCGGCGAAGGTGCGGTGAGCGCGCTCGTGTGGGTACGCGAGTTCGTAGGGAGCCCACGGATTCGGCAAACGCTGGTGAATAATGATGATCGATGACCCTTGAGCGTTTTACGATGGGCGAGTATCGTGGGTACTTCGTAGATCCAGCGCGAGGCTTTTCAAAACGGCCTTATTGTGATATTATAATGAGAAGGGCCAGGAGGCGATTGGATTGCAAGGACGTTTGGTAATTTTAGGAAGAAGCTATTATTTTTTGAGCTGGAGAAATAACTCAGCGGGACGTTTTTGAAATAATGCGGGAACATGAATTTTTAAACTGACTTTTCTGCTTACCGCGGATGCTCTAATCAATTTCTATTTAAAATCTAGAATAGATAATGTCAATTACTTCTCAGCTCATTTCTCATTCCGTTACATTTCACAACCACGAGTTTCACAACTCCATTTCCAGATAGCTCTCTACAATTTCACTTTATTTTAAGAAGCGACTTCTCAGTCAGCAACGAGATCATCGAAAGTAATCGTCTCAAGAGCCAGCTATCGGCGGATCGATCGTCGAAATCCGTGTAATAAATCGCGGCAATAGCGACGGATTAATTTATCATCAGTCCGCGCCTCGGGGTGATTTATTTCCAGCGGTAACGTCATCGATACCGATGCATTAATAACGCTGCAGCTTTCTTGATTCGCGCAAGTCAGCGTCAGAGATAAAGAAGGGAGAGAAATAATGGAACCAACTTGTAATATTAAAGTCAAGCACCATTAAACGAACTCATGTACCAATTTTCGTCGCTGAATTATCGACTCTGAGCCACGACCAGCGGAGGAACGTTCAGACCTAGCATTCGTGAGACTTTCCACAGTCGTGGAATTGCCACTTCCAAATCGTTGCACCTGCCTTCCTAAACGACCGAGAGTTCATTCAATAGACTCTCGAGAGCCGAAAGGAACAGAAACGCACTTCTGCCATTCATTCTAATGTGTGCACAGGATTATGGCCATCCTTCAGGTTCCCTTTTTCAAAGCTACTCGAAAATTCATTACGGTTCGTCGGTTTGGAAGCCTCTTTAGAAATTTTGCTGTTGGAACGCATCATCAATTAGAAACTATCGATCTAGCTATCCTTCGATTTTTCCTATTTTCCTTTAAGTGAAAAATTAGATCGACGTTGTTAAAGTAGTTCATGAAAAAGCTTAAAAAATTGTCTTCTATATCTAGGCAGAATACGAATAGACCAAAAGTAACGTTCCTAGATTCGATTTTGAATCGTATTAAAAATGTAGTGCGTTTAGGAAACGAATGGAAATAACTCTCAGCTAAAAGCTGTTGCCAAAGAAAAATGCCTATCGATCCAGCAGCGTAACGAGACGGGTAATCAGAGACTCTCGATCGCAAACTCGGCGTAAAGTTGTTCGAGCGTGAATCCCAGCAGGGGCAAACACAAACCAGAGCGGCGAACGTTCGCAGGTTTTCCGTAAACGCCACGAATGTTGCTCCTAAACCGACACACCTGCCTTTCGGAATGCCTGGCTGGGATTTCAGTCGACCGAACGAACGGTTGCTCGAATTCCCGCAGACGAGAGCGGTTCCCGAAATGGACATCCTCCCGCTTTTGTGTACACAGCATTTGGCTTTTCCATCGTTTTCTTTCCACCAAGTCTGCGAGGAACCGCAAGAATAAGGATCAATATTTACGAAGCACTCTCGTCTCCATGACTCGATGGTATTTATACAACCTTCCGATCCGAGTGACTCTTCACCTCTTTATCCACTGTGCATCCGTTTGATATCTTCATCGCGGTCCCGAGCCCTCTCGCTCTTTCCCCTTTGTCCTCCTCTCTCGATTGCACGCGATCGAGCGAGGAAGGAAAAAGAAGGAGGCCAGCCGAAGCCAAGATGTGTAACAAACGGATCGTGGGTCAACGATCAGGGCCTCGAGCGGGGTTTGTTTGAGGACGATTTAGAGATCTCGCGGTACCGAGCGTGACTCAGCTTTATTAAGGTCGTAGACGGTCCTAAACCTCCTCTTTCCCGTGCTTTCCTCTCCCATGTGTTCATCTCGGCCAAAGAATTCACAAGGAATTGAGAGGAAGACGATTCTAGTCTCATTTGTCGCTGGGGATTTACTACTAAAGAGAATTTGCTAGTCGTGCTGAAAATTGTAAGAGAACCCAACTGTCCGAGTAACCTATAAAGATTCCCCAACTTGATATAATCATCTACGCCAACTTATCATTTAGTAAGAATGAACGAAAACGATATTATCTAATAATTTACAAAAAACAAATCCTGCATAAACTGCTGTAACAATCGACACTCGCATCCAGTAAAATCACATCCATCCATGATCTACTTTCTGGCCAAGGAAGAAGATCTAGAAGTGAAATCCGTGGAAACATTGGAATCGGGCGTGTTCACTGGCCTCTATTAACGATTCGTCTACTTTCTAGTGGGAGGATGCAACGTCCCGGCGCCGTGGCCCGATAGAATTCGAAGCGTTACATTAGTCGGACTAATGACCGACATGACTGTCTGTGGGTAGATACCGGTTCTTCGAGATCTGAGAGAGCCATGGAGCATGCCCCCGAGAAGATCGTTGCAGACGAGAGAGCAATACAGAGGATGATCATCGACCCTCTTTGCGAGGAGGGCGCCACGTACTCGGGTGCATTTCTCGCAGGAAGCCTATATCGTATGCACGTTTTTGTATGCAACGTGCATTCACTCTTCTCTGCCTCGATTTCTCTGGCGTGGTTTCGTACCAGTCTACGTTTATTCGTGGAGAAATGTGTTCATAGATTTTGTTCGCCTTTCTTCCCCTCTCTCTCTCTCTACTGAACTCCGTGATTGGTAAAGATTTAGATATACTTAGGAGAGAAATTATTAAAAAAGGATGGATTAGTGAATTGGAGAGTGTTACTATTCTTCCCCAAAACCATTGGTTGAAAGCAAAAAGATTTTCGGAGTTAACAGAGACAAAGCGTCGGGAAGAACAGTATTTCTATCCAGGGAGGGCGCGTGCCGAAATTGAAACAGGAAATGAGGACTAGCCGCGATCGTAAGTCAAGGAAGCACTCTGGGGCTCCGTTAAAAGCCCCCGTGTCACGGGGAAAAAGAAAACGGACGGGCAGCGACGCTAATTCATAGCTGGCGAGGGTCTCGAGGCGAATCGTGATCCCGATGCGCCTCCTCCAGCTTCGCGTGGTGGTTATGCGCGCGTCGTGAGCCGTATGGAAATTTTCAGCGACGGTAATGAGGCTTAAGGGACGGTTGTGTAATCAGTGTGCTCCAACTCGATGGAAACAATGTTCCGCAGAGGGGAGGACTGGTGCGCTGCCGCTCTGGAAATTAAATTCCACGTGAGTTTCGCAATTCCGGACGGGCCACGGTCCCAACGACCATTTATCACGCCGCTTGCTTTTGTTAATGAGCGTCAAACTGTCTTTTCCCGGCGCCTGCTGCCGCGCGACCAGCCGGCAAATCCGTGAACGTCCCTCGCCCCTGATTAAACGAAAACGGTAGATAACCGTGTCGCGAACTTGCTCCTTTGACTCAATCACTCTGCCCCGACGTGTTTCCACGAACTATGATTTATCCACCAAGTTAAAAAATCAAAATGGTGGTTTTCGATGTCAACACGCTCGTGCGTTTAGTGAAGTCTAAAGAAACATTAGTGGTGCACTTTCTTTGGAATTCCTCTTATATAAGAAAATTTTATTATTTTAGTCTGAAGAAAGTAAGGAACGCTTGATCTTGACACGTATACGGGTCGTAACTCAACGAACGTGCTAACGCGTCTCTCAGTTGATTTTAAGGCGCCGAGGGAACCAGAAATATTTACAACTCGATGTTAAACCGAGAGTACGTTGAATGATAACCATGAATTTATACCAGGAAATTACGTATCTTATCGTGGCGGCATAATTATGCGGTTTCGTTTAATGGTATTCAATCGGCTCCAAAAACTTGTCTCCCAGCCGGTCGGCACGCGATGAATAAAGTCCTCGGCCCGTAATTTCGCCGAAAAATTGCTGTTAGAATAAAAAATCCAATTTCCCGGACACCTCGTTACTCAACCCGCAATGAAACTCGAACTAAAATTCGCGCCTCTTCACGACGCCTTTCAACCGAGAGCTCTCACATACTTAATGCAGCCTCCGACTAGTAGAAACTTCGCGAACTTGTATAGAACTCGAATAAAATCACTTCTCATACAAATGCTATATTCCCCGGTGTCAGTATAGTGGGTGGAAGGTGTATCTCAATATCTGAAACTCCGAAACTGAAAATTCAAGGTCCGACTTTCGATCTTCGAGCACAACACATCGAGAGTGGGCAAAACGCGTCGTTGTCGAGAAACACAGTCCTGTCACTGTAATCCTTCCACCCATGATACCTCGACACGTCCCTTCCACGTTAAACAGCCGTTCCAGCTCGAATCCCGAAACGCGAGCAGCTCCTCATTTCTATCGGCGGAGAAAGGAAATCCTTGTGAAAGTCAGCGCGCGACGATAGCACGAGAATACTATAAACTCGACGATCTCTGGCACTTGTCTCGCGGAGCGCAGCCCAGGGAGAGCCGCTCGGCAACTCGCGTCTCGCGAGCAGGCGGCGTAATACCGCAGAGTCGGCGAGCGGATCGAGACACGTCGGCCTAGCTGCATGGAGGGAACGAGGGTCCTCGTGGTTCGTGCAGCTCCGGCGTCGCTCGGCCCTGCCCGACACCCCCGTTCGCCGTTCGAGGCAGCCGACGCGAGACGAACGGCCGCGACAGTCCGCTTGGCCGACAGACGCGTCCGCGACACCGACCAGCAAGGAGGTACTCGTTCTCTCTGCGCTACACGGGGCTCGTCTCGACGAACCTCCCGCTAGCACACGATCGCTCGCCGCTCTTCTCCCGGGGCAACGCGCGCCGACACGTTCCACCTGGGCAGATCCAACCGTGTGCTATCCTTATCGTTGCGTTTCCTACGACGCTGGATCCTCGGAGTCCGCTATCGATCCCCCGCAAACGGAGATCTCTGTCCGTGAAAGCGTCGGCTGCGCTCACTGGCTACGCGACCCGTGCGAATCGCAAGTGCGTGAGAAAGTAACCGGGGGTGTGCTCCAGGCGAGGATACCGCCTCGTTTCGCCGCGTCTCGCCGCGTCTCGCCGCGTCTCGCCGCGTTTCTTGTGCTCTTGGTGAGATCCACGGATACGGAGTATAAGGAGTTTGTTGCTCCTCGTTCCATTCTGCTGGCTGCCAGGATCCAGAAGGAGACTCGCTGCTTGGAATAGTAACAGTGTCTCTTTTCGAGTGCTCGAGGATATTTTGGTGATTGGGAAACCTTCCCCGTGACAGAGTTCTTTTTTTTATTTTCTTTTGATGTTGTGGTGACTTAGACAGACGATCGCTGGTGAGATGGTTAGAAAGTTCACGATCGTTCGGTGGTTCGCGTGATACCGTCGGATACTTTCTCGGGTCCTCTATCTCGGAGTACTGAGGAAGGATATTTTGGAGAATTCGTTCGATGTGTCGCAAGTCCTCTGAATCGTCTATCGACGACAACATACCTGTGAAGGATTATCGTTCGTACGGTGCTTTGGAAAAGTTGTACCAATGAGAGGGGTGCTGGCAAGGTGCGCTCCAGGTGAGAGAAACTCGGGGTGGACCCATGGGACGCGTACCTCGGCGGACAGCGTTGGAAACAACCGAACACCGGAGAAATTCGATCGGATCTAATCAGACAGCTATCTCGAGCGACTCGACCGAAGAATCTCACCGTTCGTGAGTCCACCGATCTACCCAGTGATCCGTGCTCCAACTGGAACACAGTCAAGCGGGTACCTCTGGTCGTCGGAAGTTGGACGTTCTTTGGGAACGCTCGAAGGATAACGGCCGAGGCGAGAGGATACGAGAGGTGCTCTGTTCCGCAGTGCCAGGAGAATTGGAAAAATCGGCGGAAGAACCGCTAACCGGGATAGTGCGAAGTGTGGATGTGGTGTGGCGGTGGTGGAAAGTGGTCGTGGACGACAGCAACGAAGGTGCAGGTGCTGTTATTGTTGTTATTTGTTATTGGGTCACGGTGAGAGCGTGGTGTGACGGTGCGCTTGGTTCGTGTCCACGTTGTTACGATGGTTTCCACGTCCTTTGCGACTTTGGTGTTCCTCATCTGCCTGCAAACGGTTCTGCTATCGACAGTGAGCAACTGCGCGAAGTCGATCAGCATGTACTGGAACACCACCAATTCTATGTAAGTGCGCACTATTTTCTTCTTTATTTTCCGCTAACTTCGACTGTTCCCGCGGGCTCGCGACTGTCTTCGAGGCGACGCCACGTGGTCAACAGGGCCAGATTTTCGTCTGCGTTTCGGGGACCGTCGGTACGACGTAGTCGTTGGCACGCGTGCCAAAGCGTTTTGAACCTGGCCCGAGAATCGATTTCTCACGGCGTCGTCGCGTTTGAATAACGACCCTCTCACGTCTACTTTCCTCCGTCTGTTTCCGGCGGAGCTTTTATCGCGGCGCGCATCCCTAGCCGCGGTATCGTGTCTGCCAAAATTATAGGGTGCATCGCGACGTCGCACTCGCTTTAATGCGCTTGCGAATGGTCCGCACTGGAGATCGTTTCGTCCACGATCCCGTCCAAATCGTCGACAATAAAGGCGAAGAAACGGCGATTTCCACCGGCCACGGACACGGGAAATTACCCGTGGTACCGAGCACCAGCGATCAATTTCCTAACAGGAGACGCTTAACACTTTGTCTGAAGCTTTTATGCGCGAGAGATATTCTTGGATCCATGCTGCACGAATGTCGAAGGATTTTATCTTGTTTCGGTTCCTATGGACAGCTGACAAGATAGATCTTGCAATTTTGAAACCCTTTAGAACTTTGCTTCAAAATATTCCGTCGATGATTTCTTGATTTAAAGAAGGTATTGAAGTAGAAGTGTTAAACGAGAAAAGGTCAAGCAAAATAAAAACGGTGGCAAAGTTTCCATAAACATTTTACTCAAGGTCCCACGTGGCGCGTGAAATATTAACTCCTCTAATCGCAGTACAGTAGTTTCTCACGAGACGTGTAAATTCGACCCTGTAACGAGGGCTCGTTATTTTATCTAAGGAAAAAATCTATAAGCGAGCTCAGCCGCTGTTTGCTTCCTGCTCGTAGACAGAAGCGAGCAAAATTACTGGCGCTCGGCAAACCGAAGCGGCACACCCGATTCACTACACCGCCAATTAAATCCGCATTATGTGGTTAATCTAATTTGTTACGGCATTTTTCTGCTTCTCCGAGCTGTCCGAATCTACGCGTAAATCTTTGACAAAAAATCACTGTTCGCGAGACCTGTCTTCACCAACATCAAATGTCACCCATAAATTCGCATTAACACTCTAACTACTGTGTATATCGAGATGCATACACGTATTTCTAGGGGAAGAATCCCAGAAACACATTCCTATATAATTGCAGTGAACGACTACGCTCTTTCTTCCGCGTACAGTCATCAGCTACTTCGATACTGCCCACACAACCACAAATACTGGGCTAACATGCAGTATGCATTAATAATTGAATGCTAGAATCGCAATGGGTGGACTCGACTTGCATAAATTTGAATTTTAATATCAGTAGCACGAATTTGTGTTATACGTAAAAATTGGAGTACTTAAAGATAAAAGTCGAAAAAAGTGTATCACAGTTAAAAATATCGTCAAATATGACGAAACAGTTCTAACAGTACCAGTTACATGAAAATCTTGTACCGTTCCATTTTATTCATTTTTTTATAGTGAGAAAGAACAGCCCTTATATGTGGCTCGTTAGTCGAGCCATTTCTTGCGCTCGTCGCGGTAATCTGCGTAGTTCGCGATAGTTTTTACCGCTGCCTACTGAAAAGCGCGTAAATCCTCACGTTGTATAGTTGTTGTACAGCCTCGCGACTCGCGTCAACATTGTAATCGGGCCAATACCTTTTTTCAAGCACGAGAAACCTGCTTGGCGCGGGTAATTTTCTCGATCGGCCGGAATTTCTTGCCGATCGTTTTCTCGATTGGCGTCTCGGGGTGTGTTCCGCCAGAAGCTAATTCGATCGGCGGAGGAACGCTCGTAAAACGTGGATTTTTGCCAGGCTTCCGACGGACCCACGCTCGAATACCGAGGGGTCCGTGGAATGGGCGAAAATCGACGTACAGAGCGAAATAAAGGGACCACTTTTAGACAGATTTTATTTTGCAATGAAGTATTATCTTATCTTATATTTTATCCAGATTTTCTGAGCTTTCATCTACTTTCTAAGACTACTGTAAAAATTCTTGTAACACAGGGCATTCATACGCTCCATATCCCTATTATTTTCAAAATGTCACTCCATTCATGGATACGTAATAATTTGCTACGTAAATAAGAAAACAAGTTTTCATCGCGAATACATCGTGTATTGTTAGTAAAGGTCCACAGTGGAGGTTGCCAGTGAGAAATGTGTGCGTGCAAGTCGCAGAACCGAAAATCCGTGCGCCCTATTCTCCTCTCGTATAAGGAACCCCGTCCGACGTGTCCGGCTGACTTTGACGATCGGTTTGAAGTCGCGCATGCATTACTTACAGAGCCTGGACGAAAGGTGGCCCCGTGAACGTGTGCGTGTGTGGCGCTTGGTGTGTGTAGCGTGTACGTGTGAGAATCCATTTCGCGAAGGAGAAGGACGTTGTCAGACGGTCTTCTTCTTCGTGGGACGTACGGAGGGCAGTAAAAAACACGTCCCGGTGCAGAAAAAAATCGAAAAGGAAGTAACGCGTATATAGCGAGCGAAAAAGGGGCGAAAAGAAATGGGAAGAAGAAGCGAGGAGAAATGTGCGCGCCCTCCCGGGGGCTGTAAATCTTCACTGCTTATTGGAAAATCGAAATTCGTTTCGAAAACGAAAGAAAGGAGGAGGGGAGGTTGGAATAAAAAGAGCGCGAACGAGAGAAAGAAAGCTGTCAGCGCGGCATGGAAACCAGTGGCTCCTTGATTACCATAAATCTGTTTCCACAAGGCACGCCGTGGAAGGCGTATTCTGTTAAAGCACAGAGAGAAAGAGATGGAGAGAGGCAGAGAAAGATTGACATTTACTACCTCGTTGCGTTTTCGATGGAGGGGGGAATCCCTTTGAAGCCACTACGAAATGTATTAAAAACGATCCATCCGCTTGCCTGGGCGTGTCGCGAGCCTTTAAGTGACGTAATGTTTATGGGAAAACGCTGTAAACGTCTCCTTGGAACGTGACACGAAACTTTCAAATTTCTGGAGGGGTCAATGACGCGTGATCGAACAGCTATTTCATCGAGGTAATTGATTTGTATGAGAATTTCGATGAATCGGCAGTCTTTTACGCGAAACAGCGACACAGATGGCAGCAGACGCCAGAGCGCCGCTGGAGACTCGAACGCCGGGTCAGAAGATGTGCCACTGTAGATTATTGAACTCTCCGAGCGCGGCTAGACGATTCTATCAGGTTCGGGAAGGTACGGAGGGAACAGTCCACAGCAATAAGTATTTCTTGTTATCGTGTGCACACCGTTTTCGTATTGTACTTGTTTGCACGTACGCGTAATACGCCCTATCGCCTTTTTCGCTGACTACATCGTTAATCCTCGCGGTAGTCTAAGGTGCTGACAAAGTATTAAATTGTATCTAATATTTCACGATCACCTTACTGATAATATCGATACATCAAAGATGATTAGGTATATTCGGATCAACCAGAGGAACTTATCGGCTCGAGTTTCAGTAATTTCTTACAGTGAAGATCTTTCTTTTCGGTGTAAAAAAATATTCTTATTTCTGAGCAGCCACTGTTTTGACATTTTTTAGCCCGTTATTTTTGCCTGACGCGATCGCGCGACACGTGTCCCAAGGCGGAGGCCAACGAGAACTAGTTGACGGTTAACGAGTTTTCTTCTGAGAAATTAAAAAATCAAGATCTGTGCGAACGTCGGCACTAACGTGAGTCTAATTATTCCAACCAGTAAGTCACACACATTAACAAACATGAGTAAACTTAATGAATAACAGGTTGAAGTCGTACCAAAAATAACGACACTGTTGTCATTTGATTAAAATCAGCTTGTTGTGAATTATTTCTGTGAAGTTTGAAATCTAAGTAAAATTCCATTCTATTGTACAAATAATCGACCGAACAAATTGTGGAACACGCGCGGATAATGGTAGATTTAGCGGCTGGAGCGTTAAGGATACGCGGTAAATGAAATTAGACCAAGCACGCTGGCGTGCTGAAAAATCTTAATTTTCGTCAGTGCGGATTTCATAAACCGTTACACTTTAACACGGACCTGGATACCGTTATTAAATTGCTGGTGAGTATACGCCGCGAAGCTCGTTTTTGAAAAGCTAACCGGAGGTTCCTATTATCCTTCGCTCAGTAGCTCCGTTTCGTGGCGCTTTATAGCTTCGTGTATTAAGGCAACATCGATTTGCAGCGGCCACAAATCAGCGGTTTCCCCGAGGAAACTAGTACCCTTCGTACCCAAGAATAAGAATTCGCTGGCAGATTCATGGAAATAACCATCGACACTGCGCACCGCTATCGTGGCGAATCACGCGGAAACAAAAGAACCTTTTTTAGTCACGACGAAGAAGGTGTGTGAAAAATCAGAAATGCAACCTTGACATCGATTTTATGCAGTTTTTTAACTGATGTTGAAGACTTACCACTATGTGGACTTAAGAGAAATCATGAGTTGGAACCATTGCTTCACTACGATCCTGTAACAGATGAAATAGAACGTTAGGACAATAAAGTCACGTAAAAATAGCTAGAAGCTTGTTTTTCGAAGCTACTCACCAACTCGTGGAAGGAAGAAAAAATTTTCTTCGTTTAAAACCACGGTAGCAAGTATGCAAAATTAAATTACCCAGAAATTTCCGTATTTAGTTAATCAAACGATAAACTAATCTTCTTGGAAGGCAAATTGCAAGAGAAGCAAAGTGGTAGAGTGTCAGTATCCCGCGTCACAAGGTATCATTATCGATAACATGAAAACCCCTTCATTTGCAACACCGCCTTCAAATCGTCCTTTTCCTCCGCTTGTACACTGCATTCGAGAAAATTGAAAATTCCTAGCGAAACCAATGAATAATAATCGACAAATATCGCGTAAATTTTCAAGTAACCACTTAAAAGGTCCACCAAGTGAAAAAAGAAAAAATGAAAAAACCTAACAAGTTAAAAAGCGCCAAACATACGACATCCTATGAATGACTTAAAAAAGGATGACTCGAGTTGTGGTGAAGACGACCTATCAGGCCCATTATGAATGGCATGAAATCGCGTTCGCGTCCTCTCGAGGACGTCGGGCGTCGCTTAACGAGCTGCAAATTAATTATTCATCATTAAAGGCTAACGGGCCGTAGTGGCGTCACGTCAGCGAGAAAAACGAGACGCGAGACACCGCGGTGACGTTTACGAGTGCGCGGACAGTGCGTAAATATCTCCATGAACTTGTGGGACGCCTTCTTCCTGTTACCACGTGTTTCGTGTTCCATCGAATCGTCTGGATCAAAGGAGATCATCCTCTCGCTCTCTCTGGTCGCGAAACGAACACGAGCCGAAGCGCAGTTCGCATTACAGCTACGAAAAAGAACGAAAACGCGCTGCGAGAACGACAGTCAAGAAAATGGTCGCGATTGATTTACGAACCCATAAGTGCTACTACTTTCGCGTAATTTTCTCTTCATGAGAATATCTGCCTGCATGAAAGAATCACTGCTCTCTAGTAAATAACAATGAACGCGAGAGACGAAACAAAAAGTCGCAGAAAAGCGATGTTTTGTCAAAGTGGATACAGAAGCGCAAAGAAATCAGATTGAAAATACGTTTCGTGTATTTCAGAATTATTTAGAAATCGTTTAGAAAAACTCCCTTAAACGCAATTATAATGTTTTAGCAAAAAATGAGAGATATGACGTACGGAGTCCGTCGCTGGAGGGTTAATCGAATGCGAGTTGCATGAATAGTAGTAAGGTCTCCCCATGGGGAAGTCAGTACGCGGTAATATTTGATTTTCTCCGTGGCTGGCTCGACGGGAAACCGTGAAAAAGTCGCCGCGTCTCGGCAGTCGAGGGTCGGTGGTGCGCGTTTATCTGGCGTCGCGCGGCGTGCAATAAATCCCAGCGTTATCAGTATTTAATATCTTGGTTAAAAATCGGCGAAGAGGCCAGAGAAACAAAAGATCATTATTAGCGTAAGCACAGCGTGTACATCATTACTCTGTGTCCCAGGCACTGGCAACCGGTGCTCCTCCCGCTTCCTGCTCCGCCAACAATAAGCCGCAGCCACTCGAGTCACCGTAAGGGAGAAAAAGCGTACACCGTCGGGGCGTTACGAGCTACGAGGACCGCGTTACGGTTAATTAAGCGCGAACCAGACCCGCAGCCAGGGCCAAGTAGCACGATCGCCTGGAAACCGGAGGCCAGACGCATAGGGAAAACGCGTCTCCGAGTGGCACAGGCGCCTTCGATGGAAATGGACCACCAAATCCTCGGAAAACTGTCCCCTCCGCGCCAGCTGTTTCCTGTTACAAAAACTCGAGGGCTAAAGTAGAGACATTCGTCGAGGGTAACAGCCCCCTATGGCATAGCGGTCAGGCTTACACGCGATTACGTGTTCTCACAGAATCTAGATCCTAATCCATAAAAGGTGAACTTCGGTCAGGAAAATTTATGTCTCCCCTTTTGAGAAGCTTGTACTATCGCCGTATGTGATAAAATGGATGTGTCAATGAAGGGAGATTTCAGGTTGGTTATTTTTCTGAAAATGAAAAACGTCCCTTGTGTGTTTTTGAAGTTTACCATACTTGAGGAAGGAGACATGTGCGCTGATTGAAGGCACTAAATTTCTTCCACAATCTTGCCACAGTCATCCAGCCGACGCGTGTCTAATGCCCCCAAGCGGAATTAATTTTCCCGCTCTGTGGATATTGATATTTGGCCAACATGGGAGACGGTCAGAGAGCAATCGGAAGGGGATCGAGTCGTACATCAGAATTATAGAATAATCGGGCATTGTGGACGACAGATAGGCTCGATCGATGACAAAGCACGAACGATATTTCACATCATGTACCCACGCATTCGATTTTTCCCTGAGACGTGTATCCCCTTGGCAGTCGATAGCAGAGCGAATCGCGTGTAACTCGGCGTCCCCGCAGGGCAAACATAGTCGCGATGAAAATTTCCACGGCTCAGCAGGTGGTGGCGCGCGCTCGTAGCTCAAGAGGTACATGCCAAAGGAAAAAAGTGTATCGTTTTGATAGTAGACGAGGCGCACCGGTAATAATCGTTATTACGCCAATTAATTCGCGCCTACGTGTGTACACTGGGCTGCGTTATCCGTGGTCAGCACGCGATTTCATCTGCGAAGGAACGTCATTAATATCTAGTCGGATATCACTATACACTTAAAGTAATTGCTGCCCCGGGGGTGTATGGGTGAGTACATACACGTCTCCGATCCCAGCATGCGTCTCGTACCAAGGAATAATTTCATTCCCACGAGAACCCGCGAAAGATCCTCACGTTGCCCCAATTAGCTCATGATCGATGCATTCGTTTTTTGTCTCCACCGTGGAGCTTGTAAGACTCTCGGTTTCAAAGGACTTTAGCACAGCCTTGTTTCACCCGCAGCGCAATTATCGATCGTAATATGACGGCATGTTACCGGCAAAGGATATGCTCTGTACTCGCGAGGTTCCTTCGTCTCTGCAGACTGCACGTTGCTTCGAGAAAGTAGAAAACGTTTTGGGATGTCCAAAGATTAACCAAAACTAATTTCTATTCTTTTGTCTACTCTTATGTATGAGATCCTCATTTACCTAATTGCTGTACAAAACATCACACAGCCACTGAGAGATTAAAATTGCTGATCAAAGGTAAACATCGAAAAGCTCGACAAAAGACTCAGATAGTAGATAAAGGTAGTCGCGAAGGAAAAGCCACGATCCACGTCAGACCGATTGTTATCGCGATATCTCTGTCCTTTGTCCCTAGTTTCTGGCCGCGACAATCCTACAGCTAAAAGAAAATCCCGTTCTTCCTGGCGTCGATCCTCGCGACGGTGTCTCGAGCAACGGCGAGTGAAAGAACCGCAAGGGCAAGGGGATGGGGACAATGTCGATTTCCGCGGCGTCACACCCGGAAGTGTCGCCGTAATGCCGACGATTTCCGAAGCCGCGGGGAGCGGGAAGAGGCGGCGACATCGCGGTCGGAGGAGAGGACGAGAGGACACGCGTGTCTCCGCGTGGGGAGAAGCGTGAACCGCGTATAAGTGCACGTTTCGTCCGCGGAGGAGATTGCACCTCGAGGTCCTGCGGTGCATACGTTCCACGAAGGGACCACGGAGAGGAGAGAAGGAGCGAACACGAGCGGGAGAGGAACTGCCTCTCGGTCCCTTCCACGACGTATCCTCGCTCGCTCGTCCTCATTTGTCTCCTTGGTTTTCGAGCCACCGGCCAAAACTTGTGCCTTTCTTTCGCCCCCTTCGTCCCGTAGCTACCCGCTCCTCTCCACCTCCCTCCCTCGCCCCACCCTGCCTCCTCCCCCTCCTCTTTTCATTTTTTCGTCCTCTTCCCTCTGTCCTTTTTTTTTCTTTACGCCATCTCGCTTCCAATCCACCGCTCGCTGGGACCCTGAAAGGGCTCGCGGCTCCGACGGACCAAAGGAAGGGAGCGGGAGCGAGGCTTTTTCGAATCGAATCCCTCATTGTCGACTCGGTAATTCGAGGAGGATCGAAATAACCCATTATCCCGTAATGAGCGGTCCATTCACGTCCGCGGGGTGATGTGCGCGCTTCGTAGACCCGTGTGCGTGTGCAACATTCGCGCGTACGCACTTGCCGGCGACCCCTGCACACGCAACTTTCAAGCGATTGTTACATTTACATGGCCCACCGTGAATGGTCACCAGTGGACCATTGGCCGAAGGCAGACACCTAAAAATTGATCAATTTTCGCAGTTGCTTCGGTTATCAAATGCGAATTTTCTATAGTACCCGTGTGTATAGCCTTCAACAGTCTGGATGTAAGGATCGTCTGTCTATAAAAAGAAGCTGACGCTGATTGAAGCGTTTCCTATGAATCACTAACACATTCGCAAGCAAGATGTGCGTCAAGACCCCGTTATTCTCATAGAAAATGTCAAATCTTTCCCTGAAGATCGGGAGCCGATTATAAATAGAGCCACAATGGATTCGCCATAGTTGGCGTACTCGTTTAATAACGCAACGGGTCGTAGATGGATAGACCGTCTATTACACGCTAAATGTGGACTTGCGAGTCCATTTATATACACCTAACAGCCTGTTTCTTTTATAGATTTCGCGGAAGGGGTCTGCATATGGCACAGATGTCGACTCTGATCGATAGTTAGAAACTAGATAATCCAATCTTTGTTAAACTCTGACCGGTTTACTTTGCGACTTTCGAGGCGCTATCTCTAGTCGATTCCACGTAGAATGCAGTATCTCTTATAACTCATTTAAAGACTTCTTTATAGCAACGAGTCAATTGCCGTATGGTCATTGTTTTCTCGGTAACCATTATCGATAGCCTTATTCACTTGACAAACACTTCGCTATTTCTGGGTCAAGATTACATCAAGACTTTGCTAGTAATTAATCGAAGAAACTTTCAACCAACGATCCTCATCTCCAAAGCATGAACAGCAGTCTTCGGAGAATTTTTCACACGCATACAATAAAAAATTAATGTAAACTATGAGAATGACGTTTGCAAAGCGTACATGGAAAGCATAAAGTAGTCAGAGGTAATTCCCGAAGTGGCTCGGGCGCTCGAAAGGTCTTCGAACCTTTCCAGGAGGAGCGGTTCTCTCGCGCAGAGCTCCTTAACCATACAACCGGCGCCATCTGTGGAGCCGACCGGAAACCGCCAGCCGCTCGTTTACGACTCTCTCAAGGACCTGGCTGCGCTGGATCCTTGCTCGATCGCTCCCTACTCGAGTCCTCGACGCATCTCCGACGAACGGTACGACTTTCGTGGTAAAACGACCGTCGCGTAATGAAGTAATCATCCCCGTTATCGGACCTCATTAATCGATCCACCTCGAGGAGGCACAGTTACCTCTCAGCGCAGCGCACCAGGCTCCACTCGATGCGACCGAAAGGATCACCTCTCGATAACATCTGTCGCATGTTTCGCGGAATTTTCCTGCGCAGAAGATCCCGTTGCTCAAGGCAGGAAACAGGATTGCAAATTTCCATTGCGCCTCGATACTGTTACTTCTTAATGAAGGACCTCGAAGCAGGTGTAGGCTCTGCATTTTTTGTTACACGAGTTTCTCATGAGAGAGAGCGGTATTGTGACGAGCTACTATCAAACCGTGTTCTTTAATTTTCCTTTTATAGGGAAACTGCCATTTCAAACGAAGGAATTTGAAGAAAGAATTGTTCATCTTTAGCCGTTTCATCTAATTAAAGTAAATATCCTTCGGAAAGATTGTTAATAGCAGTAAGCAGTCAGAAGTCTCCTTCCTGAACCACCGGACTTCGGTCCGCCTCTAATCTCGTCGCGCGCCGCGTTTCCCGGCTTGTGTTTCTTTAACCCCGTCCATTGTTCTCCGCCGTACATTCTAATCATCGCGTTAGATTCTACGTCCCCTTATCCAAGCCCGAGACAAAGAAATCTAACAAAGTTATCTCACAGCGGGTACACAAAACCGGTACTAGCATTAATGTACCTCGGAACCGCGCTAATGGCGCGCTCCTAGTCCTATAGTCGGTGGATTTATCCACATACCGACACGCCCAAAACTCCAAGAATTTCCTCGCTAATGGATCGACATGTTGACACGACAGTCGGTTTGTTCATGGCGCGGCACGCACAAGGGACATCCTCTTTGCACATGATAGAGGCGCCATGCGCCAAGGGGACGATTATTTGCAAACGGAGACTAATCACCCAGGGTTCCTCCCGAAGAACCCTCCCCCCTTTGACCCCTGTTCCCTCTGGCACGAAAACGCCAGGGGAACAATGGAAATACTTGGCAGGAGCGGTTCGTCTCGGGGGCCACCGGTTATCTGGCAGGATTATCTACCTTAAAATGTTTGTTCCTGAAATTTTGGTGGCGTGTACAGGCGGGCGCCATGTGCTTCGAGCTGGAACAATCTGATCGCGGATCTAAGGAATCTACTAGTGTAATATGATAGGGAGGTCTTAAAACAAAGACGTAGAAACCTAGGATACGGCAACATAACACCTGGACCCGGGCTACCTGCTGCCGGGTTTCTCGGCCCACCGTTTTCGTACGGCCACCTTTTTACACGCGTACATACGCGTTCGTTCGTTTTTTCTCAGAACGCGTCAGACGTTTTCGCTGACCAAAATGTAGCATTAATTCCTTGGACGTTAACGAACGAGATTGATGGATAAACGATGGGAGTGAGAATTTTTCGAGCACAAGTGTCACTTAACCGTACCAATGGAAGTTTTAGGAGATACTTCGAGTGGCTTAGAAATGAGAGGGATGCGTCTGTTTGTATGGAAATGGGGATGAGTGCCATGGGAATGGATAGTGTGTGGTAAAAGTGTCTCTAGAAGTTGGAGCGAGTCTTTATAGACGCGGAGTTTATGATAGAACTTCGTCAAGCACCAAACAAGCGTCGATTCAAAACCATTTAGTTAAAGGTTACCAAAAATATCTCCCACAATAGTTGGAGGCGAGCGCATCCTTTACAGCCTGATGAATGCGTGGCTCACTAATGACATCAGATCAACGAATGACTCTTTTGTGCGAGACCGAGGAAAGGTTATTCCTGAGGCGGTTGAGTCGCTCGTTTCCAGAAAGGTTTAACGCAATTCAATGGAGTATAACAAATTCCACGATTCGAAGTAAGAAAAAGGGATCGCCCGGAACGGCCTCTACCTGGGGACCCTGTTCGTAGCCGAACCGTTTCCCTCGGAGAGATCCACCTTCATACATATATCTACACATATATTTTTTTTAATTTCGGAGTTTCACCCGACAGAAGAGGATTAATGGGTGCTCCGAAGCAACGAAACCGTGACGCAGGGAGGAGAAGAAGGAGAGAGATCGGAGCCAGGCCGGGTATCCTGAAACACCCCATTCCGTCCACCCCAGGTTGCCAGGTTCCTCGAAGCAGGAATGCCATAATCTAGATAACCGAGCATAATAGAATACCTGGACCTGGACTGGTTGCTTTCTACCTCGTTGCACCTTCACCTTTTTTTCTCCCTTCCCTGTGCCAGCTCGTATCTCGTTGCTGCTCCTCTTCGCCGTTCCCTCTCTTCCTCCTCCAGCCCTTCTTCTTCCTCGTCCTTTCTTCTCTGTACTTCGCCCCGTTGGTCCTGCTCCCATCTGGTCAGCCGTTGCTGCTGCCGTTCGCTTGGCTTTTCCAAGATGAATCGTCGATGAGAGCCGAGAGATCCCTTCGTTTCTCGGTGTCCCAATGATATGGGAGTGAGAGAGGAAGGAGCATTCCTCGTGCTCGACATGGGACGAGGAATGCCGAAAGACACGAGGAAGACGGAGCGACAGCCCCATGTCTCCTACTTGTTCGTCCTGCGACCAGGACACGTGTTTTCCAACCGGACTCGTGGCCACCGAAACAAGGAAAAGTCCTGTTGGCATGGGGGAGAGACCCACCAGAACACGATCGTATCGGATTTCTCCGTTGGATCAGAAGCCCAGCCTCTCTGCTCCCTCGTCACACGCACGTGTATCCTAGGAGAGAAATTTCGTGAATGTCCTGATGAGAACTGGCCCCGTCACCCAGCCTTCGTTATTTCTACCCTCGTTAACGGTTCGACGATAATTCAGCGTCCATGCCGTGGGATCGGACCAGTGGCATGCTACAAACGAACGTAATGCTGCGGCTACCGTGGCCCTTTATTAATGACAATAATTTAGAGATATTCGATAAATGCCCTATGGTTTCCTCCAACAGATTAACGTAACATACGACCAGAATTCGGTACATCGGATTTTAAAGTATCAGGAGTTCGACTCGATGGACTCTCTATAATGAAAAAACACCTCGGTATCAAAAATTTGAGGTTGAACCGTGCACGCATTAGTATAATGGTCAGAATCTTTTTTTAAGGACGGAATGTCTCGAGACTACTGCTTCTAGATCCCCTGACACGAGTAGATGTTGGACATAAAGTTTGGTCCAGGGAAAGAAATCGATTTGATACCGGTCATCATGCGTTCTACCATTAACAAAACGTTCCTGAACGAGCAGGCATTCACAGAATTTTAATTCCTATCGGTGGAACGAACGATACAGCAGCACCGGCAGCATTCCAGGATTGTGTCTACAGAGGGAAGGAAGGCGTTGCACCGCGTTTGCCTTTACATTTATGTAGCCGTTACGAAATCTCGGTTCCAATTGTCCTTCCAGTGGGCCGATACGGATCGTTGCTCCGCGACTCTTTATCTAGATGGATCTCGACTGCCTTGCTGTACACGAAACCACGAACCTGCCAGAACAAGGGTCAAAGCTCTCTCTTTCTTCCTGTTTCTCGTTTCGGCTCTTCGTGTCGCGGGATTGGCGAGAGAAAACAGAAGATAATTAAACGTTTCTGCGAGGGAGAAAAAACCAGAAGACTTCTCAGGACTATTAAACATTTTGCTACGACTATTACGATAGAAACCAGTGGCAGAAAGTCTACGGAGAAAGGAAATGCTCAGGTTCGCGACTCGATACCCTCGAATGAAGGTTCGAGTTACTCGCTTTCGAGTAGCGTTTCGAGAAGAACTCACAGCCGGCCGATAAGTGTTCGCAGTGTTTCGCTTCCGGTTATGCTGATAAAGCGAACGTTGAATGGAGCTCGTAAGCGACATTGATATAGGACGTGTGCTGGAACGATCGGGAGGGAAGCTCGCACCTGGAATCTTCTGGCAATCTCCCATACGTGAAACCTGTTCGTTTTGACTCCAGCGTCGCGCGTATGTCGCGCGGTCGGATTATGAACTTCTTGATGAAGAGGGACGGGTTTCGAGCTGTGCCGAGATGGGTTAGAAAGCGGTGGCAAACGGGCTCGATAGTTTGCCAGATGGACCAGTTCTTCAGGGGCTTCTTTCGGGGAATACATACTTGAAGACTTTTTTCTATAGTCACCCGCTCGAGCTTGTAGTCCTAGTCTATTCTCCATTGTGTGCATGGACATACATAGATCTCCCATTAGAGGTACGAAAATTGAATCATCTCAGGAATGACAATAGTAATCTTGATTGAAATCTACCCTTTCATGTGTCAGCAGCTTTTTTCAGTAGCTCAACAAAAATTTTAATTATAAGCTGAATTATAATTTTGCTGTCAAAGTTGAAATTTTTCGCTTAGGAATGAGTCGCATTGATAATCCTGCGTTTAACAAAACACTTATGAATCGCGCATAGAATTCCATGGCGCGCGCAAGGACTACGCGAGTTGCATAATTAAAAGCAAAGCCACGGGTGTGTGTAATCCCATACGGGACGAAATATTTTGAATTTAATGCGTGGTCGTATTTTCCACGGCCGTACAATAAAACTACGCGTTCAGGCTTTGTACTGGACGGTTTTAACGCAGGCTGTAATAACAATTCCGTCTAAATAAAACGCCCGAGAACGATCGGGTGACTCTGGTCTATTCATTATGCTGCTCGCGAGCCCGTTGTTTTTCGTATTACATTACTCGTGTCATTATTTTATTATACATCCACGTTATTATAATCGTAAAATAATATCGAATATTTACGATTGTAATGACGCCGTAACGAGTCATCCCTCTCTCGTTTCGTCTGCCCGACCATGGTCACATCGTACATTATTCTCCTCGCAGCTTGGAAAATTTATGATTTGTCCATACCACTCTTGTAATATTAAACATACTTCCTCAGGTCTGGGTTAGGTAAATAATTAAAAATTGCATTTATAATCGATTAAAGAAAATCAACATTGGCTCAATAGCGACTGGAAATCAAGTTAGTAATAAATATTAGAAAATGGAATATTTTTTGAAAATGTTCTTTCTCCCTGGAGGAATTGAAATTTATCAACCGGTGTGAATTGTTGCGGAGAGGAAACGCGTAGAGGTAAGCTCGATTCACGCCTTGGCATTAATTTCCCCTCGATTTTCTTCATTTAGAGGCAGAAGCGCGTTAAGGGGTTCCGCTCGGAGCGTGACGAGAGAGAGCAGAGAGCGAGTTACGCTGCCGCGAAGCCGGAACGATTCCCTTCAGGGCGATCGTGGATCGTTATCGCGTGGAAGGGTAGGCTAGTCCTGCATCTCTTTCTCTCACGGCGCTGGCAAAAAGCGCAAAAAGATAGAAGGCCGACTCTCCAGATGCGCGATCATTTGTAATATTTAATTATGGTCGAGTCCGCGGGGAAGATTGTCTCGCTACTTTGGATCGAGGGGGGAAGCCTTTTTTGCCGAGCGATTTTGTTTCTTTGCCTGCTATTTGGATCGCGAGGGGCGACGAGCCTTAAGAATTAAAAGCATTTTAATTGAAAGTTAACTGGAAGGGGCGGGTGTTGAAAGTATTATTCGAAACCTTTTTTCCCTATGAATTTCGAATTCACAGCCTCACAGAATTATATAAAGGAACAGTCAAACCAAAGGAAAATAGATATTTCTATGGATAACCTACATAGTTAACCCAGGAAATGCAAAGTTGTAAAATAAGTACCTACGTAAAACGTAACCGGAGTTCTTACTATTGGATCAAGTGACTAAAACTTAGAATCTCTAAAAAAAGTCATTGAAACTTTGTTCGGTGCTAAATAAGGTGCTTTTACGTGTGATTTGCGATAAAACTAAAGCGAAAATGTGTATTTTTCCTCAATTGGTTTCACAAGCCATTGTGATCCCGAAGTTGCGTTCAACGATATGTGTTCTGATCTATTACAATAGATAACCGATAATGAAGCAGTGGAAAGACTTCAATTTGCACTCGATGAAGGAGAACGCTCCTCTCGGCGTTCGCACCTCGAAACTTTCCGTCGCTGAACCCCCAATTCGAGGTCATAAAAACGTACTGATCACACGAAACTGGATACCGTATCTGTAACGGCTACGACAACAGCCGATGGAGTGTTGAAAAGGCCAGGATCGAGACACGAGCAATCCATAATGCCTGGCAAATTGTCGGGTTAGCTCGCCGCAGAATGCGAACCGGCGTCATTTCCCAGCGGCATTCTTCTAAAATTATCGATAACTTATCGACGATTGACTGTAATTCCCCGTCATACGTGGACGCGGTTGCTCCACGACGAAAAACCTCGCCTCTCACGCTTTCAACCCTTCCACATCCTCTCGTGTACTGCGTCCGACTCAACTCATGAATATAGTTACAATTTTGTCCCACGATGTGTTTTTACCCCGAGGTCATGAGGGCTTTTTCTTCGAACGCCTCGTTGACCTTCTCATTAATCGCTCCTTGAACGCGTAAGGATGATTGAGAGCGGAGTATTTACCATTTTATGATTCTGAAATTGCTCGATATCACCTTGATGTAATGAGGGGAAAAATTACTACTTCTTGGAACATAATTTATGCAGGTATATTAGATTAATTTTCACAGTAATCTCCCTGTTTCTGGTATCCTGTCCTCTTGACAACTACTCATGGGAGTCTCGCTTGAAAAACAGAGTCAACACAGAGACATCCTGCATCGTAATCGCATCTATTATGCTGGTACATATCTTCTACAGCATTTTATAAGCAATCTCAGAACAAAATTGCTTAAACAAACACCCGCCACCTATCACTTTCCACTGCCTTTCCACTTCGAAGTCGGCAAACACCGTCTCCCAATAATAAAGCTGCTCACCTTTCTTCATTAAGTGACCAGAGCGTTCCACTCGTCACGTCTCTATTTATCGATCCCTCGTCAAACAATCGTCCATTCATCGGGATCCGAAAATATTATGTTAGCGACGACACGGATATTGCATGCCAGAGACGACGACTCGGTCGCCTAATGCAATTCTGATGTACGTGCCTAGAAGAGGTTCCCTCGAAAGGGCGGAGGAACGCCGCGGTGTACGTTCAGCTGAAAAGCCAACCATGGAGGACACATGCTCACGGTCGGAAGTGTTAAAAATCGTTTTCCCGCGCAGACGCTGCGCTCCGCCGGCTGCTCCTCGAGTGTCACGTTTGTCATCCACTCCCGCGTCCGTCCTTTTCGTGAAATTCTCGTCGGCGAGTGGATCAAGGAGATCCCCTGAGCGAAGACGACGTGTTTACATCGGCACCGAGCGTCCCTGGGGGATTTTCGTGCGGCTGAAGTGCTCGCTAAACGATTCGGATTCGCCGTGGCTTCTGAATGGCTGGCCCGATCAGGTAGGGATTTACGCGTTCCCTTGAATGGGGGTTAAACGGGGCCGGCTGTCCGATACAATGCACGGAACGAGCCAGCGACTCTCGCTTTTCGCCAACTTATCGTAGCAGTGCGTACGCCAGGGCCGAGGAACGCTGGCCGCAGCGTGGTCGAGCGTAGTGCAAACAAGACGCATTGAGATGTTGCAGTACACTCGTCGCATGGCAAACATACCCTGCTCTCGGTCAGTGTCTCGAGTTGACGAACAAACGCGCCGATTGAGGCCAGAGGAGGGGACGTCGCGTTGAAGGACTCGAGAGGAAACCGTTCCGTCGAGGATTTTGGAGGGAGAACTCTTTCAACCGATTAAGTAGCTAAAAAAGTTCGGATTTTTTGTTTGAAAAGATGATTCAAGATTTATTGTATACATCTCGGACTATACAACCTCCTTGATTGAGTACCATAAGCACGTCAGCATAAAAAAAGTTCGAAGACAGCTCCTATTAATTACTTCAATACTCCACCTCGTGATTAACTTCCCCCACTTCAGCTCTCGACCGTTCTAATCATCTCAAGCCTTTTTTTTACCCAGTCCATACCACATTCCCGTTTTATCGCGATCCAACGAAGGACTACGGGGAAGTTCCACGCGATGATGATCTCCAGCTCAGCCACTGAAACTTTCCTCTCGGCGACGCATTTTCCTTCGAATTTCTTAAAACATATAGGAGCTGACATGCCTCTGTACTGTATGATCAGCCGAAATATTCATGAATATATCTCGTATATTACATGGATCCCGAAATGCGAAAGATGTTATTACCAGGGCCTGGCCGTTCCCGGAGTAAGGCCAAGAATGGAGATCGCTCGGTGTTTCGAGGGCGAGCCGCGTGTACGGAGAAGAAAATGTGCCACGTAATGCGCCGCGGGGCCGAGACGAGGATGACCAGAGCGAGGAGAAGCGGCGCAGGAAGGGAAAGGATGACGGGAAAGAAGGCAGAGGCAGATGCAAGCAACAGTCAAGGAAAAAGGAGCAGCTGCACCCTGTGCACCGAACTATCCTCTCCCGACTTGCGTTATGATTCTATGCCTTCTCTGCCCCCTCCTTCCACCTTCGCCGAGTGCCGCCTCTTTTGAGGAAACGGAGACGATATGCGTTACGAAATCTCTCTGCATCTCCCTTCTCCCTAGCGTAGACCGCTTTCTTCTCGTGGCTTTGTAGCTGCACCGAACCCTCTGCCCTGTTTGGCCAACCGCGTGAAATCGCTGGCTCTGGTCACTCCGAAAATCAGAGTTCGCGCTGTTTACAACGGCCACACGATGGGGATAATGAATTCAAGCTGTTTTTGGTATCAGAACCCTCTTGGCGAGACTTTCTTGCACGCCTCGACGCGGTTGTCGTCGAGGGTGTCTTATAAGTACATAGTCATTTCGTGTTATCCAGAGCGTATAATTTTAACTCGTTCAGATGTGTCGTAGATGATATATGGTTTCCATTAACGTTGGAGTCGCTGAGTGCCAGAGTATTACGGTTTTCTTGCCGCGCTTCGAATCTGGTGTGCAATGGAAGCGAGAGAATCGCAGGAAAAAATGGTGAAGATTGGATGGATGAGTCTTTTCTCACTTAACACGTAGGAAAGGTGTAAATGTTGTGTGAGAAAGTGATACATTTACGGATTAAGTGATATGTGAGATTTAATGAAAGAGCAGTCTGTAGCACACCTCTAATTTAAATATAAGTGCACCTCACACATATGTAATTAGTACTTTTATTTACTGCACAAAATCTCTAGTTGTCTTATGATCGATATTGCATAATATTTCTACATAAACAGAGAAGTTAGTTCATACTCGAGCAACGAAGGTTATTAAGGAGGAGGCTTCCAGAAGTGGTTGAAAGTTTTTATAAGAAACTCCACCCGTTGCGCCAGGGGATCTTGAAATTGCGCGTCCGCCCAGCGCGCATCACCTTTTCACTTTGATAAGGATATCTCGGATCCGTAATCTCACGGACCGCAGGGTTTACTATATTTCTTGTCGAACGTTATCAAATACGCCGAAGGATAACTGGCTTCTGAGAAGGAACAATCTGCCGATGCACGATAAGCTTGTTAGTCTCTCGAGCTGTGTTCCCTCCCCACCTTCCTGCGCTCCAACTCTCCATCAAGCTACACTGAATCATAACTGACACACCGAATTAAAAGCAAAGTCCTCTTCCCCTTCGTTCCCTCTCTCTTCGTTCCTCGCACCGGTTCGTCTCTCGCGCGGTAATTACGAACACGGTGTTTATTAAAAGGTGTTGCAATAAAGCTAAATTAACCTGTCTTCGTCGATGGACGCTGGACCGTGCGTATGTGTGCGTATCGAGTTCGTTAAACATTTATACATTCGTCATCGGCGCTCGACACGTCTGCTCGGAAATTTAGAAACGCGTGATATCGAGTTACCATCGTTACGCTGCTACTTGCAACGAGTGGTCTTGATTAACTTGTCGAGGGATCAGTATGTAAATGACACGAAAACAAGCTAGGAACACCGTGACGAGTGTGACCGCAGAAATAATTTTATATAAATCTCGAATTATTTTTTATTCCAGACGACGATGAAAAAGTAGGACATAGAGGAACGCATAGCCTCAAGACTTGTCTCCAAGTGCCCCACAGTGGAGGCTAGATTCTCGTGCGCTTAATTAACTCGACTCCGTTTGCAAGACCGTTCGAAATTTCGCGTACACCTTCTAAAAAAATAAAGAACCCGTGCAAATCGCTGAAGAAAGAAGTCGAAGATGCGGGAAGAGCAAGAAAAAGGTGAGAGGGAGGAGAGGGTGGTGGAGAGCAGCGGTTATCGAAGGTTCAATCTTCGAGCCATGGGGCCGGTCACTATATGGGATTCTGGGGATACGGGGGAGGTAATCGATTACCATGGGACCGATCTTTCTCCTCCTTTCCCCCCCCTTTTCTCTCTCTCTCTCTCTCTCTCTCTCATTTCTTTTCTCTCCTTTTTCTTCATCTACCCCCTCCTCAGTCGGCCACCCCCTCCCAGCTTTCGGACCGACGCCAAAATTTATACCTGGCGGCTGCTACGGAGATGCACCCTCGTCTGAATGGAGGCAGGGCATTCAACGGCGCCGCGAACTGTGAAACGAAAAATATATGGTTTCCAAAAGAACAGCCGTAGGTCGATCCTCGAAGGCGGAGGAGAACGGAAACGGCGAGCAGAGAGAGAGAGAAAGAGTGAGAGAAACAGAAGGGTGAGAGAAAGGAAATGAAACCGACGAGCAGAGAGAGTATGAAAGAAGGTGCGGGGAGAGAATAAGAGGCGAGAAAGACCCCGACGCGTAGAAGCTTTCGCGAGACTCTCCAATGGGAGAAACAGATTCCTTAGATTTTAGAGACCAAGATTAGTGCTGAAGAACGACCCTGGACGTGTGTTACCTTGGACGGTATTGTCGACAGACAGTGGGACGTCTAATGACGAACGATGGGGACTTGTTGCCGTTCCAATGACCGACCCCCTGTGTTATATCGGTGATCTTCGGACCTTGGGATTTGGAAAACTATCGATTGCTCTATCATTAGTTTTCGAACTATTAGACTCGAATATTGGTTACAATGGATGAGAGAATAGAAGATTATATTTGGAAAAAAATATTAATACTTAGGCCAAAGGTTGTAAGAGGACACAAGATGGAAAATCAAGCAGACGTAAATGATTAGCCAAGCATGTTTAGTCAACGAAAGTGGAAAGAAATCACCTAAGGGTTCCGCATAAAAATCCTCGTTAAAAGTTCAAACGCGGTAGCTTATGCTCGAAAGCTTACTTTCCAGAAGCTTAACAGCGCAAGAACGATCCCAAATGATCATTACCGTTTCTAATCCCCTATTCATAGACGTTAAACTGTTACACCGCGGAGGTTGCCGGGCGCCGAGTGCCCTGCGCTCGAAAACACTCGACAAAAAACGCCCTGAAGCGACAAAGTACTCCGCGAACTATTAACCTCGGTCGACAAAGCCGAGCAAACAAAACGCTGCACTTCTGTCCGCAATAATTTTTTATCCCTCGTATCTGGGCACAATGGAGGGCCTTTCCCAAGCGAGATATCCAGATCAAGCGTGTAGCGTGACGACGCTGCGTGTCCCCGGCACCCTAGCCCAGGGTACACGCTCACAATCAAGTGGGCCATTATTTGCCGAAAACTCGACAGGACAGCCGGGAACCCGAAGGAAAATCATGCGAGATAAAAGGGGATGCTCGAAAGACATCAGGTATATCTAGCGCCAGCTCGCTGGATCCCCGAGAGTATCTGCCCCAGTGGAATCTTCTCCTCAGGTATACGTGACCTTCCTCTAGGGTCCTTGGAACCCGAACAGCAAAAGGAGCCGATGCGCTGTTGGTGTCGGACAAAGGCAAAGCGATATGGCGGCTTGTGGTGCTCGCGCGCGAGCAATGTTCACCGTGGCCGACGCGGTGTACGCACCGTTAGGCCCCATTTGTCTAGAACATCGGGATTTATGCCGAGGTTACTCCGCCCTTGGGCCTCCGAGAGTTCCACCGATTTACTTTTATGGCCCCTGCCTTAGCGCTGGTACAGCGCGCGGAGAAAGTCTTGCTTCTTCGTGGATGCTCCTGCCGAGGTTGCGCAAGGGAAAATGTTACACGCAGGAAACACGAGGGAATCGGTCCGCTGTGTAGGGGGACGGGGATGAGTTGTGAAACATGGCCGAGCAGTGGAGATGACGCGTACAAGAAACTGTATCGCGAGCATCTTGCTCTGTGATTCAGCGTTAGAGGAATCTGATTCATCGATGCATGGCGGATCGTTGGATGAGCATGCCGAGGATTTATGGAGACTGTTTTCTGTACGGTCAGTTCGTTTCATTCCGGACGCTACAAATGCAACCAGCAGACATAGACATAGATCAAGTGCAGAGGGGTTTCTTGAGTCAAGAGAACTCCAAATTGCGATACGAATTTATTATCGGGGATGTTCTATTTTCATTGCTTTCAAACTCTCTAGGATTCAGAGTCAAACAATTAAGTTCTCCACTTCTTCGAGGATACGTCCTCTTTTTACCTGACACTAAAAAGCTACCTGAAGCTACGCAAGCTTTCCGCCCCCTCACTCGAACCACCAAAGTCTCCTAGACCTCAAGATAAATACGCATCATCGTCGCCCGAACAAAGAATACTATAAAGCCGATAGAATTCCTGTACCGTTGATTCTCTATTCGTCTAAAACGACCAGGATTCGTACGAAAAGGTAACCCCGCCCTGAACCACAGTGCCAGAGGCCCAGCTATTCACGATTTGGGCTTAAGAGCCCGTGTGGAAAGGAGAGGGAGGAAGGTTCCTCAAGGTTGATTTCTACGCCACTTGTGCCTGCTCGGTATTGGCGCACGAACATTTTCTTCTCCCGCGTTCTCGGCTCAAATAGAAGACTTCTCCTCCCTCGCCCGACGGTATCCCGATTATCAGAGGTCCTTTGTCCCAAAGGACGCCGCACGTGGTGCGCGACCCAAGGTTGCCTGGGTCTTCTTTCGTGGGGACTCTGTTGGAGGAGTCACGTGCGAAAAGCAGCGAAGGTAAAAGTCGTCGGAGGTCCTCTGGCCTGTTTCAACGAGGCTTACGATCCTCTCGGTGTTTACCCGACTGCTTAGCACGTCGTAAACGGATGACGAGTCTATTTCCTCGAAACGAACGGGCGAGGACACTGGCGGCGGAAGAAGGAGGGCTTGATGTATGTGCAGAGGACTTGTCGAAGAAATCTTAGAGATGTTGACAAAGAGGGAGGAAGGGGCGATAAAGAGGCGGACAAGAAGTAAGGGAAAAAAGTTATCTGCCGCATGAAGAGGATCTGGCCCAGCCAAGAGTAAACGATAATGATGACTTCCTGATTCAACGCTCGTCCCGACGACCAAGGAAAGATTTCGTGTACGGACCCTGCTTCAGCACACGCTGTTCGCGTACACAGTGTTTGTTTACACTGTGCCATCCCCGAGAGCAAGGAAACGCAGTCACACGGAGGATCAACGATGCGTGGCTCCAAGTTTCATCGGGCCACGCTCATGGGAATACTCTCTGGGTACAGATACGGTATTAATGCGCGTCAAAGTCCCGATAATGGCGACCCAGAACGTTATCGCGTTAAGTGGAAACATTCAACAGTTGTAATCGAGGATAATAAATAGCTTCCTGTGGACCATATCCAGAGAGCGCCTTGAAATTTTCTAAATATCGACGTCGTCTCGTTACCGTAATCTGTAAACAGTGCGATTCTGGATTCGAGAGCTGAAACATTTTTTCTGCTACTAAGGCGATATCTTTCGCAGAATTCGATCGATGGAATTTTCAGTCATAAACAGAAGGATGCAAAAAATCATAAATTCCACGGTGATTCCAGAAATTTGGGCCTTCGGCGACTTCTACTTAACATAGCCAGATTTATATCAACAATCACCTCGCAAGGAATATTCTCTAAAATGAAACTCTAAAAATTCTGAAGCAGACGCAACACCTGCAGACCCCCCATGAACGTGTTTCATTAGCGAGGTGCCTCTCTTCCTTCGTCTATCGGTTTCTCAGGCCGAGTGCTCGCACAAAGACGCAAGGTCTCGCAGATTTCTCACCGATGGCGAGCAAAAGAGAATACAAGGAGGAGTAGAAAAGAAAGGGGACGACGAGGCGGAGGGACGCGGCAGGAAAGGGTCTCGGGGCTGGATGATTTTCCGCGAGTCACGCGAATTCGTGACTGAATCCCGAGAATCTGCCGGCGATGTGTCACGCTGGTGTGAAACGTCACGGCACTAGGAAGTGACCCCGAACTGTCGCTGGGCCCAACGCGCGCGTACCTGTGCACGACAATGTCCATAAACAATGGGAGCTATCTCGGGGATATCAACACGATGGCCGGTCGAGGATCTGACCCAGGAACGGGGCCCTGACCCCAAACGTGCACCGGGACACGGGTTATCTTCCATATCGGCCCGGGACAGAAATGTCTCAATGCGCAATGCGGATCTTTGTCGAAGGTGTGCGAATGCCGTGTTACCGGCGTTCTATCTCTGTCAAGGAAGTTCGCTTATCCAACGACCGAGCATCTGGCCACTTTGGGACAGATTAATTATAAGGATTATGGAATCGAGGCTAGAGATAGCGCATGATTAATGCAGGCTCGCTGGTCAGTTTCGTTAAGACAATACGGAGCAACAATAGGAAGGAGCATTAAGAGGTGATGCATGGGAATGGTTTTGGAGGCCGCTGAATGAAAATTATACAGGCTGTTTAAGAGTTGTTGGTTTGCAGTTTGAGATTGAGATCAATGTACTCGATACAGATTAGATGGAGATATTTTCGTTTGGAGTATGTAGTAATTGGAGGCTGTGAATTTGTGTTCTTACTTGAGGAAAGTATTTCTAAGTATTTATATTAATTATTGTAAGACATGAATTGTATCTATCTGTGTAAAGTATTTTTGGCTATTTGTCTGACCAATTATTCGTCACGAACAGCGAAATTGGGTATCTTCAGAATACACAGAAGGAATGCACAATTTTCCCGGATATTTCACTGCCCGAAAGATATCGAAACGATTCATGGTGCTATAACTTTGAGCCGAGAAGTTCCAAAACCGATTTCAACGTACCATTTCCCTGTCGTAGGAACAAACATTTCCATAATCGTAAACCTTTCATCGACTCCCCTCCCTCGGGATCGGTCAGCGCCGCTGGTAGTGGTATCAGCCATAAAACTGAAGAAGCTATAACGTACCAAGGTCACGCCGCAAGCTCTCTCTCTCTGTCCACGCTTTCTTTCCGAAAGCCGAGTGCTAATATACCGAACGGTACTCGGTCGAAGAGTGGTTCCGTCTAATCGACATTCGGGATCGCCGTAAACTTGCCGATCGTAAAATTAAATCGTCGTTAAATGTGGTCGGGGGTCGCTGCGATCTTTCGTTGCTTTCACGAGTCGATGACAACGCTCGAGTGGCGGGGAGGCAAGAAAAAAGATTGGTCGAAAAAACGAAGTCAAATGCCACTGCATCACTCCTTAAATTGCTACCGAGGGGATGTAGTTGATATCTTGACGTTACGCCAAATGGTACCTTAAAATCTCGTGGTATTCCATCTGCTATATTCGCCTCGGTTAATTTCGAGGGACCGTGATTGCGAGAAAAAATTAAACGGAGAAACGTTTAACCTCTTCAGGGGACCACTAACATGGCGCAACATGTATGATTGTCAAAAGAAGATAGTAGGTACTTCAACGTGTACCTCATATGAACGCTAATTAATAATTGAGATTAATTAACAAATGGGCTGTATCTCTATCAACATAGTCCCTTTGTGGTTAACTATATGCTTTTCCATGTGTTAATCGACATGAATGCAACGGGGGTCTAGAGAGCGAAGACTGCGGTCGCTTTCGACACACTCGAAACGCCGCGACTGATAAATCTCTGGCTACCAAGCCGTCGGAACTCGGAAAGCACGCGCGTCGTCGGGGCGCTTCAGCCACGTGGTGCGCAACCTCTCGGGTCACACGACTATTTCTTTCGAGGAGGAGCATTTGATCACCGATCGGGACAGACACTCCTTCTACTCCCGTGGTTAGTCCAATTACAAAGCAGTGGCACGTTGCGGCGCGTAAATTAGGGGAACCCTGGCCGAGACGAATTCCACCGCAAATTACAGACTCCGACTCTTCGAGGAGCCTAATATATGTTAAATAGGAATATTTTCAAATTATTACCATCACAGAATATAACACACATATAAATTATATTTATTCAGAATCGAGACATCCTAGAGAAAGCTTCCATTCCACGAATCCTCTTTTTCATCCCCTCCAGCAGACACTACTCCATATTTAAAGTCTGAATTATAACATTGCCAAAGAAGTGGTCCGAGGATGGTCCGCTGAGACCATCGAGCGCCATAAATTCATAAAAGAAAAAGTCCCATTGTCACCTGTTCGCGTTGAATTCCGGCAGGCGAGGAGAATCGTGTCGCGGCTTTCGACGCGCTTGATAAATCGACGCTACGAGACAGAGTCCCGAAAACACGTGCGCTGCGGTATAACGTCCCGGCGGACTATTTCTTTCAACGGCGGCCCTCTGATCTCAGGCCGACTCTGACACTCCGTCTGGCCACTTTAGTGCCTCCATTCCACGCCTCGCGAGGGAGGTGGAACGGCGTGCGTTTGTACGCTTTGCACGGCTTTTAATAGGACGCTACGTCGCGGTACGCGTGGATCGATGAACTTTCAGTGGAGTCGCGCCACGCCGTCGGGATCGTGTTGTTCTCAGGCGAACGATAGGTCGTAGCTGCCCCCTGAGTTCTTACCTCGGACGCGAGCATCCCGAGCATCCTTGACTTTTTTCTCCGTCATTGATATGAATTCGGAGCATTCGAGGGAAGCTACAGTCGACGTCAAAAAAGACGAGGATAGTGGGTACAGTAGACTAGCTATCGTTACTGTACTATTTGGATACGACTGTGTCCCTCGTATCCCTTCGTAGAAAATGAAATGGTCTCTATATTTGTCAAAGGGCAGAGTGAAACGAAATGGAGTGGCGTCTGTGAGTAGCCACATCACTTTGATCACCTTGTATTTGGATTGGAGTAGGCCTTTTTAAGTCTCAGTTTTTACGGTCGATATGCAGATTGCTTGTCTCTGTTAATGTTGCAAATGAATGTTTTTATCTGTAACACGATCTCCCGCCGAGAACTTTGATCTTGAGTAACACGGGAGCAAAGGATCGTCGCTGACGTCTTCGGGCGTCGCGAAGAACGTCGTAAATTTTATAAATGCTTTCGTTGACGATATACTCACTTTGTCCCCTCTTTTAAAATCATAAACCACGCGATGACGGTGACGCGGCATATTTTCCTAAAGATTTATATTTGAAAAATAATTTCCTGACAATTCGGCGCCTGATGAAGCTGTGCCTCTTCAACTATTTCTTTGAACTGTGGCAAAATGAATTTCTTCTAGTTTGCTATCAAAATATTATACAACGGCTCCTCTAGACTTGATTAATTTCATTCAGCCTAGGTTGAACGCTATTATTCACGGTGAAAGTTTCTCTCAGATTTCAAGTTTCAGTGAAACTTTCATCGAAACCCGAATACTTGATCGCTGAGGGAAGCCAGACCACAGCGAACAGCCACAAGTTCTCGAATCGGTTCGAATTTTTGAGAAAGCGGCAGAAATCGATCCGTAGTTCACCCTTCGACTATGAAATTCAATCGAACGTCGTTGTTTCCTCAGAAATCGCGTGAATCCCATAACCACCCGAAGCAGAATGGTTAGCAGGGGATCAACCACGGTAAAATGTGATGGATTGTTGGTGGTAACAGGTCTCTTTTACGCAATCGGTCGATTCTTCGCGTCGCTACTTGGAGGATGAAGAGAATTTTGCTCCGAGGGTCAAATAATCAAGAGACTCGTTAACTTTATTTCGCCTTCAGTGCTCAAGAATAACATTTCTTCCCCAACTTTTTTCCATGCTCGTAAACCCGACGGGATTATCGAAGCTCGAGGAAAACTCGCGATAGATTAACGCAATTAGGATACGAAACTTTTTCGTGTGACTCAGCGAGAAAAGAGCCGCCAGATTTTCATCCACAATTGCTCCATCTTTCCTTTTCGTCTTGAAGCAATTGTGTGCCCAGATGTAGGCGTAAATTATGAATCTCCAGACATTGGATTATTGGAAAAAGGAGAATGTTCCCGTCGTCATCGAGACTCTATTGTGCAGAAAGCGGGATGAGCAAAATGCAGAAGAGTAGCAGGAAGTCTGGTCTAGCCGGTGGGGTATACGAGAATAGACCGAACGAGGGACAGATTCGTTCTTAAGAGAGAGAGAGCAGACGCTGGGAGGAAGAATACAATAAATATTTGAAGTTAACTAATAATAACGCCGGCTCCTCGTTCTAATGGCACGGAGAAGACGAAAAGACGCCGCCGCCAGGCGACATAGACGCCCCCCGGCAAGAGGAGCACGACGACGACCGACAAGAGGATCACCCGCGCACGCTTTTACATAACGCATTAATGTCGTGCATTAAATGGGCCGACTGCTGTGGCGCATAGTGGACCATCTTGCAGGAAGTTATTATAAATACGGCACGAGATCGTGGTATTCGTCACGGTACGGAAAGCCACGGTTATGCCGTCTTTTATAAATAATTTAAAAGTCAGATCCAGGGAGAGGGGGGACAAAACGGAAAGATGTTTCGGCAAAAATGTCGCGACGACGATGGAAATAGATTTAAAGAATCGCATACGGAACAGCAGTCTTCTTTTATATTCTTGGGACCGTGCATGTTACGTTGGAGGCAATCTCAGGGTACTCTCGTTCTTCTTTATGGCCGGCTTTGCTGGATGTCGAGACTTCCTCTACTTTCGTTGAGTCTCGGAAAGGGGGGCTCGTTTATTAAGAGTAATTGAATTAAGGCGATTTTGGAGGGACTTTCCCTAAAATCTTTGAAGTATTGGATAGTCGCAGGGCTTTGTGGAACTCTCTTTGAGGAGTTGAAATGATTTTCTTTGACAATAAGAAATGAAAACATCTGAATTTGTTGAAGGAGCAACTGCTGAATGACTCAACAATTGTCGAAACAATTCGAAACGGCTATTTCAGAGCAGCAACAGTCAGGATCGGGGAAATCAGACCAACGTTAATGGTGTCCATTCAGACTCGTTAAAATAACTGCCATAAAAATAATGACGCTGAGCAATCCACGGTCGCGTCGGGTTTATGTCGGATTGTGATGGTTGCCAGTGCGAGAGGAACAAAGGGCCAGTGTTATATGGTGCAAAAATAAAAGCAGTTTGGGGGTGACCAATCACAGAGCACGGTCGAAACCGTGGAGGCAAGCAGGTGCAACAGAGAGGTGATACGTAACGCGTATCTGGAAAGGAATAAGGGATTCCCATATTCCCATATTCCCGGCATATTACTCGAATTTGCATAGAAAATTAACATTCCGGTCGCCGGTTCGGCACACGGACAGCGCTCTTTCATCGTGCGTGTCGTGGCGATACGCTACCGTGACTAACGCGCGAATTATCATAATTACGAGAAACGGAATCAGGAATCGTCTCCTCCTAAGCCTGTCTGAAAGGAGAGAGAACCGTAGAGGCCGAAAATCGAGAATCGTTTTAACGAACCATCGGCTCTTTTAAATAATTCATACGAGTCCCTGTCTCAGTCACGCCGTAAATTTTCAATACTAATTCCCGGCGAACATTACAACACACCATGCCTCGTCAGCGGTCAAATAGAAAAGAGAGAGGAAAATACGCATTATACGGGCACAATGCTTGTCTACGGAATGAACATGATGAATGAAAGAGTCAAACGATGGTCTCGAAGACGGTAACGTCCAAGGATCCATCCACGCTCCGTCTTTTTGCTCCTCTTGCTTTCTGTTTTTCCCTCGCGCTCGCGCGTACGCGCACTCTCCTTGTCTCCTCCTCCCTCGTTTTCTCCTCCATTCGCCCTCTTTGACGCAGTCCCAGCTTTGATATTCCTGCCAGAATATCCCACTTATACATAGTTAGTGCATAAGCCTGCTGCTGCTTTCTCCGCTCGTCTCTCCCTCTCTCCGCCCCTTTTGTCCTGCGTTCCTCTACGTCTCTCCCTCGCGTTACCCTTCCTCTATGCCTCTTCGTTCTTCCAGAGTCTCTTCCTACAGCGAGGGTACAATTTCCTCCGCGTTTCTCATCGAGTCTTTGTCCCGTCGCGTCGTCCGCGAAACGACGTTGAACGCTTTGAATCGCGCTCCGTCGGCGTGTTCCGTTCTTCAGAGATAACTGAGCGGATGGATTCCCCTGATGCGGCGAAACGAAGGTCAGGGATCGATGATTAAGGGATCTCGTTGCGGGAGAGAGCGTGTCGTTTTGTACGACGCCGTCGATCGCGGCGGTTTCCATTGCTTCTTCGATCCTGCGTTCCTTTCCGCGTGATTCCTGAATACCGTGAACCCCGTGGAAGAACGACGGTAATTACACCGATAGGAATCTCGCGTAATTGCGGCTCGAGAGGCGATAACTTTTTACCATCGACTCGCCCCCCCCCCCTCCCTCTTTTTCTAAGCCGATCGTCGAATAGGGAAGCGATAGAGCTGAGGTCAACGGGCATATGGCAGCTGTAAATTCGTGTTATTGTGGGTGGAAGAAACCTTTTCCAAATTATAGGAATACCTTTTGCTTCAGATCAGTATTTCGGTGGACCACCCAACTTTACCATGGATTCTATCACGGGATTTCGCGAAATTCCCAAATGGATACTGAGATATTGTGGAGGGGACAAATATTTAGCCTTCCTATAAAATCGAAAAACGCGGCGAATAATTTGGAATTGAATGAACGTATTTCGTAGCAAGTATCGAAGGAGAAAGAAAAGGGGTGGCGTAGACTGTAGGCGAAATTGACCTCGGCCAAACACGATCGACAGATTCTATTTCCAGGGGTCCCGAAAACGACGGAGGTCCACTGAATCGGGACACGCCCACTTTTTCGCTGTTCCAATTAGCCGGAAGCCCTTGTGCAGGTTTTATTTGTTAGTTGATTGGTGTCGAGCAGACAGTAGTGGGAATTAATGAAGACAGTTGGGGGGTAGGATATGTCGAGCAGTTATTGGCCCGTCCAGTAATCTCGTCGGTGTTCGCGGATTTTGCAGAGCTTCGCATCTCGTCGAAGCAATTAGCCCCGCAGACACGATCGACCGAAAGGGACCCGCGATACGTGCATTAGACGAGTGACACGGAAATTACGAATAAACGCGTGGAGGCCTGGGTGTCTCATGATCAATTACCAAAGAAAAATACACGACCATGGAAAGAGTGATACTTTCTGGTGTTCTCCAATGATAGACACTTCCTTCTAAGTATAGTTCAATAACATAACAATGTCTACTTCAATATTTGGAATACGATGAGCCTTTCCACGAGTATGTGACGTTATTACAAGACAACGTTGTTATAAGAGAAGGGGATAAATAGCTAACGCGAGCCTGGTCTGATCGTTAGTGTCGGATAGACGAAAAGCGTGTCGAAGGAGCCCTCGATATTCAAAGACGCGCAGGTTTCAGGTTCGAAGGGGTCACTGTAGATTCCCCATACATATTCATGCCGAGTATTTACCTAAGGCCAGAAAAGAACTGTTAAGAACCAAGGCAACGTATCGCATTAATACTCCGAGGGTCCTCGACGAGATCCTACGAATACGTAGGTATATGCAAATGACACCATTCCCGCCGGGGAAACCTTTAAATCACACATCGAGGCTACCAATAACACATCAACGATCGTAACACAAAGACAGCCTTTATACGCCGGCGTACCAGCAGCGACGAGCACCAAAACGCTCGTCCTCGAGTTAAAAGGATCGCGTTCTATGTACCGTAACATGCAATAACAGCTTCCATTGGGCATACTTCGAGACTGGGGATTAAAATAACAAATAGAGGTGGAATAATCGATGAAGAGGGAGACGCGTGTTACGCGTAATCGGCGTAGACGTCCATGACGAGGGCTCGCGGGGCAGTTTTTGCAAGGCTGAAATTCGATCATCGTCTCTTCAGAAGTCCGCTCCGCCGCGAGATTGATGGCGGCGATATTTAATCGATGCGGAGAAGCGGTTGAAGGCGCTAATTTTAAAGCCCCGCTGCCAAAGATCGTACAGTGTTGCAGATCCTTGTAAAAAGGAAGAGCAGGGAAAAGATACGCAAACAGGTTACGATCGTGGAACGTCCGACGTCTCGGCTATTTAAATTTCCTTCGCCGCCTCCTACCGTCCGCTTATCTCGCTTGGTCGACAACAGCGAGAAAGGGACGGCGAGGAGCTTGAAGGGGGGAATCTTTTCCTTCAAAACGAAACCTCTAGCGAATTTATATATCACAATTCACCGCGCATCGCTGCCATTAACGCGTCGACGACCGGAGAACAAGGCAGGCCACGGTACATCAACCTCCGTGGAAACGGAGCTGCCCGGGCCGAAGTACCAAAAGGAGCCACGACGTGCTTTTATCGCGAGTAATTCGGGCCACGATCGTACGTATACGGTGTCTAATAAATTCGTGAATGGCCAGCCTGCGACTGAAATGTCCTATACACCCACGCGCAACGCACGCACACAGAGGTGCCGTATCGCGCGAGCAGACCAGCGGCCGAACGGGAATACGCTCGGGCCTCCTCTCCGCTCCGCGCGCTTGTGTTTGCCGCGTGCCTCGACTCTCGAGGTTGTTGGCGTTGGTTGCGCGCGCTTAGGGTGGGTACCGAGGCCCGACGAACCGACATGGGGGCACCGAGAGAGAGCGGATATTATCGCCAAACGTTAATTTGGTCGAGGCCCGGCCTACCTTCCAATTTTCGAGCCCTTACACGCCCACTTACGAGATTGTCCGTTAATGCTCCGAAACGTCGAGACGCGTTTTCGACGCCCGCGTTTTACCGCCACGGTGTGCTTTACGGACTCCACGGAACTCTCTCTAGATCTTGCTTGCGTGGCGAGTTATGGAAATAATGTCTACACGTGTAGGGGGAAATGAAACGTAATGATGAAGATAGATCACGGTAGTCTGTGTGCAGGGAACTCCAAGGTGCAAGTACTTTTGGGTCCTGGGTTTTAGACGTCTAGGTATTGAGTTTCTTTAGGTCTTAAACGTTTCTCAGATTGTAGACCTCTATGCTTTCTCTATGGAGGTTGGATCCTAGATTTCTGGGTACTGAACTTCTAAAGGTCCTAAGTTTCCTAATATCACAGTAGCCTAGACCCCTATTAAATTTTCCTAAGCAATTCTATACATTCCAGCTTCTATGTATTATGTTTCCCTAGAACCTAGACCTTCAAACAGCTCTCCGCGCATTGAAAGAAAACACTTCGATGCAGTAAATGCTGACACAGCGCGGAAATTTCGCTCTGTCCTTGCAAGAAGATATTCATAAAAGACTTCCTTATTTGTTTGCAGTTTCGAAACCGATAACGTCCCTTGTATGCACAAATGTCGCGATACTGCAACGATAAGGTAACGCATATAAAGAAATCGCTCGTGGGACCTTCAGGCTGAAATTAAATTGTGCGTTGCGAAAAGAGTGGCCGCGTCCGTTCAGGCGTTAAGAAAACAGGGAAACCGTATTTCAACGGTGGCTGAACATTCCCGCGGACACGCGGCCATCACGCGGTCGTGTATCTAATTTATGTAACGCAGAACAAATATACGCCGCAGCCGCGTGCGTACGTAAACGGCGAAAGGAAAATAAATACGAAGGGCGAAACAAGTGGAGCGTCCCCGAGAAGCAAGAAAATAGTTCCTGCGCCGATTCGTAGGCCCCGAAATAGGGCGGTGTGAACAGCAGGAGACGTTACTGTACACCGCGCAACGTGGAACAGACGTGTATTGGCGTGTGTGAGCGCCGTTCGAAAGAACCGGTTATATAGAAACCGTCCTCCACCTTCCTCCTCTTCTTCTACTACTTCTTCTGCCTCTTCTTCTTCTGCTTCTTCTACGCCTCCCTTTCTACTCATTCGCCGACCTTTCGTTCCATCCTCGCCAAGTATCCAGCAAGCTCTGCTACATAATACAAGCCAGCATCTATACACAGACGAGCCTGTGCACGTGCACATACGTGCACACACGCGCAGAGGCCGTATGTACACTTACGTGGGGTCCCGACACCACGGGCGCCTGCCTATCTGACATTGGGTGCCTACGAGGGCGAGTCCGCATCGTTTCTTTTTCTCCCTTTCCTGACCTGGCTACCGACAGACCCCAGGGGAACCATGTACTCCCTGCGAGGATCCTCCGGGGGCGTCGGAATTTCGCGGATACCTCACGGATAGCCTGCTTTCCGACCGAACGATACGCGGAAATGCTCGAATCTGTTGTACCCTCCTCGAGACATCCCGCGGAGAACGAGAGGTGGTCGTTAACGTTTACAGTCATCGCGTTGATGTTTCTGAATTCATTTTCAGAACGATGGATGTTTCTTGACGAGCTGTTAGGTATATTCGGGATGTACTTTTTTCTCTTACGAAGAGTCGATTTAGATATTCGGAGGTTTCGGGCTTTCACGGCCCGGTTTTCTACAGTTCTTACTGCTGAGGCTTTCGAGTATAAGTCGTGTCCTTTTGCAATAAATTTCTACACTGCTGAGTGTGTCATTTAACCCCTGGCAGCAGTCAGAACCGTATCTAAGTTTTGTTTGTATCTGTTAGACATTGAGAACTTTTCACTAAGGTCCAATACGCTGATACTAATAAATGTGTTTCTCTGTTTCAGATTTCGAATAGACAATACAGACCACATAATAGACGTGAACAAGAACAACGCGGCGTTCGAGTACGATCAAGTGAATATAATGTGTCCCGTGTATCAACCGGGGACGTATGACGATGACGCAGAGAAGTATATCATCTACAACGTAAGTATAAGAGATCGCAATTCAACCAAGTATCCAGTCACGCTTCCGGTAAAAGTTTGTTACGAGCTATTCCTTGTTCGACGCGCACTCAGATCAACAGATAAATCGAATTACACGACTGTAGGGACCCATTATTCGAAATAAAAAATTGTCAAAGGGCGTTGCGGCGGTGTTTAGACAGCTGTTGCTACTCGAAACTCGTTCGTTAACTCGCTCAGACCCCCAAGAACGACTTCCGCTTCGTAGCCAACTTTTGACACTGCGGCACCCTCGAGGGGATGCTCACAGGTCTGTTCTACCCTGCTCATAAAAATATTCACGATGGAATATCGTTAGCCGACATTCCTCAAATAACAGAAATCGCTCGAGCCGTGTACCTAACTGCGTCTAATCGAGGACCGCAGAAAGAGCACCACGTTCCATAAATCAAATTGTTGCTAACGTCGCGAAAGTTCCCCCATTCTAGCTTTCACCAAATTCCAATATAGCAGACGCAAGCACGAACTACGAATCATCCCTACGATCTAATCACTAACTAGACGACCCCCTTTCTCTACTTATAGCTAGACTGAACAATAATCGTATCTTATCCCCTTAATTACGTCACGCGAAGTAAACGAGTCAGGAAAATAAGAATCAGTTATTTCTACGGCTGAACTATCCTCGATTAATGTCCTTTCGTCGAGATACAAAGAAAGCATTCAAGAGGGGAATTCGTGACAAACTGGAAGCGTCGGCAATCGATTCGCGCCAGATATTTACAATTCCTTCCGTTTCTACAGGTGTCGAAAGAGGAGTATGAAACATGTCGGATAACAAACGCGAATCCGCGGGTGATAGCGGTGTGCGACAAGCCCTATAAAACGCTGTTCTTCACCATCACCTTTAGGCCGTTTACGCCGCAGCCTGGGGGGCTGGAGTTTCTTCCTGGGCACGATTATTATTTTATCAGTACATCGTCCAAGGACGATCTTCATAAACGCATCGGTGGAAGGTGCACCAGCAACAACATGAAGGTCGTATTCAAGGTGTGCTGCGGCAACAAGACCGACAGCTCATCGTCGTCTGCGACGTCACGAAACAACTGTGAGTATTCTCTTCTAATGGGTCTGGATCGCCCGTTTGGGTCGAGATTCATTTCGCACGAGTAGAGTACCCATGTTAAGGTATTCGATCATTACGTAGATTGGATAATGGAGCATTTGAAAACGTTTCGGATGAATAACCAAATCAGTAGATGTTCCGTGTACAATGGAAGAAGCCTCAAAAACCGTACAGCAGAAACTACATTCATGCTCTGGCCTCGGCCCCTCTCCGAGTGGTTTCAAGCAAAAAGCCACGATATCCTACTCCAAAAGGTCGTTTCGCTCGTATGGTCCACATTCTAATACGCCCTGATTATCATAATCCGAAATTATAGGCGTGTCTACGCAAAGACCGCACCGCCTTTTCATTCCACGTGTAAATCACCTTTTAGTGTTCGCGCTCTCGCGTCATCTTCACTACCTGCTATCTCATAACTATGCCCACACCAAACATTAAGCCCTAAGCACTAAACTCACATGACACACGCCACAAAGTATTCACCCATCTCGTATTATACATCATACGCCATGGACTATACACCAAGCGCAGGAAGAGATGAATCGACAACAGGAGCACGTCATAAATTCATTATTCTCGTGATCACTGAGAGAGAGGAGAGACATTTGTGGCAGACGGGCTTCTCTGTCGTTCTTTGAAATCCCCCGTCCCTCCCCCTTGTTTCTCTTGTCATATCACCTCCCTGCCCCCTCTTAAATAATCCCTATCAATTATAATTCTTACCGTGCACCATTTGTTGCGGTTAGGGGAGCGACGCTGTGTCCCAGAGCGCAATAAATTCCACTATTTCATTCTAGCCCAGTCTCTCCTCTCCCTAATTCGTTCCGTCCATCCTCCTCCCAACGTCCCAACACCACCTCCGCCTCCTTCAGCCCGCGCTACCACCGAGCCCGACTCTCGCCACAGACGATTCATGCGCCGTAATGACTAGCTATTTCGTTGCCCGAGAACTCTGAACTCTTCGGCGTGTCGGGCATTCAAGATTCCACGGGACTCGGCCTCGAAATCCTTCTACCGTCGGCGGTCGTGTTGCGTGGACCGTACTTGCGCGGGCAGCCGAGCTCCGTAGCCTACGATTACTATCGCATCGGCCACGAACCGCGAGAAATGTTAATCTCGCGGAAAATTTCATACGCTTCGGTAGGCTGCTGAGAGCCAGGCAAAAGACGTTTATGCTGGTGATTAGCCGGCGAAAATGGGGAATTAATTTTCAATTTTACTCCGCAAGGTGGAGGAAGATAATCGTCGGTGGTTGCGGAAACGAATTTCAACCTGGGGCAAGCATGAATTCTGTATTTCGTGTTAATGTGTTTTATATTAATTCCAGTGAAAAACGTTTTCATACTGCTCTATATGTTCAACACTAAGTACTCGTCTGTATCCACACTAGTAGTACATGTTCTTGGTCGTTTTCTAGCAAGAGAAAGAGAACCCCTAATTCTTGTCGAATGCCTCAATCTCTGTAGCCTTGAATTTTCGATCTATCTTAATCTCCGTACACGTGATTGCAGCCGTAGCCGTGACCAGCAGCACCGTGTCAAGCAGCAGCTCAACCAGCACCGCGGTTTTGGGTGGAGGAGCCGCTGGATTGCCACCCTCGCCACCACCGAGCGTCCTCAAGGGCGGAGATCGATTCTACCCAGGGGGCAGCATTCATCATCATCACGATCATCATCAACCGGCCACAGCGGCGCCGACCCTGCCCCACGTGCCCCCTCCGGCTATCTACCCCGTGCATCCGCATCAGCCTCCGATTCACAATGGACCGCCGTCTTCCTTGCCGCCCAAGACCACGATCGGCCAGAAGAAGAAGAACAGTACGTATACAACTTGCCACCTGCTCCCTTCAGCCGCGAAACGGGTTTCTCGATCCTTCTCGCGACCATTATCTCGACCAACGGGCTTTTCCCCGTGACGGACGCGTCGATATTAATTGTTCGAGGCTGAGGATCTGTCGAACCATGCTATTTTCGTATATGGGAGTTCTGGAGCCGTTACCAATGAACACGGGTCTTTTCTGAGAAATGAGTTCCTACAAGCATCGTTTTCTCTTGGAGAAATGGATTATATTGACGGGTATCGAGATAGATGGATAGCAGAAGCCTGTATCAAGGTTATGGGAGGTATAGAGTTGTTGCAGGTGGATCTAAACCCTTTCTAAGAAACGAGTTCCTGAGTTCCTCAAGATACAGACCGTCAATGGTAGAGCAAACTATACCAAATGCAGGGCACGGATCGAATAACGTAAACGGAAATTCTGTTTACGATCACGTTAGAATTAACTCATGATAGAGTAAAGGGACATCATTGCTGTTAGCTAGAGCTTCGATCGATACGATGTTCATGGTTATTCAACAACAGTCGCAGACTTCTTCCGCGGCCAATTATTGGTTTGGACGTCCGGTTTAATTATTGGAGATTCAAGCCCCCGTAATGAGAGAAATTCGATGCGGTATCGAGTGAATGATGCAGATAAAGGACTGCTCGATAAGCGTATCGCGAGAGTCCCCGTCGAGGGAGCAGTTTGGGATTACGCGCGCGGTCGGTTAAGGTGTCTTTAATCGTTGCTTCCTTTTTTGCAGCCCTGGTAATTATTACTTTGTATCGAAATTACTGTTGCATAAAATTAAGATAAACCACTCGTCCCCGACGACTTTACTGCTCGTTATCTTATGTAAATCTTTCGTTCGAGAGGAGAATTGCCAGGTTGCGTCAGGGTTCGTTATTAGCGCCGCGTAATTGATATTTCTCCTTTTCGAGAACGGGTCGCATAGTCGCGCGCGCGAATCGCCCCTTTTCCTCTTGGTAGGCGAGGCGGAGGAGCCACCGAGCGTCTCACCCGATCTCTGCTCTTCAGTCATTAAATAACCGTTATGTAGTCGAACGTGATGCTCCATTGCGTGCCAAACAATCATTGTACGTAATTCATTCGGCTTATCGTTTGGTCGCATTAAGCCGGATAAAGTAAATAACGAGCACATAATTTTTAATGAGGCTTAAAATTTTATCGTCCCACCACGTATCTTGTTCTACTTATTACAGTCACGGCCCGCTACTCCGAGCAAAATTATATGACGCGCATCAGCTGAGGACACGCGGAAATTTTCGGAACCGAATGCCTCGTGCGCGACGAAATTGGTACACCCAAAAATGGGTTTTTCATTTCACATTTATCGAAATTTTAGGTAAAATGAAGACTACGCAATACTGCACAGCTTGCTGATACACGATTTCAGATAAAAAAAATTCGGATGGATCATCGGTAGCGTGTACGCGTATGATAAAAATGGCGAATAGAGAAATTTTAATAGATCAAGCGACAGCTCGTTAACGCGTGTGCCAGATGGAGAACAGTCGAACAAAAAGGAGAATTGAATTGGACGATCTCTCGATGACCATCTGTCGCCCCGCGAGCTCGCCCTTCTTATGTCGACACCTACGATAATTTGACTTCAAAATGCACCGCGATGCACACATTTGCATTTCACAGATAGCCAGCACGGTCATTAACGAGCCACTATGTTGAATCGCGGTACGACAGGGGATTCGTGTTCCGGCCTGTCGAATTAAAATTACTCGGGGCGCTTCGCCCTGTTCCGCTTGTAGCAATAATGGTTCGACTTCTCGAACGGAGTCGCTCCCAAATTCTCACAGCGTGACTAAAATCCACCACGTCATTCGTACACGGCCTAATGCATTCGACTTCGATTCGAGAAGTCGTTCTGCATTGGCGAAGAGTCCAAGATAACGATCGTAGTGTGTGTTACTCACCCACTGTCCGCAACCTGATCCGAAGTTGAAACCCTTGTTTCGATATCGCGAAGTTTTGCGAGTCTGTAATGGAATAACTTCTTCTACCGAAAGATAGGGGTTTCTTGGTGCTTCGGAGGAGGAGGAATTCAGGAACATTGGAACTCACGAAACACGTATCTCTGTAAATTAAAGAGGACTGGTTATTTTATCGCCCTAAATTGGATATAGCTTAATTTAGCTTTAGCTTAGCAGTATAATTAAAGTTTAGAAGAAAAAGAATTAGAAGATCTTACAGTATACCTATTAACCACCTACCCCTAATAGTAGTATTATTGTTCTTACCATTTTTGTCCTTTCTGCCATTTTACAATGTTGAATAACAAATTTTATTTGCATCAACAGAGGAATATTCCGACCACCCGAACGAAGTGGTGAAGAACGAAGAATTGACCTACAACGGGGCGAATTCCAGCCAAGTTCAGAATCGGTTCAGCCAACTGGTGGTGCTGTTGACTGGAAGCCTGCTGATCAGCGCGATCTTGCCGCAATTATTGCGGTGAAGCGATGGCACTACCGACGAGAACGTATATCCCATACGTCGAAACCCCTTTTTCTGTGATTATCCTACGTTTAATTAATTTCTTGAGGCACGCGCGTAACCCGCACGCGCGGCCGCCCCTCGATCGTGAAAATAAAACGCGCACGATTTATGGTCGGACTGCCTCGAGAGAATGAACGAGAAAAGCGTAAAATCGGGAGGAAGAAGGAAGGGAAACAACAAAATAATGCGACGAGAAGTACGATTAACGTCGAGAGAAGAGACACGCACGACACACGAGCAGCAACGCCATATTAACTATTGAAACGAAGAAGGAAGAACGAAGACGTAGATAGTAAGATTTACAAAGAGACGAAGAAAAGACGAAACGTGGAGAAACGCTACTACTAGACACTATTATAGTATGCCCACTATTATCACTACTATAAATGGTAGTCGTATTGGTTGTCCTTCTTATCATTACGCTAATTCTAGGTATTTATTCGAAATACGAAGAAAAGGGAGCGAAGTCGTGGACAGCGTGCTAACTATTCTCGAGCGAGGTTGTAGGCGACGCCAGTAAAGGTTATGTCGGAAAAACGTGACGATTCCTTTGGAATTCTCGTCCCTACGTGAATTTCGAATCTTCTCATGTAACTGATCGCGACGTTACTGACGAACGGCCCCTTGTCAATAGTCAGGCGTCTCCTGACATTTTACATTTCCACTTATACTCGCTCAAATTATGACAAGATAGCAATTCTAGTACATTTTGAACGAATCGAACCCTAAAATTGAGCTAATAACCAAACATTCGAATAGATAAAATCAATTTCTCCGTTACTTACCACATTTTTTCTTCAGATTTTCCATTTCACGACCACTTGTGCGCGCGTTTCACCACTAACCGTCCGCCAAGTGGTAGCGATTGCGATAATCGAAATAGTTTCGATAATCGAAGGATCTATTGCGATAATCGGAAGCCAGTGACGTTACCGCGCCAGTAGCGACGCCATGACAGTGGACCGTTCGAGTCGCGCTACGAGTCGTCGCGAGTCAGGATAATTAGCACGCGTGTAAATAAATTCCTAATGATTATGTACAAGTGTCCCCTGTCCCATTTCCTGGGCAAGGGGGTTAAGAGAGTGCCGTACACTAGGTAAAAATCTTATATATGACACACGGACGAGTGTAGAGTGAATGAGAAAAACCGAGTGCGTGGGTTCGTTGCGTGACGCGTGTGTACGACGAAAAAGCGCGAGAATCGCTCGTCGGTGAGTGCAGCAGGAGAATAAAAGAAACTCTGTGCAGCGTGTGACGAGCTTTTGCAAAGTTCCCCGATTGACGAACAGTCGAAGCTTCGTCGGGCATCGATTACTCCGTGATTCCTCGCCTCGATCGAACTCGTCGAAGACAAGAAGCGAGCGAACGAGAGGAAGCGTGATGCTGCGTGTGAAAGAGAGAGAGACTGATCGCGGTGCGAGAGAGAGTGAGAGAGAGAGAGAGAGAGAGAGAGAGAGAGAGAGAGAGAGAAAGAGCGAGAAGGACAGGTGAGAAAAATGAAATTTTTGTATTATAGTTGTACCATACCGAAACTCTATCTATAGATCTGTATTATATTTATTATCCGCTATCATTACGCTACGAATAATCACACTCGATATTCTATATTTACTAGTAAACAAAAAAAAGATATCAAATTCAATAGCGAATAAATTGCGTATTCGGCGGGGTATAAACGACGTTGCCACGCGAGAAAGAAAACGATTGAGAATCCACGGCCCCTGTCGTGATCGAATCAATCGCCGTCGTTCGTTGTTTTCCTCGCGTGCGTCGCTCGAAACGAGACGTGCACGCAGGGACGCGATCAGTCCACTCAATAATCGTCCTTCGTGCTATCGTTCATCCGGCAATCGTTCACCTCGGTTGCCCTTTACTTTCGTTTTTTCTACAGTCTATTTATTATCCACGCAGACACTTGCTTTCCATGCGTGTACTGATGTACGTACGCGAGTGCAGATTGCGTTTATTTCTAAAACCGAGCGATTCTGCTCGGATCTATTGCATACACGCCAATAGCGCCATCTTCGCGATCTTTGAAGCTTCGTTCACGTTGCAGCGACGCCTACCGATTTTCGTTAATTCGATTTACGAATCCTCTCCATATACAGAACTGCCATAGACTAAGCATTAAGTCTCTCCGATTTGATCGGTGTCACGCACCGTCGCCGTCGTGTGAACGTTATTCTAAGCTTTAAATCACGTTCCTGCCAATACAATATTGGTCGCACGACGACGACTATTTCAGTACTGCCATTTTTTCCCATGTTGATTCGATTGGCTATCAAATCGACGAACAGTGACCGCTGTAACGCGATTTCAACGTAAAAAAAGCACAGAGCCTAATCTTTATCGAAGTCACAGGAGATGGATCTCTGAGTGTGCATATGTGAACGGAACTTAATTCGCCTAGTGGTTATTTCTTACGTAAATATATGCATTCGGTGGCTGAGGATCGTTCGAGGATACAGGGAGAAGAACGACGGCGAGCAAATTTGTGGTTACGCGTCGGCTAAGAGGAATGAAGATCAACTGAATGGCAAACTAGAGTAACGAATTATTGTAAATACGAGTATGCGGAGAGAAATAGATATATATCGTATGAGGCAGAACGCGAGAAAGAGAGCGAGAGAGAGAGAGAGAGAGAGAGAGAGAGAGAGAGAGAGAGAGAGCGAGGGAGAGAGTGAGAGAAAGAGTGAAACCCCCAATTCCGAATCGTAGATAATAAATGAAAATGTGTATCCTGAAGGCTGCTCGATTGACCGACTCGTTTTCATCGTTCATTGACGTGATTCATCGTCCTTGAAGCGCTGTACGCGACACGCAAAACCGGCGAAAATCAATGAGAACACAAGGATCAATCGGAAAAGAGACAAATGTCGAAGTGTCGAAGGAAACGTCGGAAATTGAATGCGCGTATAATGTTATCCATTACAGTATTGTAAGCCTAAGTATTACATGCCTCCGATCCACGTCTGTTTGTCTGTCTGTCCGTTCGACTGTCTGTTTACAGTTTGTACTTTTAACGAAACCCCTTTCTCCCTATGTGTTTAATCGCAATAGCCAATCCGTAAACTGTACGAGCGATCGAATAAGGGAAGCAGTCGCGACGATATTCGTCCCACGATTCACAACTTTTTGTTTTCCTTTTGTTCTGTTTATATTATTTTCGTTATCGTCAGATTACGAGAGAGTGTACTTTTTTTTCTTAGTTTCCTCTAGTCGTAGAATTGTTCGACCGCTGACCAGCCCGCAAATCGACCAAGAGACAAGCCCAAAGACAATCACCTTGCACAGTGTAAAAAGCGTTTCAAAGCGCCTTTCAGCGTAGATCAGTCGTGTCTGTAGCGTCACGGTACTAGCCCCCTTACGATATTGTTCGTTACCCCTCACGGTAGGAGCATATTCTCTCACGCGATGTACAAAATGTTCTCTGCGTACGGTAAGGAGTTCGCTTTGCGGGTCTCTCGGACTCTTTTTTATTTTGTTTGACACTGAGACGCAATGCGTGCACTGTTTGCGTTTACGATGTATAAGTTCTATGCGACACAGATCGCGTAATCGAATCGTTGGACGTACCGTAAAGACTGCTCCGCGACGGCGAGATATCGATCGTCTCGAATAGCGAATTAATCAGAACCAGGCGGTAAATCCGTAACCGATTAACATAAATGCAATAGCAATGCAGCAAAGTTTACATAGATCCATGTGAATGGTAACTCATTCTTACGGACGATAGGTGAATACAGTATAACAATAATATAGACTCGAACTCTATCGATAGAAAATAGACAAGGTCACTCACTGAAACTTCATTTTTTTTTATTTTATTCCTCCCCTCCCAGTTTTTAGTTTCGATCCACGTCCAAAGCATCCCGACACCATCGATCCGTTCGTCCCCACCCGAACACGAGACCCACGCGTGAAACGCTGCTCCTCGAGAGATATTTTTTTATCCGTGAACCGAGAGACAACACGTGCATCGTCTCGAAAAGTATTTAAATCGTGTTAAGTAGAATTGTACATGTAGATACTCAATATTTAGGGAGTTACACAAGGCACCGGTATCGTCAACAGGTACAACACTACCGTCACTCGAACGGTTAATTAGACACAGCCTTACGATTAGTCTTCGTGTTAATTGTGCGTGCACAGGTCGCGAGCCGCGCGTCTTTCGAACCGCGAACGAAACGAGGAACAGGTTTCACGTCCGATCCAAAGACCAGTTCATTTCGACGTCCCCCTCTCCCGCCCATGGCGATTTTTATCGTTCGTTATCCGCTATTTCATTGTGTTATCCTCTCGTGTGCGTGTTCAAGGAACAATGTCAAGGTGGTTTAGCCAAGAGGTCTTCGAGGATGGTACAGCGCGTACTCTCGTTGCGTACGCGAAATGGACTTGTTCCTCTCTTCTCAAGACAGAGGGTAAAGAAGGTGAAATAAAGAAGCTAACGAGAAAAATGAAATAGTAAAGCAGATGCAGTTATTATCTATCTACCGCGTCGGAATCAGCAGAGCCGCGGAAAATAAACTGAGCGTAAAAAGGGATCGAGATGATTTCGTAGGTACGGTCGTTGTAAATATTAACAGAGAAAATGAAAGATTACGATCAATAAGATGAAAAAAAAAAAATAAACGATAACACGATGAAATTTATATTAAAATGCATAGCAAGTACTGAGGATAGGTTTCTAATAACAATTTATTATTAAAAGTGAATGTACGTTGATGTCTAAGATTTTTAACAAGATGAAAACACGCGAAGTGGTTATTAATTAAAAGTATGATTATTACTCATAACCGAGAAACACACAAGTACTAATTAAACGAGAACCGTTTGAATACAGAACCACACTTTTAGCCAGGTACATGGATTCTCTCACAGTTGCATATATTAATTTTATAACAGGTACATTACATGACACATATGGATCACAGGTTCGCAGACGGCGTAACCGACCGTCGCGTCATATTTTTCGATATTCCTTGTCATCCTCTGGACAAGATGTATCTGCACATAAATCAAAGAATACTCGAGAAAAACTTAAAAAACTTTCAACAATGCCACCATCATTTATTTTCATCTATCACAACTGTCAAAAATATTTTCAGTATCAGACAAAAAAAGACCGAATCTTCCCATTGGTTAAATCACAAATATTTCTCTGTCACACGGTTCCTCATATGAAAAAAAATGATCACGGTCAAAGAATGATTTAAGTATGACAATGTAATTGTTCGTTTAAAGAAAAAAAGGAAGAAAAGTCGTACAGGAAACAGGCGCGGTCCACGCATAGTGTTCGTGAACCCGTGATCCTCTTATAGATTGCGTGTGCTCACCTCAAGTATGCACGTTCAGTACAGTACAGTCGTTCATTACAAAGCATTACAATACAATTACAAAGTAGCGTAGAGTTTCATAATGGTAGTCCACTTGTAGCGAAATAGTATTTAAAAACAGTCCAAGCAGAACAGAGCAAAAGAAAAACCGGAAAAACGACACATAATCAAGAGGAAAAAAAAGTTGCAGATAACCATAAACAGACGCAAATCGATCTTCATGAAGTACACATGCAAGATGACACATACGACACACACACACAATCACACGCGCGCGCACACGCACACATATTGGCACACAGGCAGTCGCTCTTTCAAGAGAGCTCTCGCGAGTGGCGCGATGCTGCGAGCGAAACGAAGGAGAAACAAGAAAAGTAAAAGTATTTAAATGTACACACAATATACATGTTCACTCGCCACATCACATAAATGTACGGACACACACGTACGGAAGCGACGAAGCGGCGCGATTTCGACGGCCACGTGCGAGGTAGAGAGTCGGCGGTGTAAAGAAAAAAGGTCGACGACGCCTGAGCGTAGATTCGTCGCGGCGTCACGCGATTTTATAATAGGTATATTGTATTATGTATGTCGATATACGTATATCGATGGAAAACGAAAGTAAACAGATGAAAAAAAATGCAGATGAAAAAAAAACTAACTGGAAAAGTAACATATGCCGGACAGGGAGACCGGGCGTCCCCTCAATTACACACGTACACGCATTACGAGCACACACGGTATAAAAAGAAAGAGAAAAAGTGAAAAAAAAGAAACACGTGCCACGGGTACGTCGACGTGGACGACGTCGAGAGCGTTTCGTTTTGAAAGTACCTTGCGCGAGTCGTCTCGAATCGTTTAGTACAAAAAAGGGAAGATACATATTGCTCTCGGTGGAAAAGACGCGTGCGATCCACGTTTCAACACGCGGCTTAGACCAGGGTATCGAGCGCTAGTTCGCGGATTCGGCGAGAAAACCAGGTTTCCTTTTTTGCGTTTTATGCGACCAGTAGTTGGGCACTTTTGCGTGGGTTGCGCGAACCGACGGGTTCACGGTCTCGCATGGAGCAAGCAAATTGGATGATATTTCTGTTGTACTCCGACAGGCGTATGGTTCCTGGGATAAAATTGCTAGCGAGAAAAGCAAAATAGTTTAAGAAGATTTCTGCCTGTTAAGTTCGGAACTGCTCCAAACGTCTCCGTGAGCTCGCTAGGGTTCGCTCGAAAGTATGTGTATTTTTTGTACGAATGAGACACGCGATAATTTCGAAAACCGCTTGCGAAACCGAGTTCTGATAATACACTTTGTTGCGACGATTTTTTTAAAAGATTTTATTAATGATAGGTGTGCGCCTTTGAACGTTGTGATTACATTCTAGAGCGTTGTGAACACGAAATGCGAGAAGAGTTCAATAGACTAGGGTACTTCTGATTTTGAAATTCAATTTTCAGATTGAGCTTATGAATGATCGGCCACTATGTTCTTCTATTTTTTAATCGATTTTAATAGCGAAACGCACAGGCACAAATGAAGATTCTTTAGACGAACTCTTCTTGTGTGCCGTGAAACGTTGACTAAAACGAAAATGAAAACTGCCATTTTCAATTATTGTCATCGATGCCCTCGGAAGATTGGCGAATTGCCATAGTAAATTATTCTTCGTTGTCCTATCCCGCGGAACGAATGCGAAAAAGAAGGAAGGAAACGACAGTGTAAAGAGAAGGAAGAATGTGAGAGAGTTCGCAGAACGAAAGCGAATGTCCGGTTCGATCGCATTTTTCAGTTTCACGAGTCTTTCGGTACTGATCACATACAAATTGCTCCAATTCGTTCCATGCATTTCACCAAGATCGAAACGTCGTCTTTGATTAGACGAGCGCGCTACACTCACGAGCAGTACATCTTACAAAGCACACAATATCCACAGTATATCAATACCGGTCCAAAATTATGCAGTCGCCTCACAGATTTTGTATCATTTTAAGTCTGAAGTATTCGTGAAGTGTGCTCCCCTGTAGAACCACCTAACAAGTTTCTTACGCACCCCACATAGTATTCTAAACTATCTTTTGCAGGGTGTCTTAAAATTGAATGATTAAACTCTGAGTAAAATCCGGAAAATAAAAAATTGTGCTAATTAGAATTCGCAAAATTCGTACGTATTGTAATAATCTGAAATGGCAATTGTTAATTACCATCATACGGATTTGAGTCACTAGTTATTTCTTTGAATGTTCTTTCTAGAGAAATATCAGGGGTTTACTAGTTCCATTTTAAGACACCTGGAGTCGATTATCACTACGATTAGTTACACGTACACAGAACATATCGATACCACTTACACTGTTAGAGCGTTGAATGATTCGTTGGGCATCGAATGTCAGTGCAAGTTAATTAACAACCCGCTGATTCGATTGGGTATCGTGTGCTTTATGGGATCGAATGTACATAGCGTATACATAACTAGGAAAATTGTGGCAGCGTGTAGTATACGAAGTCTCACGATTCACGATGCCGAGAAGGAAGATGATTATGTTTCTCGAGGCGCGATGCCCCAAGTGTTCCGTCACGGACACACGCGACCATGCCACTTGTTTCAATCGATTCGATCAGATTTAATTAAGCCTCGATTCAATCCAAGCCTAAGGTTCTTAGCCGTGTATGCTTCTCAGACAACGAATCTTTCGACTTGTCATGCGATTCGCATTTTATTGAATAGGTTGCGAGCATTCGATACAGTTGTTTCTGGTGCGATGCTATTGTTGCAAAGGGCAGGACTTACGGGAAAAACAAGAATGTTCAGAAGTCAATTCTTTACGATAAGAAGAGTATTAAAACATGTACGATACGAAGTGCCATAATTATCACAGAAACAACCATAATTAAAATTAAATACCTCTATATCTGAGATATCACTTGAAATTGAATTTTGATTTTTAAGAGCATTTCTGTTAAATGTTATTAATCGTGATATCCTTTGCAATCACGCTGATAAGTCTTGCCCTGCTGGTCTAACGCACGTCGATTGCCAAAGAAATACTTCAAATGGCGCTTTTAATTAAACATGCAACGAAGAGCAGATATTTTAGAGATGTTAGAATTAAGTTTGAAGTATTAGCTTAAACCACTGCCATTTTCGTGCCATCGCTTTCCTTCGCGAGTATCGAAACAGAAATCGTGTCCGATATCGATCTTGTCTCGAGCAAATTGCTTGTCGGTAAATTTTTAGTTGAAACAACGGTTCGATGAAATCAATTTAATAGTTTTGCGAGAGAATTGGATGAAGCCATGGGTAAGAAGGAATAGGATGAAGAAAAGCGATACGAGATTTGAAGCGCGCGAATCTGAAAGACCGAGGTACTCGAGAGACGAAAAGGAAACATTTTAAACACGGTACAGAAAGACTTATCGTGAAAGTAGAACCAGTGGAGAAGAAATTAATCGAGCGGAAAGCAACGTTGCTTCACTTATCTTTGCATAAAGGTACGACCGCAGTCCTAAGATCTGGAAAGGAAAAATGATATGAAAGAAAAACGAAAGGGAGCTTGTGAGAAAGGATAGGAGAGAAAGTCGAAATAACAAGGCCTACATTGTCGCACTCGTTTGAAAAAAGTTACAGGAATGCACACGAAGTAGCGTACACTCGCTGTACCGTTTGTTGACGCGAATAAATATGCGGATTAAAAGTCGATTTGATTTATATTGTACACGGTGAGCCCGAGGTTCGCGTGAGGACACGCGCGTTTATGCAGAAACAGGGGGCAAGGAAACATCTATCGATCAATGCTCGTGTCTCTCTGCTTCAATACCAAGTGGCGCGAATCAATCAATGGCCGAACCGCTTCTTTCTCGTAAGCGCTAATGTCCTCTGCGGAGATAATTGTTATTATACGAACGAACTCAAGACGGCATGGTATACAAGACTAAGAACAAGACCTAAAATGGGGACATAATATTTTATAACTCAACTTTTGTACAGAATAAATAAATACTTGTACTGTGGACCAATATTTGTTTTATTTCATTATGCACCGGTGATACGAATGCACTTTGTCGAAGTACTCTAGGGAATGTATCATAAGAACAGTTTATGATAGTCACAAAATAGTATTCTCTTTAATGCATCGAAGAATTCGTCTATATTAAATATACATATAAAATTATAAGATCTGTGTAACGATTCAATATGAATTTACAATAATTGCTCCACTTTCTGTTATATAAACTATTTATTCTTTGTCTGAATCAGAGGTATTATAACAATACTATTCTTTGCTTCTGGTATACGCCACCATCTACCGAGCCTATGTTCTTGCCCGATTCCAGCTATAAGTTCAGTTCCATCTGGTGTAAAAAGTAGCGCATTCACAAAACCTGTTAAATTAACATCGAACAATGAATTCAGTGACCTAAAGGAGTCACTGCATTGCCACAGTCTGATAACACCATTTCGTGACCCTGCAATTAGCATTATAATCATTTTATAATTTGATTTTTGTTTAATGTCAGAAATATATTCCCCATTATATGGGTACTATATTTAGTACCTGAAGCTACTAAGTCTGTATTGAGTAATGTAGCTATGCTAGAAATCCACATTGGTTGGTTGTTAGCTTCGTCTCTTCCGTGCGCATCTGGTACTGAACATAGAGGTTTCTTTTTTAAGCAACCCCATACACATAATTGCCCATCATCTCCGCAACTAAAAAAGTTTTCCTCGTTTATGAGCTTCACGGCGTCTATACTACCACCATGGCCATTGAATATAAGTTGTGATTCTTCGACAATCTTCCAAATACGAATGGTTTTATCAAAGCCGCCACTAGTGATAGCTCGTTCGCGCGCAAGCGCATCAATCGAGGTGATAGCGCTCTGATGACCAAATCTAGCAAACCCATCAAGTATTAGTACTTGAAGGTATTCAAAGATACTTTTAGTGTTTGAATACTTACAAAGATTCGACATATGCCATATCATCTAAATTCCACACTTTTACACTTCTATCTGCAGAAGCAGAATACAGCGTATGTGTATCTTTACGAAAGACTAAGCCAGTCACACTATCTCTATGACCTTGCAAATTTTTTATATGATTTAAAGAATCTGCGCAAAATACCTTGATATCTTTAGAACCACTATCACCAACAACCTGTAACAATAAAATGTTAATATTCGAATACATAGATAGAATTAAAGATGTATGATAAAGAAAAATTACTGCGTAATCTTACCAAAAATTTACCATCTGTGCTAACAGCTATACACTGTACACATTTGATCCCTTCTTGATTTTTCCTTTTGCCTTTGATAGTTTTTAATTTGGTTCTTTCTTTTAAAGACCCTAATATATAATATAAAGGTAAAAATATAGTTTTGTGTAAAAATTAAGAACTCATAATTATGGTAGATAGGAAGAGCATACATTTAACTAAACTACCATCCTTTGAACCTGAATACAAGAACTTTCCATTGCTAGACAAACACAAAGACGTAATAGAATCTCTATGTTCTTTACATTTCAGAATAATTGGTTCACCATAATTAACATAATTTGAGGCTACAGTTTTTCTTAATCGTCCCTTTTCTTCCAAATATTCCTCGTGTAATCTTTTCGTTACTGCTCCTTCTTCAAATTCTGCTCTGTCTCTTTCTATATTTATACGCATAAAATTAGAACTCATAAACTAATGTAAGAAATACTTAGTAAGAATTTTACCTTCTTCCTCAATTTGTTCAAGATATTTCTTTGCTAGTCTTATTCGTTTCTCTTGGGCAGTTTCCTCTTCCTCTTCTTCACTTTCGTACTTTTGTAATCTACTTTCATAAAATATGAACAATTACTAAATTTAAAACATAACTTACTGATATCAACTTTGTTAAGTCATGACTACCTCTGATTCTCTTCTGCGAATTCTTCATCTGTACTGGCAATACTTTCATTGTCATCAGGCACAGATTTCTTTATATTTTTCTTTTTTCCTTTCGATGTTTCAACGTGACCATTCTGCTAAAAAACAATACAAAAATGACACTTGTATTTATATAAATTTATCTAACAGTGTTTTGCAGAGTTTCATGAGTTATTAATAAAGGAAGAAATTACATTAAGAACTTGTAGAAAAAGTAGAAATTCAGAAAATTATACCTTTCTTTTACTTCCTCCTTGAGTATTTCTAATAAAGAATGACATATTATAAACCTACTTGCTTAAACAATTAACCTATCTCAACCACATGGCATGTGTTTGATACACACAGCTTCTACCAACGTTAAGAATAAGAAATTCCTATGTGATTCATAAGAATAAATCATATACGCCACCTAGTGCACTCCATTCAAAAATCGCAGAGGGCGCTCAAAACCACAAAAGCTATTGGTTTTTCTAGTAGTCAGTATATCAGAATATGAAACATAAAACTGCATAAGCTGTCCAATTATGTATATCTCGAAATGTTTGTAAACTATAGGGAAAGTTAATAAAAATTGAAGAACACTTGTACAAATCATTTTTACGAATTTATTACAAGTGATATATTGTAAACAAAACATGTCTAAAGTTAAGAAGGGTTCTTACAGTAGCGAGGTAATTGCTCCGTTTACATTACTATTTTTCATTGTTTTCCACACCAGCACTATTGATATAAATCGATTATTTGAAAATATTATTTTCATAACATGTATAAATCTTACCTAGTTTACCTCCTAGTTAATATTTACTCGACATGTCATTTAGTAAGGAGATAAACTGTAATTATAGGAAGCCAGTAGTTCTTCTGGTACATCCTCTTCACTATCTTCAGATGAAGAAATAGAAGCAAGAGATTTAAAACCAATTAAAGACTATTTATTAGATCGACGAGACTTAGCTCGTCAACTTTTTAAATCTGTCAAAGCAGAAAAAATACAGATGATGCTACCTCAAGTCTTAAAGGTAAGCTTGTTTTTAACATACTTTGTTAAGCAAGCTTATACTTTCACTTTATTAAATCATATTCTTATTAAAGTTAAAATAAAGACTAGCGTATTCATTGTATTGGTTTTTTGATCATCCAAATTATGCTGTAATTCATTTTAGAAAATGGATTTTGGACAATTAGAAGAGCTGTGTGCAAATGAATTAAGTGGAATGTCAAAAGCTCGTATATTATGTATTTTAAATGGGAAAACTATGGCAGAATCATCAGATACAAGTGAATCTGATGATTCGGGTATGTAGACAATTAAAATTAGTTGAAATATTAGAAAATGTAATACTATGAGTATTTCATATAGTCTATTATTGCAATAATAGGACCTTCATTGGAAATCATCTCAGATACTGAAGAATGGTTTAGTGATGAGGATGTATCTAAGAAGGATGAAGGTAAAGGAAAAATTAAAAGGGATGGGATTAAGCAAAAAGGAAAATTACAGCCTCAGAAGAAAGGTACTAATAAACAGAATCAGAAGAAAATCTCTGATATTACTCATAAAAATGTTCAAGTGAAGAAAGAAGAAGATATAGAGAAAAGCAAGGAAAAGGATGGCGATAGTTTGTTGGATTTATTGGAATTAGAAATGCGTGCACGAGCAATACGAGCTTTAATAAGGAAAGAGGAAAATATAATACCAGATATATCTAAATCTACGGAAGGTAATGACGCATCAGTTGAAACTGCTAGGGGTAAGGCTGAACAAGACGAATTGAAGGCAAAGGAAAACTGCAGGAGACAATTGGAAATGATTATTAGTGCTCAACAAACTGGTACTGCCGAGGATGAAGATGTAGTATTAGTTGTTCAACCAACGCCAACTATTGAACTATTATCTAGTGAGAGCGAAGGTGAATGTCACAGTGGTGTACGTATAAATAAGAAATTGCAAAATGAACGTGTTATGGAGACTGAAGATAATGTTAATCATAGTAATAATGGGAATTCAAATAATACAACTAGTGAAAATAGTGTAGACAATTTGAAGGAAAACAAAACAACAGGAAATTTGACGGAAGAGTATAAAGCTGAGGTTCTTAAACGAGATCATAGCAATAATATAGTTACCACTGATACTCAGTCAAAATCCAATGGAAAGAAAAAGAAGACGAAGAAAAAATCACATTCAAAGGAACAGTCAAAAAATGCAATTTCTAAGGTGAGCATGCATAAAACGAAATCGTCTACTGAATATCAAGATATAAAAAATATAAAAATTGAAGGTAAGAAATTAAATGAGAATGAAGATAAAAATGACAGTAAATCCAAAGTGGAACAGGACGATTCATTATCGAAAAAACGAAGCTCTATAAAACCATTGACTACAGTGGAGAAGGCAGCTTTAGATGAAGAGAAATCCATTGACTTAGATGAAATAATTGACTTAGATGATTACTGTGATGATATGGATGATATAGAAAACAATGAAAATGACAAGAATAAAAATAAGGAAATTACAGAAACTGAACAGGTTACATCTCAGGCAGAGACGCCTTCTCAGCAAAAATCAAACGAAACTGAAACGTGGGCAAGTCGCTATTATCAGACAGACGATGTACAGAGCGTGATAAAAGAATCCAAGATACAATCGGAGATTCGCAAGCGGTTAAGAGAACGTCAAAGGCTTTCTAAACTTAGTACATCTCCCAATAAAAATTCTCCATCATCGCCTCCTAGTTCTGAAGTCGCAAACAAGATAGTTGCGGAGAAAGATCCATTAGGTTCGGTTGACGAATATTTAGCTCTAAAATATACTGGTGCTACAAGCCTTAATACTGGTAGTGATCCTAACGTAATGAAAGATAGTGACAACACAAGTACCGCAATCGAGGATGGTAATATGACAGTTGCACATTCTGAGATGCAAGATATTCATGGAGAAATTAGTTTGACTGTTAATCCAAACTTCGATACTGAATTGATTACAAAGAAGGGGAAAGAAACAGTTAGTACGAATAATAGTCCAAATTCTGGTTAATATAATATGTATACAGTAGACACGATTGAGTAATTAAGGATAGAAGACTAGGTATTGTCTTTCGACACTTTCAATGTGAAGCTGATTTTATGGAGGATTAGTTTTCCACAAAATTATTACGTACTTGAAATGAACGTAATAGGAAAAACTATTGTAAAGTAGAAGAAAATTGTCTATGGTCTTCAGTTTTGAAGATATTGTACATATATATAAAAAATTATACAGTAAATGCAATAACAGAACTGTGAAGGTTCAATTACATCAAATAACTTTAACTCACTTTTATAACTTCGTTATTGCTTTGTAATTAATGGTCTTAAAATAAAGACAGTGATTAAACTAGCAATTTGTGCATAATACTGATTATCAAATATCGTGAAAAATAAAAGCAATCGAATTCGGTCTTGCTAATTCGTATTAACGTAAGCAACAGACAGACTGTACGGAAGTCGAGTTTAAACATTGAATCGGTAGACTTGCAAACACGGTTCACACTTACTGTGATGCATAAATGATCTCGTACCACCTAGGAAATACATAAGCCAGTACACGCGTAGTTTTATTGACTTTGTCATTGTATGGTTGAATGCAGTATGGTGGATATTGCGACACGGCGCAAACACACCCGTCAGAAAGATTTTTCAGAACCTCCGACAGTCTTGGCACAGGGAACTTTCGATCGCGATGGGTGGTTCCGGGCCCGTGAAACTTGGAAAGTTTCTCCGCGACGATGCAAATAAGAGATACAAAAGGGAGAGGGACGGGCAACTTTGCAGGAGAACCGAAAAGGTCGATAGTACTCTGCATCATGTGAGACAAATTGTTGACGAAGTTCGAGCGGAATTCAAATGAGTAATCTTGTGCTACGTTGCGTAATACCTAGAATTTCTAGATGGCCTGCTTCTGATGAAAGTTACATTTACAATTCCGCGACACGGTACACTGGTTAATGCGACAATAAATTTTAATGCGACTGCTGTAAACTTTTTTCTAAAGATTGCACGGAATGATTACGTCAAATAAGTATACTTATATATAAAAAATAGTTTAACTGGATTATACAATATAAGATGAAATTGCTTTTGGGACTTTTTTGCAGTTATTAATTGTCGCAAAAACGTCTAGAATTCGTACAAAATGTGTCTGACTTAAAACCTTAGAAACAAAAATTTGCACTGCCCTACGCTGCATCTGAATGAACGACGCAACGAAGTCAGTAGAATAAGTCATCAGACACATTTCATGCGCATCTGTTTTCTCAATAATTAATGACTCTGAAAGGAAGCCTGAAATGCAATTTCGTCTATCTTTATTTTAGTTTTATTTTAGGATATAGAATCACCCCTTAGAATTCCTAATTTTCTATCCATAATGATTTTGTGATCCCTTTTACAAAGCTGGAGGATAGAAACTCGCGAGTAAGATGCAGAGTCTAAACGTATAGATGTGGCCGTACCAATATTAACGTAACATTGACGATCATTTCTCGTGCAAACAGACTTGACTATCCATGAACGTGATGGATCATGTAGAACGAAGGATCCCACATTCCTTTCATGTTCTAGCGACATCCGCCCTGGATTGTCATGAATTTAACAAATTTACGAATAAGAGGGAAGAATGGAGGGTCATGATTTTTCACACGAAATTAATGTAGTCATAAGGGATTCAAAAACTTTGAATATTTTCTACTAAATTTCTTTACGCAAAATCTATAGTACTGTTTTGTTGAGAACGTGTGCTTCCGTTGTGTACTAGTGTCTCAAGAAATTTTATTCTCTCCTGTACAAGATGCAGGATTCTGTTTACTTGGCTTTGTTGGCAGACGTACGACGTTTACGTATTTACGTAGAAAGTGAAAGGGCAGAATAGACTTAAGCGTACGAAATTATAGTACTTCGATATTCGTTACGAGAAAATAATTCATGGAAAATAAGTAGGTGGGTTCCTTTATGCGTACAGAAAGTATCCATCTCTATCCTATAATCTCATACCGGTGTTACTTTACCGCTTTAGGTAATACTACTTGCATCGTTTAGCGATAATTGCGGTAATACTAGTGTTCGATGCGCTTCTTTGCACTAGGCAAAAAGTAGCTTTGGCGTTAAAATATTTTCTCTTGATCATCACTTTCCAATTCATTCGAATCATGTTCGTATCGTTTTTATCGAGGTTTCTCTACTGGATTGTGGCTGGTAAAACATTTATAAAAACCGGTTGTACATTCATTAGTATAGAATTTGTAACAATTTATTGTTAGATAGTGAAGAAGAAGCAGCAACTATTTGTAAAAAGAAGTAGGTTAAATTAATATGTTTTCCATAAGAACGTGTTATAAAAAAAGTCACGCTGAATTAATGTAAGGCCGGAGATTGTGAATTAAATGTCGGCTAAGAGTGCGGAACAAAAAATGACGCGCGAGGCTCGCTTGCAAAATTGAGTAAATGGCGGAAATAATAAGAGGCGAAGATTCAGCGATAACATTACGTTGCAATTGGTGCGTACAGTGGGAAGCTTTTGACGTAACATGGATTTCCACGTATATCTGAGTAAAACGTGGTGCGAACGTGAAAGGACCTCCTTATTCGTCCCTTTCGAGACACTCGAAGAGAGGGCACAATGGAGATTGATGCAAGCGCCAAGTCACGATTCTTTAAATTGTAAAACGAAAAACACCTCGGCTCCAGACTGCGTTGCGTAACATCGCCCAGACGCGTCTACTTCGAGATACTGCATGCACCGATTTCTCGGAAACCCTTGTGCTGGACGATTTTGCGCCAATTTCTGGGGAACGAGGAAGCGTAGAAATCGTGCCAATAAATAATTGAGAATTTTCCTGTCGAGTTATTAGAAAGGAACTTCACGTGAGATCTTGAACCAGCAAAAACGAAAAAGAATGCAAGTTTTTTCTTTTTTTTGGAGGGGAAATTCGAACCTTTCTCTCGTCAAACCGGCAGATAATTTAGTGACAGGAACTTGAATCGATTAATTGGTTCCTCATTTCGTAGATACGTATCTCAAATCGTGGCGTAAAGTTCGCTTCTGATTTCGTGAGAGATGCAGAGGGATTGCATAAGACGTCAATAGGTATTGAAAGCATTAGTCAGAGTCAATGATAGCTTTCTAAAAGCTATTTACGAGCAACCTTTTACGGAGATGGTAGAAACAGTGGCATTTCTTCGGAGACGTTCAGATTAAAGCACATACGAGAGTAGCAGACCGGGAAAATAATGCATCCGGACAAAGGAACGTTTACGTCACAATTGACGGAAACTCATGGTGGTATGCAGCCGATATAGGCCGTCTTACAATCGAGGGAACCTTGCATTTGCATCGTTCTCCTTTATACCCGAACACTATTCATATACGGTCCGCGACTAATCGAAGAAATCTCTCTCCCTCTTACGCGAACTTCCTAGACCATTAAATATGATTACCTGGCTTAGAGCACGTTAAATAACGGGATTTGCTAACCGATCGTCTCTGGCTTTTACTATATGTATATGAAAGCATCGGTTAGCACGCTTTTAAAACTTGCCTGGTCGCTCAGAGATAAACTTAGTTAATGGTCTTTATTTCTTAACATCTGGGTTAAAGTACTAAGTTTGCTACAAAGAAAATGATAGGTACTTTTTTCACAGATTGTAAATTTTCTATCTATAAGAAAATTAATTTTCAAACTCACATCATATTATATTCAAATCTAAACTTGTTGAAAATACGAATTAAAAAATCAAATATTAAAAAGTTTTTAATTATTTTATGCTATTTGTAGTCTATCTCATACCATACGCAGATTTACCATAATTCATCCAATTCGCATCTTCGTGCATAAATCGATTATCTACTTTTCTTAATTAGCGTCTTCTGCGGCGTTCGTATCGATGAGCACGGTTCAACATAATTTAGCGATCGATAGGCGTGAGATACGATTGTGCCGCATCGATGCAATTTCCCTTGATCGTTGGACAAGATTGACAGTCCGGATATTCGTGGGGGGCATTCGTCAATGGTTCGAAATTGTCGTAAGCACTTCTCATTCCTGGCGAATTCGCTGAACCAAGCAAACCGCTGCGCTGTCCCGTCCGTACGATACGCTTGTGTAATTCCTCGAGTTTCATGAACGTGTTGCGAGTCAAGTGTTGCACTTTCGACGTCTACGAAACCCACTTTCCTAGATTTTAAAATTCGTTTACCCGTTCAGGAATCACTTTCAGTTTCTGATTTCTATCAGATTAGCAAGGTGCTGCGTGTAAAGGAGAAGGAGAGCACGTAAGCTGTATGCGGAAATGAAAAGGGGTTATGTGGGAACGAGCACTTATTTTGCGGTTCCGCAGAACTACAAACTTAATTTGCAAACAGAACGAGTGGTTGAAGCAATCCTAGAGTAATAAATATTCGTTTACTGGCGCAGGGATATTCTCATGTAAAAGGCTCGCAGAAAGATTACTGGTTTTAACGAGGCGCGTGAACGTTTTTGCTGTAATTTCCGTCGAACGTATGACGCGTGTCGTAATCGATAAAAAGGGTGGGTTGCTTCGAAAGTACCGAGACTGCTTAGATCAAATAGTGAATATAATTACTATCGAAATTTACTGTGCACGATCTCCACGTGTTTCGGCATTTATTACGTTTTTTCTTCATCGAACAGCAATTTGCTCACGGTACCGTTTGCTTTAACGACCGTGCGAGCCGCACGCGTCTTTTTCTCCCTGACACTTCGATTACGGTAGAACAGGTGTACTTCGTAACGTAACATTAATCGGTGAAAGTTTCGGAGGCGATTCCTCCCGATCGCGTAACGGCAACTGCGATTCCTTTCCTCTCTCGCAGCCTCATGTCCTGTGGTTACGTAATCGCTCTGGTTATGTATAAAAAATATCGCTTTATTCATTTACATTAAAAACATATAGTACAATACAATTCGAGGTTGGGATCACGGTGAATACAATATTGGTGCGTTCGACCGACGTCTACTACAGAACGCCGCGTTTCTTGCCGCGCCGATTGTCGTCTGGCGAGCCCGGAAGTCCGGAGTCGCGGGACCAGCTGTCGCATGCCTCGTAGCGATCGTTGTGCGAGACATAGAAGGTCAAAGACTTGGAACCTCCTCGAGGTAAAGCTTCAACTTCAATAATGTCCGTGTCCCAAACCGCCGCCGTAACCGCTGAGTTCATGTCCTCCCAAGCCTCCGAGTTCTAGGCCACCTCCGTATCCACCGCCGTATCCACCACCGTATCCACCACCCAGTCCATGCTCATGCAAGAGAACTGGCACGGCCTCCTTCACCACCAGGGGCACTTTAACGGGGTAGGGCACTGGCTTCGATACCGTGTACGGCACTTTGACAGGTACCTTGACCGAGTAAGGCACGCCTATGGGCACCTTGACAGGAACCTTCACAGGGTAAGGTACTGGCTTCTCGACCGGGTAGGGTACGTGCTTTTCGACGGTTACTGGGTAAGGTTGTGGCACATGGACTGGGTACGGCTTGTCGACTGGTACTTTAACTGGTACTTTGACGGGATAAGGTACGTGTTTTTCGACCTCGACTGGATACGGCTCCGGCACGGCTACAGTCTTTGTGACCGTGACTGCCTTGATGTGCTCCGCGGATACCTGCTCTGAGACGCCCAAACCGCCGCCTAAACCACCTCCCAGGCCACCTCCCAGGCCACCTCCCAGGCCACCTCCCAGGCCACCTCCAAGACCGTGGCCACCTCCGAGACCGAGACCGCCTCCTAAGCTTAAACCTCCTCCTAGGCCATGATCACCCAAGCTCAACGATAAGCCACGTTTCGACTTCTCTTTTGGTTGGACATTCGACTTTGCGGTGTCTTTCGCTTCCTCGGCGGCGGCTGCGAGTACCAAGCCGCAGATAAGTAGGATCTAGAGACAATAAATTAGAGTATATTAGTATACATAGATCAGTATCTGGAGAATAACGAGATCATGATGTGAATTCGTTAGCAAATTAAACTGGTAGTTGGCAACTTCTCGAGATAGTCTTTATCGAGAGGTGGCAGAGAGGTAGTCACTTGAGCGATAAATACTATCAAGGCGTTCGAGTTAAATTTATGGAATTGTTAAGTGCACTTGGCGTGATCTCGTTGATTGCGTCTAAAATGGTAGCGCGTTAGAATTTTCGTCGGCTGCCTGTTTCGTGTGTGCGGCTCGAGTCCCGAGAGACGGGGATTCGAGTGGCTGTCTTACTGGAGCTACTCACTTTCAACTTCTCTGTGCTGTTCATGTTGGTCGACAGTGAGCACACTGATTCCTCGATGGTCTACCCTCGCTTTTATAGGGGACGCAACGGCCAGTCTGGCGGGCAACTCGAGCGTGCCGATGAAATTGTTGCGGAGTAGGAAGTTAAGAGAAGGAAAGGAAGAGAACGACGTCATGGACGACGCTTTCCTCTGGCAGCTTTTGTCAGCCAACATTTAGCAAGTTGCCTCGTGTTTCGTTCAATTTCTTCTTTAATACTGCTCGAGCTTGCGAAGCTTCCTCTGCTTCTAACTGGACGGAAAATCCTTTAAGAACATTTCCGTCGTTCGATTCTTAATTTCTTTCCGAGCGATCACGGGTTTTGTAGTTCACCAACGTTCTCCACTCGAAATCATTCGAAACTCGTTTCTCCGACTATTTTTACAGGATGAAAAAAGTTGTAGTTACGGTCCGATATCGTCGACGCATTTGCCAGAATTACGCGACTGGCTTTGGCTTCCTCGTTACTTACTGCGTTCCTCGAGTCGCCAAGTTTTCAATTATGGGATGAACCATCAGAACCAGCCGGGAGCAACTAATACGGATTCAACTCCACTGTCTCTTTTTAATCCGATTACTGTTCACAATACGTTCTTACGTCTCCGTACTCACGTCCTCGAGAGCTTCATTAATATTAAGAGCTTAATTAAAGCGAGAAGCGAACAATTAGGACTTCTCTCGGGCACAAAAGTTACACCCTTTGTATCTTTGCACTTTCTTTTCCGCGTGCTATGGATAGAATGACTTTCTTTCCTATCCGATGAAGCGTCTATTTCTGACCACGTGTATGTCAGCTTAACCTATATTCTACCGTGAACATTTTGATTTGAAACAAAATGTTCTTTCCCTCAACGTTTCTCATGTTGTATTCAGTTAGCATCCTTTAATGATTTCCCCCGTATGGGGCAATAACTTGCTTGAAACGAACTCGTAGACGATCATCAATTTCTAACGACAACGAAGCGGGAAAATAAAACGAATGGTATTCCTCGGAGGTGAACCCAATAGAATTTCACGGCGAGAACTGTTGCAGTCGATACGATCGGCAGTTGGATAGGGCACTATTCGCGGTTCATTCGTACCGCGCATCGAAGTTATGGGCGCGCAACGATTTTTGGTTATCAACTCGGCCCTCCCAGGGGCGCAGTTAATCTCGGAATGACTTTGTACCTTGATCTCGGCTGTTGGAAGGCATTAGAATATCCCACGTACCCGTGGTTTATCAGGCTTATCGGCGGGAATACATTTCCATATATCTGAATTCGAATCTCCATATTTGAATCTGAAAATATTGATTTGACTCGTAGCCAGCCACGATCGGCGCGTTTCGACGGGACGAAACTGGCTTCGATCGGGTTCGATCGAGTTCACTGAAAAGTGAGAGGAAGATGTTTGCCGATAGTTTCCATCTCACCTTCCGCTGCAGGATTAAATTGTTTTCAATGAATTTATAGAGATTTTCCGAGGCCGCAATCTCCTCGAACTGGGAAACGATTTCCATGCGATGACAAAGTTCGTCGATCGGAGGTTCGAAAAAACGTTATAACGATTGATTTGGACGAGTTGCACTTAAACGTGCGGTGCTCGAGTAGTAACCAAATAAAAAGCGGTATCTGTTTCGAAGAATGTAATGACACGCATTAATTGGATAAAACGTCGTTCACGTGTGTCCAGTAATTGTGCAAACCTCTGTGACGGGAATTTATTTGTTTGTGGACGCTGCAGTTTCATTCATTGAATTTGAAGCTAATAACACGCATCGACGCCACGACGTGACCAATTTTGCTGCAACCAATTGTAATTTTCACGTCGACAGCTATACGTTTCGTACCACTATTATATTACGTTTTCTACCTAGTAATTAACACGCGTGAAAGGGGCCAAGATCTATAAACTACGTGATTTGTATGCCTTCGTGTTTTTTCTACATTTACATTTCGCGCAAACATTCCCCAATATTCCTAGTTTCTCTCAATTTCTTTCTTTTTTTATAAATATAATTATTAACATAGCACACGAACCTCCAATTTGCAGTTCTGATTACCCAATTTGTCCGACAATGTCCGTATTAAGAAATCGTTTTACATCAACTCTGTTGGAGTGAAACCTTTATTTCGCCTTATGAGTAACTGTATGCCATTACGTACACGGAACTTTGCTAAATGGTCGAGATCATATTACGTGTGGGTTTATATTTGTTATGATTTTTGTCTATATGGTCGCTGTATTTCTTGCTTCCTAGTAATCTACGGTTATCTGTAGTACTACAATTACGTAAATTTCTACATGTAACACTTCCGATGATTGGTACACCACAGCCATTTTTGTCAACGCTTGAATCTTTTGCAACAGTAGGCTACTTTCATTCTTCCGACTAAAACACAAACTTGGAACGAGTGTTACTTCATCGTTGTTTTTTGACGGGTCTTCAGTGATTGTTGCCGCAGTCGAGCAAATCGAAGCCGTCGAAGTAGATATTCGAACGCGACAGTTACGGAAATGCAGCTTAAGAGCACGAAGTAAACCCTCGTGGTCGGCGAGCGTGTAGGCAGATGGTACGAGCGGAATTTTCGCAAAGTCTGCATTTCTGCTTCACCGACCGCAAACGTAACCTTATGCAATAATGGGAAAGGCTTTCGAGACGGCCAGGCTGTGGTTCCTCATGAATATATGGATGGATGTTCTCGTTCAAGGTGTTTATCAAGCCGTTTTCTAGTTACGCCCTTTCCTTTTCCGCCCTTCCCGCGGTCTCCTTCCCTTTTCTTCGAGCAAACATAATTCGCGTTCTAGCGCGACGCCTATGGACGACCGACGAGGAGTTCCCTCGTTTCCCTTTCATCTCCGTTCTATCTGCCTTGCTATTCCGATTTATCACCCTACCGAACGGTTGCCTGCTCGTTTACATCATTGTGAAGCGTCTCGACTGCACCCGCCGTCAATTCACGTGAGCACTAACGAATGAAGTTTCGGGAACCTCGAATTCGGCTTTGCTGAGATTTCGCGAGAAATGCGGGTATTTTAATCGACAGTTGCTTCCCTCGCCCGAAATCATAGTTTTCTTTTTTTATACCATCGCAATGACAAATATGTTCGGCTATGCGTTTATGAAGCAAATTATTTGCAATGATGGGTAACTGTCGTGGCAGAAATATATTTCTTCGCGCGGCGTAAGCCTGCCTAATCGCTGGTTTCGACGCTCGTAGTGACAGTGGTTCCTGCTTGTATCTCGTCGCATTAATTTCGAGGATATATCTGAAATGTTGGTCAGCAAGTTTCAGGTGAGAGCCAGGTTTAATGTCAAAGTATCTGTGAAACGATTGTGAAACTGGTCCTAATAAAAAATTTCTGTGTGCCCGCACGGATGGAAGTATCGATGCCCGGTAGCATCATTATTCACCACTGACACACGTGCACCAGTGTCGATACGGCCCAGTGATATTTTTCATTTCATAATTTGCGTCCAGTCTTCCGTGGGTTATAATATTCTCGCATTTCATCGATCGCACCAATCTGCGCGCTGCGCGAATTGTTTATTGCCGTATTTAAATGTGCGACACGTAACTGCAATTCATCACACGATAAAACGATGCGAAAGTAACAACCTCGCGCACCATCTCGCCAGGATGGCGCAACGTTTTTTAAAATAAGTCACCTGTTGCTCGAAAGTAGCTTAAGCCCGCCTTTTTGAAGTGGTTCGAGCCATAGGAATTACAAAGGATCTCTGAAAACATTGATAAATAATTGAGCGTATCGCATTTCCCTCAAAGTTTAGATTCCCCTTTTTTCTATGCCTCAGATTTCCTACAAAATTACGACGTTACAACTCTGTGACACACTGTTTCATATTCCCTCTGCCAGATTCCACTGAGTAATTACAAACGCAGGAGCGTTAAGTAGTGTCTGAAACGCGCAATAACGATTAAGACAACGTTGGCGACAATGCTGTCGCTTACCGTGACGCCTAACGACTTCCTTCGAGTATCGCGGGTCTGTACTTTAATTAACCGAGCATCGAGCATAATGCCGGGAATCAGTCAATTAAGTTCGAGCCGCGCGCGTGCGTGTCCAGGACAGGAGGAGAAAGTTGACGCGGCGCATCCCTCTGTTAGAAGCCGATTGTCGCGGTCCGCGTCCACGATTTTTTCACATAACTACGGCGTCGACGCAAATCAACGAAAAGGCGGCGTTCCGTGATTAATTAGCTGGCGACCGAAGGATACGTAGAAGTCCGTCGCGCCAACTTCCATTCTCTTTCCTGGGGATATCGACCTGGCGATTTTCACTGATGCGTTACGCGTGTTACCAAAAAAGTTCCTGCCGTAAGGCGCTTTTGGTCGCGTAATGAACGGCGAAAGGGCGCACACCTGCGTCACACCGACCGAGTTTTGTAACATTGCTCCGGTGAAAGAAGGAAAGTAGCGAGGATGCGTAACGGGTGATCGGGCAGACCTGCCTTTGATATTAAACAGATAATTGCAGGTTTGGTAAAGTCGCATATTGACTAAATGCGGCCGATGCTTCGCCGTTACGCTTCCCGTGTCTTTCGGGTTATATAAGCTCTTTTTATGCGCAATAAAATTGATTTAAACCAATGTTCTCGCGGCATGGTAATCTCTCTTCACACGCTGCATCGTAAAACTGATGATATGTCTGCCGCTATCAATAGCTGCGAAATGGGAAATGCGGCAGAATGAATTGAACGAATATGCGACGGTCTATTACATATATCCGAACCACGATTACTGCAGACCATAGGAAACTATATGTTCCACCTATCGTGTCTAGATAATATTCTAACAATGAGAACAAGAATGCAAGAACCACTTCCTCAATGGTAGTAACAGCGGAGTTCTTCCTTGGCGCGGAGAGATCCGAAAAGCGCAACTCCGTTGCGTAAAGCATCGGGTGGCTTGATCGGAATTATGTCCGGCATAGTTTACGAGGCAAGAGCTCACGTCGGAATTGGAGGCGAGCACGATCGCCGTCGCTCCTTCCGAAGTGAAAGAAAAAGAAACGTCAAAGAAGACTGGTCGCCGCGATCACCGCACGCTAAATTGCAGGCTCCTCCTTGGCGGGTGAGCGGGCAGGGTAGCGAATCGAAAGACTCGGAACGCAAGTTACGCGTGCAGACGGACCGGTAGTGATCAGACCCGTGGGAAAACGGCTTAACGCCGAACGCCTTTGCCCCACGATGTGGTAGCACAATCGGTCCACTTTAATGCTGGCGGACGAGTAGGATTTTCCGGGGAGTGGGCCAGTAGCCACGGCGAAAGTGCCGGTATATATGCCAGTGATTGGCGCGATGTAGCTTCAGTGTGCACCTTCGAACGATACCATGAGCACTCCGCAGGTGAGCTCGCGGTTCTCCACGCACAGACACGATATCACATTGCATTATTTGCTCACGGACAAAGGGATTGGGGTTACGTAAGACGAAGGAGAAAGTTCTCCCCCTCTTTTGAAGGGAGATCGTGTCGTTTTGTATTATCCTTTGCAATTGTGCGCTTGCACAGTTCACGTATCGTGTATAGAGTGTCGAAGTTGTAACTGTAGATCAGACGAATAGTGTTCTGTTTCGCTTGAGGCTCGTCGATGGGCCCAGATAATATACAGATACTGTAGATTACGCATATTTGATCACTGCTCGATACTAGAATTTCATACACTTTTGCTTTCACTATACACTTTCCCTCATTAATTTATCGGTTACGTGACTTTCGAATAACGTTAGGTACACACGTAACAGAACATGTGAACACGGTACAGAAAACAACCCCCGCGAATACTCTATATGATAATCACGTTTGTATGCTTAGAAACTTTTAATACTCGCCCTCGTGGCAACAACGACCCTGGCCTCCGACACGAAACAGACCGCCAAAGGAGAGAAGAGCAAACGGGGATTGGAACTCAGCTTGGGAGGCGGTGATTATGGAGGAGGATTTGGTGGACATGGAGGAGGTTTGAGCCTTGGAGGAGGATTTGGTGGACATGGAGGAGGTTTGAGCCTTGGAGGAGGATTGGGTGGACATGGAGGAGGTTTGAGTCTTGGAGGAGGACTAGGCGGTGGAGGTCTCGGCGGAGGCCTTGGCGGAGGTCTCGGTGGAGGACTGGGTGGCGGAGATGGAGGCCGTATAACTGGCATCACGATCCACCGAGAGAACCAAGTTCGTGTACCTCAGCCATATCCAGTCGAGAAAAACATACCTGTACCAGTCCCGGTTCCAGTCAGCGTCCCCGTTGAGCGTCCAGTACCAGTGCACGTACCGAAGCCTTACCCAGTCCCAGTCGAGAAAACAATCCCAATACCAGTGGAGAAACCGGTCCCAGTGCCGTACAACGTGCCCGTCAAAGTGCCCGTGAAGGTCCCTTACCCGGTTAGCGTGCCAGTAAAGGTACCCGTTGCAATTGAGAAGGAGGTTCCATACCCAGTCAAGGTCCCCGTCCTTATTAAGGAGTCCTATCCAGTACTGGTCGGCCATGGTAGCAGTGGTTTAGGAGGAGGATATGGAGGAGGATACGGAGGAGGATATGGAGGAGGCTTAGGAGGAGGATATGGTGGACATGGAGGAGGTTTGAGCCTTGGAGGAGGACATGGTCTCTCGTCTGGTCTCAGTTTCCACCATTGATAAGGATGATATCGCCACTGCGAAACTTCATCCACACTCATATATTTTTTGTATATAAGGATTATATTTTTTTATGGAAAATAAATAGTAAATTATTAAATTGTATTTTTTATTTGTATGTTCTATGATCTTCACTGTCCTTTAAGATATCTTAACTTTATGACTTCTTCAGCATAAATGGTTATGATGCTCCTATTTCTTCTCGTGATCTTTTATTGATGCTGTATATGTCGATTGTATAGTGTACAGTTGAAGAAAAATGTCGTATTAGAAAAGGTATGTTCTGGTTCAGTAGTCTTTTTCAAGCGTAAGAGTTAGTCGTTTATAAAATTCCTATTCGATGGGCGTTTCTGTAGGAAATCGAGATGGAATTCACGTTATAAATTAAATTATGATTCTTGCCTTCCATTCCAAGACAGCTTTTCCTTCCCTTGGGTCGTTTGTACTTGTAAGGCACTGATGCTTCGTAATGAAGAATGATTGAAATCCCTCTTGAATACCGTGCCGTTTTACTTCCGTTTGATTCCACTCTTTTCTGATAATAAATTCTTGCCTCGCGAACTGTTTAATTATTTCTTGGTTCTTTAATACGCTCTCCATTTTCTGTTTAACTAGGATATTCACACAAGCCTGGAATTTTTTCTGGCTGATAATAAGTAAACGTTACAGTATAATTATCTTGATATACCACAAAATGCACTCGTTAATGTCGTACACAAATAAAAGATATTCTGAATACATATCGTGGTTTTGCATATACATACTTTAATCCCCATAGGTCATTCATTAAAATCGAGATATGCAATTATGGAACGCTGTAATTGTACCGACATTAGTTCTGTATCATAAATTAATGCTTGTCAGCGACACTCATAAAACGTATTGAATTACATGAAACGTATGGGATAGCTATTGATGATCTCGCGATTATTAAAATCGCTGACTATTAATTAACGATCGTTGCGGACAGATTATTCTGCTATTCTGCTAATTATGGGTACCTATATTATGAAATCAATGGAAAGCGTTCGATTGCCCAACACGAATCGTTGAAATGATAAAAAATCATCTGGGAATATGCTCCGTTCTATTAAAATGTCGTGTTCAATATACATGTATTCCATCTCGTTCGTTTCACATATTTCTGCCTCGAAAACGCTTTTACTTTCTTTGACACGTCTCGAGTATTTTATACCGACACGAAATAAAGGAGAAATTCGGCAGACTTTTTTGCAGTAGACGAAACACGCAATCGTGGTGCGAGGCGTCGCGGCGTCTTGTCACTTTAGCGACGCCGTCGTCGCAACGAGCATCCGGTGCTTAAAACGGCGCGATTTACTCTTACGGTTCGTTACCCACGTTCCCGACGTGACTGTTTCTCGGTGAGAGACCGATTTCTCGATACATGGTTAACTAGAACCTGTCTTAACTTTGGTCCGTATAGTGATGAATCAATTTCATTCAAATCATTCGCAAGTGTTAACCATATCATTTTTAGAGTACCAGTAAAGTAATTTTAGGGGTAAGAACCTTGGAATGCACGTTTTAATATTAACACTCTCAGCTTCTTCTCTTCTCAACTTCTATCCTCAGCCTCCTCTCTTTCTTCTCAGCTTCCTTTCTCCTCTCGCTTCTCTCTTTTCTGTGAGTGAAAAGGAGGGCGGATGCTGAAGAAAGAGGAGAGGAAATGCTGAGGAGAGAAAAGGGAGTATGCTGAGGAAACAGGAGAGAGGAAAGAGGATGCTGAGGAGATAGGGCAGAAGAGAGAAAGACTTTCTTACATACTGTAGAATCTAGTCCTATACAGGTCTTATAGTCTTTGCAATTTGCGTCGCCAGCTTCCATTTATTCGCAAAGTGAAAGTTCTATCTATATCGACGGATTTGTCATTCACGAGCGTTTCTTCAGACTATACGACCACCGATATTTCTAGATTAATTCTACACGTTGTGCGCTGTTTAGTTAAGGTTGACTTCCGCTAGTTTAATACAATCCTTTTTTTGCGATTTTTATGTAGCTTGCAACACTCTATCGTCGAGCTACTTGAGGTGATGTTTGAGTTTTAAACGAGCCATGACGGCCATTGATGTTTCTCGCTTAATTGCAATGGTTTCGAGAGCAAAGAGAGATTGTGAAGACTAAAATATGTCTTCGTTGCCATTCGAACTGCTGTCGTAGGATCTTGTGCAACCTGTCGGCAATTTTCCGCACCGTGGCAGTAGAAATAAACGGAGAAACGGATGCCGTAATCTTGCTCCGGCAAAAGCAGCGCAAGAGATGTCTGGCTGAGTTGTATTTCCGACCTTGTACTCTCGTTTCATCTAATCCTCTGAAATTTTAAGTCCCTTTCATCTGCTAACGAGAATGCCATTTTATTTAATGGATGCTTCAACATATTTCTTGCGCAACTACATTGCTTTATCCACTGATATTATTTGAAACATTTTTTTAGGAACGAAACGACTGCCACGAAACTTGTACTATAAAAAGCTTGAGTAGAAGTAGAGATCGTAGATATACCTTTACGTTGAATTCGAGAGCAAGTATATTACCCCTTTCACTATCTGCACTAATTTTCAACTTGTCAAAATGAGCTTCACGTGAAACACGTGTATAAGCCGAAACCTTAACTAAGTGCAAGGTGGTTAACGCGGTGCAACTGTATTTGGTTTCTTGGTCTAATTAAGCATAGTGTTACGATGTTAAACACGTATCACATAGTTAATTAGTGCATCGGTAATCAACGCAATTCCGCTCCTTTTCTTCGTTCGATCTTCGTTTTACACACTTCATTTCACGCTTGGTTCGACACGATGCGAGTATATAAGTTCCGCGTTTCACCCGGTGCCTCTTGCGACACCTTTAACCAGGGGGCGGAATTCTTGGAAACTACATCTTCTTTTGCGCAATATTTTACCCCTCTGGCGTGTTCCGCGTTTCTGCCATCTCCAAGAATGAATCGCCCTTTTCGTTGGAGAACAGCGCCGAAAATATGTCTGTTTTACCGCAGTCTACATCAAGACGCGAAAGCTCGAATGGCCATTCTGTTGCGCAAGGCAGGAACGATTACAATAGGCGTGGCAAAAATTGCCAGCCGATAAATTTTGCCGATCGTCCAAATTGTTACACGTTGAACAGCACTATGAAATTACTATTGAGTTACCGTTCATCGATGCGATAATTTTACTGTTACTGCAGCGCCTCGTGACTATAATCAACTGTTCTTATAAGCAATTTATCGAAGCGTCGTTCAATAGTAATCAGCTGTTCGCAAAGCGGGCGCTAAAGAAAAAGGAGTTTCCTCTACAAGCGCTGCACAAGATACGCTGTATTTTTCGTGCCACTTGAAATTCATTTCTCTTCTTTCTCTCCACCATTCCTGATGATACATAAATACCAGGTTCCTTCGGAATCCCTGCTGGCGAAGCTTCTTAAACGAGATCAACATTCTGACAGATTCTCGAATTAGCAAAGTTCCTTCAAACGAACGTCCCCGACGGTCAAGACGTTTACACAGCTGAGACAGTTCCAGAAAGTCAGCGCGTTTTGTCTTCCTTTCCTTTTTCTCGCGCCGGGACTATTTGTCGCAGGCGTTCAACTTCCACGCGGAAAGTGGCGCGACTTCCATCGCCTCTGTCTCGAATCGCGCAGGGGAAAGCCAGAAAAAAGAGAGAAGAAGCAATAAAAAGTGCAGAGGCGAAAGGTAAACGTTGATCGTTTCGGAATGAGAATCGCACATTTGATCGTGTACCTCTTTCTCGGTTACACTCTTCCTCCTTCCTCGTCGCGAGTAACGATACACTCGGCGGAAGTGTGCCTTGAGCCCGCTGCACCATAAACGAGTTTGTTTACATAACCATAATAGAGCAATTATTACAGGAGCAGGATTTCATTGCACTCAGTTCAATTTTCCTTTCTCCTTTCTGTCATCATAACATCCAGCCTCATTTCTCTCTCATGTTTTCTGCCCGCCTTGCTTCTTCTTCTCCTCGGTTCGTAGAACGATATTTCGGTTTTGCTGCACTCCTCGCTGCAGTTCAATATTTTTACGGGCACAGAGGTCCGCCCACGCCGGAAGATATGCAATTTCTCCTAAAATGATTCTGTTAGCGGACGTCTGGTAATAGTGACGAGTCGACATCGGCTCTCCTTCATCGCCTCTGCTGGTCCCTAGTTCCGTCTGTTATCTATGTATATAGGATCTACGAGCTTCAGGTTTAGCATGGACGTAAATCATATATTAAGCCTGGTTCATACCAAGGTTCGTGTTAACGGACGCGTAATGTCCGATCGCCCCGATTTCACGAGGCCGCGGTACAGCTGCTGCACTGCCTGCTGATATCTCCAGACGGTGTTCTCGGAGATCGATAATGAAATAGGGATTTAGGGTGGTGTAGTGGTGTATTTTAAGCTGTAAGTACTATTCAAGTTTGTATAGTCTGTGAGTGGAACCGCTATATGTTTTTGAAACAGCTGTAGTCGACAGTTACTTTGTGGGAGGCAAGAGTATTGCCATATCTTTGGTTATATAGTATGCAATTAGAGTGTCACTACCGTTCTCGTAGAATAATATTCACCTTTCATAAAAATTATATTTATCCTTTCTTGAAGAACGCCTGGGGTTACGTAAAAGTTTTCTTATCCCCAACTTAAAACGTAGAATCCCATACCCATATCTATAATGCAGCATCGATAACTAATAAAATTTTGCGGTAGCGTAAGGATATTACGATTTCGTGGTATTAGAGAAGTTTCAAGTAAAGCCACGATTTGTGTGGATTCACTTTGCTTTTAACGCCCGTAATAGGGGTGCAGGCAATTTGTCTCTGAATGGAATTAACGGCGTTAGAAACGTTAATAATACGCGTGATTCTGAGTCGCTAATTAAAAGATTTACGCGATAATACAACGACCGCTAAGAGCCAGCGTTTTGTAGAATACTTAGCTTTCCAAATGCGATTCGCTTATTACAGTTGCAGTTAATGCATTCTGTGGATAAAAGGTGCAGGTTATAATTTAACGGCGGAAAGAACAAGTTTTAATAGAAGAATGAGGAAGATCGTGGATAAATCTTTTCGGAACACGATTATGACTGCACTTTGTGATAATACGCAATGTAATGCAGTGAACACATTAAGATCATCGTAGTATGTCGTTTCATTCGTAAAAATTGCTATTCGATGAACTTTCAGATTGGACTGTCATGAATATGACAACCTAGATAAGAGAAAGTTATATATTTTCTTTTGCAATTTATATACAAAATTCAATAGATCGTAGACTTTATGACTTGCATCAGTTGTACTTACATAAAATTCATAGGTGATAGTGTAGGCAGAGTTTAATGAAACTTGGTGCGCATAATAACGTGATGTCTATCTATTGCTGTGTTTCATTTGAGTAATCTCTGTATCAATAGGAGGCCAGTATTTGATATCTGTGTACATTCTTGCAAAGTAGTTGCTCGGTGAATTGGAACGACTTTCTACTAATTGCTTCCGCAAATTGAACTTACGTCGGCTACACGTTATTATAGACATATACTTCATCCTCGGTAATAGAGCTGCTACTTCCGACTATTGCTCTAGGCTTTATCTGATCGGTTAAACTTGGCGTCTGCCATATGCAGATATCTCTATCCTGTGCTTGAATCGCGAATCGCTAGCTATTACAACTGGCCCATTTATGAGCGAAACAATTGTAACATTTTTACGTAAAATTTAATTTTCCTCTTCAAAGAAAGGAATTCTTCGAGGCAAGAAATTTCTATTTGAACGTATGTTTTATTCATCCGCGATGGAAAGCATGTTGAAGAATTGAATTTTCCTTCAATTTAACAGGCAATTCTGTCTCCTTTTGTCTTTTCTTTTCATTCTCATTCGCTTCTCCTTTAGTATACCCACTTTTCCCTTCGCCATTAAAGCCTTTGCTTTTCTCTTGATTTCGAACGTAGCGGTTTCCATAATTTTTTTCTTTCAATGCTGTTCCATTTCCTGCTAAGGATTCCACCTTCGCCCACGATATAAAAAGGAAATTAATCAGCATTTGCACAACACGGCTCCATTGTAACGACGAAAATATACGTGCCGGTTATTTAACTTCTTTCGAGAAAGTTTCCTTTCACGTTTCGTTCAGCAGAAAAAAGAATATAGAAACCTCGTCGAAAATTATACCTCGGAATGTATGAACCGCCACCGTTAAGACAGTTTTATCGCAATTGTGGTGAGAATTTCAATTACTTATCGCGAGTGACGGTTCCTTTGAAGCGCGTACTATTCTTTAAGAGACCGATAATAGGATTTCCTCGGCTCTTTAATTTTTCGCAAGAGCGAAACTAAGTAAACGTCCCGCGCCTGGTAAGGCGATCGATGAGCTTGTGGCTGGGCCAATGACTTACGATTTGCACGAAAGCTTCCGAGATTTTTGCACACTTTTGTACAACGAAAAGCTTTCAGGTGGTTTGGAATAATACATGTGCAAAAGGCTGAGCTAGCGTCTATAGCAACCGGTCGGTGCCCTTAACTGCCGACTGATTGGAACTGAGTTCTTATCTGATCAACGAACAGATCATTCTATTCAATTTTAATTTTTCTATTATGTGATCATATAGATACAATCAGGTACTATAAGATAAATTACCCTTTGTATATTTACAATTGCAGCTAAACACATAGTGATATAAAAATGTGTTCTAAATTTCCTCTTGCATAATTAAAAATGAAGAAAATTGAAAAATATAGCAGTTTGTATGCATCTGTAGATTATTTGTCGAATACAGGAGTAAACTGTGCAGATACATGTGCTCGTATCCACTCCTACAGTAACATTGATCCTGTATTAAGCAATAAACATATTACCACATTTTTGTAATTACGATTCTTACATGTTGTAACAGATGGGATTGTTTTATGAGGTTGAATAAATTTCACACGTTTCGTGAGAATTACATGATACGATGAATCGTATTTCCGTGTACGATATCAATCAGATTTGATTAATTCAGCTATGTCTATTAGTACTACCAATGAGTATTTAATTCGAATCACGTTCGTCTTATTATCGTATATCGTTTTTAATGCAGCTTCATTTTTTATGAAAAAAAGAAAGTGTTTGTTTTATTATCTGCAGACGCTGTTCGAGAGGTAACATTCTCTTACATCTAGCTCCAGCGCCTTCGATTTTATCGATTTCGCTAGTTAAATGTTCTGGTTTTTCCACTTTTTACTACTGTACAAGTGTTTAGAGTTCGCGGTAATCATTTATAAGCTTCAAAAACTTTATTTTCCTGAGAGTAAACGAACGGATACAAGAAGTAATAGTAATACTTATCTATTGAGTATAGTAGTAGAAAGCAAATTCCAAATGCAGACACTTGTTATAGGTATGGAACCTTATTGTTTCAGCATATAACTTATATTATAGACTATTTGTGCTTATTCCCAGCATTCTCCTTTGTTTCTGTGTCGCCGAAACTATTTCAACTCCCGCGACCCTTCTAAAGGACTCCACTGGTCATCGATCGTCCAACCCTATGAACAATTGGCCAGCCTCAATTATCTGAACCAAATTTTCGCCATTTGTACCACGCGAAAATGATAAATTAATATGGAATACCTTACTGACAGGGACTCGTTTGCCCCAGTAACCAGAAAATTGGTGAGTGCATAATCATAGATTAAATGTATGCGTGTGAAGTAAGCTTCCAGTCGTTCAAAGTCTTCGAAATCGTATACTGTCTTCTTAAAAGCGTCGAAACCCCATTGCGATTCCCATAAACGAATAAAGGGGAAGGTTAAAGCGTGCACTGGTGTTATTGGATCGTGGCTCGACTTTCTTACGATCAGACTTTCTTTACGGATAGATTTCTTGGCTTAACATTCTTCAGGAACGTCGTGTCGGGGAGTTTGACTCTTGGTTGTTCACTTACTCGGAAAGGACCCTCCCATAAGTCACACATAACACACACGCGCTCGTATCCGTGTGATGAGACGCTGCTGACGCCGGTGTGCAGGACGTCGTCGCTAGGGGAAAGTTATTTGGCTCAGTCCGCAAACGCTGATAGAACTTCCACAAGAATTCTTGGTTCACCATAGGACAAGTACTTGGAAAATGTACGAGGTGGACTTTACGAGTGCGCAATCAGTAGAGATATCAATGCGAGAACAATTCAGAAATTAGATTTTTCTACACGCTGGCCGATATATGTCATATACTTTACAATCTTCTTTCAGTAAGATATGATCCCAACCACTTACTGCCAGTTCTTAATTTTTAGACCCTCAAGTTCTGGTATAGCTATTAATATAGAATTCACGTAAAAGCTATTTTGCCATTTTTTGCGAACTTCCGCAAAGTCAATTTACATTCAGCGATATCGTTACAATTGGTTGTGCAATGGATGCATTGTTTTTTCATCGTGGTCCATGGAAAGGGAAAATAAATTGTGTATACAATAATCCTTTCCTCCGCCAGGTGAACAAAAACTGAAAAGGTAACGAGTGCTGTTTCGTAAAGTGAAAATTATTTTTCTTTTCGGTCCCATAAATTGTTGGTTTTTACCATTGGCATGTTTATTGCAGTTTATTATAGCTACGAGAGGTTACGAGAGGCTACGAGAGTTGTTAGTAGTATCGTACTTGTATAAAATTACAAACCTCGCTATTTATTTCGGTAAAAACATTTTCTTGAGGGTACGGTGGATAACACTGGTCTTTATTCTGCAACGAAACATAATGTCGTTATGACAATTGGTCACCGGAAGTTGAGTCGGACCGGCATTTGAGTCGAAGACAAATTTCCTCGGGGACCAGTTCACGAATCAACTTTTTAAACTCTCTGCTCTGGAGGTTCGTTAGCAGTAACTCGAGCACATCTGTACGCCACAGGCGCGAGAAGTTTTGAAAGGGTGGCGAGCCTTCGGAAATTACGGGCGACACGACCCTTTAGCGCGTATTCACAAGTTTTTCTCTGTTAGTTGTAATTCAGGACGAGGCGGCCGACTTGACTAAACCACTCGTTTGTATTAAGAAATTCCTAACCGACTGCTTAACGTTCCACTAGTGGTTTTACGTCATTACGATATTGTATTGTACAGCGCATTTATCTTCCCCTTAAGCGGATGCAGTTGGCGCCAGTTTTAAAAAGCATTTTCTGCTTAATTAATTAATATTTAACTCACTTTACTTAAGAAACTTTTCAACTACCTTCTTCAATTAGGTATACTTTAAGCAAATATGCTATAGATATAACTTTGAACTGATTTTTATGGGCAATTTCGTTGCGATACAAGCACTTGATTATTCAGACTAATTAGGCGAGATAATTTGAATGGAATATCTCCTCTTACGATAACCTTAATTGTATGCTTGGCATCTGATAATGACAGGGAATTGTGTGCTCACAACCTTGTCATTAATCGAACTATTAATTGAGATCATTCCACCATTACGTTTAGCACTGCTCGCTTCGGCCTCAGATAGACTGAATATATCAGAACATCATAGCTATGAATAGTAATTTACGAGCCATACCATTTGAATCACTTCAGACAACTGTGGCGTCTGATTTATGCTTGATCGCGCGAAAGGAGAAAATATCAAGTTTTTTTCAGCCATGCTACGCTGTAATCGTTATCCATGTCTTTAAAGGGGCCATGAATCTCGAGTTCAACGGGATGCTGCATATTGTTTTATCACGCGCGCATCTTCGCGCGATATACACTGGACGAAGGCGGTAAAACTGTGGCCGGGGCATCGTGCCAGGGGTCGTTCTCTCGCGTCGATAAATCTGACCGAGCACACCGGCGTTTTAAACGCGATGTAAACCACCTGTAAAGTGCTCGCACGGCTACCACGCCAACTTAACCCGACGCCCACGCGTCCGCCAGAAGGGCTGTTTCACTTTTGCGCAAACGAGACTCATTCGGTCTCAGGTCGCGTTCACGGTGCTCGAGGTAACTCGTCCGCTCGCGTTTCACTCTCCAACTGCTTCCAAACTTGTCTATCGATTACTTACACCCCTAAAGTTTATCAATTTTTCTGTTTATCAATCTTGGACGGGGATCTAAAGATACGATGATTCTAAAAACGAAAAAATACAACTTTATTTTTCGTTTATCTTGAAATAGAAAGAAATTTCAAGTTTTCTCTAGGTCTCCATACTCCTTCGCGCTCGTAGAATTCAAATCGCATAGATCTCGACAAGGTCGCAAACCACGATGTCAAGCTTTATGCCGGTCGTTTTACGAATCGTTTTCTGGGTATTCGGAAAGCTGCACAACCTTCTCCTCGTGGAATCCCCCTGGATGATGGCACGAGGGGGTATATAAGAGGGATAATATCGTGTCTAGTGGGATTTGTTGGGGGTAAACAGAGTGCAGGGCCGCTGCAGGCTAACGTATCGCCACAAAATACCTTGCACATACATACATTTGCCCAGGCGGCGTTTCTTTCGTCTCTGCAATACCATTTCTGCGTGTTATATCGCTCACGTCCCGTTTCCTTTCGTGAGCTGCATCTGCCCTTTTATAGATTCGCCGGTGCCGCCCTTTAGCCCGGTAGTCGATAATCTTATCCTCTGTTCTCGGAAAATTACCTCTCGAGGCTGCGAGTTACGAGTTACAGCTTGTTCCCGGCGCATTGAAGGCGTACACTGCTTGAAACATCGTCACTGTTGCGCGACACGAGGGAGATTAGAATACACGGGCCATTTAATTAAAATCATCCCGTCGCGTCCCCAGAGAAATCTTATTCGTGGAAAGGGCTATACTTCGCTAGTATATTAACTCCTGCACGCTGCTAGGATGCGTTTGTCGCCCACATGTTCGTTTCGATTATATTTATGTTGAAGGCGTTCCTCGCCAGCTCCTGGAGTTTGCACAATCTGAGGTCGTATCGAGGATAACGTAATACTGCATACCATGAAAACACACGGTTCAACAAAGTGAAACAGTTCGTTCGGAGCTTTTTAATTGCGCGATATGCTACAGACATACTCGCTCTAGGTCTCCTCTAGTACGAGTCACGGTATCTTGAAACCTTAGAAACCAATGAAACTTTACGACTTGTTACGAATTTCGCCGAGCGCGTAGCCGTATTGGGGATCCATTAAAAGTAAATTGAACTTATAACGTGTGCAATATTGGGAACTTACTGGGTCAAGAATTAAAAGGCGTGAAATATCAATCATTAGTTTTATGTTAATTATATGTTTAGCACATGATTCGATATAAATAAGAATAGGGATGTGGGGCAAAAAGGATTGAAAAATATTGTTATTATTATGCAAACGATAAAGATCTTTGAATACTCGACGCTACGTTATGATTCGCCTGCCGCGATAACACGTTGATTATATCCAGTCTTGAAAAACCCTCAATGTCGACCTTGGTATCCATAAGGGGACCAGGGCGGAGTAATAGTCGTATCCGGGGCCAAATAGATTTGGCACGCCGCTACGTTTCCCTCCCTCCGTCGTAAATTTCGTCCGATAATCTAGAAAGTTTTCGGGCGAACGGGTAACCGAGAGAGAGACTCATTGCGAATCCCGCGCTCGTCTAGGCAAATCGAAAAACGTGTATTGTGAACAGCGCAACTAGCCTCGGTGCGTCCGATGGTACAGAAAAAACGCGAAGTAAAATGATTCCCTCTATAACAAAAAATATAGTATCGGGAGACGGATTCCGCGACGAAATCCTTTCGATAAACACGCTCTTCGTCCTCGATGAACCTATGTAAATTTACTATGACACTTTTTTCCCCTTCAGAAACTCATTAACAGGAGATTACCCGGAGTTAATTTTTCCTCGAGATTAAAATCATTTAGGGCAACGGAATATGTTTGCAGAAAAAGGACGGGCATCCGGGTTATTAAACCAGGATTATCGGGAGTTCGCTTTTCTTTTCCTCTAAAACAGCAGGAATTCACGTATCCCCCTATTCATTTGAAAGATCCAACAAACGCGCGTTGAACCTCGCCTCTTTCGGAGCAAAGGATTCCGCGGTGCGCTGTTATTCCTTCAAAAAGTATCGGGCCGTTCTCCGTTGCCTGCCATTCCCAGGATGCATCCGTTAAGACTGGGCCGCCTCTTCCGCTTCTCGCGCTTGCCACGAGCTGCTCGATACCCCCGTTGCACCGTTGGACCATCCATCTTTCGCCGAGCGACGTGCAGTCGGTTCCGGGTTGCTTCATCTTCTCCCTCATTCTTCCCCCGACGTTCATTCTCGACTCTATTCTCGGTGGCTCGACCTCGCCGCGCTTATCCCCGATTAATGCGATCGAAAGGGCGCAATCGCCGGATCGCTCGAGTATTAACGAGTCGGTGGAAACGCCGCTGGCTGGCCTCCTCGACCGTACGAAACATGGCCTCATTTAACTTTCACGTTTGCCGCGAAACTGCGCGAAAATCCCTCTGGTTACGTAACATCAAGCTGGTTATTCGGCGTTCGCTTTCCTCTGGCTTTCATATGGATGCTTCACTTGCGAAATTCTTACGCGTACAGGCTTTCCTTTTTGTACGATTAGGCGCGCACGTGGCAGAGAAGTTAGATTGAACACGGATCGGGGGAAAATTGTAGGCGTGAACGGGGAAGTTGGTGAATACGTTGACCACTGGGAGGCTGATGCAGAACTTTGCTAATCAACATGGTGCTGTTAATTACTGTTACGAATACTGGAGAAACATATTATTCTCGGTGACTAGTATAAGCAAGCGCATGGATCATTTCACGTTAATGTGTACCAGGGGTGTTGCTGGCTTGGTTATCAATCAGAAATTTTCTACAATTTCTGAAGATTATATTAAGCCGGATTTCGTGCAATATTTGGTACAAGGTGAGACACGTAGAATAGGATTATAGTGACATGACTGAATTCTACGAGGAAGGTTGTGCGATAATACATTGAATGGAATTTCTACGATGGCTGCAGCAAAATAATATGTCGAAAATGTTTATCGTTAAAGGGCTAACGATCAACAGGGAAGAAAAAGGGCTCGCCATTATCGTTATACCACGATTCAATGTTGCACGGCGAATTCCAGAGATTCCACAACTTCCATAGGGGGACGTTAATTCTTCTTACGACCTCCTCACCCTCGCCTTTGAATATAACTTATCCGTGATTACACCGTGCTTGAATTCGACGCAGCGGCAGCATGAATTATTAATGAAACGTGAAGGGGGAAAAAATGGCAAGATGCGGGGCGGAAATCGCGTAGATATATCAATCTCGGGCGATTGGAGAGGAAGGATAGAGCAGTTTAAAGCAGAGCAGCCTCTCGGCGTTCTCGCAAATAAGTTAAGTCTAAAAATTCACCGGTTTAAATCATGCAGTCTGGAACAGTAATTTCTGTCATATTTTAATGTAGAACTCGAGATTATCGATTTGTTCCGCGGTGTAACTCGAAGCAACGAGTCGCGCTTCGAGGATTTCCTGTCGTACCGAGATCGAACTCGAGGAATCTAGTTCGAAGGATATCAGTGCTGCGTCGTAGTCTTGGCCAAAAGATATTAATATGCTAAGTAACTGAGCGTCGGGTCCCCGGTGCAACGTGCTTTATCATCGGCAAAATCGATGCCAGCGTGCAATACGAGTACTTAATCGCGTCGAATCTCTATTGTAAACGGATGTTGGAAAATATTCGTTTATCTATTATCAATTCTATTAAAATATCGTACGACTAAAACATTTCAAAGTATAAATTCCTTTCTATAATGAATTCCTATAAATATTGTCTAAGTTTCTGCTTGACACAACACGACGAACATAGTAAACGAGAAAGGGACTCACACATATCATTGGCCAAGGAAGAAGAGTAATGTCCGCTCAAGACAAGGGGACCGTCGTTTGTAATAGTTTACCAAAATCTCCTCCGTTTCCTCGTTCTTTCCTCCTCCGTGTCTTCACGCACACCGACTCAAGTAGAACTTAGTCCCCCAACTTTTGTTGCGGTTTCCACGGAATTGCTTTATAATTCTTGATTTATGACTCCCCGTTGCCGACACTCCTCTCTCGCGATTTCCGTCTCCTCCGATTTCCTCCAATCTTTTTTGCTTTTCAGTCAGCCCGTTACACGATTCGCATTCGAAAATTACGTCCCCGTCCCTCGCCGCGTATTTCTTCTGGCGCGGAACGCCGCTTAACATTCGCTTAAATATCACTTACTCAAATCGCTGCCGCCTCCGGCAGAGTGACTGCCGCACTGATTCTCGGAGAAGATTTCCCTTCGGCGTCCTGGGCTGCTCGCCGAACCATGGAGCTGTCGGTCGAACTTGTTCCGACGCGACGCAGTGACTGGCTCGACGATAAGTCAAACATGATTGGATTTTTACGAGGAAAAGATGGGAAGATTATATCATTTGGGTCGTGATCGGGGTGGTTATCCAGGAGGAGAGCGATAGACGTGGGAAATCGGTGATCAGGATTTCTGTATTCCACGAGTTCGAGAGATCGTAGCGTAGGCACAGTGTATTGTTCGACGTGGTTTCACGAACACGCGAGCATGGCCGAAAGGTCGCCTCTCTCCAAGGAACAGGAAGCGACCGTGATCGCGGCAGCGCCTCGTTGCCGAGTTGCTTTACCGATCCTCGAGTTAACGAAGTTAATCGCGCCGATTAACCCGGCATTCTATCAGATACAGAGGGCAACTGCTGGCGGGGAAGGATTAAATGTCGGCACGAGTCACGTTCGGGCGGAATTGCTGCCATCGGTCGTAACGGAGCTTCCTCTTTCGCGTGATGCTACCGATACGTGCGCAGGCCGGTTAGGCAGTATCAGCTTTCGATCACGATTAGAGAGGACACGGTCGCTCTGCTAATGCATAGTCGTACGACTGTAGCTAGGTCCAATCCCGATAATATAATTACGACGATCGTCGCGTCCCTGGCATTTCTCGTCCGTTTTCGCGTTACTGCATCGCGAACCTCGTGGAATACGGATTATGTAATTGTACCGCGATCACTGTTGCCCGTGAAATCGGCTGTGAAACGCGCGATCGAGATATCCCGTGTAACAGTGAAAAGCGGATTGGCTGTTTGGCCGTTCCGACAGCGGAATTAATCCGTTTACCGCCGATATAACTGTAAAACTCAATGATAATGATATGAATGTAGGATGGAATTCATTTCAGAGGTAGAGAATGTAGTGCTTTAAACGGTTGTAACTTTCGGTGGTAAGTTACGGTTGGCAGTCAAAATTTTCTGGGATCATAGAGTAGTTAGGGCGGGATACTTGAAAGTTACGATGAGTAGGTGGAACTTTATATTACCCCAATAATTGTATATACATAGCATTCTAAAATATGAGGGTATAACTTGAGGGCTGAATCGGAGACAGGAATGAAATTCTTGTGTAGGTGGGTACTTCTAGTATTCGTTCTGTTTAGTAAAATAAACCTGCCTACGTAATTAGTCAATACGAATTCTCGAATTACGAGTTCTCGTTAACTGGTTACCAAAGTTTTTCGAAAAAAGCTTTGAATATGTAACTAGAAGCAAGCTGGGAGGCTCGTACCGTTGCAATTCGTGTGTGTTTCGTTTGCGATCGCTGGGATTCGGTCTGTAACTGAAATAAATAAGGGGGGTCGGTGTAATGCATACGCAGCAGAGTAAGCTACTTCTAAAAGTGGGAGAATGAATTGCTTCTGCGATAAACTCGTATCTCGAGCACGATTCCTTTGCTCGAAGTCGAGCGCGTTTGTCGTTTTCCCATTTTCTTTGCTCTTCCCCTTCGTACGCTTCCAAAAGTAAACCTGTATACCCTAAATTAGACCATTATCTGCCTGCAACTAATACACAATCGTTCGCGAGTTTTCTCATGCATACGGTAATTGTTTCCTTCGTGTTTGCTGCTTTTTTCTCGTTCTGCTAATAATTAGAGAAGAGAGTTATATCGAAAGCAAGCGTTAAAAAATTCAGGATACAGAGGTACAAACGGGAAAGTGTGTGATAATATGTACCTACAAATGAAACAAGAATAACAAAGGCAGAGTAATGTTTCTGGAATGAGATCTGCCTTCTGTGTATCTGATGTAATTAATTTTTCATGGAAACGCGTGATAACTCAATAGCAGACCTTCAGTGACTACATATGAGAACGTACGGAAGCTGGGAACAATGTTGGCGAATACAACAAGAAATAGAATACGCAGGTCGCAATATTGTCGACCAAATTGTGTAAAGTAGATAAAAGAATGCGTTTATTGCAATAACATCACCGACGGCGTGCACGTTAAGCAGAGGGTTGCGTTCCCTTTAATAACGCCAGCAAGTACACATCAAAAAAGTAGAATATAAGTATGAAGATGAAAATTTGCGATCGGACGTGTGATAGATTAATGCGTCAGCATGTATTACTGCTCTTTGCAATATCCCTTGCAAAATTCGAGAATTACTTTGATAGAAGAGACACGTGCGATAAATTGAATGTAACTTTTATTTCTCAGTATACCTATCACTTTTTGTATGATATGAAAGAGGAAATGTTAGTTTTAAAACGGAAAACTCGCAATGAAAAGGGGACAGACGGACACAGGAGAAGAGAGTATAAAATTACAGGTAGAAAAAATGATGAAAGAAAGTGTAAGAGGGAAGAAAGGCAAGAGCGTGAAACAAAAGGTTATTTCCCAGTTTGGCAGAGTCACTCATATGAGTGTTTACTACTCCGAAGGGTGACAATACGGGGAATTTCTAGGAACTTCTTTGCTATGCTTTACCGTGACCTCGATGCTGGGAACAAAACAGAGTTTGGCTTTTGTGTTTCAGTCAGTCGTGTTCCATTTCAGGTCATGTTGTAACATCGCTGTTGTATCACGTCGAAGTGTCGTGAATTAATTGCAGCTTTCCTGGAAATTATAATATTTTATTCAAGTAGTGTTATTTACGTGCTTTACAGGCAGTGTCAGCTACGACCTTTGTTATACGCGGAGCTTTTGGACATAGAAATACCTGGTGGAAATGAAAGTTTTACAATATAGAAACACATAATATTAAATTTATAATTATGGTTACGTGTTTACTATTGGTTATATCAAGAGACTTCAGTACTGTTTATACATAATCAAAGCAGTATGTTAAAGAACACAAATTCTGGCTGTAAATTGTGATTGTCATTGATATATGACACGCTTTATCACGATTGGCATAGCGTTCAAAAACTAGAAATTCAATAATTCTCATTTCCTAGAATACCTTTTGATCATTGTACAGATGCATTTCCGGTTCGTTGTTTGCCATTTGCCTACTGGACTTTGATTTCAAACGCAATTGACGTTTTACAAGTATTGTCACACAGCGTCTACTTTAGTTACAAACATACGTAATCGCATTTACACCGTTTTGTTAATGAGCTCTCTCAACCCAACTGGGTGTGAATTTTCACGCTATGTATAGGAAATTTAGGTATAGTTTAATCGTCGGGGTGATCGAATCTGCGTGAATACATACTTCTAATAGGGGTGCATATGCAAACTACGATCTCGAATTAATTAATTTTATATGCATGATCGATTTAGCTGTTTATTTTCAACAGTATTATTTTGATACCTCCGAAATTAAGAGATCCCATACGCAGGGTCATGTGCAAATGATTGAAAAGCGTTTTAATTAGTGGCTTGCGCGTCGATTTCTGAAAAGGGGACAAAGCGCTCCCCTATAGCAACTAACTGTACGCAAGTTACTAATGATGAGATAATTAAACGAGAGGCAGGCGTGAGCCTGTAGAAGGTCGAAAAGTATGATAACGAGTGCGAGGAAGCTGGTGCATCCCCATTGCCACACTCAATTATCACTACGTTCAAATATGCAGGTCAATTGAATTCTGACACACATAACATGGATGTAGCTTTAAAATTGTTAACATGGATAACATTGAAGAATACAATTTGTGAAAATTTCAATCGTAGATAGTTAGCAAAATACTCATGCTACACCTCGTCGTCTCCTTTTTCCTGATCCAGGCAATGATGTACATATTTACGCATTTTATTTACAATGGTGTTCAAACAAATTTCATTTGATGTAGTGCCACCATCGATGTCAATTTCTAAATCAAACTAAATAATATTGTCAAAACTCTCAGGAAATTAATTTGAAAGCTAAGTATTTTTCATTTACTCTTATACGTATTTGTCAATTCTTTCCTGGTTATTTCCGCTTCATACGTGTACCTCAAACTGGAACGGGGGCTTTATGATGCTGCGTGTCATAGACCGCTTCTGCAAATCGTTAAACATTCACAGAAGTTATATGCTATAAAAAGTAACACACACAAGCGTTTTTCTCCCTTACGATGCCTATGAGAGTTGCATGGTCTCGAGTTCAGGCCACCAAGTGGATATGCTATGACGATGCAACATAGGGTAAGAGGCTAAAAAGGGGGATGATCTTTAACTCGGTACTTGAAGATACGAGAGCAAACACATGTGTAATTCATGTGTGTTCTATTACCATACCACACTAACCTACATCCACGGTATCGATAGTTTCAGCAACGAGTACAAATTATTCGAAAATCAAGCTTTTCAGAGTCACAGAACCGTAATCGATATGACTTCTGCTCTGTCTTTCTGCGGTAAGCTCTTTGTAAACTGTCTGGATCGTCGTCGGCCCGATAAAACAAAGGGTGCCAATACCGCGCTACATATATTCGAAACCTGCTATTTCAATCGTTTCGTGTGCGTGCTCGTTCGCGTCGTGGACGGTGCACGATAAAACTGCTGTCTCTTGATTGTCAATAAAACGGGACCGAGCTTTATCGTGGACCAACTAAGTATATTTCAATTCTCGAATTGCGTGCAACGAGGTTTGACAGCGTGGAAATTCGATTCGTAATTGTTCCCGGTTAACTATCGAATTGACGTTCCTCCACTGGAACATCACCGACACGCCTTCGCCATTGCAAAAATCGAACCATAGTCGCGTACTGTAGTCAATCACTTGAGGTTTTTCGGACTGAAAAGTTCCGTCGGACGCGAACAAATTTCTGGGGAGCCTACCAACCTGGCAAATACGTTTCTTCTTCCATCGGCCACGCTCCTCTGTGAATGTTAACAAGCCCAAACCAGACATTCTCTTTCCGTGGCGCGTCAGTCGTCGATAAAACATTAAGCTAACGAATGGCAACGCGGTCCAGCTCGTCCGAAGACGCGCGCATAGCGTAACACATCCCCGGTTTATCGCGGGAACTATCCTCGAAGGCGTGATAAAGTTATGGTATCCTAAAAGCTTTTAACGAGCAGCTCGCACGTGATATCTTTATTTAATCATACCTAGCCGACGTGATCTCGAATAAATTTCCCAGATATAACATCCTGGATCCGAGATGCGAGGATCGTTCCAGGGCGGGCCGCGTTACCATTACGTCGAAGAGGATTGGCTTTCGGGTGAAGCGTATTGCCGACGTTATAACGCCAAGGACCGAGGCTTTCTTTTTTATTTCGCCGATAGAGTCGCGGGGAATTTTATGTTACGACACTTTGAAATCCTCCAACGATGCCAAAGTCGTCGGGAAGTGGCACTCCGGCGAGATTGTAACGTGATATTTCGTGATCGAGTCGAACCCTATGATAAAGCGCAAACATGGTTAGTCGGTTGTTATTGTAAGACGAAGTTGAAAAGAGGAAGGAAATGAGGGAGCTGGCCGGACGCGGGATAAAGAATGAGGGTTCACACTGATATTCACTATCAAACTAGACGTCTCCCTGGTGTCCCATATGTTTCCTTCGCTACTTTTCTAAAGTGCAAACTCACCGAGTTGAAGGGAGGAACCATTCCACGAACAGCTGCTTACGTTTTCATAACTACTTCATAGATTCAAAGGACCTCTGTGGGACCTCGTTTAATGTTACAGTTTGTGAGTTGAAAAATTCTACCTGATAAAACTTGTCCCACTGAGGTGGTGTGCATGCACTGTATCTATCGAGTTCATCGAGTGTCTGTAATCAAGTGGAGATATGTTGCGACTACTAGGGGAAAGATGAAAAAGTGACTGACAATAACGAACAAGATCGCAACAACGAAATTACGAGAAACGTTAGTCGTAGTCTATGCTGCTACTTCCGTGATGAAGATAAATTCGCCGAGTCTGTCCCGCGCACGGTTTCGAATTCGACTTGCTCGTTTAGGCGTGCCATCTAAGATTAACGATGGAAACCGCCGAGGAAAGCCGGAACATTCGTCCTGTCGTGAGTTACGCCCGCGACACGCTACGCCGCTTGCAATCCTTTGATTTCCTCCTCTGCAAGGATCACGCCACTTTCGAATTAGGATAATAATCGTGGAGCGGAGGCGAAACCTTCCCCCGCGGGCAACCATCAAACTGCAAGATCGCGTGAGTGTCCCATTCAAATAGTTCTCTCGCGAACGCTGGACTTCGATACCGAAGCTTCATCTAGGAACATGCACTGTTCGAATGGGAGGAACAGGAGGTTCCCATCAACCTTCTCGTTATTTTGTCGCGTAGGTGTTGAGAACACTCTCTCAATGAATGGCATCCTCGTGGAACTGGGGTCGTGCTGATAATCCAGCAAGCAGTAGGTCTGAACGTAGGTTTAAATTGCGAAACTGGCGTAAGCGACTCGAATGTGACGTTCCTACCTTACGCGATGCCTAATCTCTGACTAAGTTCACTGGCCATGCTACGAACGGAAGGAACAGCAGACAGATTGCTGCGACTGTAACGCGTGCATCCTGCTAGAGAAGAGAGAGCTACCGTGAAGATAGTTTCCAAGATAGTTGGACTCGAATTAATTGCCGCGACATACAACAGCCTACCTTCTGTGTAACCGCTTCTGTTTCCTTCTTTACGTTTTTCCTCGTGAAACGTTCAATTTTATACCATATTCCGTGTCTAATCAGCGAGGGAAGTCGCAGCACAGTGTACCAGTTCCGATCGGGCGGAAATTGCTTTTTGATTAATGACTCGTTTCACGAGAACTGTTTCTCTTTGCATGGATTAATTACGCGGGTTTCACTCCGCTTTAGAACGAGCTACTGTTGACGACACTGTGTATAGGGCAAATTTCTATTAAGGGAAGAATATCGTTCGTTTCGTCGGAAGTTCTCAAGTTGAGCTGGATGCTAGTCTCGTTTCTCAGACCTTTCTGAAACTGCTCTGAACCCATAACGACTACCGGAAATTTACGATTACCGGCATAGTTGAGACACTGGAATAGGTTTTTCACTTTTCCACCTTTTAAGCCATTCACCTGTAATTTTCTGTAATTAATCCTCGTAGATATTCTTGTCAGGATTCTTTTAATTTGCCAAAGTATTTCAATCCAAATAGTAAATACCTACTCCGCCGTCAAATAGGAAGCGTTTCGTGACGTTCTCCGAATGACTTGCTCCGATTAATCTGAGCTTCGGCATAATCAAGGCTATCCCATAACTTTTCCGGTTGTCTCGGAGCGCATAACTTCATCTTAGGGGAAGCTAATTTGTGGCGCGTACGACTAAAGAATAAAGGATAACGGTGGCTGCTTACATAACGGCATCGTTACAGTCACGAAAGAAGGGAATCGTTCTCCAAAGGACAGGTAATTAAAAACTCTTCTGGTAATGCATTGCCGTCGGGTAATTATAAGGGTAATAGGCTGTTACTTTGTACAGTAAGTCTCTGGAAGTGGGGAAAGTGAACCTTCCACTTTTTCCTCCTTTCATCCCGCTAGCATTCACTTGCGTCTCTGGGCAAGTGTGCCTCCCGGGAATAGGTACGGTGCTCTGTAAAAAGTTCTTCGTTTCCTCTGTTGCTGGGAGCCGGCGATTTCGCGTCGGTGAAATGCCTTTCGAAATTACTGCGTTAAAAGTTCAAAGCGTCGGCTGTTCGGCATTACCGGAGGAAGGCTCCCGGCAGCAACTGTTTCGCTGACCTTATTTCGAACTCGCAGCTACACGCGTTTTCGTTTTAATGCCGCGGAAATTTGTTTAAATTTCACGGACCATGAGTGCCGGTTACATAGTTGACGCAACCAGTGGCAGGATGATCGGTGTTTCTCGGGTGTAGTCGTTATCCAAAATTCAACGTCAGCATCTGACAAAGTTGAAACGGATGCAAAGGCAATTCCCCATCCGGAACTTTCTGCTTTTGAAAGGCGAACAGTGCGGTCCGAGGGATTCATTTCGCAAGAGTTCGCGATTAAATCTAGAATTTCTAATTCTCCCGTAATTGAACGGAAAATTTTCCTCGATTCGAATTGCATTTTCGACTCTTGGTACTGTTGGTTGGCTCCCTATGGCGACACGTGCAACATCGATGCGTTCACCGTTAATTTCTACTTTCGTTCCGAAGCAGTGGGAAATCACCGATAAAATGCAATTTTCTCGGAGGTCGTAGATCACGCGGAGGTCAATGCAATTTGTGTTTCGTGGCGCTGCATCCATCTTCGAGAATGTCTGCGAATCTGTGGAAAATTAAGATACTACACTTGACCCTCTTTTCTAGTATCAGTTGTTTTCAGAATTTACTACTTTAATGAGAATTCAACAGGCTATCGTATTTAACTTGTGTAACATCGTTACCTTGTTCTTTTGCAGCGCGATCATAAATCGTAATAAGAATAGAAGCAGCTGCTTAGAGTTCAAGAGGTGAAACGAGAATTCTAGAAATGTGCAGTTTTTGCTTGTTTTGTTACGCTGTCGTCTTACGACAGAGGCGTAAATAAAGGTTGTAAATCCTAAAATGGAACGTCTTCACGGGGTGAACAAACCAGATTCGTTTCACGTTTGTACCTGCCATAAGAAAGGTTCATAGGATTGAGGGTACAGATAGCAGCGAGGAAAGGAATCGAAGAAAAAAAGGCTAATAGGGAGGACAGGAAGGAAGGAAGGTAAGAAGAGAGCAGAGAATATCGGCGTATCGACTGCTCTGTAGAGCACGTCAATCAGAATTCAGACTGCGTGACTGGAGCATTCTACTGTCCGCGAAACCAGCTGACATATCGGACATCTGAGTCACTCTCAATTTAAAGGATTTACGAGCTTCCCCCATCCGAGTACCGCACGAATGTATGTGTTGCTGCAACCTGTATAAATGCTATCAAATATTGACGACTTCGGATCGAATCATAAACTATAATTTGGAGCAAAATTCTTGGCTGTGAATTTACAGTAAAATATTTTGAATCGTAAGATAAAGAAATACGAAAAGCTCTTTTTAGACAAATATAAAAATTTGCCTATTCATATAGTTAAGATATTGTCCTTTAAAGAATCATCAACGTTCAGCTGCTATCGTCGCAAGCATTTCTCTTCTCTTGCTCTCTCTAAAAATCTAAACTTCCCACTATAGTGTCGCCTGCGTGATTATTCAGGGCACGAAGTGTATTGCCTGCTTGAATTACAATTTCTCTTCTTCCATTCGACAATAGGCATCCTTGATACGATAAAAGAACCGAAGCGATTGGCCCGTACGTGCAAAGGTTTATGGGTCTGTGGTCGCAAAGTGCGTTAAGTCCGCAGACGGAAGTGAATCGGAACCGAGCTCCCGGTTCATTGCCAATGTGATCGAATGCTTGAAACGATATCTCGCACAAATTCGTCTCTCTCCCTGTATCTCGTTTCCTTTCTGTACACATTTCAGCAATCTGTTTCCCGATGGTTCAGCTGTTTCCACCAAGTTTTTTAAGATTTGGAAAAGAAACAAATCTTGTTAATCAAAATCACGACTCGAGGATATCACGTTTGGTGCAATTAACTCGCCTTAATGACTACCCAAGGGAGTTTCAGTTAGCAGTGGTAACCCATTCTATGGCGTACCCATCGTCTCGTAATAATATGTCTCTCCCATACAAATTTCCGGAACCACTTCGAATTCGCAGCGCGACGTGGTTAGCATTCATGCGCGTCCAGCTGCAGATTGATTGCTGATCTCTAAATTGTCCCTAAAGTTGCTTTACACATTTCACTGGCATGTAGGAGAAGTTATAGTCTCTTGGCTATGTTTACGTAACTTGACGTGACAGGTGTATAGTTACCGTCTGGCGTTAACTAACTAACTAACAGTCGTATCATCAGTCGACTAGCCTTCTCCGAAGGTATCTGCGCCTCCCAATTAGTCGAGTTAGAATTGCAGATTCGGCAGAAGTTGAGTCGAATGGGCTGCATAGTTCGTCGTTTCCCGATATTTATGCATTTCTCCATCCTGATCCGTGTAAGATGGCCAGACCAGACGAAAACACAACCTTCGAGCCCATTTCGGTCGACTGGCGTTAATTGAATTCTGGAGATCGCCGATTTGACGTTGAACTTTGATCGCGCGAAGCGAGTTGCTTGTAAACCAGGTCGACAAGCGGATTCAGCTTACCGAAACGCACAGAAATGCTTGTTTGATGGCTTCCAAACAGCCAACTATGTGTTCTTGCAGTCGAGGGGAGAATACATGGCGTCACACGAGGGAAACAAGCCTGAGGGAAGACGCGCATCGAAATGCTTGTATAGACTCGTGGTGGTTGAAGTAGGAATAGGGACGAAAATTGTTCTGTACTTATGTAAGTTGCGTGAACTTTAAGACAACTGTCGCAGTTTAAACGTTAAACAGCTCAAATATTGAAACGATAAATTTCAGTTCTACCCAAGCAGTGATGTAGGATTGAATTCCCAGCAACATGTAGTGCCCTGTATTAAACGCAGAGTTTTGAAGGAAACTTTATTATTACAAACAAAAATGCCGAGAACTATACTTAGAATTAATTCAATCACTAAGAGCGTTGTTCAAAACGAACAACGCTACATTTGTATCAACCCTGGTTGCCAGTGGAGAGTAATGAGTAATTACAGTGAAAAGTTTACGAGCAAGAAATCCCGGCTCACATCGAATTAGAAACGAGAAGCCCTGACGAAAGTGTGGATAGTACTAGATAGCAATGAAAAAGTTCTTGAGACAGCACTGGGAACAGAGGTTGTCCGTGAAGAAACAACGCGTGGGTGGATGGCCGAGGGTCTGTTGGTGGAGGAGCGAAGGTACAGTGGCAGTGAAAAAAAACGAGGAATAAGAAGAGCGTTTGGAACCACCGTAGGATCTCTGTAGCGATTTGTCCGTGGGGTTTGATTTATAAGTCTGTGAGAGTTGTCGTGGGGTGAGCTGGCCTCCTGCTCGGCCCTCGTTCTGTTTGCCACGGAATAGAAGAACTGGCTGCGCGGCGAGGGAGAAGAGACCGAGGAAGGAAAAGAAAGTAGGGAAGCAAAGAGTTAGGGAACGGTTGCTGGTTCGTGGCTTCACTTACGGATGATACATTGCTCCGTGGTCGACTTCAGGCACAGAGGGATGGAACTGCGGTAATGGATTCGGAATGGTTGAAAATAGTTCGTCCCTGTCACCGAGACACCCATAGACCCGTTTCGTTTCGTTAGAATTTGCGGCACGCGATGTTCGTCCTGTGCAGACATTTCGATAGACATCCAGCGAATTTCTTCGAATTCCTTTGACGAGTCTGACTAGGCTGTGGAAATTACTACTGAAAATATGGTTACGCTGGATTCTTCGTTCTTCTCGGAGAAAACCAGTGTCTAAGTTTAACAGTAGATATTAATCTACCCTTTGTATCAAACTTCCCTGATGCGCTCGAAATGTTGTTCATTGCAAGTATTTTTGAAGTGGCTTTAGCTCTATACTATGCTCCTCTGGTTCAAAGCTGAACGAGATAAATCGCAAGGGCTTGAGTTTCTGAACTTACGCTTACCCAGAGCTATTTGCTTCGGATTCCGCAGAACTTCGGTCTATCCGAGTCAATACAGACATCCCTGAGGCGTGGTGGCCGACAGTGGCGACCATGGGGATGTCATATTCTCGACAGAGGTCCTCAGAATCGTGAGACTAAATTCCCTTGGTGCACGAGCCATAAACAAAGACACTCTAGCCTGGCGAATCGATGTAAACAGACTTCGAGTCACTCGATATTTAAGACATCTGATATCAAGACAATTATATTATTTCTTCAATTAGAGATCGACCTTAAATGACCTTCATTGTGAAATTTGGTGCACGATATCATGGTCAATCGATCATTTTTGGTATCGTCACTTTGAGGATTGTCCCAAATTCCTCTATATCGATTTATAGGAACACAATTTCATTGATATCCAACGCATGCCGTATCTTCAACGTTGTCTATGAATATTCTATAGAAACTTTAAGCGGACAGTACTTTCAGCGCTTGTGGTACCCCTTGTACATAGTTGCTCCTCTTGTAGTTGGGCACCCTATTTCGTTTCACCACTTGTACACTCTCCGATTTCCCCTTTTCGGAATTGAACCAGAGCAAAACCACCGATGGTCGTGTGAACGAGTTCGCGAAATGCACGGGCGTGAACAGTGGTGCGTTTTATCCGAAAAAGTCTGGCCGATCAAAAAACGCCGGGCTGATTTTTATCGATCCGAGGGCTCGCAGAGCGTAGCGAAACATAAAAATGTCGATAACGTTAACGAACGGAATTGGCGATTTTTATTTCCAAGTTGGCGCTCGTCCAGTTGCGCGCCATTTTACACGCCTCCCAGCAGCTCGTTCGACAGCATTGTTAGGAGAAACGCAGATTGGATATTGGATTTCACGTACGAGCTACTCCGCGCCTTCAGCGTGCCGACTTTTTCTCCCACGCTCGCCGCCGCTGATCGCGATTGACGTCGGTTTCGAAAAATCGAGAGGCAATTAATCGACATTTTTCACGAGTTAGTCCGTTTATACGACATCACTGTATCGACTTCCTCTGCACAGACGTTCGTCAATCAGATAGATCAATGCTGTATCGCGATTAGTAAAATAGCTTCTGTCCGAAGACATCGTGTGTCGCTTCGAACGCGAACGAATTAAAGGATTTAAATATCGAGCAGGTCGAGTTGGCGAGAATTTAATTGGTTCGTCAAAGGAGGATTGCGGACGAATCTCGTTAAACGTCGTAATTGGTGAACTCGAAAGGTGCCAATAACGTTGAACGACAGGAAAAATTCTTCTCTGCTCGAAAATCGACGAAACTCTCTCGGTCTGCAAGCTCGAGAGGAATCTCGCCGGCCTGCGCGCGGACATTCCTCAATGGCGCGTTTCGATGAATTCATAGTCGAGGCCCTGCATGCCGATATATTTCCAAGTAGCCTGTATCGATCTTTCCTGATTCGCGAGCGCATCGACAGTACGTCGCAACTATCCCTTTGATCAATTGTTGACGGTCGATCGAGTGCAACGCGTGCGTGTCACCGACGCGGCTGCTTTTGGCGCCATTAATGAGCGCAAACGCGTGTGACACATAATGCAATTAATTAGAGGCCAGGCAGTTCTCAGTCACAATATTCGCGATGTTGCTCGCGTTTTCGCGCGACTGATCTCGTCGATTCCTTCGCCACCGAGCAAACGTGTCTCACGATGGTTCCGTTTCAGTGGCGTGGTAACGAGAAATGTCGGATTGCAGGTTACTCGGCGAACTCGATGAAACAAGAGCGCACCTGTGACCGTGTAGATTCAGTTAAATGCGCGGCTAAGTGCGTCGTTGAAATGCAGAGGACTTTCGCGATATTGGACGCGCAGCTAAAAGCTTTCTGTTAAATAGTGATACGCGGAGCTTTCGAGTAGATCAAATCCCCTCTATTTATCGTTGCTAGGGCAAGATATGTTTGACATGCAAGTTTTAAGTAGTAAATGGTGTATGATATCTGCCGGTGATGCACTATTTAAGTTGAAACTAGAACTATACGTGCGGTTGCCTTCAATCTACGGTTTTCGAGGGTAAAAGTATGTCCTGTCGAGGCACGTTTTGTTTTCACACGTTATCTGGTATTTTGTTCGCGGCTCCAAACGGACCCCAATCCACCAGAATTGTTTAGATTTGGTATTCGAGGTTTCCCAGCGCGGCATGTTTCAGAACGTTTATACGTTTAGAGTATAACATGTCAGCTCGGGAACGTGTTAACCACTGTTAACGGGAATCAGTACCAACGCACGCGTACCGTCAACTTTATTTAATATAGAACGCTATTTTTCTAGCAAATAGCTTAGTCGCGTATTGACTGTGACCGAATGCATTTAATTCGTTATTGTTAGAGAGAATTGGGTCGTTCCCGTGCACTTTATAAGTGCATATTGAAAAATAGAGACAAATGTTTTAATTTCTCTGCCTGTATCTCGATAGAAATATCAAGGAAAATATACGTTTATTGAAACGAAATGCCTTGGCGAGTGAGAATGTTTCTGTACGCTGTCAATTTGCGATAGTTCTCTGTGGCTGCATACTCTACGATATAACGGATACAGTTGATTTTACTGTGGCTACATATACCGTGCATTGCGGAGTACAGCACATAAAGAGATAACTAGACCCGGCCCTTATTGGTAAACCATAATTGGTTGTACTACATACGAGCACTTCAGTTTCGAGATCGACAATGCCTCGTTGAATGCAGCTTGTGGCTGAACGCACCGCTGCAAGTTAACAATGCTAAAAACAACCGTGCAGAATTATTAGCGACTGCGTGGATCTTCGGCGAACGGTCAAATAGGGAAGCGTTTCGCGGAAATAACTAACTTAACGATAATTACTATTCGTTCTATGCGAGCGCGGTTTTTATGCGGCCCGCCTATACGTAATTGATCGAAAATTCGATTCATTAATGGCAGATGCATTAAGAACGTCTTTTCTGTAACTGAACTACGAAATGACCGAGGTTAATAGGCGTTCAATCTCGAAAAGGGCAATGCATGATCTATCGATAATTTGAATCGGTCACAGAGAGAAGTACTGAACTCCAAGTACATAGTTAAATTAATAAAGCATCGATTTGGTCGTGAATAGAATAGTTGAATTGTATGCGATCATTTATTGCGTCTCGATCCGAGATGGTACGTAATCTATAACGTTTCGTCTGATAAAATGAAATTGCAGCTTGAAACTGCTCTATAGATAGTATCGCGGCTTTATGAGGCTCGCAGTATTTCTCTTTTGTAGAGAAACTTTTTAAATTGCACGCCTTATAAATTTCATTTGGAATTCCATCAAATTTTTTAGCGCGATTTAAAATCAATTGTTCTTCTGTCTCAGCAACGGTATTTACTGATAACAATAACATGCTGTAATCAAACTGTAATAAAGTGAATATTGGTTTAATTCATTATCATGTATATGTATAAACTCTTTCTTCGAGTCTTGTATATCCAGTTATACTAATTAAATGTTCTATCAGTCGTCATTAATACCTATTTATTCAGTCGTAAGAGCAACGACATCTTTCACAGGGCACACAGAATTCCATTAATCGCGGCCAAGCTCATTAACGAAGTTATTGAACGATTTTAATTGGTTCTCGCGCAGCAGTTTCGTTTGTTTCTTCAGAGGATTTATCGAGGGCAATAGCTGTCCTCATTTATCATGACGAAGATTCGAGAACACTGCCACTGAAAGCGCACGAAAGGACAGACTGGTTAGTTTGGACCCCGTGGCCCTTCTTCTCGCTTGATTCGCTTCATCGATCGTTCGAGAAACAGTTAGTTAACGGAAACGAAATATTGTCGTGTTTTGTTGGGACAGCTCGCCCACAACATATGTACATGTCCACGCACACTGTGCGATTCAAATTATTTCCTGCGTGACAGATTCCTCTGCAATAACGTAATGACGTTTTTCATCGATTTATTGCTAATTGATTACCTTCCACCTCGTTAATTCAACTGCGCGTCCTTTTATTTGCTTTTCCTGGACAAACAATAAATGAAAAATAGTTGAATAACGATTTCGCTGGCTACCAGGAGGACACTATTTCATCACTGTCTCGATGTCTTCTTCGTGAATTTTTCTCCGGTCTAGAAAAATTCTGCACAGAAAGCCCCGTGACAAGCCATGAATTAAGAAATAACGTTTTCATAATGGAAACAGAAGCTCACGACACTAATGACGTTTCGGAGGAGCATTAATATTCATCGAATGCAATTTATCGTTAGATTAATTGCCGCGGGTCCCACCTACGGCCATTATTCATGTCCGCTCGTTACTGTGTCTTAAGAACATAATTCGCGTGTAATCTCTCGACGATTCGGAGCTTACAAAACGCTCGCCCGACGAGCTCAAAGTGCTCGCGAAGAACCGAGACGTTTCTACGAAGATTATTTCGCCTTGAATGACTGTAATTCTCGATTCACCAGCATCGTGTACTTCGCGAACATTCAGATCTACTCGTAAATCAAGTAATTATTCGTACACTGGGACGTGCTATCCACCCTGAAGAAGTCTACGCGGAAATCATTTTCTGAAGTAGTAACTTCGCTCTGCGCAGGAAGTTTCGAGTTACATGCACTTCGTGGAAAAGTTGTCAAGTTTTCGGGACCTCTTTCCGGCCCATGTACGCATATCCAAACACGAAACTTCGTGTTTGAGCATAGCATACTTGCGTGCACGGTATAGTACTGTGTCGCGTTATGGTTTACTTTCGCTGCAAGCTCCAACTTCCTCTCCCTTCTCTTCTGCTTCGCTTAAGAAGCTAAGCAACGTAATTAATAGCTGCGACACTATTAACAGTATCGCTCTTGCTATCCCTCGAGCGTGGTGTACAGCGTTCTTTGAGCGCCTTCTTTGTTCGTGCGTTTCACAAAACTCGTGACTCATAATGTACTTGTAGACGGCGAAATAGCAAAGCACAGTCAGTGAAGGACGGCTGAATAGCAGGCTGCACCGCGGGTGATTATCTACAGACTGTACAGAGGACATAAATCACTGAGGCAAGGAGCCGGCACCGAGTGAAAACACAACAGGACCAAGAGAACGCCATTTACATGTTAATTCGCGTAGTTGCGGCACGTCAAAATTTTCGTCTCCGTCTAGGGACTAAACGGTGAGAATTAAATTCAAGACTGTACTCACATGTTCATTACTTTCACGTACGTTCATTATTTGCCGACCTTTTTATTTATAGACAATATTACGGACAATGTTACATAACAAAATATAATACTTCTGCTTCACGGTTTTCTCGAATCCTCCACTCGTCGGAAAATTAAGCATGCTTCGTGGTTTCTTGTCTTCCTTTTTTATAACAATTGTTGGAAAAGAGAGAAGTAGCACTGCACGCGATGCAACATTTAAACAACGCTTAAAGGGAAAAAGCTCGAACGATCGTACAGGGAAATTGCGTGCAACAGAAAACGGGGGCGCAATCGCGGCTGCTTTCTTCCCCCGATTCTCGTGGCTTGAAATGTTCCGCCGGTTTCCGGCATTCGAATAAAATCACCGAAGCGTACCTACTGCAATCGATCGCAGCGTCATCGGCTGCAGGTGGAGAAGGGTGGCCCACACTTCAGAAAACAATTTTACGGCGCAGATTCCGTGGAGGGCGAAACAAATAGACGCGTGAGAAAAGGGGACCAGGTTAGAGGGCTCACCGTTACTTGGTAACTGAGCTACAAAGTTGCCGAGGTAATGTGAGTGCTTGTCCTCTGAGACAAAAAGGTATTCGGTGTCAATGGGTCGAGGTAAACGGTGAACCCCTTGTTAAATGTTTTCTGTGATACACATCTGTTTTTTCTCCCACGTCTTGGGGTGCAAAGTAAGTAGTAGTCAGTCTGTTGACTAGCCTGGACATCTCAATCACTTCAGATTTTTCGGTTAAGTATGTTTCTTCGATCGTTCAGTGTTCAAAGAGCTGGCTGGACTGAAGTAGCCGCTGACCATTTCCCTTTAATGAAATACCAAGTACAAAAAACTATTCGGCGGATTCGTAGTGGTCGGCATGAACATGGAAAGGATGGAATTAAGTTAGAGAGTTTCTACTTTCCTCGAGCGGGCTCGGAAACAATGAGCAGGCGGTAACGTTTAGAGAGTTTATGAATGAAGCGTTAAAGAGCTGCTACGGGTTTTCTTGTTAAAAGTTTCTTGTGTACTGTTCTCGGGTACGATTACGAAACCATGCTCCGAGGGGAATGGAATATTTAATTGAAGTATAAAATGGATGGTAGTTGGAATTAACGGGAGTTTGAACCTTTCCCACGGACGAAGCGCGAAAAGTAGCTGCTATGCGCGAAATGAATCGGTCAGGAAAATATTTCTGGAGCGATTTCTCGCGGCTGATGTTCTGCAACGTGTACCTTTTATTCAGGAATTGAATTCTGAAGGGACGATTAAGACGGGAAAATGAGCGGTTAAAAATTAACTTCCGAAGGAGCCGCGGAACAGCTGAATAATTTCTAAATAGAAAGGAAAAAGCTGGCTGGTAATTGGCGCGAGGCTCCGTTGATTTTCTTGCTGAATGTTCCGCTGGCAACATTTGCTCCAACTCCTCCTTCTTCACATTTAAGTGCAGCCGGTTCACCACCGCGTCTTACGCGCGCAGTTTCTTGCTCTCCACCCTGTTTTTCCTTTCCGACGAATATGTTCTTTGTTTTTGGATGGTGCTCCATTCACCTATTCAGGAGCGACCGCCACAGCTCCTTTTCGGCACACGAAAACTAAAGAAGAGGCACGGATTGTTGAAGGGGGCGTCGGAGGTCGTTAGGAAGTCGACAAATCTCGCAATAATGACACGGCGTGGAATTTTTCACACCTTTCACGATACCTTCGTCAAAGGGAGCTGTGGTAAAAATCGTGGCGACTTATCGATGCGATAAAAATAGCAGCGCAGACAAAAGGTGACGACAAAAACCGCTCGTTTGCCATTATTTCGTTGAAACGAGGGATGCGGGCTTCTTTATCGCAACCTGTTTAGAGCACGAAGCGAAATATTGTCCCTATTCACTGTAATGACGCTGCGTGAACTGCAAATGCTTCTAGTAAATTTTCTATTCTTTGATTATGGTCAAATATTGGACGCTAAAAAAGGTTTTTATGAAATTGTGATTAATCTATAATATTTCAAATTTTTTGACGAAAATAGCATAGAGTAAATAAAAATGGTTATAGAGGCTGAAATTGTCACCCTAAGAATTCTACGACTGAAGTAGATTGAGTCACCAGTGAATGTTAGACACAGACACGCCGCAGCTAGAGGCTAGGCTTGAGGTGCTAGTAGTATAGTCACGAACTGGTCAGACATGGGTAGAGAGCAAATCCTGAGAATGAATATTAATTCGATGCTTTTACCATTTTTTCCGCTTTTGTCTACGATTCTACAGACTCTACAGTCTAGACTTTCTCCTGTTTAGATCTTTTTTTTTTCCAAAATCATGTGGAACTCTGTCCGACAAACCTACACAGCCAAAAAACAAAAGCAATCATTTTCTCGGATTATCTAGACACATAACCCCATCGGTTCTGTTTTTCCTTCGGGTCGTGACTTTTTTAGGAGAAGAGGGAAACGAAAGAGAAACGTGAAGACAGATAATGCGGAGCAAAAAGAGGAAGGCAAGGGTAAGGTTGAAAGAAGAGGGTCAAACTCAGGCCGGCACTCGCTGCCCTATCCAAACCCGCATTGTGCGAGACAGTTGGATATTACAGGCACGTGATATTCCTACCCTTGCCATGCGTACTTTCCTTTCCCACTTTTTCGGTGTCTCTCTTTGTCCTTCTCATTGACCATCTCATTTTCCCCCCTATGCTCGAAGACGGGTATTAATGGTCTGAGAGAACGAGGAATGTGAGACTCTCGAAAGGTGCTGTCAAAGGATTGCCCGGACCTTTCCAGGGAATGCCATCTTTGAGAGAAGTAGAACGGTCAGATTGAGGGAGAGTCCCGCCGCTTAGACGAAATTTCACCTTGACAAGTTTCTGTCGCGATTAGATAGCGGAATAAATGAACACGCTTACAGAGATAGAGTAATGAGGGAGGATGAAAAATGTTTCGTTGACACAGACAAGAGGAAGTCCAAGATCGTATCTGCTTTAATTGCGTCGCGTCTCTACACGAAGCCTGTTCCAAATGTAATGAGACTGTTTGTGTTATAGCTGAGATCGTTAACTCCGGCTGAAAAACAAATGAGCTACTATAATTTTAATGTCTTATTAAGCTATTCGGGCTATGTGTATCTTAAGCAAGGAAAAACTTTTATAAATACTGTCTCATTATTCTTGAAATAAGCCCCCTAAGAGCGCCAGGGGATAAAGCGGGAAAGGACGTGTATTAAAGAAGAAACGGCCATACAGCCAGTCATAAAATGTAAGACGTCGAGGCGTCGTCGTGTTGCAGTTTTTGCTTTCGCGGTATTTTTATGATCGATTCGTCGTAAATGCAGTCAGACAGCGTTAGTCTCCTGTCGCTCGTATACCTTGCCCTTCCATTTCTCAAATAGTTTCGTTCCTCAAAGACATTCTCCGCACCTATATTCACGCGAACCAGTCGAATTATCTCGTTAAATTTTTCAGGCTAATGACAGCTCGAGCTGGACATGCGACCGAGGGAATATCAATGCTGGAAACGGGGGCGAAATTTATACGTCCAAGCGGATGGAAGAGCGTGAATAACGCGCGACGCGTAAAAGCATTTCCACGAATGAAAACGTAAGAGCTAGGAAGTTCTGTGGGCCGGTCTTTCATCGGGGATTTTGAAAAGATGGCAAAAAGGCAACCAACGAACGCTTCTCGTTCTCTTAAATCTTCCTACAAAGAGCTCTCCGCTTTTCGCTCCACGGTGCCTTTTCAGCCATTCAGGCTGATCGCAACTCGAAAACTTCTGACACCGTTTAAACACTCCGTGCTAAGGAGCTTAGGTCTTGTAATTTTTGAGAAAGCGCCTCGAGGTTATTTCGCGTCATCGTCTACGCTACCCTTGCCAAGTCGAAAGGGAGATAGGATTGCGTTTCAATCGATCACCCCTCCTTTTTTCCATTCGTTTGTACACCCTTTCGTCGTTAAATTCCTGGAGCCATTAGACGCGAAGTGTCCTTTGCAATTTGAAAAGACGGAAGTCGAGGAAAACGAGGATAGTGAGTTAGAAGAATACCCCCGCAGGAGAAACGGTCAGACAATTTCTTTGATTTACGGGTAGCTGCTAGATGGAATGAAAATCTGTCGAAACGACGGATGACCGGGTCCATTCGAACGTGCTGCCTCACTTCGCCGCGAGAGAGATATTGGATTGCCTCACTGTTTTCTTTAAGAGAGCCTCGAAACTCAAGATAAATCAATCGGTTGCGGATATTGCGGCGTCTCGATTTTTCACCCTGACGGTTGCGTTCGATTTCGCTCGTCCTCGGCTTCACGGACCAAATGTTACAGGATAAACTTCGCTCCTGCTGCGGGGCCACGATTTATGGTAATACTACCAACCGTTTTGTAATGGTTCGACGCGAGAAAGAGGCGCGCGAAAGTTTAAAATGGACACCGGTCGAAGGTAGCCAACGGTGGGGATGGAAAAGAGAAAAAGAAGGCTGGAACCAGAATCGTTCGCTGTCTTAAAATGAAACGAGTAAGATATTCGAAGCGAGGATGAGATTTCTCATTTTCTTAAGTACTCGTCGCGTTGCTCCTCAAAGCGTAACAGTTTGGGAAGAGGCCTTATCGTCAAAGGAGCCGCGTCATCTCCAAGGGACCTTTGCTTGATAATTTACTTAAAATCTGTCGGTAATGAAGTCTTGCCCCGAAAATTCAGATTTCAATAAGAATATATCTTATCGGTACAGTATCCGCCACTCCCTATATTTCATCGGTCTAGATCCCTTTTAGCCCTTCTGTGATCCACCCGCAGTTTCGAATCCCAAGGAAAAAGGAGTTCCGTAGGAAGAGCTCCAAATCTCTTCGTTTAGGATTTTTATATTTCCTCAAGGAACAATTTAGGTAATCTGAGTGGAGGAATTTGCCTTTAAGTGCAGCGAGAAGTGACGAAGAGTTTCATATTTTTCTCGCAAAGCAAAATTAATTCATCGAGATGAATCCATGATTTAGATTCACGACCATGCTAGTAAGAAGACCTACGAACGAGTGAATATAGAGAATTGATATCAATAGGGTAGTCACGTCGGCTTATACACAATATCCATAGGTCTACGGGTCGGTCTTACAAATTCTGACGATGGTGGTGCAGCGAAGGGACGATAGGTTGCAAGCTGGGCCAGTACATTGTTCGGAATTTATAAAATGATATGCAAATCCCGGCAATATCCTCCCGTTCTAGGTCTCGGTCTAGTTCAACCTGTCCTCCCGTTCCTTTCTTCCTTTCGGCGTCTTTTCTGGTCGATCTCTAAACCTACCTTTCTTCTCCACTCGCGCAATGCCGCGACTTGTTTCTTGCATAATGCATGCTCCTCTCTTATCGATGGTCTGAGTGGGAGTTCGAGGGCGCCGAGCCGCACAACTCGGAAAGCTGCACTTTTCACGGCGAATAGAGGGGCCGTTTAGACGTCACGGGTCTCTGGCGTTCCCTCGTTCAGGCACAGACCGAGCACTTTTTCGCGAATGACGAGCACATCAATGTTTCAAATCGTGTTTGGAAATCACGAAGACTGACGTATCCATTTCGTGCTTTCAATTATTTACGCGACACGCTTCGAGTGCACGGATGCCTACGGTTCCTTTCCATCTTATCGATCTCATTTCACGATTCCATCACTGCCAATTGACGTTTGCCTCGGATTTTTCGGTCATGTCACGCCAAAACAAAGGGGAAGGAACGACGCGGAATGGATCGAACCGATCGTCAGAATTTTCTGATGCTATTGCATTATTGGTTTTCTCGGGATTCTAAATAGCTCCCAGCAAATTTGTCGTTATCGTTCGCGATAACGATAACTCCAACGCAACAATTATTTCGCTCGACAAATCGAGAGAAAATCCCGATGCTGATCCAGCGGTTTCCCTCGATATCGTCCTCGTGCTCGTTCGTTATCATTTTCGCGAACTACTCGCCGATCGAACCCAAAAACGTACTGCGTGATAGCATGGCGGTCGTTGTTCGCAGAATTTGCATATACACGATCTTCAGCGCGATATTGACGATGCCGGAAGACGCCCATAATTGCGAAGAATGAGACGACGACGTAATGTTCCGAGGCTGGATTCTGTAATATGAGCATCGCACGCAGCTAATTTAATGACATGGTTTACCTATCGTCCTTAACGCGTGTTCCCTCTCGTCGTTCCGTCTGCACAAGCACGTGGGCCGCATAACGATGCATCGCTAGAAAAGCAGCGTGGAAAACTGTGGTCGTACAGTGGATGCATCTATTTTTATTTCATCCTGATTTTGCGACTGCTGAAGCGACATTTGAATTACGAAGTTCTATAAATATTGTCTACATTATATCTACTCGGTATCCTAATTCCTGGATATAATAAGATGTCAATATTACAATTTCCATGTGACAATTCATGTTTCTTTGGTCTGACTGATGTTTAGGATTTTTCTACCACATTTGGCTTCAGTATTTCTTAGTTTCTCGAATGGCTTAGCATACAAGGTTCAAACATCTGCGTAATGCTATTACCTTGTTCCTGTGTTCAAAAGAACAGGGCGAGAAATGTTCGAGCAGAGGTGTACAGGTCATACGCGCAAGTTACATTCGAAACGGCACGCGCATCTTGCTGGAGATGGTGCACCGCGTGTCTGAATAGCCCCTGAAATATTACAGAGTCGTTTTCTTTTGGAACACGTGCTGCACAGGCACGTACTTGCGACAAAGAAAAAGGGAAGGCCGCTAAAGCCAGCTGTTATACATATTTCTGCGGGAATAAAAGAAATTCAATGGCAGAGGGACAATTCTCGATAAGAATGATAAATTTCACGCCTGTAATTTATCCTAAATATTTTCTAAGATGTGCTCTGTCACAGTTAAAATTTCAAGCATCATGTTCCACTGCGTCCCTTTCATAATGAAAATTCGGTATCGACAACATCCTTCCACGAGCAATTTTGCGGGCTAGGAGCACGACATTCGCTGCTGATTTCGCAAGTGAAGGGAGCGCCATAGTATAATTAGTCAGTGTCATAGCGCGTATTAGCGTTAGTCGAGGCTCGATTATTTCAGAGTGTCTCGAAACCGCGTCACGTTCCCTCGAACGTGACCAAAACTTTCGTCTTCGTGTAAATGCTTTCGTTCATTAACTATACATTTGATTACGCATACATTGATGTCGCTTCACAGCAAACTTTAGACTTGCCAGGAAGTTTTAGGCTCTTCGACGCTGCGCCTCCTGTTTTGACGTGTTCGATGTAATGAAGTGCAAACGGGCAATGTGTACTCGTCTAGAAAGCCACTTCCTGTTCCTTCTTCAGCAATATAGGACACTATAATTACTAAACACTTACTTAAGCATATGCTTCCCGATGTAAGATACTTACCGAGCTGTTTGCGAGTCGTCGAGCTAATTTATTCAGAAAATATACACAGATCGTTTGAATGGTTCATGTTCACCTCTGAGGCACAGGCAACTTAATGACCTACATAATAGCTTGAGAATACGCCAGAAGGGTTTCCTAGTGGAAGAATCCGTTTCGACTGTAACTTTACTATTGTTAGTTACGCCTCGGTAAAGAAATTCTTGCGATCACCGTACTGCTGAATCGTGCACAGTTGGAAGCGTTTAAAGTCTGCGTGTCGTATAAATTAAATTGAAGTTGATATTGGCCATCGACCGTATTTTTTCACGTCTCCGCGAGCATAAAGGCATCCGTCACACGGATCACCGACGAAAATTTTTATACCTCCGCGAAATGGAGCGGTCACAGGTAGACGGTCGACTGCGTTTTGAAGCGCCGCCATCCGATAATCGCGGGCACAGAATGCTAATTGCGATTGGCACGTTCGGTAGGACACGCGAGCGGGTAGCGTGGTTCGCGATCATCCGTGAACAGTGACGCTCAACCGAAGTTTATTTATATGCGGCACGCTGCGCGGGCAGCTCGTAAATCTCGCGGTGCCGGCGGGCTAGCGAGTGTTGGGCCAATCAGGATGTAGATGCTGTACACAGATTCCTGTGTTGCAGGAAGAAATTTCGAAATTTCGACCCGCGGCCTGATGGCTCGCCGATACGTCGCTGCGAATCTACGCGGTGCATGTTTATTGTCGCATAATGCATAGCATTATGTAAATCACTGTTTCGCCGCTTACACTTGTACGCCGTAGAAATAAACCGGTGCCGGTGCGTGGGCGTAACAATGACTCAGTCAACACACGCGTCTCTGCAGTTGGGTGGCGTGTTTGTTTGGGAAAAAACGCGGAAAACTGGACCGCGGTCATAGCGAGCTTCACAATTTGTCGACGGTTCGTTTCAGCTCGAGCATTATTACTAGGAAGAGTAAGTGAAAACGCGTTCATAGAGTTTCACGTAGAACAGGAGAGCGACGGACGAGCATTTTTAGTGAACAGACTGTGTCGATTCTGGACGAAATGTGGTCGGATAGATGAAGAGAGTAGAGAAAGGGAAGTTAACTTACATTTGGTTTAGAGTCAGTATTAGTTTTCCTGTGTTAAATTTGTCGTGGTAAAAAATGCATCGTTAAAGGCTGTGAGAACCATGGATCGATGTGAGTTGCTTTGTTCTGTTGGGTCCGAGTGGTTCATCTAATTGTTAATTTTGTCGGGTTACATGATATGGAATGGATTCGTTTGTATAACGATGTTGAAACATAACAATTAGCGTCCGCTGGAAACGCGAGAGTCGCTAGCTGGAAGCGAAAACAGTTAAGCGTGAAAACTAAATGCGCCACCCAGCCCCCGCGACGGAATCAAATAGAAATTAGAATACGCAAGTTTATGGTATTTTAATGAACGTGTGGTGTCTGAAGCAGCGTCGGTAGATAATTACCGGTTCACGATTCAACTTGGTGCACCTGTTTCCAGTAAAGGTTCAATTAAAAGACGACCGAGCGCGGTCTTTCAATTTATACAAATTTCATTATTTTTGTCTCTGGTATGCAGTCGTGGAGTATATTAGAGGCGGTAGAAGTGTAGAAAGTTGAAGATAATTAGTTCATTACTCGGTTGAATTCAGTCCGTCGAAAATTAAGATAAAATGCATCTGCCTTAAATGTATGCGCTAATTTATTGCAGTTCTAATAGAGATTCTGCGCTGTTTTGACAATTTCTTTTCGAAACAATTAAAAAATTGTAACTCAAATCCTTCCTAACATTTTACTTTTTAGTTTAGGAAAATTATCGCATAGGTAATTCAATTATATTTGAGGCAATATTGCAGCAAAGCACTTGTATAATTAATTTCCTCTATAAAGATAAATACATCACCAATAATCTGATTATCGGTGGCCAGTGATTAATCCAATCACAACCGAAAGAAGCGACTCAGTCGTTCACGATTAGATCGTGAATATAACCGACGATACATAATTCTAGCGAACCGAGGAAATGTCATGGGGTCAAAAATGACGGCCCTTAAATTACGAACGATCGCGTGATATCGTTAATCGTTTATTTACAGTTTGTAAATTGAATATCTCGCGACCTCCCGCGCTAACCGATGACGCGTCAAAACGTCTACGTAATTAATTTCAGCCGTATCCGAGGATCGAGGCGGGGTCATTTAAATTTTGAAAATTCATTCGACGTCGAACGTGTTCCGGTTACGCCCGATCACGCGATACTCGCCGCTAATGGAACATACGATCTGCCGTCAATTAACGCCGATAATACGGTTGCCGACGTCGTGAAAATGATTCTCGAGAAATTATGTTCGCGTCGTGGAAATAATTTCCAGCTCGCAGCCATGTGTAGCCATACGAATTATCCCTCGGTGACGTCCATAAAGTCACGTTCACATCGAGCATAACGCGAGCAAACGTTTAGACGCGCATGGACCTCTCGCATGCTGGAGCACGTTTGCTCGACCTATGGCCAGCACGTGGACGTGCGAAAATTGGCGATCTCGTGGCGACAAAAAGCCCGGATACAGAGGGAATATGTACGCGAGACGGCACATCAACCTACGTACCTCGTAAATTTCGCTTTATGCTCGGTGGACGTACACCCCTTACGAAATATCATGGACTGGGACAGGTCTGTTACCGCTTGCCTCCTCCCCTTGTTACCGTAAAATTATAATTATCCGTTGATGTCAGCCGAGTCTTTTTACAGCAACGGCTAACGACAGTTGAAATTATTAGCGGTGCACACTTCCCAGGAAGAATGGTTCGTTAAATGGAACACGCGGAATGTTATACCGCGATATCGTGACTGGTAGTTACTGCAGTAATCGTTGTTAACGCTACGCCGTTGAATTTTTTTGTCGCATTTTCTGGCTCCGAGGGCTAACGAATTGGGATAATGAGGTGTGCGCGTTCAGTAATGTAACTAGAGGGTATTTCATTTGACGTTATCACGAAATACGCTTCCACGGAACTGTTGGCGATATATTTTTTTCCCCTGACAGTTCAAGTCGGAGGAAATATTTATCGCGCACTGCGCTTTCACCTTCGAGCGATTCTTTTGTAATTTATACTGTAGATGGGCCAAAGGAGAGCGGAAACAGCGAACGTCGTCATTGTAATACACATAAATTTTTCTGCGGCTTGTGGTCGGTCGCAGTTTTCCAATAAAGCGTCGACCCGTTTTAAAGGGAGCGGAGCAAAACGTTTCCGCAATTCGTTTCAGAATTACTTCGTCAGTAGTCATAAAGGTGATCGTAGACTCGGCTGGTCCCCTCATCGGATTTCCCACCGGGAAAAGAAATTCGCGAGGAAGGTTCAAGGAAACAGCGGGGCCTGTGGCGGTCGTTTTAGCATCCCCCTTAACGGGAAATGGGTGGGGAAGGAAGGTTGATTCTTGTCGTTACGTTTCCTCGCGTCTGAACAGACGCGCGACCGAGGCGGAGCGTGTGGCGGCAGAATGGTCGAGGGTCGGGTGAAATGACTTTTCATACCCCGAGGGTATCTCTGCTCCCGGAAATATGGATATAGGCAATTAAAATTACGTGACGGTCTGGCAGCAAAGCGGAGGGAAGTCACCGCGGGACGCGGCGTGCTACTTCAAAGCCACTTTGCGTCTTTCTTCGCGAAGTCTTGGAGGGTTCCCTGGTGAGAAGCAAACACGGCGCGCTGGAAAAATTTCTTTTTACCTGACGGGACGAAATTTCTTGCTCCGAAAACGTTCGAAAAAATCTCTTTCCCCTGAATAATCTCAATAGTCTCTCGAGCGTATGTCACGCCTCAAACAACACCATGCAAGAGTAATCCAAGAATGCCTCGCTTATACAGCTGGATTGAATATTAAAGAGAGACGGAACAATCGTTGCTCACCTATTGTTTACGGTTTCTGTGGAAAAAGGAATCGGTTGGATGCTGTGCTCGTGGCACTCGAACAACTTGTTTGCTTGAAATTAATAATGGATGGCTTTGTCTCCATTGTATACCCGACCAGCTTGCACCGGTTTAATTGAATCGCCGTTTGTTTACCGATGCTGCAGCTCGTTTTATGAATACTCATTAAGGATGAACCACTTCCTTTAATGATATTGGAAGCAGCCTCTTCGTTTGACTTGTTGTTTCTTGACGCTTTTCTTGACGCTTTCCTTGACGCTTCTCTTGACACCATACGCTATAATCGTAAGACCTAGCTCCTTTTCGAAAACTTTCTATATGAAGGAAATTTCTCGAGAGATGGCTCGCAAGAAAAAGCAGAAGACGTCGAAACTGTTGGGTACCCTTATCGTTGATGGGGCTGTGCCGTTTCGAATGATACAAGCCTGGCCCGAAGGGAAGCGGGCATTCCAAAAAATACTCGGAGAAGATACCACGGAATCGTGCGTCGAAGCGACTTCCGTAGATCGAATTCCCCGCTCCGGCGGGGCACGCGGCTTATCTGCGTGAATTCCTGCTGGATGTTCGAGTCGATGTTCCAGTCAAGAGTTCCGAGTGGAATACTAGCAACTTTAAAGCCGTGGAAAAGTTTTCCCTGGATCGGATAGATATGTCTCGTCTTTGGCGAACTGGGATCGCCCCCGAAGTCGAGAATCGAGTCCGAGGAAACTCGGTTCCCTAGGAAACTCGGGAGAAACGTCTCACATGGATACGTGCGAAAATCTCCCTGAGCACAAGCGACCTATTATGACCTCCATATTTTTCCACTTTTGCCTCCCCTTTCCTTTAATTCGTGCTTATGTCGTCGTACGACTGATATTCTGCAATTATATGATTCTTAAACTTGGTATAAGAATTATGCTTTATGTCTTTCAAGTATGTATATAAAACTATTGACGAGGACGTACGGGATATACTCCTAGAAACTGAAAGCAGTAATTGAAAATTTTAGGAAAGGAGAAATGGAAAAATTTGAAATCGCTTCAGCGACAATTCGAAGTGAACATTACATCTCTGTACTTCGTATTTCAAGGGTAGCTATTAATTTTAAAGCATCCATTTTTGCTTCATTGTTTAATGGTTTAGAGTAGAGGCGAAGAGTATGAATTGGCTCGATAGTCGTTGGCACTAGATTACCGCCCCGTCGATCTGGTATCATATTATATTTTAAAGCGGATGTGTCCAAAGTTTACGCGCGATTCATATCTCTTTACGTTTCGAGAGGTTTCATCATCATCCTCGATGTTTTTACCTTCCTTGTGATCGTATAGACCCACGTTAATATAATTTTACGCTGTGATCATAAAAATAATAACGGTCGTAATAACGCCGTGACATGTGAGAAATTCCCATGTGTCACTGTCGATGATTTTATCTGCTTCCTCTGTCAGGAGTAATTATGTCACTGGCATTTTTCTCGTTTTATTTGCAATACAGATGGTTTTAAAACACCATATCCGGCACAGAGCACAATTAAACGGAAACACTTAAAAACTACATTTACACCGGGAATTTGTTTCAGTGAACATAAAGTTTGAGGAAATGTCGAAATCTGTAAATCTCTTATTTGCAAAGATTCTACTTTGTTATTAAGCAGAAATTACAAATTCCATTACATCGCCAATATATGAACGATGCAAAGCGCTGTATCTAATCTTTCATTACGACCTGCAAAGGAAAAGTTCTCCTCCAATGGAACCCAACGTTCGTATCTTGGTATATATGAAATGTCTGTGGAATCTATATTGCTTTCCTCCTACTGAAGAGCCTTTTAAGGTCGATCTTACATCGTAAGAATCTTACAAGAAGGTAGAAGTCTGGATGTGAACAAGAAATTGCTATGAAATTGGCAAGGATGCTAAAAAAGACTACTAGGAATCGACAAGAACGAGTATGACGGTGGAGAAAACGACGAAGGAGTGGAACGAAGCAAAGGCGTCGTTTAGAAACAAAGAGCAGGCGAAATAAGGGAGGTAAGCAAAACCTGAGGACAGGAAATCGAACGTTTCGCGTTTCAACGACGGGAACTGTTTCCAATTAACTTTACTGTGCAACAAAAACAGCTTCATTAAGAGAGAACAATGCAATTAAGGGGTTCCCGAGAGGGATAAACGCGAATCAAGGGATGGAAAGGGGCTGACGTCGAGGTGACGACAGCCTTGTCTGAGAAGCATCCGTCGTTTCTCCATTATCGATCACAGACGAGGGTGAACACCCCTTTGAGGGTCCTTGCACCCCCCGAGTCGATGAATATTCCGCATAAACAATCTGATTCGATAGAATTGAGGAATGCTATTGCGCTGCTTCCGATGCCCTCCTACCACCGTTTCTCGTGGTTACTTTCGACCCATTTCTCTCGGTTTCTTTCATTTTTTTTACCTATCTACAATTCAATATCGACAATCATTCCTGTCGGATTCCGGGACGTGGAGTCCATCGTTAAGTCCACGATCTCAGGACTCTCAACAGGGTGAAAAAAAGAGTAATCACGATTCGCTGCAATTAGAAAAGAGCACGCACTGGCCACCAAAGCGTGTCGAGCGACAACTCTGCCGCGAAATCCGATTGTACGCTCGGTCGCATAAAGCTTTTCAATCTCTGGTGACTTAACGAATCGCCCGACGCTTCCTCGGGCGTGCGCGTAAGAAACGCGCGCAAGAAACTGGCCAGAACCGCTAATCAAAACGCAGCGACTCGACCGGATATAAATAGCGGGAAAAACACGGGGTGGGAAAGAAAACGTTCGACGAAAGAACGGTCGGGGAGTAGTCGTCTGTAACTGCCGATGCGGTCCGCGGGAGCAGCCTTTTTCTGGCGATCTAGCCTGACGGTGGTAGGGGAGCGATAATAACGAAAAGTTTGCCGAAGCGACGGTCGCGCTTCGGAGCTGCGGACGCCGAAGGGGCGGGCCCTGACCGCTTGCAGAACGCTTCGAAGAGCACGCCGGAGCGTGGAAAACAGTCGAACGAACAGAAGAACGGGAAACAGTGGCGAAACTGCTACAATTCTTCGAAACTGCCGCCGACGGAGCAGCATCACCATCGCTCCCATCATCGAGCGCTTCCGATCCCCTTTCGTCGTTTTTCTCCTTACTTCAGCCATCCCCGGGGTTTTATCATCCGCTAATAGCGAAATAAAACCTTGAGGGGTGATATTTGAGGCTGTTAAGGGTTGGTCCAGCGATCCTGCCCTCGGAACGCAGCTGGTTGGGCTAGTTTGAACGTCGAAAAGTTGGAACATCGCATTATACCGTGCCACGATCCACCACAGGGGCGGAGTCGGCATTTCCAGCAGCGATGCGTTGGGATTTGCCAGGATTCCAGGGTTTGTCCATGATTCCATGTCGCGAGAAACGTTGGCTTCTTCCACTGTAGTGTGATTTCCTAACGATTCGTCAACTTCTTCTTCGAAAGGAGAAAGGGGAGGAAAGAAGCCATCGTAGCGATCGAATTTATTTCCCAGCGGGTATTATTTTCATTCTTACACAGAATCTTTGGAGAATCTGCTTCGTCCACGAGGCTTTCGACTGGGAATAGATATCCGTATCGATTGCGCCGAGTCTCTCTGCATTTGTCGCGATGTTTTGAAGCGTTTTAGTCGCTATAGATGGAACGAAATTCTGTGTTTGTTTCTCACGGACAATGAACGCTTTTAGACATATGAGATGCGTGGAATGGGTGGGAATCGTTGCAGTTCAGACCAGTGTTGGTTTATTGTTGCATGAAGTGAATCGAAAAGTTTGATGCGTGAAACGATGTGCAATCGTTTCTAGCGCGGTGTACAAGCGCTTAAAATCTACATTTACAGTTTGTACCTACCTCTGTCACTTTGCTTCTTTTTCTATGGTTCGAAAATTCTGTGAAAAACTGTAACTTGATTAAGACAAATTTCCTTGTTTTAGAGTGGTATCTGAATGGATCAAAACTTGAAAATATTCGTGAAGAATACGCATAGTCTGGGAGTAAAAAATCGTCGAAGGGGGTGAGTGAGAATATTTTACGTGGTAATTAAAATGTATAACATGGATTGTATCGAGTAGGACTTCAATTGGCAATCAATATTATCCTCAGAATTGAAAGGTCTTACTTCTACTTACGTCTACTTTCACACATGAAGTCAACAAAATTCTACATATTTTTCAAAAAATGATAAACAACAGTTACTTGCAACATGTATTGTACACTCATAGTTGAGTAGTCACAAAAAAATTAATTGTAACTCATCTGTCTTTTCCTTGTAATTCATGACCGACCAATGAAGTACCTATACTACTTGCGTCAGAAAAGGAAGCAAGTAGTAGGGCATAGCATATTATTTACATACTGTACATATACATACAATACAATTACTTTGAATTGCGTTTCCTCTTTTGGTTTATAATTACTGTCAAAATGATGTAGAATATAATATTTATTTTCTGGAAAAATAGCGAAAATTTGACAGGCTTCTTTCGCTCAAATTATAGTCCACCCAAATGATTTTCGAAAACGGTTTTACAGAACCATTGCCGTGGAGTATACAAGCTCGCTATGGATAGTCAAGAAGCCAATTGAAAGCTGCAGCAACTGCATCTTCCTCGATTCAATCCAAAGTATAAATAGATCGCTTGAATAGATTTATCGTGACTCTAGCGTTCACTACTAATGCTTTGTAGATATATATAGTTATTATATTGTTTCACTTTAATTTAATGAAGGAGTTGCAAATTAAAATGATTTGATCACACCAATTAAATTTTTCTATCAAAGTTATTCTAAGGCGTAAGAAATGGAGGAGCGAGGAATCTTGAAACTGAATCCAAAGTGGATAAAGGAAAATTTTGAAGACCTCCGTTCTCATCGAAGTTATTATTGGGTTAAGTAATTTCTAATTAAACCCATGCTGACACGATTAAAGTTTATACGCAGCCCGGAAAGTTTGCTGCTTTCGCTCTTCCCACTTTTCAAAGTACTTTAAGAAATTTGAAGCTGCCTGTCAGCCTTGACATTTATCCTGACACTGATCGTTATTTCATTGCTGTCAAAAACAGTAACGCTGGTTGAAAGAATTTAAACCCAATTTAGCAATTAGCTGGTCATTCTACTTTAATATTAGACCTATTTGCTTTCAAATTAAATCATTCCTTTTCTACCTTGTATTTCCGTCACTATAATTTCCACAATTTGTCAGTTAAGTAAAACGAATTTTGAAATATCACTGCTCGTAGTCCCATCTGATCCTGGCAAAGATCTGCGGGACCCAAAACATGCTGGCTGGACACGAAAGAGGAATGGGAGTTGAAGAAGGAGGAGACTCGATAGAAAGGGGAAACACCCATATAAATCAAGTTACAGTTGCTTCCGTTCCCTTATTGGGACGAGCCCTCTAACCGCTGGAAACTAGCTCGATTGTTTTCTTCTCCTGCTTCTCGCGTTTCTTACCCCTTGAATAATATTGGATTTCTTCCGATCGAATCGACTGTTCCGCAAATAGGGGAAACGACAAAGAATAACGCAAACATTTTAATGTCCGTGTACCATCGAACGCAAGGTGTCTTAACGAGTTTCTTGACGAGTGTGAACTTTATTTAACGTTAGCTGCGCTATTAAAGAATCTAAGTAGACTTCAAGTTTCTATCGGATTATATGTGCTTATCCTATTACTTCTCATCTTGTCACTTGCATCTACCGTTAAGATCGTTTTATGTACCGCATGGAGGGTATCGAAGTTGCAACTGCAACCGCTGATCCTGCAGCAGCGGGGACCGCTTGCATTATGTAAGCACGACGCAGGATAAACCGAATTGGCAGCAACCGCCAAAGACTGTGACTCTCGGTCGAGATTATACGGAGTGAAAAAAGTCAATGGAGCTATTTCCAAGCGGGGTTGGTGCACGACGCGCGCCGTTTAACGATACCACGCTGCTTTTCATCGTGCGTCGATCGATCGTTCCCGACCTCTCTCTTTTCGCTGCGTTGCCATTGCTAAATGTAACAGAAAACCGACTAAACCCACTGAATATGCATAAACATTTTGTCGTATTCTAGAAGCTCTCGAGGGACTTTTTTTGCAATTAATAGGGATGATGCCGATGCATTTATGCAAAGTATTCAAAAGTATTCAATGAATTTAGGATTCGTAATGCTGCAGCAAAATCAAGCGTGTTCAATCAAGGGTAGCTCTCGCGCAAAATATCCGTAAAGCGAAACTCGCAGGATGCATTTATTACGATTATTCAATTTTGATCCGTTTCATATAACAAAGTCATTAATGATACTCGTATTTGGATTTAAATAGCGTCGTTGACAAAGAAACGAGGTCTTTGTATAGAAAATAATTTATGACGCCACACTTCGACGCGATAATTAATGCGAAGGGAGATGGTTTCGTGTTTGATACCTGTTTCGAGACTCCAACTGTTATCAAATGCTCAGCATTGTCTCGGGAACTGTTTATTTATCCCGCTCCTTTAACAAAGCCGCATTTTCCCAACGGGAATCGTTTGGGGGTAGAAATCGGCGTACTTCCTTGATTACAGCGACATTTCTCTCTCTTGCTAGTCACTGTCTTTCTCTCTTCCCACCTTTCCCTCCGTTTCTCTTTTTCTCTCTAGCTGTCCTGGATATTTTTGTCCTTATTTTTCCCCACTACTCAAAATTTTCGCAACTCTCATCCCCCTCGTATCTAATCCTAGGGGCATGGAATGTTCTCGCCACCGACGTTTCATTTCGATTTTCCAAAGCTTCCTGCAGGGTGTCAAACGTTCGCCGATTGGATGGCCCGCGCATCCTCTTGCGTCGACCTTCTTTTTTTTCGGGAAACTTTGTTCGGTTTCCTTCGGCAGAAAAATTGATGGGAAAGCTTGGTCGACGGTTTTGATGCAAGTTCAAACCATGCAATTCCTTTCATACTTGAAAGATTGCAATGATGCCAGATGGTAACGTGAAATTTTGCGGAAAAACGAATTCCATACGAAAAAGAAGTCGTCGCCTCGCTTCTGTATCGGTTCGATCAAGATACAGAAGTGGTCGTCTATAGTTGCGTCTTTCGTGAAATTACACATATTCGCAAAGAGAAAGGCAATTTTGCTACAAGAATTCATTGTAAAGTAGGACTAGTAAAATAGAGTAGCAGCTGTTACACCTCACGTTGAAAATATGAAAATTTGAAAATTCAAAAATTCAAAAATTCAAAAATTTGAAAATTTGAAAATTTGAAAATTTGAAAATTTGAAAATTTGAAAATTTGAAAATTCAAAAATTTGAAAATTTAAAAATTTTAAAGTTTGAAAATGCTGATGTAATTAAATGCGTATTTACAGACTGTTCTTTTCATTCCTATATATGTCAGTTGAGATAGCAGAAGCGTCTGCTATAGATTAAATATTCAACAGTTCGTCGAGTCGACCACTGAAGTCGGTGTTTTTCGGAGCTGTACAATCGTTCCTACTATAAGAGTATACAGTGCCGCAAAGGCTAGAGATAGAGCGAAGGGCATGCTCTCTTCGTTCTGGATGTTGCTGGCTTCTGTTTACACAACAGAGTCAGACTACCAAATGAACCCGTGAGATTTCCGTGATGCAAAGGGTTCCCTTGGCAAACGTCGAGTGGCCCGAGGAATCAGCATTCAAGAAAAGGGGAAAAAGAAGCGTTTTAATAAATGCAGAAGAAACTACAATGAGTGAAGCGACTATCAGATATACGATATTTTGTGAAATCCTCTTGTCTCTACAATTGGATACGTACATTTAAAATATTGCAAAGTTCGACACTGTCGCTTTTTGTTACAGGGGAATAGTTTCAGGAGGAAGTTTGTTGTAATTCTCACGAGAGATGCGGCTACATCACTATTTCACGGTTGATTTAAAATCCTACTATTTCGTAAAGTTTCATGCTTTGTACCTTCGTACGTCTCATCAGGAATAGAAGGTCCGAAGGGTTCAATTCCAGTAGCAACATTGTAATAATCGCTATCCTAGAAGTTGGTGAACTGTAAATTTGCCCTTTGCAGCATAAGAGATAAAGCATTTTATACAAGAAATTCGGAGATTTGTTCAGGAGATACTAACGAAGGGAAAGTTTAAAACACCTTGTCTGAACAAAACGAATCTAGTATCGTCACGGTAGCGAAGAAAGGAAAGGGCTGGCAAGAAAACGGTAGAACCAAGTTTTCCAATCTTACAACTCCAAACGAAACTGAACTCACGGAGTCGAGACACGCGACACTCCGAGCCACACAACAGACAGAGCCTATTCTATTTCCTATCTTATATCTCTCGTATATATTTTTCGCGATGCCCGCCAGCGTAGCCAGCGATGTCCTATTCAACATTGCTAGAGCACCTGGGGAAAACTTTCCCTGTTGCTTTTCAGCGCTCCGTGTCTTGTTCGGACATCCCCGTTTCACCGTCTTTTTCAAACATTTTATAGGGTTTCCTTATCAGGACATTTTGCTCATGACGATTATTACGACCCTCATTTCGTCGCGAAAGTGAGCCATCTTTATCTTCGTTAGAAATACGATCTGACGCAGACGTGTTATAAGTAGCGCCATATTTCGGTCTCGACAAAGTTGAATTTGATTAGCCTCCGTATTTCGATGGCTTAAATAGAAGTATAGCGATCCGTCGATTGTTCATAAAATCTTTATCTTCTACCGCCTGGGAAGGCTCTATTTTCAGCATTCGCTTCCATAAATTATCACGGTGCGAGGAGATAGAACGGCTAGTGAAATAATCAATAGCGGGGCACTTTAAAGTTTGCCCGAACCTTCGAAACCGCTTTCAACTCTGTTTAACATCCTTTTTCTCCGGCTAATCCTGAAACTTCGTTACTATTACATTCGCTATAGAACAACGGTTCTTCGCGATCCCTCGGACAGCACATGCTCAAAGTCCATAAGTTTTCTCGGCACCAGGAGAGCTCAGATCCACCTTGCGCAACTTTCCAAAGAAGCTTGACCGTTTTCTAGCTGAATCTCCTGGCTCTTCGTTTCCCGGATTGCAACTTTTCTGTTTTTTCCTTCTTTTTTCTCGACCGAAACATTGTGCTGTCCTTCGCCGCCGCTGTTCCGTATCGTCTGACAAAGAGTCGAAACAATAACCGGTAATCCACGCGTGAACCAGAGACGAACCCGCTGGAAAAACCATTTTTACGTCGTTGCTCTTTTCCACCGCTTTGAATCGCGTCAGTGCGCTGGCTGAAAGGCTGACTGGCGTAGCTCTTCAGGGAACTCTCGAACGTATCGCGTTGCTCTTTCCACGGTTTCTGATGAACCCGCGCCGCAACTCGTTTCACGGAATCCTCGCTGCCAGCTTTCTCGTTCGGCTTTATGCCTCATATCTGCTTCAGTCTGCTTCAGCAATTACGCGGCGCCCTCGTTTATCTTCCGCGACCCGTGATTCACGTTCGATGTTCGTCCATGACCACATCTCTGGATTATTGTCGCCGAAGGATAGCAGAAAGGTTCGCCAGACGTTGAAAGAGGCGTCTCGATTAACGTTCTTCAATCTTGCCATAAATCGATGACTGTCATCCAAGCGTACCAGAGTACAGAATCAGCGATTTGTGGAAAGTATCGCGCAAAAATGAAAGAGCAAGTAGATTCACGAGCTATCAACTCGGTCTGGCAATGTGTTTCATCTTTTTTCTAACTCTGTGCTCAAAGGTTAAATGTTTGTAATGTTTTTGCAGCGGAAGAGAGTTTATACTCGTGGCTAAATGAAGTCACTATTCGTACCCTTTTTCCATCCGCGTTCGTCTTTGCTTCTTGAAAATCCCTAGTATTCTCTCCTACTTTTACCGCTCTTCCTGTTGCTCCGTCTCTTTCTCGATCGCAGGCGTTCATAGTTTGTCCCTGTTTCCCCTCCAAAAGCACCCAACTCCGGCAGGACAATCGTGGCGAGTTGCAGCGGCAGTTACGCTCCTTGGTACCAAGCGGAGGAGTGAGCGAACGGGCCGGAGAATTGGTGGACGGAGTTCAGATAAGAGAATCGCCACTTACTGGAAGAAAAATGCACCCACCTGATTAAAGAGATCTCTCAGAGACGGAGCGACAGGAACCTTTTCGGTTTAACTGGGGAATTATTTCTGCGCGTTGATCAGTGCACCCTCATTGTTCAACTTGCATTAATTTTTATGATCTGACAATTTATACTTGAAAATGGGATAGAACTTATCCTACTCTGTTTCATGAAATCTTGTTATATACTTTCTCAATTAATTATTTTGAGGACATGTTTCTTATAAAATTTCAATTTAGTTGTAAAGTAGTTTCAAAATTTTTCCATCCAACCTTTTTCTATGTTTCTCTTCGTTAACATTTTCTTTCTGCATCTTAGATAAAATCGCGGTCGAAGGACAGAAAGACATAGCCAGTAACTTGATAGAGATAGTACAGAGAATTCGCCAAGTTAGCCCATCCTGACTAGTCACGAGTTTCTTTTATCGGCATAGTCAACAGTAGCATATTCATTGTCTTCAAATAGGTACCTCGTATCCTGCTGCCTCTTTATCTTCCTCGGTTCTTGGATTTCGTTCTTGCAACTCTTCTTCAGCCTTCGTTGCTTCGTTCAACCGTTCAACGGAATTAACTGATACGGAGCGAGTAACCTCAGGAATGAATGAAGCACGCGAGGAGCATAAATTAACCGACACGATCCGTGGGGAACAAGTTTAACTAGTTTCGAACACTTTCCGTCACTCGGTATTAGTTCGAGCAGTAGTGTCGATGTTTTCCCGTCGCAATGGCACATGAAACCGAAAAATTGCACGTAGAAAGTTTGAACGACTTGCAGGTTTCCAAATCTGGGGACATGTCTTTCCTTACGGCTCCAGTTTTATTACCAAATCGTAACGAAAGTGACGACTACTTAATTGTTCCTACAATTTCCTGTTTCTCATTTAACTCTACATGTCGAAGAAACGAGAACGATCTAATACCCGCCTCGTTTTAATGCAAAAACCTTCGCCACGGGGATCGACGCGAAGGGGACATCGTTACTGGTCACAGTGAAATGAAAGGGGGTTGCGAAACAATCACAGTGAACCCCAGCTATCGTTGATCAAAGCTCGAAATGTCCTCAAAGGATGGAAGTTCAACATGTCTCTGACAGATGTTTCAGTAGGACACCTTTTTCTTTCTCGTTCCATGAACAAAATATAAGCGTTAGGAATTGGTGATTGAGCCACGTAACCAATCGGATCAAAAGGAATGCAGTTTCTGTGATTCTGCCAAAAGAGGCGGTGTAATTACGTCGGGCAAAGGGATTGTTTCGAAATCGATCGAGGAACTAACACTCCAACGCCCGAAGGAAACGTCCTCGACGACGCGACGTGGTGAAATGCGACAACTGTGCTTCGGAAGAGAGAAGAGGAGGGGGTCAAATAATTTTCCATTATTACCGAATAAGAGGGAAACCGCGGCGGTTATGGCCGTTCGAATCGAAGTTTTGAAACAAATAACTCGAAGTTTGGGAACGATTTAGAGGTTGTTTCGCAATTTATGAATCTCGTAAGTTACTGATGAAATTCATGAAGAAGGGGAGAGGCTGAGGAAGAGGGGGTAGACTAGCCGACGATAGTGAAATTCCTTGCGAGGTATACTCAATTTTCAATTCATTTCGGTATAAGTTCATCCAGCTGGCACAGTTTCAGATCCGCAGATCAAATACAGTCAGGTTTCTTTTGCTCTGAATTTCGACTAGCACGATATTACGAAGCAATCGTTATCCAAGTTCCGGTGTTACTTCCAGTATAGACTGTTTGTAGATGACGCTGTTTATTTGGGCAGGAACCTTCGAGGCATGTCTTCAGTTCGAGTGTTCCCTATTTAAGACTCTCAAAAATTGGTAAATACTGCAAGAATGGGTGAAATTTTATTCCAAAAGAATCCGTAAAATTCCACGTAGAAATATCCACTGTGAAATATAAAAATGAAGCTCATTTCGCATTACACATATTTCATCGAATTCTGAGGTTTAGAACTATCCTAAACGCGCAATTAACGCAGAACTACTAGACATAGTTTCGTTACGTGCACGTCAGTTCATTTATTGCGAAAAGAAGCTATTCGCTATTGCGAATAGGGCTGAAACTTTTATCAAAGTATGCTCCGAAGCGTTCTAATTTTGCCCAGGTATGCGCGACCGCTCGAGGGTATTCTGATATAAGTATCACAATCAACCGCGGCTTCGAAATTGCGTCGATTATTGATCAGTTTAATTACCATCGATTTTACCTCAACTGTTAATTCCACAGAGTACTTCCGAAGCAGTTGAACGCCGCCATATTCCCTCCTCGATCACGAGGCTACTTTCTAGTTAGAAACGTTCCCTGTAACACGTACTATTTTGGAATTTTGAAATTGGGAAGGGCCGTTGCTCCGAAATTGCTTTCGAAGAAACATAACCGTTGCATTATTCAAACGCGCCCTCTCCCGTTTCGCTGGATGCACGGGGCCACCAGCGAGCGAATAGCTCTGCACTTTCAACGACCGTTCATTTGTCACAAAACTGTGTTTCGAAGCGTCGACGGGAAGTTTCCGCGTAACACGGTCCAGGATCGTTCTAATTCCGTCGGCTGGCCAGGATCGGCCGTAGAAGCGCGGCCAATCGTAACGATGTCAGGTCACCGCCTATATTCTCCTCGGAGCGCATTCGAGCGGGGCAATAACGGCGAGGCCCCAACTCGCAACGCATTCGCTTCGCAATAAGTTCGACGATTGTGCCGACGCGGCGCGGCGCGGCGCGCCGCTCGAGGAAATTAAAACTTGTGCAATTCGGCAGGATCCCTAGGTAACTCTGGCCAGGTTTATCAGCCGCCGGCTCTATGTTCCCAGGCAACAGGATAAAACAAAGGCTGGGGGCACAAGGGAAGAAAGGGATCGCGTCAGGATGGGTTACGAGAGAGAAGGATGGAGGGGAGGAATAAACACGTATTTGCGAGCGCGCATACGCGGAAAAAAGACTCGATAGCGTGGAGATTAGAGGAAAAGAGAGACAGGGAGAGGGATTGGCAAAGGCAGGGAAGTATGCAAATACACGTGGAACACAGGAAAAGAGGGAAATGGTTTACTCTAGGCAGCAAATAATAGGTGAGGCGGAAGAGGGAAGGCTTAGCTAAGCCACGACGTGAGCATTCTCCAGGGTAATTTTAATTCTCGACCAAAGTTCCTGCCACTGGCGCATTCATATTGCCGGCATTACTCTCGTTGAGGCAGAGTTTTGATCATCCTTCTACGTGGTCGATGAGTGAAAAATGTAGCGCGTGCACCATGCCGTTTCCCTCGAGGATGCTTCATTAGTGTGCCTGTTTACAAGACTTCAGGATGATGCGCCAGCTACGCTCGATTTGTCAATTTAACGACCTGATTTTTCAAGCCGGTACTTTCGCACTGAGAGCGCCCGAGGCCGCTTTTTATCCGCCGGATTCGTGCGGCTGCATTCCTAGATAAAGGGTTCGCCACCGCGCCGGTGCTCGCCGTTAGCCACGCGTTACGCGACCATTTCATTTCGGTTACAAATAGCGCGACTAATTATCTACGAAGTCCTTAATCATACGAGTTCTAAAATTCTTGAGAAAGAAGAACTTGCTTACATGAAATTCAGTAGCTATATTTCGAAAGGCTAGGAATACCGTATCACGCTCGGTTAGAAATATATCTGACAAATCTAAAGACTAGTATTTCCAAATCACGACGACCCAGGGACACCTTAAATTCCTTGGCGGAAGCCGCGAAAATATTCGGTGCATAAAGAAGCGGCGAGAAGTGGAGCGATAAGAGACAGAGACAGAGAGGGTGAACCGTTGCAGTTGTCAGTGACACGGAGGGTTAGGAGGCATTTTACATCGCGGGACCAGGAGCACCCCGTAAAAAAGGAACCTCGCCGCTCGAGCTGCGCTCGTAATCCGTGAAAACCACAAGACGATGTGGTAAAACGAAAAATTTTCGTTGTCCTGCCGGCTGGACGTGGCCGTACTTACGCGGATATGAATTAGGATAGGGCAGAGTCCACACAAAAGCCGAGGCGCTTGCGCTGAAAGCGCCTAACGGAGGGGGTGGCCGATAGTGGTGGCCGTCGTCGAAAGGGGGGTAACAGCTCCGCTGAGCAAGGCCAACTGTGAAGAGAGAGGGGGTCGTTGGAAGCTTCTGCGGGAAACGGAGAATCTGCGAGAGCCAGTGCATTTCGCGTCGCGACGCCCTTCATTCCCACGACCCGCACTTAAAGGTGAATCGGGGCGCACGAGTAACACCACCGACAGAACTGGATCTGCGCGTTGCAACCCCCGCGATACACGTGTCGAAGTACAGTTACGCTCCACTCGGTTCCTCAGTGAGTGATAAATTAAATGAAAAATTCACAACACTATAGGGAAAGGAAGATAGGAAAATTATTTGAAAACTGTCCACGTGTAAGAATTGCGATCCTAAGTGCATAAAGATTTTTGAAGAAATTTGGTGAATTGGAATTATTGCACGAATCTTTCTGTTATTCACGTGCCATGATTCGCAATTTTTTTATTGCTGTGAAAAATTTGAATTTGACAGACCACTAGGATTTCTAGTTTTGAGGTTTCTTTCTCATTTCGTTCGTGAATTGGATGTGTTCACTGTGAGTGCCCGATAGAAACGTACATTCGTCACAAAGATAAGAAAAGAGAGAGATAACGTCTGGTTGGTAAACACGTTGATTTGCAGTCCGGCCGGCAACGATCGTTCAAAATACACACGCTGGTCTTTACATTTTCCACGTAATCTCGTGAACCTTCGCATGGAGCGGCGTGGCATCACTTAATTCGCCGGAGGGCGCTCTTAAAATTGAAAATTATGCAAACATAATTTTCATCGTGGCGCTCGGTGGCATCCTCGTTCGCGACAGAGGTACGCGTCCTACGCGTGTTGATTTGCAAAGTTCGTTGTCATCAGAAGCGTACAGAGGAACGATTCCAGTTAGTTTTCAACCATTCCTACCAACGTACAATTTTTCTTCTCTTTTTTTCCGATTTTAATTGATTTTCGATCTCGATCTCCCACGGATGCGAATACTGTGTTTTTCACTGGCTCACTATAATTCTTTTTTATTTAGTAACTTACCTTTAATATCCTCTGAAGTTTTCGCTCCCCTTTCATTTCGGCATGCACATCGATATTCTTAATCACGATCTCACACATTTTACCGCCCCTGTCCAAGTTTTACTAAATTATGCGACTACTTCTTTCCACTCGCTTCTACGATTTTTCTTCCCCCTTTCATGGAGTTTTCGCGCAAGTTCCGCTTAGGGTTCTTTTCGAAGGTCGACTCCGACCACGCAGAAATAATGATCGAAAGCTTTCGCAGCAATTATGAATGTCGGAAGTTCGGGTCGAAGTTGACAGTTAGTCGATGATTCACGTCCTACCCTCTCGACGTTTTAAGTGTTAATGACTGTCGAGACGGCGTCGCCCTGTTTCGCCATAATATTTATTTCGGGTACGATCTATCGCTGTTGGTCAGTTCACTCCTGCACCACATAATTACACGCTTAAAATCTGTGTCGTTAAATGATTTTTAATCGCATCGCATTAAATGAAGTGCATCAAAATTACATGAATATTTACGGGGCGGTCCCGGTCGGCAGGATTGCGTTTTAAACGATTTGCCGGCGCCCGCGCCACACCGCGACGGTGAAAATTGCATATTAAATATCCGCATAATGTAAACTAATTTGCGTAAGTAAACCGTGTAACGATCAATTAATTAACGATAACAGGGAAGTTAACGATATAATTCGCGACTTTAAAGTTCTGCGGGCGGAGCTTTTTATTAAAATCACGGGGCGGTGCCTGGTGGGAGTAGGTGAAACGCCGTGAACAAATTGGAACGTTCGACGTGTACTTTTTGACACGATCTATCTACGTTACGTTATTAACGTCGACCGTCGAGTCTGTGCCGTATGAATATGAATCGCCAGGACGTTAATGCAACGCCATGGGAGCGTACGTTTCCCAAATGTCGTCGACGTGATTAGATAATTCATGACAAGTCTGTGCACCATCATTTGGCTACCTACGAATTTCAACCTAGAAGAATAACTTTAGGTGAGTACACAAACCTTTGTAAAAAGTCTTTCTTCACACAGTAAACGTATTTTTATGTTCCACCTTGTTGAAAAAAGGGCCCCGGTTTGGGTTCAATCGAGATTTGGTAAATATTGAATTTTCAGTTATGCCCAGCTGTCAAGCTTTTACGTCGGCAGTATTTGTTCGAAGTATGCGAATGTTATTTATTGTGCTTGCTCGTTGACAGTCGTAAAACTGTAAAATTGCGCACATCAGTTGCTACGATCCGTGTTAATATAGAAATGGAAAGAGTTATTTAAAACGTTTTGACTGGTAAACTGGTACACGCAAGCGTGGATGCATTTGCGAGAATTCTGTTTATGAATACATGTAGTAAGGATTACGTACTGAGAAATTATGATTACTTAACTAAAGATATTTTCAGAACATAAAGATCCCGCTGTAATTTTGTGCAGTTTTTTGCAACGAGACCCAGTTACTCGTATTATTCCACTCGTTGAATTTGGAATTAGATCAACATGAAACGATGGGAGGGAAACAGAAGGAGTGTCGGGCCGATTAACGCGAAACCGAGTCGGCTGCTATGCAGTCGCTTTAATTTTCCCTTCGCCGTCTTAATTCACCACGGTAATTCGCGTTCATATTTCACTCGGTTAGAAAGGCGTCGCGAACTACGGCAAATTATCCGTAAAATTGCAACGGTTTAGGGCGGTGGCTATCTCTCGAACTCCTTAACGAAATTTTCTGCAGGTGAGCACGCGTCGTAGCTTCTCATCGGCAACGAGTTTAAAAGTTTAACGGGTGCAACAGGAGCTGGTCGATTTCCGGTGCGATGGAAAAATTAATAAAAGAGGCTGGAGCTGCCGGGGGGATCATATTGCTCGAGCAAACGACAAAGGGAGAAAAAAAGGATCGAATAGCCTCCACCCCCGTCCACTTCTAGTACGATAATCACTTTTCATATTGATCCGATTAGCTAGATCAATGTCACTTGGCTCAGTTCGAACCCAGTTAAGTCTCGATCGTTAATTACGCGCGGTAACCAGTTCCATGGAGGGATATGAATAATCGTACCTCCGCGGTGACGTCCCATCATTGATGAACGCTTCGGACAGGTGTCTTTTCGAGCGCCCTCCGACAGAGGATAGTTTTACGAGAACGATATTAACGTGAAATCGCGATAGACGCGTTCAAATTTATATTCTACCTTATTATCTTCCTGTTCGCTCGCTTAGCGGGCCATTTCAAGTGATTATCGACCCTTATCGATGAAGTTCTTGAATATTGCATTGTAAGCGTATTTTTTTGGAAATATACGTATCGATGGAGAACAGACAAGGATTAAAGTTATACAGTTACAAATAAAAAAGAGTTGAAATCGTTCATAGAAATTTCACGCCCGTTTGTACGCTGGATTAAACACGTTCGTCGGGATTTCAAGGGTAATAAAATCTGATCGTACCCTATAAATCGAAATCGTATTTCTCTTTGTTCACACGATTTTTATAAATTCTCGTCATGGTTATACCATTTTGATCCTCTATCCGTGACGGTAACAGAATATTTCAACGATTGGTATCAGCATGATTGCATCAATACTATCGTTTGTTTCTAACAAAAAAGTTTCATTTTATGAAACATCTGTTTGTAGCACGAGAAATGATACCCATTTCAGTAATATTTCCTTTGTAATCTTGAACTGAACTGTATACAACTCTTCATTTTACTGCACATGTAAGGAATTACAATATTACATACAACTGTATCTTATAGAATCGTAAAACGAGAAAGGAGAAGTATCTCCTTCTCCTTTACAGGAATAAGGACCGAGCACAAGGGAAAACGGGTCGTCTGTTGTCAGACAAAGCTTGTTATCCACATGAGAAGTGCTACATCTCGCTGTAACTTTTGATGCCTGCGTTATTTAAAATATCGCTGTGTATAAAGGTTCTCTATGGTTTCCAAGATCGTTAAAAGCAAACGTAAAGCACGGCGTTACATCCTGACGCATTTCAGGAGTAACAAAACTACGAAACAGTACAAAGACTTTTTCGCAGTATGAAATATAAGATTCGGAAGCGCTAATATATTCGCCAAAAAATTCAGTGGTCAGAGTTAGCGTAATGGGCAGCGTATTATCCACGAGCGCGGTCTCATAAATACCCTGGCACAAGGTAGAACAAAACAGAACTCGAAAATGGCAAGAAAAAAGGAACGGTAGAATGTACACATCGAGGACGTCGATCATAAGCTTTTAAGCCCCTCGTACCCCAACGATGGGAATAAACGCGGTTTATACAGTTGCACGCTTAATGCTCCGATCCGTGCAATTCCGCGCGTTAATCGGGCCTGGCAGCAGGGCAGCTTTTATTTAGCACGATAACGAGAAATTAGCTGCGAAACACAGCGATGCACCAGGTGTAATTGGGTGCATCGATTAAAAACTGTTGGAAAATCTGGGAACCATTGGTCCTCCCTGTCTCCCGTGCGAGCTTTTTCCCCCGTTTCCCGCGTGACGAACGCGCTGCTAGATGAGACCTAGATTCGAGGCTTTCGCGTAAACTCCAGGGAAGTATTAGCCCGGATTCGTCGTTCGAGACCACTCGCGAATCAATAGCCAATCGGTGCAATAGTTTAAAGGTACGCTCGGTTACAGTGTCGAATGAAATACAATTCGCATGGTAGTTAGAGGTGAAGACAGGGTGAAGTGTTTTCGAGAGAAATTGCTTGTCGCGAATTACGTTACGAAATTCGCGTCAAATGTTCCTTTTGCCACTCGTAGTGTTTGTTGGCGTGAAAATTCCAGTGTAATTATAATTTCTGGGTAAAGGCTCTACAGCTCCTCCTACCTTGTACCAACTCTCGCAGCTTGTGGAAGTTCTATGAATTTAATCACGCTCATGAAGTCTTTCCGTTGCATTGGCCAGATCGGTAATAGAAAATTCCATTTCTACCAGCCGGAAGTAATACTTCCATCAAGGTGTGTCAAAGAAAACTGGAGGAGTGAGAGCTTCAAAGTTCCTGGAGCAGTTTGATATAAAACGGAATGATTAAAGGGTTCGTTAGTGGCGAGTCTTGAAATTGCTGGTCGCGTTTTTATTTCGTTGACCTGTATTCCATGAAGTTGAAAGTGTTGAAAAAATGTTGAATATTCGTTTCATTATGCTCCGGTTCTTTTGCAAATTTCATTTCGTTACACTTTTTACTAGTTGCATATTTGCGCAGTTTTCAGTTGGATCTGTGACCTCGTTTGAATCGAGTCGAAAGGAAATTTTATATACTCTCCTACTTCTACTTTACAATGCGAGCCCTGAAACTGAATAGGGGTCAAAAACTCACCATGAAATTTTAATTACGAACTTAAGAACAAAATTGTTTCCATAGTATTCACTGCGAAATTTTTTTGAACGCTTTCGTTATAAAGATAACAGGCACCTTAATTAGACTTAGCTAAACTTTTTAATAAAGAACTATTCTGGTTCGCCTTTGTGTCTGTGCACATGTGATTGTTTAGACGAAGCGATAAGTACACAGACGTACACCTGTGCGCGCGTTATCAATACAGTAATTTTCCAAGTTCATTTACCTACGCCGTAACTGTGGTCAATTTGCCGCAGCATCCGAGTTTGGGAACACTGCAACTTCCTATCTGTAACACTTTCAAGATCGCCCACACGTGTCGCGAAGTTTCGACAGATATCACTACTACACTAATACTAAACTTCGACGATTTCCTGCTAATCGTTATTACATTCACCATTCGATCCACATACGATGTCATTACAGATTCATTGTGGTAATTTACTCCCATTTTATATCACGTGAAGGAAAACAATCGTTGTGAATACTAGTTATTGAAATGCCAACTATAAAATTTCCTTACCATTTAATTTTCCATCCACCGTTCGTGCTTTGGAACGACCAAATGCAACGCGCGAATAAAATGAGCACGCAAAAACGGTAAATCTACTTTGGACGTGTTGGTGGTCCGCATACGTGGATGCAGAGATAGAAAAGCGATTTTCTTTACTAGAGGAGGAAACATGAATTTTATTCAACTACGGCGGTTTAATCCAATCGATCGTATGAAATGATTGTTCTTACGGTGTTACAGTGCGCGAACATCGAACATCATTTAACGTTATTGAGCGATTTAACGCGTTTCTTTCAAGAGCAGAGCCTTTTTTCACAAAGACTTGAGATAATGAGAGTCGGGCTTGTAGGACTTTTAAACGGCCTCGTTTCGTTCGTGTGTGCTGACGCTGCTTAACTTGTATATATTTTAACCCTATCTTGCTTTTAATTAATGGAACAGCACTTGTCCTCTCGGTAATCTTTTTGAAGAGTTGTAAATTGAAGTGACGAAAAGTGGAAACCGAGGTGTATATTTCACTCTAAATGTTTGAAAAGATCGCTTCAGAGAACTTGCGCACGGTAATATAGAAAAAGTTTAGATTTACTGTTTCTTTAATCTGGACCTTCTTTTTCATTAGGAATTAAACAGGAAGAAGGACTGCTCTCCGTTGAAGGATTAATCGCTCTCGATAATGTACTCAATCGCCAATATTTCGATGATCTAAAGCACTTTGGGCGCACTTGACGTTCAGTAAACGTTTACGTGTAAAGTGAGGGCACACTTTATAACAGCTGTCAATGGGCCAGCCATCACAAAGGCCCGTATGCGAGTATCGGCGGCTTTGTACACGTGACAGAACGCTCGATCGAGTGCTTTACGATGGAAATCGGTGGTAAAAGTCAAAGGGCTCTCAATGATTTCGGAAACTGAAACTTGGAAATACCAACGTCGCTTTCTAAAGCAAACATTACCGTTCAATACGGTGTTAATGCTTAGCACGAAACGTCGTTAGATGCTTTTATCCTCGGGAACTCTCGGTCCCTTGAACAGTTGACTAAATGAAATTAACGTCGCAAAATAAATATCCGGTAGTTAATTTTATGTAAACTCCGCTGGTTGAGCTAACTTTTTTTATTTATAGTCCCTTTAACATTCCCGCGATACCATAGGAACTTGGCTAAAAAGTTCGCCAAAGTACCCACTGTGCATTCCGCTATTAAACTTAGCTCGTTTAAGTTTAGCAGACTGTTCGACGCGGTCCGCGTTACACGCTTCATTTACAAACCTACGCAGAATTTAATTGCTAAGTAATTCAGTGGTTTGACGGATTAACGAGGATTTATAAGAGACAACAGAGGAATCTGAGTCATCTTGGTCGACTATTCTCCACGCTTAAACGCACTCACACAGAAAGATTTTCATGTGTTTGTTTCTTCTTTATATAACAATCAAGAAAGGTTCGTACATTTTATTTGACTCTTTCATACGCAATTTCATACTTGTTTCACTTCGTTTTATATGTATTTCATTTCCGTGTTAAATTGATTTTTTCCAGCTTTTTCATGTAATATATTATAACGTTGTACGTAGACTACACTGTGTACTCACACACTGAGTGTTCCATTTGTTACGTGAAATATAACAACGACGAAAATATTAATTCATCACCGCTTCACCATTCGTTCAGGTTTGGCGCTGGAAATGAATTATTATTTAAATTGGACAGATTTATGTGTATAGTCTCGCAAAAATAAATATCGCTATTAATGATAGAAAAATATCAGTATATCGATTGAGGCAACAAACGTTGCTAGACATATGCAATTGTACTATTGCCGGAGCACTATATCTTCGTACTCAAATAACAATCCATCATTTCCAATTAAGGTTTCCAATGTTTCAACAGTAACGACAAGGAATTCCACTAGACTTTTTCGACAGGGAAATTATAACTTGGGTATTGGTACATCCTTCCATGTCAATTAATTTTTCGAGTTATGATGCATTCATCGATACAGTCTGACTAATCCTAGTCCAGATCACCTGCCTTCTACACTCCAACGCATCTACAAGCACGCGATGCATCGACAGCGAAAGAGTCGTCGATATCGCATCGGGGCGAAGTGCAGCCAGCATTGATCAACAATAGCACGGTTTCCGCGTGAAATAACAGGCGGGAACACGGGCACGGCACGACATAGGTGTTAAGCCTGAACACGGGCCACTTTGTGAATATCAATGCGACCAAGAGTATACACTCGGCAGGCCACTTTTGCGGAAGCACAGTCGGGGCCAGGTAACCGCCTATTGGATCCTAGTTCATGTCACTGAGGCTGTAACTAGGCGAGGCGTCCTTTGTGATTGACGCCCCTGCGGTTTAATACTCACGCGCGTCTGCGTCAATTAAAGTTTGGAGGGACTGGACGAGCAGCCAATAACATGACGGTCGAATATGCCGGAGGAAAGGGTGCAGTAAAGACAGTCTTTTTGCACGGCCATATAGGAAATTAATCGAACATGAGTCAGCGGTAATTACAAGGGAAAATTGTAACGGGAATTCATATGAATATCATTTACCATGTGGAACGCGCTGAGAGGTTGTTGTTTTCAGAACCGGGCAGCGCAGCATTTCGATTAAAATGATCTGAATCCAGTCACTCCTCTAATTAAAAACTGCATTGATTGCTGATTGAAAAATGAACAGATATACTGATAGAGTTTAAATTAAAATTAAATTTCTTCTTCAATTTTTTCTAAATTTAAACAGTTTTCTCGCAACTATAAATACTAATGCCATTTCAAACAGACCGTCAAAGATTATACTACTAACGTAGTCGTGACTGAATAAATTACACGTTGCAATAAATTCCGTGAATGCGTACGATTAATTACAGAGCGTCGACGAAGCCCGTACAATTTATGATAGCAACCGAACATATTGTTATTGCGCTTTGCTCAAATGATGCCAGCATTTGCCAAAATTTTCCCCGAACCTGTTCAGATTAAAGCGGAATGGAATTTGAAGCGCAAGAAACTCTGGAAGTTTTTCCAAATGAGAAATAATCAGTAGAAGAAAACGGGGGCAAGATAACTACTTGTAAATCTACTTCAAAAAACGGAAGTCCTCAGAAAATGAGAGGATTTCTAGACGCATAACACATTTGCCAGTGTCTGACCAAGGATTTCTCGTTCCCCTAGTTGCCACGGACTCCGAAGAATTCCAAGACGATTCTCCTTAGAAACAACAAAGTTTTCACATCGCAAGAAAGGATCGACCAGCATTCCATTCGAGTCTCCGCATTACAGTGCTCGCGGAACTAAAGCATTACATCGATATAACATTACCGGCTGTCCTATTTCTCTTCCGCGAGTCTTTGTCTCCTGAGAGGCTCGTTTCCAGCTATCGTGCGCTATTCGATTACGATTTCTTCCCCGGAACCACGCTCTCCCATTATCTCAGAAAAGCGCAAAGGAACGAACGCAACGATGTAAGCCTCGTAAAGAGGTAATTCTAATGAAAACGAACTTTGGCGTCTCCGTGAAGGCATCAGAAAAATCGCGAGAGACGCGAGGCATTTCGCCAGAGATGAAATAACGCCGAGAGAAATATTTTCTGGTTGGGCGTGCTCTCCTCGTTGGGGAATTGAGACGTACGTGATGCAAAAATGCATCCTAGCGCGCTCGTGATTTCGCGAGCACGTTGAGAGACTTGCCACGGCGGAAGCGAGCAAGGGGCGTGGGAGGAGGCGCGAAAAATGCGAGGGGCGACGATGTGTCGGTTCCATGGAAATTCGCGGCAGATAGGGAGCGGTGAAATAGGAGGACAATACGGTGCTTCCGTAGGACTTCTATAAATTGGTAGCAGGACAATTCAGTGCAGTCTGGTTACAACTGGCTAATCTAATTTGGTCTCTGTAGAATTTCCAGTGCCTCGTGGCCCGCGAAACGGAGAGAGACCAGGTTTACGGCTGCGTTCACAATGCCAGCCGACCTTGTCGATCAAACGCCCAGCTAATGTGACGCGCGTCGCACCCCTCGAAGGTCCTAACTGGCACAACAAGTCTGGCTAATGAAGACGCCTCGAGTTCTCGGAGCAGGACGCCTGGTTAGACACAGTGGCTCGCTCAAGCGACCGACAACACGCGTGGATAAACTGCATAATAATCGTGAAAATAGCGTTTGTCATCGCGACAGCGGCCGCAATTCCAGGAACACGCGCGTTGCGTCGCTTCATCATTCGTGGAAATGGAATTACGAGCCGCGATAAATTGGAAACTGGAGGGAAGTTAAACGAGCTGAAAGAACTTTTTAAATTGCCCCGCTGTTTCTTCCCAGTATTTCACTCGCCACGGCTCTCCTTCGAACGGTTTTCAAGCGACGCGTCGAAGACGATTCGCGAGAGAGTAATTATTGGAACTGATAACTGAAGCGCATTGAAAGCCGTGAAAAATTGTTATCTCTAACGAACCTGTGAAATAACGAGAACATACCTACGTATGCGTCTTCCGCTAATGAACTTTTCTCCAAGCGTCCCGTAATTCACGATGAAGTGAGATGTATGTAGGACCGTTTAACTTTACTTCGTTACCGTGCTGTTACTCATTCCCCTTTATATTTTTAACGGAAAATATTTTTAACCGAACGATTAAATGGAAAAGTTCGCTCTAGCCAGACAGAAACTTCAAATTCAATTACCATGTTACAGGAGAAACCATTGAACGTCTCGAGCCATGATGTAGTCACAATAACAACGGTGAAACGTGTTGAAATTCTGTAGCAACGATCTTCTGGGATACGCTACGAATACATGAACAAAATCACGAGGCACGCCTGCATAATAGTATGCAGAAATAATAACAGATAAAATGGGAAATTAAAATTAACATACTCTATTAAATATGTGCGCAGCGATTCTTCATAAACTAACTGGGTCTATATCGAAAGACGATATTTCTTACAATTTTCCACGATTCTTTAGAATCGTGTCTACCAGACATTGTAAAATACGTGTGGATACGAATGAAAGGCAGAGGCACGATTTAAGCACGAATCATCGTTGAATAAGACATATCTCGGTACTTACCAATTTTTCATAGGCAACCCTGGAGGATTTAGATCTCGATATTTCGTCGACATAAGGAATGATATATGTCGAAGTTTCCGCGGACGCTCTGTTCGTGTGATGCGCGCGAAATACCGAATGTACGCGAGCTCATGAAAGATTTATGCTCGCGGAAACGCGGCGACGAGACATCCAGAAACCTCGTCTTTGGGAATCAATTCTGGAAGGAGCTGGCAACGTCTACGCGACAACTATTAAGCCATCCAGGAGCCCTGGCAGCGTTCACAAATGCGCTCAGAACCATCAGTTACCTTCCAATAGGCCACGCACGGAATAATATGCAACGTGACACTCTTGCTGGCGTATCGGACAATAATTCCTGACCAGGTATCTGCATAATATAACGCCGCTACTGGCTAGAGATGCAACTCGATTCAATGCTCGTGTTTCGAATACATTTGTCGACTACTGCTTTCGAGAGAGATATGTCGGACCAGCCTGTTCGTGGAGATGAAGGATCGTGAAACTTATGATTCCCAACCAAGAAATTCGTGCAGCAATCCCCGATCGATTTCGGTGATTGCATCGAGTTGCGAATGACTTCCTTCTGGTATGTAATGCACTCCGAGGAAGAGGGTGATAATATACAAAACAGTTATCTTCTCTCTATTTCAACAGAAGAAATAGTGGCTAGTATTCCTGCTTCATGGATATTACGTAATTTTCAATGGATTATAATTCATAGGGTGGAGTACAGTGGACTTCCCCAGGAAGATAATGCGAAAGTTTCCTCCTGGCTCCACCGCTCACAACGAAGATATTTACTGGTCGTAAATCTCCTCGATCGTTTCATTCTATTCGTCGCAGGCATGTGCTTATTGACTTTTATTGGCAAATGGGGGTGTTTTACGAGGCCTCAGCACGCGGGTTTTTAATCGTCCTTTCTAACTCAAATTTGTATCTCTGTTAAGCCATCTCGATTGAGGTACAGCCATCTCTATTAAGATTCTAAAAGCTACGGCTCAAAGACGGGAAATGTATTAAGTTAAAGTAGTTACATGAAAGTTACAATTTCTTCTGCGTTTGCCAATGGCCATCTAGCTCAGCCACCGCAAGACCAAGCGTAAAGCATAATCCAGCGTGAGGTGCGAACGAGAAGAGCGCGTCGAAAACTCCTCAGGCGATACGTCAGTCTCTTATAAGTCTTCGTGGAGTGTAATCGCCTCGACGGTTGAACAAAGTAAAGCGACGAAGGTCGGCGGAAGGCCGGAGAATTAACGTTTCGCGCGGCGAGAAGGCGCGGGCAAAATTGGCGGTGATTAGATTTAATAAGCCCGTCGGGAGTCCCGCGACGCCGACGTGCAATTTGCCACGACGCCGTAGCGTCTTAGAATCACCTATCTCCGAACTGAGAAGTGGTTTCGTTCGCTTACCCCGCGACACTCCCTGCAACTCTATCTCTTCTACTAATAGAGAAGCTCGGTCGTTTCAGAAACAAGCTTAAAAGAATATTCGCTACGCCGCCTAATTGGGACAGGCTCGCAAGTGTCTCGGGCAAAAGAATCACGTGGACTGTTTGCAATTAAGTCTGAGATAATATCGACAAGGGTTGCTAATTACGTGAAATATTTTCTAGTAAAGCGTCCACTGTTTTGTCGCACTTTCAGTCGCATTGTAAGTCGACACACAGAAACTCACGTTTTACCAATTTCCTAGTAATCATCTCAAAACTCAGGCAGTTCGGTGAATGGAGTAGAGACTCGCAAAATTGGTGATAATTAAATTTAATAAGTTCAGAGAAGTTTCGACATGAGACATAACGTGCGCAAGCATGGAGTGAAATTCCTGGGGAACCTTATTACTGCAATTGCCTCATTAATAGTCTCTACATAGGCTTTGCAATTTGAAGAGTGTCGAATACGAACAGTATCGAGCTTTCTTCTTAATTACACATCACTATTTTAATAGAACAGTAAATCTCATCATATGCACTTCAAATTTGCTATAGTTATATAAACCTATTAAAAATTGGGACCACAAATCGAAGGAGTAAAATTTTCGTTAAATATTTACCTCATTTATTAACGACTGATTTCCTCCTTGTGTTAAGTACCTACTACTACTTCACTTAGTACTACTTCACCCTAATCTTATGAACCTTCTGTCTTTCTCGGGTATCTCACATAGCTGTTGTTTTTTACTGTCCGCTATATTTTACTAGCGTATATTAAGCTGGTCTTCATCTTTCCCATTCTCGCGTTTACGACTGAAGCTTCTTTTTGCCTAGAGAAAAGCAAGCGAATTGTACGCTGTAAGATACAATAACCTGCAAAATCTTGTCTGCGTACATTCGCGCCAGCGAAGAGATTACGTCGCCGAGGTAAATTTACGGGCTCTAAGTAATCTCGTCGAAGAAACTTTTGGACGAATTTTACAACGCAACGCAGCAGCCACGCGATCCGAGATATCGCGCGCAATTCAACGAGTATAACAATTGCTTTCATGGAAGAGAGGTGTCTTCCTAAATTCTGGACATAATATTGATTCGGGCGACTATTGTGTTTGCGGTTTAATCTCGAACCCGTTGAAATTCTGATTGATAGCTTGTTAGCATGAAAGCAGTGCGTCGAACGGATGGCATTGTGTTCTCCATTTGCAAATGAGTTCATCAGAGCACGACATGAAGCTTTCAATGGCAAGAAGACCGTAATGACGAGCTTAGAAAGAAGAGATAGTACTCCGTATTTCCTGGTCTTTTTTCCCGTGTCAAGATAACCTGAAGAGATTTTAGAAAAGTTTCTGTAGGAAGAGGTAGCTGAGGATTTCAAATGCGAAGCTTACAATTAGAGCATGATATTCTCTCAAGGAAAAAGGAAACATGTCTGGCCATAAAGGAATATTTTCACGGAAACGAATGGCAAATCCGGTGATCCCCGAACAAGAAGAAACTTTTAATTGGTGGCCCAATTATCTCAGCAGCGAGCGAGGTCACAGAAGCACCCCAAAGCTACGGATGTCTTTCTCATTCTCCCCTCGGTGCGAAGATAAACTTTTCTTCGCGCCCGTTATTTCTGTTGCGACGTGAACTTCGTGTTTTCCCGTGTGACGTGACGCGCACACTATCCTTTGATCGCACAACTTTCATCTCGCGTGCCTGCGAACGATTCCTACTCCCATGACCAATTAAAAAGTCGAAACTTACTAATGATATCGAGTTAACAAACTTAGATTAATCGTCGACTGTAATTGAAAAAACTTATCACCATTGAACGATGTGGACTCGATAAAGTAGTACACGTTTTAATCTGTTTTTAGAAGAGTATAGATATAGATTCATGTAGTTGAATTCTAATGATACCATCACTCAATATGTTCTGCATAGTCTTTTCAATTTTCTGAATTCAGTAGTAAGGTTTTAAGCAAGGTCTACATCTTGACGGTAACATTTCGCCACAGATGTCGACAAAATTAAGCAGATTTCGCGAGTCAAAGAAACGTGGTCGACGTTTCTATAGGATGTAAGCTTTCGAAGCAAAAGTCGTGATTCGGCTAACCCTACGTAAAGGCTAGCACACAGAGGGTGGATGGTACGTGCACCGAGGGTGTGTACAAAGGAACAGGCCGAGTTGGGTAATGGAAGCCAAGAAAGTTCAGGGTTCAAATTCGTTTCGTCCCTCTCTGGGCTGGACATGCAGACAACAAAGCGCCCTCGGTGCACCCTCTCTTTTCCTTTCGCCGCGTTTTTTTCTCCCTGCACTGTCGAATTTCCAATCTCTTTGTGGGACGAGTGGAAACTTGAGAATAGAAGTTACCCGAGGGGTGCAGACTCAGTTAGAAGTTTAGCGGGGGAGACCACCGAAAATGACATTTCAGCAAAGGTGACGACCGAAGGAAGTCCATCGTTGCATCTTGCACGGTTGCGCCTTTTCGGTTCGAGATACGTTGATTACTTTGTTTGTTTGTTTGTTTGCTTGCTTGCTCGTTTGTTTGTTCGCAGCGGCGAGTCCGAGCTAAATCACGTATTGCAGATTATTCATCCCACCTCGCACATCGAGGAGGTATTTAAAGGACCATTATTTGCGACTAATCGGGGTACGTTATCCGTGAATAATGGCGTTTCAATGGAATCCATTTAAGCTTAATTTTGCGTGAAGCACACGAACCGGTATCAATCGTTTAATTTTCTGAACTTCGTAACTCAATTTCAAATACCTGATTACGATCGAATGGGAAGCCAATGGGAAATACCGTATTTTGAGAAATGAATTCTTTCATCGGAATCGATCTCAGTCAATTTGCTCGCTTTATCTTTCGCCTCTGATAAGCTATTCGCGGATGGTAAAGTTCTGGGATAGTCAATATCGGAAACGATAAATTCATCGCATTGCCAATCTTCTGAATTGTTTATTTGACGATCTTCTGTTGATTTTCGTTCATCTATTGTTTTTATTCTCTGGGATTAAAACCTGTCACGGCACTGTCAACAATTCAATCACGTATCGTACTTAATCTTTAAAATCACGTTGAATACGTAATAACTATTTCGATTGAAAAATTCATTTATTTCGACGAAATATTTATATCGTCTGCTCCACAGACAAATACGTGCAGTTCGTTTCCGACCGACGATTAACGATGCTGACGTGTTATACGAGAAAAATTTCGACTGAAATTTCCCCGAATTAAAATGAAATTCACTAAAGGAATTTACTATCCTTATCTGTTTAATAGTCAACCATATACCATCGACTCAATGGTGTAACTGTTATAAATCTTTCACTACAAAATTATCATATTAACAGTTCTGTTTATTAATTTGTCTCGCGACAACATTAAATCACGCAATATACGTATAATACGAACTGTTAAAAATCTTTACAATATCTGACTCCTCGTAGTTGCAATTGTTATAACAAGCAGATATCAAAAGCTGTGGTCCTAGACAATCCAAATAACATACTGCCATGTCATTGCACTGTCCGCCATAGCCAACCCTGTCGAAGGGGACGTGAATAAACTGTTAAGGGTCACTTGAAACGAATCGAGTAGTCCGCCAATGAAAAGGATCTGGGAAAGAGTTACGTCGAGTAGATCGATAATTGACGTTCGATATGACACGCACGCGAGAGGCATTGACGGTCAGTCAACCGTCAATGGGACGAGAACCACCATGAAAGGGAGGCTGGACGAAGAAACAACCTGATGGGCGGGACAGTGAGGGAGGGATTGAAGGGGTGAGGGGCCCAGAGGCTGTTGGTCGTTTATCTCGGCTCATAAACGCACGATTTCACGGACAATTTTGCAAATTGGAAAGCTGACCGCGATCGTGGGATTTCAAAATTCTCTGGGTCGAAGGTCGTGCAGTGGTGCTCGTCCCATGTCTCATCCTGTCTCTTCGCATCTCTTTCTTACGCAATTTTTTGTAGCGGGGATGGACGCTGGGCGTCGGTGGAAAATCCGACGGCGACGCTGGCTCATCGGGACGCAGGCACCGTCGCGACCGAGTTTACAAACGGGCCGAGTCGGAAAAGAGGATTACTTTGAAAGGCGTGCCGCCGCCAGGAACCTTACACGGCATCGCACCGCGACATTTAATCTTCGTGTAGAACAAAGTATCGTAACGGGGGATTAGGTGTACGCGTGAATTTAATTTTTCATGGGGCCGCGATTCGAGCCGCGCTTTGGCCCCCTTTTCTGTCTCAGAAGGGAGGAAAGTCAGAGTCCTCTTGCTCCCCCATCTTTAGTCCAGAGGATTTTGTTTCAAGCACCAAGGGGGAGCTCGTGCAAAATCTTTGAACCGTTTTATATTGTGTTGTGAACTTCCTACCTGCGTTGTCTTCCAAAAGAGATCGAGTGTAAGAAGTTAAAATTCTCTCAACTTGAGAAAGTTACGCAGTGGAGCACCGGAAATATTAATTGTTTCGCACAGGGGACAAAATCGCCAATAATTCGTAGGGTAGGCTTCCTTGGCCTCATTCCTCTTTCGTATTTTAATATCGCTCTTATTGTACAGGTTATCATAATATTTATTCGGTAGCAAAAGGAAGTTCCGTTATGACAGCGAGCTTAATCCCGTTTTAACTTGCAGCGAACTTGTACATTAAAACGGTATTAGCGAGATGCGATACATTAACGGGATATTAGCCGTGGGCAAAGAGCGCGAAGCTCGGATAAAGTACCTAAGACTTTGTCCAGCAAGTTTTACTTGTTATATGTTTTAGCGAGTGGAAGAATGAAGTAGAGCGTAAAAATCTTTTCTCGAAAAAGGTCGATTATAAGGATTTGCAGCATACATCATTGCTGGAATAAAGCTTCTTAGCGGAATCACTAGCGTGGCGCATATTTAAACATGGTCACTGATAATCTGCTGCCGAAAATATGAAATTTATGCAATAATCGTCGGAAGAGGAAACTATCTCTCGACTAAATTAATAAAGAGCATACCGTGTTTGCAGTGTTGTAGTATTTATTGAAAGAATTTCTACTAAAGTTAACTTATAGTAGAGTTCAGTGAACACTAATGACCGTAATAGATGGTATTTTGGCCGAATTGGATGAAAGGAGATAGAGTAGTGAAGAACTAAATAGGTTTTTGTGCTTTGGAGAACAGCAAAGTTTTATTTCCGCGGAAATAATATATTTGGGAGTATCCTTTTGTATCCACGCCTATTTCTGATTACGATTAAAAATTTCATAGGATGAACGTCCTTTAAAAAGTACCTCTGCAGACAGAAAGTATAGAACACGAAACCGTAACTCTTGTCGCATACAATTTCCTTTGAGGGAGAACGGTCGCGGTTTATTGAAATATTCATTATCATTTTTTTACGTCTCCGGAGGAAAAATGTCCCGACATTAATTCTACGCTCACCCCACGCGACCGTCGTCGCAAACCTTTGATTCACGATAAGTACAAGAACCAACCCCCGCTTAGGCTCACCCTCTGATGGCTGTGATTACGTTCCGAGTCTTACACAAGAAAAAGACGACGCCTTCGTAGTTGTGAACCTTGTAACTAACTATTCTTAGGAAGATATAATCTCGATTGAAGTACCTGTAAATGATAGTCATAAATTATTTGTACAATATCCTACAAATCCTGTCTGAAGTACCGTATACTTACTTCTCAATGCGTTGAAACTTATAACACGTTCAAATTTTTTATTTCAAACACCAATAGAGAAATTCTATATAAAGTTCATATAACACCAGGACGTACATTTATGTACGTCATTGTAAATGACTGAAATTTTTCCCAATGTCGCGAAATAGTTCCTCGAAAATGGACGTATATTTCTTTTCTACGGCTATGACACGAGCCCATGACAAAAGCAGCAACATCCCCCAACGGCGCCTCCCCTACCTACAAAAGTTACACTTTCAGCGTACTCCGTTGCGCTCGACACCGTTCGCGGCGAGTTCTCCATAATTTATCGGCGTTATTCGCGTCGTTTCGAGTATACTTTGCCGTCGTTTTAGAGCCGGTTATCGATCGATGCCGCTGGCACATACACGCGTAAGAAATTAATTTCGTATGCACCCTTCCAACGCGGGACGAGGATAAGTGAATCGCAGGACGAGATAGACTCGCTGTTGTCATCCTGTCTGGACCTCCAAACTTTTAACGATCATTTCTTACTCCATTGTATTTCCTTCGTTTCAAAATTCGAACATCCTAAAAATTGCAATGATATAGAGTCTATCGTTTATTTTTGATTTTATGGAGTACGCAGTAGTTAATAAATTTCTTCGATTTACCAGATCTATGCAATATTGTGTAGTATACCTATCCTCGATTTTACGGTAAAATTTTCAATCCATTGGGGTTCGATTTGCTGGTAGCTGCTAAAGTAGAGAAGAGTCGAGGTTCAATAATTTGCAGAACTTACTGAGCACTCTCGCGCCTCTGTATACACTGAAATTTCCGGACTAGCGCATATAGTGTGCAAATACGAGCGTTTTCGCGTGAATCCAGCATGGATTAAGAAGAAATTTCATCTATCAGAATCCTTTTAAAATGACTACACTCTTCTATCGAGATTACGAGCAATCGAGAGTACGATGAAGTTTGATATTCATACCGTGGCGAACGAATGATACCGCAGATTGGACGAGTAAAGCAAATTTGATTCGATATGATTAAAGTAAAAATCACATCAGGCTGTTGATAAAAGGTCAACTTGCATACGACTACTATTACTCGCTGTTACTCGCTCGAACCTTGTCCTGTATATCCGATTACGTGCTTCTTAGCCGCGTTTAAGAATAGGGAGCAAGCCGAAGAAATAGGAGCTTCTAGGATCCATTATAGTATTCTGCAAAGAGATTCTTTCCGTTGCTGGCTGTTAATGCCACGCTTCAGAATACAATGGTTTGATCTCCTCTGTTTGGGAATAGAAGCATCGTTCTCCGGCAGACTCTCATTGCTGGTATTTACTAGTAGTTTCCTGTCCAACCGGATATCAGAAACGCTTCACCGCTTCGTCCGTGAATCACATGCCCTCTGGCGGAGCTAATTTTGTTCTCTGTGGTTAATTGTGCAAATACCGTCTAAGCCATCCACTTGGTTACAAGTATTAAATCGTTCAAGTTACCGCCTTTAAATTCCATTTCTAATAACTAGAAGAATAGGAATTGGACCGAATGAGAACATCTGCTTTATAAAGTTTTTACAAATTGATCGAGTGATTGCAATTGAATTTCGTTAGTTATACAGATAGATCAAGTTTATTAAATAGTCGTTTTGCAAGGATAATGAATAATATTTTACGAATGCATGAATAGGAGAGTGGTCGCACAGCTTCGCCTCCAGATGCATAGGTAGCTCCTTAGCGAAATGGAATCTGGTTAGTGGACGATGATGGATGAACACGTGGAATAGAAAATCTTGGCTACGAACAAAGCGTACGGCAGCAAGGTATTACACGAAGACGACGAGGAAAGGAGGTTAAAGTAAAAATGACGGGTGGTATGAATTATTGCCGCAGACGCCCGTGGCTTCCAATCCATCCTCGCGGTCTCCTATGCGACCAGGCTGTCCTACATGAAATTGCAGTAGTCTATATGAATTTTACGGTTTTTCACGCCGCATGATATGAAGCACCGTCTTCTCTTCGAAAAATATCTGTAAGTTGTCGTAACATATGACACATGGCATATTCATTTTTCTACTCTACTTGTCCGTAGTCTCGTAAATACTCTTCATAATTAATCACCTAAATTTCAAAAAATTTAAACGAACATTGTCAACCATAACGATTACGTTTTTAATATCGACTAGTCAGTTACCTCCAACGCGTGTTCGCATGACAAGTCTCAATTCTTTAATTCGTTTGCCTGGTCGCTGGCAGGTTATTTGACGTACTCATTAATTAGTCAACAGCGCAGACTCAAATGACGCGAGCAACATGGAGGTTCCATTAAAAATTTCCTACCAGTGCCAGTTCGATTTGGTGCGCGATGGAGACGATACGATGTCGTCGTTTACGATTTATTCTTTTGCAGATTTCGCGTGTATGTGTGTACAGGTGGCAGCGAGTGAGGCGCAGCCGTTGCACCGCTAGGCTGTTTGCGAACCTGCGATTAAAGTATTAAATATTTAATAGCAGCTCGCGCATCCGCTATAAACAACTGAGTCGTTTATCGCAGACACGACTGTACGTGGCTGCTCGTCGATGTGTTGTATTGCCGATAAATATTCCACCTTGAGAGTTTCGACGTGTCTAGAGCGTCAGGTTGCTGTGATAATTTTATGCCAAAGAGAGAAGTTTGCATTTATTGTTGGAGAGGTGTTTGTTTCCCTATTGATGTAACATTATTTCATGAAATACAAAGAGAGCAACAATTTTATAAAAAACAAATATTAAGTATATTATTCCTATCTGGAAAATGTGCTATAAGCTTCTTAATCCCAATGTCATTGCTAACTACTTACAAAACAATGAGCACTTGGCACCCCAGATTTCGCCCCCCCGTTACTGTCAAATCGGTCTCGCTAATCGACAGAAATCTCAGCCTATCGCCGCGCCAGTGACAAATTAATCCCCCTTAAACGATTAATTAAAACGTGTTATAAGGCTGAACTGTCGTATCAGTGTGCCACGCGATGGCATACGACGCAGCGGACTCGATTCATCATGTTTTATGTCGCTGCCACGTCGATGATAATAAATCCCTGTCAGGGTGGTTCGGCCGAGGCGAGATGACGAAGGCAACCGTGGGGTAGGACAGGACGTAGTGGGGAAAAATGGCTCATGCTACCGTTTCTGTTTCATCTACATTTCCCGTAGCAGGTCCAGCGCACCAGTCACCTGTCGCACACGACCATGTTCCTTTCGCCTATATTTTCCAGGGCCGTGAATGCCGAGGAACCTATGGTAAATAATGATCTACGATGCCCTCGTGGGTTGCGAATATTCGCTCGGTGTACGGTGTACGTCGATGAAACGAAGGTGTGAGGGTATACCTATGACCCCAGCCAGTCGTGTTCACTGAACGAGACTCCGAACCCTTTTCCTTCCCTCGTGCGCTCAAAGTGCACGAGAATGTAAACCCACGAAAGGGAGGGTGCATTATCTTTCGCTTAAAATATGTTCCTAAAATCTACGCGCACTGGTTAAACCCCGCGAACTTTGGAAAATACCAAGAAATTTCATCACAGGAAAATTTGATTTCCCTTCTTCTCTGCGCAGTGTTTAATATCGTTTCATCTAGCGCGTTTATACCTTTCGATTTGCTCATTTAATATTGTCCGCTGATGGGTGTATTATTGACAACAAACGATGTCGATTAAGTCAGAGTAATAATAATGCTCATAAAATGACGCGTTAACCAATTGCAATTTATTTTCAATTTGATGGGTAGAATAGGAACGGCAGGGTAGATAGAAAATTAATGACCATGTGTTGAATCGATAAACGCAGTATGAATGGAAATTTTGGAACTTAGAGGTCTGCATTCTGCAATGAAGGAGGGGCTGTTGTGTGTTGTGGTCTCTTGGCCACGGGGATGTCAGAGGGATAAACAAAGACGGGACTTCGACTTTCGGCTTAAGGCAAGGGCAAGTCAGTCGTGTGTTGCGTCTTGTTCGGATAACATCGTTACGCTATAGTATTCTCGGACCAAGGACGTGTCGTAGCTTACTTAGTGCCCTTACGTTGTATACAGTACAGTGAAATTTCGCTTGCAAGACGTCTCCTATGGTGTTAGTGATCTTCGTTTAAATAATTCGGTGTGTCAGTTTGCCAATTTTCTTGGGTCGTGTGTGTATCGAAATACCTGAGGCCATTTCAGTTACGGAACTTTGTTCAAACACCTTCTACTTGGAGGTAAGCACCATTATTTTGTTTTACGAGCATCAGTATTTCTAGAAATTATTTCAATGGAAATCTTTTTACAAAAATATAACCACTGACTAGTGTTCCCTTTCTTAAAATACTTATTTATTAATTAGTAAGAGTAACAGGTAGTTCATGTTTCATTTATTATAATTACGTGTTCGTTCAGAATCTGGAGTTCCCGCTATCCTTAATTCTCCTCCGTTCTTCAAACCTTTAAACAATATTTGATCATTATTCTTCCCTGTTTTGTAAAGTTTCCCGAGTGCATTATGAATTTTCTGTTTCCGTATTCCCGTGGGATCTAGATGGATACATAATGCACAGTGCGTACGTTTGTATGCATACGTGCGTGCGATCTGAATCCCGGCACGTACGGGGGATGAACCTCCATTGGGCACAAAGAAATATATTACTTTCAATTTAGCGTGGCATTTTTCGCAGCTGCTCATTATCGATTCCACGTACGACTGGCCAATCGAAAATAGCAGATTACGTGTATTTTGTTCGTTCAAAGAATCAGAATCTCATTAGGTGTTTCAGTTTTCTTTGACTTCCACATTTTCCTCGCTAAAAATTCTTCAGGACTCCTAGGTACAGTGTTTCCTTCATAGTGCTATTCTTCTTACACTAATATCCCTTAGTAATCCTTGTTAAACTGATACCTGATAAACATAACCCTATGATCCATATATGAGTAGTATGTCAGTCAGAGTATTATTGTAGAACTTCGAGGTAGGATTTATTTAGCTACTATTCGACACTGTATCTTTTAATATTGATGGATCTAATTGTAAATTCGATTCTTCTCGTTCCCCTGCAGTTATTAGAATATGAGGAAGGGTAATAATATCCAGCAGAATAGGTAAAGCCAGCATTGATTTTCTGGGCCATTTAAAGAGCCAGCCCCATACTTCTTGGCGCGACCGTACTGGTGGGGTTAATTTAATTTTAACGTCCACCGGTCGCGGGGGTATCGCAAATGGATCGATACCGGTTACCCGCGAATGATATTATTCAGGAGGAGACGCCGGAAGTTTATACTGCACCGACGCGATATTTTATTCTCAATAAAATTCCTTTATCGGCTCCCGATGTCGTTTGTAATATATTTTTCACCTCCGTTCGTAGCGACTACTCGCCAAACACGTTCAACCAATACCCGCGAAACAAGGACTATTAATAGCAGTCTCTCCCGCAGCGATGCGGTCGCATAATTAGAAAAACGTTGCGGAAATGGGCTCCGTTCGACGGAACAATGCAGCGGCCGGTCGATGTGGAAATTAATTTAATAGACGCGTTCACATAGTCCATTAACTTTTATCTCATAGCTGCATCGGTGTCATTGTTGACGAGTATCGCGCATGGTGAGTCCGCGTTCGCTAGAATTGCGGCCGATTGACGGATAACCTGTTCAACTCCGTTCTATCGGTGCATTTAATATGATGGCGCGGTTGATCCCACTCTCGTATGCTTCATAGTCGTTATCAGGTTATAGTAAATTTGCCTTTTCCCTTTTTTCTCGTTGCCCATTCGCCTTTTCATTAGCGACATATCTAGCTGCTGATGGCACGATCGGTATGTTTGTTATTGGGTGCGCTTGCTCACGTAGATTTCACATTTTGGTCCCAACATCCACGGGAATATTTATGCACAGATCGTGACGGGTTCTCTGCAAGGGTAGTTGGCTATGTTTGGCTATGTTTGTGGGTTGTATTTGTACATACAATGGTCACACGTAATTAGTATCCCGTCAATCAGTATAACTCTTAGTGGAATAATATGTGGTATTTACTTTTGAGAATATTTGCAATAGATACAAGGTGGATCCGTTTTGAATATCGTAAATTTTCCTATTAATGATACTAATATAAGCTACTCATTGGTAGTACATGGAGTTCGGTTGCGTATCGAAACCTAAAGAGATAACGAATCTTCTAAATTGTTGATTCGCGAGGCTTGGTTAGATCGAAGTCATTTGTCCATTCAGCTTGAATTCATCCTGAATTATAGCTGCTTTATTTCCACAGTGATAATTAAAGGGAAGGCCAATACAATTTCGTATTTTAATGTACAATATTGTTTAATAGCGTTGCGCTTGGCAGAACGATGCTCATTTTAATGAACGTGTGTTGGATGAATTTGGTCAAATTTTCGGATTAAGGGTACTTAATAAAATAAATATTAGCATTCATCCTTACTAATTCTATCTGATTATAATAATAATCGATTTAATGTTAGGCCCACATATTTTTAAACAGTGACTTCGACGAATATTTTATGCGATATTTGGTAATCATTGAACTGTAAATGTTTAGTAGATCCCTCATATCAAATGTATGTACATACACAATAACGTTTATTCACTTTATATAAATCATGTACAAATGTACATTTTACTGCGTTGTGTAATGTGAAAAATCAATTATTCATGCTAAATAGAATTATCTATTTCGCCTCTGTTTACCAATACTGTTTGTCACTAGATTGTTCTAATTAACGCGAATCAAGTATATTTCCAATTAACTATAATTGATCATAGCTACTAAATATGCTGTTCGTCGCGGGTTTGATGTTCCTGAAATGGGAAGTTTCAAAGTCAGCTGTTCTGAAACTGTATTTAACTTTCTGGTACGCTCGTTGGCACAACTTCCAAACCTCTAATCGTTGAACGTTCTCTGACTGACAACATTTTCTGTATTTGACATTTGAACAAGCTCTTGCTAACGTTGTAGCTAAATTTTCACTGGAGAACTGTGCGCATTCAAATGATTTCGTTAGCAGAGATACACAATTTTGTCTCAGAAAGATAAACATCGTAACTGTCACTAATTTATAATAAAAATCTGTTTATTAATACTAGAACTATCGAAAGGATAAAAATCTTAAAATTCTTTTGCCCACTACTTGTTTTATTCGTCAGTTAACTTCACACCGATTGTATAGAAGTATGTTACACAGAAGCCAGAGTGATCTATTTATCCGAACACGAAGCCCGATTACTCGTGCGTACGATTCCACGCTAAACGCTGGAAAATAAATCCTGAGGCGTGGGCGGGCGGGCTAAGCATAATCTTCTTGCGTTTTACGGTTCGGGAGCATTGTACACACAACAACGCAGAGCCATGCGGCATACTTTATTTAATTCCTCCCGACGACTCCTTCGCTAGGGGACGCCAAAGCTCTAGAGTTGCCCGAAACACGCGACTCCGTTATTTATCGTAACCTACGCAGAAGTGAATGAAGATATACGAGCGAGACGTTCTCGCAATCGAATTAATACGAGCGACTGCGTTCTCTAGCGGAACACTGCTGTCGGCTGGTCCTACTGTCATCACGACTTTCGCCTTCCCCCTTCTTGAAATATGTATGCTTTTCGGGACCACCCCAGCTCCGTCTCGAGACACTATCGCTCGACAGCCGTGCCTCGGGTTTTCGAGGAAAAGAAACGGCTCGAACAAATAACGAGAGTGGCCCGTGCTTGATCGATAACATACTTCGAGTATAACCGGCTTCTCCCGATATGCGAGTGCACCAGACGATTTGTACTGCAGGTTCGCCTCGAGGCTTCCACGTTATATCGTAGGGCCTGGGACATTACCTCTGCCAATATTTCGAAACTGGTCTCCTTGCAATATGTTTAGAGTAAACGAACGTTGGGGAAGATTAGTTTCTTTGAGGGATAACTGTTGTACCGAAAGCGAGCTCTTTTGTTTGCACAGACTTTTATACGGAATATCCTCGAGGTATCTCAGCGTATTCCGAACACCCGCGCGGTAACATACACGACCGTCTGACATATTTCAGTCTAATTCCCCTGAAATTGATTACACACCATCTACCACGCGTCAGAACCAAAAGCCTCGCGAATTCCTGTCTAACGGGAGGCAAGTAACCTCGCCGTTTACTTATTCATATTAATAAATCATCGCGAAAGAAACGTTATTAATGAGAAGAGTGATGCAGCACGCGACCCGACGATAAAATCGCCGAAGCAATGTAGAAAATTTCTTGTCGCTAAGATCTGAGGGTAACAAAGAAGGGAAATGGGCCAGGGAAGCTTATGACCGGTCGATTCGAGGGATCGTTTATCATCGCAGGTCAGTTCCCTTTACTCCGCTATGCAAAAGTCGCGTCAGCCGAAGCCGATATCGCGTGTACGTCGTTCTACGCGTATAAGTGTGCCTGTGCATGTCTCCCGCGCGATTCCCCATAATTTACTCGTCGCTTTTAAAACTTCCCCGCCGCGAGTGGCCGCGACTGGCTTGCGCCCTGCTCGCCGCGGTCTTTTCCGCGTTTTGTGCTCGACAAGCGGAAGGAAATGTTTTCTGGGTGAATTCCTTCGTATGCCTTCTGCCGACAAAGCGGGGTCATGCGGCGCGGGACGAAAGATGGGAGAAATATTTCTTGGTGGGAAGTTTCGATTCACCTGACAGGCCGAAAGAACGATCGCGCGAATTTCTGATTCGTCGAACACGGCCGCGGAAAGTGGCTCGATCTCCACGCATGCCGTAAATCAACACGAATGCTTTGGGAACTCGAGAAATTTGCCGATTATCGATATAGCCGGCTGAATGAATGGAAAGCCTTCTTGGAACGAACGACACGTGGCAGGTAATTAACCGCAGATACGTCCGAAGCGCAGCTATCCGTCTAAAAGGATTCGCGCGGACGAGAGGAAATTACGCAACGTTAATTCCAGCCAGAGGGAGTATCGCTAATTTCTGATAATGGGTACTGCGGGGCAATGGCATTCCTTCGAGACTGCTGATCGCCTTGAAGCGAAGCTTTGCGCGCGGCGGATCGTTTTATTGTGCGGATAAATTGGAAACGGGAAGTCGATGAGAAGCGGCTCCCGAGGGCTGAATTAATATTTCCCTTCTTGCGATCTATTCGGATCCCTCATAAAACTGCTCGGTGAAAAGCGGGAAATTTACTATTTTTCGGCAACCGGGAATTTCTTAATTCAACCCCAACGGGTTACTGAATCTTAATTGAATTTCGCCAGGAAATATCGCTCAACCTTGTTTCCTATCGATTCTTTCTAAAATTCTTCTCCGCTTGCCTCAACAAACCACGCGAGCACGGCGCTGGTCAGAAAGAACGTTGAAATATGCATAAGCGTAGTTATGCACGGTGAAAAAGGAACATCATGCATACATTCGCTGCACGCTATTCTTATCCTGTGGTCTCCAAGGAAGAAGAGACAATTTATAGGACCGTCCCGTGTGTTTCTTTCCGCGGCGAGCATTAACAAGCTACGCAGTTCGTCATAAATAATTCTAATAACGTGTCTCGGGTTAATATCGCACGGACGCCTCGAGTTTCCACGAATCTTCGGGGTTGCGAGTAATTTCTCAAGCCGAACGTTTCCCTGCTCTCCGTTTACACACAGGAGCTGTGGGTACGTGACTCGCGCGTCTTCCTATGCATTACAGCGGCGCATATTACATCGGGCGCGAGCGTATTCAGAGCGTTACTTCGTTCTAAACCGGCGAACGAGCCATCTTTCTGATGGATAGCTGGTAGGCGGAACCGAAAGCTCGGATTATGTCCGCGGGCTCCGCGGTGAGCTCGCGCGAAATGCGATTCGACGAGCGGCACGATAAAAGCCCGTTCTGAAAGATGCAAATATTTGACGTGGTATCGGCCGCTGTGGAAAAAGGGGAAACCAACCGTTCGACAAGCGCGCCGCGAGGCAAACGCGCGATCATTACGCGGACGTTTGCCTCCGAGATCTGCGAAAGCTAGGGGTGTCGTTCGTGAATGAAAATAGTGCTTCTACTTAGGGAAATATTTTTCGAGCTAGAATCTTTTGACGCTGCTGCTAGGAGATCCCAAAGGAAAATGTGACTTTAAAGGTGTTGAATTCATCCTCGAGAGGGGGTGGAATTTCAGAATATTTTTCTCATTTCTGGACGAGAGTGTTCGGATAGCCTCGTTATCCTGAATTCGCGGTCAATAGCTTGCAGTGAAAGCGTTTGGCGTTTGAAACACAGCAGAAGATACGTGAAGAATTCACTTTCTAAGGGCGAGGGCGCGTGCACGCGATCAAATAGAATGTACGCCCGGGGACCGGCCGAGCGCGCTTAAGTGTTTCCTGACGAACGAGTGTTTTATCGTTTACGAGCACGTAAAATAAAGTGGATATAAATGGAACAGCCGCGGGAGGACTATAAAGGCAAAAAAAAAACATTTATGATTCACGCGAGCGTATTGTAAAGGCTGTTCTACACCCCATTCCGTCTCGATGAAAGCGCGCAGCCGTGGTGAAAGCACCCCGCTTGCGTTCGCGGAGTTTCGAGGAACGCCGATTATGCAGACGATCCGTGGGTGTATTATCGATAAACAATCGCCATCTGTATGGAAGGCTGGAGCTTTTCAAAGTCATTGCACGTACCAAACTTTTCGCGCTATCCGACGCGGCAGCGGTGCACGTGTGCGCGTGCTCTCGCCACACGCACATTGGGGTACACGTACACGTTGCGGAGAACGCATTCGCGCGGCCAGGGGTAACTTACCGATGAGTCAGGCCCTGAGAGAACTCCGCGTCGCGGAATTCATATTTGTCACGATTAAACGCCGCCAGGAAACGTAACACCGAGGTGGGCAAGCTTTCAATTAAAGTTTAGAAACCTGTCCCCGCAGCATCGTGATTTAATTAAAGCGTTCGAGTAATACGATAACTTCGCCGCGGGATTGAGGCGGACAAAGATCGCATTTACGAGAAGGGTGTTCCGTTTCCTTGATATCGGAATTCCGAATATTAAATTGGAATTTTACTATGGTCTCCTCGGAGGCTGCGAAGCCTAGTGATAGGGGCGAGGCTAAAGCGGTTCTTTCAGGTATGGAATTATCAGAAGCAGTGATATTTCTCAGGTTTAGATCTGGGAACTCATTGGCGTACCAACAATTTTCGAGCAGTTTTCGTAACGGGGTTTCCACATAATCCAATAGTCCTCGGAGCACGATTAATCAGCCAGTTTGAGCTCCTTTTCGCTGAAGCCAGATCTCAAAGGATCTCGACAGAATGCCTCCGTGGAGTCGTTTAATTGCAGGTGGCGGAGACTCCTGCCGCAAACGGAACGGCACGCATACTCTCGGCATAATTTAAGCTTCGGTTGCTGCGAATCGGCGGAACGTTGCGCAGACCTCGCAGCTCGAATTCGAAATCCCCCATGGCTCCGCGCAAAGGACCAGGGGTCTGTGAACCAACCAGCTTTGGACTACATTAGGAAGATATTAACATAGGCGAAGCGTGTGTGCGCCGTTGGAGCGAGTAACCCAGCCGAGCTTGCGGGGGGTAGTTCTGCATCGGCGCATATGCACAACCATCCCCGGAACGCAGCGTACGTGCGGCGGAAATTTAAGGGAGGAATCGACCGCGCAAGAAGCTAGCCTAATTAACAGATAACGGTCAGCGGGGATACCAGTTTATCCGCGGGCAAACTGAGCTGAATGCTGCGACCATACGTTAGCTCTGTCACTCCCGTAATGCGCCCGCGACGTTGTTTAGGGACCAGGAAGTCGAGGTAGATTTCGATGAAGCGCACATGTGAGCTGGGGCGACAATAAGGTGTGCAGATATTTCTGCATACTCTGGTTGCTTCCCAAGGAATTTAGGAGACATGATAATTTGTGCTTCGGTAAAGTAGTTTAATGCTCCTCTAATAATCTGTAAAATGAAATTGGAACTTTGAGTGTAATTGGAGAGAAGAGTTGTTCTGTATTCAATGTGATATTCATTGAGAGTTTTAGATTCTGGTGGATGTCTCTAATTCTGTTCCTCGTACCTCCAATAAATAGAGAGGTATTTGTTCTGAACGTAAAACCCGGAATCATATGCTACTCGATCGTTTCTCGTGATGCACTTACGATCAATTAATATGATAAGAGCTGGCCTAGAATGCGGTATAGTTTGAGAGGGTGGTTAGTTTAGGAACTGCTGAACATGTTCCCTGAATTGACAAGTAACCGCGCATATATGCGCAAATTTGTTACGGTACAGTGAGCTTGCCTTGATTTCTGGGTATGTGCCGTATTTGAGGGCTATGTGTTCTTGACCTTATTCGTAAGTCACCAGAACTCTATCAGAATTGAAGCGAAACATTCTTTTAAATTCCATGATTTTTAAGTGTTATTTAGAGGTTCTGTAAGACTATTTTATGAATACAAAAGAAAAACAAATTTTTAATAAACAATCCATAATGGAATCACAAAAGCATAGTTTTGAAAGCATTTCTAATTTGACAAAGAACTTCACCTCTAGATAGAGGCAAATCTCCGCGAGCTGGAAACTTCAAAGTCGTATCTCGATCAGAAAGGCAATTCGTTTACTTGAAACTCGCTCGTAGCATCACCCCACGGCTTTGTCGTCTTTATTCTGAACGCGTCACGGTATATCGTTCCTCAACTTTTCCGCTTTAAAGCTTAACTTCGTTCGCGTCGACACCCGCAGTCTCTCCTTAGTCCTTTTGCAAACTTCGTTACAGACGTACCGCACGAGTATATTTAGAAAGGTAAACGAATGTTCAGGCACGTATCAGGCATGCTTTGAAAGTCAAAATTTGTGTTCTGTTGGCAAATGTTCGTTTATCATACGCATCATTTTCTAAAATAAGCTGCTATAAGGGAACAAATATTGCATCTTTTGAATTCTAATCTTTATCCCCAATTAAGCCACACTTTTGCGCTACAGTCATTTGAGACTTTCGTTTCAAGTTAAAAGCTATGAAATCGTGGAAGGGCAGAAAAAGTTATTTTAAGCACACGATTTCGGACAGAGTATTGGGTATACAGTCACCTAGCAGCCTTCTGCCGCACACTTGCAACAGACACAAGCATTTAAAGCAATTAGCATGACTCACCGCACGGGGAACTGACTGAAAGGGGCAGTCGAAAGGATAACGGGGGCGTGTACGCGGCCCTCGGTTATTACCACTGTGCCAAGAAAGTGGATTAGCTACCTTTGGAGGGCTGGCACCGGAAGTCGAGAGGCAAGAGCAATGAAAAACGAAGCCCTAGAGGGATGATTAACGATCCGTTTAAAACGATTCGCCTGTAACTAATTATTCTTCACGTGTATTTGACGACCTTTGACGCCTCGCTCTCCCGACTAGTTTTAAATATTATACAGAGCGGCGATAACCGTATTACTAGGATAATTGTTCGATGATGGAACTTGGTAATTGACCCGGAGATAGCACTTTAAGGGAGTGACTAGAGGTAAAGTTGCCAAGTTTCGAATATATTATCCATTGGGCAGGATCAACGGATGCTTCGGGCGGATTGGTGGTCGTAACTTGATAATAGCCAAATAACAACATTAATGGCAGATTTCCATAGAAGTGTAATCGTGGGTCGAGACATTTGTCCTCTGATTCTATGGTACTGAGCAGCTGATTGCGCTATAGGGAAAAGCGAAACAATTGCAACTTTGATTCTTGACACTCCAATATCGCAGGATTAATTTTAGCTACTAATTATAAAGTACTTGGACAATTTTCTAGCCACTATGAAGACATCGGGCGAACGATTAACAAAAGAATGTTATTTTATTTCACATTGCTGTCTACACAGTACAGTTATCGTACTTTGATCTGGAGCTACCAGCTCTTGTCCCCATAGTGGAATTCGATTAAACTGCCTGCAGGGGCGTTCGAGTTTCTTAGTCGAATTGGAAGATTCCACCAGCTTTCTGGACGACTGAACGTCGTGGAAAGCTCGTGGAAAGCGTCCCCTTGGCTCTCCCTCGGCCATTGTCGCGTTCCATGGCCCCTCCGGATCTTATCCAGCAGCTTCCGCGAGGGCCAATTAGAAAAAACTTTGACCCAAGATACCTCCCGTGCTGGGATTACTCTTATCTGGAAGCTTTGCCTCACGACACGATCGAGTTTCTCGGATGTCGCATAAGGATTATAAACTTCGCGGCGCAGACTTTAAAAGAACGGGACAGTCGGCATCCTTATCGAATAAAACGGAACTGAGGACAGTCTCCAAAATAAAACAGCATTCCCTCTTAACTGTTTCGTTGCAACGGTCTCTTAATTAAACACCACTTCGTGTGTTCATTCTGCTCAACAAATTATGAATTCTGAGAAAATCTCTTTACACGGTGGAGTCACAAAACAGTGCTTCTCTATTGTTGAAGAGATGCTCGGAATTTTGTGTCGACCCACTTGAGAGTCATTGAATGAAAGGGGTATTTTTAGCAACATAGAAATATTGCTGCCATGCATCGATCTAATCAGAGGAAGCCATTTAGGGTGCGATATGGTGAACAAAACGACAGAGCGTACGCATGATTTATAACCCCGAAACATTGGGAAGAAGAGCTGAAATCGTGCACATATAAAACAACGGGACACAATAAAAGAAGGTTTACTGGCAGTAAAAATTTAACGCGCTTGTGTTCGCCTTCCACGCTTCGTGGGGATAACAGGATGGATAAAACATAGATATTCTGTTGGAGCATTGTAACCAGTGGGGTGTCTTTTACCCACGAATCTCACGATTTCACCTTACTCATTCATTGTGCAGAAACGAAAGTTAAAATTTGAAGATTTAAAGATTTGAAGACTTGAAGTCTTGAAAATTTGAATATTCAAAAAATTTCAAACTGAAAATTAGAAAATTTGAAAATTGAAAAATTTAAAAATTTGAAAATTTGAAAATTTGAAAATTTAAAAATTTGAAAGTTTGAAAGTTTGAAAATTTAAAAATTTGAAAAGCTTGAAAAGTTTGGAATCATCAAACCTTTCAACTAACTAAGACGTGCAAGGCAATTTTTGTGTACATTACACTTGAGAATCTCTCCATAACAGACCACAGAAAAGTGCATTCCATGTACCGGAAGTGAAAACGCATTCGTCTGAAATATTATTTCCCTGGGCGCGGTGTAACGCGAGGTAGAAACTTTAATCCTTGGAACGATGCCGGTGTGTCCGTGCAGGAAAGGTTCGATTAATCATATAAGCAACTTTTGTCGCAGTTCCCGAACGCGATGGCGAGTTGTGGGAGGTGAACGGCCGCTGGGAAGGGACGCGTGGATGGGCGAGCTACGAGAACCGACGCGCCCCTGAGCTACGTTCGAAATTGTCACAATGATAAATCGTGTCGGTATCGTATATCTCGGTGGCGCGTCTCCGACCATTCCTACGTGGTTCAAGCTTTGGATCGTGTGGCGCTTTTGGTCGTTTGACTAGATGCACCCACGAGTACGTGTGCATTTCGCTGGAATCCGGAGGCGAGCGCAAAGACGCGTGTATCGTTCGCGAGCTTTTGTCATCCACGTCTGAAGTGCAACGTTGCAACTTCGGCGAGACGCCTCGCGCAGAGTTTAACCATTTTTATTAGAGACACTACATTCAATAGAATTCTATAATAACTGAAGCTGTTTTTTGGTAAGTCTCAGGTTTGATGGAATTCCGCACTAAGTGAAGATATATTTTGGCAGTACTCAGATTTTACTCATATCTGAGGACTACTGGAATACGGCTTCAGTAACCGCAGAATTCGGTCCATTCTCAGAACTACTAAAATATGGCTTCAGTAACCACAGAATTCCATCAAATCTGAGGATCGTGACGATGACGAAACGCGATATAAAGCTCCACAACTCTCAAGATATTCGCTGAAAAATGGTTTCTTCGTGCCGTCGCCTAAGTGCGTCTTGCTATGGACAAATTTCGCTTTTAATAATGTTTTCAGTCTAATAAAGCGCTAAATTATTTAAGACGTTGGTAGAGGGTAGATGAGCCTGTGTACCTGAATAAGTCTAATCTGTAAAAGAATATTTCTTACAGGAGGAAAGGCTGACTGCAGTCATTTTTTAGACGGTTCAATGAAAATCAAAAGTTAAAAGTAGTTATTAGATTTTACCTCGAACTAATATTTAGTATTAATTTGTTCTTTAAATGATATTTACAAGTTAATATGTTCTCTCACGTCCACTGCGCAAATATCGTTTAGATATTTAATTAGCAATCGAATTTGAAGCGTGAGTGCATTCCCATTTAAACGCAATTCGGATTATAGATAACTGCGCTTAATTAATTGGTCTGGAAAATGTATACTTGCTAGATAGACTTTCATACCTGTTTGCGTTGTAAATTCGATTACACTTCTTTAGGCAAATATAATTACAATATTATCGTATAATCGTAACTATACTTATTGCATTTGAAGTATGTACAATATTACCAATAGCATTCGGTATATGTCACACTAATTACCACGTTCTATCCCAGATTTCTGCAACCCCAAAAATCATGACACTTTAATCTGCTGATTGAGCCATGAATTTTCTTTTCGCGTTTCCACGTATCTCTTGGCACGCTACATTGTTGGCACATCGGCTGTTCCCCCATGCCAGTTTCGATAACGATAATGTCTCATGCGAGTCGCCTCCCCGATGTAAATTAATTAAGCGTCACTAATTCATGGCAATAAATTCATAGTAGATCGTGACAGGGTGTCGGTGGACGTGCGATCTCGATCGTCACCAGTTTCGGATCTCCATACAATAGCGTGTCGTTCGAAGCTCGTGACGGTGGCTCTGAAATATCTCAGTGGGAGGACTTAAGCTGCATTAGAATGCTCATTGAAAACGTCCATGACTGAATAGAACGTCGAGAACCCGCTAAGAACAGTATTGAGGTTACGATTCGATAAATAGCGGCCACTCGAACTGAAACTGTATTCTTACGGATACAGCGAGACCTCGTTAAAGGGGGCAGAAATAAAGCTCGAACTATGGACGAGCATTACCACGGAATTCGCAATTATAATAAATTACGTTCGTGGGGGTGACGGTATATTTAATAACGTCAACGGTGAAAAATTGCAGGTTCGAGCGTCATGCACCTTTTTCGCGAACCGACTCGTCCACGCATTGTTGAATTTGATAAATTGCGACGCCTAACCGTCCCTGGGATTAGAGAGGAATCCGCCTAACGGCTAGGCGTTTATTGTGATTCTCGGGGCGAAAAAGAAGATGAGGAAAAGAGACTGCGGGAAGAACGGCTTAATGAAATATACGAGTTTGTTAATCCGCGGCATTAGCGTTCTTGCCACGAACGGGTGGAATTGGGTTGAAAGCAGAGGTGCTGAGAAAACGTGAAATTGTTAGCCTCGTTTCGCGTTACCTTATCTCACCGACTTCACTTTCGTTGATACCAGTTCCGCGTTTCCTTACTGCTTTACGTTGTTTCCATGTTTCGTTATCAAATATTACTTTCGAATCCGGTCGATAGGAAATGGATTCTATAAACACTGTGGAACATTATACGAGACCGTGAGGAGTCAAAGCATGAAATATTGAGTAAACTGGATATCGTTGTTTGATATTTTACTGATCAAAGTAGGTCGAAAGTTTCTCGTTCAGAAAGCGAAGGATCGTTTATGTAACAATGGCAGAAAAAAAAAAATGCAAATTTTAGAGGAGCATTCTTTATTTCGAAAAACAGCCCTTGGCAGAGGCGAAGTACGTCGTGGAGACTCACGTTCTTCATTTAGGAGTCGTTCATTTTACAAATCTCGTTTGTCAAGCGCTTTATCTTTTTGTGCAAGTACACTGTAACTCCGCGGATGGCACGTGATGCGAATAAAACGAATTTCGAGGAACGTCTGCAATGGCACGGCGAAAATTTGAAAGGCGAGTACAGTTGAAGTTCCACACCTTGTACAACCTATCTCGTGCCTCGCAATTTTCGTCCGAGCGTTTTTAATATTCCGATAAAAAGCCCGGGGCGAAAAGGAACCGTCGGAAATTCGTGTCTTTCATTTAAACGTCGTTCACTCTAGAAATTCCGTTTGACCGACGCATTGTGGATTTTCGTTCCGTTCTTTTGGATACCAGAGAGAAAGGTTCACTGTGATTACGTTATTACATTCCTCGCTCAACCGTGCACCTCGACGAATCCGTCAAGTATTTACAGTTCGTGGTCGTCCTAATAGCTGGCCCGAATCAAAAGTGCGAAGACGGACAGTCGTCGAAGGACTTCGATTGATTCGTTTCTCGAAAGGAGGATCCATCCTCCCACATCTTGTTTCCAGCTCGTAGCTGGAAGTTCCGCTCTGGTAAACACGCCGTCAGATATTTGCCTTACCCGACGAAGTGAAAAACAAATATTGTCGGGTGGTTGGTTCGAAATGGTCGAGGGTTGCGAGACGTTTCGAGAGGGGCTGCTCTTGACGCCGCGCCTTGAAACGAACGTGTCATTATACTTAGCTGGGAAATAAATTAGAGGCGAGATCCGGCTGCTCGCGCGCGACAAACATTGAGGAGTTCGCTGATTACGTTCGCACCGAAATTCCTGTCACAGGACACGTATCCTGGTGAGCGAAAGACAAATGGAAACGCGAGATAGGAACTTGTCGAGGACAGAGAAAGTCCTGGAAACCGAAAGCGCCCACAGAATCTTCTTTGACGAGCTTAAATCGAATTCAGCGTTGATACTGCCACGATGTTCTTGGGCGAAAAAATGTCTATGCGTTTGTAAATATTGATAAAATTAAGCAGCGATGAACATGGCGAAAAGTAGATTTATTTAGCTTAAATGAGATGAAAAGGTGCAGAGGTAATAAGCGGTATTACATCGCGACTGGGAGGAAGGTTTGCGGTGCGCGGTTATATTTCATGATATCTGGAATTTCAGCCGCTCGTGTCGAGAATATTAACTCACGGCGCATTTACCTCTATCGCGTCGGCGTATCGAGATGTATAAATTCAGATCGTCGGTACGCGCTTCTCGACCGAAATAGGAACGACTCTGGTCGAAGCGTTTCGACAAGCAGCAAGATGTATGCAGGTGAAATTGTTCAAGCACGATCAAACGAGCATTATACATCTGCTGGAGATGGCGGAACAGCTTCCATATTTCCTGCACGCCGCAAGGGTATCCGCCTATTGTTTCACAGCTTTCCGCGTAAACGAATGCGCAAGCCATATGCAAATAAGTGTCGAGGTGTACCGCTCGATATGATTTAGTTTATTTTCAAAACCTTACCAGTGAAATATAATTAGTCTTCTATAAGAAAAATGATAACCCACAGTTACTATAACGAAATTAGACGTTGAGTGGCTGTCAACGATCGATTAATTGAACGGTGAAACGCACAGTCATCAGAAGCCACAGACAATCGTGGCCGAGGCTGTGTATCTGCCAAGACACCTCTGATATGCAATTAATCGATGTTTCGGCTAATCGATACCTGACTCGATTAATAATTACAACGGTCCGTCGCCCAACTGACAGCCAAGTGTAATTTGTAAGAGTTCAGTTCGGTGCTAATTGAACGGAATCGTAACCGGGTTAATTGTCTTCCCCCGATTCCTACGTTCGAAACTCGTTTCATATGAAAACTGGGAACAGCCGAACAAATCCTGGAAAAATATTTGCTTTTCGTTGGTAGGATAAAAGCATCAAATTTAGAGTTCAGCAAGGAAATAATTAGAAAGCAACAAATTTTTAAAGTAATTACTCGAACTCAAACATTTTCAAGCACCGTTTCCGCTGCGGGAAAATCACTTTAACGAACTTATTTGTAATTTTCCCAAAAATGAAACTAATTTGTAAAAAAAGCGGAATGTGGTTGGCGGACAGAAAGAGGGAGATGTTAACGCTCACAGTGTACACTTCGTTATCGACTACCGAACCGACGAAACTTTTCTCCATTTCCTTTTCCATGTGCCACTTGATCGCTCCTATAGAACAACTAAAGTACAAACAACTCGGACTTCGTGCTTTGTGGATTATAGTGGCAAAGAGGAAGTCATAGTGAAAGCGCGAAAAAGCTGAGAAAACGTTACACTTTGAAAACTCACACGGAGTCAAGTTAATTACCTCTCACGCTTCAGAGACGTTGCTTTACCACTTCCTAGTTGCAATTAGCGTTCGCTAAGGTGACTTTCCACGTGACATGACTGTGTACAGACGACAAGAGGGAGTATCGAATTCTACGTTTACCTTTGCCGCGTAAATAGAAGATGTTACTCCTAGCGTAGAACGGATTTTCTTTTTATTCTGCTGGAAGGTACGCGAATGCCTGGGGACTCGGTCTCAATCGGAGAGGCGCAAAGGGAGAAGAAGACACGGCTTGTCGTAATAGCGGGAAAAGTGTGTCGGAACGGTTTTTATTCAGTGGAAGTGGTACAGGAAAGGCAGCCCCTTTGTGCAGCTGACGTTCTCATAACCACAGATTCCCTCCTTTATCGGGACTTTCTTTTTTAACGGCGCATTACTTCTATCAAACGGAAGTGGCCATAATTGCGTGGCACAATTAAGGTCAGCTCGCGCAGAGTCCCCCTCGCTCCGGTTGCCAGTAGCATCCTCTTTACTTTCCTTTCCTTCCGCTCGGCTTGCTGCATTCTACCGTCCTTGGTTAGCGTGTCCAATCAGCACCTGGATTAAGTTAACTGCATCGGCGCCTTTTCAATGGGCTCGTTCACCGCGACTGCCTTCGATGTCCTTTGCCCCCTACCCACGATTGAGGAAAAAGGGAGGAGAGTTAAAGAAAGGAATCTTCTTCCTATAAAGAGAGACACACACACACACACACACACTTGACCAGCCCGTTGAATAGTCCCTCGGTTCCAATAGACGTGGCGACCTGTAATTGGACGATTGGATCCGGAACGGGCGCGCTCGACTGACCCATAGAATAATCTGCCAAGAGGTTAATGGAACGGAGTCGACGAAAATGTATCGAGCCTGAGATTGCCTGCTCGACGAAAGCTCGTTAATAAACAAAATCTCTCGAGAATTGAGAGACTCATTTCCACGCCACTGTCCTATCAATCATTCCCCCGCTGTTGTATGAAAGGAGCCAGAGGAGGATCTTTAATCGCGTCTCGAATATGCACAGATCGCGCTAAGTAGATAGGAGAGCGAATAGGCGGACAAGACGATAAGTGGAGGAGGAGCACCGCGAAGGAGACGATCAGCAACCAACGCTTGGCGAGTTCCTCAGAAGACCTGTCTGCCTCAGCGATGCCTTTCATAACTGCCGGCCAAGCGAACGTCGACTCGAATGCATCGAGATAACGAGTAAATAATAGGGGCAAAACGAAGCCTCCGCTCTCTGGCCTGTCAGATTATGAGCGAGCTAAGATCCTAGCTGCTGCGTTCTATCTCGTAATGACCGCGTAGTTGACGTCACGGTTAGAACATTGAAACAGAAGAATCGGTGCAGCCATGCTTACGCGTCACTTCCACCAATATAGATACGCTAACGAGACATCGATGACATTTTCCTGGAATGAAGAAGCGAATGACGTCGCATCCACGAGGTGTATTTCGAGTAGTAGACTCTGTACACGAATTTCATTATCCTGGCATCCAGGATTTCTATCCAAGCAAAGTGTGCAAATCCTTACACAACACTTGACAGTGGGAAACGTGATTTAGTTATAAAATTGTGAGACTTGAGAACAGCTAAGTTTAATTTATTTCATAAAACTTTGCACTGCACGCAACGCGTTAATATTTCTAGAATACGAGGAAACGGAGAAGCAGCACAAAGGTGCTGGTTAATGGGAAAATAATGAACCTTAGCAGGTGTTAATCGTGGGGCAATTAGGAAAGCGTTAGGTTGTCACGCCTGATTGTTTCGCGCGTGAATTCATTAGCTACTCAAATCGATTGCTCGAGTGCCGAAAGAAAGCCGAGGCATTCAAACCGCGCCATTGAAACCGCGCTAATTTCCAGGAGGCGAGCCAGCTTTCATGGAGCTCCGCCTTTAAATTTATCTATACTTTATCTCTTAATGATCGTTAAAAGAGCTTCTCTAATCGCAGAATGGTTTGCTGTTTTGTTGCAGATGGAGTCTGAGCGAAGTAGCAAAAGACGGTCGACTTGGCAGGAGGGAAACGTGGCGGACAAAAGACCTAGCTAGACTACTGAGAGAATTCTCGAACAAAACTAGTGGCAAAGGGGGTCGAGCTGCAATCGAGTGTGCTCGACACTCGACAAATCGTGACACGCGTTTTCGCGAACTCAAACACGCGGATCAAAGACTAGACTGTTTCTTCTCCGATTAGCCAACGTAGAAAGGTCGACGGCCGCTTGCTCGCTTTGAAAATATCGAACGTCGTGGTCCGTGCAAGAGAACGTGAAATATTGAACGAATGAATCAGTACTGACGCAGAGATGAAAAATTCCGTCGGGAAGAAGAATAGCGGGAGGCGAGCAACGAAATTCCTCTCGTAACGCGTGGATAAGAACGCGAGAATAAAGAGGCGCTAATTTAAAAGTTTCCTTTGGTCGCGAGAATCCAATAATAACACGGACGATTTAACCGCGAAACGTTGAAACGAATGAAAACAGATGCCTGGTCACGGATCATTAACCCGCGCTATTTCTACCGCGGTCGTACTACCAAATTACCTCGCCACGGGGTTGTTTCTTGCTCGCCTAATTGCTTATGAACGACTCGTCTGATTCGCCGAGACGATTCCGTTCGATTTACGCAGACCAATTTCAGGGGGGAGGGGAGTTCAGCTAGTGGTGGGACGTGAATCGCCAGGTGCAAGAACGAAGGTGGGTACAAAGTTTCGTTCAATCGTGATAGATCGCTGGTGGTGAGGGGTAGTCGCAAACTCTTCCGAGATAGGGACACGTAGGTCTCGAGGCGCGGTGGGACGGTGCGCGAAGTGAAAGAGACGCCAGTGAAGATGATATTAAGGCAGAGGACTGATTGAAACGAGGGAAATGGCGATTGTCGGGGTTGTTAGTGAAATGAGTGCGACGCGTTTGAATGTGTGGTTCTGCGCTGTTCTCTTCGCGGCTATCACGCTCGTCCACTCTCAGGTCACATGGACGCCGATCTACATGGGAACCTACAGTGAGTACTCATTTATTTCCTCTCGAACTTACTCATTTTATACGCTAACAATTTTCGAATTTGATTAACTATGAGTAAATAGGTTTCTAGAAACTTGGGCTTTTTAATTAAAAATTAATATCATTTCTCTATACTATGAATGTCACAAACAGAGTACAAAAAGTGAATTTCATTGTGCCAGAAAATAATCCAGGATGTACAGTTTAATGTGTCCGAATATGCATGGAACGTTTTTCTCGATTGAAAAATCATATAAATGTTTTTCGCAGAATTTTATATTGCATTACGCAGTAGTCGAATAGCGCGAATTAAATGCATGTTAACCTGAATTATGTTATGCCGTACGTGATGCACGTATTATCTTTGACTAATTACGCTTCCCCATTTAAATCCTTGGAAAAAAATGGGAGACAGTAAAATGCAGCTTCTAAACGAGATTGCTATATACGTCGTTCGTTCATCGCTCGCACCGACGATACATATTCCAAAGCGGTGGGTGGGGAAGAACATTTCTCACGTGCGGGCTATTTCTCCTCGTCCCGATTGATCTGGAAACAACAGTGCCCCCGCATGGAGCCTGCTTGACTCACAAATAACCGTATCGGCACGTTCGGTTTACATATTTTTCTAGCTGGTCGAGGAGAAATATTTTTCATTTCTCGTCGTTTAAACGAAGGCATGAGGCACGTATTCAGATGTAAATTAGACACGCGAGGCGATGATAATTTCGAGGAAGTCACATTTCGGTACAGCACCATTCAACCAGGCTGCCGGTTAATTCGTCACGACGATACAGACTTTATCGCGAGATAGAACTGAACGCAATATCGGATCCAACCAGTCTGTGCCTAATAAAAAATGAGACATCGAACGATGACGTATCGCCTCGACGCTCGAGTTGGATGTTTACCGCGTTTTTCTGATTTCGCATCATTTCGAACTTTGCCAATCCCGTGTACAGCCGTGACAGTTACGGGCGTCGGCGAACCGTCGGATTGATCGCGTCAATTAACGAGCCACGACATGCACGAAACTTCGCAAACGAGTACAATTAATGGTGCATCGAGTTTGTGCAACGACGGCCAAGTCGCGTTGAGGGGGTTGAACAGTGGATTGGGGTGGGAGGGTAGCACGGGGTGATTTGCAACGGCGCCGATGGATCTCGGATTTCTCGATTGCAGGCCGACTTGCGACGCGACTCACTAATAACTCGCTGAAGTTTCGCGAACGAACGAACGAGCGAACGAACGAATCGTGGCGACACGTGTCGTTGACAAATACGAAAGCTGCGCCCCTCAGCCGTATTTTAATCAGCGCGCGAACGATTCGGGTCAAGTGTGACGATCGGCTCGCATTGGATTCGTTTACGTCCTCACGTCTCGGACGAACGATCGCGTCATCTTTCGAGACGATCCACCTCTCCTGTTCGCTAATGAAATTCCTGTCCACGTTTTCCATGCACGACGTCAAGGGGAATTCGATCTCACGGAGACTGTGCTGACAGTAAATTCAAACACATACGTCTTTGTGATTGCTCGAAGCTTTTGTTGCGCTTGAGATAGTTTTATCGTGACCAATATCGTGGGTTCGTTGAACGAATCGCGGTGCTTCGATCGACACGGACTCCTCCCAATGTGCCAGTTAATTGTGTCATTTAAACACATTTCACGCCACGTTGAATAAACCGCGGAAGTTGTTAATTCCACGGCTGATTTGCTGATTCGACATTTACGGTTGCGTTTTACTATCGATCGATAGAGGAAGAATGAGACATTTTTACCCCAGCTCCGTTTCGTAAGCTTGCGTTTGTAAGCTCGACCCCAGAGCGATCGAACGCGAAAGGATTACTCGTTGACGGTGAAGAATGCATTTGAACGAAGAAAAACGGGTCCTCGGGACCCCTATATCAACGCATTTATTAGCGACGAAAGACGGCGGACGCAATTCTTTTCCATTAAAGCTTATAAAAGCGAAGCTGGTTTCCGGTCAATAATAATATATCAAGGGGAAGTCGAGTTATCACACTCTGGGGACGGCAGCTTTCACGCTTTAAACGCGCGGGATTCCGACGATCATTCGATTCACGTAGTGTGGATCGAAAAGTAATCACGACTCCGAAAAGGTACAGGGCTTTGCAAGTTGAAAATCAATTCGAAACGTGCGCGAAGTAACTCAATTTCAGGAGGATACGTTTTAGATTACTAAAGGGAGCTGTATAGTCTAAAGGCCTGTCGTTCGTGTTTGAAACTTCTTCGAATTTAACGACGAATGGTGTCTTAATCACCCGATATTACGGACCTTGGAAAGTGCTAACATTTAGGTTACTACTTTTTAATCTCTCCGTATAAAAAAAGTTAATCAGAAGTTCTTTTGTACTTGTTTGTACTTCTTTAGTCGTCCTTATATTGGAAACTGGTTTTCTGCTCTTCTGAGACACCAACTGTGCCTCGGAATTACGGCGCAAGTAGTATAAAAACGTACGTGGTCAGACACATCAGTCAACGAGCTCCCTATTGAAGTACAGTTCTATTAAAGTTGAGAACGTTTTCTTCTTCCATTTATTGGTTAAGCTGTATATAAAATCCATTTCTAGAAATTTGATTTAACAGTGAATGTAATAGTATGTAAATCTATCTTTCTAAAATACTTATCTTTTCTCTTAACTGCACTGAAACGTTTCTCCATCCAAAATTAGCAACACTTCCCAGAAACACGATGTATCGAGAGTAGTTACAATAACCATTTCGACGTAGACATTATTCTATCCTGCTTCCTTGAAGGGCACTCACAGGTCGCGCGGAAATCATGCGGAATAATTGAAACCACAAACATCGCGTTAGTAGTGCGGATCAGTCGTACAGAAGCTAGGGGTAGTTAGGATAGGCGACGAAGTAGTGGTGTGTAGGAAGGGGCATGCTGCTGAAGACTCTCCTTTGCAGTTGGTTGTCGTCAGTAGCAGACTGTACTCTAATTAACGGTGGGTAACAAGAGCACGTAGGTAGCGGGAAAGATGGCGAAGGGTTGCGAGGAAGAAACAGGTTACCAAGTGGAAGACGTTTTTGGTATCGACTTTAGCTCAGGGGGTTTACCTTAAATGTTTTTAATTAGTTACAACACACGGAATCCCCCTACGCTTTCATTAAGCTGCAGCAGAATTTCTTCTATATGAAAGGTAGTTTGATCGTCTCCTAAATTTCCTCTCCCGCGTTTAGGTTACATGATTGCAGCGTTATCGATCGTTCCACTACCTCGTGAACTAAGTTCTCCAGAAGGAATAGAAACCAAAAATAAAATTGAGCCATCAGTCTCGTCGGTGACAGGCGCGCGTGAATGATTCCTCTGATTCCGTCGATTTTGAATCGGGCCAGTTAGCCCGCGGCAGGGAATTCCAGGAAAGTTGAACGACTTGCCGCCCACAATTGCGTTCACCGGCATGGCAGAAAGTTTCCTCTAGCAAATGAAGCGGTGCCGTAAAAAAAGTGGCAGGAGGGCGGCTCGTAAAGCCGCAACAAGAGTCAGGCCAGCTGAGCGAGGGCCGAATGTTGCGGCCATTTCGGGTTGCTCGTAAGTTCTTGCGAAGCTGAACGGCCCTCTTTCGTCACGCCTCTTCGTATCCTCTTTGCTCTAAGTGGTCCTTCTTCTTCTAGTCCTCTGCCCCCCGCGTTTTTCTCTCGAGACGGCGACGCTTTCGATCCCCAAGGTGGAAAAAAATCTTCCTCGCGGACCAGTTTTTTATCTTTTTATTGCGCTGCTCTATTAACAAGTTCCCTGAGATGAAAAATTGCGAAGTTTATTAATTACACGCTTGTGGTTGTAGGTATCTGGATCAAAGTCGTTTCATTAGAGAAAAAATGTTACACATGAATACCCTTTTTGATGGGAATCCAGTATTGCACTTTTTAAACAAATGAGACATTTTGAAAAATATTTTTACTCGCTCAGTGCAGGCTTCTTTTGACAATTAATTAGATGCGAATACTGTGAAACGCGCTCGACGTTTAATTGTAATTTTCAGTGCTTCCTCGGTCGAATTTATGTAGCAATTATTTTTTCACCTGTTCTGGAAAACGAGTAGCCTGTGACAGAGGGCTGAGATTCCAGAGTAAATTGCAGAAAATACTGGCCACCACCGCGAAAGGGGCGTTTCGTTCCTATGGCTCTCTGTGTACCGAATTGCGCTCTGTATGCGAGCAGTATATAAATCGTACATGAACAGTGGACTGCAGCATGCGATTCATTATTTATTCTCGAAATAATTTGTAATCACGACGAGGATGCATCACGATTGCAGCTTTCGGTGCGAAAACGCTAGGCGCGAAGCTACGTGCAGAAAGTTTGCAAAGCCTGAAACGCTTGCCTTGGACGTGCAAACACGCTGGCTCCTGTTTGCTTTTTCCAAGAAAGAGCACGTACCCTACGTGGAAGCGCAAAACCCTGTCCCCTTGTATAACGGTGCATGTCTGCACATAGGAGAATCCAATATTGACGATAACGTTGCCTCCATAACCTATTGGGCCCCCAAAAATTTTCACGTTCGCGATGAAACGTGTTCAAAGACTCAAGAAGAAGCCATAGATAGCTTATTCGATTTCATCTTAGGTGTATTATTTTGTCTCACAGCCAAAGATATTCACTAAAAGTGAAAGTAAAGTCTTCTAACCTGAATTGATAAAACTTCATTATTTTTCAAAGTTAGTTCCCCAAATAAAAGTAGATCTTCTACAAACTTTAAAAATCTGAACCACGAATCCCACTCTTTGATCTTCGAAAATTCCCCTTCATCCATAGAACTTTTTCCCCGCTCGAATAACGTAGAACACCCGCAAGTTCATCGTAGGAACTTGGAAGGTGAAAGGGTGGGAGAGGATTCGACGGGAGTGAGGAGAAACGAGATTTGTCTCGTTGATTTCGCAGCTTGGAGCGAAGTTACTTCGCGCGTCGAAACCGCGAGCGAAAACAAAGCGGACGAACGTGGAAAGCCACCTGCGCGCCGAGTGTGCAGGTGCATTGGAGTTTCATAGTCTTGGACGCCGTCCGCTGGCGAGGGCAGCGCTGTGAGGCGAACTGTAATCCTGCTTTCAAAATGTAACCCAACTTCGGCGAACATGTGTACGTCCGACCGCAAGTACTGTTCGACAATTTGTCTCCGCAGCCAACATTCCGCCACATTCCCTCTCGCTTACTCGTCCGCGTCCTCCCTCTCGCATTCATGCTCGGTGCCAAAGCGGCTGCCTGTTAGGCGCTACGACTCCTTCGAAACGCTGAGACATAGGTACATATTCCCTCGGTTTAGTAGCTGAGACTGCTTTTGAAATTCAGACGGGGGATTAAGGGACCGCGATGAAGTCTGACCGCATTGAGGCTTGCCTTGCTTCTTACGAAGCTATTAACGTCGACGATTGCCAGCGGCAAATTCTCGAAACGTTGCACTGCGGTTCTAACTCGTTGACGTACCTGCGATAGAGAGTGTCAGGCTAATGGAGGTGGAAGGAATGGAAGAGGTTATATGGTGGCGACAACACACCTTGCTCGTTAATGCATACAAAGTGTTTGCTGCTGGGTACACATATTAAAGATCAAGGAAATCGGTAGGAAAATATGTCAGAGTTAATCGATTCTATGGATTTTCTTCAATCCTCAAATATCAAGTTCTTCTAACGCAAACTACTTCGGCAAACTTGAATAAAAGGTCAAGTCGTTTCACTGTGATACCAAGAGGAGCAACTGTAGATGTAGAAGTTGACGCGAAACACATTGCTCGGTATAAATTGGACTCAGGAGAATCTGGTATTCCAAGAATCCTGGTTTATGACGCGTCTACGTTGCGCTGTGGGATAATAAAGTAATTCCTTGGCCTGTGATGGTGAATTCGTTAATGAAACTCTGTCAGAACGCGTTGTGTGTCATTAGCGAACCTTAACACGGAAAAGGCTTTGACAAGCAGTGAGGCAACGAAGTGATATCCTCGCGTTTCGTGCATTGCCAAGAATATTTTCAGAAGAGAATATTACCTACCCTCGTGGAATACTTTTGGACAAGCTGGGTAGTTTCCAAAATATTGTGCCCGAATTAAGTAATTTAACTTATATGAACAGCAATAATGCATGGGTGTGTACATATGTATGTACGGTCTGTTTCGAGGGCGGGTCGATATAGAACGTGGATTAGAGAACGCGGTAATTTGCCACGTGACTGGCGCTAGTCCTTCGGCGAATCACATTACCATATGGTAATCGTTGTAATTTCGTAATCATTCATTTCCTCGATAACGCTGAAATTATTTCTAAAACATAATATTCGACTCCTGAATTACCTGGAGCGCAATAACAAACCTTCCTCTCTCGTCCTAATTAACAAATCGTGCCGCGAAGAAATTACATTATTCAATTAACTTTATTCATTTTCCTCGAGGTATCTCGGCCGAGGCCGCTAATTTGTTTAGCGATGTTAATTACCATCTCGTGATAATACCTTCCAGATAACGCGGGCAATTATACGCGGGGTATAATTTGTCTCATCCCGCCTTGCCAAGTGCTTTACGCCTTATAATAAATCGTCCTTAATCGTTCCCCCGGTGTTATCCAATCAACTATTTACACGGTCCATTGTTCACGTTCAACTAATTGTCCTCTTAATCTCGATCAGTGTTGAAATCGCTCGGGATATAATCTACGCCATACGTAACTTCACGTTTTATCGGACGCGTAGCCGCGTATTTTTGGCAGCTATCGTTGCCCTTCGGGTTATCAGTGTCTCTAACCGAACAGAGTCGAAAATCCTATCGACGAACGGGCGCCTTATTATTCGAATGTTAGAGTCGTCTCGAGGGTATTCCTCGTTGTCACGATGCATGGCTACCAGAGGACGTACCCATTTTGCTAGACAGAAAAAAAACAGAGAGGAAAAATAGTCCATCGGGTCAGTGGCCGAAGTCGAAGCGCGCCATTTCGAGTTCTCGTCATCGCTGAGCTCGTAACTCGCAGCCCAGCAAGAACAATTAGTCACGAGCCCGTGGAATTGGCAAGGGCGATACAATTGGCTCGTCTCTGTCCCCGTCTCTCGTCATCCGGCATCCGCTCGCCGCTTTTCTCTTCGCCCCGTCGTCGTCTCTTTCCGTCCTTCTGCCAAACGATTCCCATCGCAGCGAAGCGTCGACGAGTTGCCACTCCTCGTCCAAGTTTCTGTCCGCGGCTCTAACCAGCCGCCAGCGACGCGATATTGTTCGAAATCTCCGGAACTGCACCGTGCCACTTGGTGACATCATGAATGTGCCGTGCACCGGACTCTCTCAACCCCCTTCCTCGACGAATCATTCCCGACGCATGCATGCTGCGGCAATTAGGGGCCTCGGGTGTGGAACAGTGAGGGGTGATAGTTATGTAATCGAAGGGGGAGGAAAATCGAATGACTGGTTGAAGGATTTTTATGGTAAGGGTGGCCTAATGAAGTTCTATTCACTAAAATGATAGAGCTGACAAGTTTTAAGGGACACGTATTTTGGACGGGTTTACATATTCATTGGAATTTAAACTCAAAGTTTGTAGTAATGAACTTTTACGAGCTGTAGGTAATGGAATTTGGAGGATCCTCCGTTATGCGAAATCGATTGAAATCCTATTAAGAGTTACCACCGCATCTCCCTGAGAGATAGCTATGTATAATCCATTCGTCTAATGAAAATTAACCGACTTTGCCACGTATCGTGGGATGTGCAACGAAGCAGTGAACTGTGGAATAGTGGGTCGAGATAAGGAGGGAGAAGGGAGCAAGGTTATGTTTCAAATTCAGCCTCGCAGCTGCATATGGCACAGATAAAGCAAGCGCATTATGCCGTGCACTAAACGTTGTGCCTAAATTCGCGGTTTCATAGGTGAAGTAAGCCTTTCTCTCGTTTTATATCGGAAAATTCATGTTGCCAGACCACGTGAAAAATTACATTAAACGAATTAGCATGTAATATTGTTGCGAAACACCACGGAACGCAGGTCCTACGGTTGAATCTAAATTTTAATAATCGCCGTAGAACGGGCAAGATTGCTACTCTATCCAGTGCATACGATATTCAAAGCAGGGATATACATAGGTCCGTCGACCAAAGGAAAAAATCAAATTGAAAAGATAACGAAAACTCTGCATTCGCTGATTAAATCGTTTAAATCAGCCCCGCGAAGCTGCATTCGCGGAGTTTCGCGGATTGCGCACGACTCAACTACGCAAATTTGGTTAGTCGCTATTTTTCTCCTTTCGACATTTAATTGACAGACATGCTTCTGATTAATCCTTGATTAATCCATCCTACGGACGAGAAAAATAATTTTTCGCTGTATTAGTGGATGTTGGGTCAAAAAACTCGTAGGTACGCAACTTCAATGTTTGCTGCATCCCTGAAAAAGCTTGCCGTGTTCATATGATTCCTGGTTACAATGTGTATATTATAACTTAGTCCACTATGTCAATATGTATTCTAAATATACATGTACTTTTTTAGACTCATGTTTCTATGATAAACATCAAATTACGAAAACGAGGTGTGTGAACAACACGCAACTTTAGCATCCGTTGCGTTCACTTGTTATTTCGCAACATACAACATGCGATGTAATGTCTATCTCGACGTGGTTGTGCGTCATGTTACAAAACATATCGTTGAAATATTTATTTAGCAGGTTCAACGCAAAATCTGTTATTTTAGCTCTGCGTGTGGGTTTCTCAAAAATCGGGATTGGTTTGCAGAAGAAATCAAAGAGCTGCACATTCGTTTCATTTATCGTATTATGTCAACTAGAAATGTACGCTGAGAGGAACGTTATGGTTCTTACTGGACTCGTAGACCAACTTCTGCGCTAGTAGTCCTAAACCCAAGCCTCAGAAATATAGCGAATTCAGCCGTGTACAATGCAAACCGAGTTTGCGGTTAACCGCAGTTCCATCGATTGTGATACACGCCTCATTACCTCCCAATTTCATGGGTAGCTTCGATGCGCGCGCGACGCATTCGTTAAACAGTAATCGCGCGAAAAAAGCCCTGGCAGGCCGTGGCTGATGAAATCGTGGTGAGAAGTCCGCTTTTCTATTTCCAGCTCGTCGGGCTGCAAGGGGAACGAGTATCGTCCCCATTCCACGCTAAACGGTAGTCCAATAAGAGAAGGAAGGGTGCGCTAACGGGGGCGAGATCGCTTCTTTCCTTCGGGTTACTCTCGAATCCGCCTGGTTCTCGCGATATTCGAAAAGTTGGTAGTTTACTCGGTCAGGGCGAGAGGAGATTACTTACGCTTTTCAGAGGAGAGCCCGCAAATATACTCGAGCCTCGTGTTTATTCGTACGACGGGTCGGGGTAAACGATTTTTACCAAACCCCTCACTACACCCGTTTTGGAGAACCAGAAACTTCCGTGGGATCGTGAAGCTTAATCTTTACGGAAAACAGACCTGCCCACTGGAAATTCCTGCTATAAGGAACATTGCGTTCTTTCCCTTTGCTGCTTGTCACGACCCTCTAACGAGCTCTGTGGATCTTTAATTTCAATCTACGAAGCCCGAATATTTGTGGCTTTCGTGGCATTTACTGGGATACCCAGTTTATAGGGACGGTTTTTGGATCCACGAAACTGCTTGTAACAACGCAAATGATGTTGTTCCAAGAATTAGCAGAAACAAAGGTGTATAAAATATTTGAAAACACTAGGAGATTTAAAAATTTCAGAACACGAATGTACAAAAATTGGAAAATTCTTTTCGACGACACGTACGCTTAATATTAAACACAAACGATGCATAATCTCAGTACACGGGATATTGCTCTGAATGATACAGCGGACACTGACAAATCTCTGAAAGATACAAGGTTATCGTTCACTTTCAAGATTTATATTCACACTACAGTATCCATTGAAAGGCGAGAAGATAACCATTTCCTCGATGCATCAGTATAAGTAGGCCGTTCGCTCGTTTTTCGAGAAAGTAGCAATTTTCTGTTTACGACCGAGCGCACACGTCTGACCGCCAGACAGATATTGATATCGCTTTCGCGAAGAAGCTGCTTCTCTATAATTCTCGAGTTACGAAGCCCAAAAACATTCGGCTCTCCAGTGTAACTGGAAGTGATTCGTACAATCGGATAGTCGAATAAATGAGCAGTATTGTCGATCATCCTCGATTAAGATTTTCGTTGGCAGATGGGTTAATAAAATTGTTCACTGTTGGAAGGGAAAAAAGCTCTCGCGCTGCGTCGATTAAGAAAGGCAAGAGGTCGATCAGAATTTTCGAGGGAATAATAGGTTCTAAAGGTTCTCGAGTAACATCACGGTATCTGCTTTCCGTACGCTTTACGCGATTCCATTTCGGTTTCTCTCGCGGAAGAGGATAGCTTCGTAAACTTACGGTCCCGATTAAATGGAGAGAGCTCATCCTCAGAGAATCCCTGAATGTTTTCTTCTGACATGGATATCCGGCATCGTTTCGACAAATTTACCTACAGAGGTTCGGTGATCACGCGATGTGTAACGAGGGGCTCTCGTTTAAATGGGACCCGAAAGGGGCGGGTATCTCTTTCGTTTGAGAGAGCAAGGGAAATATCGCCGGTGGAAACGTTGAATTCTCTAACGACTGTCCGTCTTGAATGAAAATTTCCACGGTAGGAAAACCCTTTGACTGTTCCGAGCCATTCTGCTACAACGATTCTAAAGAATGCTGCATCCATCTCCTTGCATTACCTAGTAATCATCCACTCGACCGTTTTTCTTTTTTCCCTGCCGTTGTATCCGTACTTTTTTCTCAGTTCCTTGATATACGTCCGCAGAAGCCTCGTGAATCCCGTTTCCTGAAAGTAGGCTAAGGATTTGCCAGACGGATCTTCCTCTCTCGCACAGTGGTTTCTATTTTTTGACAGAAACGTCGGATCTAGAAAACGTGAAAGCTAGTCACTCCATTTAACAGAATATTCTCTATGATTATTCGGGATGTGCACTTGATCGTGAATGCTGTTCGAGTCTGCGATTAAATTTAAGTTACAAAGTTTGAAGCCTGCCGATACATTCTCGTGGAGCACCCACTACATACACATATAGAGTTAATCGTTTATTTTTCGCGAGAGAGACACAATTGCTAACTATTGTCGAAGCTATTGTCCCGGATTTTCCGCAGCGAGAACGAACTCGGAATATCCCTCTGATCGCGTCGTTTGATCTGTTCCAGTTGAAACTCTCGAGAAAGTACGTCACGAATATCAGACACCAGGTTGAAAAAAAATCTTCACTTCCATTGAATCTCTAGTCTCTTTCCTCTGATCGTTCACGTTTCGCCGATTGTATCGATTTTCCGGCATTCTTTGTATCCGAAGAGCAAAAGCTCGATTAATGCGCGAAGAGATTCTCGATGGGACTTTAACGATAGAGCACAATTTTATTCCAGTTATAGTCCCCCTCGAACGCTTTGTGCATATTGTCTATCAATCCAGCAGAACATAAACTCGCAATAAATCGCATGAAGAAGCGCCAGTGGAGTCTAGTCGCTAGACTCGGTTTTCCTAGTTTTTTAACGGCGTAGACAGCGCATGAAAGCTGTCGAACGAAAGCATACCCGTAAGTCGAGACGCATAATTATGCAGATTCGTCCTGGAAGTGGTTTTCCGCGGACAGTTGAATGCTTAAGCGTATCGTGACGGGAAACACGTTATTACCATTCTCCCTCGCCGTTCCATTGTCTTCTCGCGTGCGAAAATAAAGAAAACAGTTTGGACTAAACACGCTGGGTGCCGAGATTGCGATCCTGAATGGTACATTTAAATGCCGCACTAACGCCCAGACGTTTCGAGTTCCGCAGGAAGGGAAGACTGAAAATTGAGCGTGGAAGGCAATTGGTAGCATTAGACATATTCAGCTGGACCAAATATTCTCATAACAATCTTTCGACGAATTTCTTTCTCAGAAACTGAGGGAATACTTGAAGACATTCTTCATCTTGAAATATTTCCCCCGATTTATCCCATCTTCTCCGTAAATCGAACATCCATATACTCCATTTTCTCGGTGTTTTCACGTCGAGGAGGTACAGCGACATAGTCGCCTTACGGAAAAGTAATCAAAGGGATGCATCCAGCCTGTGGCGGACGGTTTATTTACATCATTGTATCTGGGAAATACAGTGAAACAGGAAGAACCGTTGGGCAAGCAACGCTCTCAAGAGATCCAGCAACAAGCTGGCTTTGATAGCTTTTCAGAGTACCTCGCCACCTCCGCCCCATCGGCGCTGAAGTGTGTCTCTTCTTCCAAAGCTTTCGGCTCGCCCTTTCTCTCGACCCGCCCATCTGCCCGTCTATTTTTCCCTTTCATTTCGAAAAATACAGAAAGGAACCGCAACCGAGGACGGCCACTTGCGTCTCAGCGACGATCGAAAGCAGAAAGAGCCACAGAGTGACGGCAAGGAAAAAAGGAGCAAAGCAAAAGTGTGTATCATAGCGGACAATTTCACAAGGAACCATCGCTGGATCCTGTTATCGAGCTAGACGGTCTTGAGTGCTTTTCTGACCATGGTTGTCCCTTCAAGAGCTTTTTTCGAAGGACGTGGTTAGGAAGAATGTGATGGAAAAACGTGTGACTTGAAATTGAGAGTAAAGAAATGGCCAACCCGTTTCAAATGGAAAGTCGTACTGTAAGGGCTGTGTATTTATAGTATAGACTACTGGTGGTCAACCCTGTCGTGAAAAGAGTTATATTTCGCTTATGAGAAATACTCTTAAGCACTTTGCAAAATTGAAAGGCAACTAATTCTTGATCTGAAAAATTTTTTACGAGTTGAAAAATTTAAATGAGAAAGTGGTTACAGGATTTTTTATAGAAATTTCTATGGCTATTTTAATAGTCATTAATGTTAAGATGTACATCTTAAAAGAAAGCCTGAGCTTTGTTGAAAGTTCTCAAAGCTTTTAAAAGCACGACACATCCCTCAAAGTACATTTTCAAGCGGTTTGCAGTAAAAAGCAACCGAAAGAAGAGCGAAAAGAGTCTATGAGGGTAATGAAATATGAAACGAGCCCTTCGTCTGCCACGATTTATGATTAATTACTCGCGTCAGACGCAGCAGAAGGAGAGGCGGAAGCAATCAAAGGGAAGGAGAACGGTATTTCTCGATCGTGGAAGTGGAAACATAAGGCATCGAAGGTAATATCTATGTAGACGGTTTGCCAATGGACTGAAAAGGTTCGTTGTGCCGGAACGAGCGAACCTCGGCCACCGTAAAGCTCGTCCTCGCAAAGTCGAATAGTTTTCCGATATTGGCGAGGCCCGACTGATAATTAGGAGTTTCCTTCAATCGCGGCGATTCAATCGACCTTTCGTCGCGACTCTTCAGTCCACGGTCCAATTGGCAAGCACAGTTTTTAATTGTTCCTGGCTCGGAGAAATGACGCTCACGTTCAAGGCACCGCGGCTAAAGCATTTGCATACATAATTCCCGACGGCAGAATTGCAGAATTCTGTCAATAATTTATTATGCAACCGCGATGGAACGTGCCACTACTCGTTGCATACAAATGCACACGCGATTAATGGCTGTGTACAACGACCATCGATTTTGTGGAAAAATTTCTCTTTGTCGTTTGTGAAGACCCTGCCCTTTGCACGAAGAACAATTACCTTGGATTATAAATTGCAAAATTAGCAGAACGAAGGTGGCATGATAATGCTCTTCGAAAATGTCGCATGGATTAACTAGATACGAACTAATATTAAGCGAGTAGGATTGTTGTTGGGGGTGTAGTTAAGTTTGGAGACATTCCTAGATTCATGCATTCGGTAAATATTTGCCAAGATGCCTCCTTAAGGTGAACATCACGTTATTGAGTTATGAAAGCTCTACTACTAAAATTCTCATTTCGATGCTGGCTCTCTATACGCTTTCCAGAATATTACCTAACGTTAAACACAATTTCCTATCCAGTCGAAGCAATATTCAAGCCTCGCTGAAGGAAGCCACGTGGCATGAGCAAATGGGACTGTCGTTATCGTAACGAGGGTAAAAACGTGTATTATTAATAGCGGTCGAACATTTCCGGGGGGCACGACCATACGTACGACCGATCCAGTTACTTTAATAGCTCCCAGATGCGCAATAATGTCTGATACAAGCCTGTACATCTGTTCCACCCGTAATAAACAGCGCATAATCCTGTAACCATAACTATAAACATGCAAAGTGCGTCACTGGACGCGAACTCGATTGTGAATCGTTCAAGACTTGGACTCTACAGTTTGTCCAGCGATTGAAAATGGAATTTTTCAATTTATCAATCGGCAGTTGCTTATTAAAAATTGATATTTACACGTTTAATTGGATTTTGGTTTTTCGATGGCATAGAAATTAATTTTATTTGATCGCGAGAAATCCTGTGAATATGGAAAGCAATATGTACTGCGGTAATAGATACAATTTTCATTTTTTATAATTGAAATTCATGTGGTACTGGGTCGAATAATGTCTGAAGTATTATTGAGCTCTACTACTGTCTCTTCTCTTAATCAGATTGAATACGATTCAGAGTTGAGTATCAGTGAAACTTAAGGTGTTAGAGCATCTAACACAATTCTGCTTTCTAACCACACTCTATTGGTTACCTTTCGTTGGACGAAGTCCCAAGAACAGTCTTTATCAGACCACACGTTTATTCAGCATAAAGCTCTAGCGATAACGAAAATATTTGCAGCGAGTGCTACCAGTTTACCCACACTTTTTCAGCGTAGTCCATTCCACGCAAATTCCGCGAACGTTTCGTGGGACTTGGATCGAATCAATACCGCAGAAACAGTGTGTCCCTATTTTCCATGAAGTCCTCGTTTTGGCTGGCCAGTTCTATCGGCCGCAGCGGAGACTTTGACGAGGGAAAAATGTGTTTACCGCGGCGAAACCAGAACCAGATTTCCCACCACAATGTGGCCGTCCATGGTCGGGGATGACCTCTCACGATCCCAGAAACTTTTTCATTGTTCGTACGCACGCTAGAGCGACTTTCTATTGCAGAGTACTCTACAGAACTGTACAAAACTGTCTACGAGTCTCGATTCGTTCATTTCGCCGTGCTCCTGCCGCCGATGAACTCATTGCTGGGCCTTTCGTGTGTTTCATCGTAATTGTATTCGATACTTTATTCATAGAACGGTTTACTCGGTTCGTCCGTAAGCATGTCGAGGCGTGTCTGCGCGTTTTAATCAAAACGAGCTGACGTAACAGCAGTTCCTCAATTTGGGCGCCGAATTCAGTTCGAGATAGTTGCACCGCTTGTCCGATATTTCGTTGCATTTAGAATGGCGAGCGCATGTCGGAGTCAATCGACTTGTGTACTCGCTAAGTGGAATTATTTAGGACGTTTGTTCACGTTCCACGAACTGTGCACAATATTTCTGGTGATCTTCGATTAAATGGATTAGAGTGGTAGGTGAATGATTGTTCGCCGACGAAAAGAGAAGCAAAGTAGACGACGTCTTCATTTGACAACTTTCGGTCGACTTCTTGAAGCTTCACAGATGGAACAGACTTTCTCCGCCTCGACAACTCTGCGTGCATTCCCATTGATGTGTACTCGCAAGCAAACTCCAGCTTTCAGTCAAGCATTTCATCTTCGCCAATTTTCTGTTGCTTGCCTTGCGAGGTTGGCGCTCTTTTTGGTAAACGTCGTCTCCTTGGGGATTCATGTAATCTCTCGCCGAGATAAAACTTCTAAAAGAAAGTTCTTAAAAGCAAGTGGAAGTATTTATGCTCTGAAAACAATCATAATCCGTAGAACAAGCATAGTAAAGTTGCGAAAGAAGTAGACTACGAGATTAATAGCACCTCTGGGTAACTTGTTGATAAGTCAAACATACTTTTTTAACGGTAACACGTTCCACTATTACCGAGGAGTACATTTGAAAGCTTGTCCTAGAATATCGTTTCACGGACCACTTGTGTGAATCTCAAACACAACGTTACATTTGTTCCATCAACTATGCAATACTATTTCACAAAATAGTGAACTCTATAAGAGCTGAACCTTTCAGAAGTTCTCAAAGCAAACGTTTGAAAGCCACTTCGCGTGGCAACCTGACAGAAGATTGCATTTATCTGTTTCGTGTTCACCCTTTTTCCTCTCAGCCCCATTCTCGAGACCGTAGCCCAAATGTTTCGGGACCTGTAGGGGGTTGGTAAGTTGGTACGGAACGGGACGTGCATTGGAAATGTTACCAGCGCACACCGCGAGTTGGAACACTCGAAAACCAGAGCTCATATTATGCTCGCAACATCTGCTCAAACAAAGCGGTAGCAATTTCTGATGGTCAATATGCGCGAAACGTCCTTAACGTACGGTCGCTGTTCCCTCCAGAGGGTGGAGGATCAGCTCGATCAACTTGGAAGCTCGATATAATGTCTGTTAATCCTAGGGGACGAGATAACCATTTCATCCGCAAAATACAGGTGAAACGGGGCGACCTTCGCTGAAATGTATTGGGCTGTGGCTATGCTGTGCGTCTACAGCTTCGATATACCAGCCACGATGAGCTGTTTACGTTCTGGCTACAACTATACTGGAAATTAGCTCGATACTTGGAGAACGATATGATAATACTGCTTCGATAGGGTGTCGTTTCCATCAAACTAGGAAATTTTGATAACGAAATTGGAATTTGCAGTTATTTGATATAGAGAACGCGATAGGTAAATTTTATTTTGTTAAGTAGCGTTTTCAAATTAGTAAACATTTTTCATATTGCTACATGTTTATTAGAAATGAGGAAATTCGACTTTTTTTCGTGTATTCCTGCATTTGAAATCTCGACCGCATGGGGTCCACAATTAGCGGATTAATAACTTGGCGCCTCTGTAGGAATTAATTGGAAAGCAATGAATGCGAATGAGCTTGCGCTGACGCAGAAGTTTCACGGAGGGGAATCTCTATCCCTAATCCCTTCTCGCCCTATTGTCTAGCCGAGAGTTGGCCGACTAAGCCAATTATTGGGCCCCTGAAAACCTCCAGATTCGGCGGGGGCTAATTTATGCCAACCCCCTTGTGATTCCTGTCTAAGATCAACGGAACTTTCTGATTACTAGAATGGTCGATGCCACGAATTCTTAGATAGATTCAAGGAGTCTCTAATACGCACAAATCGCTCTTCAGAATTTCAGATATCTGTAATGCCCCTTTAAAAGACCTCAAGTGTCTATTGCTCCTTGAAGCGATGGAAACCATCAAATATTTGCTAATATTACCCTAGTCTTTCCAGAGAATATCTTCAAGGATGTTCTGGAGTAAGATCTACGACTGATACATTGTCTTCAATATTAAACATCTAGTGGTACTGCAATATAACCCTAATTTCTTATTATATTTCTAAGCTTATATTCAGAATCTATTAGCAAAAGTCGCAGCTAGTTCCGGAGCCATTTCAACGAATAATGAAAGCACTTCCGGCAGGATACGTACGCAACTGGGCTAATGCACTTGGAATTGCCTCCCTTTCCGTTAGGAGATCGGCAGTTACTTGTATTTTGAAGCAGCACTGAGCACCCTGAGAGGCGCGCAATAGAGACAGACGAATACCGAGACCCGGATATGTCGGTGGAAATGGGAAATACCGGAAGCGTAGAAATCGTATTCGTCCCTTCGCGTTGGAGCTTCATATGTACGCAGATGTCTGGCTCTGTCGGACGAGTTGTCTGTCTCGAGAGCTGACGCTCTCTTACGTCTACTTCGTCCTCTTGCAAAAGACACACTATACTTCTACTAAGAGCTGGCGTCATTTCAATGAGTGGATCTCAGAAATGAATTAGTAGAATGTACCTTTAGTCTCACTAAGAAAAATTCATTAATCACCTGTCGTATATAGATTAACGTATTAGATAGATTAGTCTCATGGAACTATGCAGTTTTCACATGGAACTCCATACAATATTCAACGTTTCGAATCGCAAATTTCTCCCAGAACTTTCCACAAGCCTCTAGAACGAATCGATGTGAAGCGGCACGGCATAACGTACGCTCGCGTTTGGTAATGAATTTTTTAAAACGATTTCAGGAGGGGAAACGAACTGTTGACCTAGTTAAACTGCTCGCCCCTGCTTCTCGCTCGGCTGAAATTAACCCGGCGCATAAAGGTCCCGGCCACTTATTCATTACGCTCGCCCTCGCGATTTTAATTACAAAGTGTCCTATTGACTCGATTGCAGGCAGCCCGTAGAGAAGGAATAAGAGTTCTTTTTAAGAATTATCTTGGTACGCAGCTGAGTGTAATGAAGTTTGCGCAACCTTGCGCCATTGTTACTTTAAACGTATTAAAAGTAATGGAATATCGTCGTCCGAGACTGTCACGTACGCTTTCTCGCGAGCATTGAATGGCCAGATGAAATCGGCGCGAGTATGAAGTGGCGACATAAAATCTGAGAAACCCTTTCTGCATAGGGAAGGTCACACTGGATGGACGTCGAATAATCCCCTTTCGAAACAGGTCAAAGTAATTCGACGATCGGCAGTTTATTAAGGCATTAATGTCGATGGATCGTAAAGGCGGATAAGAAATAGATTACGCGGAAGCACCGGAAGAGGGATGACAAGATAACTCGTTCAGCTCTTCCGATCAGACGACTAGATACGGCGAAATATCAAGATGGAAAGTAAGAGTTAGTCGTTGTAAAGAATACGAATACGGTTCGACGATCATCCCTGGAGAAGATTAAAAGTTCCGTCTCACTAAACTCCACTTTAACCTTCCTCGGTGCCTGGTAAGTTCCCATACTTCACTAACTAAGAACTCCCTCTCCCTTGTCTCTCCCGTTCTCAGTCCTCCCCTTTCATCTTTTTTCTTCTTCTCCTCCTTCGTCGTCATGCTTCTCTCTTGACCATTCATTCGCTCCCCCTTCGCCTGCTCACCGGCATCGGTTAAAGGGCGAAGTTTCAGCTTGTTCAAAGCGCTGCACGAAAACCGCGGGATGGTGTTACCTCTGGTTCACGGATCACTGCGGTGGTCGTTTTATGGGGGAAAATTTCAAAGGGAAACGAGTCGTCTGAAACGCAATGAAAGATGAGCGTGGTTCTTTAATACGCGTACGAGTTAAAAGCCACGCGCGAAACGCTTGCTCGAACAGAGATTTCGTTTATTCGGAGAATTTGGAAGATGTTTCCAACGATCTCGTCCCAAAAAGAGAGAGCAAACACCAGCGTGAATGGATGTTCTATCGGTGCCCTTTGTGGCTCGATTAATTAGACCAGTTAAAAATGGAACAGGATTCTTCTTAGTAAATCCAGTAAAACCTCGAACGGAAGACAATGGAAAAAGACCTGAAACCCGCTCTCGTTTTTCTTCGTCCATGACTTCGGTGATGTAGCACTTGTTTGGGAGGATTCTTCCATGGGAATTTCGAAGGGTGCAGAAACTTCCATCTCTCACTCTTTTCGTCTGCCATGTGTTTCCAGTTCTCATGTTATCGATCTTCCGTAAATCCTCACACGAAAATGCCCAGAATATCAATCAGTTAATTAGATTTTCGACCCTCGCTCAAATCATAATTATCCCCACTCAACAAGGAATACATCTCACAACATCTCCAAATTATCCAACATCTTAGAAACACTCTCGACACGGGAATGTACCCAGCAGCTCCCCAGCTGAATTACAATTTCCATTGCACTTAATCTCCTTAATTCTCTAATTACGTTACTCCCGCGGTAATTAATTATTCGCCAAAATAGCTCTAATTAAACAACCAGGCTCGTCGAAAAACGCCGCCTCGTCTTCGGACGCGTATCGCTAAAACGCGTCGACAGCGTTATCGTCCTCGTGGAACGCACGCTAATCCCCCTCGTACACGGTTCTCCGCCTGGATTACTGCTGTTCTGGGTTTCCCGGAAGCGTACGCGTACCGAGGAAGACGCGTACACGCGACGGAACTAACGATCTTGCCCAGAATCGCGAAACAATTAAAGCGGCTTGTCTAGTCGTAAGGGTGTGTTTGGAGCGTCCGCTTACGAGCCGCGAAATCACTTGGTGCATATGGCTCGTGGTGGGCGATCGGATTAGCCGTCGTTCGTCGTCTCAGTTTCCTGGGGGATGCAGGGTTCACGTGGAGGAGCGATCGCGACGAACAAGCTGCTCTCCTTCTGTAGCGGCTGCCCGTGGCGCGAACGATAAACTGCAATTTCGGAGGAAGCGAGCAGCTCGGGTATTTACGAGCCGAACGATGCGCCGTTGCAGCTGCACTCTCGGGAATCCGGGAAAGTCTCGATTCGAAGGGGCTAACTACGTGTTTAGGCGCGGAACTCGTGCAACTTCTCACGAATGGGTACACCGCGTACTGGGCGTACTTTATCATTCGGGACCTTGGGAAACGAGATTTATGGGGCTGTCGGGGTAATTTGGCAACGGGCGATTAGGAATTTTCGAGGGATTCCGTGGAAACGTTTTAAAGTGGTATTAGGTAGGTACTACTCTTTTCAAAGTGGAGGATTTCTGAAGATGGACTGTACTGTATTTTAGAATAGAGCAGCAGTAGCTAATTGCATTCTTGGGAAACTGATATGATTCGTAGAATCTCTCTAATTTCGGTCTTTCAAATATACTCCTGAATCTTTTACGATTTTATATAGATTTATAATTATCCCATTATTTTCTATATTCCACAATTACATCAAAACATGCCCTGCTTTCGCCCGAAGAAAACGAAGCGCAGGGCTCTGAGAACGTGTTCCCAGAAAAGTGTCGAGGGTGTAAGTGGTAGGGGCGCAGTTATGCAAAAATGATCGCGAGTCCTCGTGAGCCTTGGGTTGAAAAAGTCTGGGAATTTCGCGCGACGTACATTCACTTTGCCGGCTGGGTCGCGATGCAATCGAGCTGAAAACCGGCTGAGGAGGCGCGTCGCAGCGGAGGTCCTCGTCGCGGGGCACTTTTACCGAAGTAATCGGACCCAAGATGATCTCGCCTGTTTAGGTAGCGTCGTTTCGCGAACGGGCAACGTTTGCATCGTTCTTGCATAAGCCGCGGTATTGCATTGCCACGCGCGTTACCGAGCTAATATTGCGACGGTTGGAAGGTGCGCGAGGCCTGAGAGAGAGAGAGAGAGAGAAGTGGTTGAAGGTGGAGAGGGAGAAGGGGATATAAGCTCGTTGGCCTGGAGACGTAATGGGTTCTGTTCCTGCCCTCTGGCTGAGATAATGAGGAGTGATACTAGGATTATTAAGGAGCCCATCAGCACGTGCCACCTACCGTTCTCCACGACGTTAAGATCCATCTTGAAAATTCAGCGGCTGCTTTCTGCGCCATGGCAAACGGAATCGAATACTTGCAGCATTGATAACGTTGGCTCTGCACGCGACGAACCTTCTGCGCTCTGTAATTGCACGCGGGCGTAATAAGCTGAGACAATCCAGAAAGAAATGCATTATAGAGTTGATTGCTCTTCACCGGAGAAAAAGATTTATCTTGCGTTAGCTGTGAGAGAATCTCGCGAAACGTCTGACCTGAAAATTCATGCAAAATAGAAAGAGCTCCTTCTCGACGCGTTTGATTCGAGATGTGGAAAGAGTAGACAGTTATCAACCGACAGGCAACTACTTTGCATGAAAGAGCGACTTATACTGCAAGGAACGTTCGCCCGTTTGCTGGTTAAAACAGAAAGGTTGGGATTTTCGTTTCGCTCGTTTCGCAGGCTCTGTGCAACGAGGTGAATGAAAATAGATGGTATAAATAACAGTTCTTTTGTTACTGTCTTTCAACGCTGCAGAAACAGGGGTAATTGCAAAATTCATTCGAGCGCGTTAAGTGTTCGTTTTTTACCCAATGGTCAGCTTTTATGTAGCAGAAGCAAAAGAGGGCAGAGAATACTGCGGCGTATCAGTTTATGTCTAATCTTGTTGAGGTTTACGATGGTATTTATTGCCATTTAACGAGGTAGTACCTTCGTTTAACTTCATTCTCGTCTGTGAGCGTTGTCGAGTAATTTCGTGAATCCCTGTAAATCCACGTTGAAGAAGCTTCTTCTATAAAATTACGCGCAATAGAATCAACCGAGTGAGGTTCTCGTAAAAGTGGTAGATAAATAACTTCCACAGTTTAACCAGATAAGCCGGTCAATTTTTCTTCCCTCGCTTAACCATGCCCTCTTCAAGCACAAATAAGTATATTGAAATACCGAGCTATTTTCATGAATTTAACCTAATTGGATGTTGCAGTATTTTATTCAGCATAGGTACTTCATAACGCTTTTATGTAACCATGATGTTAAGACATTTCTTTACATATTTTATTTCGAAAGATATTCGTATTACGAAGTCTCCTTCAAACTGAAATAATCAGCCAACGACATTTCCAGGATTGCAAGTAGCATTTTTTCACAATCAAACGCCTCTTTAATAATTCATGCCAGCAAAGTGGGTAGGGACGGGGGTTTAGCGAGGAAGTTTTCTGATACGTCGATCCAACGCCGAACTTCAATTGGTGCGGTGTTTGAACGCTCTTCAGACCCTCTGATATTGTATTCGGGGCTGCGCGGGCACACGAAACTTCGCCAGTTTCCGTGTATCTCTCTGTTTATTTACGGGGCTCCGCGAAGTCGTCACGTTTTTCCAAAGACGCTCCTCGCGATGCTGCACAGGCCTTTTCATCCTCTCGCCTTTTCCGCGGCCCTGCTTATTTATTTTCCGCGTAGCTGCTTATTTATTTTCTGCTGGCTACTATTCAGCGTATTCTCGTAGCAAACGTTTGCTCGTCAAAACAATGTTTTACGAATGCATTCGAGGCTGCTTCCATGTAGCCTTCTTTCCTGCAGTAGATAAAAGAAAGGATATAACTAGGTGAGGGTATCTTCGTCAAAGAGAATTGCCTAGATCCAACTATGAGAAACATTTAATGAGAGCTTCTCGACATTTTCGTCAAGGAATAATTTCATCGTCCTGTGATGTTCCCCTCTTTGATATATCTCTCTGTTTTCTTTGACAAAACTAGTTTTCAAATATTGAGCAAACCTCGATATAACGAATTTGCTACAAATTAGTCCGTCATTATTAAAAGGATACTTAATCAAGGCATTCCAGCCAAATGCGACTTCAAAAAGGCAATTTAGAGAAGAGACCGTGCTCCCCTTTGTCAAATTTTCTAGGACTCGACCTGAAGTTAGTTATCCTTAGTTTTCACGCGACGTATTTAGCACATTAATTAATAGTTCATTATCCGTGTTAGCACAGTTTAGACCTTACACGAATCTTCTTGTTTAAATATTTCTTGAATATTTAACTAAGACGAGGCGCCTGAATGAAAGCAGCTTTTTAGGTCGGTATCAAACGAGATTACTAAATTATTAATTTATCATAATCATCGTAAAATAATCTTCCTCCGGAACTACGGTCATTTTCCTTAATTGCTCGCCAATATTTTATATCAATTTCCGTAACACTTTCAACGCGACGCTCGATAGTATTAAATTATATAGGAGCATGTGACGCAATATCTCTAACTACTATTTCGCTCTAAAACAGATCTTGCGAATGCACATAGGCGCGTGGTGGTCACCGGATAATTGATGCACTTTAAACGAGCCGAGAACCCGAACCAGCGATTTTCCCAAAAACAGCGTATCGGGTTCCTGTTACGGGGCAATCGCCGGATGCGGAAGCTCATTATTACCCGATATTTCGAAACAAGGACGCGTGGGATGAAACGACGCTGCGGCATTTTCTCCTGCAGTTGCCGATAATCGGCTTCAATTCGTACGCTCAACAATCGTGTAATCGTTTTCAACTGGTTCCACAGCGATGGTCTAAAACTGGCTTATTCGAATAATTTTCTGTCTGGTTCAGTTCGCGCTAAAATAGGCTAAAAGTGTGTCTGATGGTAAGGTTTACTCTATTAGTAGTGAGGTACAGCGGCCGCAGTAGAATAAATCTACGCGTCAGACAGTAGAATAAGTCCGTAATAAAACCTCAAATTTAATTTCATCATTCTTCATTTTTCTCTCATTTCGGCTTTTGGAATCACCTCCTGCCCAGTTACACCTCTCTTCCTAAAATTTCCTGTAGAGTTCCTCGCGTTTTAACTCCCAATTTCTACACTATAAAATTTTTTTTAACATTCATTTTCGATGAAAGCTTCACACCAGCAGGGATAGAAAAAATTCCGTCAGTTCAGGAGTATCGAAAAACGTTACCGCTGGATCGTGTGGCGGAATTTCAAGCTCGGGGTAGCCGAAAATTTGGCCTCCAAGAAAGCCACGTTATTAAGGAAGCTAGGGATAGTAAGTTTCCACGCGGAGGCACCCGAGAACTATTTCCAAGGGAGCGGGCAAGAATGCCCTCCTCCGTCTCTCTCCGCCCCCTGCAGCCAGCCCCTTGGAGCAGATCGATCGCATCAGATCTCTCTGGTCGAATGAAAAAAGAGTGAAATCGTTGAATCATTAAAATCGAATTCCTCAGAGCGTCGCGGAGACGTCAGGAATTCGTTGGCTGACGGTGCGGAGCATATTTAAGGGCAGAAATGGAGATGAAGAAGGAAGTCGTCGCGTCGTTGGCCGGCAATTGCCGTCAACTTTGAAGTCCCGGGCATCCGGCTTCCGCCGGAAGTTCCCCGCTCGACTTATTGCCCCCTCTTTTTCCTCTTGGCCGGAGCGACCTATGAAAATCGTCGGGCTTATTGAACTTCTTCGGTAATTTATTCTCAGATAGAAATTTGCTTAGTCTCCCGCCAGCGATTTTCCTTGGGAATGAGATCTACGAAGGCTCTGAAATCGTATCTCAGTGGAAGATATTGGGTTTGACTCTGGGTATCGTATTCTGAGGTTGAGTCGATTTTTTTGTTAATATGCAAATTAATGAAGACTCGACAAATGGAGAAGTAGTTCCTCTTTTTATCTGTTTTGTTTCTTTAGACTATTTTCGAGGGGAGTATTTTCTTATTCTACCCGCAGAACAGATGTTAGTGGTACCGAACAATGTTAATCTCACATTCGCTGAACAATTTCAGATAGCCTCGAGAACGTCTGTCTTCTTAATCTTTACAAATGGTGTACCCTTTACGGGCCACTAACCTTGCCTCATCCCGCATCCATCAGAATCACGCGAGTCCCAGTCCATTTCTCGTACCGTGGGTGGTCCGCCCACCTCTATATCTCTACCCCTCCGTCATTTTACCATGGATTCATCAACAAAGATTACTCATCGTTATCTGTGCCACTCGAACATTTTCATTGGCGCTCAGATCTAACAGTTTGAAACGTTCCCTCGCGGAGCCTGGGCCACCCTCGGTCCATTTACTAGAGCAAAGGGTAAAGGTGTTCCCTTTGCCTACCTCTCCCTTCGGAACTCGGGCGTGTTCCGAAGTGGAGAACGAGGCCAATTTGAATTCTAGGGGCGCCGATATTACACGGCACATTTAATATTCGCTGGAGTAAAACGGCTCGTACGAACGACGCCCTGGGAGGCATCAACGTTTTGACGTGCACCAGCGTCCCCTCCTGCGACCCACTTCATAGATTCCAGCCCATCAAGACCTAATTCTGACGACTAACCGCTCGCCCTGTCCTTTCACTGACTGAGGAGGCGGCAGAGCGAAAAAGAAGATAGTCGTCGCGCGATTTGAATTCCGTGCGCGTCGGGGCCCCGCTGTAAGTTTGCCATTCGTTCGGCGCAAATATGGCCGACCGAAGAACGTTCCAGGAGGCGTCAGCAACTGTACCTACAGCTCGTTTCAAGGATATCTGGTATGCACCGGTAGTCGACGGACATAATGCAGGTTCGGCCCGCACATAATGGTAATAGTTGGCTCCGATCCCAGAGGCCCGTTCCACTCTCAACCGTGTTAGCTCTCCTTCAACCCCCTACCCTCACCTACGCCTCTATTCTCTCGGCGGGTGACTCTCTCCTCGTGTCGCTGTACGTGCATCCCGCAGTGACACGACGACAAGCGGACTCGGCTGGCTCTCTAACGAGCAGAATCCGTGACTATCGATCTAGTTACGTCGCGCGGAGGATTCTGGCCTGGAGTTCTGACGCACGACACGACCGCCACCGAGGACGTAAATCTCCGGTCGAGCGGCACCCGATTTTTGTCAGGCCCTCTTTTCGCCCACGAGATTCGGCACACTTCCAATCGGCAGGCTCCTGTTAACCGTTGCGTTCGTTGCGAAACTTTCGTTGCGACCGAACTTGCGAACAGTGGCGTATTGCTGTGAGTTGGGAAGTTCTCTTCGTCCCCCTTTTTCGTTCTTCATGTTTCTTAGTAGCAAGCCGACTTGGTTGCGTCTCATCGATCAGTCGATTCTCACAAGTTCGCCATTGACCGCCTCTTTTAGTAGTGGTGCGACGAATTCGAGATTTATAGTTGAATTAAGGGAGGAGTTAGGGAAAATATTTACTCCGTCAATTATTGCGTATTAGGACTTAAATGTTTGCTCGGGGATTCTCTTAGTTGTTGAGGAATGTAGCATGCGAAAGGGGGAAAAGTAATTAGGGCTTGTAGGAGTAATAATTTTGATTAGTGTAGATGATATTCCTCAGCCGACAGAGAGAAAATACAAATGAAGCAGCGTTACTGAAAATGGAGGAACTCCCGAGCGAAATACCACTGAAAATGGGATCGAGACTTATGAATAAAATATACAGCCGCGAAAATTTTCCCAGGAGCTGTTGTTAAACCTCATTAAGTTATTGTCCCGCCGCTTACTTTGTTTTAAAAGGGACTATTGTCTCTGGTGTTTAAACTAACGTAGCGGCAAAAGTAAAATAACAATACTAGTTAGCAATTCTTGGAAATCTGTTTAATATGCAGCGTTTACTGTGACCCACAGTTTCTTTATATTTCTCATGAAAGCTACTTGCACAAAGAATATACGTCGTTTTATCTCATATAAGTGCTTTCATTTGTCGCAAAAGGACCCCGAAATTAAACAACATAGCGGAACAATATATTCTTTCTTACTGCAACTAATCTTTTTCATGCAGAATAAAATAACAGCCTTGTAATTAAGGTACAAAAACACTTAAGTTAAAAAATATTAAAAAATACATCGATAAAATTTTCTCTTGTCATAACTTGCTACGTCTATACACCACGTAAAAAGAGTGTAAAGAAAACTTCGTGGGGAAACTTATTAAACTAACTTTCACAATTGGTCAATTGCATACATAATGACCTTCCAGGATGAAGTTTCTTTGAAAATTGAGTTTCGTATTAAAATGATATCACAGGAGCCTCATTTATTTTGAACAGAAAATCTCTTCATCGACTTCACTATTTCTGCCCCATCCAAAGTGCACTGAAGTTTCTTTTTTCGCGTTCGAGTCTCGGCCGCATTAGGAAGGGTACTCTGGAATTGTTGGCCGTCAAGATCACCCTGACAGGTCCGATTGCATTCTAAATTAAGCCAAGCTATTTAAATAGTTTCGTTGGGCGATCGACGCCTTGATTTCTAGTATCTCCTCGACTCGTAAGTCGTTCCAGCTGATTTACTTAGTTAGCAATTCATAGCCCCACACAGCTCACAGCAGCCTGATATATGGTGAGCATTGTTGCGCCGACGACCTCAGCATTCGTTTCCCTCCGACTCCCCAGAGGTTGTTCGCCACCCCCGAAGGCACAAGGCCGGCCAGTTTTTGCCCTGGTGCATTAGGAACGCGATATTTCAAGTCTGGACCCCAACATTGGCCGCCTCTACTCGCTCTTTCTCCTCTTCCACCTCCTTCCTCTTCTGCTCTATAAAAGCTGCTAGCGGTGGATCCGTTCGAAGCTGCGTGGTGCTTTAAAAACAATCGGTACAGCCACGATTCCCTCGACGCCTCCGCTAGCAAGGCGACGCTGAACACTGACCCGAAATAACTTTCAGGAAACTTGGTCTCCTACCTCAGCTCCTTCAGGGAAAGGATCGCTCCTCTAATGGTATCTTGCCTGGGAAGTTTTGGTCGCTTTCGTGGTTATTATATGCACGAGTACACACCTGGATGGTCCAATCCAATATCAGTCTTTGGTTTCGCGTTGCTCTGCGATGATCCAATACATACGTCTTAGATATCTTGCGGAACGATTTACTGGAGACCCTCCCTATACTCTCGTCCAAAATTTAAAACTTTGAAAATTTGAAAATTTGAAAATTTGAAAGTTTGAAAATTTAAAAATTTGAAAGTTTGAAAATTTGAAAATTTGAAAATTTAAAAATTTTTAAATTTGAAAGTTTGAAAATTTGAAAATTTGAAAATTTGAATACTTCTATAGTAGATTATAATCTTTATAACTCATAGCAGCCCTGAACGTTCACAATAGAATTTAAACGGTACACAAAGCCAACGAATTCTAAAGGTCTCCATAAAAATGTACATTTTGAGAAACCTAAATGGCCGTTGTGACATCATGAACGGACAGACGGAAGCCTTGGTTGCTGTAGACCATCTATTCCCACGATGGGGCCACTGATGCTAGATTTATCCTTGAGGGAGCGAATTTATCGGGGTGACAGTTGTATCGACGACCAGTTCGAGAGCTAAAGCCGCATTCGCATTTGTAACTATCCAGGGATGGTGGCACGAGCAATCCTTGACGTTTAATACCGCGAGATAAACGAAAGAAATTCCGACGGTGGGGTCTCGATTCTCCTTCGTCGTTCAATTCTCCTTCTTCGTTTTCTCGCACGATTCCTCGCGTTCTACAACTCGAGACTCTCCTTCCGGAGAGCTATGACACACCGTTGGTAGATTATTGTTCTACGTGGCGTTCACTCGACCGCGTAATCTCTACGTTTTTCAGCACTGGCCTATGTCGCACGGTTTTGCTGCCATAAAAGTTGACCAGATTGCGAACGGGCTGGAATCGTTTATTTCCTCGCCGATAAAACGTTCAATACTCTTTTCTAGCGAATATTTCTCTAATCTCCTTCGTTCGATCGATCGTCTGTATGAAAGAGATTTTATATGTCATGCGGATTTCGATGACACTGCCTTTATAACGCATTTTTTCTCCCCAGTCTAAAATAAAATGAAACGCAAAGTAACTTCATTTGCCTATTTCTCTTAAGCTATGTGTTTCTACCAGTGTTGCCCTATTTACATCGCAAACGTTGTAATTTCGATGATCAACGTAAAATTTCATATATTCGACGAGTGGTAAATTCGGCGTTCCGGCTTCGCAGAGGTTAGGATGCCACGCCCGAGCACACATTTTTGTGGTCGAGTCGCAAATTGCAGCAGGACGAAACCGAAATCGGATTCCGGTTTCCACGGATGTTCGGCATTAAGCCAAAGCCGATTATGATAACTCGTCCACGTCATAATCGACAGTTATAAGGGTCTGACCGCCTCCGATCTTGGCCTATGGCTTGTTTCTAGCAACCGATGGTAGTAATTGGCGCCTCCCTCTCTTTGCTCGGCCCGCTTCGTCGAAGGCGATTAATCAAAAGTCCTGTAACTTCGATATTGGAAGCTCGTTTGTCCGGCGCTACTGATCAACGGATCCTAGACACGGTTTTAATTACCCCTCGAGCGTGTTTGAGGCCGTTGAAAATGGGACGAAATAAGGCGAGTTCTAACAAAATAAATTTTACACGAGCAGGTTTTAAATAAGGTCGCAATTTGGTCCCTGAAAACAAATTTACCAAAGGAAAGTTAAACGAGATTAATTTCTAAGAATTACGCGGGGTAGTATTCTGAATAAAAAATGAAATTGAATTCGTGTATCAAGGCCCTTGCATATTGAAAAACATTTCTCGTTTTTTGGACTTCAATTTTGCAAAGATTTTAATTGAGTCATAGTTTCAGCACAAGCGTTGTAATAATCGTATTACACATTCGACTTAGTCCTATGGGCTTTTTTCAGTAGAAAATAACAGACAAAAAACTTCTGATCAAGATCATTATGCTATTAAAAGGGCTATTAGGATCTTCTTCACGCATCGGCGAAGTACATAGGACGGTACCAAATCTCAGCCGCAAGTGGGCCGGAAATTGCCACGAATTAATTTTCGCCAACGACGGGCGCGCAGTATCTTGTTAATGCTTGAACAGATTCGGTAATGCTCCTCTGTAACTATCTGGATTCACATGGACTAATCTCGTTGATCAACGCGAGCAGATGCAGCGGGCCAAAATTATATCTGCGGGGAGAGGGTAAAATTAGGACCGCCGTCCAATATTTCGCCAACTCCGAGCATTAATGGCTGCAACACGGATTCTGTAACTAACGCCCGTGATCCATCAGACGACAATAGATCGTCCCCGTCTCTATTATATTATCCAGACGGTGATCAATGATCACAACGCGGAAGAAAGACTTCCTTCGACTCGATTCGCTTAACTCGCCTTATTTTTTCCGTCGAAGATTAATCTGGGAAACAGGAAGAGATTAATGAGCAAGATAGTGAGCTTTTCATTGCTTAGTGCCAGAAAATGTCTTAGCTTGCAAAAACTTTCTAAGAAGAATTCATCAATTCCAGGAGTCTCTAGCGTTGCAAAACTCATTACATTTACATTAATTAAATAGCTATATAGAATCTTTATTAATATTTACAGAAATTTTCGGAAGAATTCTCTACCCATACTTTCGTGATTCCACTCATCTGTCGATGAAGGATCAGACAGAGAAACCGAACGCGAAGGGCGAATCAGCATTCGCGATCGAATCGAAGAGCCATCGTACGTCCATCGACAGACGCAGAGCAGCACGCGGAACATCGAGCCTGATAATTCTAACACTTGAGCGGATCCAGTAAATCATTACGAACAATGCGATACGAGGGTAGGAATAGGGCGAGCGCGGTGATTCACTTTGGCAGCGCATTTATCACTCAACGTCCGCGGCATCGCGGGAGTTTCGAAACGTTGCGCGTTTCGTGACTGCCTAACGAGGAAAATAGTCACCGCTGCAACGACTGGATGCACGCCTCCTCTCTATACAAAGTTGCACGAGCTGCCGGCTGTTTCGCGCGCGTATTGTTGGCATGTGGCAGGGCGCGCGCGTGTCTCCGCGCCCGCTGTATTATACATATTTATGGCGCGCGAAGAGATATAGAACGGATAGGACGGTACGGAGGCAGCGCGAAGCCAATTAAAGTGCAAATGCATGGAGATGTGGATGGAATTCCAAGTAGCACAGTGACCGGGAAACCGTCATAAAACCGAAACGGGGGCCGAACTAATCGACACCCAGCCCATATCGAAAGAAGGGAGTACCGAAGAGCGAGGAAAAAAACGAGATCGACCGACTGGGGGAACTCGATAGATTCGAGGGCAGTGGATTTGGTACGTCAGATGAGAAGTCTGTGTTAGTTCGATGGGGATATCGAGAGCGATAGATATATTTAGGTCTGCGAGCACTTGACGGAGCGAAAAAATTCGTGACCGCCTTACTAGGTGACTGGGTGAGTGAAGCTGAGGTCAATATAGGAAATACGTGTTTTTTGCTTCTACATATTGAGAATGTAAATTAGATGGAATTGATGTCATTAATAACGCATGTGTAGACACTCAAGGGACGGATACTACTAGCTAGGGACTCAGTACATATAGGGAATATGTGTTCCTTTTAATTTCTGGAATATTAACACGTCCACGATGTTATTAAAAACCTTCTATCATTCAACCTACCATTGTTTCACAAAAAGGAGCCTGAAAACATAATTAAATTTTTATCCTGTATTATCAGGACAACAAATAGCATAGGACAAGGAAGCAAGGTGGTGAACGAAAAGATCCACTTAGCGTTCATTTTCGTGGACGTTAAATTCTAATGCCCCGGGAACGCTGATCAATTTCAGTTAGCTACCTTCCGGTAGATCGTGATATTCCGATCCGACAGGACGGGCCGCTGCGTAATGGCAGTCGATACAGTCGGGCTCGTGCGGTCAGCCTTCGGAAGTGTCTAATAATTTTCGTTTAAACGCGCGCCAGTCCGGGGCTCTTTCGCGCAGCTGGTCTCCGAAAGCCACGCGCATTACCATGGTAATAGACAGAATAGTGATAGGTGTTGAAGGGGAGAGCCGATTTTCGGAGGTCGTTCATTATCGTCGATATAAGTTGGAGAGAGAGCCACATATCGATAGGATATATCGATGGAAGCCAGCATCGGGAATCTCTCGAATGTGCGACACTTGGACAACGTCCATGGCTGGATCGAGACGAACAACCTGATCTCGTCGCGATAGCTCTCAGGGACGGAACTTTAGGACGATAATAAATTCCGAGGGGCGACGAAGCGTCGGTGTTCCCCAACAAAAATCCGTGGTTGCGCGCGTTCGAGTCGACCGCGTTCGCGGCGATATTTCACGCGGTCGAGGAGTCCAACTCGAGCTCGATCCTCGACGAATCGTCGAATTTCAGGACGGAAGTAGGACCACGTTTCCGTGAAATTTGTACAAAATACGAAGTTGGACGGGGTCGAGGGAAATTTATTTGACGCCAGGCTGATACACGCGCGACGCGATGCATTTTTCACCTCCCCCTATTTCGCGGGGCATTTTTTACCCGCCGCGTTGCAACGTTATTAATTTGTCAGCTTCGATGTTGGAGAAACGTCGGTCGCGCTGTTTACTCGCTCCTACGATATTGATGGTCATTCTATTTGTCACGGTTCTGTTTTTACGCTCGCGATACTTCCGGATTATCTGCCAGCGATACTGTTGCGCTATCACGATTTGGGGTGAATCTCGTGATAATTAGAGATAGATAACTGGACCGAAGAAAGATTTTAATGCTACTGAAAATTTGTGGAATGCAACTCGGAAATCGTGAGAATGCAGTGCTATATAAAGCAAAGAATTCGAGCAACAAATCTTCTTCACCAACGAGAAGCGAGGATTTCCAGCAAAAACCAACGCTTCCATAACGCTCTGACCCGAGCAGCACGCTTTTCCATCCCGTGATCCATGGGTCTCGCTTCGTGGGCTGCCGTGAGCGCGCCACAAGGGTGTGAACAGACCTTAATGGTCCTCAGTAAAGCAGAAAAGGTAGAAATTGCGGCTGGGGTTGGAATTCCAGTGGAAGGAGATTTTGGTGATAAAGCAGTGAAAAGAATCGCGGAGACTAACCAGTGCATCTTTTATTTGCAAAGGATTTCCTTTGTTCACGATTTCGTCTTCCCCATATCGATCTCATAGAGTTCGAGCCCTACAATCGTCTTCATTTCGCGCGTCTCCTCTTCACTTATAAAAAATATATTTTCGCGACTTTGGATCTCCCTCTGTCACAGGTGAGATTTTCCTTATCCCGTAGTCGTCGACGTTAAACAAACCCCTATAATCAAGCTCAAATCGATGGATTAAGAATCCAATTGGAGCCGATTCGACTCCCTCTGTTTCATCCCTCTCCATTGTTTCCCTCGGCACGTGAAATCCCTTGAAATCCAAGTTCCCCCTCCAGACGGCATTCCTCTTAACCACCTTCCTGGCACATTCACGGCCCTAAAGCGCTCGCCTACACGGACGTTTTTCTGAAATACATTTCCAGAGGCAGCCCGAATAGTGTCGGCGACGATGGTGGCGATGGTGGCGGCACCGGCAATAAAGTTTGCTTTATTTTTACTACCCCTCTGGCCAAGTACCGCCCCGTATTTCCTGGGGATATTGACATATCGGGGGTGCTGGGGCTTCTCCTCTTAACGCCCTTTTTACACTGCCACGGAATTTATGTCTTCTTTCTCTGCCGTCCTTTTCTCCGCCGCTCTACCCCACCCCGCCTCTCACTCGTGCCACGATCTACATCTTCTACGGCTCTCCTACTCTCTCCCTCTTTTATCTTTCCTGTCCTAGACCATTGTCTCTTCTTCGTCCCACTGCCTGCTCCACCTCGACGATTCCAACGACGAACAAGGGGACAATCAATCACGCGCCTATCTCCACGCGTTCACAGAATCAATCGGAGATCTCTATTATACGTTGACTCGCTGTTGGGATTTTTTCCTTTGCATCGTTTCCCTAACTATCCGATCGATTCGCCGCTCCGATTACGTTCGCTATCGTTGTCGGTGCAATTTGTTCGCGGCGGTTTGGACAGGGGTGTGTAATGCAAACTCAAGCTTCGTTGCAGTTTTCGGGCCGAGTTTAGTTAATTTTGGGAACCGGTGGCTAAATGGGGAAGTGAATTGCGTGATTTTCTGTGGAGGGTTCGAACGGAAAAGCGATTCCAATTTAGGAAGAACGTGTCTAAATATGTGTCCATTTAAAAAACTTCACCAGGGAACTGAGGAATCGCTCTTTGCAAAATTCTAAATGTGAACTCTTTCGAGAATGTCGACATAAATAACCTTAACTTCGAATCACTTATATACTCAGTACTAGTAGTTTTCAATTCAAAGTCCACAAAACTGCAAACAATATTCACCCTCGCTTCGCTACGACATCTCGGTAAAAGGACAGTTTATTAATTGCTCCGATTCGTTTGCAGCGAAATCTCGGTCCATGAAAGTGGTCGCACGCAGTGAAGGGTGTAATAAAAGGCGGAGGAGAAACGAACGAATTGGCAAAAACAATGAGCAATCGGTCGTTCGCGAGTTACATTCCACCTCTCATCCCTTTTTTCGCTGCGTTTCTATTTATCGATGTCACGGGACAGAATGGTGTAAGAGGAACGCGAAAAAAGCGAAGCGAGCTGCAAAGGCAGCCACGAAAAAAACATGATACCACAGTCGAAACGTTAGGTAAAAAAGGGATCGAGTGATCGAGGGGTAAAAATGGCGGGACAAAGGGTCGCGAGTGTACAGGGAAATTCGCTGGAGCTAGAATTTCAACTGCCACGAAGTACGTAGAAAACAGGATGCGCAGTGCGCGCATTCTTTCACTTTATACGAAGAATTGCATTTTCTAGACGGGTTGTCGTCGCCGCATTCCTGACTAGACACCGAGAAACTGCTGAATACATTCGCTCATCATCGGACTCCACAGGTGCATTCGCGTGCGTTCTCGGGTTTTATACAGAATCGCTGAATCGGTAAAAGATTTAATCCGATATGAATGAATGACTTGTACGCATCGTGATCGTTTGAGTTCACTACGTTTTAGACGAATCACAGACTTACCACTTGGTAACTGAATTAAAACTAAACTATCGAATCTATTGAAAAAGTTTCTAAGCACGTCTGCATGAATTAATCTAACAGTTTTCTCACAAAAGTATGAAAATATAATTGTGGAAGAAAACTGTATCCATAATGTGGGTGAGTGAATGGGACAGCTTTCATAGACAAGCGTTTGAGTAACTGCAAGCAGTTTCCAAGTTCTTTCGCAAAGTATGTGTGTCCCGTGGCTCACAAAGGTCCAGAGTCCTTAGAGCTCCGTTTTCTAACTGTTTCGCTTTCGTCTGGTTTCAGGTCAAGTGGATCTTTGGACGCAAACGACGAATGGTTGCCCGTGCAGTTTTAATTCGTCGAGCAACGAATGTGCGTGCTGCGTCCCATCCGGAGGATGCAGCTGCGGTGCTGCCTCGCCAGACAGATGCACTCAGTGTGGCTTGGAGCAACACTGCGCCAACAGTAAGCACCATCATTACGTTTCATCATCATTCGTCTCCATGTTCGTGGCGTTAAATTACGTGTCGCATAAATATTCATTCCTAGATAGCAATCAGTCCTGATATTAGCATTGAGAAAAGGAATTCACTGACAATCTAACTATTTCAAATTCTGGTAACATAATCGATTTACTTCTGCCTTTTAGAATTTCCGCAATATTATGTTCAATTTGTAGACATATTCGGTTGAAATTGCAACAAGCAATTAATCCATTTACGTATCAAAACTTGATGGTAATTTAACTATCCGTTAGAGTGCAATTTCCACGTCGGTGTACCTTCATCTGACCAATGCCCGAATTCAAGTGTTTACTTCCTCACTAAATGGAACACAATTACGCGATGTCGACAAGCCAATTTATTGCTCCTTTGAATCGAAATTACTATTGAGAACAATATTTTCGTCCATACCACAATGGGAAATGAACGTTCAGAGCTTTGGATAGTGCATTTCTTTGGGCATAAATAATTCTAGTCTGTAAATGTTTTGTTCATATTAAGAAAAAATGATTGTTGACGCCTCGAGGTCACTACAGAAAAGCCATAAAAAATATCAAGAAGGGTGGCACAACTTTTATGGAATATTTACGAGTCATGCCTCAATTGTGCCGGATAAAGCAAAAATCTCGTCACCGAAGTTACTACCGCATTCCTCCCTTTTCTTTATGATAATTGATTACGTCGGAGTTTCTTTCTGCCTTTCATCCATCTACTCTTTCCCTTCGTTAATTACTTCTGACGTTATTGCCTCTCCATCCCATCCATCAAACCTTTCTTTCCTCTGGATCCTTATATTCGCCACAGAGGAAGCATGCGCTGGCCTTTTAATTACAACAGAAGTTTTAATGGTGTATTACTTACCAGTATTTTCCGTAGACTCGCAATGCGTATCAGATACAAGATACTTTACCCTGTAAAAGCTGTTATTATCGTGAACCGACTTTAACGATCCCCCAATGTAAACAACTTGCCCGAAAGTTTTCCAATTAATTGATTAACGAAGAGACAATTAAAAAACTGGTAAAAAAAGGAAAAATTTATCTCGCAAAAAAAGCTACCAACAAGCGTGTACTGTATTCATGATAGTGTGTACTACAATATCTTATTGTTCGTAAACTCTGAAAAGCTCTTCAGAACTCTTTAGTCCTCGAACAATTGGCGGCTCTGTAGTGGTTTGCGGTGTAAAGCAATAAAAAGGAGTAATTTGCTGGTAATGCAGTCTCAGGTCTTTTGGGATGTTACGCCCTACGCGAGCCAATTGTGTATCGATTCAGAAGGACTATTGGATTGGCTGACAAGGTTGCGCGTCACGACTCCTTGACGCCTCGAACAGGAAGGACGAAGTCTTGTCCAGACTGTCGTCAAAGAAATACTGTGCGTGAGAAAAATCATTATCTGTAAGAACAGTATTTTTCTACGTCATCTACACGTCACTTTTATTCATTGAATCAGTAGTAGTGGCAAAAGTTCGAGTTTTTATTTTATATAGCTCTGAAATGATACAAGCTCTCGTTTCACTTTCTTTCCTCTGACCATCAATTTCTTACGTCAACCAAAGACAAAAAACTCCAACTTGTTTTGTGAGAACAAATTATGTACACTTAATTAACATTAGCTGGGCGTGAAGAGACGCTTTTTGATCGGTAGATGTGTGCAACAGGTGTGTTCGACGGGAGTTTTTTTAAGCGAAGGAAGAAGAACAGCCAAACCTGAGTGTTAGAGGAAAAAGATTGATAGAAAATTGTTGACGAGCGAGTAATGACACGTGGAGTATATAGCTCACTGACGAGACGATTTTATGCTCGTGAGAGAAGCACAAATTGCACTTAAAAGAGATCCAATATTACGTTGACACATAAACTAATTAATTCCTGATACGTACCTATTGATAACACAGTATAGCAAGCAATTCGGCAAATACGTTCGATCCAAACCCATATAGAAGTTATTAGTACGTATGATCTGTAGTGGATTACTAAAGTGCTACAGTATATAGTTCCGCCATTAGCTCAATTGAGGGTAGGTAATACAAATCCAATCAATTAGTGTCCTATTAGAGAATAACGCAAACAAACTTTCTCATTACCTAAAATAACTAAAAATTGTTGTGTATAGCCAATTTACCACATTCTATTTCATCTCTGTTTCAGTGTGCAACATAACGTTGGACAGCAGACAGTTATTCAGCAAATCAGATCGCGGCTTCGGACAAATAAAGTCGCCATCCCTTGAAGGGCCCTCGAGGTGTACATACAGATTCGTGCCAGACACTGGCCAGCGAGTCGAGCTACAAATCTATCGACTGATTTCCATCGGACGACACAACGGCACCGTGTAAGTAGCTTTTACGTGTCTCTGTCTTATCGTGAACCTTCGCTCGAAGATCTTTGCGTGGAGGAAAAGTAGCGTCCACCAAAGAACTTTCCTTTGCTCGTCAAAAGAGCTGACCATTCGGATCTAGAGATCTTGAGGTCCTGGGAACACTCAAGTTTTACCAGTCTATCGTTGCTTTGTCCTCTTTTAGTCAAAACTAAAATATCCATCTATGATGGTAGTCCTATGACTGGGAGTCACGGGTAAATTTGTAGAAATAGATTGAATTTAACTGCAAGGATATCTGCTATTTGAATATCATTTCTGTTCTCTGTAATATAATTTCAGTCCATTCTGCTGTTGATTTAACCAATGGAAAATGTAAACTTTATATCCGATGTAGTTTAATTATCGTCGAATTTTTAATGTTGGTAATTAATTACATGGAAAAGCGGTACGAAATATGAAATTGATTTGGGAATACCTGATTGCAAGTAAATTTCCAACGTGGGCACGAAACGCGAGAAAAAATGTTACGATAATATGTCAGTCACCAATGCACCAATAATTGTTTCGTTAATACAAAACCATAGTGCGATACGTACACCAGTTGTTGACAGCGATTTACACATTGACCAGGAACCATTCGACATTAATCAAAAATGTTTTTAATCACTTCGGACGTATCGTTTGCCCGCTTGTCTTTTTTGTTCCATATTTTTAATCGAATTAACTTTTTGTATCGGGACGCCTGGTCGACGCGCATTTTGTCCAGTTGGAAATTGTTATTACAATAAATCTTGTTCCCCGATATTTGTTCGTCGTGCGCAAAATAATCCATTTCTCGTTACACGCATCACTTGATGGCACAACTATAATGTTAAATGAAAAAGTAACAGCTTTCATACGATTGGATTTCAAACTTTACGAATCAGCGTTTCGATTTCTTTTTTCATTGAAAATTGTAGCTTGAACTGTAAAACGTATATTGGAAATCATCAAAGAATATGTTTGCTTCGTATTCGAAAAATTTAGAGCCATTTTACTCACTAATATCATTAAAGCAACGATTAAATTATTAAATTAATTAGAATTGGAAAGCAGCTTGAAACTTCTGGTACGCAGTGTAGATACAGATCCAAGACTCGTGTCTGCTATTTTCACGACGCGGCGGGATGAAAAGTTGAAGGGCGGCTCATAGCAGTCGATATGATTGGAGATCGCTCGTGTCGATGGCCGTTTCAATTTGTCATACTTCCGCTCTTACGACGCTACCACCAATACACCACACTTAAGTCCCTCTCAGCGTGTGTAGACAGCATGAGAGGTTGAGGCCAACCTGGAAAGAAAAATTACTGTTTCTGGAAGCATCCCTCTGCCCTCTCTTCACTTCCTTCGCTCGGCCACGATAGTGAACGAACTTTGTGGCGAGTAGGAAGGGCTTCGACGAGAACCTGCGAAACTTCTTACAATTTTTCGAGACTCAGTCCCCATTCCTTTCTTCTCGCCGAGTCTAAGTAGAGCTTAGTGAGCGAATGCATGACACGCCTGCTGGAGTAGCTTCCGTCCATCATGTTCGATAAGGCATGCATAGTAATGCACTTTGGATACGTTCAAACCCTGCCTTCGATTATTTTTACTCGGCTTTAAGGAGATTAATAAGAAAACGATATGAGAAGCAAAGTATTTCCAGAAAGTTTCCGCAATAACGTGGAGAAAGTAGTATAGGTCAACAATTCGTCTTCCCAGGAATATTTTAGTCCGATTCTATTTCCTTGCGCATAAAACCTGACATTTCTAGATTCACTGTGTTTCTACCTTCCTGGGTACTCATATTTTCACATTCCCCGTTGTTACATTTACATTTCACTAATTGTTTTCGCATGGTGCCCACAACTTCGCTCCAGTAACAGTGTCTGACTTTTTCGTCCTACGTGTAGCCGTCAAGAAATCATACGCTCGACGAAACGAATGAAATCCAGTAGAGATTTTCATTTTTACGCTGTACTCGAACAGTAACAAACCCCGTTCCTGTGTTCGCGGAAATACGATTTAAGTGCACGCGTAACAAGACATTGAGATGCACCACTGCAGAGGGATATCGCGAAAGGAGATACGCCGCGGTGGAAGTAAAAATAATCGTTCGTACGAGGTTCGAGTTGCCGTATTGTATGAGCGGCAATAATTTCGGATAAACTCGATAAACCGTCGGAATGGAATACGCATTATGGCTTTTCGATACGTTCTTTTGCGCTTGCAGCCGTAGATAATTTAAATCTGACATTCACCGTCCGTAACCCCTCGATATATCACGGCGCACAGAATACAGCACTTAACCAGTCCGCCTCTCTGTTTCGCCGAGGCTGTCGCGACGGCAGCGTCATCGCAATAATTTTGCAAATTCTCGCGTAGAGATACTCGGGCTCGTCCGTATTTTCCCCCGATATCCCAAACTGGGGGGAAAAAACGTGGCGGGCTTAAACGGTCGTAAAGTCTAGCGGCGCGTTCGGGGGTTGTTGGTGAACTTTCTTCCGCGGGCGAACTACAAACATTCAGCATTCACGAGCCCGTTCATTACCTCCATCCCTCTTCCGTTCTCGGCACTTTATTTTTCAAAGTTGAGCGATTTATCACTGTGTGTCCTCCTTTAACTAAAAGCGCCCGCGAATGGACTTGTAAAAAATATAAAAGCGCCCTCGAAGTTTGCCCGTTAACGAAAGGCAACGGCGACTGGCCCGAGTCAGCCAGCCGGCGGACGCTGCCGAGAGAGAGAGAGAGCCTGAAGCGAGAAATATCGTTACGCTTAGGTACACGGGGGCTGGCAGGCCAGTGTTCGCCTTTTACCTGTTCCTTGAATGTTGCCGTTTGAGAAACTGCACGGCGTTACGGGAAAAATTGCGAAACCTGCATTTTTCTCCGGGAAAACATTTCTCAGACGATACGGGGACGAGCGCGCGGCGATAAAACGTTAATGCTCCGTTGACTGTGCCACGGCGCATGAGGCTGTATCAGAAAAACGTATGTTATGAAATTTACGACAACGCTCCGTGGACGCCGCGAGTCGTTAAGTATTTAAACCTTTCGCGGGGGAGGACTGTTCAAAAGTGAAAGGCGCGCCGTGGAGGCGATACGTGGGGAGTAACGAGCTGACGTCTTGCGCCGTTTTACAGCGAGCGTAAAAATTCGTTCCTTCGGGTGTTTCCAATAGCCTCGCCGATTACGAACATAAAACAGAAAGTAAAAGGTACTTACTGTCTGTCTGGAGATAGCAAGGCATACTCTACTTGCGAACACATCAGAGTACTCAATCTCGCGTATAGGTTGTCTGATTAGATACGGTCCTGTTCTACTTGCCGGGAGTGTCTTGTCTTCACCACGAGAAATTCAGCTAAAAGGAATCGTTGATTAAGAGAGAATTTCGATTCCGAAACCTGATTATAGGAAATGTTTTAGAAATTCTTTTTTCAATAATTGTGATGAATGAGTCTTAAAATTTTGAATATCGCAAAGTAAATGGTTCGAATGTTATAGGCTATAATTTTTCAAGAAAGACCTATAAAAGTGTCTTCTCAACTGAGTCTCTAAAGGAGAATATCTCCTTAATACTTCTCGAAATAGACAACAGGTGACGTCTGACTAGTCACTCGCCTATTCCACTTACTGTTGCCTCGCACAGGCATTTTTCAGAAGCAACGTTTTATTCGTCGAACAAGCGTCTGATCGAGTAATACACTTAAACATTTATTCACGAAGACACCTCATTCCCAAATCTCGTTGGCCGAAACGAAAGACGCAGCGTTTCTGTCAATCCTTCTTCATCCCCTTCCCATCTGCTTCTCGTCTTGCGTACGCGCGGACAGATGAGAGGTGCGCCGAGTGAAATTACGTCGCTCAGCGGAATACTATTAAGTGAAGTAGCGGAATAGAATGGCTCCCGTGGGTGATGGATGACCTTAATTTTGCTATGATTACCAGCGGCTCGGGAATTTGTATGAAAATCGCTCAGGGCTGGCTCTTTCACGATCCTGTACCATCGTCGCGCCCCGCCCCATTCGTTTCCTCCGCCGCCTTTCTTCCGTTCCATGGTCCCCATATTTTTTAATCGTCCCCGCTTCCTCGTTAATTCAAGATCGCCGGCTCGAGAAGCGAACGACATTGATGGACGCTTATAAAAGTCGCGTAATATCGGATCGGGCGGACTTTCATAGCTTCATGTTCGCGTCGAACCGTGAATTACGTTCATAAGTTCCCTATCAGTCTGGGCATCTATCACTAGATTAGTCGCATTGAAAAATACGCGCATTTCTCACGTTTCACTAGCTCCGAGTTATCTCTGCAGATCGAATCGATTCATTCGGATCTCTTTGGAACACGATTATTCATCCTCCGTTTTAAAACGAAAACCGACCAACTCCTTCGTAACAAATTCACGCGAGTTGATGCTTAATGCGTTCGGCACTCTTTCCGCGTGGTGTATTATGATGGTAATCTTGGAGAGCACGAGGCGCCGCGCCGGTGCACCGAGTCGGAATGTAACGCGTGTTCCGAGCGTTCTGGGGATGTAGACGTTCAGGGACGATAAAACGCGGGGACCGTGCGCGATGTTCGTTCAGCGTTAACGTTCCGAGCAAAATGCCTCGGTGTATTATTCTTAAATTCTCTGCCTCGCACCGGTGTTTCGCGAGGGCTTCGGCTATTGCGCCACTCTTTTCCGTTTCGTCGTGTCTTTACGCTACAATCATGTTTCTTTATATTGGGTTGTAACACGTGAAACGCCCTCTCGCAGATGGTTCTGTAACGCTTACATGTATGTTTGCTTGCAATCGGCTCCTTTATGTCGGATTAAAGATCAGTTTACATCCTTTCTCGGACGTTAAGTAGAAAGTTTTACTGTGAGAGCTGTACTACGAAACTTTATTCCCCCATCAACTACAACTTTCACAATTGTTTCAAGCGAAATACTTTGATGGCTTAAGGTATCGTAGAGTTCGCATTACAGACAATTCGGAAATGTATATTGACTTAAATATTGTATCTAATTTAAATCTGGAGTAGTTTCGTTCTGACAGCTCCCGTTTCAGTTCATTTTTGCTCGGTACCGAGTTTCAACGTCATGTTTCCTCACAAAGCGAGCATTAACCCGGCTGGTTAACAACACGGGTTGCTCAATCCCGGAAATAGCGAAACAAGAGCGAGATAAAGTTAATGTGAAATGTACAAATGTCTTGAGCCCGCTCAAACGTTTGCTCGCGTATACACGCGACTATTAATAAATTACTTCCAGGCTGACCCCTTGAAGCGACATTCCGCCGTTTTCATTTTCCAGCGACTTTTTCGACCCAAAATACATTCATTTAAATGAACATTTTAATTCTGACTAGGATGAATCTGTTATTTACATTTACTGTGTCTTTGCACGCATAATATTATTAAATAGAATAGTTAATACTCGACTACTCTAAAGTGGAACGTCCGTAAACTCCTTAGATTTCGAAACACGAGCGCGCGACAGTGACAAAGCGCGCGCTAAGTCTTCCTGATTTCCCCGAGTAATTTAATTTTTTATAGCGCGAGAGAGCTGCGATGCCGCCAATATGAGCAGCTTGCTCGGCCATTTGTCTCGCATGCTCTCGAAAAAGAAAGGTGAACTCGACCACGCTACGTAACGATAATTCCCGTTCGAGGAGTTCATCTCGTCCGGGAGTAGCGGGGAAAGGGTGGGCAGCTCGTTGCGGGGGAGTATTATACCTGGGGCCAGGGTTTAAGTAGCTTCATAAATTACGTCACTTTTACGGCGAGATTACCTAATCCGCAGCCTGGCGATGGCTTTGGCTTCTCCTGAAAGGCGAGTTTCAGCCGTGCGCTGACGTAAACCCTGTGCATCGTCGGACAAAGTGCGGGGCCCTTGGATCAAACAATTTTCGTGCCGCGAAAATATTTCGTCGTTGAGGCCAACTCGCTCGCAATCAAGGGACAGAACGCTTAACGAGTCCCTCGACGTGGAAACGCCAGGAATATTTCACACAGCTGAATTTTTGAAACATTTTTATTCCTCGCAAACATCTCCCCATGCTACAGATAGCGGCGATTTGATTAAGCGAGTTAGACGCCTGGATTTAGAGAACGAAACACGAGCCCCTAGAAAATTTCAACCTCCCAGAACGAGATTCTCGTACAAGCTAGAAAATTGTTGCTCCATTATTCGTTGATAGTGGCACCATTTATGAGATTAATTTATGTTTCTTCTGCAGCAGAAAAGCAGAAAAGTAATTTCGTATCGATTCTCTAGTCGTAGAGGTTTCCGCGATGGTTTATTGATTCCACGCCACTCGCGACTTTCCCTCGAGAGCGAATTCTCCATATCTGGCATGTACGAGAGATTTCCGTCATGGCTGCCCGCAATATTCGGCTCGAAAGAAGCACCCGACATCGATACGGTGCCAATTACGATTGTGGCCTAGAATTTCTGTTCCTTCTATCCGATAAGAAGTTAGTAATTTCGGCACAGCCTATCGGAAATACTTTACTAATTTTTCTGAAATTTCTGAAATTTTGTTAAGCCTCCGCCAGAGAAATCGAAATGAAGTTCCTAAAATCTACACAAATACACAGTGATTTTTCAAACCCCTTTCGCTTCCAAGATATTTTCTTAGCTACTTCAAATTCTTTCACATTCCTCTCACATTGTTTACGAGACAATGAACCTCTAAAAAACGAAATTATCGTTAGCTAGTTGGACGAACATAATTCCACGGTTAATAATTCGCGTGGACAGCAATACGATCGTCCAAAACACGGCGGCGCATGGTCCAGTGAAAACAGGAGCGGCAAAACTCGAGGATTAGAGACGGATTCTAAACTAGGGATAAATCGCTGCGGGATTGTTGTGCGCCGCGGCCCAGGGAAATTCGACGCGCGTAATGCACGGAGATTCTAGCTAATAAATAATGGGACCATTGTTTCGTCCGTTCCAGTCGATCGTAAAATCACAAGGCAGCCAGCATGATCGCGTTATTTCCAGATGCGCGTGGATACTCGTCGACGAACGCTCAGCAGGATTTGTTTGACGTAATCAATTGCCCGTTGTCCAGTGTTCGTTCAGTGTGCGACACAAACACTGACCCTTCGATTCTCTGTCTATCCTAGAAGGAATAGCAGGAATAATAATCGTTCGCACTAATTGCTAGCAGAATTATCGCGTCCAATAATTGCGCGCGTTTCACAGAACGAACACGAGAACTGATGGGAGAGGAGCGAACGGTGAGAACGATGCTCGTTGTTAGAAGTTATGAGGCGTCCATCGTTGCGATATCTATCGCGTATCGCTAAAATTCAGCAGGAAAATTCATAGAGCAGATAAACGGCCAGCAAAATCGAACGACAATTAACGCGCCACGAATGGCATCGACCACATCATTGTTTCCGATTCTCCCGGCCGATCCGATCTCGCCCCTGCCCGCCTAATGGCCGACATGACCGGATGTGGCTGTTTTTGGAAAACTTCAGATCCAATTCTCTCAACTTTCCGCATTACGACAAGGCTGTTCGAGTTGGAGGATTCATCGAGCAACTATCCCTCTCGTACATGGAGGTAAACGGGAGAGGATCATGGGGGGCGGAAAGAACGGATAGGGAGGATGAGAGTAGAATGAGGCTGGTCGGGCAGAAAAGAGGGCAGACGCTGGTGGCACGGCTCTACCGCTGATTACACGCTCCACGACTGAGTGAAATTTGTCTCGCCAGAAATAAATTAGTTAATGGATCGTTCGGTGGCCCCTCCGTCGGCCAGAGTTTGAACCATTTCCTGCTGACCGAGGGCCAGCAAAAACGGAACGAAGCTGCGGGCCATGTCTTTGATCGTCAAATTGGAGAAAGAGAATTCTTTGAAAGTACAGTGTAGGTGTATCTGTAATTATTCCTGTTTTATAATATTTACAGTATCCAGATTTATCTCCCTATCTGCAGATTTTAATTCCACTTCAATTCTTCACTGTGTAAAGGATAACGATAGCTGCATTTTATTCAACGCATGGTCATTTCATTTTACCATTTTTCAGCCCTTTATTGCTTCTGTACCACTTCCGTTCTGGGCACCCTTTTTACGATAACAAGGAATTTCGAGCAAACTAATTTCGCGTCAGAATATCCCCAAAATGCGAACAGTTCATTCAGCCATGTGAGCTGCAGGAACGAAATCCAATTTAGTGTATGAAAGAGACAGGTTTAAACGGCGGGTCCGTAATCAAAAATGTTCGACATAATTTTCACTCGGACAATCGCGCGCGATATCGTCCTGTAAGTTTGGGGATTTATCGCGTGGTGTAATTAGCAAAACGAGTGCGCGAAAAACAAAACGGTGGCTAGCAGCAATTCCAGCTATATTAAAGCAATGCTTTCGCATCGACGATGAAAACGGTGGCGACTAGAAAATGACATACTTTGCGCTTATCGTGCCACGTTTTCGCCGTGCAGCCGCGATTTACGCCCCGAGTATAAATTTATCAATTCCAACAGCGCCGTGCTCAGCACGTTCCCGAATTTTATCGATACGATACGTTTCCGTGCGGGCGTTGTTATCAGCCGATTCCACGAATGTGGCCGCGCGCGCACCGTAACAGGTGTTAATCAAGAGTTAATTTCGAGAATGGACCGAACCTCGATTTAATTCCTAGTCGGGGCTCTAAAAAGCGCGCGGAAGGAAAATCGATCTGCCCCTGGCGTGTTCGTTCACAGAGATCGCGAAATTTATAGCGGCTTCGTAATTGACGACGTGTCCAAGCGAAATAAAATCCGATCCAGCAAATGCGACCATTTCAACCATTCGGAAGCGTTACAGGAAAAATTTGTTGCTGCGATGAAAGAAATATACCTCTATGCAGAAGTAATGAATTCTTGGTTTGCACAGAAATGAATTCATTTGGGGTTGCTTAAAAGCCATGCTAACTCTATAGAAGAACTCTATTTAAAATGAAATGAAAGAAACCAGGTATCAAATAGAAGTAGCATAATCTTCCGTTAGAAGATACTCATCAACTCCATAGTAATTAAAGTCTTTGAAAGAAATCTTCAGGACAGATCTCCAGTAATCAACAGAGATCGCAATTTTCCGAATGCCGTAAAATCAGGATGGCGTTAATTCAACGAGGAGCAAGCAATTTGCAAAAATAATCAAGTCCAGTGGACCGAATCCGCGCATCGGGTCAACCAAAAGTGGAACACATGAATGGCAAACTTTCAGTTCGTTCGCGGTCGTTTGCGCCGTCGCGATTCCCCCGTGACAGATCGATGCCGATCCGATCGATGGACGCCAGGTCGAGGATATCGGTGGTCCCGATTTTCGTGGCAAGCAACGAGCCGCGCCGCTGCACTCGGAATCGTTCCGATCGTTAGAAATTTGATTTCACGCTCGCCGCATCCATAACATCCTCTCTGGACGGGCACACAACAGCATAACACTAACGGGGCCGAGTATGGAAAATGGGACCGTGTCGCGGCGTCTCCTATACACCAGCTCCGAAAATGATCGGCCGAGTCCAGCTCGTAAGTTGATCGAAGTTAGTAGGCTGTAACGGTGAAATACGCCGCTTGATAGAAATTGGATTCCACGAACGCGATCGCAAATGCAATTTGTCGATCAGCTAATGTGGATTTTGTCCAACGAGAGTTCCGACGAGTCAGGAGATAGCGAGGGGTGGGAAATGGAAACTGGGCGTTTGCGTTGGAATCGTGTCTATCGAGGTGCTTAGAAATTAGTCGAGCTAGAGAACTAGTGCACAGTAATTCTTCTGCGACGCTGCTAAAAAATTTGGTCAAAGGTTCTTTTGTTAGGCGATGGGTGTGTAAGTTAAATGTAACGTGGCATTGGGAAATTTCTTGGGTTGCCTGAGATGCACTCTCAAGGGAGCAGCTTCTGAAGGTACCGTTCGTCATCTCAAGTGCCTGTTGTCCTCGTTTCTCGATGTATTCAATTCTTTTTAGGGAAAGGTGTGTGCAGTAGTACGTATCAGCGTGGACATTTTTCAGTAGTCAGAATTGACAGAGTCGTGTGAGAGTACTTTAGAAAGATTTTGTTTTAATCTTGCCCGTTTTTATCGTGTCCTCCATTTTTCTTTGCGATTTCAAACAGTTTCCAGATAAAAGTAATCTTAGAAAAGGGTGGGATTGAAATGAAAGGAAAGAGGTATATGTTTAGCGACGAATCGAATGAAAAATCGTGACTTCTTTCCACGAATCATTCCGCACAGATGCACCGGCGTCGTGCCGTCGCTCTTTCATTTTCTGTTACAGGCTTTCGTATCTACCTGGCGTAACGAGCACATCGCCAGCGCGAAATAACTCGTATAAATCACCGATGGCTGCATACACATTTCACGCGATTCCGCCCGTCGAGCTGGCAATGTTTTAATAAAACCCGACGAGTCCCAATTATTCAACTCGACGCCACCCCGTCTGAATTCCCGTCTACAGTCCGTGGACTCTTTCATATTTCGAGCACCGAAACGCGAGGCAATCAGTACACCAGCACAACGAGGCCTGTATTCTCTCGATTTTGCATAAACGTTGATGGAACAACAGCATTCACTAATTATGCCTGAAGAATTTTCAAATTCTTCCCTCCATTAATTAAAAATATATCCATAGCAATCGGGAATACCAAAAGCACCTTGGGAAATGTGAAGTCGATAGACAGCACCAACAGAAGAGCTCGATAGACATTTGCGCAAAGTAATATCGAAAAGCTGTTCCTTGAACGAGCATCGTGTGTAGAACGAGAAGTTTATGGAAGTTCGACCAAAGTAAAATTGAAAATTGTTATTCAGAAGATCGATGTGCGTAGAGCGATGAATTCATACAGAAATTTAGTCAAAGCGATATTGAAAATTATTAATGATACAAATTTCTCTGTAAACAATATTTAAAATTAATCTGTCATATCTTTTCCAGGATTGATATGTGCAGCCTTTTCGAATTTCTGTGAAAAAAATTCCTCGCAGAACTACTGTTTCTCTTGTATTGTTATGTCCTGACACTCTTCTATCGCTATTTCTAATTTTATGAACTTAGACTGTCAGAATATCGGATAAGATTTTCAGAGGCTGTCACCTGGAAATGTTAACGAACAGGTTACACAGCATTTTCCGAAAACCGGCCGAGTCATGCAGCAAATGTCAGATGTTGAGAGGGTACTTGAAAATTTCACACGTCCTCTTGACAAGTCACGTCTAGCGAAAACCACTCAAGCATGATGAAAGCACGAGGAAATCTTTGCCTTGTCCGTCTCTGTCATTATGAATTCGAAGGAACGAAAATCAGCGAGCCGAAGTAAAGAGAGTCAAAAGGGAACGAGTTTCGGAACAACCATTCTCTTGTCTCTCCACCCATTCCCCTTGCGATTGTTCTATTCGACTTCCCTGTTCCTTGTCTCTTAACATTCTGTTGAGCTTTTCCTGGTTAGTCACTAATCTCGAGTTCTTCCTCCTCGGTAGCGTCTAACGAGAAAGTATCCTAAAACGTTTCTTTCTACTCGAAAACAAAATGTTACTTGCTGCTTTCGTAGTTGTTTGCAAAGTACATGTTTCCGATGTACTTCGATGTTTAACCACTCATTTTATTAGTTTTCTGTAGATGTATATTTCAAGTGAATTTTTTCTAGTGATTTTAGCTGAATTCAGATTTTGACATAACCTCGTAGATGTAAAATTCATGATATTTACCGAGTTTGCTCTGAATTTTCCACTCACTTTCGAGAAAGTCTCTCGTGCGCGATTAATTCACTCGTCAAACAAGCTTACGAAGATTTCCAATGCATCGTAAAGTAGCCCTCGGTGGGAAGTGTTTGCAAAAACAGACGGGTAAAAGTTCCCAAGTTTTCCGTGCAGTTAAGTGTTTTCGTAAAGCACAGTCAGAGACTTGTGCTTTTATTGTCTTATTATACAGCAGCAACAATTCTTATTTAAGTCGCCTCCTAGAACGTTCGTCTGTGGCTCGTTTCAAGTCTGTCTGACTAATTTCGCCTTATACTACTGACCGAACATATTCCCTCGGAACAACTTAAAAAGAGAAGCTACAGGAGACGTACCAGAAAGAATAACCTATTCATAGAGCCACGCAACGTATTCTGACTTCGTGTTATGAAAAATTCATCCAAGCTTTATCCTTCAAAGCTAAAATATTCGCACGTCATCAACGTCCATTTAGTACACCTACAGCACCCACTTGGGGCGTCTGAAGAAAAACCTGCTTCTCGATGCGAGACGGCAGCAAAGCACTTAAGACACTGGCAAGAACTTCTCAACTAGCACTACCAGACACGAAAGCGCTAATAGAAACGTCAAGTTCCGAAGACGCCCACAAAACCTCCCTCCACTGCGTCGGCCGCGTTAAAGCAGCCTCGAGAAATCGGTAACCAGCAATTACTCGACAAACGCCGCGCCGGCGAAACCTTGCTATCAAGCTCGACGAGGTCGCTCCACCTCCGCGGCAAGCTTCCTTGGCCCACGTCGAGGCGGAAGTCGTGGAAAGTGGAGGGAAAGAGAGAGGCTGTGGTCGTCGACCGTGCTCCCCGGGGACACGTCGGTTTACATTTAAATTTATAATCTGCTCTCGCCGCGATTCCATCCGAATGCCCCTGGTAAATTGATTTGCAGTATAAGTTGAGTCCTGCGCGTCATAGGGGACCGACTCTTGCGAGTAGTGGCGAGACGTCTGTGCAGGGAGGACGAAGCAGGGCCGAGGGGTGGGAAATGTAAAATACGAGAAGGTTAGAGAGGGGAAACGGTAAGCGATTTCCAGTTGACTGACTGACATCGGTTGCTTACCGTTACCTCGGGCTCGTTCTGCTTTGCGCCTCGCCCGATCCACACCGCCGCAGCCACACGTATGGACGCTCCCGACGGTATCTGCGCGCGTCGTGATCGCTGGATATACAAACGTGTGCATGCCCAAGCTGCGACTCCGTTTTCCGTTTCGAGACTCGGCCGCGATTAAGCTGCTCCGCGACAAGACGCGGCAAATTGCAGGGTATTTCGAAGAGGCGGTTCGACTGCATTCGGCTCTCGCATCCCCCTTTGCCGAGCAGTGATCCCGTCAAACAGGCTTGCCACTACCCAGCCCAGCGAAGCGCTTTGGGAGTAATCGCTCTCTGCGCTGAGAGCGCCTCTAATTATCTTGTTGTTTCGTATCCCGCTGTCCTTCGCCTCCGCCTCTCGACCCCCTTTGTCACCCGTTTTCGATTATTCGAACAGACGAACTTACGGAAAGTTTTGCCTCGAACAGGATTTTCTTCCTACGCGTCTGCGGAGAAATGGAGTTTCAAAGGGAGCCTTGTCTGCTGCTTCGAGTCCGCGACGGAGGGATGGGGTTGTTTCTAGTGGTGGACAGTTGCATTTAGATTTCGAGGGCGTTCTTGAGGGGACATTATTTGAGATACAGTATTGAGGTGCATTCTGAAAGTGGAGAGACAAAGAATTCATTATGGGGTAGCTTTTAAGTAACCACCGCCTGTTATGTACTTTATCAACGACAAACGTGAGGACAATTAGGAGTAGTTCTAGGGGGTTCATCCATCACTATTTTCAGAACACGCATAAATTATTTCCCTAACAAACAAACGTCATCCACCACCCAAGGACTTTAACAGTCCTTGCTTCATAGTTGCCCATGTCATTCATTCCGAAGATTGCAACGGCATCCTCTGTCATAATTAATCCAAGCGATCATCGCGATAATTCTCAACCACGCCAACGTCCTGATTCATAGCTCGAGGCTAAGGAACCCACTGTCTGTGAGTTTCTATCTCGAAGCGAACCAACCGCGTGATTATAAGGGACTCTCGGAGACAAGACCTCCCAAATTGTGGCGGAGTGTTTCGCAACTTCGCTCGAAACTGCAGCGTTATTCCCTGGAGGACCCCGCTCGCGGTCTGCAAAACATCGCGTCCCGGAGAAATCTCGCCGCGGCGTGCATTATTCAAAGAGGTGTTACTTTCTCGCACGCGCTTAAGAAGAAATGCTTAATTCACGCGGAGAGAAGTAGACCATGGTGCGTACATAATTCGAATGCTGGAAACAACCACATGTACCAAAAGGTTCGTATGAAATTAATGCATAGAGCTGTTTAAATCTTTCATTATCTCAGTAATTTGAGAATATACAAGCAATTAATTCATTAGACAAGACAGTTTTCGAACGCAACAGTTTATTAGTGGTACATGTGCTTTACTATAAATGGAAATTGCTTCTACAATATTTTTATTCGTAATATCGACGAAATTTAACACTGGTCCTGTAGCAAAATTTTAATAAAACCTCCGCTGCTGCGAAATTTCATCGATCTTTCATTCAAGTTCTCAAGGCTCGATCACGTGGCGCAGAAATATTGCATTCTTTCAGAGCGCGTCAATGCACATAGAGAAAACAGCGATGCTTCTATGGAAAATCAAATGGCCTTTTCGGTCGCGGGTTAACTTCGTTTGATGGACGACGATGCGTTGTGAAAAGGGAACGAAGAATGAGAAAGGAGAGGAAAACGTATCCCATCGTGCATCGGGGGGGAATCGCGCGAAATAAAAGCATCCAATTTCCCGGGTATACCTTGTCGGATCTCTGCGGGCTTCTCCATATTCTTTCGCCCGTGTTCACCTCCGTCCAGCTTCCACAGCGGAGAGGAAAAAGCACCGGAAGCCGGTTCGCGCTTTTACGGCTGGACACGTGACGCCAAAATCCGGCTGCTAAAGTGAAACGTAACGAGCCACGCGGCAACGGTCACTGTCCACGCCGTGGAAATGGTCCTGACGGGGAAGGGGCAACAACTTCCGGTTTTCGGATCTCGGGGCAACGTAGTAAGCATTTCAATTATTTATGTCGTTCCGCTGGCAACGATCGCATTTCGCTGATACACCCTCGTCCTTTCGCACTTTTTCTTTCGTCTGACATCCATTTCCTCTTACCATCGTCTTGCTCGTCTCTGTCCCCTTCTACTGGATCCCATCTTGCCCGCCGCAATCTGGATCGCTCAAAAGATGTACCTTCTCTCGGTCTTACTGTGGATTACTCGACATTTCTCAGATTTATAATGTTCCAATAACACTCGTGTTTAGATTTTCTATATCCAGCTGAATTTAATATTTCCTCGTTAGGTCATATTCGGAAATAGTCCACGATGAATAACGAAAAATAATACAAAAGAAGTAATAAATCAACGTTTTATATTGTAAACGTATGTGGTGCGAATGTACGCGATTGTGTAGGAAAATTAAATACTCAACGTTAAATCATTGGCCAGTGAAAATAACTGACAAAAGCTGTATCCATTACGAAATTTCTCTCAATGTATCCGATTGCAATATTTTAAAAGTTTGAACCTTGTTTTGTCGGTATAAAGAATAAAAATACTGAATTATTGCTGGCACGTATATTTGACATGATGCCGAGAGAAATCATGGCGTCATAAATATGGAAAATGTAATAGAGGACATGTAAATTGGTATCGTGAAGGCTCAGAGAAGGACGTTATAATATTTAAATTGAGCGACTTTTTGAGATCCCATTTTCTATTGTTTTCACAGCACAGTTTACCAAAAACAATGGCAATCGATATTCTTTATTCTCCGGTTTTCTTCAAAACTTTTTTTATCCTTGATTATTCTTTTTCCGCAAGAACGTTCAACCTTTTATTTCACGGTGAAATGCTACGCTATCGCGCAAGCCCTTGTATCGAAAGCGGCGAAAACAATATCAAGCCCTTTACAAAAACAAAAAGGAATAACAAAAAGCACAGTTCAGTCAGTTATCCATCGTTCTGCCTAAAAATCCGAGACAAAGGTGGAATGCAATTACTTCCGCTTTGAAAGTCATTCTCAATGCAGGACATTTCTTTTGTGAAACTCAGCCGATAAAACGTTTCAAAAGGTCCTTTCTCATAGAGAGACGAAACGAGAAAAGTAGACGCTCAATTATTCAGCATATAATTAACTGTATAATCAACTTCAATTTAATTACACTTCATGTTTTTCCACACTTTACGTACTTCCATTATGTAACAAACAACAAATTCGCAATTGAGGAGGATCAATCACAAACTATGAAATCTAGGGCATTCACCGATGGTTTAAATGTTTAAATTATTCGCCAATGAAATATAAATACACTGTACATAGTGCTTTACGCAAACAGTAGAACTTCACGTTGTTTTTCCGATATTTATTCTTCCTACCATCTCGACGCGCATCGAGCAGCTGTGTAATCAGATTGCATGTAGTGTGGCAATTAATCATCTCACATATACATTTTTTCGTACGCAAAGTCTGTGAGAGAAATGATATTTGCAAAGTAGTGGCTTCTTAATCGAACAACATGTCCTGGTTACGATACAAACCGCTCCGTCATGCAACAACATACACACAACAGATACGAGTCAAACAGTCTCGCTATAATTAATATACGAATTAATTACAGGAACGATAATTTTATTCCAAACAAGCCAAAATTTACATAACAAACACTAATTTTAAACAAAATCATTAATTACGGTAGAGAAACAATCTTCTCTGCGCAATAATATATTAAACCACTCCTTTCTGCACCGTATTTCAATGGACTTTCAATTAATTTAGAATTCACTGGTAATTCGATGTAATTACTGTGCGATTAACCATACCCGCACGCTCGCGGGTTCGTTCCCTGTCATCCATGAAATTTGTTACTCGACGTACTTTTCTGGAAATTGTCTAGGATCAGGAGCGAGCCGCAGCAGGAGAGATGCGAAGCTGAAATGCAATTTTTTCGTCGGGACAGATAAAAGAGTCGTGCACCTACGCGCCTCGTAACTTCCATCAAAACTTTTATCTGGCTGGATTATAGGACAGGGAAATGCCTCTGCCAGAGGGAATTCGGACTTGTGCATATGTCGATACGACGTCGCTCGAGGACCGAGATCGAATTCGCGGCTAGTCGATGCCTCGTGGCAATTAATTCAAAACCGTACGTCCGATAGAGTAGTGAACTATGGGGCCACGTATCCGACCCTTGATGCAACAATGGAACGCGAGCAGACCAGCGACCGAGCCCCGCTATCCGTGCACAGCCTCCCGCTGTATCAAGATTTGAATGAGCCAGCTCAGATATACGGAGAATAGTCCCAGGCCAGGTTAAAGGCATTACCACCGGGAAACGCGTCTCCGGGATTGTCTCGTTGATATGTTAATTAACGTTATTGATGCTGTGGCTGGAACTGCTCCGATCTAACTGCACAGTGTGTCTATTAAATCCACCGGAATCTTGCGAGAAGCCTGATTAATGCAGGATATCCTGAGACAATCTTATTTTCTGAGATGACTTTTTGGAAACATTAATTGGAAAAACTGATACTTTTTGCTCCAAATTTTTTGTGATCCCCTATTTATAGTAATTATTGTGAGCATCTAAAGAATACTTTATCTTCAAGAGTAGCATTAAGAAAATTTGTTTACCTGAGCTTTGGATCTAGAACAATGCTCCGTTTGTAAGCTTTTAGTTCCGATGACTTTTCGCAGGAGCGCGTTGCAGAGCGGACGGACATCTCGAGAATCAGTGGTTCAATAGAGCAGCTGACTGAAGCAATCATGCAAATGCAGAGACAGTCGTCGATTTTTTTTTCTTTTCTTGCTGCTCATTTCAATGTACCGACTAACTAATCAATGGCACGACTGTAAGCTGGTCCGACTTCAAAAGAATTAATTTCCATAATTATCTTAATTCTGCGGAATGTCAGAGCAGCTCGCGGCTGCCATTCACTTATCTCTTCGCGGTGGATAAGAAAAGAGATGCTATTATCGAATCTTCGTCTTTCCCATGGTTTACTACAGCGATGCGTACGCTGTCGCGAATGAATGATATAATATAATAATGATAAGTGCAAACAACGGGTCGGAGATGGTCGGTTTCATTAATTAACGTCAAACTCGAGCGAATCCAACTTGAATTGGATTCAAGATGACTGGAGCTTCTCCCACGGACCCCTTTTAATAATATCGCGATTCTTCGAGAACTCTAAAGCAGGTCACGTCGCTCATCCTTTCCATCCTGCGGTGAAAAGATTCATCTTTCCTAATATTCGTAAGATTATGTTATAGCGAAATAAAGTTTCTTCTCATCCGTGGAAATGGGTTCCCGTTACCTTTCAGTCGATATCCGATATATTCTCTAATATTTCATTTCCCTCTTTAATTACACATCATGTTCAGTAAGGAAGAGAGCATGAAGTGTTTCTATCTTAAAAAAGAAAAAACATATCATCTCTAAAATTTATAGTTCTGAACACTAAAATTTTGACCATAAATCGTGTTTTTATATACTACTATATACCTTCATGTTCGTAAACTATATCATTAAATTTAGCACTTAAAACTCCAGCCAGATGCAGAAGAACGCAAATTCGGCTCCCGTTGCGATTACAGATTACGCGAAGTACATCGTTATCGCTAAGCAGGCGCATATCCAAGCCGTTAAATTGAAGCAGGATCGCTCGTAGAGACGACATTTCCTGAAATCTTGACGGATAATAGTCAGTGAACCGTGGTATGAAGCGTTTCGTCGTTTCGGCGAAAGACGAGAGGTTGAGTCCGATTGAATCAGCATGATGCCCCCGTTGCGTATTAACCGTTGCGTAACTACTCGAACCCCCATCCATTTTCGAGACACCCGTCGCCCTTCGCGGAGAAAACGAATTCTTTGAAGTTACTCGCGATCGTGAAACCAATTCCAGCAACGATTTCATACAGGAATTCCCTTTGACTGGTGGAAACAGTCAGACGTCCACTGGGAATACCTCTGGAATCGTTCTTCTAATTAATTACCATTTACACTTTGACTGTAATGTTGCATTAATTAGCATTTTGCCAAGACTGTTATTAAAGGTACAATAGAACCAAAATTAATTCGTCAAAGACCAAATTCTCGTAATTTTCGAAATTTCATTATACTATTATCAAATTTCTGTGCACAAATACGTCAACTTCACGTAGCAAAGCCAGCTTATTACGTAGAAGCGGTGAAGTGTACAGTTTCGTGTAACAAGGGGCAAAATTTCACGCGGTGGTGAAGGAAAATAGTCGGGTCGAAGACTGCTAGAACTAATTAACCCATGGCCCGTCAAAAAGGGCAGGGTGGACGCTTTTGTGCAGAGCAGGAATAATAGCAGGTTACTGAGTTGTATCGTCTTTTTGTTCCAGGTGCGAGGGTGGCTGGCTTCAGCTCGAAGGCGGTGCTCGAGTTTGCGGTCGCAACGAACGTTTCGATCGACCGGTCGTCCTGTTTTCAGACAAGCCGGAACCGATCCTCCACATGCAGTGAGTATATACACTTTATCGATCCCTTTTGCCCGATCAAGAGCCCCTCGTTCCGCTAAAACGATAAGAAAAAGGCTGGTCACCGATTGAAATAAATTCAGGCTGTCTCTTTTATTTTATATTTACCGCGCTTACCTTTCCGATACGTATATAAAATAGGCAAGAGCGATACTGAATTCCGATACGGCTCGCGTTCTATTTGCAACATATGAAAAGGGTAACGGAAGTTCCCTCCGTTAATTATGAGATTTTTTCTATATTTTAATATTGGAAACATGTGCAGCGAGCGCGGCTTATGAAGCAGATATCGGTGCTAGGAGTTACACGCAACTTTGTCGAGTTTCGTACGTAATAATACCAGACGTTACGTGCGACTCCTCCGACCATGACAGAAAAATGCAATCATAATGAATTGCTGGTTTACAAAATCGAATTAAAGGCTTTGCGCAAATTTCCGTGAACAGAGCCCAGAATGTCTTGGAAAGGAGGAAGGTAGAGAAAGAGGTAGAATTCTGGCAGCATTACGAAATAGGAACACGTCTCGGGCTAAGTGCGTCTTATTACCACGAGCTATTACCATTTCAGTTAACCGAACGAATAATGGGAGCGTTCGCCTATGGAATTTGACTGTTAAATACCGTCGGTCTGCGATACACGGAACAGAGATGCCCTACACCTTCTATGTCGCTGCATTTTTTCCAAGAACGTATCGAAACGCGTGTGTCATCCCTGAAATGGTCATGGGAACGCTCTCATGTGGAAGGAATTAAGTAAAGAAGGGAATAACTTCGCTAAGAGGCATTCATGGAATTTACTTCCCTGCGAGACCAGGCCCTCCTAATTAATTGGTTCTTTTTCCCTTTGTCCACCGTCCACGTCGCGTTATCCGCTCGTTCTTGCATGCCTTCATTTAAATGCAAATTAATTTACCTCCGCGATGCGGTACGGGTTCCTCCGCATCGACTGCTTCCAGACCGCGAATATTTTTCGTCAGGGAGATCCTTTCGGGCGTTAACCTCGTTCTTCGATCGCTACCTAATTACGTGTCCCTAATGTCATTGACACGGTAGGCTCTAAGACATGGATTGTATCGTCTAACAAGGGTATAGAAAGTTTTCTTAGCGAGGATCTGAATAAAGTTTACCCACGCGATGCCCAATACCATTCCGATATTTCTCTAGACTGTCCTAGTGAGATGGAAGTAGAGATCTGAATAATTGATTGGCAAAAAGGGCAGGCTAGAGGCTGAGGACATGTCGCGGGAATGCGAAGATCGAACGTGAAAGAAATGGCAAATACTCCCATTATTTGTGTTCCTTAATTGGCGCTCACGGTGAAAGGAGAAATCGAAGATCTTACTGTCTGAGACGTTAGGTTCTGTTACAGGAACCGCATTAAATATTTATAGTGAAATCACCATCTGCGATGTATACGCTTTCAACTAACGTCGTTCTATACATAAAACATCACCGCATCGCAGCGCGGCTTATACTTTTCGTTCGCCACACGATTCCGCCTCTGTCCCTCGATAATCAAGTCATGCTCCGAGAACCCCTTTTAATTTTCTATTCTCGAAAATCCCCGAAGCCTCGGATCCTGAGACTAACCTGCTCTCCAACGTTACCAGAAACGCTTAGTTCCATCTTCCTTGAAATGAAAGTTTCATAAAAAGGAGGAAAATTCTATTTTAATATTTACTCGCTACAAACAGCTAAGGCAAGCAAGAAATTTTTGCAGCAAGAGAAATGTATTTCTAAGAAATGCGTTTCGATTCATGAGCTGGCAACTCATTTTCGTCTCTGTCGGAGGAAAAAAATATATTTCGTCTACTCCTTCGTGAACTCGGTAGGTCCATGCAAGCGAAATCGGACAGTTGCTCCTCTCAGTTTCAAATTGACAGTATTCCTACGTTAGCTTTGGCCTTTGATACCAATCCGTGGTTATTCGTATGCCAAATCATTCTGCTGCCACGGACCACCCACCGCTACATCTAATCGCGACGATTGGCAATTTTGCAAGCGGATTAACAATTTACAAACCGACTTCGCGCTGAGGGTGAGTGGTCCGCCCCCTCGAAATAAATAAATCGGCTTGATTGCATGCGTATCCAGCGTCGGTTTTGCGGTCGCACGGTTCAAGCGACGTCGCTGCAATCGATCACGAGGCAGTTTATCAATTTCATAAATGTCGGACGTGCAATAATCGAACTTGCCGTGGACAGACTTTGTTATCGTCATTTCTGTTGCGGTAATGCTAATTGGAAAGTAGGAGGATCGAAATTAGTTCTGTCGTTGCCGTAATCATCCCTCGGTAATTGACCTTTGGGTATTGAACAAGTCTAGCTTCGTAAGTGTTGCTGTTTCAAAGTGAAATCATTTTTTGAGTATAGATATAAAGGTATTCTATTCAAGAAATTTGCAAATTTCTTGTCTTCCATTGGTATTTCTATAATTTTTGCTCCTTGAAAACGTGGTACGTGTATCGTGTTACTAGCCAATACTCCTACAAGATCGATTCAATGAAGAAATTCGATCAGCCGCACAATAAAATTTATATAACTTGAGAAGTCGAGTGTAATGTGGTAAACCGACTGAGTGCTACTAGCATAAATGTGCCAGAGCATGATATACGGGATTTAACCTCCATCCTTAACTTCTCCAATCCCTGTCTTTCAATAGAGGAACCTAAGAAACTGCCACCCCTAATTTATCGTCTGCTCATTCAGCAAGTTACGTTTCTATCGTTTCGAACACAGTCGTCTATCGATTATAGCTTTCGCTCAGGCAACGGTAGCATTATAAGTCTCCACACGTCTTATGAAACGCGCCACATTCGAAGACTTAATCAAATTTTTAACCGTGACCAAGTAAAGACATTCGAAATCTAAAGTTTCCAATAAATGCCTGGATACTTCATTCCAAAGTAATGCTCATTTGAAGTCCAAAGTGTTATTGAAATCCGCTGGCGTTTTATATCCCAGCAATCTGAACGTAATAGGGACATTAACGAGCCGATTAGCCAACCGAATTTATTCCGAAATCGTAAATTGCACGGGTTAACGGGACCGCCGTAATTCGGGGCAATTTAAAATTTAAAAGAGACGCGCACGCGTCACGCTTGCACGGCTTACGTGCTTTTACATTCGCGCGTTCAACGCTAGGAATTACGACAGAAGGCGGTAATGGAAAATTTTCGACTCGTCCCGATTCCCACGACCGCCCACTCTTTTGCGATCACCGTTCGGGCCATCGAAACGAAGCGAAATTATTCGCTGGAGGCGATACAACAGACCCGTTTGGGAAAGTTTCCCCGTTACATATTAACGTATTGCATAATGCGGATTACACCGTGGCTATCGTCCACGCGGAGTATGAACTATAATAAGACCGACGTACGATCGGAGTTCGCGGAATGGAGAAACTTTGAAGACGCCAAAGACAATATCGTTTTGTTTCTTTGCCAGTGGAAACCGCGCACTGCCTCGTACATTTCAACTTTGCCCCCGATTCGCCCAGGCGTATTTTATTCGAAAATAGTCTCCCGCGGAACTCGAAACGTCCACGTCGATCTTTATTTCCCCTTAATGGAAACGGTGGACAGATAATGCAGCCGCGATCCAAAAAGTTTAGATTCTCGTTTCGGTCGGGGCTTGTTCCACTTACGCTTGAAACTGAAATCTGATAGCAATAATAGCAAATAGGCAGAGGAGCATTACTTAAAGCCTTTTGAGAATTTGGCTGGTTCAGTTTTTCGGTCACGCCGCAATAACATGTCGTTATATTCGAGACTTTTGAGTGAGGAGAAAAATTCCTTAAGTGAGGTCCTCATGTTTTTAAGAGTCTGTACCGATCTGTAGAACTCGTCATTTTTGTCGTGGATGGCCGATATCGACGTGTGAAATATTTAACACTTTGAATATTTGAAAAGTTTAGAAACAAAAGAAAAATATCTCAAGACATAAATTTTGAATTTGACCAGGGCGAGATTTGCCCCCGAGTCTGAAACCAGTTCGACCTGATTTTCGTTTCGCTTCGTGTGCGAATGTTCAACTTCCACGAAACTTTGAAGCGTGCAATAAGATCGATACCTCGGCAAAAGCTATGGCTGTAGACTAAACGTTATATAATCTATTAGACGAATCAAAAGATGGGAAGGAAGGAGGGGGCATGGATTTCTATTCAACTTTTCCGTTATTCAACCGCCAGCTTCCACGGATGAAAGTTTCGAGCACAAAAATTGCTCCAGTGAGAAATGGTACTCGTGTAAGAGCCAGTGAAAAGTGTAGTATTTGAGCGACGTGATAAATTGAAATTTAACGCTGCGAACAATGTATTTTGAACGCAGTTTTAGACGTGGAGAGATTGTTTGAATCTCGGCTCTCTTTTCCTACTTTCTTCCCGATATGCAGTTGTTCAAAATACTTTCGATATTCTATTACTATCTCTCTCAGGACCCTGCAAAACTTGAGACGCAATCGAGCACTTTGAATAAATTCTCAACTGATCCTATTGTACTCTTAACTTCTATTTATTAAACGCTGCAGTGCAGGATCTCGTTTCTCATTAAAAGAAGAAAGACTCCGGTAATTTTATAACAAAAGTGAAACGATAATTCCCGGGGAGAATAAAGGAAAGCGCTGGCAGAGCTGTGGAAAGAGAGGGGCATTATTGAAAATCCAAAAAGAGGAGAAGCAACGTGGTCGGGGTAAACGTGGAACGCTCGAAGCAAAGGAACCGTAACGCGCATCGCGCGAAATGAAGCTCGAGCACGGAAATCTTCCCTTGGCGGTACGGGCGAGACGGGATAGACCCTGAAGAAAACACGCCCACTGAATCCGTCGAATTGTGATCTCGGTTTCGCGCGTAAGCTCACTTTCCCGCTGCCTTTGGACCTTCCTTTTGAAGCTGCACGCTGATTGGACGGATGCGGGTCGTGCCACGTCTGCATCTTTCGATTCACGATCGTCGAATTTGTCCGGGGGAGGGAATCGAAGACAAGCGATGGAGATGGGGAAAACGGATCTAAATTTGCTGCATTACGAGCATTGCGACAGTTCGATTCGTTTCGCTTGTATGTTGAGTGAAAACGCGTCTGTTGGTCAATGGATCCTTCAATTTCCATGGAAGGTGGTTTCGAAAAGTCGGCAGTGATTCTTTATAGTCCAAGTAGAACTATTTAATCCTTTACCTGTGAAGCGGTTTCATGGTTTCACTGTGACTAGTAAAGGGAAACTAGAAAACTGGTTTTTAATATAGTTGAAGTTCTTCCCCAATTAAAGGATCGATTAGATATTCTTCTACTTTCTATATCAGTCTTAAGACTTTCAGAATATATCGCTTAACGAGCAAAGACAAGCAAAGCATTACAATTCCAGTAGCCCCAACCAAGGCATACCCCAGACTTGTATCACTCTCTATGCATTTTCCAACTGTTTCTGTTTCGAACATTGCAAGTCTCGACGTGTTAAGAAAAACAGCTCGCTTTTCAGTATTTCGATAGGGAGATTTAAAGTTTTCTAACTCGTCGTGGTTGCCTTACATCTAGATACTCGAAAGGCGTAGAACAGCGACGTATCGTAGAAGCAATTTCGATTCAAGGGATATTTACCCGTTTGAGTCAGACACAAGGGAATGCGACTCGTAGCGAAGAAATGAATCGACGCTCCGTTTCTAACCGCACGAAGAAATTAGATTTCTCGGTCTTTGATCGTCGTGTTAGGCTTATCGATACCTAGGTTCTCTTTCTGATGGGACGAAGTCGGAAAAAACGAAAACGAGCACGATCCGAGGCAATCTGTCTCGCGTTCGACGCCCCCTCTTTCACGGGGGATACATTTTTCGAGATAATTTCCCGTCAGAACTCCCTTGGGAATGGGCCGTGCTCATCGAGATAAGCCAAGCAATATCGAGTTCGAATCCTACGTTCCACCCCTTCTGGCGTTCTATCTTCCTTCGAACTCGACGTTCTGCCGCTCGCCTTCGCGCGCTCACGATTTATTCGACGCTACCTGACGAATACTTTATTAACCAATTAAGACGATTTATGGGCCGACGGATTCCTCCACGATAAGATTTTGCCGAATTCCAGCTGGAGATTTAGGGGCGGCCTGAGAGAGCGAGCTGATGCTCAGGTTACACGCAGATTTCAATAGAACTTCATAATTTCATAATAATTATGAATTATTTTTCATTCAGATTCATCAATTTTACGCACGATTAGATTCTGCAGAGATTCAAGGATTTTAGAAACTATTAGCATCATTTTTCCGAGGTGGAGAAAATTCCCCTAGGTGTGGAAGCAGCCGGTTTTCAGTGTATCACTTTCGTGGACGTTGAAGAAGCCAAACTTGTCCGTAGATCAACTCTGTCCCGGGCCAGTCAGGAGGCTAAGATAAACGTTCCGCGCGGAACTTTTAATGAGTACGTAACAAAGTTATATAAAAGGAATAAAGCGTTAACGGGAAACCGTGAAAAGTTCGCTATTAAGACCTCGCTCTGTTTGCTTCAACTTTTATCTACCTTGGTTCGCGTATTACGTACAAGCAGTGACCGCGTTTCAAGGCGAGAACCACCGACGGGCTCGTCGCGTGCAACTCGAACACGTTTATTTTACACCTTCGTGTTTAATTTCACCTTCCAACTCATTCTTCGCGATTTCTTGTTGCATTATCTACGAGTCACGCTTCAATTTCATTTTTCAACATTAAATTGTTCAACATAGGTAAGAATTTTTAACAGTAAAAGAAGTTTGGAGTTTAGAGATAAAACATGAATAACAAATTTTCAAAAAGTCCATTGAAACGTATGCTAAATCTCAACGCATTTTTAGACATTTTTCCTAAAAAATTCCATCGTCAGAACTGTCCAATTTGAAGCAGTAGTCCCGCATAAATGAATCTTACAGTCTCAAAAAAGATCGAATTCCCTGTTTCACCACTTGTTTCACTCTCCTCCATCGCCGAAAAGCCGAGGGATCCCGGTATTACCGTAAACGACAGATGCGACGTCGTATAAATAACAGTGGCGTCCAATTTCTCAGGCCGCAATCCTTCTAATGCTCGGTCTCGCTGTGCGGCCGGAAGTGGCTGCATTAGGAAAGCGAGAAACGATGTAGCGTAACACTTCATTGGGAAAATTACGCGCGGTGTCGTTTCGTAACGGCGTCGTCGCCGGTGTTGCCGCGCGCCAAGGGACGGGGAAGGAAGAGGCATGTACGCCTATGTACCCTACGTGCAGTACATAGCCGGTGCATGACAGAAGAAGGAGCAGGGGTTGGGTCGAGCAGAAAGAGAGGCGGAGGACACCGTGGGGAGGGGCAGGGGAGGAGGGCACAAGTGGATCTGGAGTGTGCAAATTACGGGACTATGGTGCTAATGTTAACTACACGCTTTAGTAGCCTCGTTACGAGACCATCCCGATGCAGCCGCTTTCGTCCGTAGAACGGGAAGTCGTTAATCGTGCTACTTTTAGATACCATTGTACCTCGACGCGCGCATTCCTTTCGCGCGCTCCCCTTGTGCCTTTGAACACCGTTTGCGTTCTTACGCGAAGCGTTTTCAGAGAACATACGTGTGCCTCTGCCCAGGGAGGATCCAGCTAGCCCAGCATCACGTACAAGCTTCGACTCTGAAACGTTCCTTTAATTGGAACTTCTTTCACCGTCGGCTCAGTAATTATCGCTGCGTTACGTTTCGCTAACTAACGCAATCTTTTAATCGTAATTTATTCCGTTTCTCCCCGTATTTGTGGTTTCGAGGGATCGCGAGCTCTCTGACGTAGAAAACTCAAAGGACACGATTCAAATTCCGTGATAATTAATCGAGATTTTTTATGTCGTAATTGGACGTAAACAGTCGTTTAAAGTCTGAAGAGTTCTATTGAATTTTATTTCTGGTTCGATGATGTGAGTTTATAAATTAAAACGGTTGAGATTTTGTAGTTTCCTCTGCTTCTTTAGTCCAGCATTTAGCACTGCTGGTTGTTTAGAGAAGTTTTATTAAAGAGCAAGGTTAAATAGCGCAGGAACAAGCGAAAAATTGAATCCTTAAATCACGGGACGTAACTCCGGCTCACGATCAGAGTAACAAACTGTTCTGGATAAGATTGTAGCGTCCATTCGGATGACGTACGAGAAGGAATTTAGCTGGGACGGTCAGAAGAAGATCCGAGATAAATGCGCAACGTGCAAATTACGTGACTCCGTCACTAATGCTAACGACAGACGTTAACAGCGTCATTACAGGGTCACTTCGATGCCCTGGTTTTAGCTCGTAGTGAGCGCACAGTGTCGTTAATCGCGCTACACACTCGTACGTCCTCTTTCTGCAGTTCCCTCAATTTTTTTCCCTTCTTTTAATGCCACCTTCATACTTTTACAAATAGATCCCTCATTCAGCCATTGAATGAGTCTTTAAGTGTCGTGGAATAGCTCCAAGACTGCGTCATATCTCGTGTTCCAATTATTTCTGTGATTAAAACTGGTCTTTCTCACCCGCAAGATAGTTATTCGGTAAAATAAGTAAAAGGATTCGTGTGTGCAGTTTTAATGGAAGCATATCCAGGATTCAATCTCGAATAGTAGAAAGGAAAATGAAAGGAAAAGGAATGAAAAGAATACTGAATGTTCTTCTCCGAAAGAAGGCAGGAAATTTGATTTTAGCCACAGGTTGTAAGTTCCAGCAAGTTCCCTAAATCGTACAGGCCAGTACTACGTCATGGCAGTTTTTGCGTGCCACCTTCTTTCTCCCCTCGTCGTTTCGATTCACGTTCGTTAACTTCGTTGACACTCGCCTCTGGAAATTCTAACTTCGTCCTCGCAGTTTCGACCCTACAGCCTCTGATCGCAATTTTCCCCCAGCGCCAGTTCGCGTTCACGGGTCGTCGGTTACGGTCCTTGAAATTTCTCCGAGTTTCTGGGAACACGAGGCTCACGACGGAACGTTTTAGCACTTGCTCGAGCGAGCGATCGTTAGCCACGCGGCCACTTCATCCCTTATCTCCCAGCCGGAATTTCGGCCGATTTGCATTCCGTTAGCAGGCTGTGGAACGAGCTTGATTCATCTTTGATTCTACCGAGTGGATTATCCTCGGTGACAAAACCCCAGACGTTTTTCACCGCTAAAAAATCAGAAGGATTTGTCATTTGACATGCAAAGCAGTGACAAAGAAATGTCACTGAGTTTAGGAACAAACTAGGCTTCAGAAGGACGCTCTAATTTTAGAGGATTTTATAGTTAAGGGGAGAAAGAAATATCCGATATTTAAAATTTTATTAAATTACATTTTATGTGGCAATTAAAGCTAGATTACTTGTTCCTTCAATTTCTTTCGTTTCTACAGGACTCTCCAAATTTTAATATTAAAACTATCCTCGGAATACTCATCTTGTAATCATCCATCGAAACATAATTCGATACGATACGGTTTGTAACTCGGGCTAAGGCAATCAACAAAATATAATCTCCTTTGCTAATTACGTGATCCCTTTGAATATGCGTCCGTGCTAATACATCCCTCCTAATACTGGTTAATTCGTAGCAAGCGACATAATCACGATGTAACGAGTCGTAAGGCCCAGTCTGGCGTACTTGTTAAACGCGCTTTCACGGCGACGATTTCAGCCGAATTAATGAGACCCCAGGTAAACTTCATCAGCCTCTGCGTATGTTATTTGCTGAGACTGTGAACCTGCAGATTTGCTGAGCAGGTATTTGATCTCGATCGATATGGATTTTCCAGTATCGAACTGCACGAACTAATATACACCCTCATTCACGTACGGTTCACGAACAAATAAGCGAACCCGCAAATTTCCTCGTATTCGAAACGGACCCGACCCTCCACTTGCGTCAATTAATGACCATTTGACGAGCCAAATTACTGTCGCTAATGAACCTAATGTATTTGAGACATTGCATCACATATCCGTCGCAGTAGTATGGATCAGTAATATGGTCGTAGGATACTAACATTCCAAGCCAATCAAATTAAGGGGGTTATTGACGATTTAAAATAGCATTTTCGTTTCTTCAAAGTGTCGTGTTTGAAATACATACCTGTGAATTTGAAAAGCTGTAGAACCTCTTGAAAATTACTTGAAGGATAGCCGTGCCTGCGTCGAGTATCCTTCACGATCTCCTGAACCGTGTAGCACTGCGCGACCCTTAAGGCCGCCTCGTTTGAGTTTTGTCTGACTTTACGTAAGTCATGACTACTTTATAGATGGAATCTCGTCTAAGAAGTCAAAAGGACTTTATTTTCTGTACACACTTCACATGATTTAGTGTACGTCTATGAGTGAAAGTAGGCTCAAAGGAGTAGAGTACACAAAAACAGAAAAACTTTTGGTTCAACTTGTAGAAGTATAAAATAGAAATACTGGAGTCGCTAGGAAGTATAGGACCGTAAAGTTTATCAACATGGCCACGAAATTCGCCCACTTCCCGAACAGTGAATCTCAAGGTGAGACATCCAATTAAGCGACGACTAAGACAACAGGAGGAACAGAGAAACCGGGTCCGAGCATTAATCGGCGTCGTTGTAGCGAGCTGTTGTTCTCGTTAGCGGGTCGAGCGAAGATCCTCTCGTGGAACTTGACGTCCCAAAACCACGGAAATCCGTTTTCCATTCTCTGGAGGGCGAAACCAGGCTATTCTCCTAAGACGTGGCTACTGGCTAGCCTGGATAACGTTTCGGTCTGCTGATCGTCGGGGTTACACAAGTTCCGAGCACCTTGTAAACACTTAAACCCATTTCTGTATGAAGGCAAGCGCGCTGCGAACTCCGCGCTTCCAGATAAATAGCGTATTCCCCTGTCTCTCTCTGCCTTGCGCCCTGTCCTTGTTCCCAGTCCCAAAACCACGATTATCTTTATGCAAAGTTCCCGTGTTCCGGCTTTCGCGTCCGCAAAACACCACTCGGTAACGCCAACTACTCTCTTTTCCGCCAAATTTTGGTTTCACCTCCGAGATACGAAAATTACGGCACGGATTTCTGCGGGCACTCTCTGTTTACTTGAAACCTGTAAAAATTATCGACTCATCTATCGACTTTTTAGGTGTTCAAATTTTGACGAGTTAATCAATCACGAGCTGCCTTAAACTTTTGCGTGTGTATAGTTTGCCGAATTAATTTCTGTAGGAATTTGGTTTATCATGTAATTCAGTATCTACTAATTAAATCGCTGTTACAGGAAGTCATTGTTCTGGTTGGATTATCAAAATTAGAGTCACTTGAAATTCCAGGCTTGCAGCTAATGATCAATTATAATAGTTATTTAGTGAAAACAATCAGTTAGCAGAGTAATCTCAACTGTGATGAAATAATTGTCACGCCAGGAAAATTCATTCCAACGAAGCAATATTTATCACGCACCAGCGTTTCTCGATTCGCTCCTCTTTCACCAATCGGACCACGTGATCCAGTTACAAATTCGGTCTTTTTCCCAGGCACGTGAATCGTTAGAACGAACGGCAATCGCGGCCCGGTGGATTGTAAACTAACGGCTTCCACTTTGCGACCGATCGAAACGGTGTAAACGAGTTACACCACAACTAGCTGACCATGAATACTCGCGAACCATTGTCACGCCAATCACGTACAGTTTGCTCGGCCACTATTGGAACTTTCATTCTAATTTTTGCGCCGAAGCGTTACTTTCGATCCCCGTCGATCTCGTTTTTTACGAATCCATTGCCAGCGCAATCGTAATGGTAGAAGTTAAATCAGAAGAGGATTGTAAACTAAGAAAAATCGCTACTTTTGTACGAGCTTCTATTCTGGAAAGTTTAATGAATGTAGATTCAGAGATAACCCAATTCGAGATGGCAAAATGTAACAGTATTCTTGGCAGAGTTGTTTGCTCGGGAACGATGAGTTTGTTACAACTGAATTGCTCTTCAGCCAACTTGACAGAACAATGATATCCAAGTATAAATTTACGTTCCAGCGAAAGCCATGAAGACGATGCAACAAGAATCACCCGATAACAGGTCGCAGCAGTTCGTTGTCTCTAAATCGGTTCGCGACCTCTGGAATAAAGGATGACCATTGCTGTATCAGCTTGTATCAAATGAAAGCCGTGCCAGTTTTAGACTTGCCTACGTGACCCAGCGGCGAGAAGTCGTGGCTGATATTCACCGATCAACGTCATTGCCAAATATACCTGGCAGATGTTTCTGTATAACGGCTGTGCAGAAAATTGCACCGCGATCGCGAGAGATCCTTTCTCATCTATAATTCACAGACAGCTATTTGTGATACTCCATCTACTGCAGGAACAAATATAAAAGCAGCCAAAATAGTTTATTCGATAATCAATTAGCCGTTAGTTGATGTATCTACGACGACTAAATTTAGAAATCGAAATTAGAACAGAATCCATGCGTTCGAATAAGGAAGCTTTCGAGTTGTTCGCACGAACGACGTTCTCAAGATAATGAGCTTATCGATACACGAAGGTTCCATTTCTCTGCGACAACAGGAAGAGATGCCTCTGATAAGTTGCTCAGACACAGGGTATCGCGAACATTTTCCCGTGAACGATGGTACGACGACGGCAGAAACGAGGACATCGTCTATTATTCCAAGATTGCCCTCGGCGTTCATGGGAACAGCACAATATTAACCAGTCGACTTTCGAGGCTCCCTCGGGAGTATTCGAGACTTTTCAAAAATAATAATCCACGCTGACGAAGACCGATTGAAGTCGATTTTCATGCACTGATTGCCCAATGCTTCGCGAAGTTTCACCTTTTGAAATCCATCACTGTGATGAAAATATTCGAGGACTGCGAAATCATGGAGTTTTCTAACTTTCAACGGCGAAACCAGTGAAAAGATTACTTCTGCTACAGTAATAAACTTCAAAACGTTTGAATATTAACTTATTCCATTAATTATAGAGATTTTCATATTTCACCAGTACACGCTGAAGACTACATTTACACCAAGAAAACTGAAAAAGCTGAAAATTGTTTTTTCTCGGTCTACGAGTACATGTAACTCCTTGAAGAGTACGGTGACGGTCCGACAGGGAAAAATTGTATTTATGACTTTAACGTGCTCACAAAATTAGTTTTTTAATCATACAACGAGCTCGCGACTGACCTTAATATAAATACCGAGCTCGAAGGCAGCGCAACGTTTCCTGCGTATACAATTTCGTTCTTAAAGTCGTGTTGGTTCGGGACGAGACACCGAAAAACATGTAAACTTTTATGCGATTCGTATCTGTCCACGGAGGGCAGAGGAAATCACATTTAACTTTAGGTAGAACGTCTGCGAGTGGTGCACGAAAGTGAGTCCTTTGGGATTATAATCCAGCATCCTCTCAAGTATCCTGTTTACGACGACCGCCAAGGTAATTTCGCTTGAACCTACAGAGCCCAGGCCTCGAGAGCCGAGCATCAAAAGCCATCCTTGAAAGGAAGAACACGAACTGCTCTGGGGGTACTTAATTTTCAGGATTTTCCATCGTTCCTCTGCGCTTGAAACATTTATAATCTGCGGCTCGCGGTGAATGCATTTTAACGCGATACGGGGAACTCGTTAGTCGATGCGACGCGAAACGACGGGGGTGGAGTTAAAATGACACTTTGGACGATTATGAATCTTGTTCTCGATCTTCAGACACCGTTCGCGTCGGTAATTATCACGAAAATTCTTCGCTGAAACTTGGAAGAGAATACCAACGTGAAACACTGTTCACAATTAGATGGAGTGATATATATCAGCTATCCGATTTGCAAGTTATGAGACAGATGGCTGTGGAAAATAAAGGGTGACAAATCAATGACAAATGAGACTTACAACAAAAAGGGTACTTATCAAATTTTGTCTTTCTCTAGAAGAGCAGGGAAATACTCTAACATCTATAGATGAAAATTTCTTTTAACAAAATATTTATAACATTTCTCGCAGAAAATATCAAGAGAAAATACAGCAATGACATCTACTTTCCTTGGACAAGTAACTTCAATAATCAGTATCGTAACAACACGACGATATGTATCCATGCATAGCGTGCTAGTACATTAATATCCTAGCCAAATTGGCTCGCGCAACAACATTTCACATTATTAGCGAGCTCCATTACGAAATTCGTTCGCTCAACGGAATTCAATGCGCCATTCCAGCAGGAAGCCGTATCGCGTTCGCGAATTCGCGACCGGAAATAAAGAAGTCATTTGTGTTGGTTTCCCCGAACTCGTATCGAAAGAACGATAATAGCGGCTGTTGCCAAAATCCTGTATTGTGCACGGACCGATTATCATACGCTGGTATCATTAATCGCATCGAGTTCAGACGACGAAGGTGCACGCTAACCCACAAGTTGCGTCAAATATGCGATTGGTCTAAATTGATTCGACATGGAACCAGCTGCTCCGCTAGTTATGAGACTTGAATCAGTGGCCGAAACTTCATCGAAGTTCGACGAAGCTGGCGTAAATTGGAAACACCTTGAACTTGCGTACTGAGTGGCGAATTATCGACGATCTAATTAAGGGGAACAAAAGCTGGTACAAACCTTTATTCTAAAATCTCTCTCGACTCTTCTAATACTATCCTACCTCGAAGATTTTTCAATTTAATTTCATAGCAAAAGAAAATAGTTTTTCGAATTCAAGAATAATGAAAGAAATAACCCAAAGATACATACTTCTGTGCAACTGTAGAAGAATTAATGGAACTCGTTATAAATTCAATTAATAAATTCATCGACGTCGACACTTTATTGAACCGAAAACCCCCAAGAAGCACATATCCCAACCTCATTCTTCGTCCATAATTACATCCCTGTAGCAACCACGCCACACTATAAACTCTCGTTGCCCGTGGTATCGGCGAAGTAATATAACCCCGTCGAGGTCGCGCGTTATGCTTGACTCCCGCTTAATGAATTCCCTTAGAAGTCAAAAAAGTTTTTCCACTCCCACCAGGAGAGGAGCTCGAGATCATGGAAGTCAGTTCTCTCGATTAAAATCCCCGGTTTCTCGAAATTCGAGGAGAAGCCACGACTCGTTCCGAGTTTTAATATCGAGTCTCGCGTGACGGTTTTGAGAATCGAAACGACGAGAAGGGGCGGCTGTACGTGGACTGGTTATGACGGGGAAGATCGTGGGATGCATCGAACTTGGGCTTTCCCTCTTCCTCAACCCACCCCCGCTGCTTCGGCAATCCCAGCAAAAGGGAGATATTATCGGTATTCTACGAGTTGGATTGCCACCCCCGCGTCCACCCCACCGTCGCAGCCTTTCCATTTCCTCTGGTTCGAGGGTTATCGACACCCTGTCAACGGTTTCGCGCCTTCGTTGTCGGGGATGGCCCACTTACCGAATCGATTACCATCGAACAATAAACAAGACCTTCGGTTGAAACGAACGGAAGAGCCGACTGGTCGGTGTCGCGGCGCGACGATTGTCGATGGTAATCATACTTATACGAAAGAAGCTCATGCGTTTCCAAAGAATAACCGAAACATGTTTCATTAAAAGCATGATGCACTTGTCATTCGCGAGTGCATTGCCATTACACCACCCCTGAATTTCTCTCATCATTGTTCCTACTGATTGACGTCGCGACACTCAGTAGAAAGCTTTTATTTCTTCGGGCATGTGCAATGCGGAGGTTTTTATTTCTCGCACTCGCCACGGATCTGGGTCAATGTATTTTCCATTGGGCGAGCAAAAAAACGAGGAAGCGAGTTCGATCGATCAAAATTGAATGACACCGCGAAAAAAGCTCGATCCATGGAAATGGAATGGTCTTTTTTCGTTGGTCCGTCTTTCGTTCCATCGAGGGCTAAATCGTTTTTCGCATAAAACGTATCTGTGTCGATATTGCGTAATAATTTTCTAGATTCAGTTACACAGGAGCTATAGCATTAGGAGGGTTTCGTGATCCCGATCAAAGATAACATCGTTGTTAATATTCGTCTGGCCTTTTTGCCCCTCGTCCCACGACAAAGTTGCCACGAGTCGAAGTCGGAACTTGAAACGCTCTTGGAGGGTAGACTTCTTGAGGAGAAACTCGAGGAGATCCCCAGATCAAATTCTCCTCTGGACAGCAGTTTCTCCGTCGAGCTACGACCTACGATTTCTTCTCCTGACACCACGAATAATGTCTGCCCCATCTATATCCACGTGAAGTCCTCGTCAGGGTTGGACGGTTATTTTCCATGTTCAAAGGAATCCGCCCTCTGGATTCGGGCGTCGTTTCTCAATTTAATGTCGCGATCTCTTGTCGTTACAAATCGGATTCCCACTCGAAAGCGTCTCTGAGACGTTTCCAACGCTGTTGACCTTCGCGACTATGGGTATGTCTTCCAACCTGTTCGAGATCAATATGAATTTCATAGGATCGCGATTAGGGGTGAGTTAAAACTAAAATTAGGATCCCATGCAAATATTTTACTTTTCTTACTACAATACTATATACGTCATAAATAAGAAATTGTCGTTGACTGTCTAAAATATTACTAAATATATAGGAGACTGTGTAATTAATTTATAGCGAATGTAACAAATTTCACTTTCAAGTAGCGAAAAAGAAGGACGTCCCGCAATAGGCAAAAAGTTCCGATTCGACTGTCAGAGAGATCGCCATTTACCAGAAAGAATCGACGTCCCTTGTGTTTTTCCAGCGACAGTATCTTCGGCGACTCTTCGAAATCTCCCCAGCCAGCGCGACAGATAACGTGCACCTTATCTACATCTACATGTCGTACGCCTGGCAGAAATTTTATTTGCCCTCGGTTCGACACGATCGAGATGGAAAATCCTCCGACACCGGTGCTTCCGGTTCACTGATAGCGTTATGCACGCGCATTCGAGATTCGCGAGAGATGGATTTACAGACGCCAAGAAGAAGAACAAAACATGCTGCCACGTTGCTTCTTTGGCAGCTTTTCCTTTCAATCGATTCCCTCATGTTCTATTTGAATACTCCAAACCCACTCGCGACGAGTCCTTTGCCCAATTTTCAATTTTTTACGTGAAAAGGGTCCAGTAAGCAGGATATCCTTCGAAGATCCATCCGATTTCCGATTTACTCGAAATTTTAGACACGATCGAGTCCGTCGTGCGCGACTGACAACGGTTGACCTTTACTACTTCTGCCATATCTCCCTGGGGCCCATATGTTCCGCAGAAGTTGTCAATAAAAATGCAATTTTCATGGATGTGTAGTGAACTGCTAGCCGTAATGCGTCAGGAAAGATTTGTTTACTTACGTGTCTGCGATATCTATATATGCATATTGCCCTATGGGAATATGAATTCACGGTTCAAATAGAAGACGACGAAACACATTCGGAACGCGAGGAAATTGACAGAGCTTCCTCGCGACCCTTACAACTCCTTCCCACCTACCCCTTTTTCCATCATTCTTTGGAATTTCTTGCGCACGCTTCCTCCCGCGTCATCCTCTCCTTTATTTCCTTTACAGTCGAACCGCCTTTCGATCAGAGCCTTTTACTTTCCCGTGCCAGCCGGCTGTCGAAGTATTTTGTAATCCCAGAAAATGGTGTATTCCGAGAGGAAACAGATTTCACCCCTGAACGCGTCCTTTATGCACGTCTGAGCCCGATATTCTTGTTTCTGGTCCTGTGTATCTCGAGATTCGTCGGAATCTTGACACGGAAAACACCCTCCGCCACCCCAGGGGGAAAGGATCGCAGAGACCATTAGGGCGTCTGACTTTTTGTCGGGGCAAACAATTTCCCTGTTCGCGCGAAATTTTGATCGAATACGCTGTACAAGTTAGCGCGAGTAATATCGCAGACCTACCTGGGTGTCATAATATATCATCCCTGGATACTAAAGTTTGTAATGCATCACGATCTACACTACCTGCCAAGAGTTTAGAATCGCTTTGTTAGTTAAAGGAGTTAGAGACTAACTTGGGCGAGCAGACATAAGTAGAAGCAAACAATTGTATTTGAATATAAAATACTGAAACTATCACTGAAGTTTTGTTACGTAGTAATTATAATTCTTTAATAATTAACACTTAAACTCAGTATCGATCGTAATATCGGGAATCTTACAAATAACCACGTAATATCGACATCCAAGACCAAGTTGAACATCCACTTTAATCGGAACGTATCGGGTCACCTAGACAGATATATCGCACGGTTTTTTGCCTCGGTCGAGGAGCAGCACCAGATTTGTCTCGTCGATCGATTAAATCTCGACACGTGGGTTATTTCAATTCCTATTATCATCGTCGGCGAATTGAAGCCGAAATATTCGTAGTCGAATATCGATGGGTACAGAGCGTTCACTATCAATAGCGATTCGTACGAAATTTATAAAGTGACCATTCTAAATCCCACATAAATAATGCATGCCAGCGGGAGAAAAGAAGCAGAAGCGCGCGCGGCTTACCGCAACCAGACAGCTTAACGTCGCTCGTTCTCAATCTTTTTTTCCCCGACCGTTCGTTTAATTCCCTCGGAATTTTGCAAGAAATTCGCTCGTTGATATCCCCCTTGGACCGCCTCCCCACCGCCGAGGATCAGGCCTCGTCTCCATGCAAATAACGCAATTAAGAGATTCGAATATGGCCGAGATAACGTTCTTTGGCCGCAACAGTCAAGCTTTTCCTCTCGTTTTCTTCCTTGGCCCGCGTCCTCTGCCACGATTTGCATGGGAAACTAGCTTCAGACTGACGAGGAGAGAAGGAAAACTCGAAACACATTTCTTTGGACAGATCGTGGCCCGAGTTGTTGGTCTCGAAAACATTGGGCAGATCCAAGGGGTTCCCAGGGGTGCAACGTTCTTCAAAACATACAAAGGAGCATCGGTAAACATGAATCCGTAATTTCGAAAGTTTTCGAGTCAGGGAGTATCTGCACTAGTTAGTTCTGCTTCTCCATAGAAAAAGATGACTCATCGTGATCCGTGATTCAAGATATGTCTGCCTGAAAAGAGTTGTTTCTACTTGTGGTACCCTACTCCACCTTACAATTGCATCCGATGCGCCACGGTTTTCTTATCGTTTTTATCGACGAAGGAAATAGGAGAGCGAAACGTACTATCGAGAAAACCTTGTGCTTCGAATCAATTTATCGTGCCAGAAACGAAAAAAAAGAGAAATATGATAGAGGGAGTGACTACCTCCCTCTATTCGGTTTCGATGGCAGATAGAATGCCTTCCACACGGGGTGAGAAAATGAGAATAGATCGAGAGGGATAGACGGTTGATTCCCTTTATAACGCACGCATGATTCGTGAATTCACCCTTCTAACCCCTTTGGGCGTCGTGAATATTCCTTTGTCACCTACTAATCCATCGCTGAATGAGAAGAAAGCCGCGGTGAAATATTTATTACTCGACCCTATGTCATGCCCTGATTCGGACAGTCAGCTGGATTTTCGAAAAGCTCTATGGTCTAAGCGACTTTCGAGAATTCGGTTCCCACAATGTACGCTCACATCACTGTTTTCTGGTTGAAATTTTCCTGTCCCTTGTACAGATTTTAATGTAATAATTTCATCGGTGCAAAGTATAAAGCATTTAAAAGTTTTAAAGTCACAGCCTTCCAGAGCACATCTACTGTTAAATTATTATCGTTACACGACTAAAGTAAAAACTCCTTACGCGTTCATCCACGAATCGAGAGGATTCGCTCGGAAAGTGAAAGACTGCATTTCACCCAAAAACTTATCTCCGCAGAATCTCTGCGCGTGTGCAGAATCCGCAATGGATCCGTGGAAAGAAGTTCGTTACAGTAACGAACCTCGCAAGCCTTCCCCGGGGTGGAGTTGTTCTTAATTTTCCTTCGAAACAGCGCCACGAGATATCGAGCCATCCGCCAGGAATCTGTAAATCGGACCGTTGACCTTTCCGGATTTAGAGGCATCGCGAGACTGTTCCTTTAGCTGTTTTAAAAAAGCATGAACAACAATCCCGTTGAAGGTAAATCGTCGACTGCTTCAATCCTAAAGCGAATTGCCAGGGTTCCACGATCCCAGAAATTTCTTTTTCCTCCCATTAGCCTTATGTCCCGTGGAAAAAAGGGACGAGCGAGGGGTGGGAGGATGAAAAAAATAAGAATAACAACAAGAGCGTTGAAAAGGCAAGAATCGTTTCCCGAGCGCCATTTCCCTCCCCTTCTTCGCGGAGAAAAGGTTATTCACCGTCTCAGAGCCGCGAAGTTAAGAGCTCAGCCCGCCCCTTTGTCAGCCCTTTCGATGTTAACAAGAGGGGCCTTCAGCGGTTCTACGACCACGCCAACCTCGACAGATTTTCGCGCACAGGTGCCAATCGATCTCTCCTCCACCGTAAAACCGAAATTACCTTTTGTGGCGTCGTAAGCACGCCTCGTGTAAACGCTCTGTCGGCTTTCCGAGGATCAATAAAAAGTTTCAAGGTCCGAGCAGGCTCCATAGACGAAACGCTGGAACTTCATCGGGACGTGATACAGGGTTGGAACGACTCTCGAGGAGCTCTTCCCTGTAAATCACGCCATTCAGAATCGTTCCATGGAATTTCCGTCGAGCGATATCGTTCCCGCGCTGTAAATCAAGAACTACTCGTGACCGCGCAGCCATCGTCCCAAGAAACGCTGAGAGTTTCGTGGACACCGCGACGCCGAGCGGGCGAGACCGTCGCCGGATTGGCAGCTAATCAAATCCAATGGTTGACGAAGGGCCGAACGAAGGAGATTTATTGTAAGTAAACAGAGTTACGGGGTACGAGTGCCTTGAGTAACCTCTGGCTCCGACTGATGCTAACCCAACTACAGCTAACCTGACCTAACTAAATAATTGAATTAGAACCACCGCCGTCTCTGATGGCGCTAACCCTCGTCTACGAAATCCTAGATCCACTCCTTGTCTTCCGCCGCAGTCGAGTTGCATACCCCCGTCGCGACAACTTCTTCCCATCGATTCCCTTATCACCAAATTGTCTGCGGCTTGACAAGTTCGCAACGAACGCAAACAGACCTGGCTCGTGATTCTATGAACTGGGTTTACGAGAAACAAACAGTGGTCGAGCGACGTGGATGAAGCTTTTCGAAGGATAATAGTGTGCTGTGGGATTAGAGACTTAAGTTTTGCTCCCTGCTTGAGCAACACTTGAAGTGTAGAGTGTGGTGTGTGTGATTCAAAATCACCGATATCGGTTTCTGCATGTAAGTGCTGTTATTAAGCTTCAGTAATTATCGATGACAATCGTGAATACTGGCGAACAGAAATCGAGAGGCTTCGCTAATGATTCCAGGACACAGTGGTCATCATTATCGCCAGGACTCTCAAATATCGTCATTATCGCAGGAATAGTCGTTCCTTACCCGAGCACAGATAGTATCCTCTTCCAGGCTCCAGGATAACCAGTTTCCAACCCTCAATCCCCAGAGTCGTCGGTGTCGAGTCTCAAGGCACAGGAGTCATCAGTGTCGTGCCTCGCGTCTCGATATCGCCAATATTGGCTCATGGAAACCCGCTATCGTCGATATCGTGTTCGTCTTTCTAATCTCCCGGTCGTGTAGCTCATTTTAAACGTCTATCTCTGAATCTATCCCGCGGCAACCCCTTCCCATCTATCGCGGACCAGCCGAAAACGTGGCAACTCTCCCAAGATGGCTCGGTTTAATTAAAAGAAAACGCGCCTGGAGAACGTCGGAGCGTGAAAACTGTTCGGCTTTTTATTTAAGGCGCGCCTCATGGAAAAGCCAAGTTTCCTTCTCGAGGCAGAGGAACTTCAGATATCGATTCTCGTCCGTTCGACGAAAGACTTCGACGTGCTTGCTTTTTAAACAGCTCCTCGGCACGACGAACGATCGCCCAGATCCTCGGTCGACGTTCGACCAATCTCGAGGATACCTTCGACCAACCACCCCCGCTGCTTTTTTGACAACACGATTTCTCTGCCGTGGAAATACATGTCCGATCGTTGCCTCCTCGTCGTCGTCGCTCGTTCGCGAGAACTTCTCGCGTCCTACCCTCCCCGAGGCAAGAAGTTTGTTGGGGCATCGAATCGACTCGATTCTTTTTGCCTCGGAACGCTGTATGCTTTTGCGTAATAACACGTAGATACACTCCATTAGTTTCAGAGCACGTTCCAGTTTTCTGGGACGCGTGCTCTCTCTGCCGTGTCTTTGATTATCTTCTACAGTGAAGAGGGAATTTCGAAACGAAAAACGTGTGCGCTTATAGACTAGTAGTAATCGGTTTGTAGCCTTGAGTCAATATTTCTTCTCTCATAGAATGCTGATTAAATAATTACATAAAAATTCGAATTTTTAGTAAACGAAATATGTGTATCTTTTGCAGTTACCATTTCCGTGTCCTCTTTCAAGGGACCCGTAAATATCCTTGGTCGCGCAGCAAGATCCAGCTGTAAATTTCGAAAATGCCCTGAGCCACGCAATAACGAGGCTCATATTATTTATCACGCTCTTCTTTTATTGTCTTAACATGTAATACCGTCGAATTCCATGTATGTATGTGAGCCAAGCTGAACACACGTTTTGTTCTTGTTCCAGGATAAACGAAAAAACCACGAGATCCCAGTTTTTGGCGTACTTCAGCTTCTCGTCCAAAGCGAGCGCGTCCGTTGGCTGGCCAGTCAAGGGAGGAGATCCTGTTAACAACACTGGTAAGAAAGAACATCCTCGTATTAATTTAATGATACTATTTACAACGTTTCTTCGCTTCTTCTCATCCTATCAAACTCTATTTCCCTTATATATTAATAAATACTTAATTCACTTAATCATGAAGCTCAGAAGGTTCCTGATTCGTATTTATTATGTCCTGTATTTTACGTTTAATTAACATTCCTTTGAAATTCGGAATTGCAGGATCCTTTCATCATCCAGCGAGCAACGTAGAGCCACATAGCGAAATCATAAGTCAATCAAACAATAGCATGTACACGAACCCTGCATAGCGCCGAATAAGAGCAGCCTCGGAATGACTGGGCGAATAGTAGTGGCTGGCAGATCAAACATTGATCCAGCCAGTTACCGGCTTCATTACAGATAACTTTATCTCCTTGCCGAATATCACGCGATCCCATCATTGTCGAGTACATTTTCCAGAATAATAACGCGACAAATCGACTCGAAATATATGTCAGTTATAATGTCAAGAAAAGTACCATAAAAACACGAACGATTCGAGCCAAAAACCTTCTATCCCTTCGCGAATTCAATCAAGAAAGGATTCTCTGACCCTTCCAACCGCATAGTTCCGAACTCGGAGCTATTCCCAGTGAAGTAACGCGTCTCGTCCAACTGACCGCTGTCAAAGTACTCTCTCGCCATTGTTTGCAAGCGTTCGATCCACCGTGCACCGAAAATCCGTACAGAGAAACGTCTCTCCGATCGTCCTGGCGCGCCGTAGCCCATACGCGAGGCGAGGTTGGCGAGAAGAGTCTTAGGAGGGGAAAGTTTCCCTAACAGACATTCTCGAGCGAAGGCATTCTTCTGTCGGCTGAAGTGAAATCCGAGGGAGAGAGAGAAAATGTGAGAAAGGCTCCGGTTTCAAGAACCCTCCTGCCCGACAAAGGAACGTTTGCACTCGACGTTAATTCCAGGACGGCCAGAGAAACCGGGCGTAGACGTCGCACAAGGGGCAGAGTGTCGCGAGGCAGAGGGATGGGGTCGGGGGTGGCAGTAGGGCGCGGTGGACGCGCGAATTTCCTTGCACAAACAGAACGGAGACGTAATTTCTCCCCTTGCTGGGGACGAAAATTACGCGAGCTTAAGTGCAGGTCAGAGCGGGGTTTAACCGAATAAGGGCAACGGGGTCGATTCAGACGCGGCGGGGTTAAAAGCGATAACGGGCCGAAGCTGGACCACCGATCCCGCAGGAACTTCTGCGAATCCCCCATTTTGAAAAGAGGTATCGCGATATCGATACCCACGGGGTTGGCCTCCTATCCGCGGACGCCACAGCGCTGCCCGGTCGATGAAGGCTGTCTCGACCGAAAATTCGGTTACGCAGGGCTGCGGCGAGCTAGGGATAATGGCCTTAACGCCTCGCTTTGGCGATTCGTTCGCCTAGCCCGGCCGAAATGTCGGCGAATGATGATTACTTAAATGGTCCGGCCTAGGCGTGAATGGATATGCTCTGGAACGGCTCTTATTGGGGCGAGCTAGTTTAAACTGATGGACTTCAAGCTTGGGATTTGGATGGTTAGGGAAAATGGCTCGGTGCTGAGAGGAGTTTAGCGGAGGTAGTGTGTGATACTTAATTCGAGTAAAAAATTTGAATAATTGATGGAGATATTGCGTGAAGAAGTTTACTCGCTTTGTGTTTAATGTTCGTTCTCTCAAGATATGAAGGATCAGTTTTTTGATAACTTTATGGAAATAAGCGGACAGAGGCTAGGAGCGGTGAAAACTTAATAAGAATTAACAAGTGATTCCGAACTTTTGAATGTATAATGATTCTACTTTCAAATAGTAGTTACTCTCCGCTATCGCTATTTTAATACATTTTTGGCACATATTTCGCTTATGTTTTCTTCACAGATATGCAAATTTAAATTTCAATTTTAAGAGTACCATGAGAGCCTACAGTTCATAGCGCAAGTTTAATTGAGATCATTATACGCAATGGGAACCGCGCACTATTTCGTGGTCAAGTGGATAATCCGTATGGAAATTTTGTATTAGCAAAATTAATATCGAAACGGCATTTCGCGTGAAACTGCATGTTCTAAATTGGAAAATATTTCTATATTTTGGAGATGGACCATTGCATGATATCCGATTAATTCTAACTGGATAATGTTTCCTCCTATGCAGCACTCTAATGCATTAACGTAAATTTTGCGCCTCTGAAGCTTTATGTTTGGAACAGCCGTGTAATAACGAAATAGATAGATACGATAATTCAGTTTATAAAACAAACAGGTATCAGTCTCCGATATCAGTCTCCTTCAATCCTTCCCATGGTGTTAGAATAATAACATATATCTCCTTCAAAAGCAATCACTCGAAGTTAATTGCTACCTTTTTAACAACAAATTTATTCAATATAAAATAAAAATGACTTCAAATTCAGTCTGTTAAAGCACCGCAATTTTACTATGCATCAAATAATTTGTATGCACACGTAAATAACTACACGATATACAGCTCGATTATCGCTTCTGTAAGGCTGAAATTTGATAAAAATTTAACAACGTCCGCGGCAAATAAACGCGAGCTCGTGTGGGCTAGTCAAAAGGATTCGATTTACGATTTTAATCGATGCATCGAAGGATATGCACCCGATAGCAGCGCCAATTATCTCTCCGTATTGTATTCCGCATGCATATTACCCACACGCACATTGCACAGCGCTGTGGGAACAATGAATAATTTATGGACATCGAAATTGAGCCTTACGCCACCGCCAACCGCGTTCGACCGATACGTCGGATTATTAACAACACGTCGAATTGAACTTCACCCGAAATGTGCAAAGCAAAAGCAGACGAAATCAAAAGTTTCGCCTTAAGCGTTGCCCAAAATGATCCATTGCAGTATCCGGTATCACGATCTCTGGTTACATCGATATCAGTTTTACAGTGATAGTATTTCAGCTTTTATGTCTTCCTATTTCCCGGAAATGTGGAATTTTCTGGTGAGACATGATTCGAGACACAATGTCCCAGCAAACCTGAAACTAACAATTCTACCTAAAGATGTTTACCAGTCTCAAGAAAAGATGCAGAAGCACTAAAAAGAAAATTAACAAGCTAAGTTAACTTATAAGAATTTTTGGACTTGTCTAATTCAAGGAACCATATTCTGCCTCTTCTACAAAAGACTCTACTATACTCTCAAGCACAAGAAAAGACGTTATCAACCCCTTCAGTAATCTTCCCGAAAGTAGTTCACAATGTTTTCCACGGATTACCCCTTCTATCCAGACAATCAAGACTCAAATGCAAGAGTCTAATCCAGTCGAAAATCCTAAGCAAACGTTTTCACGAACCCTGTTCTACAGCAGGCTTAACGTGGAAAAAGTGAAGAATAATTTCTTCCCCCGAGGTAAAGGGAAAGTCATGCGCCACTTTAATATCCTGAAGTAGCAATAAGAAGAGTATTATTCATAGACAGTCGCTGTGGAGCGGGCCCGTGCACACAGACAGCCAAGCGCCATGCAGCTATTTCGTGGCTGGCGTCATACGTTCCCGAGGAACGGATTTAAGGTTTCCTTTACAACGAGGGAGTAGACGGTGGCTTGGATGCTTCTATCGATAGGGAACTGTGGCGTGGCGGAATGAAGAGAGCTCGCTCCCCGTTTCACCGCAGCGCAGTGGCAATAAGAAAGGTAGAGAGCGGATGAGTTCGCGGTGGTAAAAGCAGCCCGGTGAAAGCTTCCCGTGCAGCCCGTCCACGTATAACGAGACGACAACGATTCTCGATTATCCCTGGGAGAAAGCCCGGGACCTTCCATATGCGCGAGACGTACGATTCCTGTAGACGTGACTCCGCCCAGTCGGATGAAGCCTCTTTTTTGGCACCGTCCAAGACCCGACGCCCTTTATTGGGATTGCGGAAAGAGCCGGGAGACAGTGGGCCCGAAGGAAATCGGCGCGAATGAGGGAAGAAACGAACGGAAATGTCGCGCGCGCTTGGCAAACAGATCAATCGTTCGATCTCTCCCATCGTGGGATCCACCGCGTTTCTTCTCTGCCTTAATTCAATCTCGGCGTCTGCTACCGCCATGGACGAAGGGGAGAAGAATCGCATACCGCGAAAATCGTGTAAAAAAAGTGGTTCCTTTTTCGAGAGAAGGGTGACAACTCGCGACGGTGCCTCGGGTAATATTTCAACAGTTCTTGCGGGCTGACGCGTGGAAGTAGTATAAGTCGACGTTTGTCAGACCGGCCGGAGTGAGAGATCATCTGGTGAATCAGAGTGTTTTTGGGAGTCGCAGGAGAACGCGGAGATATTCGAGGGAATTGCAGCAGCTGAGACCGAGGCTGAAGAAAAACGAACCGTCAAGCGATTGACAAACAGATCAATCGCCTGGTTTTACGTATGCGATCCTTTTACCTACCGATTTGTTCCGGCAGCTTGGGACGGTTCGATGGCTACATTGGAATGCGACGCTAAGCGATCTCACGTAGCGTGCCACCTTCGGAGAGAGAAATGCAACGCTACCACCGCGTGAAATATCAACTTTAAAGGTAAAAAGAAGGGTAATACGAATTTTGAGAGTGTGGAGACTGGAATGAATCTAAGCAAAATTTATATAAAAATATGTATGTATATCTCAGACAAAAAAAATTAAGGAAAATTACGATTTTTAAATTATATGGTCTTTTCCTGAATCTTTAGAGACTCATAAAATCGTTTCAAGAGCATTCTGCAGCTGTCAAGTTCACGCAACTTCTTCCCGAACTTGGGAATATATTTTTCTCACAACATGCGATTCTTCGATAGGCTGCTGCATAAATGTTCCTCTCTCACCGTTAAGAGGCTGTCATGTCATGACATTCGTCAGATTTCACTTCCAGAGATCTTCTACGAATCTTCCGTGTTAACGTCTTTTGCAAAGAATCTGGAGTGGAGATAAAATTCCTGTTCGATGGATCTTTTCACACCGTGTTAAATGCATTTTCCAAATTAATTTAAAACAATCAATAAAATGGTCCAATACTTTTGATAAACAAATGTTTAACCTAAAATTGTGCAAATATGTTCAAACGATGGTATATAGCTTGGAAACTGGAATTGAATATTTATTAGACCTGGCTGCATTGTAATTTTAGAGTAAACATATTTTACCTACCATTGGAAAACAAACTTTGTGTTTGATCCTTTCGCTAACAAAATATTTGCGGGTCGACAAAACAGGAAATGAAAAAACTTCAGTTATCTATACAGCTTCCGCTTTGGAAGTTAATATTGGAGGTTAATATGTATCTTTCAACCATAACCAGACGTCATAGGAGACGTACTCACTCCAGTAGTACAGATCAATAATTGTTGACCTTCAAGCCCATGTGGAACACGTCCGTAATTGTCGAATCTATTATACGTAAATGAAGGATCATAGAGAAGCTTTCATTACCATATATTCTATGTACATGTTTCCATTATTCACTTCAAATTTTCTCTCGATTCATGCAAAGGAACTACATTCGCACAGAAATACGTCTACGGCATATTCATGACCATTAGACTGGTAAAAGTTCTCCCCGCTGTATCTCCTGCTCTGGCATCGAGAATAAACTTAAACATACAAAAGATAACGTAGAAGTTTCTTTTGGAAAAACAACAATGAAACTTGAATTAAAAAAAAGAACCGCACTATTATGAAACATTCTTTATCCCGCACTTGTTTCAAGATTAGAGAAAAATCCCTCTCTCTGTAAACATTCTTGTAATTGTTCTACTTTCTCTTTTATTTCTTGCTTATCTTATCGGGAAAAGGGATCCTTTAGAAAGGGTAGCCAAGTAATATCCTTGCTTGTTTCAGGTCAGATACTTCCGCAACTATACTACGCTAATTTTCGCTAAAAGATCGTTCTCCTGATTAATACGTTAAATTTTCATTAGACATTAAGAACTTAGCATACGAAATACTGTAGATTACATCGTCAAAACACATTCGCCCGAGAAAAACTCTGTTCCGCGAACAGCATCACGTTCGTTGCCATTTTTATTTCACAGAATCAATTCTGGTGCGTAACACGCAGCTTCATCAGAGCGAAAGTTAAATAAATTATGCGCGAGAATCCGTCGAGGCGGAAGGTCTGAAGTTCCTTTGTTTAATCGGCGTTGAACAATTTGAACGACGGGTCGCGCGATTCCAGCACGACAGAAAGGCGTAAAGGCAAACGTGGAAAATCCATTTTAATTACGACGACATGTTCGGTCACGATAAAAAGGAAAACGAACGGAAGGAAAGGAAAAAAGAAGAACGAAATTAAGCGCCTTCGGACGCGAACAATTAGGTGGAAAAAAAACGAGCACGATTCAGCGCAGGAACCCGAAAGGGTGGGTTCGACCGTGAAAAAATATGCTAGAGGGTGGAAAAAAGGACTTCCAAGAATGCGGAAAGGCATTATATAAATTCATAGAACTGGACACATCCCATCTCTAATGGGTGCGGCCATTATAACAGTTGCATCTGATGGATATACAAAACTGAACAAAGAAGCGCAAGAAGACGAAGAACTGTCCAGAAAGCGTAACAGCGATATGCTTCCATTTGTTTTACTTCCGTGGTAGGAAATAAAACGAGAAAAGTATGATAATACAAGAAAGTGCTTTTTTTCTCTTGACAAAAATTCCAATCCGCTGTAGTATTTCGAACCAACTTGTGAATCAGTGGCACGATCACGCTATTACAAGGCGTTACACGTTCAAGTCACGGCTCCATCGTTACAAAAATATTGGAACGACGATCGTCCCGATTCGCGTATCAATATTGTGATTTTCCAACATCGACAAGGGAATAAATGGATAGGCGAAAAAAAGGAGAGAAAGAAAATTACTTTTTCGTGTGGTATCGTGTTCTTTCCGGTTTCAAATTGATTTATACACCAGATTGCCGACGTTTTTTACTTGCCCTTGTTGACCTGCATTCGGCTAGGAAAAAGAAGAGAACAACGAGACGTCGCGTCGATTGGTAAATATGGCCCTCTACGCTAGAAAATATTTGTTTTCATGTCCCGACGCTTCTCTTCTGTACCTAAGCGGGCTATTCCGCGATCCTGGAGAATGACTCTTAAATTTGCCCACGGTTATACCTGTTCATCCTTTAGCGGAACGCACCAGTGCCAGGTGCCGCCGATAAAAGCGTGATTCACGTTCCACGTTCATTCGCTGTTGCCCCTCCCTGCACGAACCCCTCTTTTTTCTCAATCATCGTCTCAGATCGACGAACCCCGGCAGTCTTGCTCCATAACTTCTCCTAATATCTGCACACCGAGGCTGCTCGATTAAAACGCGAACTGATATCGGCATACCGGGAAATTTAGAGCGAGTACTCTTTCACGTTCTCGTGTATCACGAATTTAAATTGAACGTCTAGCGTAATACACCTTTATCTAGGGCCTCGTAAATCTGTTACCTTTAATCTTGACTACGAGTGGTTTTTTGAGGAAAAATGTGTGTCGATGAATGAGAAGATTAATAAGTGAAATGTGTGTTTCGTGAGATTATTCTATTTTTGGGGATCAGTGTAAAATATTGGTTTTTTTAAGTAGATGCATCTGGATTGTATCATTGAGTTTGAACTGAATTTATACAGGTAAAGGTTTAATTTACAGTTTCATTGTAAGCAGTTTTTGCATTTCAGTTTGTTAATTTTTACTTTAACATTTGTAGCTTCGCCGTTAACTTATTTATTTATCTTGTTGTAGCTGTAAAACAAAGTAGGTTTGGCCGGAAACTGTAATTAGGTGAGCTCTTGTTCACCGTGAAACTAACATATACAGTCTCGTGTGTTTTCAGAATGTGACTGGGTGTACGAAGACACCGACTGTCACGACGGTTGCGTACTAGCCAGCCCCGGATATCCTGGCCTATATCCTCCCAACGTCCGGTGTCGGTACTTAATTACTTCCGGCCCACGGATGTCCATCGCAATTAACTTCACTGCCGTGCTCCTCCCTTACAAGTAAGTACTCTCTTTAAAAGTTTCTCGTTCCACGACTTCTAATTTTAAATCTACTTACGTTTGCTTGAATAAAATCATTTCCACTTTCGTTGAAGAAGAATTTAAAACATTAGGTCAAATGAACGTAATTATTCAAGACATCATTTTTAAATGAAATTCAAATTTAATGAAGGCTCTAGATTTTATTAAATGTCATACTAAATCATATGGTATTAAGTTTGGATTGATGGTTTAAGCATACGACTATCTAAGTTTAATGATGACTTTTGAAAATTAACTTTAAACCTTACATTAAAGTATAATATTATAGTTATCAGATTTTGGTACGGAATTTTCTTAAAAAAGGCGACAAAACATGGAAAACGTGGTTTTAGTCTAGGATTAAAATTGTCGTGAATATTATAATTTCCGTAAATAGCATTTCCAGTCACCAACAGAGATTTCTGGCGCTAGACGCGTCTGCAAATATTGAAATAACGCCTCTGTCCCCTCCAGAGAGATACTCGTAGAAGTCGCACCTTCTTCGTACTCGTTTCGAACCACAGCACAGCTAAGAGGCGGTCTTTCAAGAGCAAACTGTACATTTTAATGTCGTGACGACAGAGGAAACCAATTTCGTGCAAAGCTTTTGGGTTTTAAGTAGCGCAAAGCAAAGAAAGTCTTTCACAAAATGTAACAATACAGGGATGCTACAAAGTAATAAGCATCCATCTAACTCCTTTAAGGGTTAACATTTTTTATTAGTTTCTTAGAAAATATTTAACACAGATCCAATGCATGTCAGTCATATCTTCGCACAAAATTTCTTCATCTCTTCATCTCTTCATCTCTTCATCTCTTCATCTCTTCATCTCTTCATCTCTTCATCTCTTCATCTCTTCATCTCTTCATCTCTTCAACTCTTCATTTTTTCATAAGAGTGTCACTCACATTTCTAAAATCATTTGCATACTATTCCAAAAGTATTACAAATACCTACTAACCTTGAATTCGCTGTAGCAATAAGACATTAGCAATTTCTATCAACAGTCTCAATTAGTTTGAGGTAATCTTCACACGCGTAATCCAGATCCAGAGCGAAGAAGCCACGGTTACGTCGTTAATGAGCAGAGACTCGATACTCCCTGGTCTTACAGTAACTAGGTCGTGATTTGATGAACCGCCATCGACTTCCGCCACTCAGCGCTAAGATTCTCCGACTCCGTTAAAATTACCATACATACACGCCTAGAATAATGGACCGAAGTTACCGGACCGGTAAATTGTCGAAGTTCGAAAACGAGCGTTAGCTAGAACGAGGGGGGAACGTGGCTTTATACATATTCGTCGCGCAACAAAATACGAAAATAATTAAAATCACGCACGCGAAGAGGATTGTAGGAAGCACGGGAACGCGCTGAAGCGAGACCATGCATATTCCTTCATTATTTTGCAAATAAGAAGCACACGTCTGCAGATTAAACGATATCAGTAGTTTTATTATTCCAAAACGTTAGGAGGAAGTGATTGCAATCCTCATCCAACTTGAATATTCACATCAAATTATCTGTAATATATAACACATTATGAACTTTTCAAGTAAAATAATTTAGGGATATAATTTAAACTATTCCAAGCGTTATGATGGAGTTCGAGCTCTAGTAACCATTACATATTCATCCTCAGAAACGTTCAAATCCTAGCAAATCCATATCACTAAAGCTAAGCCAACAATTACTAACGCCCTGAAATCGCGCGAAATAAATCATCTACCTACAACCTAAGCGGTATCCCACGAAAGTTCCGATTCCCACGCGCTGAACTAACGTTTCCTCGCCACGAGAACGCACGTCTGATATTCAGTTAGCGGCAGTTGTTTACGGCCGCGCTAACGAGCAAGCCAGAACGAACAAGCAGCTCGACAAAGCGAAAGGGCAGATCATAATTTCCGTACACTGTGCCGGGGACGAAGGGCGGAGGGCGAAACTGAGAAAAAGGGAAATAATCACGGCAGAGGCGGGCGACGTCGGGGCTACTGGTTTTTTTCACCATCTTCATCGCTACGACTAGGTTTTTACGACACCGGCTGCTCGAAAGCACTTACATATGAGAAGCAGACGTCAAAAGTACACCGAGCACTTCCCTGCCCCTTTGAAACGCGAATACGCGCGTTCGCTCTCCATTCCGACCGCCCTTTCGCTTGTCTCTCCGTTCTACCCCCTCCCTTTCATTCTTCGACGTGACAGACAAAGGTATTGAAGCGCCGCTGTAATCCGTCGAAGACATCTCGCTGGGAAACATCGAAGCGGATGAGCTAGGGCGACCTGTTTCGACTCCTCCCCTTTGACGAAGGTCCTGCAGTGGGGACATCGATCTCTAAAGCTCATTTACGTTATAGGATCTATTACGTCGGGCGAAAAGTCAGCAGGGTACAAAATAGTGACATGCGTTGTAATTTGCCTAGTTTTTCGTGGGGACCATTACCGTGATAGGAATGAGTCTCGCGTGAGTTTGAGGATGGCTTCTTACAATTCGTTAGTGGAAACGGTTCTACGTTGATTGCTTTCTTTGCGTGATCGTGAACTTTTGTAGCTCTGCAAGCAGTTAGTGACACATGAGCAATTGTGCCATCACAGTTTTCTTTGTTTTTGGAAAATTAACGCCAGGAATGTGAGTCGTTCGTAATTCAGGATATTGCAGCTGAGGGGTTCGTAACAGAAAGTACCCTCGTACATTTTTGTATTTTCTAAGAGAATTAAAAGTACTCTGGCATCTTACTTTTGTGAAATTTAACAAGAGTTATTTTTGTTATGAATCCTCTAATTTTTAGATCCTGTAATTGATTCTCTGAGAATTTAGATCCATAACTTCTGTTTTATCTGTTTCGTACAAAGATTTCGAGGTCGAAAGACGTTGTCACGCATTTTGAGTACCCCAAAATTTCTAAATCCCCACGGTACATAATTTTTAGTTTCCTCAGACCATGTCGGAATTGAAATCGTCTTTCTCCCTTCGGAAAAGATCAAAGGAACCGCTCACGAAAAATATTACAGCTGAAATATCTTGTGCAATCGTTCTTAGCGTCGAGCGCAAGAGCCGAAATCCGATTGCATTTTGACTTGACGGAAAGAAAACGTGCGAAAATCGTTCACCCTGGGAGTGTTGCATATGTGAATTTCATACAACACGGAATATGCTTGGTATATCTTGAAAGCCAGACTTTCGGTATGCTGCGCACGGAATATCTTCTCAACCTTTGAAACCGAAAGGCCAATGGGAAAGTTCGTATACTTCCATCATTGATTCTGGCTTTTCAAACTTTCTTCTATCATTTCCCATCTGATCCATTTTTGTTTTTCAACCTCTTGCTTTTCTACATAACACACAAAGATAATGAATTCTCGACATCATATGAATTCTCATATGTTATCGAATGATCCATGATACCATATATCAGTAGAAGAAAGCTTTCATACAGAGCTTCCCTTTCAAGCTTTCCAAAACCCTTCGCTTATATCTCAAGATGCGCGAACATCCAGTTAAGATTTCACGCCTACGATAAAATACATTTATGGAACCACTGGTTTCTCTGCATTCCCACGACAGAGATAAATTTCCCATACTATTCGGGCCTCCTTTGGTATCTACACGGAACAGTAACATCCGAGTCCCAAAAATTCCCACAGGACGCATCTTATCTCGAGTTCAGTGTGGTCGAAACCCTCCAGCCCTTAACGCGTCTGCATCGAGTAACCAACCATCGTCATCGAAGCCACCCAGTTGAATTATCTGGAGAGAGAAGGTAGTAATAAATGTTTCCAGTTTGCCTCAGCAATTGGAATTGTCTGAACTTTCGTGGAAGTGACAATGTAGCGCGACATCACCAAAACGAAACTTTCGATTCGTTACGGGTGACAATTGTCTTAAATTTTTTTGTAGTAACTCGCGGATCGGGAATTCTACAGCGCGATGCTAATTGAAATAGGCGAAATGGGTGCGCGCGTCGCGACGGAACAAAACCGACGAACCATAATTGCCAGAATCCCGAACGACGATTACTAATTGACGGAATATCGTCGGCCTTTTTCCCCCGCGGCTATATGGAAATTGCGAACAAGTAGAAACTGATTCACGAGCCGCACGTTAGCGCCGTTTTGCAATGGCTTCCTGGTGTGTACGAGGCAATCGATAAGTTTTCTCGTGACTTCGCGGTGCAACCTGACATGAAAGGAAATCATGCTGGAAATGAGTAAGATATAGGTAAAATACTGGCAAATGTTTAAACGTACTAATAGGGAGGGTGGAAAGGGAGAGGTGATGGAAATAGGAAAGGCGTGATTTCTTATGTAGACTGAAATTACTTCCTTTGAAGGTTTGCTCTTTGCAAACTTTGCATTTAGACTTGACAAATCTGTCGATCTATATTTTGTCAAAGATTAAACTTTGTACAAGACATTTCAAAAGTAACGAAGATTCCTTCCCTTAATGGTAGAATATATTGTATTAAAAGCTCTTAGTGTCAAGAGATACTTAAAGTAAACTCCGAAGTACATTTACAGAGAAAATACGCTTAAAGACTTCATCTTCCTGTCGACGTCTTAAACAAGCAAACATAAAATGTAACAAAGTTTCACGAAAGCAAATCGATCGACGATAGTCGTTAACCCAGTTTTGTCGCCGCCTACGTATGACTCGCGCGACGTCGCTTCTCAAAGTCACAGGATACTTGACGCGAAACGTGTCGCTGGATAATTAACATTACTCGCGCTGTGTCGTTTTCGAGAAGTTGATGTTAATAAACAACCTTCCGAGGCCGTCTGAAACTTTCGTAATTAGCAGACGTCGCTTTCCGACACGTTTATCGAGATTCCCTTAATTTTGTAATTACCATCCGGATGTAACGAGGTATATGTAACACCCTCGATGCTTGATGCTCATTGCTGTCATTCAAGCAACTATTTGCTGTCTTTTGAAAGACTAGCAGTTAGAACTCTGGACGTTTAGTAGAAATTGAGAAGAACTACTTCTCATTCACACCCCTAATAGATAATTCTAGTGTTAATTCTACTGGTAGTATCAGAGAGAATAAATTCCAATGAATAGCTCTCAGCAAAGAAAGGACAATACTTTCCACACGTTACAGTCACTTAGATCCTCTTTCTCCCCAATGGAATGTAAACTGGTATCCAGGTAACGACGCGGTAACTTGCTCGAACATCTCGTAGGGATCAGCTTTAAAGGATTTACGCTGGCCAAATGTACGAGGCATTTCGGTTCCATCCCCTTTCAATTCATTATTCAGACGTTACTTTCTCCCCAGCGTTTGAAAGACTACGATCTCCGTCACTTTCCATCGTGCTCAACTCGCGCCGTAGATTATGAGTGTGTGTGTGAAAGAGTGAAGTTATAGGGCAAGAGTTACCACCCTTATCTATGCAAACGTCGAAATTATTCTTACTGCTTCACACGAAATCCCGTTCTTCTACACTCTTCCTGCGTTAGATTTCTCTTTGTAAGCATAGTAAACGGTTTTTGTGAGATGCAGACACGATTCGCGATACAGTTTTAGATTTTTGGCTAGCTGACATCCGCTTGATACATGACACACGAACCTCATCGATTTCACGCAGCGACATTTTATTTGGCTCGCTTTCATTAAATCTGTCCAGCCACCAATAACGTTTCACTTGTAGACTGCACATCCTGGGACTACGTTTTATTAACGCCACATCCATCTGTCAGTGGCACCATAAAATTTCAAGTTTCGATTTTTATTTGTTCTCGTATATCAAATTCATCGTCTGTCTCATACCTTTTCTTCTCTCGTCTGCTAATAGATATCATCCCTCTTAGTTGATCACTTCTCCGAGGAGACACCGTTTCGCTCTCACCCCGTGGCTTATTTAGAACGCTCTCTAGAAACGTCGTTATCGTGAACCGCGGTTACGAGGCGCGCAGAAAAACCGGAACGTTAAATAATCGTGGCGCTTAGCAAGAGGCCCTAAAACGTAGCCAAGTTGCAATAACTCTGGCTCCTTTAGCTGGTCGAATCGGATCTTTGGCTTGAACGATGGTACAGGCGTAAAATAATGGCGCGCCTCGCGTCGTCCTTAGCGATTCTCGTCTGCTGGAATTTAATAAGAGCCGCATAAAGTTAGGGCGGATTCCCGTTTATTCGAGACGGCTTGCCGCGTCCCTGTGAGCTGAGCGAGTGTGTGCTTCACGCACGGGACTTCGCACGTGTGCGCGCGCCCTGCCTCGTGTGTACACACATGTGTACGTGTCGCAGCTTCGTCTGCACATAAAATGGAGGAAAAGCGGGGAGAACGGGGAGCGCGAGGGGGTTGAAAGCTTTTGTACTCCCGACCCGAGTCACCTACACCCCAGCAAGCTTCTGGCACCGGTAGCCTGTACCCGCTATTGGCTGTTAGTATACGACACAGGACCTGCAGCTTTTCTTGTCGCCGGAACTACGTTTGCGTGGCTGTGTGGCTCTGTGGCCAACGGCTGGGCGTTAAGTTGACACTTCTGGGAATGGATGCCGTTTCTTTTGGGATTTATCCACAATTTGAGGTACCTGGTTCGCTGATAATATCTATATTGCGTCTGGCTATCGATGGAATACTCGAAGATACAGTAGCTTCTCGATTAATCGACCTTAAATCAAATTCGAAACTGTAGTGTCCTTTTGATGTCTGATTTTCTGAATTTCATTAGGCCGATAGTGAATCCATGGGTCTCCTACTGTCAGTCCTAGAGGAATATAAGGGAGGATAGAAGTATAGTAACGACACCCACTCTTACAGTTTATTGGAATTTAATTATAATTAGATTTGGTCCCAATCTTGAATACTTAAAATTAGTAAAGATGAGAGATTCCTCAGTAACATCCAAAGATGTTGTAAGATGTGATGTCGTAAAGACGCGCCCTTTATTAGGTCCCAGTGTAATATAAAATAACAAAAACACCGCACAGAGGATAATTTTTAATTAAATATTCCCTAGGGGTAGTAGCACCTTGGTATATTAAATATTCAATGCAGAGTGCGCGTCTAAACGCGGAACACCGTCACAAACCGCGGGGTTGAGCTTTCGAAAAAGTTTAGTAGGAAAACCAGCGGGTTTTCAGTCGCGCAAGGGAGGAAAATTTCCTGCCTAGCCCATAAAAATGCTAAAGCGCCGGATTTACATACTATTAGCGATGCATTTTCATTCGCTGCGAGGCGCGACATCGACGAACATTAATTAAATTAGCCGTGCCCGCGTGTTTCGGTAATTAATGAAGTGTCACGAAAATCGAACTATATGCAGGGGGGACGAGAGTAGGGAAATGGGGGGCGTATTGATGAGTGTGTGCACGAGCGGAATTTCGCCAGCGCGATGAAATCTAGTTACATCGGAGCCCGCCCCCCCTCATCGCTGGGAAGTATTGCAGAAATTGAAAATCAGTTTAACGACAACGTTATCCCTTTACGGTCCGGCTATATTACGCGGACTGTAACCCGCCTGGACGAAACGAATTTTAAACCTCCTCTCGACCCACTGTTTTAAACGATATCGAATTAGCTCGTCCCCCCTTTCGTTTTGCCAAACAGGAAATTCACTGCTCGCGATAATATTGTTCACTTTTACGAAGATAGCGTACAGTATAAGAGGTGACCGTTAGTGTTTAATAAATAACATTTTGTTATCTTTAACGCTGATAATTAGAGTCAAGAGACAGAATTATTCTAGTAAAAGAGTTCGTTTTTAAAACATCTGAACTACCTTTAGAGAGAATTTTTAAATAGAGATTTTGGAGCATATTATACTACTTTACTATAAATGTTTGATAGGGGACAGCGTCTCGAACTTTCACAGGGATTGATGCTCAATTACCGTCGTCGTTTCTCACTAGTATCCTGTCGCATTTGCAGTTCCGTCGGGTCCTCGACAAAACGTGACGTCGTAACGAAACGTCACGTCGTAAGCCCGTAGACGAGATTATTACGGAGAGATGCACAATTCCGCGTGGACGCTTTAACGCCGTCGGAACGTCGAACTTTTCCATCTCGACGCTTCTTCCGCCGCGCGTCGGTGACACACGCCATTTCTACGGGCCACTAACCAACCCCCTGCCATCCCACATATCTGATATGCGTCTCGCGTACGCAAAGGATCGGCGACGGAATGAAATACAGCAGCTGGAAATCGTAGAAAATTATGCGCTATTTTAGAACTCATTCCACCTGAAACAATAGTGTGTAGCGAGTGTTGTGATAAAGTTCTGGTATTCACTCGGTATTCTCCATAATTAGACACACGTAACACAGAAGTTAATCTAGACACCCATACTCTTTGATAACTCCTGGTAAACTTCTCCAGTGAATCTAGGATCACAGAGAAATTTTTATAAACCACAATAAAAACGATCAATATTTCTACTAATTTCAGAACTTCTAACTCTCTTGTCCAAAATTAAATCATGCAAGCCCATTATGCATGGATTCTAGAGTTAATCTCCCAGAAAATTAGTATATTTTCTCCCTGTCTGACTATATTAACTCTGCAACCACTGAAGTCTCTTACAAATGTTCGTCTCTGAGCCACACACGGAGCAGAGCTTCTAATCAACTAATTAAATTCCTAATGCCGCAGATATTTCTTATCCCTCGTGTGACCGTGGGCAAAATTAAACAGAATCGACCGTCGGTGCGCGGCAAAGTGCTGCACGACTGGATTCACCCCGTGTCCAAGCAGTGAAACAGTCTTTGCTTGCCGTAAAAGGGTTAAAATGCTTTGATACGCGGCTGTGTATTGTTCGCGGCGTTACATTGTGTATTCAGTTGGCTCTAGGTACACTCGGCTAAAGGGAGATCTCACGTGTCTGGAAGGCATGTTTCCTAGCTGAAGATAATTGCCGTATGCGTTGTCGGGGTTCATCCGTGAGCTATTACGATGTTGTTCCGCGAATCTCGTGCCCCGTTCTTTCAGCTGCTGTACGCGTCACGGGGTGGGAGTCTCGCGCGCAAACTCTGGAGGTGGGAGGGGGCAGCTTTTAATTTGCGAAATGAATTCTTGATGGTGCTGACTCTCACGACATTGGACCCTTCATAAATCGACAAAACTGTGTTTTCGCGTTCAACAGAGTAAACGTTCGCCCTCTACCCCTCCTCAACCGTGTTAATCGCTTTTTTTTGGCCGAATGAATTTACGCCACGGCGTGCATGAATTGTTGCAGCTGGTTTTTTCCGACGAATCTGTTGTTCCTGGCGCTTTTGTTGAGAGTGGACATGATGCAAACGGTGTAATCGCGGGATGTAATGGAATTGGAAAAAACATGAGCTGTTGGGTTGAGAAAAATAAACGATTTTGTGTTTGACGTCTGTTCGAAAATGTCTGAATGATATTTCAGAGAAAAACTCTATTAAGAGAATAGAAGTATACTTTGCACAGTTTTGAAACTATGTTGGAACCTAAAACGTTACCGAAACTAATACCTTGTAAGATACTTTCCAATACTTTCTTTGTTCTCAACTTCGTTCATCGAGCTAGCAAAATTCCAAACTTTTTACCATAATTATCTTTCGGCTATTTGCCTTGTCAAATTCACTGACAGACTACGCCAAGATTGAACAATCATGCGCAATAAAGAGTTTCCAGAGCACTTAATATTTACAGTTTATTAGCGTAGACAAAGCTTGTTCATTATTATGATAGACTTCAACGAGGTTTGTTCAGTAAAGTTTGCCAAACTGTTTGCGAGCGCGCACGAGCATGAAGAAGGAGAAAAATTCTCGACCACTACCAGTTGGCACACAAATTCTAGATATCGAATATTCGAGGCGGACCCAGTGACCAGATTTTCCTGCAAGCTTCCACGATGTTTATGCGTTTATTTACCTCGTCGATCGACAGGGGACAAGGGAGAGAGAGAGAGAGCGATAGGATTTGACCCCAGCGCGTTGAACCTGCAATAACGTTCGGCAAACGAGCATCGTCAAACCTTTCTGCCGATATAATAACGATCGACAAACTCTGCCATGGGTTTTGCAATAACTCCGAAAACGTTGGCAGTTCCGAGAGTGCTTTAAAGTGTGCAGAATTTTGTTGGCTTAAATCTTTTACAATACTGAATAAAACGCTCAATGTATAGGTTCAACGATACTGAATTCTGTTTTGAAAAGGATGGAGAAAACGTTCCTCCAATATTGCGTTACAAAATATCCACGACTAACGGTCCGAGATATTGAATTACTCGTCAATGCAAACAACTCATTTTATTGTCACCGTTTTATGTTTCTGTACCAAAAGATATCTGAAGCTTTTTAGGTTCAATAATGATCGGCAAGCGAATCAATTCCATAAAATGTACGGTAGAAAAAATTGTATCAGCGTACCGTGGATCAATTACGAGCCTTTCAAATAAACTGGCATCACTCGCGCGAATCTGCAGTTTTTTATAAAAAAAAGCAAACGTGTTGTACGCGCATCGGTACGTATACACGCTACTACTCTCTGTTTCAAAAGCATTACGGTCGACGACGACACCGACTTCGCCATTACCGCATCCAGCAGCTGCATTTTTTCGACCGTGATAAATCAAGTCCAAAATACGGTTAAACAAACTGCATCGATTTTCGCGCGGGTCGGAACACTCACTCAAAAGTTCGGCCAGGGGGAGTAGGTGGGAAAAACGGTGAGGAACGAAAGAAAAATGGAAGGGAGAATATAGAAACGAATCACGCATCGGATGGTCACAAACAAAAATACAAACATAAATTCTGACCCGTCCTGCTCCGACACACTGACCAAAATCTCCCCAAAAGACCCGCGAGAATTTATGCATTTATTTACTCTCCGGCGCATCGGTCGACCGTGAATTTCGACCAATAGATCTTTCTCCTTTTTTAGCGTGACTTCCTTGAAACCTTTCAACGATTTCCACCTATTGTTATTAAGTGTGCCTATAGGTTGCGGCTTCAGTAGCCAGGTGAATTAGTTAATCGTCCGTTTATTTATAAACAAATACTAACAATAAGGATTTAGTCCATTTAGCTTCAACATAAAGTTCTAATCCAAAAGATTATTGTAGTATTAAGTATTATTTCAAAAAACTGCCCTGGAGAATCCAAAGCACGAGGACTTCGGAAACATCGTAAATCGGTACCGTCATCGATAGCCACTTTGCTGAGGTCGGTCCCCCGTTTAGGAAGGGTTGATCGCGACCGTCATCGTTAACCCTCGGTCCACCATTTATCGCGTTACCTGCAGACGCGCGTCGCCGTCATATTGCAACGTTTATACGATGCTTGACCCTTGCGAGTTGTGGTCGCGTGGCTATTGCACTGGAAACGATGGGGGTAGCCCGCACGGTGTCTCCCCGTGGCTTGCAATATTGCGAACAAGGTAGTTTGTAAGGTGTCCCAGGTGTCGTGCCATATCTTTGGCTGAGGCGTCAACCCTTCCCTTGGCCCGAATCGCCCTGGAGATCGACACGTTAACTGAGTGACCTCTTGACGCAGCGTTTCGATGGTGGTTTTGTTCCCTGCAAGGGGATGTCTGTACATGGCAAATAGTCCGTCACACTAATAACTGGTTTAATCTACTAATTTTCGGTAAGGTGTTGAATAACGGGATTCTATTTATTGGGGTATTTTTAGCGTGTCTAATGGCTTTATGATTTAATTATTCACAATGTTAATTGAAGAACTGAGGTAGTTTAAAACTGTGGAAAATGATTAAATACGTCAATAGTCTGCAGGATCATTTATACTTTATGCGACTCAAATACTCATAGGTACTGAATACACCAATGTCGATTAAAAAAAAAAAAAGCATTTAACAGCCATTGTTGAAAAGCTTCGAAAAACGCGCTCAAATTTCCAATAGATACTCTGCAAATTTTCGTTCAATTGCATTGCGTGTACTTTTACAGCGTAATTCGTAGCTTCCACGCGACCAATACAAAAGCAAGCCTATCGCTCCAGCGAATTTGTCTCTCGAAAAACAATTCCTCAACTGCATTTTTCTGAGTTTTTCTAACCAACTATCACCCAGGCGAAATTAGTGCCTCTGCTGTTACCTGTCGGCGTTCGTAACTTTCGTGCAAGTGTTCCAAAATTTCATACGCGAAACGACGTTCCGGACAATTCATTAGAAAATGTATTATGCATTAGCTCGCAGGAAAATTTCCCTTCTCAACGATCGAGCTTGTAGCGTAACGTGTCGCAAGTGCGGAGTTTTCATAAAATCAGCTCCGTTGCGGCTCGTTCAGTCCGAAGGATTTACGAAGAAATTTAGACTTCCCACTTGGAACGGGGCGAGTAAATGATGGAAGTGCAAAATTTATTCCTGGTTGGCTGCGACACTACCAAACAGTCTGCAATCAAATTACATGAACGTACACGTTCACGCAACTTTCAAGGTTCGGAACGCGCTAAACCGAGATTTCCATCGTAACCGAGTACGCAATCGCAGCCGACAGCCTTGCAAATGAACTTACAGCTCGTTTCCCTCGATATATAACTTATTAGTCAGTAATCAGCTCACTCAATAAGACATATCGTGCTAGTTAATTGAAACAAAATAATTAATGAGCTATTGCTGCGGCCGACCACTGCTATCCACGTTAATTTTCCGCCGGAGCGGCTCATATTAATCATGTGAATACGCGGATGTAACAACGTTACACCGGTGTAGCAACATGTAAATATTATTAAACGCAGCGGTTGCACGACCGCACGACTCATCAGCGAGAGAATAATATTCATTCTCTATCGACCGCTTAAACGCCATTTCAGTTCTACGCTCCTGTTAGACTTTTACCCCGAGCATGGTGTTAGACTTTCTTCTGCCTGGCTGCTCGTTAAACGTATCGTTGTCCCTCGCAATTACACCCTGCAGGCGAAAAGGGGAGAGAAAAAAAGAGGGCAGAACAACTGCGAGCCACGGACATTGGCAATAATCTGCGCGCGATATCGCGAACGCGTTCCACGGTGGTTTGCATTACCGTCAGAACGAGAATCGTCGGATCCAATTACGGGCTCTGCGCGCTCCTCGAGGAAAATATCTATGAAGAAGCTGTCGACTGATAATCGGGCTACTTTGCATTTTCTCTCCGGTGATCCGAGGGACTCGAAAGAAAAGGAAGTTTTAACGGGGCGGAAGGGTACGCGAGAGGAGAACGATTCCGTGGAGGGAAGAAGGAGAAGCTCTCTCTAGAGAAACAGCTGCAGAAGTCGCTGATAAAGAGGAGAACGACGGCGAGAGTGGTAGTAGTTCAGTTATTTAAATCGTCGCGACGCCTGATTGGTCAAAGCAATGTAAATGCTCGTTTCGCCTTTCCATCCCTTGGGTGGCCCAGTCACCGACGTCCCTGGTGGAGTCTGCGCCACCCACGGCGACAATTTCGCTAATGCGAATCTCACCTGAGGGCCCGACAGCGATTTCAAGGGTGACGAGAGGGGATCTCTCAAGAAAGGGAATGGGTTCATCAGGTCCTTCCAGACCCAAGGCTTTTCATCCCTCCTCGGTTCGATACCCGCTCCCCATCCCCCTTTGCCGCCACTTTCTCGCTCCCTCGTTCCCCCCAAGACGTATTGATTTATATCCTAGCACCCCATGGAAAAGGGATAAGGCCGCCGGGAAACGAGATAACACCTTGAATTCTTGCCGAGCCCTTGCAATCTGTTGGGCGATAACTTCTGACGTCGATGCGACGCAAGATGCTTTTGAAATCGTCAGCAGAAGTGCGATGTGACGCCTGCAGAAGTGCGACGAGCGATAAATGGGAATGCAAGTCGTAGATCTTGAATAATTTCGGTATAGAGCAATGCAGAGATTTTCAGATCTTCAGATTTTTTTAAATCTTCTAAAATCATTTACTTCACTTTGTCCACTGATTGTGAATAAATTCAGTATATATACATGGTCCCGAGCACATGTGTGGATCTAGTAATTCGGTAATGAGACACCCAGACAGCAGCTCTAATTTCTTATTACCAAGACCGCAAGAGGAAGACAGAGATTCGTTTTAAACCCTTAATTAGGAGCTTCTCCCAAATTACTTAAACATGCAGCATCTTCGTACGTGTAGTTCGTAATTCGGGATTAATCTGGTAAAATGCACAGCCACAGGGTCGCAGCAGCCCCGAGTATATTTTCTTCAATTCCGGCTAAACTGGTGAGCCCAGCATCGTGAAGTATACACCTTTTCTTGGCTCGGCCCTGTCACGGTCATCGGTGCAGACAACCCTAAACCACACAGGGTCCACCGCTTCGTGGACCTGATTACCCCTGTACCACAAAATTAATTAACACGCAGTCTCGGGGGCGTACTTTAATGTCTAGCCAACCTCGAGCAGAAAATCTCCTGAAAATAATCCGAAGACTTGCCTCGAGGCCTTTAATAAGCTACCAGATATCGAAGAAAATGATGGAGGACTGTTATTAGCCCCCTTGGCCACTCCTTCGTCGCGATTGCGGAAATTTTATTAAAATTCTAAGAGGCATGTCAACGCTGCTACTATCGGTCTCCTTACGTAATTCGAGATCGATCGGAAGACGATACAAGGCTTGGAAGGGGATGAGCCGATGACAAAAAAAGGGATTGTCCTTGCTGACGATGAAATTCATTCATGAGACCATAGACTCACAGAGAAGTCTCAGACTCTGGAAAAAACAGGGTGCGTGAATGAAAAATGTGAAGAGATTTAGTATTCAAGATTTATAAGTGAAAATGTAGAAAAGGGACAAGCTGAAACCTCTGGCCCAATTTTACAGTATTTCATGTTCCCTCTCTTCTTTCATTTGAATAATTTGTGAACTCAGAAGTATCTCTTGCTTCTCTTTAATAATTAACTTTGCTCTGGATAAGGACGACCCCGTCGTCAAAGGGAGAGATTTAATCTGTCCCGTTAAGAACCTCCTAAGACAATTACAAAGCAACATCACCCTGGTAACCTGTAATGTTTTCATCTAATTCGGTTGTACCTTGGCTAGGAAACCATCCAAATAATGAGTTCGAGTGGAACTCGTGCCGGAGGAAATCTCATTGTCAGCCGGATAGAAAACAAAGAAGAAAACAAAGCCTTCAGGACTTTCTTGTAATGCCGACGTACCTTCTCAGAGGCCACAATACTGGGAGCTTTCAAGCACAGAATTCAAAGTAAAAATGTGAAGAGAAAAATTAGAGATAGAAGATTTCAAAATATAATACTCAATTAATTAATTTGCCTCGCGAATATTACCTCTTATATCTGGTACATGGGAGGACCACTTTATAGCCAGAAAAAAATGGGTTCCACAGAGGAGTGGCAGTAATAGATTTTCGGAGTACGACTTGGTCGTTCTCGATTAGCACCGAGAGAAACTCCCCAGCGAGATCATGATCGATGCCCGAGCACGTGACCACGAGTGGTTTATAGCCATCACTACAGAGCCAGCAAGAAGAGAGTTCGAGCAAAGCCATTAATTCGTACGTGTTGGTGTCAGCCAAGAACGGATAAGTGCGCCCAACGGAAGATATATATCTCCATTTAGGCGGAGATGGGACTTACTCGTTAAAACCAGACCTTATACCCGCGCTCGTTGCTGGCTCTCTTAATAAATTCTCTGGACAAGTCGGTGCTTCGGACTACGCGGAGACGTCGAGCATATTAGAATTATACTTCGTATCGATCATATCTGAGAACTTCCTTTACGCCCGTTCCCTCAGCAGCCACTACCGCGAGCCCGCTCAAGTAACTCCCTGCTCCCATTCCGTCCAGGCCATTATTTAAATATCTGTCGTTACCGATTCGGGACCGAGAACGTTGTAAAGTAGAAAACTTGGCTGCGAGAGCCGTCATTTCGAAGGAACTCTCTTTATATCGTTGTCTTAGCAGGAGGAATTCGGGCGAATGAATTTTTTATACGGATAAATTTATGTGGACTTGAAAAGTCTTTACGATTCGATTCGCTGTTAAAAATTGGAGGATGATCCTGAAAGTATAGGAAAATATAGAGGAGTAGGAAGCATATTCCTCAACTCACAAATTGCATCTGAATTATTTGTAAGATTATTTATAAGGGACTTCAAGCAGCCCACAAAACTTATAACTCGAAAATGTCTACTGACAAGAGTCGGCTTCCGAAAAAGCAAGATCCACAGAAAACAATGGGATAAATCCATTTACATCAGTGATTTCTGCAAGAAATCCCCTTTAATACGTGTCCGACGTACCAGCAATCCATCCAGTCGCGAGCATTCAGCTAGTAACCGGATTGATTTTGCCGCGTTTCTACGTGAACCGAATACCAAGCCAGTTTTCCTCGCAGCTTCCGGTTTGCCCCGAGGCCCCCGATTATCGTCCCTATCCACAAAATGCATCCCCTCGATACACGGCCGAGGCTAGCTTCTCCGCTGATCCAACATGATCCCATTTTGATTCTCGGCATCGTATAGTAGTCGGTAAAGGCGACGTATAATATAATATGACGGCCGAGACGCTCCCAGTGGCCAGTAAACAAGACTGTAAATCAGACGACTGTTGCGCCGCTGCTTGTTACCAATAATTTGGTTACAATCGAGCTAACTGTCGGTAGAATCAAGTTGCTCGCGATCATCGTCCATGATTAATTGATATCCCATTGATACGATATCTGCTGTGCTGCTACAGTTCGGCGTTTATTTCATTACAGAATGGGAACAATGAAACGTAAACGATCGTGAAACTGCAGTCATTCGATCCGTGATCCATCGATTGCATCGTGACAGTATCTCTGAACACTTCGTTGAAAATTCTCTGGCATTATTGATACCTTAATTAATCAGCGACCATTTGAAATTCAGATTAATTATTATCCCAACCGCTTGTTCCTCGGTCTCCGATGGAGATTCATAATCCACTGTGATCTTAATTAATATAGTGAGAAACATTACAAATTAAAGTGAATCGTAGCGGAAGACGGTAACGAAGTTACACGATTATTATAATAAATTAATAATTTTCTTTCTATTTACATGCAGCGAGGCAGAACTCAATTTCTATAATGGAGAATTTCAGTTCTCTTCCACTGATGGCCGAGGTCCCTCAAAGAGCTAAGGGAGCATTACGCTCGGCTAAACCAGGTGTCAATGAACGTTGACAATTTCGCGTTAATGACAGCCGAACCGGTAACAAGTGTCGATAGCGCGACTCAGGGTGGTCGATTTATGAAATGGATTAGCCAGCGACATGATGCAAACTCGATTTCGCCCTCTGACTGTGGCTCGCTTTGAAGTCGCTGATTGAGAACATCGGTAGCTAAAGGTCGATCACTCGGTCTGTCTGCTCGGCAAACACGTGCCTCTGCGACAACCAAATCGTCGAGCAATCTGACGTAACTCCATTTAATGCACGGAAATTACATGCGCCGCGCCGTTACGCGTAAATTATTCATAGGTGATGGAACAGGCCACGCGCATAAAGTCGTTTCACCCCTTTTCGCTGCACCGTCGCCTTTTTTGCATTTAATACCCGCGTCTCGGCTGAATCGGTACCTAACACGTCGCCGATAAATGAATACATTTGATTTTATTGCTGCTGATAATAATTTAATGCATCACCCATTACCATTTTGATGTTGTACCAATTTGTAATATTTTTTGTTTCTAGTTGGAAGTATTGGCTACTGAATATCATAAGTAGAATTCACTAATTATTCAATTGCATCTAAGTTATTTGGAATAATTGTAAGCTGAGGATCCCATTATTCCATAATTTAGAATTACTTTTTAGAATTCGATAAACGATTTTTAGGAATTAGAGATTTTTCGGTAGATAATGAATTGCAAAACACAACGTCTACACTCTATTAGCAGAACATAGTCAATATTCACTGTCACAGTGATTCAGGGCTAATTAATTGCCCTATTCTCGTCCCTTAATTGCACGATCAACAGTGTCCTTCCATAATTGGCCTCAAGTCTGCTACTCAATGGCCATAATTATTAATTATGTTAGCCCCTTGATGTACTCTAATTGAATAATATAATGGCTACCTGAATTTTACTATTTTGCCATTTAATGACTTTTTTGGCAGGGGTGTCAGTTATAATATGGCAACAAAATGCAACGATGATTATGTGGATATTGAGTGTCTTCTATTTGTTGACACTTGCAACTGAACTTATTATTTTTAGGATGAAGTTTAGAATCGCTAAGCCGGTCAACGTCTTTAATAAGAATGTCTGGTTACAAAACGTCGCGAAAGGAGGAAGTGCTCGTTAAATTTCGCTTATACGCTAGATAAACCGATAAAAAGTTTCATAAAGATTTGGTATAGAAGATAATGTATAAAGTAATATTTGTCTATTGTAGAGTTTATGCTGTAAAAGGTTTTACGAGCGTGCTTTATAACACAGTAAACTTACTTTCCGTAATACCTCCGCCGATTTGACGATAAACCACGCAAAGTTGCACGGAAATCATTATCAGATAATTGTTACTGAAGATAAAACCTATAACAATGTTGTACACTAAGGAAGTCGCTGACTTCGATCCCTTTACTTCGTGCAATGACATCTTTACCTCAGAATATAACAAATTCTTAGTTACAATCGTCTCCTACAATTTTCTGCAGTTGATTATAACAGAAGCTTGGTCTCTCGATTAAATATCCTACTGTACAGTTACACTGTCTTTCGCATGATTAATATGCATCACGATAATAATCTGCCTAGTCAAGATTAACCCCTATTTGCACTATGAAATGGAGAATGAACACCTGATAGAACACCCACCTATATCAATCAATCACCGTTACTATTATCGAAGAGCATTCACTCCTTCCTCGTCATAGAAGAACCTATCGTAAAGAGCACAGTCACGGAGCGGTAATGATTGAATTATTTGACGATGGTAATTAACTAATAAGCACGCTCTAGCGCGTCATGGCTGAAGCACGAAGGGGACGATTGTTAGGGGAGGAAACGATCCTAAGCACTCGTGATTAATGCATCACGATGAGGCAAGAATTCCTTCAACTAATAACTCATTCGTCAAGAGTGAGTGGCGATAAATTGCAGCGTACACATTTCTTGGCAAATGTAGAGTCTGAAATATAGCAGGGTGGAAGCATGCAAAGTAGCGGAGGCTTTGAATCGAATCCTTCCGTGCAGAAAGGGACGCAGCATTCTCCGCCCTTAAGGAGGAAGAAATGAAATTCTCAGATCGCCTACTTCCTTTGACTACAAAACTTCAATGAAATATTATCAGCTAGCGAAGTACTATCAAAGACAAAGGTGCATGATTGAAATAGGAAAGAATAACAGAAGAGTAGAGAAATAAATCAGAAGAAAAAAGCTACTTAAAATCAGAATCGCTAATATTTCTCGAACTGCGCACCTTTCCACTGCACTCTTCTAGAAACATCACCCTGCGGAGCAGGGCCATAAATTTTCCAACCCCGTTCGAAAAGCACCCCGTATCTCTGAAGCAACAATTGTTCCAGCTGCCTCATAGATCACCGAGTTCCAGGACGATCGAGAATACCAATATCGTCCGAGGCGGTGTTACTCGGAATCCAAGTACGAGTAATCGATTCCTCCGTGCGGAAAGCCGTCCGAAAGAAAACGGTTCGTTGCTCGGAGCCCCGAGTTACGTCGGCTGACCGAAGCGCACAAAGCCCGTCACTCCTACGGAACAATGGAAGCCGGACCGACGTTCAGGAATTCTCACGTGTTTAATCTGCATCGGTTGGCCCCGCGTTCATTTCCACACCAGGCACTTATTTGTGTTGCGCAAGGCGTTCGTCGCGCTCGATGAGCCGTTCGAGGTGCTGGCTACACGTTCGTCGGATATTCCATTAGATTAAGAGGGCCACGGAGTAAGAGGGCGATGAGAACAGAATACGAGTTTGGAGCGTGCAACACTGACTGAGCAGTGGTCTTAGCGTGTCGTCCCTCGTGTTTCCGGCTCGTTTCTGAGAGGCCTTCCGAAATCGAATTTCCCGCGCCAGGGTTTTTCATCAAGGATCCCTTGTCGACGACGGTTTTAATTAAATCATTTCCTAATTGGTTTTCTGTGACTGAAAGCTCTCTGTTTATCGAGCACTGGCTACTCGCGGGCAAACAGAACAAATTGCGCTGGCTTTTGACACGCTACATTTTCCGCTGCGGTCTGTTAATTTGCTAACTTTCGAAATAATCTTCCCTCTTGGTTTTCTAATTCGACTTCGGGGAATCCTTGACGTTCAGGGAATGAATCTGCAACGTTAGTCTCTAGACAGTTTGTTTTTGGGGGTACTTCGTTGAAAACTTGTAGAACGCAATAAACAAGAATCTTCGAGGGGAAGATGTTAGATGGAGAACTTGAGAGATTTTTAAAGGTAAATTATTGCGAGGGTTCTTCATTTATGGAATTTTTCTCGTGAACTTCGAAGTTCTGGTGCAGAAGTAATGAAACTTCGTTTCGAGAGGAAGAGAAAAAGGTCTGAAACATCGATCAGCGTCGCGTTTATGCTTATCGTTTAGCCGTCTCTCGGAAAAGAGGAAATTTCGCCCGTTTCCTGTTTCATTTCGCAGTTGGACCGCGAAAACAGATTGCCATTACGAATCGTTCGCGAGTTACATCACCGTGAAGGTGATTTCTCTCAACCTCGCCCGTCGGCGTTCCATTAACTCGGCGAAAGTATGGGAACAGAGCAAGAAATATTTTCCAGCTCAACTGTACCGCATTTCTCAAACTAACTTTCGAAAATTATCGGAAAGTTGGATAGCAAACTTACGTTACTGCCGTTATCATCGGTGCTCTGCCGCGGTCCATGGCAGGATGGGTCGAATTGTTTAGATATTTGTCAGGCTTCTCCTTTGAACTGAAAGATAATCGAATGTCGCGAACGAGAGGGGCAAACTCGTCGAGATGAACTTCAATTATCCATTAAACTCTTGACATTCCTTGTCTGCTATTATTATCTTCATCCTTATTTCTTGCGAATTCCTCCCACATTCTTTGATTTCTTTGACGAATGCCTTAGCTGTGGGAGAATCGAAGTAGTATACAGTCGAAGTAGTATAAGCGTGTATATGGTCAGACAAGACATCTCTGCAAGCGCTCGAAGAAAAGGGAGAGCAAAATGTAACAGAAAAGCAGAAACAGGATCGTAAACTAAAGTTCAGTCATCCATTAGTGAAATACCTTCTTTAATTTCATCTTCGCTTGGCAACAACTTAGCAGGATGCCTCAGCGGAAGCGCAAGGGGTCAAGTATTCGTCGCGAATTCTCGGTTTTTCCAGTGACGAGGGGCAACTTAATGTCCTCGTTCCAAATGCAAGCTCCACAGCACACTTACTATTGCGAGACGATCGATCTTGCTCGCCACTTGGCTCGTTTCGCCTTCGATGCTGGAAATTCGGACTGGGTTGTCTACCTGTTTCACTGTATCCTCTGTCGCTTTAATTTATACAGGACAGTTACGTAAGAATAATTCTATATCCAACTGTTGTACATAATATAACAGACCTAGGCAAATCTGGAAGAGAAAATATCGTTGCAAATAATATTGCATATTTTTATTTAAATAAACATTGGACTCAATAAAAGAGGTTAAAAAGGATAGATCCTATATTCTTGCTTCCTGGCGTTGGAAGTAATAATTTATAGTTTACCAATGGAATAGAATTCTTCAAGAGGATCATAAGCAATATCACACAATGGAAGTGCAATCAAAAATCTTTCATGTTACACAGTGATAACTTGAACAACGTAGAGGAGGAATCGCAACGATGACAGTCAAACTTTATCGACCATAAAAATCGTCAGAAGCTCGAGGAATAACCATCTGCATATTTGATTTTGTAGCAGTAGTGCTCGTTGCGTTGACTTAAGAAGATGCTCCGAACGGTGCACAAATTTTATTATTACCGCAACCATTCCTGTGGCGCAGATTTCAGCTGGCAGTTTTACGATAGGAACCTTCCTTCCGACAAAGAACCAAGTTATACTTTGTTTGCAAATAAAACCACGGTACATGGTCCTCCACTTGAAGAGGATTGATGGGCGTAGCCTTATATTGGCTTCCTTCCTCTCACAGTCACTATATATTCAGCATGCTCGAAACGATCGACTGTTCCACCGCCTTCGTGCTTCATTTTCCCCTGTTTAAACGTTTCGGTGGGTATAAACAGGTTGGGGAGCTGCGAACGAAGCAATAGGGAGCTCATCCTAGCGGAAGGAAGTTCGACATCCTGCGCGAAGTGAATGAATTGGTGTATGAATTTCTTCAGGAAAGAATATCGAAGAAGAAATCGTGAAAGTGTAGAAGAACGTAAAGATTCTTGTACAGAATTAACATTTGATCTTTTTTCAAGCATAAATTCGCGCCCTTAGGTATGAAGGTGTTTATAGCGGGAAGGTTTAAAGAGGATTTCTGAGATTCCTTATAGGAGGTAGTAAAAGACGCTATGTCTTCCCTGAAGTGTGGCTTATCGATGTTATTTCAGGAGCGATAGATCCGCTGCATTTCCACAGCTGGTGTTATTTATAACCGTCCAACAGGGCTCACGACTCTCAACGCAATCGATCGTTCTTGTCTCGTGGCCAGGATATCGAATTGTTCTCGGGACTTATCTGTTACGCTCGCTCTTAGTCCTATACTCTGTAATTCCGTCGATGGGAAGTAAAATGTTCCGCGACGCGTAGGCGCCTCTGAAATATCCTGTATTCATCGATTGAGCCTTCCATAAAGAAATGGAGAAACGAAGCACTGAACTGAAAAATATCATTAAAAATCTTCCGCGCCATTTCAAGCAATTATTCAACGGATTTAAAATTCATTCAATTTGTAAAGCATTTATTCCTCGCGTGTTCTGCTTTTTCTCAAAGCAATAAATCTAATGAAAAATAAAGCTGTGCATCGTTCGCTGCAATTATACCAAAAAGGTGTACGCTCGTTCGCCGATTTCTGTTTACGACGGGATAGCCTCTTGCAAGGAAAAATATATCGCTGAACTTTGCCGGTTTATCTCTTGCACCTGGAGAACGTTTCCACGTTTATCTCGTTGTCTTGCGAACGAACGGACCAGGGATGACCGCGTGGAGAAATGGAACAACCCGTAGAGAACACCGGATGTCAGGAATTTATTCTCCACCTTATTCCCGCTGGTCGCACGAACGCCCTTGTACTCGATTTCATCCTCGAGGATTCTCGGGGAGCATCGGGAGAGCGTTTCGAATTTTCAGAACTTCATTCGATACAGGAAGCGAACAGCTTCGAAATGAAAGAACAAAATAAGGAACGGAAGGGCGAGAGATGAAGATGATACGGCAACGAGATTACGTGTATGATGTCGCGTCGCCACGCTTCCTGGAGCCTCTACCTTTCGTCCTTTCTACTTTCCGCGTAGAACAGCACTGGCGAAATTGATTCTACGTGAGGAACCTCGTTTCTGGAAATGGTTGTATCGGACGAGATAAGAAGGAGGAGCGTTGAAAACGAAGTAGATCACATAATCTGTGAAGTTAAATTTGGAAAATTCGATAATATTTCCTGTACAGACAGGAAATGCAAAATTCTAATAATATCGTATATCATCAGGGAAGTCTGTAGAATACATTGAAATAGGAATCCCATCAGTAGAAGCGACTTCTATACAAGCAGTAGAAGAGGATAATATACAGTCAGACGCTAGGCAAGTAGAATATATCGGCACGCGGTGAGCCTTTCAACAAGTAGAATATACCTGCATATACGTACCCAGACTTCATTTCAACGAAAGGCTTACAAATACGACTATTCACTAAACATATCAAGACCTCAGAGTATTATCTCTCAAACTTCGTTATCATAATAATGTCCAGAAACAAATACTTTGAGTGACAATGACTAAAGCTACCCGTGTACAATTGTAGCTACCCAGAGATTTTTGCAAGAACAGTAGTAACTCGTTTCACGGTTCAGTCCTCACGAAACTTGAAGGGATCAAGATCTTCACGAATCTAAGCAAGACTTTGCTCCCTCCCTACCCAAGGAAATTCATATTCTCTGAAGTCAATGTACCAGCTACGGGGAGCGCTTTTCTATCCTCCTGATCCGCCAGGAAAGTTTTCCATGAAATGTAGCGACAAAGGTACATAACGGAGTAGCAGCGCTCGCGAGAACTTCCGCCGAAAAGCCGTAAGAAACTCCCCGTCCAGGCGCGTTACCAACATCCCCTGTTGCAAGAGAAGCACTCGAGTTCTCGGCGATCGTAGAATCGCTGAATTTAATTATCCAAACTACAACCAGCCCGCTTCTCGCCTCCGGCTGCTGGTACGCCCGACCCGCCGTGGTTAAACTACGATTAGACTCAGTACAAATCGTTGAGCATAGCTGGCCAAGTCGCAATTAAATCACGGGACAGCGGAGGCCGCGAAACAATGACGAAATAAGTCCAGCCGGCTGACAGGAAGGATTTGCATGGCGCGAAAGTTTGCCCGCTGGACGAAGCTGGCTTCGCGAAAGTTGCATTTCCGCCGCGGAGAAGTTGAGAACGTTGCGAGCCTGTTTTCTTTTTAGAATGGAGAATGAGACGGCGACGCGAACCTGGACGACGAAATGGCTTTTCGTCTCGAATGTACTTCTCAGTCTCTGGATTCTCCCTGCCTCTTTCTCCCCTTACCTTGTGGAGAACCAAATCGACAATGAGTGGAGTGCTCCGTAAAATAAGGTCAAATCGGAGGAACAAAATTTGGCAATTTTGGAAGAGCTCTAATCTTGAATGACGGAGACTGAAAATAGTTGAGATCTAGTGTCTTCTATTGGGAATTTTGTAGTAGACACTGACAGAGATTTGGGGTACACCTACACCGAATTCTTCGCGAACCGAATAGCTTGAAGTTCTGTCATGGTAAGAAAGACGTTTGGAACGTTTCCGGTAGACGTAACACGAGGGATCTCATTTTTATTCTCACCACGAAAGACTCGGACCGTGAAACTTTCTTCCACTGGCGCTTTTAATAAACGTAATAGAGTGTAAAGCTTAGAGATAAGGCATGCTTCTAGTCGCGACGGTGGCTTTTCGACCCGCGACATCGTCCATGCTCCATTCCACCTCCCTGATCTGCCGTCTTGAAAATTCTCGTCTAAAGAGCACAGTCACGGCCGATCTCGACGAAAGCGGTGATCCTTGACGTCGTCGCGCGAGATAGGAACTCTAGGCGGATGCATACCCTGTAACTAACCGCAGAATCTAACATCTCGAGTAAACATTTTTTAACGAAAACCTTAATTAACAGTCTGGAGAAATTGTCACGATCTCCTCGAATTTACATTTAAATATTCTCCAGTCTGATCGAGTATAGAGGAGCACAGAAAGCGCAAAATTTTCCACTGCGTCGCGTTATGAAACTTAGAGGGCCGAGGGAAAAAGTCGTCCGCAGGAAAAGCATCTCTCATTGTCGCAGGGGAGCAGGAGGCGCGAAAAATACATATTCAACAGGGCAACGAAGGCGGTTGATGCAAAGCTCGCGTAGCTTCGGCAAAAGTTAAATAAGCGATGCGCCGAAGTTAGTTAGGCGAAACAAGCGGGCGCAATGCAAATCCATTTTCGCGCTTATCGAAAGCTTCGTTAATTTCGAGGCGAACGTAACACCCCTGCCGCTCTCGCGAATTCGATTATTTTGATTCCCGTGTCTCCTCTTTCGTCTTCTGTTCCCCATTTTTTATTCGATCCTCTCGTTTTTTCTTTCGACGCATTAAAACGAGCACGAGCACGAGGAGAGGCGCAGAGATTGGATGAGATTAAACGGTACTGGGGACTATTGGCTTCCGTTCGAGCCTTGCGCCGCCAGAAAATAATATCCGGTTCGTCCTGTTGCTCGTCTCTCTGTGTCTCGGTCGAAACCTCGCGTCATGATTCAATTGAATCGACTAGCTGATCAGGATTACGCTTAAACACTGTATATTGCAGGTGTCAGTGTTAGTTTAATGGACGATTTTGAAATTGCACTTTTGAAGACAGAGAAAGCAAAAAAGGCTTGAGCTACCTTATATTATCATGACTTTCAATTTGTGAGGAGGATTCATGAATGACTTAATTAACTCAGCAAATATTTTCTATAACTGGATATCAATTTATTTAAAATTGAAAGCTCTCTCCCGCCCATTTCGAACCCAGGGGATCCAAGCAAAGTAATGAAAAACGTCACCAATTCCTGATCTCCTCTACATATATTTTTCTGACCAATATTTAGAGTGTACACAGAATAATCCCTACGTAAAAACTCAGGAGGAGAGTTTAATTTGGTTCAGCCAGATATCGAATTTTTCCATCGATATTACCCATCCCTCTACGGGAATACTTTCTGACGAGTGTCAATAGCGAGCGGTGCTAATAAAATCAACGGGCTGAACAAGTTTTCGTGGTCGAATTTTCAATTTGCAGAAGTCATTTATTTACGCCGAATCGATTTAATTGCATTTGCACAGAGGATCGTCGATTGTTCCAGAATCATTCGAATTTTAACATGCAGCCACTGCAAAGTGTGTTCGATAACAAAAAAAAATCATGTCATATGTTCTCAATATAGGAACGAGAACATTTATATATTACAACCGAAATTGAATTGCTCCCGCTGTTGGCTTCGTATCTGGTACTAGAAAATTTACCGAGCGTAATTTTATCCATTGTCTTCTTCGCGAACTAATCGAGCGAAACATGAAAATGAAAAGCGACGACGACGTCGTATCGTATTTTGTGAAAACAGTTTCTCGTAACAATGGCAGTTGAGTAAAGAGAAGTGGATGCACGCTGAAGGGTCATTTGCAATGGGTTACAAGTTCCTGCGAGAGGAACCTTCCTCCATCTCACGAGAGCTACAGCTACAAGATAACGAGAAGCGGATTAAGTGTTAAACTAGTCATAACCGCGTATCGACGCTTAGACGCTCCTTAAAACGTGAAACTCCGCAAGTAACTTCCTCCTGCTGTCTCCTCCTGAACAATGAAATATTAATTAGGTACGCCGTTTGGAGTTTAATTCAATGTCATCTCGAGACGCTGCTTGTCGAGCCAGATCCTCTTTACAATTACAGATTTGTACAAAAGTGACAAGATACAATATATACGGAAGGAGTAAGAAAGTTTCGAGAAAGCTAAATGTTATTCCAAACGATAATCGTTAAAGCTGTAGCAAAATATTATATAGTTACTTGGATGATAAACCATAGATGCATTTTTTATCCAGTTACTCGTACACTGAAGTTTCTTATGAAATTGCTCCAAAGAAAGAAAGAATAAGAATTTATAGCGAAAGGAATGCTAATTCAGGTAATAAGTAAACAGAGATTCCTCCAAGAAGACTCTCCGCCTTGATTCAATGGTCGCTCACGGAGGGTTGATCCACCCACTTCCTTATTCTATGCTAAGTTACGGTTGGCTCCTGTGGAAGCTATTATTAAGGATAACCAATTCCACCAGGCCCCGTTCTATTGGAACTGGTGAGAATGAATCGAAAGCGGGAAGCCGATAAAGCAGCGAACCATGTCATATGGCGGTTGTGGGGGGATCAGCCCATCGGATTATCGGTCCGTCTGCTGGAACGAACATTTTTCCATGAGTCGTATCCGAACTATCTTTGAATTTACTTACGGACCTAAAATAGCTTCGTCATGAAATATGAGATATTCTTGTCGTTCCATCTTTCGCAGAATATTATGAGAATATTTGGAAAAACGTATTTGTAAATAAAATAAAAAAAGTATTAATATTATAATACCTCTATGCGCTTCTATTCGTAATTGAAAGAAGAAGGTTCTAAGTAATGAAAATAATGTAGTATAGAGACATTTGTAAAGGTAGTGGAACGGTACGTAGTCAGACATCACGTAGAATCGCAGAACGCACTTAGGATCAGACACGAGTGACGAGTCAAGTAGTATAAATCCATAAATTATCGGACACGCAATCCAAGAGTCAGCAAGTAGTATAGACTAATTATGGTCAGCCTCGAGAAGTCTATTCTTCCTTTGCCTTCCGAAATCTAAATTTTCCTTTAACTACCTTTACTTGAAGTGTCAAATAATCATATTTTCCTTCATATAGAGACAGTATAAATACGATTCGTCCATCTATGACAGCAGAAGTATACATATGCAATGCACGATCCAAATACCCAAAAGCAGCCGCTCGAAGGGGAAAAGCAAGTTCACGGAAGCATAGCGCATTAATCGTGGCGAAACAGAAACCGACGGTGAATTAATTTAATGTACCGCGTACGGTTCTACATTAGTTACACGCAGTTACGTACGATATCTGTTGGCAGGGCTCTGATTACGCGGTACACTGCTGCACCGTCGCATCTAATGTATCCGCGTGCTCCGTTATTGCCATCCGTGGGATTACTAGTGTAATTGCACTCGTTGCGACTCGCCTACGCCATCGTCCCGGTGATCTAACGTTTAATATGCACACGACCGTTTAGACCGTGCACCTTCAGGTGAATAAAAATCACGTAACTTTACTTGACCGAGTGCAACGTGCGTCTGCGTGGTGGTTTTGATTCGTAGGCGTTCCATTGTAACGAGGTTATCCCGAGCTAAATTTTTAAAAGTGTCCCACGTTTCAATGCAAATATTTTATAGAGCAGTGAATTGTAAGGAACGAAAAAGTCAAGTGGCTTGTTAGCGAATTACAGCAAGTGGTCTAAATTGTGCCCATTTGATACGGTGAATTCCCTGATGCGATTACGAATGGTATTATTGTAGTAATGTCCCCAGAGGACTTATTACAACGATCCCAAGAGTCTCTCGTAAAGCTCATAACGATATCATTTCTATATAATTTCTAGTGATATATTTAGTGGATAAAATGATTAAGGTATATGTGGAGCAGCAGGAAAATGAATTGTAATATAAAGGTACTGCGTAGCTAAAGTAATTTGTTTGTACTGGCATATTGCTCGGGTTTCGTTATTTCCTTATAAACACTGAATCGAGCAGTCCGCATTTTGCGTAGCTTAATAGAAAGAATTTTTTGAAGAGTTGCGGTGAAGAAAGCTTCTAGATATAAGAAACAAAGCGAAGAAAGGACACGAAGATTCTTCGGAATGTCTTTCCCTCCAATTTCCTCTGTTGACTCTCCGACGACTAAAGAATTTATCTTCCCAATTGTTTTACCCTCTTCTGACCGCCTTTGAGCGTTCTCCTGTAGAAACGATCGCAATGGCGGAATACATCGTCGTTTGTAATCTTGGCCTGGCACTGAAGATAAACTCATCTATTTAAAGATTCTACATCTTAGAAAGAATACTCTTTGGCCCTAATCGCTTAAAGATTAAATCGCTTAAAGATACTTTTAAGAAGGAAATTTACTTTTGCTCTGACTGTCCAATATTGAACTTTTCGAGATACGTCGTATCAAAGGACGATTTTCCAGGAAAACTGCGTTGGAAGTACTTTAAACAGAATTGAATCTTTATTCGTTCACCTGGTCGCACAGTAACATAGAATTGTTACGTATTGCAAGTGAAGGGCGCATGTGTTACGATTACAATAAGTTCATTATAAATTTACCTTCGCCGATGAGGAAGTGAAAGACAGAAAACGAAGCAAAAGATGAGGAAGGGTGGAGCGATTTAATCCGCTTTTTGTTCGATTGGAATTAAATGAAGAGGGGCGGGCATTGTTCGAAGGTGGACGCAATCGACAGGCTCGAGTGGGAAATTTTTAATTTACTCCGCCGGATTTGCGGACGAGTAATTCCGGGGCATTTTATAGCAGCTTGAGTGCTCACAATACACCACCCACCGAGCACCTTTTTTTTCGACTATACTCTCGGTTCCTTTCGTCCAACCTCTCCATCTCTCTGCCTCATTTTTTCCTACGCGGCAGGATTGTACAAAATGGAGCTGGAAGAATCCGATTTTCTGGTGTTCAAACTGCTCGGGCAGAAAATGACGCACAAAACTATCTGCTGCTGAATAGACGGCTATTTTAAAAACCACTCCCAATTTTGATTTGTTTGCGGACCTCTGCCCTCAAGGAAATTCATGTAAATTTAATCAGACTTTCTAGTAGATGCTGGAAACATACCCTGGAAATATTCTCTGCGCTCTTGAATTTCGGAAGAAAACTATATTTCACCAGGTGACTTTTTTCTACAAAATATGCATTTCTTAGAAAATTGTGAAATGAATAGAACAAACAAAATGACTTTTGACGAAGAAGGTAGCAAGTTTGCAGTTTATCAGCACTTTAGACAGTGATAAATATCCAAACTCGCGAGCCGTTAATGAAATACTTAACTCCTCTGCTCCCTTCTTAAATGATTCCGCCGTCCATGTAATTATCTCAAAAGGAAAGAAAAGGTGTGGAAAGATCAGACCGAACGCTTCAATAATTTATACGTTTATACTGAAGAAACTGAGAAGACCAAAAAAAAGGAGCAGCCTCCAATTACGGAGACGCGAGCGACTTTCTGACGGTTAATTATTCAGAAATTGGCGACGAGCCACACGTCGGTGCAGGGTTGCGTCGAGTAGTCACACGTCACGGGTCAAAGTGGCCCAAGTTCGAGCGTGGAATGGCCAAAGCGGAATTTTCCTCGGTAGCTTGCACGGATGAAATCGAAGGTACGCAAAGTTTCTCCATTAATTCACGCCCCTCGCTTGCAGCGGTTAATTAGAGTCGCGGGGAAAATGCTGGCGGAACACCTGTTACGTGTTTAGAATTATTTCTCCGGGCATACTAAAATTTCGCGAATGATCGGTTCGTCAATCGAAAGAGCTTCCAATAATAGTTTCTCGCTGGGATCCCCGGTTAATCCAACTCGACGTAATTAATACAGCATAATTGGCACGGAGATGTAGATTGCCGCCGATTTCGATTCGACGCACATCGACCGTGTCGCGTACCCTGGCATTGTGCAATATCGTTACGACGGTAGCACGGTGTGTCACTGGTAGGGTTTCAGCCGTGGTGATTAAACACGGAGGGATGCAGATATGCGTAATCAGATTTTCAGGAAACCCACTGGAGCGTCGCGTCGTTTCGGATCAAATTTTGTGTATCGGTAAATATCTGTGTTAGATGTAGACAGACTGGCTTCATTTTGGCGTCGCTAATAACATATGCGTTATCCTAAATTAAAAGCTGGTTGCTGGGGCCTGAACTTCTGGAAATTCAAATTCCACGGGACTAGGAAGTTCTGTGATATTTGATTTGGACTTTGCAAACTAAATATTTGGACTACTTGTTACTTCTCTGATTATTGTTCTTGATTCAGTTATTAAGTAGTAACGTGATCTCACGTAAGAATTTTCAAAATCAATTTCTGTGACAAAAAGGATACCCTGTGGAAACTTTTATTTTACGTCTTCTATTCCCCCTGACTCTATGGGCTCTACAAACTACCCTGTTTATTGCGCAGGACACTTTATTATACTACAGTGCAATGCTCGACGCCCGCGGCAGATCCAATCTTGACTGTAAATTACGCCTTAATAGCCGAGCATCCGTCCCCCGCTGGTCGCCGAGACGTTCTCTAATTTGAGCAGATTATTAAAATCGTATCCCCATGATCCTCGAAATGAAGGATCGCCTCCTAAGGCAAGCAACGACGAAACTTTTCTCGTAAAATAAATCAGGCCGTCCCATCGCGGTAATTCGACGCAGCCGCCTCTACCTCGCCAGTAATATCAGATATTTTCTTAATAATGAAACTTCCACTCAAGAACCGACTACTGTTCATCCTCATGAACTTCCTGATAAATCGGTACACGAGTCCTTATCCACTTTCACGTTCCCCTTTCCTTTCGATTTTACTCCTTTCTCCTTACCCTCTATTTCCCATATATAAATACTATAAGTATTTGATAACCCAGACCTAACTCTGTTATCGAAATTATGGGTCGCGCCAGTAGATCGTTCTGCATCCACAGAACCGTCGGTCTGTTTTATTATCACCAGGCCCTATCATAAAACTATCATATTATTGGTTCTAAACCCCAACTCATCCCGTTATGTTGATCACGTATAGTCGACGTCAATACAGTGATTCTAGTATAGTAGGTTAATAAGTCCTTCACGCTTCTGACAAGTAACGTTGCCGCTTTTGCCACCAGAATTGTAACATTTTCGGTTGTCTTTGTTGCAGCAACTGTCCAAGCAACTATATTGCTGTGTATTCGGGAGCGACGACATCTAGTTTACTTCTGAAGATGCTCTGTGGTAAAAATAAAACATCCTTGTTACACAACGGACAAAAGCTGCTGGTAGAATTCAGGACAGGGTCAGAAGTTCCGCCCTTCAACTACAACGGGTTCGTCGCGAGCCTTCACTTCATAGAAATCACGACGGAGGCACCGACGACAGTTACCGTGGACAGTGTCAATAAAACTCGTAAGTGGCAACAAACCGAACACATCTTTCCAGTAATTACATTCCCCTCTGCTTGAGCATTTATGTTATTCAACTCAATTCGATTTATCCGCGGAACTTTCCTTCAACTCTAATGAAAGTGGCCACAACCGAGAAACCATAGCGTTCATTTCAATTAAACTTATTCACTGTTTTCAACCTGAGTAAACATATGTTATTAATGTAGAAAAATTCTTATCCGAGAATAACTAAATATCCTGAAATTACACTAAGCCTGTAATCTCTCTCAAAAAGCTTTGAATCTTCCTCTTATTAGTAGACTCAACGCCGAATGAGTCTACAACTCGACACGTATCGGTTTTTCATCCGAGAAAAGGATTCTCACTAAGCACTTTTAAATACCGAGGCAACGATTCACTCAGGTCTTGTTCGAAACGATCGAACCAACGGAAGGTTTAACAACCATAATAGAATCGGACATGTGACCGTCTCAAATGGACCGTATTCGTTCACTGAATCTTTCCCTCGTCCCCTAGGGAGTCCGAAAGAAGGGGCTCGCATTTAAACCCTGCTCCCGATAATTAATTCTAATCCAAGCGTGTAGCCCAGTTCCAATCAGCCCGCGACATTTCTGAACTGGGTCGCACCTGTTCTACTGGAACCTCCGCTCAAGGCTTTCGCGTATTTTACAGTAGACACGACGAAGCCGATCAACGGAGGTTACAATGTGCGCTACAGTAACCGGGACCTCCATGACCAGAGGAAGGACCAGGGCATGGTGTCGAGCAGCTGTGACCTGGAGGTCAACGGCGAGAAAGTCAGAGCTGGCCATCACGATACCAGAGGGAAGCTCAAGTCCACCACGTGCCGGCTGGTATTACGTGGCCGTGCTTATGACACAGGACACGTATCGCTGGCCAGTTACAATCTCAGGTAATGCTTGACCACCTATTCACGATCTTACAACCTTCACTTTTATTCCTTCTGACTAACCTTTTTGTGTTCTTACTCCTCTTGTACTTTGGTATCGTTTTCCTACTTATAGGACAGTCATTTGTTCGTGAGATTATATGAAAGTTTTGCTTCTAAGGGTGTTTCTTTTTTGGTTCCTGAGTAGCTACTTATAATTAGCTCCGTGAATTAGCTCCGGGGCAAAATAAAATAATGTTCTGGGGATAGTGAAATGTTTTTAATTTTCACGACTTTCATTCCAAATTGTAATCCATACTCTTCCCGTCTTATAGGCGCCCTGTTTTCTTCTTTTTCTCTTTGAAGAAACGCGCGTGTTTGTGTTCGTGCAGGCGAGAAACCGCGATTACCCCGCGTGCCTGGGAGAGAGCTCGGGTACAGTTTTAAGGCGATTGCATTCGACCGTAGAGGCGGAGTTAGAAGCCACCGGAAATGCAGTCACGTAGCGGAGCGTATGCCACGGGTCCGTGGCTAGAATTGCATTTCATTTGTTTAACCTTTTTCGTGGTACCGCTTTTGAGGATCCTCGATACCCTGGCGCAACTCCTGTGAATTCGAATCGTGTCAGTAGCTCCAGTCCATGCTGATAAATCACGTAAAATCAAACACGAACTTCCGTTCATTCTGACCGCTCAGCACAGTCTCTCGATTTAATTACTCTTCCTTGTGGTAGGCAAATCTGAAATAGCCCAGCGTACCATGATTCATTAAGTAGCGTTCGAGTCAATGATCGATACTACCTTGAGGCTCTAATACTCAAACACGAGGGTACATTTATGAGGGTACAGTCTCTCGAAATAAAACCTAGTAACAGTAGAATCGACCCGGAATTATCGTGACAGGTGGTTTATTACAAGTATCAAAATTCTGTTACAAACTTTTAATATTTATCATCCTTTCAACCCGCACGAACCCCAGCCAAGTGAATTTGAATCGCATCTACACGCATTGAACCTTGTCAAAATTGAATTCTATACCCGAGCACTCCATCATAATCCTTTCAGACAGCTGCCTTCGCCCAGTACACTCCACGAAAAGCGTTACCCTAACCGAGAGATGAATCTCGTTTTCCATTCGCCACGTATCAATCAGCATAACTCATCGAAACGGGCCGAGCAAAGATCTCCTTCGTGCCCCTTTCCTCTCGAGCCTGGTTCCTCTCGGAAGTAATAGATACGAAGTAGCACTAAATCACACGGGAATGCGGCTGGCTCGTATCCCTAGGATTTTCAATTATCATGCACAATGGCTGAAACGCGCGGACCATGCATTCGTGGCTTCGCAGATATGTTCTCAGTAAGAGACGGTGCACAGGGTGGGTGGGTTGTGCTCAGAAGCTCTTTCCTCGCGTAGCGAAACCGTACGGGCGAACCGTAGCTAAGGAGGGGGATGTAACCTCGTGGGTACAGGCAGATATATAACCAGGAATAAACTAAGAGAAGACACGCGTGCCGTCGAGACCGGGAGACAGGGAGCATGAGACAGAGCGAAGGGTTTATTGAAGACGACATCAATTTTGAATGGAACATCGTGGATTCTGGAGGCAGTGAACAGAACATGCGGCAAGCCTCATACTCTCTTCCCTCCTGATACTTATTAGCATAAACATGGTTCCCCTTTACATTCGATGCTGTCTCGTTACGAAATTAACTAAATTGTTTCATTTTATTAATTTTATTAAGTCGTTGACTGCTGGTGTACAGACTGTGGTTACTGAATTCGAGTCATATCAAAATAATTGATAGAAACGCTCCTAAACCACGTCTGACGCGTGTCTGATTAAGAACAGACTTATACTACTTCCAGCGTTCAGTCGCCACGCTAGGTACAACGATGCCAGTAGAATAAGCCCTTCAGTCAGACACAGTTTTTAGGCGCAACGATGTTTTGTAGACGTATTTTAAACAGTCCTTTAAATTTCTAATATCTATTATCAAACACCGTGTATACACTGCAATTTCGACATTTAGTCGATTCAAAATTATGTACAGTCGATCCTACAGGCTTGTCTAAATAGTTTACTGGCATGAACTTGATGCTACGCGTTGAAGAGTGAAGTTAGGGATTGCAACTGTGGGAGTAGACTATACTACCTGCAAGGCAGCCTTGAAACTTGCTCGGAAGTTAGAAATTCGTCTAAAAGAGATTCAGAACTCCTAGCGAAGTTTCGATTGACGTATTCCGCTGGAACGCTTGGCGAGAAAGATCTGTGGCACGTTCTAATTAATCTTTCTCAATTAATATTAATGCACTTCGCAGATGCCTAAGTGGGTTAGACTTCGAGAGTCTTTATCGAGCAATCAGTTATTTCACACGTGGAATTGAAATTCCTAGAATTATATTCCAAATTCTTTCAATATTCATTGACAGAGAAAACAATCTATGAATTTATTAGACTCGATAATTCATTTGTGAAACAGAGTATCTGAATAATTGAACAACTTTTTTTCTCGATAATTTTCCCAACCAAAGTTCATCCCTGAAATATTTATTCGGAGAAAAGTACGTGTTTGACGCAGAAATTTTTAACAACCCCCCTTCCCATTTCCATCCATCTAGTCTGCATTATTTATCGTGATCGATATGCCGCTAACACCATCCTTCCATTCCACTTTCTCACTCTACGCCTTTGGAAGAGCTTTTCATCACGGGTCTTATTTACATTATACGCGGCATGAAAGTATAAATTCAAACACGTAATTAAATTTAAAATTCAAAAACTTCCAAATGAATGGAGGGACATTCGGCCCAGTTAGCAGCTCGTTAACCCCGTAATCAGGGCTCATTCATCCGGGCGAGACGAACTTCCACGAAGCCTACCAATTAAAATATTCTATAACTGCTTATAACTGTTTCGTTAGCTGGAAATTTAGTCCCTGTAGAGATATCGAGTCAGAGTCTTCAATACTCTAATATTATTATTCACAATCAGAAGTTACTGCGCTTCGGTTCTAATTGCAACCGCTTCTGTAATTCATTCACAACTCCCATGCGCAATTATGAAAATGTGACGCATAACAGATTCTGTATTGATCTTCCAGCGCCCAGTCCTGCCAATCAGTGATCGAAATCTATGACGGCCTCCCCGAAGGAGGGATGCTTGGCACCGCGAGATCCCTCGAGAGAATCTGCAGTCCTGCGCAGAGACTTCCACGAGAATTTGTGCAACAAGATACGTAAGTGAATTCTCCAGTTATTAGACGGGTGGATGCCGACATGGTCTGCCCGTGTACGGCTTATTACTCGGATACCCCGTTGATAAGAAGTCCTCGAGATTCCCCTCGATTCGCGACAAGCAATGCGAACCGCTCCTGCTATCCGCGCCGTCGATCGCCGTAGCTTCCTAAACTTCCAAAATTAATGCGGGGAACTTGTCTCGTCCGCAAATTCGTCGAGAATTCTCGAAGAAGTTCTATTATTACCCTTCAGATTGGGAGAATTACGTTATGTCCACTACTCAGACCACTAAATTGCATAATAATTATGCCGTGGAATTTTCGCTTGCATAGTTTAACAGAGACAGCTAGGATTGCTTGGAAAACATGTGAAACAAGAATATATAAATAGCTTTGGCTGTCATTTACCATTGAGAGCTTCGAGGTACATCGGGAATTGACGTTGAAAGTAGATGAGTACAATTAAAACACTTCACTTGTTGATAGAGAGCAGCTTTATTAATGATTAATACCGTACAATACAGGAATATAGACAAGCAGTAATGACTCTCCAAAGTGGAACGATGAAGTGGTTATTACTCGAGCTTCACCAGAAATTCCAATTTTTTAATCGTCAGTATGAACAGGAAACAAATGAATCTCTCTTCACTGTAACATTTTATAATTACAAGTTCAAATGAGAGCATCAGAAGTACGAATTTATATTCTAAATTTTTGAGCCCTCTCAGCTGCACGGATTTGCATCCTCAAGCGGTCAGCTATGCAAAATGGTGTCACATGAAAGACCCTAATTAATCCAGGCCCCCATTACAGCCAGAATTTGCATATATCCTCGCGCATCCACCTTGAAGACGAAAATTTCCATTTGAATCTTAAAAAGACTTTAACATAAAAGATTAATAATTTATCTGAATCCCTCAAAACAGAAAAAAACCTTTCCACTTTGCATTCATCTTCACTCTCCAAAGAGATCATCAAACCGAACTCTGTAATGCGTCATACTTGTCAGCTGACGTTATCAAACGTCATGGAATGTCAGACTAAGTGAAACGGAACACCTTCTTCGTCATTTCCTTCGTGCCGGGTCTAATAAACCGCGTACAGGCACAGGAAGCGACGAGGCCGGAGGCGAAAAGAGAACAGGCTTCGATTCGAAAACGCGGGATTTTATCGGACGAGGTCGAAGCAAGAGGAATGGGAAGGCATAGACGGGACGTAATCAGGAAACAGCCCCGACCTATTCGTCATTGATGCATCTAGCTGAGACGGAGAGACAGGAACGTTGGCTGGCGTTCATCTCGTCGGGAGCCAAGTATGAAAGATGACTACGCGCCGCCACGATACATCCCCGAGCGCGCGTTTGCATTTACTGGAAGCGCACGTACCAATGGGAAGATATCAAAGTGAAAGAAACTCGGAGGAGCACGCAGAGAGAGAAGGAGGGATAGTCATCCGCGACTGGATTCGCCGAGCGTCCAGTCGCGATCGTTTTCCATATTGAAACGTGCGCTTTATAGATGCGACGGTTCTTTCCTAGCGATCGTAAACGTTTTAATACCGATCGATTTTTCTTCATACGCGTAATAACGTGTAGCGGAAATACCACGGCGTTATCGCGAAGCAGTCCTCGTCTTTGTGATCCACCCGACTCGCGTAGGCGCACCGCGGAATTTGAATATCTGGTTTTCGGTATCGCCAGCCGCTGTGCTTTATTACGTTGCGTTTTTCTCTAGCCTCTGTGACTGGCTCTGTTACGCTGCTTCGGTATCATAACTTGAATTTCACTTTGAGTTTTTAGCCCGGAATTTCGTGGAAATTATTGCTCGTTGCGTGATACGAAATGGGTTCCAGGATGGATAGAGTATGGGAAGAGTGGAATTGTGAAAATCTTTTTTGCAGATAAATGCATCAGAATTCATTTATAATAATATTTCCAATTAAGATGCATAGTGAAAGCCTGATTTGTGAGGTTTATTCTACTGACATTGCTACGTACAAGCTGGCTAGTGCATGTAGGCAGTAAAATAAGACTTCGAGTCAGACACATTTCAGGCGTTCTTTAGGTACATTTTAATTAAGCGTTTTCTGTGTTATTTAATTTTCATAGATCCTAAAATACAGTCAATTTACTCTGTCAACGGAAGTAAGTTTCCCATTAATCCTTCCACGAATTCACGCTAATAAGTTATGGAAATAGTAACCTCGACAATTATTCATTCTATTTACTTAAATTGAGAAGAGGATAAGATTCGAAAGCAAGACGTTTCAATGAAATTAGTCTTTGGTGTATTAAAAGCTGACGTTTAAGTCGCGCGAGGGGCCAGTTCGATTTTAATCAGATAAATATCAGACATCAGGGAAGAATCACGCTGGGTAGAATAGAAGTATTTCTCGGACTGAAATACGTGAGAGGAAACCCACAACGAAAAAGACTTTCTCTGGCACATATTGATCAGAGTCGTGAGGCCACTATCTGAATGGGTTACATTCCAAATCCTTTCGACTGCGATCGATATCCGCCTCGCTGGCCGCAAAATCGTTCGTCCTAGAACAAACGTTCGGAACACGAACGAAGGATCTAATTGTAAGATACGAAGTGGCCGCGCAGGATAATAGGAATTCCATCGTGGACACGATGTCCAGGGAACTCGATTAATGGTCGTGGCTTTGAAATTGAAACGTAACGTGGACATGTCTATGAATCATGGCAAAGTGTCCATTGGATGTTGTAAGGAAATCCCACTAGCGATAGAAATAATTTCAAACTAGCGATCTAGATTCGATCTCCACAAAATATTCTCCTCAGTTTCAGAGAGCCACCACAAGAACTACAAAATTCCTATAATTCCCGATCAGCTCCCTAATTGCTGAATTAGATTTCGGACTAGAGAACATCTAATACCATCCCCATGCAGACCGTCCCGAGGGCTTAGACAACCCACATCCGTTTCACCGTGAAAATAAGAAAGATATCGCGGTTTGCAGGTGCTCGATCAGGCGGTCGTAATTAAGCCCGAAAGATTAGCGAAGGTTCGTGGACCGATACCTCGGGACGATTCACGATGGTGGGGGGATGAGGATCTCGTGGGATGAGGTTGGTCAGCGAGCCGTGGAAAGAGCACGACTCGCAAGAGGCCACAACCGACAAACAAAGTATCGCAAGCTCCCTCGGGGGAGGTGAAGCCTTTGCTCTACGAGGCGAGGCCTGCGGGAGCAGAAGTAAGTGCAAAAGGGACTTGGCTGGAGTGCACGGATGCGTTGTATGCATTATGCAAGCGCTGAGGAAACGGACGGACGACGAAATGTCCATACGTTTCACGGCAGGTAGCTGATGCACGCCGATACACCAGGAGATGAGAAAGGACGGATGAAAGGGGCGTTTCCCAAAAGTGATTTCGTGACAGACTCCTTTACCTATTTTGTGGAATTTTAGGTGTGGTCGCTGCCTACCTTGAAAATTTCTGGAGAGGATAATGAAATGTTTCTTGTTGTAAGACGAGGAATGTTTTGTTTAAGGAAATAGCGAATTAGAAAATTAAAATTTGGTCTGACTGCATTCAAAATGATACTACTTAGCGACTGGCTGACCATATTAAAGTTTATACTACTTACTGGATGTTTTACTACTTTCGAAATTGTTCTACTGACTAGATGTCCAACTGAATTTAAAGTTATACTACTTATTCAGTGTCTGATCACATTCGAGGCTATTTCACTTAGTAGGTCACTTTACTTAACAGCCGCAAGGTGCAGGATTTCGTTTCTCGGACTCCGTAAATTTTCACAGAAACTATATTTGACGCTCAAGAAAACAAATTAGAAATTAATATTCCTGCATTTAAGAGCATCCATTACACGAAAGGTCTTCTCGCAAAACACTTTGAACAACAGAACCAAATTCTCGAGAGCTTATTTCCAAGATCATTTCAGTTTTGAACAGGGACGGGTGCTTAACATAATTCATGTTGTAACTTAAAGTAGCTCCATCCCAGGAGCAAATTGTTAGAGCTTCTCCCTGAATTTCGGGGCGTAGATGTAAAGCAACCCAAGAAGCTTAACTTACCCACAGACAAACCTCACCAGGGACACTCTGTATATCATCGACAGATCATTGAAGAACTTTATCTATTCACGAATCTTCCCCCGCAACCAGTCTTAGAACTTCTCCGATGAAAACCACTTACCCAACAAACTCCCTTCGTCAATGATTGCTACGTCTGTCGAAACCTTCCCAACTGAGTCCCACAGCGACAGCAACAACTTCCAGCACGTACTCATGCTGGCAGGAAACAAGGGGATAAAAAGCCCCAATGTCCCGCGATTACTCGAGCGAGTGCGATACAGCATGCTCTGTTTAATCCCCGTTCATGCGTGTACGAGGTACATCGAGGATCAATCTGAGGCCTGGCCATCGAGTAATTCAATCTCCGGGCATATCGTACCGAACTAAAAGCTGGTCGTGTACAGCGTAGAACGGTTAATGAACCGACGCAGATCAACTGTGTCCAGGACGAATAGATCGTCCCCTGATTCTCGATAAAATAAACTCGGCCGCGAGTGAGGACGTTTTTGGCGACGATTATGCCCGTGTACACTTTCAATCGCTCGCTTCGCACCGCAAACAACGTTCGCCGAGGTCGAACGTGTTATTTCCAGTCCATGAGAGACCGATAATAATTGATCGGGGACGCGTGGAACCGAGGCTGCCTGATCGAAACAGAGTTACACACTGGGTAGATTATACCACGATTTAGCCACCACTGTTTCCGATTCGAATTAGAACGGTTTACTTTGGCGACGAGTCCCTGCTCGTTAACGGAGTCGCCGCGGAGAGTGATAGCTCGCGAGAAATTGGAGCGTGATGGGTGGTGGGAAATAAATAGGGGTTGTTTTTGCGCTGCTCACGATGCTTGGGATTAATGTTGTGACTTTAGTTTTAGGGGAAATCTTGTCTACTGTTCATTTCATTTCTGGTTTAGTGGGTAATTGCAAAGTAAATGGGTCTATAAAATTAGGGGAAAATATTAAAGATATACTTGAAAGAAAGTCAGTAGATTCTTGATAAAAATTATTCAGCGTTTCGCAAAAAACTTATTACTTCCTTATTACTTATTGCTTCCAGTTATTTTAATATTCTTCAGTTCGCTATGTCGGTTCTACGACTGTCCATACTACTTAGGTATCGATTGACATAAAGTTGAGAATGATCCATGCTATGCGCTTTGAGTATTCTTTCATTTTGAAAGTAAAGTTATAAATGGAAAACTTGGAATTAAATATTTTATAGCAAGAGTTACCGAACCGGACAGAAATAGAAGTAGTCTGTGCATAACACGTTAAAATCCCGTTCGAATGACGTACGAGTTATGATCGGTGTCGGACAATCTCCAAGTAAAGCATTCGGGAGGGGCTGACTCACTATGTTCTCCCCGTCCGACCTGGTTTGCATAGGAAAAGTACACACGAATCCGTGCTCGGCGTGACATTCGCATATTCGAAATCCGCGAATGAAAGTTGAAGACGAGCCAACTGGGTCGCTTGATCTCGCGCTCCAGAAAGCACCCTACCAAAACATAATCACGATGGTTCTGCTTCTGTGATGGCTTTGCTCGATTTCATGGAAAAATTGGAAGGGAACAATTATCCTATAAAATAAACTAACTTCTCCTAAGATGCTTTTAATTAGAAATAATTGCTGAAGAAAATGTACTGTAATTTTCAGTGATTTTTAGAGCTTGAAGTATCATATCAGTTCAATTAAAATTAATGACTAGCCCTACTCTTTTGCTCATTAAATCGAAACATCAAATTGATCCTGCAACATTAATCCGTGTATACGAGCAATTAGAGATTCGCCCACTTTAAATTAGAAAATTTTCAACACATACAACGACGACGTACTACCACTGATTTACCAAATTAAATCATCTCCCATTTCCCATGAAAATTCCCACCAAAATTCGCGGTTCGAAGCCAGATGCAGCTCTAAAGGCGCTCAATTTTTCATACGTCGCTCGTCTGCGCTTGCTACCCCCACCGAAATAGTCTGAAACAATTAATTCTCTCGCTGCGCGACGTCGCGAATAACCGGAGGATCGTTCGGCGAGCGCCTTGCTAATTTATTCGACCTATTAATAACCGTCCTCCAATGGCGTTATCAAGGGACAAAACCAAGCCGGCAAACATTGACTTATCACTATACACTGTCTCATAGAGGATTCAGGCGGCGGGTTTATCGCGAGACAGCGCTCCCAGGACGTCCATTTACAACTTCCCCGAGCAAAATGGAAGTGAACGACGTGGAAAATTTACATGGCGCTTTGTGCCGCCACTTGCCCAACTTCCAGCCGTGCTGCGCACACGTTAGCTTGTCAAGTACGGTGCGGCATACTCTTTGACATAAAGGCGCTAGCTTCATAATTCACTGGGAAACTTCCTTCGGGCGCTTCGACTTAGCGATAAAGGAAAAGAAGGGGAGCGAGGTGGTAACGATGGAGCCGAAGGGACGAACGGGGATGGGGAGACTCCACTTTTCCGTGTGTCCTTGTGCGAGGAACCCTCGCGAGTTCCATTCAGAACGCTCGAGGAACAAATCGAAGCGGACATAATTCATAATAGCAGCGCGAACGCGCCAAACACGGCCTCTATTATTCACCGAGATAGAGGCTGCGAGGCAACAGTCTTGATGATCACAAGAAATACGTTTGTTGTTCTCGAGCTGCTGTTGCGCCAGTACGAACCATTGGCTGATGAGAGATATTCGAGAAGTGGATGGATTATTTCTACCTAGGTGCTTCAGGCGGAAATATTGTAAACAGTGGATGAGGAGATTGATAAATCTTGTATTCATTATACAGGGTGAGTATGAAGACACTTGAGGGAAGAACATCAGCAAACAGTGAGTAGGTACCTAAGATCCCAGATAGCTTCCCTCAATTTTCGCTGAGGGGACTCGAACAAATAGACTTAAACATCTTTAATAATATCTAGCTATACAGCTAAAGAAACTCTATTTCGATGCTCTATTAAAATTGTATTATTTCTGTCATTTCCTGCGGTAATATATCCAACAATCTCCTACATCTCAATTCCCCAGAGAATTTGCCAGATATCTCGAGGTCATAAATATCGCAGCTAGCAGGCGTTTACGTAGAAAGACAATCTTATACAAAATTCTACGGGCACGGAATAATCGAGGAGAACATGTATGTCTCCGAATCATACGTGCTTCGCCACGTTGAGGCCGGAAAGCATCTATCTGAAGCACCCCGATGGAAGATAGAGCCACGTTCTTTACGACGCTTCTGATAGCAGGTGTGTGATTTACGCGGTGTCTCGAGGGAACGAGGAGGTTTCCAACGAAGAAACGATGTGGATTCCGCATCTTTCGCGGGCCAGGCTTACGAATTACGGGCGAGCTGGCTAAGGTGACCGCATAAAAGGAGGATTCTATTCTGGTTTTTCTGTTTTTCAGATACGTCGAGCCGAATAGGTACTCCTCTAATGGTCGAGATATGACGGTCGTTCTACGGCGAGCCTCGAATAGCCCCACCGACGAGGAATATATGGACGTTTCTTATTACTTCCACGACGGTAAGCCGACTACTTTTGAGACCTTCCGAACAGCTTATCGCAGTTACCGCCTTTATCCTGTTACGTCCGAGTTTCCAATAAGGACTCTAACATTCTTGCACATTAGACGATACTGTGGTGTATATTGCTGCATGAAATTTTTATCGGTTTCGAGTAGGTGTTTGTCGCCTTGTCGAACCTTTCCTGTTGAATGTACAGAAAGGGTTTAGGAGAAAAGCATATGGTACTTGTAAACAAAAATGCTCGCTATATTCATCGAATTTTCCCAAATTCTTTATATAATTTTACATTTATTTAAATTGATTTAAATTAATTTCAACCAATACGAAAGGCCATGGAATTATAATCCAACAAAGTTGTTATTTTCCCCTACGCATGATGAGAAATATATGAATTATAATTATCGGCGAAACAGAGGACGTTAAAGAAAAGACACTGGGATGTATAACAAGCGTTGAAATCATTTCGTAAATACATTATTAATTGTGCAGTGGTATGGCAAGAGCGTAATGCACACGCATAATCAACGCGATTATTTGACCGCGGTAGCATAATAATAATATAATTCAGCTCATCGGTAGAGAGATCGTGTGTTAATACACGTTGATTTCGCAAGAGTATTTACATAAAACGACGCTAATTATTCCAGTTTAGTGTGAATTTGTAACTTTTTTAACGTATGCCTGCGATATGACATCGGACGTGATTCTGTGATAATTTCAGTGAAATACTTCTATCAGTTCTCATGAAGTTTCGATGCTCTACGTTTTCCATTTAATTCGCGCGCACGTCCCCTGAACAAGGAGGATTAATTAAAAGAAAACCGACGAAAAATTTAATTAAATAAAACGGGGACGAATTTATGATCGATCCTCCCATATGAGCTATCTCTATTTTCGAGATTGGGTGCGAATAAAATCAAGTGTGGTCAGCGCAACGAGCCAATTATTTTGACTCCGATTCTTCTCCCGAACTTCCCGCGACGCTCGTTTGCTTGCTTGTCGCTAATTACGCCCTACTAATTACTGAAACACCCCCACATATCGATATCGTAGCCACGACCCCTTAATCGAATGAATATAGATGTGTCTGTTCTGCTAATCCTGGTGCTCGCTTGGACCTCAGCCAACGCTGAATTATCCGTAAGACCAGTTTATAGGACATGTTTAAAAAAGAAATAAATCTTTGAATGATTCGATTACCTGCTTTAGATCATTTTTTCAAATGAAAATTTGTGAAATATAGTCCAGTATTACAATATTTGCGGAATTTTCTTAGTCACTGGTTTTTACGTGGAACATATAGAAAAGGATAAATTGTATTAAAAAATTAATGAAATGCGATTTTACCCCATTATTAGTAAAAAAAGTGAACAGCCTAGAAATGTACCATTGCTATGAGATCATCTGACGTATATTATTGTCTAGTCATCAGGGGCAAACAATGACATCGAGCCGTAAAAATCAGTACGCATTAGAAAGGGGCAAATGACAGCAAGCAGAAGAGTCAGACCGGCGACAAACTGGCGGCATCGATTTGACATTGATTGACGGATGTCCCCGTCATTCGTCAACGTTATTACGTTTACACGTGGTATACGCGTGTCTGAACACGCCGAGTGCCACGATCGATAAGACCTACCCTCTATGCTTCCGATTGGAAAATGCAATCAACGGCAAAAAAGTCTAAAACGGGGACGAGATGGACTTTCTGCGTAACCCGGTGCATCAATCTTTCTCTACCCCTAAAAACCAATTCAATCGAAATTGCTATCCTGAAAATTTTCGTCTACTAAGTAATATAAATACACTGGAAGCGCTTGAATGTCGGTGGAGTAATTGGAGCATTTTGTGATGAAGAATCTCCGCAGTGCGTTCAAAATTGCGTCACGTGGAGCGAAACAGCAGGTTTCGTTTATACCATGCACTATTAATTCATATGAGTTTCAATGTCACGTTTTCGCAATGAACAAATTCATTTCGCTGAACGCGGAGGCGTTTTCGTACAACGAATTATCTCGTCTTCCGCGGTTAACAGGCTAACGTAACCGGAGTATTTAATTTTTCGGGAACAATATCACATTTTCCGCTCAACATTATTACGTTTATCGTTTATTTGAGGCCCGTTGCGTGTTGCAGGTTTCCGTGCATAGAAAATTGAATCATTCGAGTAGACGAGCCCCTATTTTCGCGCAGGGTATTAATATTTTTGGCGACCTCGCGTGTACGCGAATTTCCCACAAAAGTTACCGTGATTTCATTTACTCAGACTATTTCGCAATTTCCCACGGCTTTATTTGCACCCGTACTTTATAACGCCATTTAAATGCCATATTTCGCGTGGGATTTTCGAACGGGTTATCGAAACTCCGACGCGATTAACCCTGTCGCAAGGCACGCACGTACGTGAGCGGAAATTTGATTAAATTTCCGTCGGACAGAATCAGGCCGACGGTTTTCATCGTTTATCATTACGCGTCCGCCATCGCGGTGATTTTTCGCCTCGTTGTGTTTTTTCACTTTTGACCTGCGACAACCGATAAATCCCTCGTTATTAATTCCTACTTAATGGACGCTCCATAAAAGCAAATAAAACCGATACTGGGACGTCTAATTTAATGCGTGAAATGCAGCCAGGCTTCCCATTCGTGAATTAGCAAAAAGAAAATTTATTATTATAGGTAAATCCATATTTAGAAACCCATTCGACTCTAAATAAATAGGAGTCGCTATAAAAGAGTATTGCCAAAAAATATTATTTTGTCATTCGAAAGTAATACCCTCTAAACTAAAGAAAATCCAATTCCACCATTTTAGTTCAATTTTCTATCAAAGTATAAACACTCCCTTGTCACATTGCTCCCCCTATGCTCCAGAATATCCAGTGACTACAATACGACACGGAAACAGTCACGAAGATATTCCTATTTAATTGATCAATCAAGATACAGTCATGCATTTATGCATTGGATCGCTGTATCATGCAAGAATCGAAACCATTGCTCTATTAATTGAATATTCTTTTGTGGTGAATCTTGCATACCGCCACAGATGACTGTAGGACTTCGATCTTTCGGAATTCTCCATCTAGTTTCAAGGCTGCTGCCGATGTGAGACCTGCGAACAATCTATCGAGGCATAAAATTTTATGCCATCCTGAGAGACCGATTCCCTTATAGGAAAAACCCGTGTGTTCCATTCCTCGACGTCTGTTCGCCACGAATAAGCTCCGCGAAGCTCCTGCACGAGGAACATGTAAAAATTTCGCTTTCGTGGCAGCTCCTTGTGGAAGAAGATTAGTTCTGCTGCATTGAAAAACGGAATAGGGGAGAAATAAATTAAGGGACAGTTAAAATTGGGATATAGAGCAAAAATTTGAGAATAAAATTTTCCAGGAACACTGATTATGCGGATTTAGAGTCTTATCTCGATATAAGCTCGCGATTTGGAAAGAGTTATGAGCTTAAAGGCGCTGAGCAGTCTATCTGTGCGATTAGTTTTCGCACTGATGAATTGAATTTGAAGTTTCAATGAAGAAGTGAAGTGAAAGAATAACTTTAAGTAAACGCAAGTGCACTTCTGTGCATGTATCAAAGTATCTGCATTCATTGGAAATTGAAGCATGTTTTAGCGAAGTAACTGTTATGGACTCAATCACTTGGGAAATTGTTGGTTTTGTATCTTCGCTTGTTTATTCGGCAACAGTTATTTCTGCAAAATCTACCATCTACCTCGTGAGATTCTACGCTACAATGTTTTGTGATCGAAGAATATTTCATAGCGCGTGGAAAAACTGGAAGCTTTGTATTGCTGTGCAAATGGGAAGCTTGCAAACATGGTTTCTGGTTTGCAGAATACGATAAATGTTTGTTCCAGTTAACAAAGAATAAACAAAGTCACTGCAATTTCGAGTAACAGTAATGTAAAGATATAGATTATATGACCTCGAAGCCACCTTAAACGACCTTCTTAGAGGTCATAGGTCGTTTCATAACTTGCTCTTACAAAAAATAACTTCTTATTCGGTTTTTACTTTGCATCCTAGTTATAGAGATGGAAAATACCTTTAATCCTTCTGAGTCCTATTCTATCAGTGGAAGACGACGTTGTCAATATTTCAGAACGTGAGGGTGGCACTCAACAACCAGCCAGCGTGTGCGACGTCGAATATTACGGATTGACGTCTCCAGTGAAGGGTACCGTAGTGCATCCAGAACCTCACCGATTATTCGCTATGGAGGGGCCTATAAAATGCAGGCAGCACTTCATTCCAGCGGCTAATCAGTCAGTCATCATTCGTGTAAGTCCTATATTCACTCTCTTTAATTTGTCTTATTAACTTATTACTAAGGAAAGTGTAGGAAATATGTGGAAAAACAAATAGCAATGCTATTACCGAGAAACGCCTTAAATTTGAAGAGTTTCTTCGCGCACCTGGTTCGCGATGATAGATCATGACACAGTGGTGTGTTGCTTGAACCACAGGTGGAGAGCAGTTCAAAGCAGACTCCGAACAGCTCCTGCGAAACCAAGTGCGGGGATAGCGGCTGTCACTGCGTCAGCAACAAGTCCCTCGAGAACACGGACCACCTTCTTCTTGTCTCCGAGAACGGTTACATCGTCACCTGCCTTTGTGGAAATTATCAGGCAAGCTAAACAATGAACCCTTTCTGTGTTAACACAAACGAAACTGCTTGCTTTTACATAAAAAAGAACGTTTCTATTATTTCATTCTTATTCTACTTTTTCTTGTACGTTTGTTCCATGGTTCTCCAGTTCGCATAGTTTTATATTTGTTAATTCGTAATTGTAGACCGTGCTTGTACTTTTCTACGCAGAGAAAACTGCTCTCTTGACGTGTAACAATTTCTGTTTCTTTCGTAATGGAAGCTTGTAATTATTTCCTGCGAGCTGAAATTTCCCCCTGCCACGGCATTTGACCAGATTTCATATTTTATGTCCTCTACATACGTACGTGTGAAAAAGATCGGGATAGAATTATAAATCAACCCTCAGTTAGTGATAAAAAATGCGTTAAATGGCTGGAAATGCTGATTTGTATCACTTACCGAATGTCTGACTATACACGAGGGCATACTACTTAGCGGTTCGCCTGCCCATCTGTGGGGATATACTACTTAAAAGCTGCCTGGCTTATACTGTATTAGACTACTGGGCATATGTCTGTCCTATACGAGATACTACTACGCACAATGTGACTGCTGTTTACAAAGCTATACCACTTACTCTCTGTCTGAACATATACCAGGTTCTACTACTTATCTAATATTTAAACACAATCGAACCTATACTGCTTAGTGGGCCCTATTCACACTCGAAACTATACTACCTCGAAAGCACATGTCTTTATTTTATACCCCTTCATTATGTGCTGGAATTCTCAATCCTGTAATCAAACTGCTTCAATACCTATTAAAACACTCTTCTCGATTTGTGATCAGACTTTCAGTACGTAGTAGAACCTCCAAAACGTATATCCTCATTTCGTACCTATCTCGTGCCCCTTTATTCTGTGCTCGAACGCGCAACACTGTACCTACATTTCAACAGCTATTAAGAGCGCCCTTCTCGTATCCCATCGATATCTAATGCCGAAGAACGGTTCCGTGCTCGCGAAATGATAGCGGCAAGGAAGGGAGAAGGGCGCATCGATGACCAGCGATCGTTCAACTCGAAAAACACTCAGCAAACAGCCCCCGAACGCCGTTCTCTTCTTCCCCTTTTATTTTTCGCCGCGCACGTCCGACTGCCACCGTTTCATTCGAGCTCTATTCACGGACAAGCGGCTGCGCTACTCGGCCGATTGTATTCGCCCTGGACATTGAACGCTCTCCCCTTTCTATTCAACACCTATTCCATCAACCGTCCGGGGAATTACTTCTCGAACGATTTCGCTGGCTTGTGAATAAAACAAATAACGCGCGTGCAGGAACGGCGGCAGGGGGAGGGAAACAAAGTAGGGACAAGCGGGAAGAATAATTGTTTTTTTCTCTGCTCTCGGCCAGTCGAGAGTATCTCTCTGTTGAGCAATTTACGGGTTCGCTACCAGGGGAGGAAATATGCCCCGACTCGAACGCTTCAAGTTAACTTTTCACGAATCTCGTACCGTTCAAAGTTTCACGACCGCCTTTTTGCTTTGCGGGTCGCTGAACTCTCCTTCGTTTCAGTCGCTGCTCTGTTATGGTTGCTGGAAAATGTACAAGCAGGCGCTAAAACTTGTAGAACAGGTTTCTTGCTATTTTTAATGTGCACGAGTTATACCTCGATTCTGAAGTCACTCTTTCTGTTTACTAACTAAAACGATTCTCAACTGATGGGACATGAGTTTAATGCAGAAGGTCCCCTTCTAACATCCTTGTAGTTATAATTTCACCAAAGAAAATTACGTGACACGGGGCCCTCATTTAAGAATATAAATTTTTGTTTATATCACTGTTAAGTTTTACTTGCTTCATAGCTAACGTTGATTTCGTATCTCCCACAAAGCTATAAGTAAACTCTGTAAATGTTTGTTACACTCGAAACAGAGTTCCCTTATCTTCGCTCTATCGTGCAGGACTGGCTGCCAGTTGGGATCCGTAGTTGGACACCGGTTTACATCGAGTGGTCGAGGTCCTCGAAGGCAGGCCTCAATTTCCGTGCGGCTTACGAGTTTATCAAGGACACTTACTGCGGCGATCACACAACAACGAAGCCGGAAGGCGAGGTGAACGGCGGTGACCTGGCCAGCACTGGATTAAAGCTCAATCAGTATTATCAGCAGAGATGCACGTGGATTCTGGACTCCCTCACTGATAGGCAGCTCACCATCGAAGTGAAATCTACGCAGAGCCGTAAGTTATTACGTTACTTTTTCATATTTTGACCATGAGCAATATTTTATCCATTTTCAGTTCGTTAAGCCTACAGGTTAAAAGTTGCAGAAGCTTACTGGCTACGCTATTTACAAATAATTTTTTATGTCGTTCGTTAAGTAGAATAGACGTGTGCGTGGTTAGACGCAGGAATAAAAGTCGAGCCATGCAATCGCAATCCTTTGTCAGTAATTCAACAGAGACACTTTGTAGAACTCTGTCCCTCGAACGAGTTCGGTTCGGTTCCAGCCTTAGTTGGAATTTCTATCCGCGCCATTGAGTTCGTTATGTGCACGACAGAGGCCGACGAAAGGGCGAAACAAACAGAGGCGTACAAGAAAAGAAGAAAAGACCTTCCCGCGAATGGTTTCGAAGACGAATCGAGACAGGACTCGAGATTAAAGGGACCATCCGACCTGCCAGGACAAGGGGAGCCAGTTTCGGCCGTGTCTTTAGAAGAGGACACCCCTATTCCCCTGATTTCCTCTTTCCGCCAGACGTTCCATTCGTCGTTTCCCCTCGCCATTCTCCTGCCAGACACGAGACAACGCAGCCGTGGCAAAGGTAGAACGTGTTGCGGCGGAGCAAACCCAGAAACGGCTTTCACACGTCTCTGTTTCCGTCCCAGCGGCAAGATTTTTCTTTCCCCACGCAGCCCTCTGCCACTCGCAGCGGACTTCTGAGATTGGGAGGTTAAAGGTCCTCTTGTGCTCTTGATGAACGCTATGGAAGATTTCCTGAACTAGATTTTTCCTCGTGCTTCAAATCGATTCCTTCTTGGAGGAATTTCTGGAAATTGTCGCTAAGGGAAATGTATTAAACTCTCAGCTGCGAATTTTACAATTACGTAGCCACAAAAAGTTTTATCGAACACTTGAATGATTGAAGCGAAGCGAGTCAAGGAGTTTTAGAATTTCATCGTAACCAGCGGTACCTATTTCTCTAAACTCGAACGAACAGTATTTAACCGCAACAAACAATATATCTATTCTAGACTACCTTGATGTTTTCATGGAAATAGTATACAATACGATGGCAAAAATAATACCGTACCAACATACGAGAAATTCGATTCACAATCCCCACGCACCGGGGATCAGAATTTTTTCGAGTCATTGATATTCAAACGTTTTCAACCGAAATTATTGAAAGGTTTGTAAACCACCGCGAAACGAAACCACGAAAACAATTTTTTTGTAATCGTAAATTTGGTCGGTGTATATTTTTCTGCAACTGTGCATGCTCGGACTTGTTTATATCAACAGTTGCAAAACGAATTTACAGACAAATGTCGATCAAACTGCTGATCATCACAGATATTGAAATCTTATGTCCCATTTTCGCATTTTAGGACCCTGTACCGCTTGGAATCTAACGATACATGAATACAGCAAAAATGGAGATCCAGCAGGACCAAGACTACACACATTCTGCTCGAGGGATACGCACAAAAATTTCACTCTGCCTTGGAAGACGAACACCGTGGTTGTTAGGTAAGTTTCATATTATGTTTTTCAATAAGTTGTGAATTCCATTAAGGGTTGTTTTTTATGATTCCTCAATTATAATAAATTTTGACGATAATTCAGTGGATATTTCTATGGGAACATTAAAATTAAATAAATTTCAAAGGAAATGCACAGCCTATGGAATGAAATAAACGTAAAATATTTGTGTTTGCAGATTGCAAGCCCTAGGAAGAACTGCGCCAGAGTACACAATGAAGTGGAGGAGTCAGTCAGTTATCGCAAACACTCACAAAAGTGGACCATCGCCAGCTCCGAACCATGTGCTCAGCTCCAACACCGGAAATGGACCGTGTGAAACGCTGATCCTAATCCTTGCCACGATACTACTCGCTTACGCGGCCGGTTGTTGAGTGGATGAACTTGACACATTGTGTCCACACACGTTCCTGTTCAATGAGAAACAAACTATACGAGCGAGCCTAAAGTTTCTCCTTAATTGTGTACATACGCCCTTTAGGTAACGAGCATTGATGCTCGTGTTTCCCTTGAGTCCTTCACAAATTCCTCCACATAAAAATTGAGCGATTGTTATAATAATCGAAAGTTCAAAACTTTCTCTGTATCTGTTGTGGAAGTATTCCGCAGAAAGTAATTTTTAATACTTAAAATATAATTTATTACCTCATCCTTTAGGTTCGAAGTTTCAGACTTGTTCAAACGCGAGCATCAATTACTTAAAACTAAGGAATTCCAAAAGGGTTTCACAAAAGCCTCTGAAGTATTTTTCAACTATCAAGATTTTAACACAGTATGTGTAATCGACTTTAAAAATCGATGCACGGTAGTAAAATTTGAAACTTGTAAAAGATTAATGCGGCTACAATGGCATCGATACATATAGAAACGAGTCGAATTGAATTTTGGAATTCAACGTCCTAGTCGGAGTGCATATATAAATATAAATAATCTGAGGTGAATCACTTGGTGTATACCACTCGTTTTAGTTTTTAAGAGTCTAATAGAGCATGTACATATTATACATACGTATGCATATACATAAATCAATGCACAGAGTGAAGCGTCTGTAAGGGAACATATAAATAGATCTGCAAGGTAAGAAAAACTACGACAATCTTATTTAAACAAAACATTTCTAAACAAAAAACCCTCCGTGACGCTGGTGGTTCTTAACACTTCTTTTTTTCAAGATGAAAAACACGCACATACAGTGGCAGATGTATTAGAGAATGTTCCTTCTTAGACGCATCATCCTGCGCGTACATATAAATATAGCGAATTGAATTACTAAAACTGGAAGGAAGGAAAAAAAGGAGAAAAGCGATGCACGGATTTGAAGTAGCGAGAATCACACACGTCACCACTCTCTCTCACGCAAATGCCAAAGTAAACGTGTAAGAAGTTATACGATATAGGTCCTTTTGTACATACGCGTTAGAAGATGTAGAGATTTGTACATAGTATCACGAACTACTCTGTTCAACCTATCGGGATTATTGTAAATTGTACGGTATAATTTATGATAACAAGGCGAGATTCCGTGGACGGAGACAAATTGTATTTTAACGAACGAGCTTCGGGTGCCCCTGTGGTGCTTCTCGATTAATTGTTACCGCGGTTCTTCCGGAAGTCCATCGAACTCCCACCTCCTGCAGAAACTTTGTTCCTGAAGACATGATGAATAATATCACACGAGAAATATAATTTACGAATTAAAGCACGTTTTAGTTCGATATCTTCTAGTTACTAAATAAATAATATTAATTCAAACTTCTACTCTAATTCTGAAATATTCTAAGAAAAGTCACGAGGGGAAAGAAAGAAGTGACGGTCGACTTCCGGAAACGCGATTGATTGTTAGACTAAGCCTGAAATATGAGGTAAAACGTGAATGTTTGATGTATGTAAATGAATCGAGCAACCACTGAATTGAACGACAGACGCATTCACGCGATTCTAACTAGGCCAAAAACCATCCATCGTTGTAAAAGTTTCTACAAATTTGCAGATTTTTGTAACACAATATTGACATTATTATTTGTATGTAGAATGTCGCGAGAACTGTTCTTCATTGCAGATAATAGTTTTGCAGTACTAAGATGCATTCTACAGAGAATCGTGCCATTTATTTGATGATTCTGCAGCTAACTAATATAGTTATGTTGAGAGAGACTTTAATGCCTGTTGAAGCGCGACGCGTACAATTTTATCTCGTGAAGCACGAGATTATATAAGTAATTAAATCATTACGATCCTTCGACGGCTGATATTTTTTCTTACTTTTCCGTCTTTAATTGAGGAATTGTAAATAGTATAGAATCATTTTTAGGTTTAACTTGCAGCGATTTTAATGCATTTATTTATTCTAATGAATAGAAAGACTGATACTATCTAAACTCTTATATATTTAAAGAAGGTTGGTAATGATTTGAGCAACGATTGATCAACGCGCATTGCGTTGGAAGTTAAAGATATTAAATTTGTATAATAAACGAACAGCTGGTGCAAGAGCCTCGTCGAAACAGAGATGAAAGTCACGATGTAATTGCAACGTACTAAAAGAGGTGGTCCCGCAGAAAGAAGGAACTACTAAAAAAGTGCACACTGTTTAGAAATTGTAATTACCGGTCACCGGAGCTATATTCAAGTGACTTGTGTTCTCTCATAAGCCTCGAAATTGTACGAAAAAGGAGAAACTAAATCACCAACTGTTTCCTTTTAATGTTATTACGTATTTACAGAGATTATGATATGATCTGTTCCTTAAACAAATGTACCGATTTTGCACAAAACACGTCTAACTAACGAAAAGGAAAATACATGTTACGTGTATGTACTAGTCGCGTATATCTAAGTCACAATAAATAGTCAATTGTTTCGTATAAAGTATGAATAAAATAAATTCGAAAACCATGCAAACTTATTATTTTTTATCTTGAACACTTGCTTGCATTAATGTTAATTATTCCCATAGTTCTACTCAAAATATTGTATTCCAACGATGACGTACTTTCGTATGGAACATGTGAAGTAATATCAAAGTGTTAAGTGTTTAAACTGTTGGAAATTAAGTAGACTGAGGAACCATTATAATTAAAAAAGAAAACAAGTCTATTTATTCACGTACAAGTTTTAATACAGTCTACATAGCTAGTATATTTATACATCTTATAGTCGGGATACGGAACATATACATCTAGAGATAACACGACTGCGGTCGATATTCAGATTGCATTCACTTATGCATTGCATTGCATAAGTGAATATCTTAAATAACAATTCGCTAAAATTCATATAAAGTTGGCACAGAGAAAAACAACATTTTGACTTATCTCAACAAGTAATAGTAACGAGAAGTGGATATAAGATCGAACATAATATGTATGTACAATACAGCTACGTTAAAAAAGTCATCAACATACAATATATCCATATCTATATATATAAATATAAATGTTTATAGACACAACTGGATATTGAATATCATCCGATTGAACGTGTTAGTGGAAAATAAATCTAAATCAACAATGTAACTGATATTGCACACATTTTTACGATATAACAGTTCTAACATATTTCCACTCAACATGTTTTAGGTACAATGATTAATTCTTAATTCAATGAATATTCAATGACACCAATTTGCTATAAATATCTACGAATCTCGATATATGTATAATTAGTAGATTTATTTCTTAAACTTTCCTGATACATTATCAATTTTTGTACCTAATATCAGGATAATAGACAGTTAAAAAATTACTTAACGCTTGGTAAGTTAACGATTGCTCTGTTTTTTGTTTTCTATTGCTTTTCAAACGTATGAGGTAATTGGACAACAACTACATACTTGACAACATAAAAAATAAATTTTAGTTCCAATTAGAAATGTTCAATTAGAATCTGTTACACGTGTTACTACATTTACCTCTTGTATTGTTCACACTTTATTTAAACTACATATTAAATAAAGTCTGTATGAATGTAATGAAGCAATCTTCGATGTTTGATTGATTTATAATGAGACTTATGCGCACAATTTAATAATCTGTGCGTGCTTTGATAACTATTGATATTTATTTAAGATACATCATAAAATGAAAGTCGGAAGATTGATGAATATTGCGAATAAATTCAAAAATATATTTCAAAATTTCTGAATAAACTCGTTGAAGAAGAAATAATTATATACTCAGAGAGAAATACATATTCCTTAAAATGTATTTCCATTTTACGGACTTAAAAACCTATAAGCACAACCGAGAAACAAATTTCTTAAAATATCAAATTAAATATTGAACATTTATTTTACATATCCATTTCATGGATAAAAACATCAACATTTTTAAAGCCCTGTTGAACAGGTCATAAAACCTCGATACATGCGTTTTAGATATGTCAATTTATAGAGTATCACTTTTATACAGGATCCTACTTACTCCCGTAGTTAAGTTTACAAAAAAAGTTTCACACCAACCAACTTTAAGTAACACGTATTTTCAACAATTATTATAATTCATTGTATCTACTGAATGAAACGAAAATGTTTGATATTTAGTGCCAATAATATATCGAATTTTAATAACTAAATGTTAATCAGCTCACCACATTATATATATATTTTGTAATAGAGAAACAAAACTAATATCGTTCTTGTCAAATTCAAGTGATATTACCTTATACGTATAAATCACTTTCTTTAGAATTAGGAACAAAACCGTACAAATGCTTCGTGCTACTATCATTACCTTTCCGTGTCTTTAAATGCTTGTTAAGAACACACACGAAACTTATGCATCGAATATCTGGTCAGAGTATCAAATTGAGATTCTTGTGTAATTAGAAAAAAAGAGTCTGAAATATACTTATCCTAAATTTACGTGGGAATGTGTGGTAAAACTGTTGACGCAGCATTCAAGAGGCCTATCCGCTGCGTCTGCTTTCGTTGCTCCGTCATCTGACAGAACGTATAAATTAATGAAATGTTCATTGCATTAAACAGTCTTCGAGGAGAAATAATTTACCTGATCGTGAAGCTCAGTGAGTTGTTGAGACAAACATTTCACTAAGTGTTGCGTTGACTCTAACTGAGACTGTAAGCTTCTTAACTCTATTTGTTCCCCTTCACCCTCGTCTGCTGCCAATGATTTGGCCCTTAATCTCGGGAACCAATCAAGATTCCGATCCTGTAAAAAGTACACAGAGCTTAAAAGTTAAGGCACGACTCAATTTTTTGAAGCTCTATGGACTATTACCTTCACCATAGCGTAAACATAGGACTCAGGTCCTGTAAATTCTGTAGGATCTTTTACTTTCACTAAAACAATGAAATAGAGGTAATGCCACATATTATGTTCGTGTTTAACATGTTCCTCGAAGGAAACAGTTTTGTTATCGAAGGATGATCTATTTAAACCTGTAAAAGAAGTCACACAATGATAACACATTGTTTTTAATATAAAAAATGAAGACAAATTAAATACACTTACCACATATGAAACAAGTATTCTTTAAAATCAATTCCTTTTGCTGCTTCTCTGATCTAAGGTCGGCGAATGTGTCAATGATAACACCAAAAATGAGATTCAAGACAATAATGATTACAATGAAGAAGAAGAGTAAATCGTACACAACTCTGGCAACGAATAGTGGCTCCTATAATGTGATTAGTTTAAGTACTGTAGGAATTTTACAAATTTCTTCATGTTTCATATTTGTATACTTACAGTGCTGGAAGGAGCTCTCAGAATATCACCAATACCACCGCCATTTCGTAAACCTTGATTTAGAGTTGTGACAATGCACATGACCAAGGAATCACATGCTCGTTCTTTTAATTCTCCACCAACATTGATTATATCTGCTCGGCTATCCTGTTCATTAACTATGAAATCACAAAAAGATGTTATATTAATTGATATTTAGTTAGATTTGTTGAATAATTGCTTTAAATTAAGTGCCTACAATACCTTCTCGAGCATATCGAGAGACTGTTTCTGTTGCTTCACATTTTTCATTATCAGCAATGTTACATGTGCTCGTGCTTCCCTCCATGTAAGATGCTATAATGAAATATTGTACTTAAAATCGTTGAAGCTACTATTATAATGTATAATACGAAAAAATGTACTCACACACAATATCATCATCAACGGGCACTAAGAAATCGTCCTTAAAGAACATGAAACCAATAATGGAGAACATATAAACTAGAATTAATGCCAATACAGCAGTGAGTATAATGGATCTTCCATTTCTTGTAACAGATCTTATTACATTGAGCAACGTTTCTTCGCGATACACTACATCAAAGAGCTAAAAGAATGTAGAGTTAGTATTTTGTTACATGTCATAATTTCTGGCTTTATCATGTAAATACTTACTAAAACTGAATAGAAAAATGGATGCATACAAATGCCGAGAACACAAAATATAAGATACGATAGATGATATAAAAGTTCCACGTTCGTCACTATTTGCTCTATACTCTTTGTTAGCGTGCCCTGATTACCTATAATACTTATAAGATGTACAACTTTTAACACAACCTGGAACAAAACACACGTTGAATTGTAGAGATGCTCGACTTTTCAAGCATATTTCGTAAAAATTGTTTTTAAACATTTACCGTAACAAAACCGAGTAACCATAATGTTGGTTCTGGTCCGATAGAAAAGATCAATCGTAATATTGTTGATGCTACTAACGTTCGAATACCAGATTCACGCGGTAACGTCATCACAATAATGGCAGACGAGAGCATTACCGTCCAAATGAGAGCAGATAAATGTGAACTTAATTCTACAAGCAGAAAAATAAATATTTCATATATTCCGATTCAGAATCTTCTCTACAAAAATGGAGAACTTACTAGGCACAGTGTCCACAAACGGATAGAAGAATGCTACAATAAGATTTATGAGTACCGCACAGTTGAATAAAATATTACTCCATAATGACATGTAACTGCTCATCCAAAACAGTACTGGCTGCCCCCTAAGTTTCTTCTGCCACTTCATCTCGTTGAACATATCTTCAGTCCTCTCGAAGAAATCAGAAACTTTGGACCCTTGGTCGTCCCGTTCTGTAGTGTGTAATACTTTGATCTTCGTATCCAGGGTAATAAGTTCGCAAATCTCAGGAATTGGAAATACAATCTGTTCTAATGTCCTATCGTGTCTAACAATCTGAAACAACAATGATTCCATAAAATGTATGATCATAATATCAGTATAACTATATCGTACCTCAATCTGAGCTGTATGAGTTGCATAATATTGTAACGCTTTATTAATTTTCGGGTCTGCGTTATTTTCCTCGGATGGCTTTAACATTGATGATAATTCCTTGTTGTGTTGTGCTAATTGATGACATAGGATATAAATATTATGGCCCACCTACAAAATAATTACATTAATAACAATTTGTTACTTATATTAAAGCTACTGTGGTTTAAAAATATTACTTCTTTGGGCGACACCCCGTCTTCACCATCTGTAGACGAATCATCGACGTCACCATCATCGTCTAATGATTCTTGATGGAATGCACGACATGCAACGTCCACCAATTGCTTTGGATTCATGTTGTACAAAATTCTCTCCGCGTTTTCACTATCGCCTCTACTCTCCATTATAGCTAATAGTAATTTGCTAGCGTTATTTTTCAACTCTAAAACTAAATCCATTCTAGTTTTCCCCAATGGATTAATATCATTCAAAATTAAGGCAGTTATTATGTCCAATCCATTGGACTCGTGAGTAGCAATGCAATTCTGGTTATCGTGACATGGTCCCTGACAATACTCTGTCAACGTCTCCAGAGTCTGATTGATTAATGCAACGTTATGCTCGTTGATGTAGAGTCCTAGCAATCCCAATCCACCTGTTGTCGAACCACAAATACAATCCAGGAACATGAGAGTTTCCGATACCAAATTGAAGTTAGTTTTGTTATTCTGATTGCGAAGGAAGTTCTATAAAAAACAAATATTTTTTCTGTAATAAAATTCATAGTGCTATAAATTTTAAAATCAAATTGAATACCTGTAAATCACGATTATGGTTTTCACACAATAATTGTAAAAAACGTAAAATTGGTTGCATCACTAAAACTTTTGCACTCAGCTGTGCTTCATCTCTTTCTGCACCAGTTGTTCCACTACGATGCCTTTCTAACTTCTCAGCTATCATATCCTCTAATGCACTACCAAAAGCAGCATTAGTCGATGGATCTTCTCCAGAGGCAAGAATGCGTACGTTTGCGTACGCTTGCACAGTAGACGACGCAGCCTGATTCAGTTCTTCTCTCAATTCATCAGTTATTACAATTCCATTGGGTTTCCCTGTATAAGAAAAAGTGTCAATATAACCAGCTTCGAACGCAAATATTTGGAATCTACTTTTATTATACCTGATGTACGTTTTTTTGATATCTTCTCAATTTCTTTGCTCTGCTCTTTATCTTCATGAGCTTTAGCCGCTATGTCCGATGTATTTACTGTTACAGTAGATTTGATCTCTTGTTGAGCATCTTTCATTTTGTCGTAGAAAACCTAACAGTTACAATTTTCAAATATTATGATATTATATTCTATCGAAAAGAAGCTAATGGGAATAGAGCAGGATGTACCTTGAAAAATGATTGACTCAAGTCACCGCCCATTAATTTGTTGAACACACTTTTTTGTATAATAGGATTTCCTCCTTCTAACAATGCGATGCCAAGTTCTATAGCTTCCACAAATATACTAGGAGAATGTACGCTTTTGATAACTAATTCCACTACCAAATCTGATGCACCTTCTCGATCAAGATGACTCTGTATTTCGTGCAATGTCCTGCCCGCTCGACTTAATACCTTGGCTAGAAAAAAAGTAACATATACGATATTGTTGTGTATGCTAATATTGTTAAAAACCAAATTATTTTTTAAAGATTTATTAATACCCCCTGGTCCATGCGTGACTGGAGGAGTATGAGAAACACCAATTTCCACATTCTCGGGTTTCTGTATGAAAGACTTTCCAAAATAGCGAGTTAGAAGATTGTTTCTCAGTGCATCTCCCTAAAGAAAAGGAAAAGGGGTACACATTAATGTAATAGAATAAATTTGAATTAATTGTGATGTACCAATACATCGTGCATAAAATTCAAAAAAGACTCAATCTATTTCAATAGGAATATCAGTGCTTTATTTGTGATGTATTAGAAAACTATCATTCTAGGTATTTTTCTAACAATTAAAATAGTTAAGTCGTGTATATACATTGATTGTGCATTAAGAGAAGAGATATTTGTGCGATTTATTCTGTGATAATATATCTCTTAGCCAATTTTGTATGTCATTTATATAGATGTTAGTGAAATACAGAACACACATTAATTTAATACAGAAGAGATAGTTCAGTGTTACTGTATCTTTTAGAAAATGCACAATGCTGAAGATTTGTGTGATTTGGGTATTTAGAAATTTTGAGGAAAAGTGTAATGAAATTTAGTAAACATCACGCATAAATTTTATAGATTATGCATTCAAATCTTGAATATTTCAAAATATCTATTTGGGAGCAGCAAAATCAGCTCTAAATTAAAAGCTCTACTATCATGTTCACTATCTCTAAAAAAAGTATGTAATAGTTAAAACACAAAGATTATTCAAAATACAAAATCATCTATAAATTCTACTTGCTGCTCTCATATTTAAAACAATCGACTGCTAAAAGAATATCTACTGACGTATTGGTACACCTAACTGTAATGGAAGTGTATATACATATTTAAATATATTTTCTTATTAATTCTATTACTAAACTCTATGCCCATACTGTGATTTACTTAGAAAAGTACTTCATACTATATAACATAAGACTTAAAAAATTTATATAAATTTTGATTCACGATAAATTAATATTACTAAACTTAAACATTTATTTAAATGTTAACTTTATCCTAAAGATGTAGATAAATAGATTTCCTATCGTAAATCAGAATTACTTTAAACATAAAATCACATAGCTATACTTATATTCATTGATAAAGGTAACAAGATAGTAGTAAAAAATAAACTTAAATGAATATAGTAAAATTGATCAAGCACATGCACAAGGCATTTACACAACGTACATTACACTTTGTAGTTAAGCAAATGTTATCAAATATATCGGATGATATAACAATGTTATTTCTTACAAGCAGCTACTGAAGCAAGTGTATATGCATATCTTATAAAATCATGAAATATAAATATATACTGTGGTTCAAAAAAATTAGCAGATCAATTTTGTTCAATTATCAACCAGATATCCTATGTGTATATATTTGTATAGTAATTGAAGATATATGATATTAAAACTCGCAAGAATATGTAATAAATAACGATAGAGTGATGGTGAGATAAACTCTCAGTAATATAAATCAAATTCATATTGCCAATTTATATACGTTGTGCCCACAAATTACCGTTGGTATCTACTTTTAATTTTTACCCGCTCTTGCTGAGTCATATGACGAGTCTCAGACTCATCGACAGAGCCTGTTCCAACTTGTGACTCGGTCTTCTGTTCTGTTTCTTCTTCTTCCGAGACACCTTCGCTCTTCGTTTGCAGCATGAAAACATCTTTACCTACATATCTATTCTACGAAACCTACTCACCCACTGTTATTTTAAGTCTTTTGTGTAGTGTTCGTTAAAGCTTATTCTGTTTTTCTTTCATTTTGCGTTTATCTATATTGCCAACTAAAAGAACTTTCAATTGCGTACTGATCGACTAAAGTGCCATGAACATATGGGCATTTAGCTTTTCGGCGGACATGTAAAAGTACAAGTGGGTACAGAGACACAAATCTTTTTAAATTTAGGTTCAACTAGAACTTGGAACAGTAACATATTCAATTAATATTACGAGGTGGGGTGCTAATTAACGATGATAAATCCAGATTTTCAATGTTTTAAGATTAACTGTAACTATGGAATTAAGCTTGAACTTCGTCTCCAAACATTCACACGAAATGTTACTTTATTTAGCCATAAACAGATTAACATCATTGTTAACACTATTGTAGACTCTAAAAGGGATAGAAATGATTGCATATACTATACGAACATAAGAATCTATGAATTTGTGTATTGTTAGTTGGTTACTGATGGATTTATCACCGTCAATTAATATCAAGAACATTTTCTCGGAAACAACTGAATGCCCTTTTCCATATTATTGTGATTTTTTCCGGTAAATGATTCTTGTAAATTCATGCAAAATACAACTCCATGAAACTTACTTTTTCTCCATATTCGGGATCAATAGCCATCATTTCTCTGAGAGTTCTCAGTACCTTTACACATAATTTCTCTTCCGTCTCTTCCAGTAGCTTCTCAGTATGTTTAATTAATCTAGCGAAAGAATTATAATTTTGAAGAAAATGTGGGAAAAAATAGCCTTAACTTTTATGAAAATATTTACCTTCTGATAAATCCTCCATTTTCACATCTTTTTCTAGCATCAGTCGCTGCTGGAAATAGTAATTCGGGTCGATAGAGAATATCCACTAATAAAGACAATTCTGATTGAACCAAAGGTTTCAACTGTTCTTCCAATAACGATACTATATCTTGTAGACCTTCTATTATACTTCGATCCAGACGCATCAACTAAATAAAAGAGTACAACATATTTAAAGCGTGATTATGATAAAATAAACTGAAACTACCCTACAGCTGAGCTACAAGTTATTAGCTGTATTACACTATGATTACAAAGCGATATATCAAGACGTTTTTGAGTGACTTTTACCTCGTATTTACCATCCTCCTCACAAATTAAGTCACTCTATATATTTGAAGATTATAGTAATTATAAATTGTTTACAACAGACATAATATTTGAAGTAAAAACTGATAAAATCCAAAATAATTAAGTAATCTTTATTCTTACCTGACTTTGTGTGCGTTCTATCTTTGGCTGCTTTGCTGCTTGAAGCCATTTACTTGTTTGTCTACTTAGCATTGCTGCTTTATTAAACATAGAAGCAACTTGGCTCTCCAGATCTGTTGGAATGGCTATGCCTCTACCCTTAGCTAAAACATAGGACACAGTATTAAATCACAGCAATTTTTGTATTAAGCAAATCGCTGCAATATTTGCATAGTAGTATGTACTCACTTACCTACTTCTGACAATGTTCGTATACAGTTTTCCACATTAAATCTTTGCCCAGCATTTAACCATGAACATTGTGAAACTTTAAAAGCTGCATGGAGCAATTGAACGAATATAGGTTGCTGTGTCTGTTATGAAAAACACAAATATTTCTTAGATAAATAGCAAAATTAGTAAAATTGTAAATGCTATTTACAATAATATATATTATATTATTAGACTATTACAGTATCTAGTAAGAATTATTTATCCTTCACTATAGCAATTCTTTATCTAAATCAGGCTTTCAAATACAAAGCAGCTTGTACTACAATCTCAACAATTTAAAAAGTACACATATAGTTAGATATTTTAGATATTTGTTATTATTTTTTGTGTTTAGAGTAACACTTATTAAGAAGTAATTCCAATGAGTGAACATTTTTATAGAATATTAAACCATAGATTCATGCTGTACAAATTGTAGGACAGAACATTTTAAAATAGCAGATAGATGATAGAGAAAAATATTTTACATGTGAGAGACACATAGTTAGTGCCTTAGAGAATGTAAGTAGCAAGCTTGCTTCATTCAGGACAGTAAAGTAAAGCAAGTAGAGTAGAGGAAAGTAGTTTAACATCTGATTCGAATATAAAAAACAGTATCCATTATTGTATACTACTCATTGATTCTGAATTTCAAGGCAAACATTCTCTAATACCATGTCCCACTAATCCATGTTAGTATTCCTGTGTATTTACAAGTGCTCAGAATTGACAGAGCATTTTTTAATGTGGTACTCACATAATCAGTATGAGTATTATCAGTATTCCGGTCACTCTCCTTGATGCTCCAATATAGTCTAGCCTCGTGCAGATGTTTCTATTAGTAAATCAACCCACCACCATATAGACCCAGCACCCAAGACCCAGTAAACCAATGTTGGTGAGTCAAAGAAGGCCAGGTGTTGCATGCCAAAAACACAGAACATGCCGCTGATGCAATCACCAATTACCAAGCACACATCAAAAAATATATTACTGCTATGATAACCAATTTATACACTCTGGCTTACTGTATTATAAGAAGCAAATGATGAAATTAAAATGAATAGAGAAAATATATCAATAGAAACTGAACAAAATATAATTGTGTTTCAAAGAAATAACAATATCCTCAGCTGGTTGATTAGTTGTGATATGTACTTGGTTCCTAAGTAAACTTATATTAATGTGTTTATATCATGCAAAGCAAGAAATTATCGGATAAAATAAATGACAAAGTATTTGCACAAATTCTGCACGATTAAATACATGTCAGTTATTTTACTTATACCTAGTATATGCCAACCCTATTTTAAAATATTTATGCTGCTTAGGGACGAAACTGGTTTGTTAATTATTCTTTTACAAGTACTCTTACACGGTACCATTATGCTTGTGTCTATACTAAGCCTTTTTATATTAATCCAAGACTCAAGGCATTAAAAGGGACTAATTTAACGCTGTCATGTTAGTTTTACTAATTACCTCCATATTGATGGACTTCAGTTAAGTAATGAAACACAATAAATATTTAGTTTTATATTAATTACTTTTACACTTATGTAAATGTAACAATCGTTTTAACAGGATAAAAAGCACCTTCGCTATAGATGTATGTGTTTTTATAAATAGAAAAAAATCATTTTTTATCATTTTCGTGTATATATAGATCATACTTGTGCAAAAATATAAAAGAAACACTCAATAAAGATCGGAAAATATTACCTATACACTTTCCATCGGATAGAAAACAATTATTTTTTTATATGATACATGATAAAATGTTATGTTACATGAAAATATAATTGTGTTGTGCTTTGGTTAAGATTATATAAATACATTTATTAAAAAATGATCTTTTTTTCTGTTTTTGAAGTATTGAATGTGTAAACCACTGTGCTTTATGTAGCCGAAACAAAAGTTAAGGTGCCATATTCACCACATAAATATTAATTTGAATTAAAAGATTTTTGTAATAAGCTTATACTGATTATACTACAAATGAAATAAAAGATTTGTACTTATAGTACAACATAAAATAAATTTATGATAAAATAATACAATGAATAATTACAATACCTGCACTGTGGTACTTTGATCTGAAAATGGGCTGCTAAAGAACGTCGTTATGATATTCATTAGACAACCCGTCACATAATTTTCTAAAGCAGTATCAGCATGTTCGCGATCGTGCGTTGCAGTTGCTATTATACCCATATCCACGATGAAAGACTTTTCAAACAACGACCACATATGATTTGACGTATAGATTTCTTTCATTTCAACTTCCGTGTCAATGTAACAATGATTCAAAAAGTTGATATATGCTTCTTTTACCTATTCAAAAATATACACATGTGAGTAATTTATAGTTTTGTCCAAAAAATATATATTCATATAAATTATGATACTTACTTCTGGTATACAATCTGGATGCGACACCATAGCAACAATATCGTCTAATGGTAAAAGACTATGGCATTTAATTTCAGTATTAACATTTTTACCCATCGTACAACAAGCTAAAAGTTTTACCAATTCCACATGGTACCTGCAATACATGTTATTATGAAATACATGATATGATTTATTTCATCTATATGTCTACAAAAAATACGAACTTGAGTGGACTGCTTTCATCCATCCTATGTCTTTCAGAACGCATCATTTCCACAAAATGGTTAAACGAAGCTCTATCATTGTAGAAAACCAGGACGTCTTCACCAGCTTGAACCAACTACAAAAATAGCAACTAACTGAATAATTAACAGTGTAAATGAATACACCTTATATCGATATAATACTCACTTCTTGCATCACCATTTCTTGGCACTTCCTGATGAACTGATTCTCAGCTTTTACTATCGTTTGAAGGAATTTCAGATATTGTACATGTTTCCCATGCGTTTCAATACAATGCACGAAATGTTGTATAACTTTGGCACTGACTTCGTTGCACAGAGTCGAATTGTCTTGAAAGATACTACACACTGTTTGAGCTTCGCGTATACCAGGATTTAAAAACAAATCAAGTTGTTTGTGTAATAGAACCTGATTTTGTTGATTACCCAAACAGAAGTTTTGTAAAAAATCATGTGCCAATCGCATTAACTCGTTCATTCTTACATCTTCTTTGGTATCAAATGGAACTTGCAATAAGTCTAAGACAACGGTGTGAACTCCAACATTACGGAGAAGTCTCTGTTCGTGTTTTCGTGGTTTTATTTGACCACCTATCGTCTGAATACATAATTTATTCATCCGAATTAGAATTTGCTGAATCTTTTTATATTCTTCTGCCTGATCTGAATGTAATGGTGGTCCAATATCCAAATCTATCGCAGACCCTAAAAACATAGTCATCACAGTTAGAAAAATGTATTGTTCTTTTTCTTTTTCCCCATTTTTCTTAATCTAAATTGTTGAAACCTTTTTTGTCAGTGGTAGTTAAATGAGGCGGTGCTTTGCGAGGGGTAGCCCCTTCGTCTTCATCCTCTTTATTCTTCTTTTTTTTACCACTATGTTCTTCTGCAGCTTTAGATTTATAGACCCAAAGTTCAGATTTTTCAACTGATTGCCGTAGAACATCTAAATCTGATTTTATTTGTTTGTAAGATTCAACATCACTATCAGAAACTAAGAGTTGCACCTACATGTAAAAACATGTTATATTTTATTGTTTCTTATACTACACTTCATAATTTCATGACACTACAATTGTTAAAGAACGTACTTGCTTAAATGCTTGCAAAACTTCTTGTCTCTGACTGAAATGTCTAAAAAGCAAATGCAATGCACCAGAAACTAGAGGTGGATAGTCATGCATTGCTAAGTGAAGTAAGACGCGCAAAAACGTTCTGCCTCCTTGGCCATCCAAATCCAACGCTGCACATTCCTCACTAAATTGTATAATTTATGAAACAGTTCTCTAGTGTTATCAATGAAATAGTAAATATTGTATTACCTGCTTCCAAATATACCCTCCGCTTGTGTACCTATCAATTCCAAGTCAATAGTCTTCTGACCAAGGTTTACGTCACCAGAAGCTTTTTCAGTTTCATCAAATTCTTGTTTAAAAATACTCAATAGACAAGAAATCCTATAATCCAATCGAACATCAAGAATAAATTGTAAGATTTCAATTATCTTCAGTTTTGTATCCATCACTAATGGATACTCCTTTTTCATGAGCGGTTTAGGAGTGGGTGAAGTACTTCCAGCCAACACTTGTCCAGCTGAACCCAATGTCAAACTTGTCATTACTGCTCCCATATCTCCAATACACCTCAATACTCCACCTTCAGCTGTTAAAAGTATTAATACATTACTCAAGTAAGTTCATAGATATTTTCATTAAAGCATAGCATATTATTTACAAGATGTAGAGACTAAAGAAAAATACAACAAAATCTATAGGATATCATGCTTGAAGTACAGCTACACTACGTCAACTATACGTGCATTACCTGTTGTCTTGGAATCCCCAGACTCAGCTTTAGAAGTTTTCAGAAGAAATTAGTTAGTGCACTCAAATATATTTAATATAGCTACATGTGTATTCGGTTTGGGGTACGTATTATAAAATCAAGTGTGTAAAAGGAATACTTTAAATACTATTAAATCAGGTATGACATTACTTTATGTAGATTAAAAATGAAAAATACAATTTTATCATTTGGTATTACTGTAAGTGTTACAACAAGGAAGTGAGGTATAATAATGTTTGATCGTGCAGAGTAAATGTACAATTGGGAAAATATGCTGTACAAAAACTATTGTAGTAAGGTATAATCCACGCAATATTAATTGAATGAAAACAACATACTACGTGTTAAGTGAATAAAAGAGAGCCAACTTACAATCAATCTCACCAGTTGGAATTTTTCTGTCGGCTACATCGTTCTCTGAGATGCAATCCAAGATATTGAGCAATGTTTTCGTTAATCTTAAAAGATCACTGAAGCTGTAGAACCCGAAGTAAATTAAATCCCGTGCCAACTTAACAACCTAAAAATATGGAAGTAGAGTTAAGTGCTTGACTTTCTTAAAACAAATACATTAAGTGCATTCTCTCTTACTTCAAATGTAAGCTTATTTTGCTCTTGATCTCCGAAGGACCACATTTTTGCAACGACGTTACACAAATAATCTTCCACAAACATTATAGTTCCACTAAATTTAGCACGGACAGCTTCTTTATTTTGATCTCGCACTCTGTTCGCATCGTAACTAAAATCAAGTGACAGATTGTATGAATGTTTTCAAATACATGAATTTATTTAATATAGTCCGCAACATTATATAATTTTTACGTACTCATTGATACTCATTTTGGAAGGAATTTCAGACCAAAGACGAGCATATTTTACCGGAGTCACTTGCTCTTGTGGATCTCTGTCAACGTGAAGATGCAACATAAGTCGACAAAATGATGCACGCAATTCGTATGGCACTGTTTCATCTTCCATACACCTAAATTTTTTATGAAATTAGTCTTAATGAAAAAATAATTGAAACATTAAATCAAGCAATCGCGACTTACTTAAGTATAAGACCGATATCCAAATGTGGCGATAAATTATTTAATGCCAAATACTGCCTATTCAAACACATATTACTGAAAAGATTCAATTGATGCCTATAATAGTCTAATATTGCCGCGTCTTGAATGTTGCCCATTTTTGCTCCTCTTGATAGCTCATTTAAAGACATCGACTTCTGTGTATGATATCAAACATTTAAAAAATATTAAGTGAATTCTAATATATATATAGAAATATATAATAATGCTAACCGTTCCATTGTTCCACGTAAGGAAAACCTCATATTCTTCCATAACAGTAATCTGTGGCTCACCATTCTCCTGTTTTTCGTCAAGCTCCTCTACTTCAACCTGAGTTTTCATCATTCTAAAGAGAATAACCATATATTAAAATACATACATGGAACAATGATCGCTAAAAAAGATATTTTACCTAGTCTCTATTAATATATCTTTATTTTTTTCACTCAAAACGCTTTTGCAAATCAGTTCTTGGGTTACAGCAATCGCTTTCTTATTAGAGATACAAAGGTCTGACAAATAATCTAAAAATCTGGATTCCCAATTGTGCATATTTTTTCTAACAAGACCGACAAATGTCTCAATCTCTGCTGCTGTGATATGCTTCTCTAATAATTTTCTATTGTTATGTAAAAGCGCAGTAATGGTGTCTTCTGCTAAAATATCGTACCCAATTTGCTTTTGCATGAAAGCAAAATGTTTGGCAATATATTCCTATGTCAAAAAATAAAGCAATAATATTATTGATATTGTTGATACTAATTTTTATCTTAAAAAACTAATACGATACCTGATTTTTTCTGTAGTCTTGTTGAGAAAGCCTCAATATTCGATAACACAAACGAAACATATATTTATATGGCGCATGTCTTGGATCATTCAATTCCTCTATCCTAAGAAATGGTCCCTCACCTTCAGCAGATTCTAAGAACGGAGCCTATAAATAAACTCCTTCCAGGTATACAATTTTAAAAACATAAAAAGCACAATGTGTAACAAATTATAGTACCTGAAGTATTTTAAACAATTGACCAAGTATGTATTGCTCCCGTAGTAATTTTTGTCGATCTCTTACAGCATTGGTAACGATTAACTCTAAAGCTTCAGATTTATTTTGTTCATTTTCTAATCCAGCTATAAAGTACACTATATCCTGCAGTAAACTAGTTACTGCTCGCCTTTCATTATGTGAAATTGTACCCTTTTCCAGCTTGCTACTTATCGAAGCTAACACTTTGCAAGCGTCATTCGCAAAATCAAGGTCTCGTACTTCGACTGGTGACACAGATCTTAAAGCGAAGGCTTCTTTATCCTCCTTGTTAATTGCACAGCACACCTTCAATGCAAGCACATCACAAAATGATCATTATTCTTCTTGAGAACAGTATACGCAATAATGTATGACAAGTGATGGATACCTTTGACATAACAGGTTTCTCATCATCCTTATCAATTGGTATACTCGTCGAATGAACCCAAGTATTTGTACATATGTGGTGTAACCTGACGAAGGATGACTGTGGAACCAAACTATCGCCTCTAGTTAACGTAGTAGGATCCAATTCGAACAATGAACTGATTTCATTACTGTGTGGAACTGATACTAATCTATACACAAGATCTGCAGAATCTGCAGGAAAAATAGAAAATCTATTACTGCATAAATTTTAAAAATTGATAGGTTTACAGACACATAATCTCTAAAAATATTCATTAACTACTTTATAAATGAATTTACAAGTCTATACATACATGACTCATCATCATCTACTTCGGCGGCCAGGTACTGACCCGTTGCTAAGTGTTTAAACCTGAAAAGTGAGTTCCAGTGGCCAGCTCCTCCTCTACAAGGATCACGCTGTACTACCTATAGAACAAGAATCATCATTAATCACCCTCTGCTAAAACATTTTCACAAATTGAATGACCCACTAAATGCTCCAACTCCTCACCTCAACTTCCCACAAAGCTTTACTACTGGTTGCCGCTGTGGCACTAGTTCTACCAGTGGTCCTCAGAAATACGTGTTGCTCCTTTTTGTATTCGTCCATTGTCAAAAACTTCTCTTGCTCCGCATGGAACAACCGAACAACATCTCCACCCTTCAAAATCTCCTCTTGATTTTCCCTGTGCTCCATGAACAGCGTTACCTTCCATGAAGTGGCTGAATTAACCACGTTCACTTCTTTACAGCCTGGATTGTCGCTCAATTCATAATTCGCAGCCACGTGTAGCCCCTGTCTACCGGCATTCACCGGTTCCAGGATCACTTTATCGCCAACGACAACACTGTCGCCATCGCTACGGAGCTTATAGAAGGGCATTATGTAGAGCCAGGAGCCCTCGTTCCCGTTTGCGTCTAGGTAGACCCTCATCGCGTTTTTCTCGAGAAGAGCTGGGAGTCTCTTGTTGACTGTCAAGAATTTGTTGGACTTCAAGTGCAGCAACTGAAAGGCAAAATTGATTGCCAATAAAGTGGTCCCATAGAGCAGATAAACTACGATAAAGGAACTAAGAAAATATTTCACGTAGAGTGAAAAAATAGTCATAAGGAATCCACCTTCAAAACTATCAAGACAACACTATAGTGAATGCTTCACAGGTACATTGACTTTCAATGCTACTGCAATTCTGAGGCAAAATAGCAACCAATAAGGTATGTCGATCTAGTAAAGGAGTCTTTGCTACATTATTACATCACGTTATCGCATCACCCTAATTAGACATCTAATGGCGATCACAATCTTCCGCGTTCCTAAGAAATCTATCGACTCAATGTAATACAGGAGCAAGCGACTATCATTCCCCCTCATCGTCGAGGATAAAAGCATCACCAATGCAATTAATAATTCGATTAGGTACTTAAAACAGTATCAGGAGATATTGTCTCTCGCGGAGAGGTCTGGAATTTCGTGTTTACAAGCTAAGCCGCATTGCAACGAGCTTTCCGTAACAGTTGAGGAACGTCGATAGCAGAGAGGAAGTGGATTTCATTAATTGGCAATTGCGCATCGTGCGTTTCTGCTTGACGCGATAAGCTATGATAACTTGCAATAGAAAAAGGTTGGTAACTGGAGGCTCGAAGACAAAAACACGAGATAGAGTCGTTATTAAGAATTATTAATCTATTTGGACAGGAATTATATCACGCTTTCATCTCTGTGGAACAGGTAAACTCGATTTATGCATAAAAGGGGCTGTCCTTCGTTTATAAAGCCGAGCCAACCTTTTCAGGCGTGAAGCGCAAGGTGAATTGAATTAACTCCGTGTAAAACGGGGACAATATAAAAATATATGAAAATATTAGAAAAGCAAAACGCAGGGCTGCTCTCACCTGGACTACGTTGCCATAAGAGACCACGGTACCCAGGAGCTTCTTGTTCTCGGTCTCGTTCTGTTTCTTCTCTATCTCGGCGGCGTGCTGAAATTAATTAAACGCTTTAATTGCACGTGTTCCAGTTGTTTTTATATATTTAGTCGAAGTTGAGAACTGCGACCACTAATATATGGAGTTAATTATGAATGAAAATTACGTGTGAAAGTAACTCACATGAAGCCTTTTGAGTAGCACAGCATCCGTGCCGCTTGCACTTTGTTTTGCCGCCTTCCAAAATTGCTTCTGAGCAGAATAACGGTTCATGGGACATATTTTGAAGAGGCAATCTAAAAACGATGTCAAAGTTTGCGTTTAATGGGGATCACGAATGATGAAGAGTGAAGGGAATTGCATAAAGTTGCACCATTTAAAAGGGATTCATATTTAAAGCGCTGTATCGGTTAAACGTCGAATCACCAAAGAACTTTAACGATAAATCTAAATAAGAAAAATTACCTCTGAACTTCTTTGGCGGATTTGATAAATCTCCAGCTTCCGGACATACCACGCACCTGTCGTCCACCAGTCTGGAAAGTGATTAAATTCACATGAAGAAAACTATGAGAAAAACTTTTAGATTAGTTTGGCAGATAAAAAACTCTTTCATGAGGAAGAATTATCATTTATGAATCAATATCTCCCCTGCGCTGCTATCTGGAAATTTTTAAGTTAGAACATATGTTCCACGCGTCAGTGATTAAGTTATCAGGACTTTCCTTTATGAGATACTATTGTGACGTTAATAGTATTATTAAGGAAATTGTTGTGAAATGAGTGTGGGCCAGATGCAACCAAACTGAGGTTCAAATCGATATTGGGGCAGAGCAAGTCTTGCCCGGGGCTTTGAAGCTACGCAGCGACGGAACCTTTCATCTTTCAAAATATGAGCACTATAATACAATTGCTGGCATCTCTGTATGCAGCCTCCTGCTAACGAGGGAAGTAACTTGTCTCCCTCCAATTCTGACACACTTTGTAGGGATAGTATTGAACACATCTGTTGAATATTGGTGGTAGATTTTGAATAATAATTAATTTGTATAGCTTGTAGAAATAGTAGAACGTATTGACGAAGTGACTGTAGTACAAATGCAATACATGTTAAGACTGTTTAATTGCTGACCAGTTAGTGTTATAATTATTATTGTATGGGAAACTGTAAATTGGCATGAAATAATTTTTGACAGGTAATTTGTCAAGGAGTCACAAATATCGATTATTGATTTTCTTGTCCCAGTACAGCTACAAATGCGAATTCCTCAATCACAGCTGCGACTTGACCTCTCACCTTCCACCCACGATACAAAGATATTCTCTTCCTAGTCTTCAAAGGGGATACGGTCAAATTTATTTGAAACCACATTGAAATTGATCCCTAATCCCTTTGCTCAACCATTCTTTATGTTTACTATCGGAAACTAAGGAAAGGGACTAACAACTGGAAACAATCTTTAAAATAGAGAACGTAAGTGTACTAAACTATGGCCTGCATTATCATCCTGCTAAAACGTATCAAGCTTGAAAGGAGTAAAGTTGAGTACTTTCCTTGTAACGGCTATCTCGTAAAATAGTATCTTATTTCTTAATGGTGCAATGGTCCTACGGGCGCCATAAATTAGGCCATAATATGCCACGTTCCTAGCGAAGTCAAGAAATTTTCTGAGAATAAATGAAAATATACGATGTGTTGAGAAGTCGTTAAAACCTGTAGCCAACGAAGGTATGGCTAGGATTGAGAAGAATAATTTTATATTTTTAGTAGTCATATAAAAATATTGAAAGTAATATTTGAAGATTGATTAAATTTCAGCATCCAAGACTTATACTAAAGTACAAAATAAACTTTATCTCTCAGATAAAAATCAAGGTCTCCTGCAAAATTACTCCCTTCATGATCAAACATTTAAAAACTAGATTAATTTTTCGATGACCTAGAATATTAAAAATAATATTTAACAGATTTCGAGTTATAACGCTGGAAGCTCTTTATGTTTACACGGTATTTCATAAGCTACGGTTCGTAGGAGGTTCCTTCCGAGATACGAAGTTTCAAGAGCCCTTCCAAATAAAGTTCTTCTTCCAGTAAATTTTAGAAACACAATTTCGACTGAACTGTACGGAACTTATGTAACAATCTACCACGAAAAATATCAACACTTAAAAAATCAATTGAAATAAACTGCAGAAACAATAGAATTTTTATAACTATTTCACGCAAATAGGAAATTGTTCACAAGAGAGAACAGAAACGGAGCTGCCTATCGATCGTGAAATTGCAGAATTAACAACAGAATATTCTACGAATGATCGATGCATGATAAGATACGAGGAAAAAACCCGTTGTCCATAAATAGCCAATGTCCAAGCGAGCTTTTATCGTGCATTCGAACACGAAAGCTCTTCGAGGACACTCAATTACACCCTTTTCACCACCAACTATCTCCTGTAAGTGGCCACATCGCTTGTTAACGGCCACTAATAGAATACAAAGTTCGCTAACGAGATTGCGTTTAGGTTTCTCATCCGCGAAGCTCTTTTAACTACCTCCAGGGTTGATATGTCCACGTCTCGTCGAATGAAGTCACGAAGACTACTTGTGCTTCACACGACGTAAAACTATTAATACCAATCAAGGTTCAATTTCACTTCGTTTGTGAAACTGTATTTTTAGCTGCCGATGGCACTAAATAGTTACGCAATTTGCAGGGTCCTCCAAAAAGGGGATGCAAACTTTTGGAACATGAATATTCAAGGAAATGGATAATATTGTTGCACCGTAAATAACTGACTGCACTAGCCCCCCACCTTCATTTATTCACGCAAGCGCAAATCGTATACCATAATTGGGGGAGTGATATTAAGGAACTACGTAATTAATTTCACTCTAACTATAGTCCCACAATTAAAATAGAAAGACCAATTTTCTACATTACCATCAACTTTAATATAAAAATTTTGTACTCCAATAATGTGGGCGTGATTGATCCTGCAAAACAGAATTTTTCTAAATAATTTTTCCATAATGTTAATAGGTATGCCTATTTACCATTTAACTTGTAATGACATAAGTTCCATTTCCGTTCGCACAGTGCAACAGTAAGCAAAAATGCTCCATACCTGAATAGTTCATGCATAAAGTTCACACTCAAGTTTCCTATTTCTGCAGCCTGTTTGACTTACACAAGCTAAACATAAAGTATTATATAGCATAAATCAAACGTCGGAATATTACTATGTTCCCCTCATCCCTGTACAATATCTCACACAATGCATAAAGCCACATAACCGAGAGGAACTCTTCGACCAATATGCAGAAGCCGATATTACTAACCAGTCGCTTCCACTATGCATCCACATGGCTATGATTGCATTGGGACCATTACTACTAGTCGTCTCTGTCGCGGCATCAGAAATAGGGCGGAAGGCAGTCAATTCGAGCGTGCATCTCCGTGCGATCTCCCTGGGAAAAAGTGACTCCACCGCAACATAAAAACCTCTTGGTACAGCAGATCAATCAGCAACGATAACCGCGAATTAATCATCGACAGGTAAAAAATATCTCTATAATAAAATTCCCCCGCCGCAGAAGCGAGCACACCTTTGAGGTACCGCCTTGCATCCTGTCCAATCGATAAATCAGCGTCACACGCCCTCGATAATTTTATTAATAAACACCGTGGAATGATTAACCATTAACGCGCTCGTCGACATCCTGGGAACGAGTAAAAGCGAGGAGAAAGAAAGCATCGAGAGCGAAATCTGCGGAGCAACGACGTCAAAGAGCCCAGCATTGACGTATTAATGGCAATCTAATCTCGTTAATTAAGTGCTCGTTGTGCAACGCTCGCTACGATACGCTCGAAACATGCCGAAAAGAAAAAGCAGCTGAATGAAGGGTCTGGTATGGACGTTCCTCTAACAATAAGTAATCGCGTTATCGTGTCATGGATAAGCATCAGTGAAGAAACTTTATCGAACAAGTGGCCCCATCGAGGAAGATGGAACCATTGAATCCGGGAAGTCCCGCGAATCTCGCGAGTTCGCTCGATATCGTGCAGCGAGCTGTTGTTTCGAGCATTAATTACATCCCTTTCAGCTGCAGCACCAGTCGCCAGGCGTTTCGAACGCACCTCCTTTGAGAACGAGTGTCCATACAAGGGATGATAATTCCAGGAAACAGGAATTAGTGAGTGCACCATTCATTAGGTTCGAGACTTATTTTGGTGAGCCTGCACTGACGTGTACTGTATCCTACTATTCTCTGGCTATATCATTATCAATCTTGCAACAGAACGACCCGACGTGAGCATCGTTAACGATGCACCAGCTTTTAGAAGTCTGATCTATGAATCGTGGCGAATCATGCATAGAACTGCTACAGTGGTTACGAGATAGTTCACGATGTTTCTGCGGTCAATGTGAATCTAGCAACTTGATTTTGTTTAGAGCAGGATTTCGTATCACCCCTAGGGGTCTCGACACCGATATTTCTTCATTAATTTATAGAGAACTTATTTGGCGCTAAAACGAAAAAATACAATCTGCGATTTTCTTCTATTTACAGATTTTAAGTCATGAGATAAAGTAGCATCGATGAACGAGATATTTAAACAAGACTACGTGAATAAATTTAAATCGTCGCCTGTCAAGAGGTAGAAGGATACGTTTTAAAAGTATTACGTCGGCTGTTTGTCGTCGTAAATTACGTGCGCGCTTTCCTTGTCTTCGCTACTTAACGTCGAGGGTACTTTATCTTTGACTAACGCTACACAAGAGAATGATAATACCGAACGTACGAGACTTACGTCAACCGGACAGCCGCTAAGGAAACGAGATTCGCGATTCGATCGTGGGGATCTTATTTAAGAGCCCATTCATGCCCGGCGAATGCTGCTGAAGTGTGCAAAGCGTGCCTGACCTATTTTTTGTCAAGTGGCCCACGTATTCAAACGGGACTACGCGATTAACCGAGCTCTCCCGTGGATCGAAGCGTGTCCAAGACATTTATGATTTAGAGTCCTCGCTTAGGAGTAGAATATAAGCCAAAAGTCTAATAAAAAATGCCTGAGAATTCTTTGCTCTCTAAATTCTGAGGAAACTCTGATCAAGTTGACATGAAGCTTAATTTCATCCGTGAACTTATTTCACTCTGAAAACGAAAATATTTGAACAAATCTTAGAATAGTTTTACTTTTCGATGTCAGAAGATTTTCTTCCTCAATAAATTATTCCACACTTGCTGTTCAGCTGGTTCATAAATTATGAAATACCGAAAAATAAAACTGCTTCCTTATCTGAAGTCAGGTCAAGAACCTAGAGTTTCTTCCTGGATACTGAATGTGTGCATTCACAATTTCCGATAAAATCTGTTCTTTCCATTACTTTTATCATAATACGCAATCTAATTCCCCCAGCAATACTATTACAGGAGAAAAATATTTAAACATTCTAGGTATACAGAGTATTCTTGTTCAAACAGTATGATCAACTCTGAGTGATATACGATTTTCGCGGGCGTTAAAGAAAACTGTGTCTGTTTACCGACAGATTATATTTTACCCAGCTTTCTCCGATAATGGCTCCAAAGATGATTAACGTCAATAACAGAGACACCCTTTGAAAAGTCCGCGCAGCCGAGTACACGCTGGATGGGGCTCGATTACAAAGAGATCGCCTTATTAACCGCCCATATCGGTGTCCTATCTTTACGTTGGCTGGAAGCATCAGAGCGCGTGTGGATAATACATGCGAGCAAAGAATAGCAAGCAATCGCGATGATCCAACCCCAGAACGGGGAAAATATATATTCCACGAAAACAGGTGACACGAGGAGAACCGAGGTCTACTTGTATGGCGATTAATAACTTTCAAAGAGATGTTACAACTGAGAAAACTCATTTCGACGTGTGAGGAAAATGGGGATTCATGCGAGGATTCCTAGTCCTCAAATTTTTGTGTATTTGAAAAGGAAAGGATATGCACCTACTGCCACATCTTGGCCACTTATGAATATCTTGGCCACGATTATATAACGTGGCAGTCGAAATGTTTCGTTTACGTTAATTCGCCGTGTGTTTTCCTTCGGCGGCGTGGCGCTCTTTAAGACCCAGGATTACGTATGCAAACACCTGTCGCTGCTGCACGCGTCCAACTGGGGGCTTTTTACATGAAACCGGTCCTCAACGAGCAAGAATTGCGTATAATTGCAGGAGGCCTGATGGACTGGTCAACGCGTTACAGAAAAACAGAAACGTTTCTCCAGAGGCTAGCCGTCCCGTGAGATCAATAGGTGTTGTGACTTCTTTATGTTTGTTTTGAGAGACAGTGCATCGATCGCGTTATTGGGATTCTTGAAATTCTATTACTAATTCAAGGAATATATTAAAATGTTAACTCTTCGCACACATAAGAATTTTAAGACAGTATCGATCGGCTTGTAAGGAAATTTTAGGCACGTTCATCAAAAAACAATAAAGAAAGGAAATTGTATGACTTCCAAATTACGCTTACGAGTAAATACTAGGGTAAGTAGGATTAAATATTAAACCTGGCAGGTGTCTACTGAACTAACATGCCGAAAGATCTCAAAGGAAAAGATACCACTGTTTGCGCTGAATATCTAATCACTTAGCAAGTATGTATAATAGAATATAGTAGACCATACTACGTTTAGGATTATCCGAGTACTTCAGTCGCTCTCGAAATAAAGGATTCCTTCATACAAAGCTTCCTTACTGCGTGAAATCGTTAGGAAGACTGATCATCAGCGTAAATAACTAGATAAATATTCAGAGATCAGAACTGGCTGATAAAGACACGAAGAGTTGAGGCCTTTTGGGAACGATTGCAATCTAAACGAGGCGAAAAGGGCTATCGTAGTATGCAATCTACCCCTTAATCTAGTCTCAAGGAACTCCACCCTCGATGAGTAAGGTAACAAACAAAGTAGTATGGAGTTGATCTTGTCTGAAGATGCGGTTTATAGATTTTGTGTGGCTAAATACATATATACAAAGTTTACTCAGCTCATATTTGTTAAGACAATACTCTTTGCCCCCTTAGATATACCAAGGCTCATCTCTATGCAAAATAAAATTTGCAGAGGTTTTAATTCCGTTACTACTAATTATCACCAAGTCCCCTGAGCTCCCTGACACAGTTCCACACTCGGAAAGAGTTTGTCCTGCGATTCCAGTGGTTTAACAATTTTTTCCAACGTTCTCAGTCACAGAATAATGGATCATGGAAAATGGGTGTCTCATCACAGTGGCCTACTAACTAGCTAGAGCGATTTGATGAATATTCAACTTACCCAAGGGTTGAAAGAAACCCCGAGACGCTTCCCTCAGCGTAGAGGCTGACGATGTCGCCCAGGTGGAGGAAGCTCGCCGAGCCGAGAATCTCACCCATCTTGACACTGTTGTTTTCGAGTCTCTCGGTCTCTCAAAGTCGGAGAAATTCTGCTTTTTAACCGAGTGAATTATTCATGGCTACACCTGCGAACAGAAGGGAAACGGATCGTTAATATTTGTGGAAACTGAACGTGGAGCTACTATACTGTGGAACTGCTGTAGAATTAGTTATAAATGAGATTCTGTTGAGATTGGCGCCAGTACTTGGAAGAGATGAAAAATATATTTGAAACAGATGCATTACTTATTTAACCTCACTTCAATCGAAAATGCCTTTAAATTCAGTAGCGCTGCATTTAGGTGTTCAAAGTGATTACCAATCATCTCGATGCAAGATTCTGGACGTTTGATTATTGATCTTCTCCTGTGCTCCATAATACCAGGTGTTTCTTAAATATGCTAGACATCATTTTTGAATATGCCTCGAATATTCGAGCCTCATCGACGTGGATCTACGTCGTGTGATATCCTATGAAAAGTAGCACCGTTTTAAAATTGAAATTGAAATGGTACTACTTGTAGAATTGCCAATAGTGATATTTGATCACAGAGAAGTGTTAATACCAAGCCAGAATCAAGAAAAATGATAAATCATGCTGCCCAATCGAATAATCGCGGCAGATTAAGCACATCCGAGTAAATTGAAATTAAAAAATGTAATTTCCTTGCTGCAATCAGGATAATTTCAAGAAGAATTTTTGCATCCCTAGGGATTCATACTCCATCGAATCGAGTTTCCTGTAAAATTGTTTTAAAGTCAATTTCGCGATGGAAATTGCCATCTTTTTCCTGGTACGACTGAATCCACCCTGAGAACGATACGAAGGAAATTGGGTTGCGTTGTACTTCCTGCAGGCCTCGCTCAATCTTTCAAGACATTCTCTTTTCAGAAGACCTAAAACGCGAGCATGTCACTACATTCTTTTTCTTCATTTATCAAGAATCCCAAAGTCTTTTTCATGCATTCGATTCGCTGAAGAACGCGCGCCTCCGATAGCCAACTTCTACAGTGTTCCTTCCAGTCACGTACAGAGTAAACATTTTCCAGGTGTCTTCTGCTTTAGTACACTGATCGATTTCTTCTGCAAAACTGAACCCAACTCTACGCTGCTGTTTACTGGCCAGGCTAAGGCTGAAGGTCAATTTATTTCCAGATATCACCGCAACGTTCCTCCCTGCGTCGAAGATGTTGATCAAGGATTAGAATAAGCCCTTGCTTGATTTTAAGAGGGTTTACCGAGGAAAATTGTGTAGTTGAGTCTCAACTAATTCCAACGAACGTTGCTTCATTCTGGCCCAGGAATTTCAATTGATCCGTGATCAAACTGTGACTACAATTATTCAGACTTATTGGTTACTGTTAATACTATGTAAAGTAAAATAAAATTTCTGGAACACCAAATGAATCTTAAAATATTTTTCACGAAATACTTGGCTGATAGTAAAAATCAGTTTCCATTTACAATTATCTAAGAAATCATCTATTGGACGGTTCCACTGCAAGTTCATTTACACTGTATACGCAAAAGTCCACAGCACGCTATTTTTTCCTTTAAAGTATCTGCTCTACACCCAGCTTCCTTCTATGTAATCGAATGCGTTGCCTCATTCACAACCGCAACGTTCTGTTCCCAGTATATTCATTCACAGAAAAACTCGCGATTCAAGCACGTCCGTGCAAGTGACTCACAGGTGTATTCATGCTTTTAACTTAGACCTAGAATGGCAGACACCAGTGTTCAAAAGACCACGTATTGGTCATTTGTTTGTTGCGAAAAGAAGAATTAGCCAGCACTTGTTCCCCGAAACAACGCAATTGAGACTATACATCGCCTTTGTTACTTGTCAAAAAAGGGTGCGATCTATTTCAGTACATTCTTGAAACGTTACCCTTATTCTCTTTTTTTTTCGACCAGTCCCACAAAGCGTATTCACAAGCAGACGTCTCTGCATCTACATTTTCGCAATTCCACCAGTTGTATCCAAAAGGAAGCTCTGTATATGGCCATGTCAACGAGAATTTTTTTTCTCTGGGATATCGGAGCGTTAGATGTTTCGCGACATCCTCTGAAACATATCGTAGCGACCAATTGCACGGCACAACGCCAAGTCAACGTTAATAAAACATTGTAGGCTGGGACAGATGGATTGAATTGGACGCGACGGATTTATTGCGACGGTTTTACGTGAAATGCGCGAAATCCCGCGAAACCTCGTCCACGCGAGGTGCTAATCTTTCATTAATCAGGCCGAATGACAGAATTTTAACGCGCGGCATCAATGAACGCGCGACGTACCACGGCATCCAATATTCATGAGGCAACAGCACTTTTTTTTGTATACCGAGGCGATATTTCGAATTTACATCACGTCTCGTGTACAGTCTACGAACTTGATCGTGGCGAGACAGGGGATTTTATTAAATGCATTTCTCCGACGTTAATTGGAAAATAGTGTTCTTTGGTTCTTTTTGCTGCAGCTTTATTAATTGTAGGTACTTAGAACGCAGTTTAATTTAAGAGGACAATAAATATTTGTTGTATTAACAGGATTAGTTTAGCGACATAGTATAGCAGATAGTATCGGAGTAAGCGTTCTTAATATTATGAATTGGATCGCCGCATCGGTACGGTTTCATTAGATCGTATTGATAGCCAATTGACGATTATTGACCGATGACTAGAAGATAAAGAAGACAAAAGGCACATCTGCGTCTCTGCTTTTTTTTCTTCTGTCTGAATGATTTTTTTTTCAAGCGTGGGATCGGTGTGCACGCTCTCTCGATAAAGATAGCATTAACAATTATCAGTGACACACATAAAACGATCGAGGTAAAAGATAAAAATTAACCTGAATTAATTTTTTTCGCGATGTACTATATACTACATTGTGGCTGTATTTCACCAATTTATCAATTTTTTTCATCAACTAATTTTTTTATCCATTTCACCACTCTTGCTCAGAATCTTTCCCAGATTTCGTGCAAATATTCTAGGTACTTCGAGTTCATACCGAAGTATTTTCTGTATTCTTCCAGGGCCTAAACACAAGCCAACGTATCTCTCGCGATCTCGTTCTCTTCGCAGCGCGTGAAACAACGCACCAGATGAATTTCTAAAGCCAGTGCACCTTGACCCCGCCTTTTCGAGCTGGTCAGGCCGAGGCACGCGCCTCGACTTAACGCCCTCGCGAGGAACAACAAAAGGTCGGCTCGTTTCGCAAAACGGCTGGTATAGTTTTCACAGATTGCGAAATCGCTCTTGTCTCGTACGAGGCAGACGGTTCCACTGCTCGACGCGCCGTCGTGTCGCGTTACGGCCCATAGTTTCGTTTTTCCTCCAAGGTTTTCCTTCCTTCCTTCTTCGCGACGCGACTTGTTTGCTGCTCGTTACTCGTGTCACGCCTCGTGGCCGATCGATCGAATTAGCGCCGATGCGCATCGATGTGCCTCGCTATAAATATTTGCAAATGCATAATCCTCGAGAGTGCAAATTTTCCGCGGGCAAAATATAAAATGGTCAGTTCTGAGCCATCGGGAAATCGAAGGTTTAATGTTTTATTGGTACAGGAAATTAACACTTTTGCATAATCGGATTCATTTTAATTGGATAGAATAATGTGAATTGTATTTTCATATAAGATTGTGTACTAATATATATTAATCTTTTGTGTGATAATGATGACCCTTGCTCATATTTATATCTATAAGTTTCAGAATTTAGAATAGAAGATAGTTATGATCATAGGGGGTCGTAAGAGAAAAAGTTAAACAAGCCTTAAAGATTGAAGTTAAATTTCGGGTTAAATTGACGCAAGCAGAAGACAGTTTCGTAGAAGAAATTGTAGTGGGTGGTCTCGTAAAGACTCTGGAGTCAATTTCGTCTCTGTATCTTTTCTTTTTTTAAACGAAATTGCTACTAAAGCTTGCAGGATACCGAAGGTCGTGTCGAGTCGAGATTTACAAAAAAAGAACAGAGATCGCGATGAATTAATAAGAAGGTGTAATTATTTATAAGAAGATAAATATACGAGTAGGCGAAAAAATGAAGGCTATAACGAAGCCGGAAGAACGAAGACTCTTTTTCTTGCATTTCTATTCAGTGAACCTATGAAAGAAATTCCAAGAGAAAGGAAAAACTCTTTTCGTGGTGTATTATTTATAGATTCCTACAGAAATAGTATATTTTGTAGATAATTTATTTATTTAGAGTAATTCAGACGTGCGGGAAAAATAAAAATATTATTTATGATAAATACACACAAAAAAAAGAACAAAAAGTAGACCTTCTTTCCACCACACTCTCTTATTTTAAGAAGCACTTAAAAGGTTAAGCAATAATTTTGGATTTCAGATTTATGCCTAGCAACTTGTTAGCAGAGCATCAAGGTGATCGTTCTTCGACGGTTCTGGGGCAAGTGCTGTGCTGTCCATCACAGCCCTCTCATCAGGAGGCTCCCTCTCACTACGTAGCCAAATCCTCCAGGAACAATATCTTTATTTTTAAAGTAACAGAACGGTGAGCTACTTGCCACCTCCGCAGTTTTCCATGCTTGTAAATTATCTCTGTTTACTTACTGCCAGGGCCTCCGTCTACCCAGAATCTCTACTGCAAACAGTGCAGACACACTGAAAGTACCTGCCTTCGATTTCATTCCAAAATACACTATCGCTAACACGCTTTAAGTATCCAATGATAAACAAACGCGACTCAATTGATCGTAATCCTCTCTCCAAAATCAACTTTCATCTCTCTCGAATCTGAACAATCCTATACTTCAATAAATCAAACAAATCCGCGGTATAATTAAAATATCCACAGCCAAACACAATAAATTTCATCGGCACCCAGAATAATTAATAAAACCCAACAATTTTCAAATCACTGGGTTACAAACAAAGCACGCAAACACTTGAGAATATTCAACATTCACTGAACGCGAGCGTGATAAATTTTGACGGCGATTTACGGGACAAACGATCAGCAAACCGGAAATTTATTCATTTCAGAAACTGACGGGCGGCGGCCTCGTAAAACAACGTTTCATGAATTGACACGGAGATAAAGAGTGACACGACGAGAGAGAGCGAGGGAGAGAAAAAATGTAGTTTAATTCCTTTGACCAGAGATTCGAGCACGAATGAACGCGAATTGATTCGTACAGGTTGGATCAGAAATTGTGGGACATTTCTGGAGGATAGAGTTCAGGCACGAAGATAAAAATGTTCAGGTAAACATATAATTGTTTTCAGTTATACGTTGTTGGAATATTTATCCGATAATAGATTATTCTAATACAATAATTAATAAATTTCCACAAGCGTCCCACCTTTTTGTTATTTTTTATAGATTACTTTGTTAATTTTTATTTACTACTAGCTTTATATTTTGAGTCTACCCTCCAAAAATGTCCCACATTTTCTAGTACACCTTGTATACACCGACGAGGGCCGCCCACTCTTTTTCAACCAGCATATCGAAAGTAGATCGAAATAGCGGTTCGACTCCGTCGATCGTCGTACATGTATTTACACCATCCATATCGTTCACTATCGATATCGACCCGATTCGATTCGAACTTGACAAAAACGGAGCGAAAGAATTGGAGGGGGTAGAAGAAGCTCCCTATCGATACACGGTGGGTGTCGTTCACCTCAACAGAGTGTTCGACCCCTTCCGCTGCCGCGATCCGCATAACGCGTTTACAATTTGCAACGAAATAAAACTAATAATAGATACTTCAAACGTCGCGTTGACGTAACGAAGTGCACATGCTTCGTCCACGCACACGCTCTTGACTATCGCTTCCTCTCCCCCTCCTTCCGCGTACTTCCTCCTGGTTCCTCTTTCCCTCTCTCTCCTTTTTACACCTAGAGTTGTCAAAGTACTTGAAGTATACAAACGCTTGAAATCAAATACAGGAGATCAAGCACAGAATCGCAGGCGTTAGGAACCGAAAGTAGAAATAAATACAAGAAAAGATCAAAGTCTGAAAATTTGCAAATTTAGTAATTTAAGATCGTGTTGGAAAAAGAATATTAGGGTCCCTAAAAGATCCCACCTTGGTATCGTAAGGGTTAAATGATCCAAACTACTCTAGCTTGCACATATATTCAACCTACTTCAACACCTCTAGCCGATTAATTCACTGGAAAAAGTGTTACAAAGGCGATACAGGAATCGGATGCAAATTCGCTGGCGGAAAGTCGCCTCGCGGACGTGCCACGCGATAAAGCGTAATGCAAACATCGAGGCGTGATGCACACGCGACTGTTATCGCCGTTGAGGTCGGCCGAGCGAAGACGATCTGGTAATTACGACGCTTTTCAGTCTCGCCTTAAAATATTATGCTGACATATTCCAATTGGCTATCGAGGAATTCGAATTTCACGACGAACAAACGCAAACTTGTCCTACGTTCCATAATATTCTCAATTCCATCGACAGCGTGTCTTAAAACAGAATGTATTCAATGTACGAATTGGCCCAACATACAACAGTAACGCACTGAACTCTTCCACGTGTCTAGTTATCACGAAGAACCCGAGGAGATAAATAAATCAGGCAAATGAAATCCTTTTACAGCGACACTTCGTTGAAATCTCAACGATTTCATCAAACTGTTCGGATAACAACGTCGCCTCTGCCGGCGATCGAGAGAGATTCAAACGTGATGGAAATTAAGTTGCACAGACAACGTCAAGCGTATCCGTAGAGAACGCTGACAGCTGATGCCCATTGGGATACGTGTCCACCTAAGAGATTTTCGCAATAGTTGCTTTCAAAAACACTTTCAATACTCTTTCCTGTCGGCCAAAAAATATCTTGCACTCTAATACACACGCAACAGCAATCCAATTTATTGTAAGCTTGGAAAGGACGCGTAGAATCATAGATTACTAACTTTTTACGTTACAACGTAATTCTTCGACGGATCGTAGATTAGTAAACTGAAGTCTCAAGAAATATTTGCAATAGTTATACTCTCAGATGAACACGTATCCTTAGAGTGGCCTAGATTCATGATTAAATGCACATGTAGACTTTGACATGGGATTTCTAAAAGGCACGATCGAAACGCGCGTCTTCGGTTGCGCGCGCGTTTCTCGAGCATCAAAGAAAAACGCAAGGAGCCGTTAATCGGCTCGACAAAAGCATAGACATACATTTCCAGGAGGCCGCGTTTTCTTAACTTGTGCCACACTGGAATCTAACCTATCGAGAAGCTATAAAAGCCACTTCCTCATACCGAAGAAAACGAACTAAGAAATAAATGTACGAATCCCTCGAGAAGTTCGATGTCGGTACACAAAAAAGGGGAAAAGCCATTGACTTCGACGGGGGGAAACGAGAGGAAGCATGAACTTTGCACTATCAGCGTTCCGAGTCGAAAGAAGAGGTAGAAAAAAAAAACGTGTTTACTCACTTCCTCGCCGTCTGTGCTGTTTCAACACTTTCGGTGCACTTCACGTCGCCGATCGAAATCGTGTATCGCGCCGGTGTTCAACGCCGGGGCGACTCTTCCCGAGGGCGGTGATTATTCTTCGGTTGGTCTTCGTGTGTCGGCGCACGCTGAAGAATGAAAACGTTCGCGATCGGCCGCCTCTCGTTTGGGTCTTCTCGCCGTACGTGTCACGGATGCCCGCGAACCTCTTCGCGGCACAGAATATCTCTTCTATCTCACGCTCGGCTAAAAATGCACTACGACGCTGGAATTTCGACGGCCTGGAATTACTCTCGCACGACCGCTGTGTATCGGCGATACGCGCGTACGTGTACACGATAGCGGGAGATCAACGGACGAGGAAGAACGCTCGCACCGGTCGGTGGTTCTGGCACGACTGGAGGCACTGGAGGCAGGGCCTGGGGTTCTCCCACCAAAATTCGTCGTCGGGATCAGCTTCTGATTCTCGCCACTAGTGGTGCTAGAATCGCACTTCTGTGGCGATTCCCCCTCTAGACTGCAATTGATCAGTGGTAGAGGAATTTCAAATTATGTCCTTTGGAAAGTTATTACTTGAATCATTTCAATATGAATAGATTCAGCCTTTGGTCTAATTCTTAGCTTAGCCCTTGGTATAGTCCTTGGACTAGCTCTTGGTCTAGTTAGCTAGTGATCATCTGTCTTGACCAGTGGTCGTCTTTAATCATAATGAAGAGAGTGTAACTGGTCTAGTTGTGTAACAGTACTGCAGAGAATGACTTGAGCTGCTACTGATAAGATAAATGATTTGCAGTACAACAGACCACTCTGTAGACAAATTGCCTTAGTCAAAGATGGTAACATAGAACACAGACGACTCGCCTGAAGCGAGTATACAGGATAGAGTGGACATTCAATGGACTTCCGTGTCTCACGTTCTGAAATACCGACGGCTCGAGAAGCATTCACTGATTCCGAAATAGTTGTATCTATGTTATATTAATCAAGATATGCTTCGGATTACTTGGTACACCCAAGAAAATATTGTTTAATCTTTTTTTACAAAAATTAAAGGGTTCTTTCCAGTAACGACAAAAGACGGTTGCAAGAAAGAAGGTCCCACCGAGATTTGAACTCGGATCGCTGGATTCAGAGTCCAGAGTGCTAACCATTACACCATGGGACCTCTCTAAAATTCAGCTCGTTGATTTAACATGTAACTAGAAATCCTGATTTGGAAATTAATTACGCATTTAACTTAATGTAACATTGTAAAAATGACATAATATACATTTTTGTAATCATGTAAAATTACTGTTAAATTCATAAAAAAATTAATGTATTCATAGATATGTGGGTAAAAAATATAAGACACATTAATTCTTCATATTGATGTAATAAGTATAACAATGAAATTTTTATTACAGTATAACATAGAAGGTATATCGCTCTGCAATAATGTTTTTATACATCTATGTGTGTGTGCACATATTATATACATATATATTTATATATACACACATACATATACTTTATACGTTTAACTTATATCTTTTCAATAAGAATTCTCTCTATAAATTATAATATATAAACAAGCAATTCAGATTATTGGTACACAGATTATGTATAATCAAAATTCTAAAAGCTGCTCTAATCCTAAAGTGTATTACACAATACTTCTATTAAAATCTTACACTTTGATATTTGTTTGAAAACAGTGATTATATGTTTTGTTTTAAAATAAATGTTTGTACTTGTAACACCAATTTTACAAGTAATAAAATTTTATACGGTATACATTACGAAGCATTTTACGTTTAAATGAACAATGCATAAATTAACAATGCTTCACATTACAGCATCATCCATGTTATTTGAGCAATAAAAATTTATATTTCATTTGTATGATAATAACACATAAAATACTGTGCAAATGCTATCATATTTTGCTCTTTACCTCATTTATCTCACATATAAGCAAATTTGGCAAACAGTAATTTCAGTATTTTTCATTTCTAGCAACAGAATCATATGTAGCCAATATAAAATAATGTTTTTAAAGGGTATGGATTATATATCGTACAAATACAACCTCGGATAGAAATACTGTTTGTTCTAAAGCCAAGGTAGATAAAGATGCAGACTTTGTGATTTAATAAAAAAAGAGTAAACGTTCCTGAGCACTTCCAGGTAGTAATCTCCAACCACGTTTGATGTTCAAATATTGAACAATTGCTCGAGCACAAATCAGAACACCTGAAATGTAAACATATTTCATTCAATTTTCATATGTTGATAAAATACTATATTGTTGGTGTCATTAAAAGTATACTTAAACAATTGCATACCAAATCCCATTATCAACCACCACAACCATGAGTTTTCACGTGATGCAAGATCAGTGGAATGTTTAACAATTAATGTCCACTTTGTCAAAGACAAGCCGAAACCAGATAATGCTCCATATCGAGACGCAATTGTATGACAGAAACACATCAAAAGCAAAAATCCAATCCAATTGAATAAAAATGCAACTGTAAACAATTTTTAATACACATTTAATTTCGAAAAATTATGAGAGAATAGTAACATAAACGTTACCACTTACCCAAAAATGCTGTAAAGAACATAAAGTCAGTACCGAGTAAGCCACTTTCTGGATCTCCTTCTGCAGCTTCAGTATCTATAGCAAGAATTGTTAAAGGTTGCTGTGGTGCTCTGATATTGCCAGGCTATAAAAATAATATTTTTTATTGTACCAATCTATCATTATACCAATCTATGTGATATTACCAATCATTTTTATCAATATAAATGCATCAAATTACCATGTGTATTTGAGGATGAGGCTCCCCTTGCAAAGTTTTTTCACGTTGAACTTCTTCATAACTTGGTAACTTTGTAGCTACTTCATAGGGAGGAGGAGCTGAAAAATCTGCCTTGGGTGGGGGTATATCCTCTCCATCAGCCTAATAATAAATTTGTGTCAATATCAATAGTTTCAAAGCATTTAATAATAAACATATACTGTACCATTCTCGATTCAAGTGAAGTCTGTACAACTGGGAATGCCACAGTTAACATAGGTACCTCAGTTTGAGATGATGGTTCTCCATGTACATTATTGTTTGATTGTGAAGGCTATAACCAATTTAGTATTAATGAAAGTATAAAGATATTTAAAAGTAGTATATTGTACTACTATACAAAATAAGTAGCATGTTATTAGTATTTACTATCAAGGGGATTAAAACAATATAATAAAGTAAAAATTGTTTTTATTTAACTTTAACAATCGACGATCAGTGAGAATGTCTTGTTTATAAATGTTCGTGCATAATTTGTGCTATAATACAATACTAAAGTTAATCGGTGTAATGTAAAACGTGTTTACTAAACAAAAGACACATTGACGATCGACAATGGGTTGTAAACTGAGGAGTGCTGTCTTCGAAACATCGTGTATGAAAAATAGTTATTATGATCGGTATCGTTCACGCAACATACCATATTGTAACGAATATTACTATCCATTCTTGGCGAAATTTATACGAAGCGCGTGTAAATTATACTAATCCCGTGTAAGTAATGAAAAATACTGTTTTCGAAATGCTGCTTCCCAAGGCAGCAAAAGTTTTTACAATCGATGGCTGACAGCTGGCAAAAGCTGTGCTACCGTGAACTCAGACTTCTTCGCCCATTCCCGTCCATCATTGATATGACTTCTTTGGTCAGGTATATTTTTACCATTATTTGACAATACTAAATTGCTCTAACAGCTCAAAGTTCATATTCTAATTGGTTTAACAATAACTTTTATATTCGTTTGAAGAACAAAGCGGAAGGCGAATGAAAACGCAAGCGTACGTTGATTGGTAGCCGACGAATCATCGTTGAAAACTAAGCTGTAGGACGGGATCTTAACGAACCGAAATTTTTCCCTACCGGAAATTTGAGATTAGATATTAATATTATTTCAAGCTTATCGTTTATGCAGGAATATAATATACTCTGTTTAAATAATAAATAAGTATGAATTTATAAGAATCAATTTGCTTAGAGAAAATACAGCAACGATATGTGTTGCTGATTTGACTTACGACTTTTGGAGGGGGATAATTTGGATCACGTCGTCATGCACAAACGACGCTCTACTCGTCAGTCAGTCGCTTGCCGATTGTGAGAGAGGAAGGAGTGTTTGATAATGTCGGAGGTATTCAAGCTAGGTGATCTCGTATGGTGTGTATCGTAACGTGTTAATCACTTAACCTTTGTAATAAAAGTAGTGCGATGCGTATGGAAGCGATTACTAATCGATGTCTTTATCGATTTCAGGGCGAAGATGAAGGGATTTTCGCCTTGGCCTGGCCGGGTAAGTTCGAGTTCAATACTAACGGTTCTATGTTAACCATACTTTGCTCGGTTATACGCGCCACGAAGTCTGACGCGGCCATCATATTTGGCGGGAACGTCTCGAGTTACATTTTACTTTTTTGTTCGAGTTATATCTTCCAATATTGCAAACGAATACGTCTTTCTACGGTAGTCGAATCATTGTTGGCCCGTATTGCATATCTCCCGCCACACCCGACCTTCGAATTCAAATTGGCGCGCAGGCTACGAAAATATAACCTAAATTACGGTCCCAGATTTCATAACTTTGCCATGATGCTCCTAACAATCAAAAACTCATATGTTTGCTTCGTGTTTTTTTACAATTGCGTAGAAATTTAATTTATTTAAACATGTTTTTCAATTGTAAAAGGGATGAACATTCTGTTACTATTTGTCGTTTATAAACAGTAAATTTATCGAACAGAATTCGCGCGGTAACTCGTATTATCTTTTAGTATAAGTTAATTTATATTACGAAGTATATGTAATGAAGCTGTAATTGCTTTATCGATAACAATTTATTTCAAATCTTCATTTTAAACATTACATTGTTTATGATAGAAAATGGGAAATATGAAGGAACTCTAACTTTTTTAGAGAATAATATGACTTTTTAAATTTTATTCAATTCTAATCAGATGTCTCTGTTGGTACTTTTTTAAATAGAAACATACTGGTTACTTATCACAAATAAATTATTCAATTTGAGAAATTAATTTAAAAAATTAATTTGGAAATGAAAATAATTTCCTTGTATTTTATTGTATATGTATGTTTTAATATTACATTATAATGTGAGGAATATAGGTATAGCGAATAAGTAAGTTTCTACTGTGTTATATCTATGAAACATATTTTTCTTTTTTGTTTGTTTCTTTATTTTGAAGAACAAGTTTGCAAATAATTAATTCTCTTATGGCATCTTAAGGTGTCTAATCCTTCAAAGGACTTAAAGAAACCAACGAATACTAAGAAGGGGCCAGTTCAGTGTATTTTCTTCTTTGGAACAAATAATTAGTAAGTTTTCATAATGTCTCTTGTTTTAATTGTATTTTCTTGTGAATTGACTTTTGAGACTTATGAAAATATTTCTTGTAGCGCATGGATAGAAGAATCAAATATAAAACCATATCAAGAATATAAAGATACTCTTGTAAAATCCAGTAAATCTGGTGCATTTAAAGATGCAGTAGAAGCAATAGAGGAATTTATTGCTAATGGAGAGGTAAGTGATTTATTACTTAGGAATGAAAGATGTGATATACTTCTCAGAGAACATTTTTGTTTATTTTTTAATTGTAGAATGAAAAACATATTAAAGAAATATAAAGATATTAACGTGGATGAATTTTGTTATGTTAACACAATTTTCTCCAGGTGTTTGAAGATGGCTTAGACCCAGATTCCTTATTCGACAGACTTAAAGAAGAAAGTATATCTGAAAAGAAGAATATTGCTAAAACACCTAAGCCTCGTAAGGTTAGGTCTATATTCATATTTTCCCAATCTTAGTTTCCTTTTTTTATGTATACACTTCAACAAAACATAAATGTTATTATTAATAGTGGGTTTTAATATGCAACACAAAATAATTAAGGTGATTTCCATTATTCTTTAGGAAACACCAAAAACTAAAAGATTGGATACCAGTGCAAGTGATGTTCGTCGTCCAGCCAAAAAGCAGCGCAGAGAATCGAGTACAAGTAACAGTAACAGGATTGGCAGTATTAGTCCTGCACTAAATCATTCAACTCCTCCTAGGAAATCAGGATCAACTCTCCTCAATAGGCCTGCAAATATTGCTAGACCTGTAAGTACTTACTAAACCCTATATTATAATTATAATATAAGTATGATAGGTTTTTGTTTAAGAATTTCTTGCTACAACGTTTTAATTATACAGTTCTGATCAATGTTTATTTGAACAAATAAATAAACAGTGGCAGTGTTGTACCTCCTTGATTCCTTTCCACAGTCGTAATTTATTTATATATTTTAAAACATAGTTTGATTATATACAAAAAATTATAGACTTTTTTTTATTAAAAAGTGCTACTTGATAGAGTAAAGAATTTTATAATGAAACATACGTTTACCTTTTTCTTCCGTTTGCGATTGCTCTGTTAATTAATCCTCATATGTAATTGAAGTCAATACTTCAAACATTTGACTTTGATGTGCTTAATAATTCTAGTACCTTTTTTACTTAAGCTATGCCGTTACGGTATATTTCGCAAAAAATACACATCGTTGCATAGTTAGTATCACACATGTATAATCATACTTTTTTTCCGCGACTTGATACAAGGTGTTCTATCCAAAACAGTAAAAAATAATTTTATAGGGAAAAAATGATTTGAAATGTATGTCCTCTATATTAACTTAGATATATCGGGAACGTAAGACACTCATTAAAATAACAATATCTTAATATTGTATTATCTTGCACGGCAGGTGACACCTCCCTTGGACGTAGAAACATTGTCACAAACCCTCAAAGAAAAAAACATTCTACCATCAACCTTGAAATTTGGGTTCCTCGGTTTGGGTATCATGGGCAGCGGCATCGTAAAAAATCTGATCAACAGTGGGCACAGCGTAATTGTATGGAATCGGACGCAAGAAAAGGTATGTACACTCATTTGTTTACAATACCATACGATAATATACGGTTATTTTACACAACTACGAGTTGATGATCTACCACCATAAAGAATAGTTTGCCATTCATATTTACATAAGAGAGGTCACTGAAATCTCACATAATTTTTTTTTTCTTAATTTCCAAACAAATACAATCACGGGATTCAAATGTTTGTTGTATAAAACAAAATTGAATTTTTATTTTTCGGTCGAGGGAAATAAGTTCATCGCCTTCTTTATCACTTCATTGTTGCATAGTCAGCAAGTATGACATTACCGTGTCTTGTTTCTTGAAAGGAGATTTGCCTTCGATAAACGAAATTTTGAAGTAGTGTGACGCACAAAATTGTCCTCGGTGATATGGCCGCAGGTTTTCGTGCGGTATGATATTTGGTAGTTTCTCTTTCGAAAAATATTTATGGGAATTTATGGAAAGGGAAAGGAAGCTGCCACAAAAGAACAGAAGCGGTTTGATAAATAATCTCATTTATTAATTATCATGTAAATTGAGCATATTTTTGAAAATTGTTCATTTAAAATTATAATTGAAAACAAAGCGTTTAGGAACATAACACAGAAAATCGATATAAATCATTAGTCGGACAAAGAATGAGAAGCCCTACAAGGGCACGGGTATATCAATTATAAAATAATACAATAAGTCGATGGTTCGAATGAATGTCATACGCGACAGAGGATAGAGATATGTATCTGTTGGGTTATTGGGAGATTCGGAACTCTTCTATCGCGCAACCAGAAAATCCATGACATACACAAGAGAATGTGTTCTATAGTTTTCACCGTACATGTTTCCCTATGCAAATAACGCAGGTTAAGAAATAAGAGTGGAAGTAACAATCTTCTCACTCTCTCTAACTTTCCCCAAGTAAATTAGATAAGGGAAAAGAGGATTTAATATTTTTTAAAATACAGATGCTATTCCTACAAAAATAAATATTTTCGCAAATGTTCGTTTACGTTCGTAAAATGCGCCCTCGCTATACCTTAAAAAAATGCAAGAAAATACAAACTACTAAAAGCATTCGAAACGCCGCGAACTCGTGTTTTCGTTCGAGGAACTTGAGATTATCGAGAAATTATGCAACTCGTGCATCTACTGTAATTAAAATACAGCACGTACGTTGTTGTTCTTATTTAACACTTTCAATTTCGTGGCATACAATATGTGATGTCTTTCGACCGAATACTTTCCACGATATTCGTTCCACAGCCTATTTTTGACGAGTGATCTTCTGATAAAGTACATTTGTCGCCAGCTAATTTCTGTAGCTAACTATGGTAACAGTAATTTCTATGATCAGTCCTGAAGATCGTTTAAGATCCGACGTGTAATCCTTGGACATCTTTATCGAAAATAAACATTTAGAGGAACGGTTTCGTGATGACTAATCTTACTTCTGTTGGGCAATGTTTTGAAGCACGAGAACTGTAGACCTTTAACAGTTCTTGCAGATACAATAATTTCTTCTCGGATGGTACTTGTGATTGGCGCGCAATAAGATCTAATCTCGCGCTACTAGTTTGTTTTCTTTCGGTTAGTGTACGAGAGCTAATTAGGACTGACACCATTGGGTGCTCGCGATTTCTCTCATTCTCACGATTTCTGAATCAAACGGTGACTAACGGACTTGTAAAACTCGAAAACATAAAGAGTAATTAAGAGTGTGCAGGCACCTTAGTAAACTTCGAGTAATGAAATGAATGAAATTGGGTCTCAGAAGTTATTTCTGATAAGACATTGAATAGAATAACTAATGACCACGTTACGAGAGATACTAGAAATCATACCTGAACTGTTCGGGTACCTGCGCACTTTCAACCCTTTGAGCACTATCGCTATGGTAAATTGCCTGGATTGAACACTTATGCGTATCAACGATAATAATTAATAGCTCTGAACAGATATTCATTCGCAACCCACGTCAAAACTCCAGTACTGAAAGGGTTGGTAACGAAACAGAATATTTAAATAGACGCGTAAAAACGATAAAAACGACGAGTTGTGAGCTTGCGAGTTCGTCGAGGTATTAGAATGGATTACGATCGATAATTCCGCTTCCGATAAAGCTCTACCCTGCCGTTTCTCGCTCGGATCTACATCCGGTGTTGATCGCAAAGTCGAACGAGCCTACAGTCGCGCGCTGCCCCGTATTCTGCGATGCGTTTCTTCCCGCGACTCTCGCGTTCCCATTTTCGAGGGATGATAAAATTTTATCTCTTTGAAGTCTCTGAAGCAGTCCAAAAATAACGTCAGCGCCGCTACACGCGCGTTACCCTACTCTTACTTGTTCGTCTTTGCTCGCTGGTGGGGTACGGTGCGTCAAGGAAGGGGAAGGAAAGGTAGAAGGAGAGAGGAAAGGGAAGGGGAAAGAGGTGAAAAGGGAAAATCTAGAATTTCCGCGCATTTCGAAGTATTACCACGAATTTAAAGTTCTACAAATCGGGAAACGTTAATTACATTTGATTCTTCATAAACTATTATAGTACATATATAATGTATTTTGTTTGAAATATATGCGTAGGTATTTATTTCTTAGATCACTGAAGGTACAAGAGGTATGTTTGCAGAAGAAATGTTTGGTTTCGTAGGAGAAACTTGATAATTCTATGCTTGTTGCCACACCATATTTGTCGTATGCCTTTTTACGTCTACTATACGTGTATCAAAGAAAGTTGACTATCTGTGTGATGTACATTTTTTTACATTAAATTTTACATTCTTATCATCTTTCGAATTCTGATGATAATTTTGAAGCGACACTCTCACCTTAGGACAGTGGTTCTCTGCTGTCTCAGGGAGCCGTAAATGACATGGCGTAGCAATATTTACTTTGCGGATCAATTGAGAACCGCTGTCGTTGACTGAAAGCGGTGAGATATAAGTGCGTATTCGTATCAATATTGCGCGAAGGGTTGATTACATTAGTTCGAGTAATTATAGATTTGTCCCATAGCGCATTAACTCATTAAAAAATAAAATGCAATTTTCAAATTTTTCCGGCTAAAAATTAAACCAAACAATTTTTTGCATCTTCGGTAGTCTAAGAAATAGCAGAATCTAAAGCAATTAAAAAGGACATACTAATCAATTATCGCATAACTTTCATCAGTATTTCACGTTAAGTGATTTTTCTTTTTTTTTTCTTTTTTTTTATGAAATTGCATCGCATGCGATTACGGTAAAAAAGCAACAAATTTCAATTAAAAAATAACTCTTTCGTGATTTTGCAAACGCGTTGATTATTTTGTAATTATTGTATTTTTATATCTTACTTTTCATTTATTTTTAATCACAGAGATAAAGTACCGTAAGATGTCAATGAAACTCCGTCCGGACAAAGAGTTTACAGATTATCTATACGCCTTAGGATTTATTACTTAGAATGAAACGTAGCCAATCGTACACCTGTTTCTACCAAGTCTATTTGAGTGTTGTATCAACTACTGAATCCAAAATATGCAAAAACAATAGCAGTTCCTCAAATTACTGCTACTTTTCTTTTAGTAATCGTTCAATTTTTCCATGAGGAGTTAGGAACTATTCTAGTCCCTGCAAGTGATTTTATTTAAACGAAAGATTGCCTGGTCACGAGCGATCAACTCTGTGATAGAAAACAGGAGATTCTGATAAGTAGAAATTGTGATCTATGCTTTGAAAATTCTTCCTTCATTGACATCTTGTTATGCCCCTTCTGCTGTGTATCCTAGTTTAAGAACTAAAGTACTAGAACATAGCTTGCCTGGGGAACTTGTATCTCTGCAACTCAAATTACTGTTCGGTCTTCCAAAAGTTCTTCAATCCCATCATTTCAAACGCGCAATCGACATTCGTCTAATAACCAACAGGGGGGAGAAAGAAATAGTTCAGTTTCATGACTTAGGCCGCTCTCGTACCGCGCGATGATAAATTGCACAGTCATTATCGTACCTACGCGATGGTGATTATCGCGATTAGAATATTTCTTCTGTTTAACGCCTGCAAATGGAGTTGTCTAGCCACTAAACTGTCTTAACCAATTCAATCGCTGAATCTTTGAAACAAATTTTCTCTAACTCTACACGGTTATGAAGTGTAAAAAATATAAGAAAAGTGACCAATCAATATCAATTTAAAATTAGCTGGGAAAGACACGCCTGAGCTCAAGAAGTTGATAATCGAAAGGGGAGAGTTAATAGAGACTGGTGCGATAAAAACTTGAGACTATCAGATATATATTCCTCATCATTAATATTATCTTTTTTTCAAATTTCTCGACTCAGAGCGACTGCATAAGACGGTGTTACGATTAAGTACGTTTCCTTCTCGGACAAAATACTTTTCTTTAAATAATTATATATTTCTATCGTTTCGAACAAGTGTCGAACAAGTTGCATTTTGCTGAACAGGAAATGATTGACAGAGCGACAGGTATATCACTCAGATATCAAAGAATCTTAAGAAAAGTAACAGCTGTGTCTCTAAACGCATCGATAGCCCGATCTACCGAGATCAAGAGCGACAAAAGAAACGAAGATCGATCTAAACGAAGCAACAAATAGCACATCAGTTGTTGTCGTTGCGCATCGATCATTAGATCACAATCTTCGACAACGCGTTTGCCGATCGCGGTTCAGTCTTTCCTTCAGAGCGACGATCACATGCCTGCAAAACCGGTCAAATCGCACGCACACTTATTTACAGGAGGATAGAGAAGCGAGAGTCGATCGATTTCCACAGAAATTGTCGATCCTCCTTGAAATTGACAACTAGGCGAAATTCATTGTTGATTCGCCCCGATATACACGCGCGCCGGTGTTCTCTTCTTCTCTCTTGTTGGTTACCGTCAACGAAACTTGGCTTACGGCAGATTTGGCAGTAACACTATGACATCTCGCGTTTCTTTCTAGCGTATTCTTCTATAGAGACCGTCGATCGTTATCGTCGACGACGACGCTGATGAGTGATAACGATAATGACAAACAGCAGAGAGGTGCGAGGGCGGACAGGTTACAAGGTCGAATCGGACGAATCACGCATAAGTTCTTGGAATCTGTCCGCAATTTTTTTTGTTCTCCATTTCAATAACACACACGCACACACGATCGACCATGTTTCGTCGATATCGGTTTGGGGGAAGGGGGGCAGTAGGGGGTAGACGCGGTTTCTGTCCTTTGGTAATCATAGGCATCCCTCCTTCGCCTATTCCCAGAGGTATATGTTGTCTCTCGTTAAGCATCGCCCTTCTAGTTCCATCCGTGTTAGTCTTAAAAACCAGTGTCCTGAGTAGTCCCACGAGAAAAAGGTACCACCGTTGCTCCTCGCGAATACACCTTCACTGACTGGTGTAGAGGCACTTCTATGTATTTTGTATCTCGCGTAATGATTCAGTGGCAGTACATTCTCGTTTTGTAATCGTAATCTCATATAAAGAGAGGTGTTAGTACCGTAAAACACTTGTTGCAAAATTGTCTAGAGCTTGGTTTCACGTGGTAGGTCGGGTAGACTGGTGCTAGGCACAAGGAGACCAAGAACCTCTGGTGACTCTTTAGGCTCTTTGGCTAAGACTTCGGTGCTGAAGCCTCTGAAGCTTGGTTTTGTAATTTCCGGGTCTCCATACACAGAAGAGGAGCTATCGTCTTCCTCGATGCGGTGCAGCATCAACGGATTCGGTATGGTTCCGTTTAGCAGTAAATTCAATTGTGGTGGAGGGCTGGCATCTTCGATGTAATTGATGTGAATCCCGTCGATCATGGTCAAGCCGTGAGGACTAGTCGACGAGAGTTCGGTTGGGGTGTAGTACTCGCTGTTGACATCCTCCAAACTGGCGCTGTTCGCCAAATCGCTGATCTTTGCCTTGAAGTACGCGTCCACGCGAATGGATCCGTCTTCTTTTGGATCGAACACCATGGAATCGGTCTTCCCACATGATCCGCTTCGACAGTTGTCGAAGTAGAAGCTCGGCAAATTCTCCAGTACCTTGTTCAGCGTCTGCTGTTGGTACTTGTAACTCTCCCGTAGCCGCAGTACCTGGTGAGCGCTGAACTTTCTTATCTTGTTACGTTGGAAGACATAGTTCTCTCGTACCCAGTTCAGCTGGCTGGTCGAATAATCCTTAGCTCTCCTCACCTGTTTCGATGGAAGAGAAAAGGCCACGTGAAACATTTGCAACTCATGCTAGAACAGTATTCTACGGTTGCTTCTTTCTCCTCATAAAAAGATTTATGATTTCGTTGCATGCAACGAGTCATTAACGAGCTCTTATCGCGTGGCGTTTTAAAAAATGTAACGAGAACATAGGTGTTAGGCAGCTGTGTATCAAACGAAATATTTTACGACACGAAATTATTACCTGATCGTAATACTGATCTCGGAGCGCCGTGAGGTGGCTCGTTCCATAGTCTCTTATGTCCCTGATGTGCCTCATTTGGCCCTCGTAATTGTCGCGAATCCATTCTACTTGCTGAGCACAGTTTTCCTTTATCCTATGCACTTGCTGAGTGTAATTCTCCCGCAGCTTCTCAAGCTGTTGACTTTTGTACTGCTCGATGCTATCCAGCATTTGATAGATTTGCTTCGCGCGGGGCGTAGAACCGACGCTCCTACAGCACAAACACCAGTTGAGACAGCCGCATCTGAAAGGAAGAGAAACAGACGGTTCATTCATTGTGGTTTATCTTGGCGCGAAATGCAAATTGCACAAGACTCAATGCGGAAACGGAGGAGTATCGGTTTGCGACAATAAATACAATAGGGATAATTAATGCAAAGAGGACTGTGTTACGAAAAAATGAGAGAAAAAAGAATACCTTTGAATGGAAGAACAAAGCATGGGAGAGAGAAAGGGAGATACTCACCTGATCAAAAGATAACGCAGCAGCTGCAAGAGTAACGTTAAGAGAAGAAAGGCCGTGGCGCAGGCAGCGCCCACCAGGATGCTGATGATCTTGATTTTGTGTAAGGTTATTGGATTCATCTGCAAACTAATATAGGTAGTCGCATTGGCAATCGGGTTGACCGCGAAACACTTGTATTGTCCAACATCCTGCCTGAGCAACGTCGTGATGTACAAAGATCCATTCTCGAGGATGCGTACGCGACCATCGTCAACGAACGGTACACTTTGTTCCCATCCGTGTACGGGAGGATGTTCGACAAAAGCGTCGGGAAAAGCTGGATCAGGATTCCAATGCAGTACCTTGAGAGTCGGCGTGACCCATGTCAAGGACGGCGGGGGATTGCCGTTAAACTCGCATTCAAGAAGCACCGAGTTCAACAGCAGATACTGTTGTGTGGGCGTAGCGTATGCCAAAAATGGCGGAGTGCAGTCCAAATAACGAAGGGTATTCAGCATATCATTGCCACCAGTCTCGAGCTCCTCGCCGCACCTGAATCCGCTTTGAAATGCCGTTCGCAAGTGCTCTTTGCTCTCGGCCCACTTGACAAACCAGAACATGCGGCAGTCGCAGGCCCACGGGTTCCCTTGCAGCTGCAGCTCGGTCAGCCGCGACAGCTGCGCGACATTCGCCGGAAGGAAGGTCAGATTGCTGTCCCGCAGATCGAGCTTACGAAGGGCAGGCGTACGATCCAGAGCGCGTCGAGAGATCTCTCTTAAGGGACTCTTGCTTATTTCCAGAGTCTCCAGTTCCTCTAATCCCTTCAGATCCTCGTTCCGAAGGACCTCTATCCTTGTTCCAGTCAGCAAGAGAGTTCGCAACTTTCTCACCGGTCGCCACACGTCCTGCGGAAGCACTGTGATCTGCAGGTACCTCAGCCCGAGCCATCGCAGATTCGACAGGCTCTGGAACGTAGCGCTGGTCAAGTGGGTGATCGGATTGCCAGAGAGATCAAGGTGCTGCAAGGAGCTGAGTTCGGCGAAGAGGCCACGTGGAATAGTATCGATCTCGTTATTGGCCAGCTCTAGAATCTTGAGGTGGATCAGTCCGGAGAACAAACGGGATGGAAGTTTGGTCAGTCTATTGGCAGACAGAGCAAGCTCTTGGAGCTCCTTATTGGGCTTGAAGGTGTGATCTGGCAAAGAGACCAGTCGATTACAGGACAGGTCTAAACGGGCCAGGGCCTTGGACGAGGAGAACGTCTGATAAGGAAGCACCGATAGTTGGTTCCGCGACAAACCGATCTCCGCCAGCTGATCCAGACCCTGGAACAACACTCGTGGGACGATGCTCAGCCGGTTGCCAGTGAGGTTCAGGTACTGAAGTTGGTGCAGCGGATGGAAGACGTCCGACGGCAATTCCGTCAGCCTATTGTCACCTAAGTTGAGATGCTCGAGGAACGTAGTCGCACGAAACGCGCCTGGTTCGATTCTTTCGATGCCACTGGAGGTCCAAGCGAGATTTTTCAGCCGAGCGGATGCTTCGAGAGCTGCGACAGGTATGGTAGCAGCCCTGACGCCCTTTAGCACAACGTTCGTCGCCTGTTTTGGCAAGCCGAGCCCGAGGAAGGTTCGCTCCTTGCAGAGCAGGCTCGTCCCATTGTCCAGGCACTCGCAACCCGTGGCACATTCTGCTTGGAACGAAGACGGCGTTGACCCCGAGGACGGGGACCGGCGAGGACGATCCTGTGTATCCGCGGCGTGCACCGCTACCAGAAGAATGATTAACCACCACCACGAGCCCTGCGCCAATACCCGCTCCCACATTCCTATAACCTGTAACGTGACGATATCCACCCATACAACCAAGAACTCCCATGCCTAGTGTGTCTTCGCGAGATCCAAGCTTCGACGATTCTTCTGTGTACAATTCGCTACGCTTCGAACCAAGCGCGACACCTCTCCGACCGCTTTGTTCGCAAACGGCCTTCGATAGAACAACACAAGGAAAAGCGCACGCAATCGTGGTCGTTGATTCGATTCTTCCAGCCTCCACGTGCTCTCGCGAAAACGCTTCAAGTGTCTACAATACTCCTGTCTTTAACCGTTTTTCTCTGTTCTCTCGTACCTTGTGTCTATATTGCTACCTACCTACCGAGGATCACGGACAAGCCGCGAAGCACCACCGAGCGGGTCACGGCCGTGGACAACCGTGGACAACCGTGGATTGGATTATCACCGGCGGCGTGCGTGTCTCTCTTAACCGTTCGTAAAAAATCCGGGCCAACGTCTCGTGGACATATAGAATCGGTGGTTGCTGTTGACTTTGTTGTCGATGGCGGCAGTAGTGTTGCTGCTATTGCCGTGTCGAGCCGGTAACATAATTGTGCGCGCTCTAATGGAACGACTAGTAGAGAGTTCCGAATTTGGACGGGAAGGGAAAATCCGCCACGATACGGCACTCGCGCGTACAATACGGGCACTCGCGCGCGCAAATACGCATATAGACAGAAATGGATAACACATATAAGTCGAGCTACGCATATGCGGACTCCGAGTACACATGCACCGGCTCTCCCTATTTTTCTTTTTTTTTCTTCTTTCTCTAGCGTCGTCAGCGTCGTCAGCGTCGTGTCGTCGTCGTGTCTCTGTATGTGTCTGTATATGTTTATCTGTCTCTCCCTCTCTCCCCTTCCTTCTTTCGCAAGCCCTGTCAAACGTGTGACTGCAGCAACTGGAGGTAGTACTCTCTCCTGTACCGCGTGTCACATGACACACTCGGGCATCGCGACGCGACCAGCGTCGTCTGTCGCGTGTCAAAGGTAAAAACTGACTGTCTCATACGGCTGCACTCGCTCGCTTCTCCTCGTGGCGAGCGGCCGTCTCGGAGAAACGGCAACACTGTCAGCTTCGGGAACCGCGCCGACGCAAATCCGACATCGCTGCACCTCGCTGCGAGAACCGCCCCTCCGCGTCGCCCCGCGCGCTGGGCAAAGAGGGGAAACCCGGAGGACGATCAGACACCATCCCTCCACTCGTGTTGCTGACCACCGTCACATGCCAGCCGACATTGCAATATTTTACCGCTCGAATATGTCTAGTCCTGCCCTCCTCTCAATATTTCCCTTATTTAGCGCATATGCTACTCCTTGGTATGCAACTGCGCGCGCACAGCCGCTCGATTCAGCCACCTTCGGTTTTCCCGTTAATTACACCATTTTTATCTGCCATCTTTCTGCCCTGGTAACTAGTAGCGTGGCCGTTGCTTACCCGAGCAAACCTTTCGAATCTTGTTTCGCAACAAACAAAATGAGACGAGTTGAAAATAGCAGAGTAACTTTGTCGTCTGCACCTTGTCTGTGCAAATAAGATCACGATTTACTTTCGGCCAACGGATGACAGTCGGCGGTTTAATAAACTGAGAGTCAGCAATACTCTATGGAGTTACGATTAAACATGGATGAAATTATTCCCTCGGGGATGTGTAAAGCGGATTTCGGAGAAATGCGGGTTTCAGCGAATTCCCTGACCGCGTTATATGATAGTTTGTCGAGGAAGAAATAATTAGCCTGTTTTATTTAGTATTATCGTTGGCGTGGTTAATTCGGAAATGTTGAAACACTGCGGTTGGGATACGAATAGACGTAATAAGTTTAGAGTGTTGCAGTTCCAAGAACTCGATCGAAATGCCAATTTGTAGCAAAGCAACAATCGCGAAAAAGGTTCGTTGACTGTATAATAAAGTTTTAGTTCGAAACATTTGGCTCATAATCTTATTCGCTGCACTTTTGAATCGATATTATTGCACAGAACGAACGCTATCGCCTGTTACAATTTAGTCGTACTGTTTGACACATGCACACGCATCGGCGATGTGTCTCAATTTAAATTCAATATCTATACAATGATAATGTATACCCGGATCAGCTGTCAACTGGCTTGACAAGAACATCCTTAAATGGATCGGTCATTAATGCATATTTTAGCGGTAACATTATAGCGCTGCATATTTGAGTAACATTCTCCTGATACTGCGGAGCGAACACTATTAGTTTCGCCTCAGATCCTGCGGACGACGTTCTATTATCGTGTAAGATCGATCTGAAATTCCAACGGTCTCGATTTTCACTTGAAAAAGGTTCGAAAGCGTGTCTGCGTATCAAGTTCAACGAGAAGTCAGGATGACTTGGTGGTAACGGATTTCGCAACTAGCTTATTAATTTCAAACAAAAATAATCCAGTAGACTCGTAATATTTCATTATACTTTTCAGAGCTCTACAGTTAGTACTTTCTATAAACTCAACTTATTATTGGATTGCATATGAAATTACCATTTGAAATGGAGAAGTTCTTGAAATAGAGTCTATCGGTTTTAGCCATCTATATACTTCTTTACAGTAATCTACTGAATAGTAGACGTTACCATCTTTAAAGGTATTGGCAGGTCTGTGCACGTTTCATTCTTTTCACTCGAATTTATTCATAATGGTTCTATCTACTCCGCTAATATTCAAATTGAATCGTTATTCGAGGAAACGTCAGTTATCTTTCCGATCTCTAGCTTTTAGCTGAACACAAATAGAAACCAGAGTTGCATTGCTGCCTGCAGTAATCGTTACCTGAATCGTACTATTTAATTTTCATGTCTCTTAGCTTCAAGTTGATTAACCAAAGTGGGGCATCACTATAATAATTGAATTACTAGGTTTGCATCGAGCCACCTAATCCTGTTTAGCATTAAGCAAGAGACTGAAAAGGGAATTTCGCGGTCGTCGTGAAAGCCAGGTGCACTTGTAAATCAATCACCCGACCGAACTGTCCACGTGTACAATTACTAGGCCGACCTTGGACGATAGCTGTACCTGCGGCAGCCAGACGTTCAATTTTGAATATACATTCATGATAGCAACTTTTCTTGCGGCACGTGAACTAGAAAGGCAGCCACAGATAGAAGTGAACGTTGTAATTTAGTCGTTTGAAGACGATTTTCGACCAGACATCAAACGATTACACAGCAATCCTCTGTTTAGGCTCCATATTAATATTCGTGCTCGTTTCGTTCGGGAACGTCAAAGACATTTGGATTAATCCTCTCTTACCAACGAAGTTGGCGAAAGCAAACGCTTTAGAGTATGTGCCTTGCGATGAAATGCTGACAGTAAATAAACTGAGACGTAGGAACTTTTGATTGTCGCTAACAGATTGAAACCGCTATCGTACATGTGTTTGCATTAGTAGATAACAAATACGCGAAACTACTGTGAATATTCTTCAGTTACGCTTACAGATATGCGTGATAAGCTTCGATTCGCTTGTTATTCGTTCCCCCCTCATGCCTGTCTCACTGCTTTTTTTCCGACATCGAATTTCACCTCGTCCCGTTCCGTAAACTGGATTCAGTCGCGTCGCAAAACATCGACGTGCTTATCGCACCGCATTTTTGCCCTCTATCAAGGTGTAAAGCTAGTTTGGCACGCGGCTGATTGAATTATACCCAACCCGTGGCTCGGCATTAACGAAGATTGCGACAATCAATTGCAGTCTGTTTTCGTACTTGTTTCGGACAGGATTTACATGCGCAGACCCTAGCAGATTGACTTTAACCTTGATCGAGAAACTTCCGTAGGTTGCTCAAAGTCCACGAAAACTCAATTTTCCTCCTTTCTGTGTCTTCACCTCGGTCATGGTCAAGGGGAACGACTATAAGGGTAGGATCATCCGGTTTTCTCCTCTAATCTGTTATGCCCGTAGCTGCCCCCAGTCGTGGTGCGGTTTCGAGGTTAAAAAAGCTGTAGAAGATCCTTCCAATCTGTGGAATGTTTCACAGCAGACTCCGACAGCAAGTCTATTGCACGAGCAAGGAAAATGTTTTTCCAATTAACAAACGTAACGCTTGATCTCTCTGGATCGCTGAATATGAATAGTTGTACAAGAAGTGGACGTGAATGAAAAACGAGTGCGAAGGTATCGACTAACAGGTATTACGTAACGGCGTCGATGAGCGGAATAGAGAAAAGATTCCTTGCAAAGGGGATGCCTTAAGCAGATTGATGCCATTTAGGAAGCACATCGTGGAACACGAAACACGGTTTCGGTGTTTATATAAAAATAAACCGAAGCATTTCGTGACTTGTCCTGGAATGTCTTCCAATGATATCTCTTGTCGCTCCCGAGTTTGTGGGGAACTCTTTTTCAATTGACGAAAACAACGCTAAAGATATGTAGTCAGTGAATTGGGCGGCCAAGTTACGTAACACGGTTGGCACACAATTTTCAGGAGGGTCAAAGACGATGCATGGGCGGCAACGGCGTCGGTTAAAAGGAGGGCGAGGGGAGGCAGCTATTTTAAAGGACACAGCGTTCTTTCGCTCTCAGAGGTGTCCCGGGCGTAAAATTGACATAAAAACTATCTCCCTGACAGAGACAGAGAAGAAATACAACTCGATGGTAATATCTGGGTCCTTGAATTGGAGGCGAACGCGACGTGGGTATCAGTCTCTTCGAGGTGTGCTTTCCTTCGTTGCATAATATCGGTGAGCTCGCAGGGCTGCAAAACTGGAAGGAAGCAGCGTTGGAGTTAAAACGGAACGGTGGAATGGCGCGGCCGCGGCCGATGTAAGAAAGGAAAGGCCTCTGTGGATCGAGGCAGGCCGATAAAGCGCCCGCCGGTTGCTAGTTACAAGAGAAAGAGGGAGAGGAGGCAGCTGCTGAAGGGAGAAAATCGACGAAAAGGCGCGAAAGGGCGAGGAGGGAGGAGAGAGACGGTCGAGCGTTGAGCAGACGTGAGTGGAGCTCGATCAGCTGGGAACAGGGCGGCGTTGCCAGATCGCATCGCGTGACCCCCGGCTGGCGACCGTGTCTCGGCTCCGTCGATCAATATTACCGAGATCTGGCAACCTCGGCACGCTAGCCGACTCTCCTCTTTATTTATACGTGTTGCCCGTGTTGGTTAGACAGCGCAGGCCCGCACCGATCCTTCCTTTGCTCGCTTTTGTCCTTCGTCGCTTTCGTCCCCTTGGCCTTTACCGGTTTGCCACGATTCCGATATTTTTGAAAGGTTAATTGCACTTCTTGGCCTGCGAATACTCGGACGAATATACTTGGGACCACCGAGGCACATATACTTCTGTACAGAGAAATCGTGACTTGGAAGGTATGCCATTTCCTTCGCATTACCGCAGACAAAAATGTTTTTAGTCCGATGTATATAAATCCGTGCGATCAGGGACGTACGAACGCGCCAAGTGCAATGCGCTCCGAGAGGCAGTCTGAATGAACGCGTGTCGTTCAACCTCCCTTGGCTGACTCGTTTCTCGCCACGGATTTGCTTAGATATTATATCGAACCGTCACGCATCGTTCTGAGCACGAAAGTGCCGCACGTGCGTGAACCACTAGGAAAGCTTTTTCAGTCTTATCTTATCGTTCCAAGTGTATCTTGATGCGGAGGAATTATTTTTTTCCAAAGTCGACGACCACTCTTTCCGTTCAACCAAAATGGAATCATTAGCCGCGACACGTCCTTAGCTAGTGAGACAAAGGTTCCAATTTTCTTCGTTAAAAAAAAAATACTTGTAACTGCAGTAGTCTCTAGAGGATTTCCACTGCAGCTACGAGGAACAAGAATGCCGCTAATTACACCCCTATTAGAGTATCCTTTTTCACCTTTACTTTCCTGCCCTCTCGCCTCAGCACGACCGTTCTTGCCAGCGCCGCATCAGCGACTCGGTCAAATTAATTGCCAGTCGTGTCTCTGGTTTGCTAATAATAATCGATATGTGTCTAGAAGATGTTGAAAGCGATTCTGAAATCATTGTCCATATCTTATGAACGGAATATAAACTCGCAGAGATAGATGGCACTCTCTGGGCTCCTGTAGAAGTCAGGAAATTAATTTGTGAGCTCACTCAACGTTTACTATGGGTGCTATCAAAATGTTTGACAGATGATTCTTCAATTTCCGCTAGACTTTGTGGAGGCCTTCTCTATCACTCGATAAAAATGGCTTCTAGCCTTGGAAATTCCCACGCTCCTTCGCTTCCTTTCGCCATTTCACTTCTCGGTCGTGTACGGTACGCGGCCGAACAATTGCGCGAACTTTGCTATATGGAATTTTATATAAACGATTTCCACGCGTTCGTCGCGAGTTGCAAAGGTCGATATACCCAGCCCCTCTACCATCACTCGCACGATTCTACATCCGCCACCTCTGCAACTTGTGTTCCGCAGTGTCGGTTTCGTTACACATCCACTTATCCTTTCGTGTTGATCTACACGCGTGCACGTGGTGCTTTCCACCAACGGCCTAGTTTTTTTGGGAAAAGGGAACACGAGAGCTATCAGCTAAACGTGGTTTCCCACGCGGTCGACCTCATGCTGGAACATTCCTCGCACTTACACATCACAAATTTTACACATCAAAAATTCAATTTTCTTGTACGTGTTCGTCAACTACTGTACATTGCATAGCGTGTTTCAACACTGGTGATATAATTCCTAAGATGACAGAAATGATCTTCTTTCGGGGTAAATGTTCTTAAAACACTCTGTATAGTTAATGTTGAAATGTGACGTGCTACGTCAAGCACATTTCTTTGGTACCAGGTTCAAACAAAACGCCAACCTGACAGTTTCAGTGTGAGTCTGTGCAGTCATCCACCCACGTGTTACGTGGGCTTTGAAATGCTCACACATGGTGTGGAATAGGGAATGTTTCCTGCCTATATACGGTTCTGTATGACACACATTTATTATTACCCAAAATGCACATCTGCACCTACTCCTAACGGAAAGGTGAATTAAAAGTGCATGGCGTTGGTTGCTGCATAGTAATGTATTCAAAGTTGAGGGAGTGGACAAGCTTGCCAAATAAGGATTCCAGGACGTTGAAAATTGTATAAACGGTGGCTACATCAAGGACGCTCTATGCTTCTTTATTGCAACAGCCTGTAACGTTGCACTCGGAAGAGCGAAACTCGTATTGGACGTAGCCAGAAAGCAGTCTGTACATGGTTGCATTCGTCCCTAGAAACCGTTGAATTTCTTCCCTCGTGGAAGCCACACAAAGTCGGTTAACTTGGTTCAAGGTTGCTCGCTCGTACGCGTTGAAGTGATTTCAAATTTATTTCGTCATAAATTTGTATGTAATTCTGAATAAACAATTCTGCGAGAAATAATTCTTACTTAAGTTTCAAGACTACTCAGTGATATGAAAAATACATGGGACAGTGTTCTTGGAAAGAATTTTTTGGAATAGCTGTGCCCCCTAAGCTAATATCCGTTACAATTCGTTACATCAACTTCTTTTTTTTTTTTTTTTTTAAATATAAAATTCAAATATTTAAAATTTTAAACGAGTTGTACGGTTCCCAAAGTTAATATTTGAAATTGTGAAATTAGTTATACTTTTGCGGGTGTATGGTTCCTTTCCGGTTTTGAAATTTGAGTATCTGTTACAATGCTAACGTGGCAACGATGCAGGCAATTGAGAATGTATGTACGAGGACATACAACCGCTTCGCGTTACATCCGCGTGTGTCGTACAAAAAGAGAGGAAAAGGTTCCTTGACGGTTAATCTTTTAAGCTTCGCCTTTTCTATTTAGCGCTCATTCAATGCCGCATCGCTTTATGTCCGCGTCGTTTGCGACAGTTGATTGTGCTGTGGGCCAAAATGGCAAGGCTGCCAAATCGTGCGGTGAAACATTTCCAATAATTTTCATCCACGGTCAAAGAAAGAGAGAAACCGCAACAGCAGAACATTTCAATGTATGAGTATTCGAAACAGCGCAGCACATGGGTCTTCTGTTAACGCGACTGATATCGCCCGCTTAATATTGTAATCAGTCTACTGTATTTTTCTCTGCACGCATCAGCGTTTTTACGATAAGGCAACCAGAGTCCTGTATTTGTCGAAATAAATTGAACGTGTAAAATAATACAGGTCAGGAATACGATCGATGGTACACTTCCTGCCCGATTACCCTCGCGCACGTGCAACGAAATAATGCTATATGCGAATCAATTTTTATATTCGTTTCCTATTGTGTCGCGAGTATTCGACAGTTAAATGTATCCGAGATACCAAGCCAGTGCTTGTAAACAGGAAAAGATGATTGATTGTATCGATAATACCGTGCCACGGTTATGAAAGGTTGTTTATCGACCAAAAGATACAACCTATATTGCTTCCTTTGTTCTTTTGTTGACAGCGCTTAACTGACTTGTGGACTAGTGGCGTTCATTGTAATTAAATACATACGTAGTAATCTAATTCCCTTTCAGAGACTTTGTCTGTATATTCATGATCTGATAATGTTTCTATATCGCACTAATTCTACTATGCTAGATAAACACTGATTGCTCTTTGATTTACTGTAGTAGACATTCTTCGAAGTCTAAAATTCTATTCTTGAACAGCTGTAAATTGCTCGAAAGACGACACCATTACATGTTTGGAAAATATCGTATCGATTTTGTTTGAAAGGTTGAGAAAGAATGGTCTACTAAATAAGAGTGATGTAACGGGGCTAGAAGCATTTTCGACGAAATGTAGTATTACGTTGACAGTAGATATCACGAATTTATTTTTCTGTCCTCGAACTATTGATGTGAATATTGCTTTCGAATCGTCTATGCAGATGACGGACAACTCCGAAATCCGATATTTTATATCACCTCTCTTACATCACTGTTTTCTACTGCTTCATAACGTTTCTCATACGAACAGCATAGAAATTCCTAGAAATTTATCAAAACAGAATTCCGAGTCCAATTGAAAGTGATGAATTTTTAGTTCTTTAATACTCAACGACATATGAGAAATCTTTCTTTTTAGTCGTAAATGGCAAGTATCATGAATGATGCAATGGCGTCGTTTGCTGATGTGGCAAGCGTCTCAAAACGCTTAGCTTCAGATCCGTTAGAGAACATGTACGTGACGAAAATGGCGACGGAAATGGCGAGTGGCTCGTTGTGGCGACATCTGCGGGCAATAGACAGGCGTTAGTTTTGATTTCACGCAGCACCGAGTGGTGTCGCTACAGTGTCGACAGAGCACGTTCCAGGGCCGATCAAAATTTTCACAAGGGCCCTGGATAAACAAGAGAACAATTAATAAAATTAATTAATTCTAAGCTCTGCATATTTTGATTCGAGGAAAAAATTTTTTTTAATAATTTCTATAGTAGATAATTTTCAACGATATATTTAAGTTCAATTAAACTTAATATTATTTCAATTTTAATGTTACAGTGTGCAGATTTCGTAAAGGCAGGAGCAGAACAAGGACTAACACCTTCCGATGTTGTGCTTGCTGCTGACATTACATTCTCTTGCGTAGCTGATCCTCAGGCTGCCAAAGACGTGAGTTGCTACCCTAACTCTTATGTGGTAACTTGTGTTCAAGTATATTTACAAGAAATCATTTTTTTCCAGATGGTCTTCGGAAATTGCGGTGTCCTCACAGAAATATCTCCAGAGAAAGGGTACGTGGAGATGACTGGTATCGACGCTGAGACTTCCCAAGACATTGCTGAAGCAATAACCGCGAAAGGCGGTCGTTACTTGGAGGCCCAAGTACAAGGTAGCAAGACTCAGGCTCAAGAGGGTACCTTAGTGATCCTCGCAGCTGGTGATCGAACTCTATTCGACGAATGTCAGTCCTGTTTCGAAGCAATGGGAAAGAACAGTTTCTATTTGGGAGAAGTGGGCAATGCTTCCAAGATGAATCTTGTACTTCAGCTAATGGCTGGCGTAACTTTGGCTGGTTTGGCTGAGAGTATGGCTCTTGCGGATCGCGCTGGTCTCCAACAGAAGGATGTCCTAGAGGTCTTAGAATTAACCTCATTGGCGTGTCCTGCGATTTTGGATAAAGGAAAAGGTATAACGATGTTCTTGACTTCTTTTTGAGTCTAGATATAAATGTAGACTTACTGATTGAATAATATTATCGTTTCAGCCATCATCGAGGGTGGTTTTCCAACGCAGTTACCGCTGCAACACATGCAGAAAGACTTGAGACTCTCTTTAGGAATGAGCGACCAATTAGAGCAACCCTTGCCGCTAGCTGCCGCGGCGAACGAAGTCTACAAACACGCTAAACGCCTTGGTTACGGGGAACACGATGCCTCTGCTGTTTATATCAGAGCCAGGTTCTAACGGAGCATGCATCGTCGAGCTTTCGCTATACCATATTTATTGCAATATCAAACGTTGTTTCCCGTCGCTACCAGAGAAGAGTAGTGTGCTATATGTCGAAGGATAGAAAAAGAGCAACGACATTTACATAAATCCCATTGGAAACTGATTCTGAAACGAGACTCAAATTTGACATATTGAGATAGATGTGTTGCATATTTGTAGGCCTCGTTCAGTTTAACGCGATGACGAATGTATAAAGTATAAATGTACTTTTTTTTACATATTTTTCAAGATGACTCTTTTCGCGAATGTATTTTTTTTCTTTCCCCTTTTTTTATGCATTGCACAGCAACTACTTTTCTCGCTAACAGCGTGTGGGTTTTGATACTCGATCTCTCGGATCGCTTTCCGACTTCGGTCTCGGCAAACGCACCCCTCGCTTAAAAACTTGACAAGAGACTTGGGACGTGTCGAAAATGTGCCTTACGAAACCTTTTGAAGCAAGGCTTCTTAATTATTTCTTGATTTTCCTTTATGTTGCACGGTAAAAGCTTCAAATATTTTAAATGATTCAGTGAAATGGATTTAAGATACAGGATAATGATTAGAGAGAACGATCGTTCTTAGAAAGAAAAAAGTGGTAGGGGTATATTATATGATCTATTGGTGCAATTATAAGGTATAATTCAAGGGGATAAAAGTCTCTTTTGTAAAAATGTTTTAGCAATATATTCGGAGTATCCTTTAAAAAGAATGTCAAGTAAAGAGCTAGGCCATATATTCTCAGGTTTTCTTTTCTTTATTTTACCCTAACACGAAGGAACAATTGTACATTTTAATTTTACTTTATTTCTATATTCTTTGCATGCGTTTTAAGCGTTAAGCAGTGAATCTATAAGTACTTAGTCTTAAATTAGTGTCTTATAAAAAAGATACTGAAGAATATATGGACTCCTTTTATCATCGGATTAATCGTTCTGGGAAACTTCTGATATATTGCCATAAAAATTTCAATTTTCATTAGCGATTAGAAATATTTTGCGCCTAGCGCGAATACAGCTTTCGTTCTAATCGACGTGGCTCTTAATTAAATTAGCCGAAATAGCGCGAAATTGTTTTACGATCATCATAGTAGCATTACAAGAAATGGAAAATATGAAAATGTATCAAGTTCTAATTAACATGTACGTATGCTACTATATACGGAGGCTTTTCGGACTCAATTGACGTCCCTTTAATAAGATTAAATCATTACTTACATATAGATTTATATTAAGTCGAGACACGTGGTATGGGGATGTGGTTTCTTCATGGATCAATCAACTAGTTTACAGAATATTCTCTTTTTCTTCGCGTTAGCTCATGTTACGGCAAGAGACGATTGCTCCTTTTACTTTGGAAATTCCATTCAGTCGCCATAATTACATTCTACCTTGTTTCAAGCTTTCGCAACATCGCAAAATGAATTTTTCATCTTTTCGCGAAATTTGATTGCTTGTAACATGAAAGAAACATGCTCAACGATCCACCACCGATTTTTCTACCGACTCTAATAATTGATGGTATCGCATGTTCAGCGAACATGAACGTATCCGCACAGTTCTTAGAACGATTTCCATGGTTAATACGTACTTTGCTCTCTCGCTTCCTTTATCGCGCGCTCATGCTTGGTGTTAAGATCATTTTACAGAAAAGAAAGGGAGTATCTTCTTGACAAGAAGATGAGAGAAGAATGGGGCGCACTTCCGTTTCCCAGAACAGTCGTGCGAGTCTCACAAGCGACATGCGACCAAGTCGAGAGCGACCGAAAGGTTACGGAGTTTGTTCTTGGAGTGATCGGTACGAGTTCGAAACAAACTCTTAGGGTGCGTGGGAAATTACGTACCGTATAGCTGTAACAGTGGCTAGGTGCCCATATCACACATACTTGTATATGTAATTAGACTATCGATAGCGTTCTAACGTTACAATGATATATTGTACATGTACGAAGCGAAAAACAGGAATGACAGAAATAGAAGAAATATTAAATATTCTACAGTAAACATGAAGAAACGAAAAAATATAAATATATAAATATATATATATATATTACACATATAGCTAGTAAAGAGTATAAATCACAGAGATGGAGGAATACGTGTGTGAGTGCGAGTGTGGGTGAATGCGAGTAATGTCATGAGCATCGCGTCAGTAACTGACGTTATATGTTTTGTCACGAAATACACTGGTTTTTGAATAAATATCTATTTGAATTACGAACATTCATATTCAGTACCCGTGGAACGTTCACGGTCTCAATACACTCATACGTAATTCTCTTCTCCTCTAACTTTGCGCTCCTTTATCCTTATATTATATTTTTACAAATAATTCCTATGTATACAATGTATAAAACATTAAAACGCTCAGTACTATGAGAGCTACTATCTCCAGATAAGTATTCAACAGACTGCGAAAAGATTGGTGCAAAAGAAACAATCATCGTTGATATGATTTGGAGAAGTCAGTCAAAGCACGTGCCGCGTTTGTTCAGTTCATAGGCGCCGCGAGTGAGCCAAATGATATTGTATGATTACAGAAGTCGGGTCGTGTGCGCACGCGTCTCTGCCACGGTTGGACGTGTGCGTGAAAGTATAGAGACCCAGAGTGGGGTTCGAGGGCGGGTGAGGGAGCAAGGTGGGGGCAGAGGGGTGGAGCAGCCGCCGTCTGATGACACCTGTAGCTCGACCCCCACGATCAGTTCAGCCGCGACCGTCCACGCGCCGTCTTGTTACGACGTTTTTGCACAGCCACCACTACATACACATACACACGTATCCGTGCATTCTCGCGCACGCACCCGCTCACATATACATCACACCTACCGGACCACACAAACGCGCGCTATTCGCGTGTATCAGTGCCGCGTAAGGAACGCCAATAAGCGCACACGTGCAAACGGGTAATTTTTATCCTTTACCACGTGACAGAACGTCGTGCGCATCTGCCATTATCGCAAGCGAACTGTCATCGTGCTCTTTTTCGTCTGAGATAAGGAAGAGAAGGAACGCCGAGAAGTGATCGTCGTACATCCAGTATGTAACCACGGACATCGTTGCTCTACTCGACAATCGACGTTTCATAAGCATTCTTTCTCCCCATATCGACCAGCCTTCTGTTCACTTACGTCGGTGACAACTGCTGCCAGCTCCCTCTACCCGTTCGAAGGAAAGCTTCTACGTTTGATTCCTAGCGTTGATAGATGCTCAATACGATTGACGCCTATGTAGATCCTAGGAACAAGGTCGTTGATGTAGAGCGTTACTTTCTAGAGGATCGAGCGCTTCGATCACGGCATCTAGTAAGTATCTATTCGACAGACGTTCCTTTTCCATTGAATCGAGGTACTTTTGTGCCCCGTACGGTTACGTACGATCGGTATCGAACCGTTTACCGTATGCAAAGCTCGCGTCCGCGTAATCGTTCGCATCGATAATTCCCGTGGAAGCGAGGCGAAACGAAGTTTCTCTAATCGACGTCAATGCGAGACGATCGTGATCTCTCAGAGGTATTTCTTGGCACGATCTTACGAACGACCTTATTCCTAGGGAATACATAATTGGTGGTGTTGCGATTGTGCGCAAGAAAACAGAACGTGGCCTGTATGGCCGGCAATGCGAGACGAAGGTGGCGGAGGGGCATGTTTCTCGCGCGTGTTTCGTGGTGTATGTCGCACAGCACACGGAAGCGAGAGATTCCAGAAACCGTGCCTCTGATCACGTGCGTGTGCTCCTCTACAGTGAAGTGTGCACGTCAACTACGCGGTGACGTATGTTTTCACGCGAATTCGCATCAATACCCTCTCCCTTCGATCCGCAAAATCGAGGAATTAGCACGCGACTTCCGTAAGTATGGAAAGTTAGCAAAAGCTACTTCGCACATTTTTCAAACGACACTGTGTATTTTTACTTCGTGAATCAACGACTCCTATCTCGATGTCATGGTCGCTATCTTTTGCTTTGAAAAATGGAACCTCGTCGAACAATATTCGTTAAAAAAGTTTCAAAGTGCATATCTTAAACAGAGATAGCTACGATTTCGTATGGCGTATTCACGAATATATTCTTCTTCACCAGATGCTCCGATCGTCAGAGAAACTGATCGCCGTTTATACGTGCATCGAGTTTGAAAAATATGTAGTTCGCGTCGCCGCGCTATCTTTCTAGTCCTTTCTTTTTATATCTCCCTTCTCGCTTTCTCTCTCTCCTGTACTCTTCTCTGTCTGCCCTTAGGTAAATAAGACGCGTGCTGTATCTACGCGTATCGGGTGCACATGTGTAGCATAAATAAGCGAAACCGTGTTGCACATACAATAGTCGAGCGAGTGTTGGATGTCTGCACACCTCAGACGAGGGATCCGACAAATATAGATACTGTTGGTGGCGCTGTGCGAGTGCTCGCACACCAGGTAGAGACCACCTCAGGAAAGGAGGTGAAGGGGAAACGGGACGGAGAGATGGTAGAGGAAATAGCGTGGACAGATTCCATTCGCGCTGAACAGAATCGCCGTGTTTTAAGTAGAGATCTCACATCGTGGATGGCCACGGTATTCCTCCATTTCGATTCTACTTATATTCCTATCTCTTTTCATCCATCGAATCGAGCAAATATCTATCTATATATATGCTCGTTTTTGTCTCGCGGTGAAAATAGTTTCACGACCGCGTAAACGAGTAGCAAAACTCTGAGAGAGACTGGCAGACGCGTTGTGTATGTGGTTGCACAAAGAGGCAAACGATGGCATATTCTTCGGGGCGAGTGCAATCGTGTTTGCATGGCTCGTGGTGGGGTCGGGATGGGTAAGTAGAGTTAGGAGGATCAGTGAATCCCCGGTGGAAGGGGAAACAGTGTGGACAGGTTGCGTTCGTGCTAAGCCGAGTCTCGTCGCCTCTTGCATTCCGAGACGCGGATTCCGGAGCGGTTTTCTTTTAAGAAAGAGGAGAGAGACGGGGAGAGTGAGACAGAGTGGGAGAGAGAGGGAGAAGCAACGAAAGAGAAGTGGCACGCTTACGGTACCGATTTTCCAGTAAGCATTCGAGTCTACTCGCCTCTTTTTTTCGTTGGTAGACTGGATAGAAGTCGGCGAGGGGGCTTTTTCTGCTTAGGCAGCGCCGCGTACAAATACACGAACCATAAGGGTAAAACGATCGTTGCACCTACAGTTGCTTATCGACTGGGATCACGATCCCACTTAGCGTACGTCCTTGAATCACGTAACGCTTTTACTCCTCGACTTTTCGCCTCGTTACCCATCGTTCCAAAGCATTGTGGCTCACACTTTAACAAATTTATGCAGATTTATTTTTGACAAAAATTAGAGATCGTTAAATCTGCAAAAACTCGTTAGAGATCGTTAAATCTTTTGATGAAATTTGATTTTTTTAAATTTAATGACACTTTTCTTAAGTTGAATATACATAATTTCGACTTGAATTTTTGATTAGCGGTAGAATACCTGTGTAAAAGACATTACGATGCAACGAATCGTGTCGAGGAGTCGCCTAGCGACTGGACGAGTAGGTCATTTGCCCTTGTTATGCCGGATACTTTCGACTTTGGCTGCCAGCGAGAACGGTACATCGGTTCGCAAAAGGATCACAGGTTGCTCGCGTGTTCTTACCAACTTGACTACACTATTATTACGATTTAAGGGTCGACTCGTGTTAGATACTTGTTCTATGACGTACAGAACCGTTTCGTGAAATTTCAGAGGTCATAAATGTTACGTACGAGTGTCACTCGATATTTCGAGTCAGTATCCCTACTAGTCTTCCTCAGGAGAGACGTACCGATGTCAATGAAACGATACGAGTAGAGAAGGATTATTAAAATAGGAAAAAAATGTGAGTCGTGTGTTGTAATATTGCTGCAACGATCATTTTCATGCATGTTCGATTCAGGAGTCGCAGAAGATACAGTGAAAGTGCATAGATGGGTTGGAGTCTAAGAGAAAGGAATAATTATGGCTTATGACATACTGTTGCAACGCTTGATTTCTTGCGTATTTAATAACGAATTTCTTACACACATATTTATTTCTTTATTTTACACAAGATGCTGCAGAACCTTCCCAGAAAATAAGAAGCACTAAAAAACTAAAATAATAAATGAAAAAGAGTATTATCTAAAATCACAGTGCATATGACAGAATTTTGATCAAACATAGCATAATATTCAAAGCATTAACAACTTGGCAGAAAAGCAGTCACAAAATAAAAGCTTCGAAAAAAACGAAAAATTGAAAAATTAATTCGTTGGTTGCCAAAAAGTGTATCGCGTCTCGGATTTGCATTGACAGGTCAATAGTCGCGCCATCTTGGAGTGGCACGACCAATCGTGAGATCGAACAAGTAACACGTGGTCCTCCGCGAAGTACAGGCCGAGTGTAGTTTACGAACGGTAAACCGAACGCGAGGGACGCGTCGTTCTCTCTCTCCCGGGTTCCCTTAGTTTATAAATAAACGACGCGCTCGATGGACTCACCTGGCACGTTCCGCTTTCAACCGTGACACTTATCTCAACGTTTCTACGTCTGGAAGACACGTGTGCGCGGATCGTCCCGTCGCGTCGTTTCGTTCCTAACCAATCGAGCAGCAGGATTCGTTGTGGAAACCGCTCGACTCCTCTAACCAACAAGCATGAACCGTTCGAATCAATTCGCGATATCGGTGGACTCTGAATTGTGCCTCGAGAGACGGACACTGGCGTCGGGGTGCTACAACATTAGCCAGACTGCGAGGACTTTCACCTGAGCGGGTCGAGCGTAGCCCGATTTTGGCGCCAACCGTGCTTCGATGGCGTTACCGCCAGCGACTCCTACGAGGGATAATCGGCGAATGTTATTAGGTCGGGGCGTACTCGTGTGTTTGAGTTGCAGCACGATTTAACACGAGCTGGACGATCTTCGACTGTTGAATCGCGTGCGTCGTGAAGAAGCTCGATACGGGAAAAGTTTCAAGTGCCGAAGCCGAGAAATATCGAGTACGCCATTTCAATGACGTCACAGGTGTGATATAACTTTCGTAACCTCGAGTCACTCGTGTTTTCGAAATTACTGACCGTGTATCGTTGCTCGCACGGCAGTCAAAATTCGCGTGCTGTTGTAAAAAGTTATTTAGAGTGATTCTAATGTGGCATGCAAGCAAAATACTTTGCAAGTGTTATTTAGACTTAAGTACAACCAGGTATCAGACTTATTGTTAGGTGATTTCATATTTTTCACATAAAGTGAGAGGATTAACTACTGTCCCCCTTCTATTTTCACGTATAACATGATGTAGCACATCTTTTCAGGTTAAGGCTGCTACAACTTATTAGTTATACCCTGCATAGTACTAGAACTAAAATATCGATATGAAACTAATACAGTAGCTCATATGTCAAGCTCAAAAAACAACGTCACAGCCATCGCTGTCTCATTGCTTACATTCCCCTCGTTAACTCGTCGCATGCCATCGGCCATACAATTTCGCGGTCAATTTTCGGTAGAATCGTGTCAGGAATGGTGGGGGTACGATATCAAAGCGTGTTTGGCAAGAGGCATTCGCACGTGTCGGAGGGGCTCGTGGCAGCAGTTGTAGAGGGGGAGACGAATCGCGTCGAAACGAAAGGGGGCTTAAAACGAAAAATTTCTGCCTTTAGGTGGGCACAGGCGCGAGAAGGGAGCATCGTCGCTTAACGGTCGGCCCCCAGCGCCATCGCGTCGACCGCTTATCGAGGAAAGCGAGGAACGCATCTGGATAGAAGACGAGGGCCTGCGCGAGGCTGGGACGCACATATTCGCGACTTGTTGACAGTGAGTGCTGTTGCTGGCCGGGCCGCGTTATCTCCGACGGATTCTCAGCTCTTGGGGAGAGCGATCCGTCGAAACGCGTAACTCTCTCGCGATAGGAGCGTGGCACGTCCAGTCGAGGATGTAACGCGCCCTCGTGATATGCGTGCACGCGAGTGTCGAGCAAGCTTGTTTCGTCGCAGCGCAGCTTTCGCGGGAAACGATGGGCCGCGCTTGTAGCTAGACCGAGTAGCATGCACGTACAGTGGCCACGGTGAATGGAAAGTTAACAGATCACGCGACAGTGATGCAGTGCCGTAGTGTCAGTGCCAAGTGCCACGTGCCCATTGTTTGGATTACTTGAAGATGCCGTCGTCCGGTGGATACTATGACGACAGGAATCCTCTGCTTAAGGGCACCTTATCTAGGTGAGTCTTACGGAATTTCTCTTTTATAAACTGTAAGGGTAAGGTAAATGGTCTGAGTAGCCGACTTTGTCCCGGTACATGAACATTAACGCTAATTTTATTTCATTTTAGTCTGCAGTTTTAGTGCACCTAATAAAAAACAAATATATTTAGCTACTGGGACACAATTCAAGCGTCAGGACATTTTCATCATTGGTCGTTCACTTACTGGGACATTTGTCTAGGTATCGGAACATTTATCTTTCGTGTCCACACGAGAGTTCGACAGTCCCAATTTAGTCCCTAGAATGAAATTGATCAAAGTTCTCGCGTAAACCAATTATCATGTAAAATTACGAGAATACTTTTGAGAGCAGGTACTATAGAAAACTCTCAGGTGGACAGGAAATTAAATTCTATCTCGTGCGCAGCGTTTGTTCCCTGTCAGACAGATCGCAGCTCGAGGGCGCGATTCGCAGAAAATGCATCGACCGCGAGCAGTCGTTTTTCAGCGCGTTGATAACAGCCAGGAGGAAAGTGTGACACGAGAGATTCATTTTACCCCATTACTCGAGCGGTGGGTTGATCTCCTTGGTGCCTAACCGGTCTGCCGGTTCGCTTCTGTTTTTAAATACGGCCTCCGCTCGATCGAGCACTCCTTCGATCGTGGACGCTGTTGCTTGTAGCCCTCTCGAACGGTTTCTTCAATTTCTTTTCAATCCATCATTCACTATGTCTTGCAATTTCAAATTTCAAAATATCAAGACGCTTAAATTTGCAGTTTAATTCTTGTGTACTGTTCGAGCTAATTAGTCTTGAAATTTCATTTTATTTTTATTGAATTCTACTTCCTACGTCTATTGTCCCATTCATGTGTTATTTTCGGCGCTAGTTGTGTACAGTCTTTCGCTCATTATTATTACTACAAGCTTGTGAAATGACGCAGGTTCGCGCGATTTCGAACGACCGAGCGTAGTTTGTAAACAGATTTTTACGAGCTCGTTAGCAATTTTCTCCTGCTGTTATGCCTCTGTTGTTTGCGCCTCGGTGTACTTTCCACGTTAAGTTACTTTATGGGCAGAATCAGGCCCCTATTGGTAAATACGACCGCTTAGAAAGTACGACGAAACAATTCTGTAAAAAAGATAAACATAGCCGAGGTGTTGAATGCGAAGTTGAACGCGAGGGAGGGGTACGCTGCCGATCGAAGGTCTCGCTCGTGCACTGTCAGCGTTTCGCCGCTCGTGTCGACGCTAATTCAACGTTTAAGGCAATTCGATTGTCCGTGGCAGTTTAGTCGATCAATTCCCTCTAATTGACAATGATGGAATTCACCGTGGAATAAAAAATATTCGCTTAAATCTGATCTGAAACGCGTAACTTTATAGGTATCCCTGAGAATCGACTATTTGGCAGTGATCCTGCTCTGTCTTATTAACCGAGTCGTCGTATTTCACCAAGGAATGCTATTAGTGTATACTATTTCATTGTCAGGGTATAATAATCTCAACAATAATTCTATTTGTCTGAAGAAAATATTGCACGTAGTTTTACATTATATTTATGCTACTGATAACACTGAAGTTTCGCGACGAATACATTTGTTTCGCCTAATGTAGAGGAACTTTCACGCGACGAGATAACTCGTCCTCGCTGTTTAACAGGTTAAAGTATTGAATGTGCGTTGATCGCGGTAAATCGTTTCGTTGCGTGTCGCGTAGGTCGGCGACGAAGCTGGTGTCGCCAAACGTCGCATTTACGCACGCACATTTTGCACTTCGGCTCGATCGTTTCACGCGGTCACGACGAGATACGCGGGTCGTACTATCGGCTGTTCTGGAGTAGCAAACACCTATGTGATTCCATTGTTTCTGCCTTTCTGATCGAGCCAGACCCGCGTATTTTTTGTCTACTGACTATTTGCACAGATAGAATATCAACAATGAAATACCCTGTATAAAGAATTGTTTGATGAACAGTCTTGCGAGGAATGAGGGACGGAATAGTTGGGCAAAGAGATTGGAAATAGCTGTCGTATGTTCTTAAATAGCGATTTGGATTAACAATCCTTCCTACACCTTGGCTTTTCTACTTTTATTCTTCCTTTTGCCTTCTTCGACCTACACTATCCATGCAGTCAGGTAAGGTCGTTAATGAATATTGCGTGGACTATTGAGTCGCATTAGAAGTTAGGTGTCTACAGCATTGTAATTAGTTTTGCATGCTTGATGAAATACTAGGTCGCTCGAAATTACGGGACAGTAGGTAACGCAGTAAAGGCATAGGTACCTGAAAATTTGAGACTCCTTTAACTCGTTCAGGTCAATGTGTGTAACGAATGCATTAGCTGATAATGACCTAAAAGCCGATAGTATCGTTAGGGACCTCTGTTTCCGCATCGGCAGCGAATGAGGCCGATTAAACGAAGCACCAGTCGCGACAAACTCGAGATGCTGACGCAGTATTGTTCCGAAGTATTTCTCGTTTTTCGTTTTAGAGCGACCCAGAAATCAGTCGACCCATCGAATCGAGCAATCTGCAATTTCCGCTTCGATGGGATTGGTAAACGTAGTTTTCAGTTGATAGACGTGTGAGTTGATGAAAGTTTCAATTCTTCCCTAATGCGATGCTCCCGTGACATGATTTTTTCCTATTGACGCGAACACGCAGTACGCAAAAGTCGCGCAGACTGTGCAACAAGTACGCCGTGATTAGGTCGACGTCCTTGACCCCCCCCCCCTTTGCAGCGTCGAAATTCAACGGGCACGTGTATTGTGGTTTGACCAAGGAGGATAATAGACTTTTGATCGGGACGAGTTTCGTAATTGGAAGTTCACGAATGTGGGACAGGGTCGTCTGTACAAAAATTATCGCGCCCGTGTTTCTCCGCGTTGCGGTAGTTCCCCTTTGAAGCGGAATAATTTACGAGACTCGCGAAATCCGTTCCAGGAACAGACTGTACGAAATATTCGTTGCAGAGTTCATCGATAAATTCCCATCTGTCGCGTCAGTTGTTGGAACGTTGCGCCGTAGGCGTATTTGGAAAGAACAATCATAGAGGTGGGTGTGTTAACGTATTTGCAGCATTTTACTAGAGCAGAAGACGAAGTTGTACGAGGCGAAAGTATTTTCAATGAAAGAGGATTCTTAACGTCGTTGGCGTGTATGGAGTACACTACGATTATTTTTCGACTGTAATTCTTTTTACGTCTTAACGTGATCGAATGTTTTTATTCAGAAGTACATAAAAAAGCAGCTTGTTATACTTTCTTGAACGTTATCTTGAACGTTATTTGTGTTAATGGGTTAATCTTGAGATTTATTTAATTCTGTCTTGAATTTATACAGCCATTCATTCGGTATTGAATTTTTACAACCTGCTCCCGATATTTCGTGCAGCAGTTAATTGATTAGTTAGTAAATACTATTCCTTGCTATGTTATAGGTACAAAGGAAAAAAAGTTAACTCGATGGTCGATTTCGTAGCAATGAAATCTCCTAGAAGTAAGTCGTGACGCGAAGAGAAAGTTGCTTTAAACGCTAGCAATAATGGCCAGTGACAGTAATGGTTGTACGAAGATCCCCGAAGCGTTACAGGGTTTCTGATACTTTTGTTATGAATACTGTTTTTGCGTAGTTAAAAATTCACAGTCCACTTTAGAACAAAGTAACGATTACCTGCTTCGGTATATGGATTTTTAAGAAGCGCAGTGACATAAAATATTTTTCACGTCCATTCTCTGGTTCATGAATTATGTTCATTTATTTGAAAATATTATTCACAACTCACTTTGCTTCGGCACGTGGCGAAAAACAGGGTAACACTGAAACAAGTCTTTCAATTCTCAGCAAATTTCGAATTTTCAAATGTTCAAGCTTTCAAATATACAAAATTTCAAATATTCAAATATTCAAATTTTAAAATTTTCAAATATTTGAACTTTTGAATTTTTAAATTTTCAAATATTTGAATTTTTAAATTTTCAAATATTCAAATTTTCAAAATCTTAAATATTCAAATTTTCAAATATTTAAATATTTAGAATTCGGAATTGTCAGTTTTGTTCCACCTTGTTCCTTGAAATCCTGCTCGCCCTATCAAAGAATTCATACATTTTCATTCCTAGTCGCAGAGGCTGCCTGACGCGCGACGTATTCCTCAGCATTATCGACGATACTTTTGACTCGAGGCGCGTAACTCGGTAATGGTCCCTGGTGGAATTAAAGTGAAGCGTGCTGCGAGTGCATATTCTCTCGTACACCGACTAACGAGCTTTCCCGGTGGCTGGCTCTATTTCGACAATTTCGCAGGGTTGGGTCGCGCGCGCGTCACCTCCGGAACATCCGCGCTGAGGAAGAGTATTCCGGTTTTAAAGGGCAGAGAGAGAGAGAGCGAGAGAGAGAGGAAAGAAACGTTGCAGGAGCATCGGATGGCACCGCCCTTCTGTTCTCGTTATCTCGCTGCCACGGAGCTCGAAAAAGACGAAGGTTCGTGGAACTGGTCGAGCAACGAGCTAGTCGTCGGCTTTTGCTTGACCACGCGCTGGATCCGGCTCGAACTGGACCGATGAGAATAAATGGATTCGCCGTAAGCGAATTAATCGCTGCGACGTGTTCAATCGCGTGTCTCGCGCACCGAGCTGACGCTGTTTGTCGCCACGCAGGACACATTCCCGCGATACCATGGCCTTCTCTCGCTCTTTCTCTCCCTCTTTCTCTCCCTCTTTCTCTCCCTCTCCCTTTCACTGTCTCTCTTCCTCTCTCTCGGTATCGAACGTAGGACGACCCTCGAATACGAGCGGGATAATGAGAAAGCGTGGGGAGAAAGGGTGGACGAGGGCGTGCGGAGATAGGGTGAAAAGGTCGAGCATAAGCGCAAGAGGGAGGAGTAGATAGCAACGGTGCCCTTTTATTTTGATTATCGCGCTCCTCGAGGGCGTCCACGACGGCACCGCGGCCCTTCTGCCCTTCTGCCCTTCTGCCCTTTCCTTTCATTCCGACACAAACGGCAATCGAAGTAATTGCGTTAATAGGTGTAATTAATTAGCGCGTTGATAACTCTATACGCTTCGAGCCTAAGGATGGTGGCTGCCTACCTCGCCGCTGGACTCAGGATATAATCTAGCCACAAAAAATGACGTAACGTGTTTCGTGTTTGACCTTGTTCCTGAAGCGCTTTTGCGTTCCGATGAACCTTCTGCCAAATTGAGCCGAACTACTTTCATTCGACTGGCTATAAATAGCTCCGTTTAGGATGCATCCCGAAAGATTCGTTCTTGAGATCGGTATAGGGTATAGGGTTCTTCTAAAGTGTTCTATTCAAAATAAGAATACGTACACTCTCGTTCGCAGTCTCGAATCCCTTTGCTAATCAAAAGAAGTGAGTATAGGAATATTCCTCGTTTTTTGTATCTACTGATAATGAATATTACCTGAGTATGTTTTTATTTCTATCGAATTCAGAGTATAGATAAACCTGGATAAATTTTTAGGTGATCATGCATATGTTTTCAATGAATATTTGCGAGTGGTAAACAACTTTTGGTCGGAAGCGTGTCGTTGAGATAGATTGAATTCATGCACCCCTTGGTCTTCATAAAGCTGTAAGCTAATTTTAGAGTAGACAGTGTCCCCCATGGTAACGCGGCAGACATAGTAGCGGTTCCACGTGGAATCTGAAAAACCTAACGGTCCTGTTGGTTTTTGGGCGAAGGTCGATACATTAGTGATTTGTGTCGCGTTGCACACGTGTCGCATATTAGAGGTTGGCGTGACGCTGGTGAATCGAGTAACAACGCAAGAGCCAAGGGAGTGAAGGGGCGAGAGGTGGCGGTCAGTGGCGCCGTGCTTCTTTTCTCATTATCTTAACCACAGGGTTCCTGTGGTATGCAGCGTTCTTGGTACACTAACCTGTTTTTTCTCTCCTCGCCTTATCTACCGATTAATGAATTCTCGTTACCCAATGGAAAATCGCGTCAATTCGATCTTTGACTTAGGATTCGTACTCCACGACATTATGCATTAATACTTCAATTCTGGGCTTAGGAAATAAATACTTTTTCAAACCTAAGTTACACGTGTGAGTGCTTCTTCCCATTAGTACACTCAAGACAGAGTCACTCCGATTTTGTGATGCGTAATAAAGTTCTCAATTCTCACTCGCCTCTTTCAAAGGAGTTTGCGAAAGATCCAAAATTAATCCAGCAAAAGTGGTAGACAAGAATCAACCGTGGCACGTATAATCTTATCTCGAGAGTCACACTGTCAAGGCGAAATTTGGCGGATCATATACACGTTGACTCAAAGCACCGAATCCGTCATCGTGCATTCGCGAGCTTCGTATACACGGAGAGAAGAGAGAAGAGGAGTCTCGTGCGATTTCCCGAATCGGGGATCGAGGGAAACAAGCTGCTCACGCGGCATTGATAATTTCGTCGAAGAGAAAGGCTGTGGAGGCACTTTCGCCAGCTGTTCGGCCGACGTTGACTCCAACTTGTATTGGGCCGAGGAATGTAGCGAAGAATGTAACAATACTCTCTTTAAAAATAGAGGGCCTCCTCTGGGTTGAATCGGTGGCCACGAACGTTTGACTTTGAACGAGAGATAACGTTTGTTCGATAAACGCACGATAACAGCATCGACGATAATTCACGGTCGAACTAGGGTCCAGTAACCTATAGTAATAGATTTTCCACGACGACCCATAAGCGCAGATTGTATTTGTTTCGAGGAGTGGACAGGGCAATCGATGGTACAGCCGCACTTTGTAATGCTAACAGTCGTGCATATTCAACGGAATCGTTGTTACGAGTAGTTTAACACGGTAGATCGCGCGGCGTAATTGAATTTCAAACGTGTGACGTTGCATATGCCTGACACGCGAATTGCTGAAAACTGATTTACCAAGCTCTGCCCGCGTTTGGCTTCTGTGGGATCCAATTTCTCGAAATTCGGGGAAAACATCGTAGGACTTTCTTGACCAAAAAAATTGTACTATGCTCATTTAGTTGTAGCTATAATTTCACTGAAATAGTTATGTGCATAACAATAGATTATTCTTATTAAATGAAAAAGAATCTAAGGCTTCATATTTTGAAAAAAGCAACATGAACCCAAAAGAAGTTGAGACTTAAAGCGTATGCAATCAGGTGTTTTTAAATTGAAATCTACATTCCCCCTTCCACAGTCGCTCCACACTTCGTTTTCTCTTGTTGCTAAGTGACTCCCCTCCATATCACTCTGGAGTGCGTCAAATGAACACTCCCCCGTAATTTCCCGATTGCCTAATCAGGATTACCAGCATCGCGATTCCATCGCAAACGAGGATAAAGCCTGATTCCTGATGCAGGAATCGGTCGTAGCGCCAACGCCCACGCGACCGTCGCTCTGTCGCGAGTCCCCACCGATCCGTCCTCGTCGCTTTCCTCGCCGCTTTCCTCGCCGCGGACGGAGCAGCCTTGCTTACCCGCGCCGCCGCGCAACCATCGTCGCCCTTGAGTCAAAGTCGTCGCTGAAAACACAAGTTTGCACCGCTTGACTTCGCGGATCTCCGCGAGCGCAGTATCGAGAAACGAAACTCGAACTTCTCCAATCTTCTTCCTATACATGCAGAGAAGCGGACGAAACGATCCCGCGCGGCTGTTATCTTCTCTCTCTCTCTCCTCTCGTCTTCTCGACACTTGCACGTCGCCTGTTTATTCGCGTTCCATCTAGCGGATCGAAGCCGAGACACGTCTCGATGTCTTCGAAAACGTTCGACTACTCTCTTCTCGATTGGTTCGACGCGCTTGGATCTAACTACGCAGAAAGCGCGCTAGCTCGGACATTCTAACCGGCCATTGGGTTCGTTCGAGCCACGAGAACCCGTCGCGGCCGTGCACTCTAACACTTTCACCGGGCAGATTTCTAACGCTGCCACGATCTTTCGCTGCGTCCACGTTGGATTCCCCCTCGGGAATAGATTGCTGCAGTTGCAGGCGGTTTAGACCTGGTTCTGTTAACCAGAAGGCGAAACCCGAGGAGCAGGGTTGCTTGTTGCCCGATGCGTTGGGTAGAATGCAGACAGCTTTGGCGAATATACTTGGGAAACGTTCTTGCATTATGTTAGGTTCCCAGGTCAAGACTTATTCACTCTCAGGTGTATTATTCTGAGGGAGCAAATATAGCTCAGGTACTGATGAAACAGCTATAAATGTCTATTATGGGTGAAATTTTGTCTCAATATCATTAGAAGAAATCAAAGTTGACGTTAACTTCCGAGGGCTCATCAATCGTGTATAGGAAGAAAACATGTAGAATCGTTTGTAGAGGGATTCACTAACGCCATGTAACCAGAATCGCCTGAGTAGAGCCAATAGGTTTCTCTTCAGAGTTAAACGGTACGGATAGGCGTTTAGGAGCTCCTTGAATCCCATGCCTAGTAATAGAGAACATATCCCGTGGCTCATATTCTCAAAGGTGGTTTCACAGACCACTTGAGCCTCGAGCAGATCGCTATGCCCATTCCACTAGCATTGCTCCGCGCTTACTAAAATATGCTAGCATTGGGATCCACATGGCAAACTGTGATGCCGCGTAAACGGGACCAGAGTAGCGTTCTCGATTCAACCGGTTCCATCGTACAGCTGAATATTCGATTAACCGGTTGGGAATCGATTGTCGGATTCGTATTGGAGCGTATGGTCGGTTCGGTGTGACAGAGCAAATCTCGAGGCTCTGTATGTTCGACTAGCAATCAGGTAATCAGCAGGCAATCACCTAGTTATCAGGTGTACGCGATGCTCGAGTCAACGATACCTGTGTATCCTCGGCAAACCGAGCTCCTCGCGTTCCGCCTTTGTCAGATATTCCCTTTTGCGTTGTTTCCATGACAAAATGTCGGTGTCTGGTTGAATCGAGCAGCAGTTGGCTCGGTTTCGTTCGCGGTGAAAGTTTGAGTGTCGAGGTGCATGGCCTCGTTCTCCGGACTGTTATCGACGCGATGTGAACGCCCCCTAATACAAGACAGTAGCATTGCGCTTCGCCACGAGCGGAGCAGCGCTCCGTGCCTGCCAGATACGACGAAGAAGACGAAGAAGGGGCCACAGGAAGGGGGAAATGCGGACTAGCCTTACCTCGATAGGCACGCGTATACCACCTAGCCCGGCTGGATCCGCGGCGACCGCTTTTGTGCTTTTACCACTCGATCGCCTCGCCTCGCCTCGCCTCGCCTCGCCTCGCTTCGCCTTGCCTCGCCGCGCCCCTCTCCCCGAGGCTTTCCCTCTTTCGAGCTTCCTCCTCGCCCCTCCTGAAACAGACTTTCTGGAGCGATCCGCGAATACTCGGGGATCTGTTCGAGCCACGGCGATTCTTGTGCGCGTCCAAGTTGACTCTCGGAGCACAATAAGCGGGATAAACGGCGCGGGGAAGGGATCGAGGGATAGGTCGTGGGGGAGAGAGAGCCGATTCCTTCCACTTAGCATTCCCTTTCGCGCGACACCGGACGAAGTCACGGCAGCCCAATAAATTCTTAGGGAAACTCGGAAAAATAGACGACGCTCGCTGAATGGACTGTCGACGAGAGGTTGGCTATTCAGCTGGCGAGCAGAAGAAGCTTCTCGAGTTAGTTCTCATCAGTCTGTTTCTTCTGCCGTGAGAAAACCGTCGGTGTCTTCTCTCTGCGCAAATATCAACGATCGTCCCGTGAGATTGATCCACCTGCGAACCCGGCTGAAAAGGCGCTTGAAAAGGTTACGCTGCATCGATGCTCGCTCCTCGATGTATTCATCATTTTCTGCCATTTGCGATTTGTCGCGTTCGTCCTGCTTCCATTGGGGCTTCGGCCGACACGGCACGTGCTGCTTCGGGGCAATTTTTAGAACTTTCCTCTGCAGGAGTGCGTCGATCCCTAACGTTCCCCTTCTCGTTTGTCTTTGGGGTCACTTCTGGGATGCCTTCCCTCCTTCACTTCCGAGAGACTCGTCTCCCTGCATCGTTGCCACGGAGTCTTTGCTTCTTTCTATACTGGCATTGAAGAGACGTTTTATTATAGGAGATAGTGGTTTGAAGATTGCTAAGAAATTTTTACTTCTAAGTTCTGCATTAAATCAGTTTATCGAGGACTTAGTTTATAGCAATTGCTTTACTGATAGGTAAAAATAGATTTTTGACAAAAATAGTACCCACATGTCAGCAAGTGAAAGTCTTTATTTGCAAAGTCTTAACAACTTCCTGCTCATTTTTCGCGTCCCAGTAGAGTTCGTCCGTAATCTTATCGTCAGTTGGAGTAAAGGCAGTAGAAAACCGTCTGTCAGTGTTCAACAGGGTCGAGACCACTCGAAAACCGTAAAAAATCAGACTCAAGGTCCTTCGAGGGGAACGAAAGACCCGTTATTGTCTTACATATTGTCTGAATGTGTACGCTTTCCAAATATCGATCGCTCGAAGTGACCATCGTTATTATATAAAGACACGAGAAAAATCCAAAGACGCAATTACAATGGGTATATTAAAATATTGATAATTAACTCGATGGACTTCAATATTTATTCGATTATTCAATAATGAAAAATGACACGTATTTTGTCTCATTCTTCCCCAACAATCGAGACGTCACTCTGTCCACTGTGTAATTTGAATCACGACGACTAAATGGTCGTAACACACATTGTTTCCAGTGAAGCTTTATCCGTCAATAACAATGCGCTGCTGTCGAAATGATTCGCCCTCGGTACACGTAATGACATAGTACAGTTAGAGAACGATTATTACATCGCGTCATCTGGCTCTCCGTAACATTATTTCTCCATTTCGCGTATTCTTCGTGCTCGACAGCGGCGACTGTATTACAGTTCCTCAGCCGATGACTCGTCGTGATTACGCCATTATAATCGTGCTTCGCCGACGACCGCTTTTTCACCGTACAATTAGCGAGCCGAAACTCTAAACGCAATCGCAGTTGCATGAAATCCACGAGCAATTTCACGATTCACCGACAGACACCGACGACGAGAACGCTCTTAGATTTCTGCTCGACGATTTCCCTTAGATGGTAGTCGATGTCTCTAAAATAAAACCTGCGGTCCATTACAGGGATCGGTAGTTTCCATTGAAATTGAAATTTGCGATGGGTACTGGCCTAAAGCGCGATTTCTAGAGCGATAGAAATAAGACGTGGCCTCTGTTTGTTGGAAGTGACGGAAATCGTTAGAGAATTAGGCCATTACGATTTCTCACAGTAAAAACGACGTTCCTCGGCGCTTCAGTGACGTCAGGATCGCGTAGAAAAGTTCCGTTAGATCTCTCCCGGCGCGGAGAAGTTGTGGGAATCATCCGGTTGGAGCGAACGCGACTCGAGTTTATCCTCGACGCCGACCTCTTCGAGGTTTCCAGCGCCACTCTGTTCACCTGCTTTTCAACAACCTACCTACCAACGCCCATCTCTCGTTTATTTGCTTCTGCTCTCTGATCTTGTTACTCGCCGGATTGTCCCGGCAAACGTGCATACGCGAGGTGGTAAAAGGTGCTGAATTAAATATTATCTGGATTATTTGCTTCGGTACTGTGGACAATTCTTCTTCTTCGTCTTCTTCGTCTTCTTCGTCTTCTTTGTCTTCTACGTTTCCTGAGAGGATGAGGATTAGTTTAAGTTTGACTTTGGACCGAGAGGTTTACGCAACGAGTTGGTCGTTGTCGACACTCTCAAAGTGCTTGTACAGTTTTTAAGTATGTTGTAGAGGGCTTTCAGAAGTTATGACTACAGCTTTTTCAGCTGGAGAATAAAAAAGCATAATAGAAACCTCTCGTTGCCAGGCATAGTCACTTTTCCTCATAGAAAAATTATTGAAATTTTGTTCGATTTCAGTAATTCCAAAAGGCCCCTCAAGTTTAATCGAAAGAAGATCTCCGTAGACAAATCCGCTCAAATTCTTCATCTAAATAAACAGTAACACTTGCAGCTTCAATACCAAAGATCAAGATACCAGTGTTATTGCTTCTTCCGCACCCTGTATGTAGAAGATTACGAGGAGAAGATCCTTGGATTTGCGTCGAAGATCCGGGTCAAGTACGAGTAGCAACTTCTGTTACTCCTATCGACATGTTCTGCACGTTGCGTTGCATAATTCTCTTTCATCCTGGTTCATCAATTACCGAAACAACCTATTTCCGTATATTTCGTGGTCTAAGTTTACGATAAGGAGGTTAGATATTTGCCGACACCTTTTTGTGCGTTGATCCAGGCTTATCTAGTCCCTGCTGTTCGAGTAAGTTTCTCATCACCTGACTCTATTCTCATAGTCAAGCTCCGCACCCTCGATCGTCTCGTTCTGGGCATCCCCTAAGTGCAACCTTCTCTTACCTCGATAACGAACGATACGAGCGACTTGATAGTTTTTCCACAGCGCGTAAATAGTTTCGTCACGTAAGTTGGACGCGAGAGAAATTGTAGATTACCGAACGTTCGGAGATTGGTATCCAGTCGCGCAGGTGTTACGTCATCGACGATCTGGTCCCACAAGCAACCTGACCATCGTGCCACACTTGCTGTTTACATTCCACGTTACTCGAAAATTTTCTCTTCACTTCCCCTTCCCTTGCATCGCCATTCTCAGTAGGAAGGACCTAAGAAGATAAGGCTAGTCAGGAAGAACTCTCCCTAGACACAAAAGTGCGTTTAAATATGCATGTAGGTAGGTGTGCCGAGGGACGATGGGTCGAAAAGGGTGGTCGGCGGGAGGGGCGGAAAAGAAGGCGGCGAAACAATTGGTAAAGGAGACGGAAGAGGGTGGAGGGAGGGAGACAGAAGGCGAAGGACGTGATTTGATAACACAGCATCGATCCAGGGTTCTCAGGATGCTTCCACCCTCCTCCGTCTCCGCTCACCCTCGACTCTATCCATTCCGTCCCCCGCCCTGCGTTCCCTTCTTCTTGCCCGTTTCCGCGATTCCCGTGCCGCAACGAACAGAACTGTAAATACCGGTGACGTTGCTCGCGACGTCCGTCTCGCTCGGTTTACGAGATCACAGGTTACCATCGTCCTGCCCAATTCTCGATAAATTCCATGCCGCTGGGTTATTCCGGACGTTTCGGCTGGTCGAAAATATCCGAAGCTCGTGATGGGTAGTTACAGGGGTCGTTTCGTACCCGTTACCAGCCACGACCTTTTATTTTCTCCCCCTATCACCTATTGAGGGGCTGATTCACTCCGGTTCGAGGATTGCTCTGACATTGTCGGAAGCACATTGCCACGTTTTCGTCCTTTTCTCGCCTGCCCCTCGGGAAGCAATGATGTTTCAGGGGCACTAGCTTTTCTGCAACATCTGAGAAATAATATCATCGGTTTAGTTAATTCCTACTTACTGGATACACGAGTAAGTAATAATACGGTGCGTCGAGTAGGAACACGTTCCATAGTATATATTTTCTGGATTTCGACTTGTCATTATCCTGATCGGTGCTCCTTTCGTTTCTTTTCTTCTCGCTACCTGCTTTACTGACAAGACTAAGCTAACTACATAAACTGACTGTTCAAAGATATCTATTATATCTGTACCTTAAATTCCACAGCGATAACGGTGCTCCTAGTGGTAACAGTCCATCAAGAATTGAGGATCGTTTTCTTCATCTGACGTTTCCCTTCATATCCAAACTCATCCTCCAGCAGCCCACACCTTCGCCCCAGGTCGCTCGAAATAAATAATCGAACAGACCCGATCGACGCAGAGCCATGCTCGCTGGCTCGCTTTGTTTACGTCGGTTAGCCGAGTGAAAGTTTCCAGCGGGCTGCGAGCAAAGCGATTTCGCGAGTGTACTTGCACGCGGTTCAGCGGCTGCGAGTACTCGCGGGCGTGTTGCACCACTAGCGAAGAGTATTTTGAAGCGGTCCACTTGGAAACTTGGCGCTGCTCGTCCCCGGTTGCCCAGCTTTGAGGTGGAACGACGCAACAGCGACAGAGTAATTAGGAGAAAATCGGCCTGACGTAAATGGAGGACGCGTCATTGAATTATCAGACGTTCGGCCGGGCCGTGTTACAAAGGGAATGCGAATAGGACACGAGGCGCGATTGGCTTCAAGGCGACAAGTGGCCTGGCCAGTGAACCTGCGCCTTGGACGAACTCGGCTCGTGAATTGAAACACACGGCCGTGAGTCCAAAGTGATCGAAGGACTTGGACAAATTGCGAAAGTTTATTCGATTCTGCAACGAAAGGAGAGAAGTCAGCATTTTATGAAATGTCAATTCCAGTGGTGGCCAATTCTTGTTATGATAGGAGCTGTATTTTACCTAGAAATACTTACGAGATGCGTTCTTCTTTGGAACAACATTCTGGATTTAATTAAAAAAGAATATTTTTGGGGGGAGATAGGTTTATTATAGCTGCGGTTAAACCACCCAGACTGCATCCGATAGTTTGAAGCTTGTTGCAAGAATCTTATCAACACCGAACACTGTACAAGTCTCGTCACAATGTATCTACTTTCAACAAACGAGTTTGCATAAAGCGCCAGAATTAGTAACGGTCGTCATCCTAATTACGCGTTTAATTCGTCCGCTTTTATAACCCTCGTTTCGAGAAAGAGGAACTATATTAGTTTACTTTTCCCCGACATTTTGCAAGTAAACGTTCTCGTCCGCGAAGCCAGTGTAATTTGTTTTTGCAGTAACTTCGACCTTCGGCTGTTTATAATTCCGCCGTGAACCTTCATCCTCCGTGGCAGAACACCACGGTGAAAGAGATACTTATATTTCACGTCTTCCACTTGCTCTTTTTCGCATCTGCTTATAGCCGCGCGTGTCCGCGGGAGCTCTGCTTTGCTCCGAAACAATCCGCGAGGCCAGCATTCCTGCCTCCTTTTACTCCAGTCCTGAGATTCCTCTCGAGTCGACGCAATTTATAATCCTTCGATTAAGAACCGAAATTTGTAGACTCGACTTTCGTTCCGATCACCTGCTCAGAATTGCATGACGCAAAAGGTCGCCTTTGTGGGCTCTTCTTTGGCGGCGCGTTTAAGCGAGGTCAGTTACCAGCTGTCGGTAAACTCTGCTGTAAACAAACGAGAAAGGACCGTCGAACGCTAAGGCCAGCCAGCAGCGAGTTTTCGAGTCGTTCGGTCGGTCGTTTGGGGCATCGCATTCCACGCTGCTTCCACGCTTCTTCCACTACACTTGCACGCTGCTGCCTTCGATTTAGGAGTCTACAAATGATCATTCTCTCGTAGACATTCTATCTATTCCGTTCTTGTGCTCTACTGTGTTTCTTTCTTGAGGTCTTTAATTAATCCTTTGGTCCGTATGATTAAATAGTGACGCCTCTACCACTCCTAATGGTTGCTATTCTCTGGAGGAACATTCACGCCCGAAACCTATCAAGCTCGGTGGCCATAGCGTTGTTTTAAACCTGTGTGAGGGTAGGGGAACGTAGGCACGCTGAAACATCCTGTCGCTTCTTTTCCTGGAAGCCCCTGAGATTTTCGGTAGGCACGTAAATAACGCGCATCCCGCCATCGAGAGCAAAGGTCCCGGCCACGACAGATTGACGAATCGATTCCTCTGCGGTAGAGTTGTTCCTTGGCTTGTTTCTCTGTGCGAGAGAAAGCAGCTGGATTAAACGGTCACCGTGAGTGACACGAAAATCTCTTTGCCTCTAGGACGAGAGTTGCCAGTCTTCGCCCAGGGCTTTCTCGTTTAAATCTCTGGAAAAGGGAGAAGACAAAGGCAGTGCATCCTGCAAAAGAGTTATCTCTTTACTCTAGAAATAGTACACATTCCTGTACTAGGAGAACAAGCTTTTTATCATAAATATCTTGTGTCTCCAATCGGGTACGACCCGTCAACACCGATCAACGTTGGCCTCTGACGTTGACACGTCGAGGAAACAAGAGACTGGATTTTCTTTATTTCCCCTAGCGCGTGGAAGGTAAACCAGCTTAGAGACGAGAGGAGCCTCGTTTGTCCACCGTGTTCTGTCTCGCGGGAACGTTTCGATACGCGCGAAAGATAGGCGCGTGTGTGCACCCGATATATATTTAGCGTGCGCGGTATTTCTCGACCCACATACTCATCGGGAGGCAGAATGTCTCGTATGCGTGGGGTCATCCCACCGTTCAAGCGACAAAGACGTTGCTTCTTTTTCTTCTTTCAGCCCGTCCTCTTCTGCGTCGACCGCTCGAGAAAGGGTCGCTGTGCAACCTCAATTTTTAAGAGGCTCCAGTCGCTTCATTCTCTTTTTGGGCCTTCTCCGAGCTTTAAGTGGGGAGTGATTTCTTGTTAACGCTTTGAGCCAGCCGGTGCTACTATTATCGGGACTGCTGAATCTCCAGCACGCTCGTCCCGACGAACACGGACTTTCAATGAGCTATCATTTCAAGAGCGACTTTATTCGAATCAATCTGTTCCTATGGTCTCGGTATAATGAATTCTCGTTTTTTTAAATTCTGCTACAGAGGAAAGAAAAGAGTCTTCGATATTCTAGCTTCAGATCTGATTCTAAACGTCGCATTGTATTCATATTATCCTGAATTCCTTCTACTCCTATCAATCGGCTGATATAGCAAGCAAATAGTCGATAAAACTACGCTGCGGTGGTTCGCAAAGAATCGCACTCGTCGGCAGAGAACTATGACTCACTGTCAGCGGGCTAGGGGAGGGCTGGTAGACCTAAATCAATGTGCAGTTTCGACGCTGTCGGTGCATTATCGCGACCCTCTTGATTCGTTTTGCGCATCTGTGCGTGACCCTGTTCCGGTTGGGGCTCGATAAGATCGTTGAAAGTCGAGCTCGACGAGGGATCTCGCGGCGAGTGCATTGGACGAAGCGATTCGTTGCATCCTTGGCGCGCTGGCCTCTCAGACTGTCCACCTCGGTGGCAGAGTACGCGCGGGAAGCGTTAGAACGCGCAGAGGACGTGAAACGAGCGTGCAAACCGCAAGTGCACGCTTCATAAATTCATGGCCGTGGTTCCGGCCGAGGTGGCCGATGCAGCGCCTTTAATTGGTTTCTACGCATCTGGGATTGCTTCGGCGGCGGCAGTAAACCAGTATCAAAGATTTATCGACAGATCGGTCGACTCGGAGCGTTAAAGTGTATCGTGGCCCCGCTGCAGCCCGGAGATTAAATTGAATCCCGCGGATGGAAGTTCCACGGTCAAGAAGTAACAGCTCCTCTGAGTCGTTTTCGTGTTCAGTATCGTTCGATCTCGACCAGAGGGAAGGTTCCCCGCGTGGATTGCTGGGCGTCGTCGTCTCGCGGTTAAGCCGCGTAATTCGCGGTATCCTCGATAAATCATACTAAATGGGGCGATCGTGTAACGCACGATCGCGTTAGATCGCACATGGCGCCGCGGCATTGTTGGCCGTACTTTATTGAATCGATAAACGCGCCCCCTTGGCACGCGTAGCCGAGGGATGTACGCGGCCGAGTATCGCCAACAAATACACCCCATTAATTGCAAATGAAACGTAATATTTGCCCGAAGCTCCGCGTGTAGCTCCCCTGCGGCGCTCCAGCTTGTCCACTTTTCTCACCGTTGTGGTCTTGCTCTATCGACAAGGTTAATTGTAACTTCGCCTTACCTTTCTGCTGACCGTAGTGTGTGTACTGTACAAAAAACAATCGCTTACTTAGATAATGATATCTCACTTATTATAGAATTGTTCTAAATAGATATGTCAATGCTTTCAAATATTTTAAGTATCAATCTTCCGAAGCCTCTTCGAATTTACAAATTCTACACTATTCTCTACATATTTGTGTACATATTATTCTGTACTGTTCTGCACGAATCTAGTAAAAGCCTCCTGTCACCACCAGCTGACTTGGCTCGCGACATGGACCATAAAAATTTGTAAAGCCAAGCAGACTGGCAACGTCACTCTTCTTCTTAACAAGTAGCACATATGCGCAGGGTCGATTCCTTAAAATAAATGAGAAGCATGGTAGAACCAATAAATTAATTGAGAAAAAACAATCGATTAATCGTGGGAAAATGAATATAGATTTCAGCTAAGACGTTTACTCTTCCACGCGATACAGCAAATACAATTACGTTTCATTGATGGGGCGTATCGATACGCCATAAGCAGCTTGCCCGTGGGCGACAAACTAATTCGCTTCGTTCAGAAATAATGACGGCGGATAGTCATATCGGAGGTAACCGGCACGGCGCTGGCTAATCGCAGTAATCTCTGATAACTTGTAGCTCCGGCGTCAACTGGTTCGCCACGCTCGGTCCATTAATATCGAGCGATATCTAGGTTGGCGGAAGGCGGTAGGTGATAGAACGGAAAATAGACGTTGGTGAATTATGGTCGGAGTCACTTTGCCGCTAGAAAATACATTTCGAGTCGATCTCGAGATATTTCTGCCCGAGTCTTTTATATCGCGATCATTTCTACCGAGCAAAATTACAGGTAGGATTGTTGCAGGACTCGACGCCAGTTGGAGAATTAATGCTCGTGAAGTAATGCATTCATCGACCCATCTAATCGACAGCGAAGATCTAGGTAATCTCGATCGGACTCGCGCGAGCACCGCTGTCGTTTTAAACGTGAATGATAATCGGGTCGGGTATTTATTTGTTTAGTAATACTCGCAATTAGTGCGGTAATATAGGCAGTGATTTATCGCGCACCTCGGGGTGAGTCCAATGGAAAGTAGCAGCGTGTGCCGATGAAATCTAAGGTGCTGATAGGAATTGTTTGCTGGATTACGCGATGTAGTAGTAAAATCCATATCTGTTAGCTTTGATTTAACTCCATCCTTCAATGAAATGTTGAAACATCGTAAGGTACAGTAGTTCATAGATAAGGGTGTATTCGGATAACTTCTCTGTACAATATTTATTATAAATGTAACGGTAATATTCCCTCGTGTACGTGTATTAACAGAAATTGCGATAATTTATTGCATAAATATAATATATTCACATGAAAAGTGGACTGTGCATGTTTTTATTAAATGCTTCGAAGAGATAATACAATTTGTCAGGTGAAATTAAATATACAATCTTCGTAATTTATTTTAATAAATGATGTAACAACATAATTCATTATCTCGTTCAACGCATCTCATTTGTTATCTTATTACCAATTCATATAAATATCCGTTATATCCATGCATCGAATTGTCGAAGCAACACGAAACACTTGACGTTTTACGATCTAACAGTGTCTGCACTCCACCCCGGTTACAAAAAGGTAAGAAGAATTCCCACTCCATTTTTACCGAGTGAAAAACGCTCGAGCCATCGAAGCGATATGAATCGTCTGTGTGCCGGAGGCTTTCTGGAGATCCCCTCGAATTCCGACATCTTTGACACCGTCCTCGAGATCCCGAAGAAATCACGGTTTAGCGAGCGTTACGCGCCCCCAGCCCCTTGACGAGGTCGCTCCATTAATTTGTCCGTTACGCGTAGTCGAGTAATATCGATAGTATCTGGCCGCGCGAGGGAGAGTTGGCGGTTAGGGTGGCTGGCGCGGGGGAGGGAGCGGAGGAGGCGCGGATTCACGGGTTACGTTGCTCGGATTCTGACGTCACGTCGCTTGTACGCAAGTGTACTACTACCAGCAGCGGCGATACTAGCGCGTTACTACTTCTACTATCACCACCACCACCACCCGGCACTGACGCCGTCGCGACGGTAGGGGCTGCGCTCGCGACACCAACACCGATAACCGCTCCTACCCCGCCGCGTGACGCGGTGTCGCTATCACAGGCGAACCTATCGTCGTCGCTACCATCGGGTTCGCCTGTGTTGCGTCACTCGCCATTCCGTTATCATCGTTGCTGACTGCAACATCGAAACGGTCACTACTACCGCCGCGGTTCCACCACTTTGACACGCAGTACTGGGTGGAACGAACGTAACGACCTCTTCTGATGCACCCCAAAATAGGACAAAGTGAATGGGGGTCGGTGTCGTCCGCGGCTCGTAAGCTAAACTGTCCTCACACACATTTTTATTGTTATTATAGGTATAAACGTTCGTAAATAATACTTCCTATACTTGGGTGTATACCTACGCAAAGTGTTAAGCACCTGAAGGCTATTTTACTCCTTAACGTGGTATAGAAGCAAAACGTTTTCCCACTTTGAGTGGGATCTAGAACCTTTGGTAAAGTTGGAGAATTGTGCTAGAGAACTACTTCGTGTGCAAGGTTATGCCCCCGTTCTGTGTATTGTTACTGCCAGTTCCGTGGAAAGAGGCAATGAGGGAAAGTAGACATTTTTGTACGATATTGTAGAATTCGATAGGTAAAACCTTGAAGAAAAGGCGATGAGGGGAAAGTCTGCACGGCAAGGTAGGGAGAATTTGGCCTTGGACACGTTTACCCAGCGCATTAGGTAATCCACTAGTGGTAAAAAAAGTTGAGAAGTCAAGGATCCACGAGTGTCCTCTAGTAGGCCCTTCAGAATCTATAATCTATGAAGAATGCGACACAGACCTCCTAAATTGTCGTTCAAGTGCCCTCTCCATTACTTTCACGGTTGCTACATTTTCTTCACCCAGTATACCACGTTGCATTACTCTGTTTACCACCACAAAGTCGTCGACAGACTGTACACGCGTACAGAGCGTGAAGGAAACAGAGAAAAGCGACTAGGACAGGGGACCTAGTCGAAGAGGGACAGAGCGATAGAGAAGGGATGAGAGCGACGCGAGAAGTCGTAGTCGAGCGGGATACGGATAGTCGCTTCCTTTTTCGGCCTCCTTCTTTCATACTTTTCCCCCTCTTTCTTCCACCACTGTCGCCCGTCTCTCTCCCCTCTCTCCCCTCTCTCCCCCTCTGCCCTTGCCTCTCTGTCGCTCTCAGCCAGGTGCTCGCCGAATTACCGCAGAAGTAACGGAAGAGGGAAAAAGAGGAAAGAGGGGGCGGTGGGAAGGGAGACGGAGAGAGAAAGCGGCAACGAGAGAGCCGATACCTAATCCTCCCTTGGTTGGCCCACCCTCGGCAGGAAATCAATAGAGAGGGACTCGCTCTATCCCTCCCTCCTTCCTCTCTTTCTTTCCGTCTCTGTTTCCGTCCCGCTGTTCTTTCTTTTTCGCGCTCGTCATCCCTTTGCCTGGTCGAGTCGTGGCACACCGGTCGCTCCGACGAGTTTAGAAACAGCCTCTCGTTTGCACCCACCCTCTGCCCCGACCCCGCGCTCCCTCTACTCCTCCGTTCAACTTGGTTGCTTATCCAGCGACACAAGGTTCCGAAATGTCGATCGTCTTGGTTCTTCGAGCTTTTCCTTTATCTTCGGAGAGAATAGGGTCTGGGAGTCGATTGATTCGTCCGAGAATCGATCGATAGTCCAGGCCGAACCGAAACTCGTGCACCCTTGGTACAGAGTCAAGGTAACTCGATGGAAGGTTATCGATGTTCTGGGATTAAGCGCGACACCGACGAGAGGTTCCCTGTCGACATTGATTTTTCTCGTTGCCGAAAAAGCAGGCCACTCGTCGTCCCGGCTGACGGCCTGACGAGAGTCTTTAAAGCGATTCAGGTAGCTTTCCTCAATGAGAGGTCGAGTTCCACCGGCTCTTCCTCCTCGAGCTCTTTAAACCGAGACAGCCGCGTGACGGCTGACAATGGATCGATGCCTGACGGAGAGGCGAGCTGTTCTGCCGCGTCGTTGAGCGCGTCTCGACGAAACGATTGCTGCTTGCTTTATAATAATGGAAATTACATGCTAGTGGATGTAATAAATTAATCGTTGCACGGCAATTAACCCGTTGCGGTAGAGGGTTATGAGAGAGTAATTGTGACGTATAAATGAGGGTTAATCGCGGGGAGAACACTTTGAGCTGGAGGAGAAATTGAAGAAGCAGAGATTGAGAGTTTCCCACGTGAATAGTGGAAGTCAAAGTCGAGCTTTCGTAGAAGCGTGTGCGTAGTTGGAGAGGCTGGAAGGACTGAAAGGAGTGATGACGGTGATGGGCGGCGCTTCCGCGTGACGTGGCGGAAGTCGTGCGTCACTGGTGACGTAGCACCGTCGAAAGAGGAACGTCCGAAAGAGGCCATTGACAAGGACTTGTTGCACGTCCTTTTCTGCGTACGTTCCAGTGTCTCTTGATCCTGTCTAACTATCCAGACAAATTCTGCTCGGATCAACGTTTCAGGAGTTTGGACCAGTTGCTGCATTTACATTTTTAGATCTTCTCGGTCCCTTCAAACCAGATGGGTTCAAATATCCTAGATAGAAGCTGAATTTTTGCGTGGAACGAAACAAAGCAGCAGAAACTTGTTGCACGTTCTTATATCTCTCTAGGTTTTGCTATTTGGCTAGCCAAAAGAATGTAACGCCAATCGTGGATACTCTTCTAAGTAACTCGACGGAATTTTCTGATTCAGAATTTGGAAGACGAGGCAAAGTAGCATATACTTGTTGCACGTTCTTTTGTGTATTTGTCCCTTGGCATCCCCAGCTCCCTTTGCTGGGTTAACCAAGAGAATGTAATTCCATTTTCCATCGGGACAATCGTTGGAGGAATTTTTCTACTCAGGATCTAGCTAAATTGAAGCAAAGTAACTTAGACTTGTTGCACTGCCTTTTGTACACGTACTCTTTTATACTTTTTGATCCCTTTACTGGGTCAATTGGACGAACCTAATTCCACTTCCACTTAAGACAGTTGCACGCCGAGTTGTCGTCTACATTTGTTCCCTTTCTTTGAAATAAGAAATTGTAGAGTGCTCGTGGAGCACAAAGTCGACTTGTAGCCACGATGAAGCAAAGCATGGTGGACTTGTTGCGTGTTCCGATATCCCTCGATCTCGTTACCGAATTAATCCAGCTATTATAAGTAATTGGCACTCGGAGAGGGGGCGTCGGTCTCACGTGCTCGGCGCTGAAAAAGCCTCCCTCTGCGGAGGCTGGGGTAAGATGCAGCAAAGTAGCGTAGACTTGTTGCATACCCATTCGCGCATGTGTGTCTCAAGTCTGTTACCATAGACCAGCAAAATGGGGAAAGTTGGTTGGTGTTTGACGCCACGAGGTCGTAAATCCTCGATGATCGATTCGATGGCTGGTACGCTCGCGAGCCACGATTTCTACGCGAGCCTGACACGGATTTGCTCCACCGTCGAACGTTACGCGATCGTCGACGTTCGTTCAGAGGCGTCGAACGAAGAAATTGTGTCTTGGCCCTGGTGTTTCCCTGGTAACTCTGCTCCCCCGCGTTCACGAAATTTAAAAGCGACTTAGCGTCGCCTTAATCAAACAGCTGTTTCACCTTGTCTAATCGAAGTCGCGAAATGAGCTTGTGATATCTCGATCGAGACAAGGCCAGCCCTGTAAATTAGTAAGTCACCGCTTGGTGCAAAGGTTCTGCCAATTTCATTTGCATAATCCTCCCCGTTACTCCCCCTTTTTTATTTCTTCGCTAAAAGGGGTGGACAAAGTCGAGATATCGAGGCGTGAGATCTTCTTAAGCAGCTTTGAGCGTTGTTGCTCTTTGGCCGTAGGAGGGTCAAATAGGGTCATGAATATTTGTATACAAATGATCGTGGAGAGATGGACGGAGAAACATTCAGTTCTGATGCTGATAACCTTAATCGATGACTTCGATAAATCTGGTAACATGTAGTTATTACTCAAACTTGTTGCACAATTTAATTAACGATCACCAAATGAAGAATTCTGGAGGTTTTGTAATTGAAGGTTGTTGGAGTATTGGTACATAATCACGACAACTATGGTTAGCATTGACGATTTTGATTATGTCACAACTTCCTTGTTCCTCTTATTATGAGTACCATTAAATAGCAGAATAGCTGAAGATTAATTACTTATAGGACTTCCATTTTTTGTAGTCTCTTCTACTAATTTTCGACGTTCTTGCCTTGTTGATATGTATCTACTTTCCGTCGAGAAACAGGACTAAATGTCAGCGTTTCCTGTTTTTCTGTTCTTATGCGGTTACAAAGTGTTTCCTGTGTGGTCAGAAGTAATCAGGATTTTGCTGCTCTGCGCACAAGGATATGCCACGGTTTGCTGTTCGTTAATAGCCTGACCTCTGGAAATTAATGAATGAAACCTTATCGACCAATATCATTTGCGAAAGCACAGCAGTGTTTTTGCAACAAAGGGTAGCGGAAAAATGAAATTTCCTCCTGACTTTTTATGCGATAAACTGTTCAAAGAGATAAATAGCGACTATTTACATTGACAAATCCAGCAGTTCGATGCGATACGAAGTCATATATTTAAATATCTGCATAATTAAGTAATGGTTATGAAACAGTACCGATTAACATTCATTACTCTATGCAACGACACTTTTTGTTGCTACACCAAATTCGCTTCGTACCATTGCCGAACAATTGTATAACGAAACGTTGAAGCTATAAATTAATGAGCGTATCACATCTCATTTCTATTAATCTTTGCACTGTTTATAGCATGCGCATTAAAAGTAATAGCATAAAAAAGTGAACTATTTAAATCAAATTAAAAGCCCTCATGGTGTAAAATTATTTACTACAAAGAGGATTTACTGCCTGCTCTACCAATACTGGTACAACTACAGTGCTTATTTGTTACGTAAAAGCAATTGGAAAAAAACAACGATAAAGTTAAAGGAAATAGCTACACATAAACGACAGTACTACCATCAAAAACAAACGTCAAATAGTTCCCCTTAAAATTTACGTAACAGTGAAAGGCGATCCATACCGCGAAAATGAAAGCCTCGTTTAACCACATTTCGTTATCTTATCAAGCAACCGAAGGATCGAATTTGAATGAAGCTTTATCAGACGAACGTCCCCGACCCTCGTGGTTCGCAATTGTCGATAAGTAAGGTGAGAGGCCTCGGTGCTGAAACCTCCCGGCAGATGGCGACAGTGTAACAGGTGCGCTCGACCAATCGGCGTGCGCGCTGTCCCCCCCGAGCGTCCACCGATTGGCGCTCTGGCGGTGTCACGAACAGCGATCGCAATATGGCTTCCGCCACCGCCAGCAAGTGAGAGTAGCTCCGAAGGTGATACCGAAACATGGTGGAATATTTAAGGGTGCGCGAGACGAGTCGCGCGCGTCAAAATCGCTAACGTGTCCCTCGTTAGAGAAGTGTCGATTCGGTTTTGGACAAGTGTTGAGGAGAACTGTGTACGACGCTCGAGAAACAAAACACTTCGGAGAGGGGTAGACAGAGAGTGAGCGAGTGTGTCCGCGGGTGAGAGAGGGACGGCGTGACTGTGTTCTGTCTTGGATGGACAGAGACGAGCTGCATACACGGGGCACGAGTTCGAGAGAGACAGAGTGACAGAACGATACAGCAGTTCGTGACACGAAAGCGTGCCGATAGAGGAAACGAAGGGCCCTCGGAGGGTCGTCGCGGGATCGTCTTCGAGTCGTCTTCGAGTCGTCTTCGAGTCGTCGAGGATCGGCTAGCGCGACGGTGGCGATCGAAAAAATAGGGGAGAGAGCGGCGAACGTTCGGACGGTGCGCGCGACGAGTCACACACGTCGCGGTTGTGTGAGTCCAGGTCCCGTGCACGCCGTGCGTCCCCGCGCGCGTGTGTAGGTGCGCGTACGCGCGACCGTTTCGGAGCTGGAAATTGAAGGAGGACGGGCAGACGCGCCGCGAACGAGTGGAAGAAGAATGAGAAAAAGCGCACGGAGGCACGGGGTGCGCATCGACGACCACGTAACGGAGAGAGCGACCGTGTGAGAGCGAGAGAGCGGGGCGACGTTGCCAGAGTTTTCCTTCTCGCGCGTTCCCTGCCGTGCAGCACGTCCCTTCGTGGCGGCTGCCACACGAGAGAAAGACCGAAACGGAGGATAATGTGACAGAGAGACAGAGAGACAGAGAGTCCGATAGAGCGAGAGAAGACAGAAGGGGGCGCCGAGCGACGTGACTCGCGCGAAAACGATCTAGGGAATTTTCGTGTTCGATCGAATTTCTATTCAACGCGCCGGTTACGAGTGTGTGTTTGTGTTCTCTGGACGCGCGATTCGTGGATGCCATGAGACCAGTCCCGATGACGTACGACCGAGACACGTGACACGCCGAGCTGGCCTGATCGACTAGCCATGAAGAAGCCACGGTGAGTCTTTCACACGTTCTCATAAATAGGAGCCTCGCTTCGGCTGGATTTCGTGGACAGAATTCCTTTCTCTCCTCGATAGTCAAAGCTAACACGACCTCTAGATAATGCCACACCGCGTTACGACCAATCGTATAACGTAACTGTGTGTACTGCTGTGTATTGATATCCATCGTGAAATTCGACTCTGCAAATAGGGGCTGCGAGGGTCAGAGGATGTTAGCAAATTTTCGACTCACGAGCTACGCCGTTGAATGCCGGAGCGGGTACAGGAGTCGTGTTGGTGAAATGACGCGATTACGGGGGGATGAGTCAGAAGATTGACGCCTTGTTTATCGATCTCGAGCGCGGTGGATGCTCGTTAGGGTATCGATATTGGGGTAGGCGCTTTCAATAACCTCGATACGCCGAGCGGCGTTTTCAATCGAGCCGGTCCAGAGGCTTCGAGTAGCTTTCAGTATAATGCATAAACGTATTATCGGCACCGACGACGACGATAAGATAAATAGTTGTATAGTCCTTGTGCTCCCTTTTCTCTAGGTCGAATTGCATCAGTTATTCCGTGCTCTGTCGCCTAGAACGCACTTTGGATTCTAGACGAGTCGGTCTTGCTCGCTTCGCGCTCTCAATTCGAGCTCTAAAACTCCACCCTTACGGCACACTGACCGCTCTCTCGAGAGAGAGCACTTCCACACGTGTGTGAGAACACTCGGCTCAACGGTGGCCACCTCGTCACTGTGCTCCGTGATTTTCTTATCAAGTAAACAAAGTAAGTCGACGCTTTCGAGCTTAGACTCTAGCTGCGTGTTTGCCTTGCGCAATCAAAGGTTGCTTCATCGCAAATCTTTCATGAATATTTCGTTAATTTCGTCATGTATGGCAGCTGAGTGGGTTTTTCTTTCTAGATGTAGATAATACAAAATATTATTCGATAAGCAACAAGAGATACTGTCTAGACTATTCATTTTCGAGGGTATAGAGATATTATCGGTCAGAGATTTCAAATCACTTTCTAAATTAACTTTGGAACTTTGATATTAGTAAATGGTTTCTCGCTAGAAGAAGATAAATTCACTGGAGAGACTTTGCTTTCGATCGCCTCGTCTTATCACCACGTTCAATTTTGATTCCCATTGTCAGTATTGTCGTTATCATATTTCTCTTCTGAATCGATAAGAAGCTTCTCAAGAGCTTTCAACTTCCACTGGTACCATCGACAAATATTCAAGGTCTCAGAAAATAATTGTGATTCGCAAAACCTTTCTCTTCAAATGGCTTTTTCGTAAAGCCATTTACACTAATTAAAACATTGTTGAATGCTCGACGCACCAATTCCGCGCGTTATCGTCGCTTTCGCTGATAAATTCACGGACGATTCCATCTTCCGACGAACCAGCGCTATTTTTAGCAAAGCGTCTACGAGTCCTACTTAATTATCTGGTCGGTGTTGGGGCGAATCACGAGCCGAGGACCGAGCGATACGTGTTTCGGCTGCTTGTTAACAAAATTTCCTCGGCAGCGTATCGCTCGCATCGATCGCTGGCTCGATTCGGGTCAGAGAAACTATTGTGCGCTCGGAGCCGATCGAATCGTGTCGGGAATCGCGGCAGCGCGAGCCAAGAAGAGTATCAAGAGGAAGGCGGGAGGAAAGAAACGCGCTCTAGCACTCTTGGGACGCGTCGACAAGAGGAGACGAGGCAAGGAGACACGAGGAATTCGAGCCCCGAAGTCAAGAAGCGAGAACGTTCCAAATACTCGCTGCGGTCCTCGGCGACGACGATTGAACCGAGTTGCGTAGGTTGCTAAATTATGAGAGGAGTAGAAAGACACAAGGGAGTCTTACCAGTTTTAGTCACGAAAATTTATGCGAATCGAAACTTGTTACTTTTCTGGCTTTCCTGGGATGCCTGAATTACTCAAAAGAGTACACTAAATTAGATGTATATATCGTTAATTTAATTGCTCGCTGTTAGACCGTCGTAGAAGAGCAATCGTATAGCTCCGGCATGCGAGATGCGTCTCTGGTAATAGCCTGGGATATTTCGGTGTCAGTCGTTCTAAAAGTAACTACTTTCTTAAAAATTAAAGTTTGGAAGAAGGTCAATGAATAGCATCGCCGTGGCGAAAGGATTAATCGAGCCTTTCACTGCTCCGTGACACTTTATTGCGAATGACAATTTAGATTTCTCATCGCACAGGTTCGCTTCCTAACAAAGTAACTTGCAGCGATCCGGTGTCGCGACAAGTGTCAGGTGGGAGAACGGGAACGCGTCAGAATCGCGTTTGACGCGACAAAAACTCGTTCGTGCGTGGTCACGCGTGCGTACACCCGAGCCACTACTAATAAGCAATAATTGATTTCAAATAGTTGGCCAGACACAGGCGGTCCGCTCTACGCGCGCGTGCTATTGAACGGTATTCTCTTACATACGGTCCATCACTGAAAATCCTAATTACGGTTCTCTGGTTGACCGTCAATGTTGTCGCGTTTCACAAAGATTATAGGTTGAATACGATTACCAGGCAAATCTTGTAATAGCCTTCTGTACAGTTCAATTGATTTTCACCACGCAGCTACAAATGAATTTCCCTACAAGAAGACTGTGTACAATTATATAGGAGTTCTAATTCGCTCAAAATCGAAAGTCACAAAGTTGCACGAGCGTTGATCGAAAAAAACGTCTACCGACGAGAGGCAACCAGTAGGAAGCATACCTACAGCAGAGCTTGGTCGATCTAAAACTTGCGCATACCTCGAGGAGGCTCGAAACGCGCGGCAAATGCTTAGCGGGCTACCGCGGCATGGGAGACATAAAGTATGCAGAAAACGAGCACCATTCCGCGCTTGATTTTACTGCTTATTCACCCCGTACACACCGAGACACGCTCGGCCCCCGGTACGCGGTCAGACGATCTCCTTCTGCTATCGAGAGGAGACGCCCGCCCCCGGCCTCGCCATAAAATCTCACGACCCATTATCGCAAATTCTGGCCTATCGACTCGCCGATCTAATTCAATCTCGGGGAACCCTTTGGACATTGTAACTTCCGCGACACGCTCGCGTATCTCTTTCCGTTTCTGTTTTCGCGCCTCTAATTTCACGCCGTTGCTGTTCGCGCCTGCCTCGCGCGCGATTAAATCACCAGTAGGATCGTGTACGCTGTTAGAATCTCGACGGTCCGGAATTTAAACTATCGCGGCAGGATCTTGGGGCCTCGTGATGGGTGGCGAGATGGGGTACCTGCTGATTCTCAGCGAAAATGTCAGATCAGAGTGTGTGATGCAACTGTCTTCAGAAAAAGGAATGTTTCTTAACCCTCTGAGGATGATGGATGTGTAAGGGTAATGTCTCTCATTTTTTCGTGTGTCACCGTCAAATGTATACTTGTCCGCAGTTTATATTTCTCAAATCTTGAGTATGCCGTCGTTGCACCCTTATCAGGTCTGCGTCTAAGAGTCAGGCTAACCCAACTCCCTTTTTCTAAAGTTCAATTTCAAATGGGTGATCGCGTTTGTTCTTCTGCCCTCCTTAAAGAGTAACAAAAAAGGTGGACTTGGGTCAGATCGACTCCCAGGTACAAAGTTTCCTCCCAAAAGTGTCGTAAAAAATCGCCAATGGTTAGATACAGTATCGCCTGAATTTCTCCCCGTCTGTGAAACCGTTCGTGGCCACAGATGCCCATGGAAGTCAGGAATCCCCGTTAACGGTAGAATGGCACGCCGAGCGAAACAATTATCGAAGCGCGGCGTTGTCGTCGCGTCGCGTCGCGTCAGTGGGAATTCCGTGGGACGAAGACGGACGTGGAATCGAAAGAGCGGGTCGTGGCTGCCGCGAGCGTTTAGAAGAGGCTGCTGATGAGGCGAATAGAGGGAACCGTGGCTGGCAAGAACGAGAATACGAGAAGCGGCGAGAGAGGGACAGAAGCGCAGCGGAGAGAGAAGGGTGAGCCAGGGCGTGCATTCGCGGCGAGTCGACGGGGGCGTGGGTGTACGTGCGTACACAGGCGTGCGAGCGCGCCGTGTTTCCGCGCGATTTGTAATGCAGCGCAGCGTGTTCAGCCGCTTAGCACGACTACGTTACCTGGCTTTGTATTTGCGAACAGCGTGTCGGACACGACCATCGTTGGTCCACGCGCAAACGATCTCAAAACGAGCGCGAGCCTATTTCGTGGAGCGTTTCTCCGCGTACAAGGAAGAACCTATGTTTTCGAAGCTGGAAACTCGGAGGCACTGCGACGCTGAGACTCTCGAGTATTGCTCCGAACGAAGCGCTGACAGTCATCGGCGGCTAATTGACCCGTGGGACGGTTTATCGAGTTCTCGAGGGGCAACCAACACCTACGACTTTATTGTCCAGCCTCTCGAGCCGTAAATACAACGTAAACGATCGTGAAATTGCAGGCGTACGATTACACTCCCCTCGGCTCGCCGCAAAGACGGATCGAGCGGGAGGTTATCGATGGCTGGACGGGATAACGTTGAAAATCGGCAGCTAGAAACGGCCTGTGAAATCGATGTTTATCGCGGCCATCGAGCCGGCCATTCAACGGGGTAATCGAGTTAGGTAATTAATATGTTTGATCGTAACAGACCTATCGGATGTTGGAGGATATTGATAATAGGCCTGTTACACGGGAAAAATTATGGCCTCCGTATCAACGATTACACCACGAGCCAGGGAATCGCGCCGACGTCGCGCGCCGCCTCTGACCAACAGATTTATGAGATAAAATCTGATTCTCGTATCGCGCGAGAAGCCACGCGCGAGTTATTCATTTCTACGATATCTCTCGATTTTTGCGGACCATTATTTCAATGACTCTTTATCGACTGCTGAAACATTAAAGCGATTGTTAATTCAAGAATTAGATTAGTTCGAGTCCATTGAATTATTAGTTTTATCTGTTGCTATAAATTGTGTAAAATCAGTGTCTAAAACTAGGATTGGATTATATTATGGTCACAAAGGGGTTAGGGAAACTATTTCGAACATCCTTTACAGCAGTAGACAATACACTAAGTTGAGTGGATAATTTATAGCCATTTCTGTGTCTAAATCAGACGTAAGGTTCTCTCCCAAAACGGAAGTGATCGACGTCCCTCGAATTCAGGGTGAATAATTGAAGGACAGATTTAACCACTTTCTCAAGTTCCGTTCGTGTAACTAACAGCATTCTATTTGCAGATGTTACTCGCGATTTATGCAATATCACACGGGACTATTTAGGTTCACGTTAATAATGGAACTATCTGCAGGCGACCGTTTCGAGTTATTTGTCGTCAATTTTAGCCATTGTCTCAGAGCCATTGATTCACGGGACAAAATCTGTCTTATTTGGAGCGATTACGCGCGCGTCGCGTCGTTTCCGTATCCCTTGGCTTGTGTCAATAGTGAACACGCACACACACGTTCGTAAGGCTTTCCTTAGGGTCGCTGGTGGGTCTCTTTCCGCCTCGATTTCCTAGGATCCTGGAGTTCTCTGTACCCGATAACTCCCCGATAAAGGCTGCGGCTGACAAGCTATTTTGATAAAGGCAGCCTCGGCCATACAGGCGTTGTCCTCGTCGTCTGCAATTTCAGCCGCTCAAAGCTACTATTAGCCTGCTCGCTGCTGTTTGATACACCTCGCGAGGTATTCCTATCGCTCGAGTTACGCACCGACGAAAGTAATCAATCAGCTGGTTAGCGGGTTGAACAAATCCTTCTTTGTCGAGTAAACCAAGTCTGCTTCTTGGATTGATACTTAATAGAGGACAGTAGGCTCCAATGGTCACAAAATTTGTATTATCCTGTACAAAATGTACCCTGAAATATATTATGTTCCAGGTAGATAGATATTCAAAGCTCTCAGGAAGAGTCTTTCTCGACGTGAAAGAGGAGCATAACGCCGACGCTTTCACAGGAGGAGCTTTCGATTCAAAGTTATATACCTCGGCCTCTCGAGATAGAATTGTTTCGAAGCCGAGTCGACGTTAGTATTTCATGCAATGGCGGGAAGAGGGCCGCAGGGGGTGTGAAAAATTGTTAAAAATCCGTGGGAACGTGATCGGGCAATCCGCGACGAGATTCGAGCGAGAAGATACGAACCCCTGCGTATTTTTCGCCCGCGTTTCTCCGGGAACAGTGCAGTAATTCTGGTGAAACAGCGAAACAAAGACCGCGAAAGGTTTACGATGGTTGCACGCGTGCACGGTGAATCTATAATGGAATCGTAGCGGGCGATGTTTCCCCTCTGTGTAGGAGTGGGTAGGAAGCAGGGGTGGCACGGAAGGGAAAACGAGCGGAGAAGATGAAAGGTCGAAGACGCGTTGTCGCTCTATCCTCTATCGATTTCGCGACGAGTTACGCTGCCACGGCGATTATATTTTATTTATCCGAACCAGTCACTGGAGCGGCTATAGTTCCAAAGCATTTCCCCTTTTCCTGCTCTGTTTTCTTCGTCCCCTTTCACCGATCCACTGCCACGATTGACAGATTTTTTTCCATTGTTTCTGTCTCGATTCCAGTAGACACTTTCTTTCCCTCTGTGCATTCCTTCAGTTCTTACAGGGAATACCGTAGGGTATGATTTTTATCTCTTAGATTTTCCTGGTCCTCGTTGGACAAATGTTCGTGTCACGAAAGATAGACTCCCTCGAACCTGTAACGTTAAACGTATGGTTCCCAAATCATTAATCGTTCATCACCGAAACCATAAATTACCACTTTCGGTATTCGAAACAGTTACCATACAAAAATCCACTGTAATCCGAGAGTTAGAGTCGGGGGTTCACATTAGTTATGGCGCGTTAATTTTACGCAGGATCGTCGTTTGGATGTTCGATGGAAACGCGTTCGTCGACCTCTCCTATCGGAATTCGATAGCCTCGGGGGTATTATAATGAACCGTGTAACGATGCTCGTTTCGGAAAACCAGCCAGCGGCTACGGTCGCGAGAGGTCGGCAATTAATCCCTTCGATGAACGAGTGCGCGTTACGCAATTTAGCTTTACGCTTTTAATCACAATTAACACGAGTCTGGTCGCGTCCGCGCGAGGGCGGAGCCCAGGTGGAGCCCAGGTGGAGCCCAGGCGGGAAAGCTCTTTCGTGGCTTCTTTTCTTCTAGATGAGAAGGATCGTTCTGGCAACTTGGAATCGCTCGTTTTCTCCGTGAAACCGTGGACTCTTGAGGTACTGAAACGTTCTCGTCGCCTTCTTATTCGGATCCTCGGAAGCAGAGCGAGACACAGGTTCCGCGTAGGTGGCTGGCTCGTTATACGTGGGTGGATTTCCAGGGAGAGACGATCCTCGCAGCGTTTCGGTCAGAGGTCAATACAGCGGGCACGTAACCTTTAAGGGTGAAACAGGAACGGTCGACTGCAGAACGGCGCGTGCTGGTTTATCGTTCGCCGATCGTTCTCTACCGTTTCGTTGAATTATTTTGCCGTCTCGACAGCCTCTGTGGAATCGATATTACTCCATTCCATCGACGAAAGCCCTTGTTCCCTGCCGCCATAGTCGTCTATCGAGCCTTTTGCTCGCTACGCTCGTGCCACGATCATAATTATCGGTCCCTTGTCATTATCGATCGAGGCTCACTAATTAATGCGGTTTAAATTCGTCGACGCCCGTCGCGAGAAATAACGATGCGTCGATTGACGGCTGCGACGCGCTCGTCCAATTGCTCGACACTCGATCCTGGGAATCATTTCGTCGAATAGAAGCTTCGAAAGTATTTAACGGCCTGAACGGAGAAGAATAGATATCTCTGTCGATGCGGATGCCACAGGGAAGATGAAACTTTCGCGAGCGGGAAATTTGTGCGATGGCAAGGAACACGGAAATTGGTTAACAGAGAGGGTCTATTAAATTGTAAATTTATATCGCAGTGGTCGTAGTGTATGTGCGTTTGGGAGATTTGAATGCTGGAGTAATACTGTCACTGGTCACGAAGTAGCCAGCGTGTCTAGTGACTTTTATTGCAAAATTTCAGTCTACCCATTGTTTCATTTTTTATCGTCAGTACATTTTGAATTTCATCCGAATGTGGTCGTATCTCACGACCAAAAAAATGAACAAACTCATATACAATCACTGAATATTGTTTATTGAACGAGAGATTTCTTCTTACCTTCCTTAAGTAATTCAGAAAGCAATTTCACGCCTCTCGTCGGCAGTGTCTACATAATTTCCAACAGCAAAAAATTCACGAAGACCTTATAGCTCCATTAAGATTGCCAACACTTATCTCTTGAGCCCGATGCTCAATTAAAGCGTTACTCCCACTTCTGTAATTATTATCATGATTTCCCCTGTCCCGAGATAATATCGAGGACGAGGCGCATCCTTGCTCGGCGATCGTTAACCAAGGTTAAGTTGCCGGGGTCTTCCGCGATTTCTAAGGTTTCTCAGAGACACCTTATCCCAGTTCATTTACCTCCTGACCAGGAGTACCGTTGCTCGACTCAGAGGAGGGGCAGGGTTATAATCGAGGATCGCGAAGGACGCTTTGGGAGGTGGGACGAGCACCTCGCCACCCCATTTTAGAGGGGAGCGAGGAAGGATAAGCGGAGAACTTCCGTTCTGGAACGTAGTCGAGAAGGGTGAGCATCCCTGCACGCTCGAAATATTTTTATCCCAATCTTCTCTGTCGATTAACCTCCGCTTATAGCGTCGTTTACCCAGAAACCGATTAGTTATTTAGCCTCTCGGTTGCATTTATTTCGTTCTAAAAATGGCCAATCTCGCGATATCGCGCCGTTCTGAATCGACCTCCGACTCTTATCCTCCCACGAATCATCGCCTAGCTCCCTTTTAATCCTTCCCGCTGGAAATTCGTTGGTTAAACGCTATCAGCCGTGGGGAAGTACTTATCGAAAAACGAAAGTCGTCCTCAACGACCGACCGCGGATATTAATAACGGTTAGATCGATCCCTGAAGAGGCTCGGGGATTATTTAGAATCGGCGTCCGTCGACTGCTTTGACTTGGTCGACGGAGCCGCGATAAAGGCCAGAAAGGACGCGTTCGACGAGAGCTTTTCCTCTTTGATTTTCCCCCGAGCCGGGAAGCGTCGCGACGTGACAAGACTCGTTATCTTTTTGCGCGGCTACTGGGCGTCTCGTGCGACGCGATGCATAATGTTTTAATTGGACCGACTGGCTGTTTAATTCTAGGCGCAATTGATACTCGCGGAACGGTTCGGTTGCCACGAGCCGTGTTGCCCGCTTCGATGGGGGAAAAAAAGAGGAAATTCGCGCCGCTTTTTCATCGCGTGCTCGTGCACGAGCGAGGGTAGACGCTGAAACAGACGAAATGTTTATCGAATCGAGCTTCCCTTTGTCTCGACGATAGCGCGCTGTTAATATCCAGAGCCCGATTCAGCCTCGCCTCGCTGCAAAGGGGAAAAATCGTTTCAGTCCAAATAGCTTTCTCTGGATGTCGAATTTTGCACTGTTCGCAATCGCGGCTCGGTATGTATAATCGATCTTCGATGCTCGCAAAGAGCGTTTCGCTCACCGGTTTTGGCTGCAACTTTTTTCACACTACTCGTGAATTTGGGGAAAAATGCAGGGGCGATTCAATTTTTTATCCACTAATAACTGATTCATGATTTCAATGAAAAAAGGAAGGGGAATATTACGCTCTGTGCTCTCTTCAAATAACTATTACGTACTAATATAACTGAATAAAGCTTCGATCGCATAAAATAATGTATATTATATTATGAGAAAATATTATTGATTGAAAGTTAATGAGTTTAATGTCAATTGAATTTTCTTTAAAAAAGCATTAAAGATTAAAATTAAATTTCAGATCATATTGACTCGAACAGTGCATAAGTGTGAAATTGAAAAATGTTGTTTACCTTGGGTCCTTCAAATATTTCTAATTCGGTGTTTGAACTAATTAATAAATTTCTATTTTTATGAGGGCTTTCGAAGTGTCGAAAGTATCAGCTATAATTTATGGAGCCTACGTCGACCTCTGCTGACTGTAGGTGTAAACCCATTTGCATGTATTAAAATCAAATTGCGCCTGCACCGCGACTTGGTAATCCATTAGTTGTATCAATGAACGAAATTGTACAATGATTACGCTGCGTGTTTACGATATAATTATTTTGTTTAATTACACAATCGACGCGCTCGATTAAATGCCATTCATTAACTGCGGGGCTGCTTCAAAAGGGTTCCCCGGTTACCTTTGCTGTAACGTGGAACTTTCAACGCTTCCTCGAGGCTCGGCTTAATTTTTAATAATCTTTTATCGAATTTCAACCTCAAACAAGAAGTGTAGCATATCTCATATATACACTTCCTACTCGCTAAAAATTTATCGAAGATGCGAGCCAAGAGTAAACGCACAAGTGAATCTCATAGCGAATACAGTACAAGCTTACAACAAAAGAATTTTGTACATTTCCTCTTTACTGAAATCTCGACCATTGTTAAACATCATAATCCCACCAGTAGCTTACGTCCGACAAAGCCAGGACGAAAGGCTTCATCCTCTAAACTGGAAAAAGATACAACGTTCAAGCCTGCTCGATAATCCCACCTTTGATCCACCGACATCGTTTCGAGCTTATGATCACGAGGGGCGAGAAACGCGGGAAAGTAGTGAAACAAAGTAAAAAGTCGGTACTCGGGGCGGTCGCACGCGCGCTCGCGCGTTTACATCATTCCACATCGGCAGCGTGGAGCGCCAAAAGGCAGTTTTATGAACTCGTTCCGCTTGCACTTGGCGATATTACGTTACAAGACGAGCGAAAGGGACGAAAGGGCGCGGGTGCGGGCGCGGGCGCGGGCGCGGGCGCGGGCGAGGAGCGGAAGGGAGCGCGGGTGGCAGAGGGAGAGAGGGGAGGAGGTAAGAAGCGGGCCAGAATGAGAGAGGGTGAACGGCCTGCTGGCCGGTTCGTTCATTCAAAGCAGCCAGATTGTATCGTGGCGAAATTTTTCGGAAGGGCTGGCCGCCGGTATATATTCGCCTGGATGTTCGTCGTTTTGCCCTTCCACGATGATTCACGGAGAGTGGATACATCGGGACCAGGTAGAGCAGCCTTCGTCGTTGAACGATGTCTCTTCTACCAAGTTTAACCCGCCGAAATTGGGTGGTCCTCGGCCTTCTCGACACCATCCTTTTCGCCCGATGTCACGCCGTGACCTGCTCAATCCCCGTTAATTGGTTCGCGCAACTCCGCTGAAAAGAGATTTCCTAATTGCTGCAGCTCGATGACGCATTGTTTGCTGGTTACCTGCGAACAGTTATTCAGCTGCGCTACCTGGTCCCAACGATCGTGCTTCAGGTAGCGCGATTTGGGTCGCTATTGTGTCAAGGGGTAGGCATGAACAGCAGTTGGAACTTTTAGTCGCTTAACTTTTTTTATTCCTATGTGCCGGATTCATTCGCAGTGAACAATGACGTTATAAAACTGAAGATGGTACTGGCGGCTAATTAGGTGGGCGTAAATTACATGCTTCCAGGGTGGTGCGATTCTCCCGCTTCCAGTGTGCATGCAGAGTGAGAAATCCATTGATCAAGATTTGAATACAGTTCCCTGAAAAGGATTACGGTTGTTTTCAAGGTTTCCACTTGATTGTCCCATAGAACAGGTAGGAGAAAAAGAGACGCTTTGGAATCTCAGAAATTACCCTTCCTCTGGCCCGTATATTCGACAAATAGTACACAAGTACAGTCAACAACGTTCAGCAATGTTTGCCATAGAATCGATACGCTGTGCCATTCAACGAGGGCGTAATCGAAAAGACATAACGAAAGGGGAGAAGAAAAGGAGGCACGCGCTCGGATCTCGAGGTCGACCGCAATAACGTCGTCGCTTCCACTCACGAATTCCTCTCCCTTTCCCCTCTTTTCGCTCTCGTTGCACCGTTGAACACGGTCTTGGAGCGTTTCCCAGCGCAGGGGGAGCTCGCGACCGATTTCAGTTCCATATCCATAACTATTTCGCGGCGAGGTCGATGGAGGCTCGTGGAGGCGGCCTAATGGGAATAAGGGTCCCGTGGAAAGCGGTGAACGAGGAAACCGGAAGAAAAGAGGCTGAAAACAGTGCGGAGGCGCAACAGTTTGGCTGTAGAAAACTTATCGCAGCTAGTGGAGCTTTCCCGATCGAGTCGACGAGAGGGATACGGCGAGTAAAAACGAGTAGTAAAACGGTTTAGGGCCTGGCCTATCGTTCCTGTCCATGTAGGGAATGTGTGCGTGTGTGTGTGCGTGTGTGTGTGTACGCGCACGCGCGCAGCCTCGCGGCGAAAAATACGTTGTCTCGCGCGAGTCGATCACCCGCATCGAAACCTGTTTGCTCGTCCAAATTAACGATACTTTCAGCGAGACGCTCAATCCGGACGGTTAATAGCGGCTGGCTTAATTGCGCTTGCGCGAGCAATTCGATAAGTCCTTATCTCCATTTAATAGGGATGGCGATCTCTCCAGGGGGATCGTAGGAACTTTTTCAAGGCTCTCAGACGACTGGATTTGCGCCGTCGTTTCCGAACGTGTTATACGATCGCGTCGAACCCCTGACTCACCCCTGGACTTCGAAACCCTATTCGCACTACGTCCCCCGGCTCTTTCTTCGCCACGCAATCAGGGTCGTTTCGCGGTCAAAAATGGCTGCACCAACCGGTCTGTACTTGTTCGATCGAAGTGTTGCTACTCGGCTGGCCTGATTGCACCGTAAATCGCGACCTCGTAGAGTTAATGGCGAACAATGTTGCCTTTTTTTCTCGAGTCCTTTGTTGCCTGCGATTAGTCATGGATCTTGGGCGACGCTATTGTTTTACAGTTGTCTATGGGTCCTTAAGAGTCATTAGGGTTTAATTGGTGCTTGGCTTTGTGTTGTTTATGCCAGTACAGGGTTACCGAGATAATTCCACGGCTTTGTTGCTGATTTCAAATGGAATGTGACGCGTTCCAATTTTCATTCTCGTACCAAGAATATAGTCGAGATAATTCAACTTGAATCTGTTCTTATCGATTGATCTGTCAAATTTTACGAGCATTGTAACTCAGTATTTTCACATGCGGGAATCGCAAACAAATATACCCGAGCTAATGTCGAACATTAACTGATCCATCAAGGACACCGAAATCGTTCCGAGGCATTCTGATCGTCAAAAATTGGCGCTACGCCCAATTCGCGACGTGATTGCAAAAATCGTGGAAACAAGTTGGATCGAGTCCGCTACGTGCGTATACGAGAGCTACCCAGCGCGTTTAACCATAAAACGAGACCCGTGCAGCCGCTCGTGCCGCGAAAATGATGTGTGGTCGATAACGCATTACGTTGTTATAAATACGCGCGCCGTTGACACGTGCGTGCCTAGATTGCGCGATAATAGCTAAGGTAGCCTCGGAGAAAGCCGACTGGGGATGTGTAATGACAGTTTAAAACTGGCTTGGAAATTGTGCAAGGACTGCAAATCTTGTTCTACTGTACTTCTTGATTAATACTAGAGCTGAAGGTTCTCTCTATCGAAAAGTCAACATATTTATATAGGTATATTTTGTGTTACGTACTCCATCTTGAAAATTTCTTATAGTTATTGCGATGAAATTATCATAATCTTTTTTACCTACAAATTTACATTCATTTGCAAATATAAATTAAGTGGTTTCCGCGATAGCGAGCATGTTAATTCTCAGACAGGAAGTTATAAGGACTCTATTTTGATCCATGCCTCGCCGTCTGATGTTTAAAATAACGATAGTAAATAAATTGGGTAAAGAAAGGGTATATAGGATTAAAAGGAAGAGATTGCCCAGAGAAGCTTTCTGTTTTGGAGCAGCCGAGTGCACACAACGTGATTTGGCGTCAAATAACAGTTGGCTGGCGATTCCGTAGCACGGAATTTCATTCTCCTTTCTCGTCCGATAGGAGCTACGACGCACGCGAGTGCTTCCGTTCGTCCCACCTCCGAGGTCCCTTTCTAGGTTCCAGCTTAGAAGATAGAAGAAGGACAGACACGATTACAGAGTAGGTCAGCGGTAGATTTCATATCCTCGGTGAAAAGAATAGCAAGAGACAGGAAACGGGCTGCCGCGATAGAAAAAAGTTACTCCTTTGCCTTTTGCCATCTCGACATCCCTGTCTCCAACCCTCGTAGGCCATCCACACTCGCGGTCGCTATTAAACGCCGGTTCTTCTTCGAACCGTGAACGTCGCATGAATTTCGTCAAAGGGTCCTCCATCGTTCGAGGGTCTCGGCGATATCGTTGAAGAACCTCGCCTCGCGAATTATTCTCTTCGCGTAGGTGCGTGTCGCCCCGTCAAAGAATATCCTTTCCAACCTTCCGCAGCGGTTGGGAAATTTCAAGTGGCTTGATCGCGGTCAAAGGAGAACTCGTTCTCGTGCTCGTGGCGTCCCGCGGCCGCGGCTTAACGCGACGGCGGAAAAGTTTCACCGAGCAAACGGCCAAGAAAGGTTTCAGCTAGAGTGAAAGACGCGTCCTCTCTCGTGCCTCCGCAGAAAAGAGTCGGTGGGTTTTAAGAAGCAAGAAGCCGCGAAGAGGAGACGTCTGGTGTTATCTGGGCCAATGGAACGCAACCTCGCACGCGCTGCTCCTCTTTCGCCTCGCTCGAACCAGCGTCAACTGCATTCGAGTCGCGAAGACGTCCTCGACACTGGATATCGCGCGCCGACTAATTGGCAAACTTGTAATTATAACCAAGTCGCCCATCTTCTCTCTTTCACGCCAATTGCTTGCTGTATCTTCTGCCGATCGACCGGGTCGAGGTAGTTGTCCACGAACCTCCACCCCAGGTTCTAATTATAAGAAGTGTCGAGGGGACGAGGGCGTGGGAGTCTATCAGCGTTTGTGTCATCGACGCCAGATCAAAATACCCTTACTTTCCAAGGCTGCACCGGATGGGTACCTCGGAAACTGAGAGCTAAGATCGTGAAGACTACTTTTATTTTCGTTGGCACATTACCGACTTGGATCTTGGTATTAGGCTGAAGCTTGGAATACAAGTGAACTGGAATTAGGAACCGAGGCTGCTTGGGGATTGGAATTGCAATGAACTTGGCTGGGAAGCTGTACAAAGTGGTTTGGGGGATTTTGGTATAGGGGACGATAACGCAAGCTTTGGGGAAGCTTGTGGGTTATGCAAAGCGGTAGCTAGTAGCAAACTTTATTAAGTATGTAAAAATCTTTTCAAACAATAATCTACAAAGTTGATCAGTTAATTCCAAGGTCGGTCGCACAATTATCGAAGAAATGTACAAGCTCGCAGCAGAAAGAAAAGCCGAGTCGCTTCTCTGGCGAGCCTGGGATAAAAATAATCCACTGACTAACATCTAGGTTTCGAGGACTATTATTATCCCGAATCTCTCCTCCAAGATAGGCGAGCGAAAAGAAATGTAGCGATCGTCGAAGCGCATCTGAGAATAATCGAAGCTCTTTATAAGTGGCTATGTTAGGAAGAAAACTGACTTTTCCAAAAAGGAGGAGCTTTCTGCCTTTTCGTGGACGGGCTTCATTTATTTTCGTAGCAATTCGAGCTCTATATCGAACGTCAACGGGTTCGCGGTATTCCTCACATTCCGTGAAGCGTTCTAACAGCCACGACACGCGTGCATTATCTCTTCCCATGGAAGAGTCGTTCCCCGAGCTTCATTTCCACGAATCCGAGGAAGCCGTGACTGTTTCGCGTACTCGCATTTTCCGCAGGTCCGTGATTCTGCTGACATCCACAAAGACGACTCGTCGCGTTGCATTTACTCGAATTTCACGGGCACCAGAGGCGAGAGAAGCACGCATCTCGGCTGGCTTGTCGGGACTACTTCGAAATTCATGCTGAACTTTGATTTCACTTACCATTCGGGAGACTTTGGGAGTATTTATCTGCACTGGACACATATAGCAAGGACACGTAATGAAAGTATGATATAACTTGACAGTGAAATGAAAAGATAATTAAGATCTTTGTGGCATCTCATAATCTTGCTGCTGAGAATAATATAGAACATCCACACATTAGCCCAGAATTGAAATGAAATTCTTCATCACCGCACCGATTACCTGCGCATTAGCATTCTGTCCAAGTGCTCCAGGGAGAATATCATATTTCCCAGGTTTCCAGTAAACGATACCGAAAAAAGGTGCTACGGTATGGAAAGGCCTGTCCCTGGCTCTCTAGGTATCCGCAAACTGAGAATAATAGAAGTAAGCGGCTCGTTTATGACCGGTATTAACTTGCCCGAATAATTCAGTAAACTGTTCACCTCGGCGACTGGGGGGTAAATAACTGCCTTCGCCTTCAGTCGCTGCAGCGGAAGAAGAAGCGAGGTAAGAAGAGTGCCAGAGGAGTGGTCGGGGAAAAGACAAACAACCGTCACTCGTGTTCTTTTTCTCCTCCATTTTTCCTCGATCGAGGAACAGAGCTGTTCAGAAGCAACACGGTCGAAGGTGGCGTAGGTCAGCACAGCAGATCAACCAGACAGTATGCTCGAGTTCGATTGTCAGCGAGGTGCTCGCCGACTCATGGAACCTCTGGGATTTCCCCAACATGCTAATTTAGCCGAGCGATCGACAGACGCCCAGCTTTTGATGGCTATCTCCATGAACGCTAGCGACCAATTCGTTGGACAAGCTTTCGCGATAACCCAGATACCGCGACGTCGGACGCCTTTTTTTTTCTTCCAATTGTTCGGCACAGAGGCAGCGATTATTATGCCACTGCTGTCGGATGAAGGAAGGGATCCGCCGCGGATTCAATTGAATTTTACATCCCTCTGTTTCGAGGGTATTATTTTAAAACAGGGGAATACCGATGGCGCGTGTTCTCGCAGGAGAGGGACGCTCAGAAGGGGATTTCGATGCGCGATAAAAATTCCCATAAAAGTTGGGAGGTGGGTATTGCACCGTGCCGCGGCGGCTTTTATGTCGTGAAACGTATCGGAAATTAATATGCCAATTTCCTCCGAAAACAGGCTTGGCACGGGCTCACCCCGGCCCATGTAAAGGGCTTTTGTCGGGAAATTAGCGAAACGCGGGAACCCGTGTTCGGAATGTCAAAGCGATTTAAACGCAATAATATACCTTGACTCGCGCCTGCAGCTGATTTTCGATTATTTCATTTGTTTATTTGGCCCTGGGTAACCGCAGAAGGACAATCTGATTTATTACGATTTAAATGAAAGTATCAAAGAAATGATATTTATTGAAAACACAGGACACAAGAACGCAATAATAAAAAAAGGAAGACTCGAACGAAAAAGCAGCATCTTTTTATCATCATGTCAGTGTTTGAAACTCGCTAAAAATGCGGTGGTTTCTTATTCACCGAACCTTTCGCATCAGTTCCTTCCATTTGGCAGCGGAGCATCGCGTTACGAAAAATTAGACGCGAAAGAGATATATCGCGGTAGTTCCAGGAACGGTGGAAAAACTGAAAACACGAGAGATTGGCTTTTGACGACGCGACCTCTGCCGGTGCGGGAAAGAAATTTCGCGCGCGCGCTAGTCAGTTTCCCGCCGCGGTGCTTCCTGGCTTTCGTCGTGAACGACGTCCGCAAACAAGTAAGGAACTCGAGCAGCAGCGTTACGAGTGTCACGGTAGTAGTCCATTGCTATTATGATCGTGCGGCAATGCGCCTGGCGGCTTCCGCGCAAGGCGGCGTGTCGGTCGACCGAAGAGGAGGAATAGTATCGTAGGAATAGGCGGCGGTGGCGGCGGAGGAGTAGGGGGTGGAGAGTAGGTTGCGCGCGCGGCCATTTTGATAATCTCCCACTCCTCTGTCTCGCTCTCCGCTCCTTGCTTCTCCTCCTCTCCTCTCTCCTCTCAGTCTCTCTTTTCCACTCATCCGACAACCCTTCCATCTCTCTCCACGCCCGTCTCGCTCTCCGTGTCTCGCCGTCTCTCTCCGACTCTCGCGTGTGTACGCACACCAACCTTTCCACCCGTACGTGAGCACAGACACGAGGAGGCCCTGGCGAGGGAGAAAGACGGAGAGCGAGAAAGCAGCGAGGTGAGGGAGGGGTGGTTGGTGCACCGAGAGGATCGGTGCGTACTTTTTTTCTCGCGGCTTGTAGTGCATGGCGAGCTTTTGCGGGAAAAGAGCGTGTGCAGAGGAGAGTCGCCCCCGTGGTCGCTAGTGTCGCGATTTCCCTTCCTTCTCTCTCTCGCTCTTCCTCATTCGCTCTCCGTCTCGGTCGGTAGAGGAGCTCGCTCGCGCGCTCGCGCGCGCACACCGTGGCTCACACCGTGGCTCCCGGCGTGTCTACGCGCGTGGCCGCCCCTGTGTTGGTGCCTCCGTCTATCCATCTCGCTCCTTCGGCTCTCCCTCTCCTCGTCTCGACCGGAAGGTGCCAGTTTCTCGTCGACGATCGTCTCGTGCACACTCGCGCTACGTCGTCGCCGTTTCGTGAATCGTCGCTCCGCTCGGACCTGCTCTCCCCGTCGTCGCGCAGTATTCTAGCTCGCCGGACGCGGATGTGCGATGTAAACAAATTGGACGGCGAGCCTCGTGACCCTCGGGCCCGAATTTCGAGAGGAAAAGGAGCCGAGCAGCGCGCGTGCTGCCCCGTTCGTGTCGTTCTCGAGACCAGTGCAAGTAAACAAAGAATGTTGCCGCGTCAAGGAGACTGGCCGCGATCACTGTGTAATTCGTCGCCGCGGCTGTTGTTGCGCTCTCGCCTCGCGTCGCGTCCTTCTTCCAACTTTTTGCCGCGATAGTCGGCCGTCGTCGTCGTCGCCGCCGCCACCGCTGCCGCTGCCGCCGCCGCTGCCGCCGCCGCCGCCGCCGCCGCCGCGACGCTTCCTGCCGTCGTCGCTTTCGCGCTTCCACTGCGGCCAGCCGAAGAAAGGTGTCGACATTGAAGGATGGTGTATGATACGTGTGCCTTTATCTCTGCTTGGTGAGCCGTTGCGCACGGCGTGTGTGTTTTTCCACGAGCGGGAGCGCGCGCTTCTGGATTAGCCGCTCCTCTCGTGCGCTCCAAACGTCCACGAAAGAATGAGAGTGTTTGTCCGCGCGATACTCGCGTCGCTAACGGCGAGTCATCTTCGACCCGTACCCCCGATCTCGATTCTCGGTACCTCTGGTGAATCTGGTGATCCTAGTTCTAGTGACAACTCTTTCATAGGATTATTTTTGGATACTGCGACGACCGACCTGCTCGTACGTTCTTGAACGAACGGTGAGTACTCTTCGTCATCGAAGTTTCTATTCGTTTCTATTCGTCATCGAAGATAGTAATAGAATCGCAAATCCATACAATGGACGTGTTTTCCTCGTTTCAGAAGAATTAGTTCCGCGATGCATCACGACATCCTCGATCGCGTGTTACTTGAACTCTTTTTCTGCCTCCCATCCTAGTTTTTTCCACGATAGCACTTTTAGAGAAAGGTATGACGCTGCTTTCGTGACCGGGGCTTTGGTTTCGTGACCATGGCACGGAGGAAATGTAGACGTCTCCCTCGACTGGAAAATTGTTGTCGATATCTGTGATACAGCTCTCAATAAGGAATTTCGTTTAAAACCTCTGGAATCGGCCAGAAGAGCAACGCTGTTTATCGGTGACCGATGACTCGAAGCTAGATTTCGCTCGATGTAAATATAACGCGCTACGCCGTGTGTAAACGCGGCGAGCGCTCGGCGAGCGCTCGGCGAGCGAGTTCGCAGCAGAGCGTTTCGCGGTAATTCCAGAAAATTATCGACAGATGCTCGCGCGTAAAAACCTCTCCGCCGGCCACGGTGGCGGCCATGTTCGAAACCGCTGGTCGGAAGATATATTTCGATTTCGTCGCGTACCACGTGCCGCCATTTTTTCTCTCAACGTACAAACATCGTATTACTTTAGTGCGCTTTCCTTTGACGTTCGGTGTTGTTGTCGATTGATCGGCAGGTCATTTGAGTTGGTATTTGTACGAGTAATTTTATCAACCTTTTTATCAACCCGTGAGATTTGCTCAGGACAACAACAACGGGCCGCTTCGATACTAGAACGTGCCTGTGCCAAGCTATGATTCACGGTCCCTACCTGTAAGACCTACTTACGAAGGTATCCGAATAGCGCACGTCCACGTGAAAGATAACGCAAGTAATATCATTTCTTGCAATTAGGAAGTATATGTAAACAAAGATAATATTGGCATAGATACTTAGGAATTTGCTTAAAACTTATTTCAAATTCACTCGTGGTTATTTTAGTTTCTGGAGGACACTGTTTATATTCGACGTTCTTTGAAATGTCGTACTTGTGATTCGATCGAAAAACTTGGAGTAGGTAACATGTGCAATGCGCAGAAAGAATGCAAAGTCGGTTCTGCTACGTTTCGTCGACTATCCGACTTGGTCCGCGAAGTTAATCCTGTTATTTCACGAACGCCTATACTCTTACATAAATTCTGCTTTTCCATTAGAGGGCGCTTCGTAGCTCGATAATAAAATTCATGAGGAGAGATAAAAAAGTCTAGTCGTGCGTTCGTAAGTTCGCGAGCGAGATATTTTTAAGATATTCGGTTTTCGGTATTTTGCGTCGAAGGAAACCGATTCATAACATAGATATATTCGTTTCAGGGGCATTACCATGATACTAGATTTCAGTTATTCAAGGATACTTGTAATCGCACGAAAAGAGTTGAACTTGTAACCCGAAACACTAAATCTGGAATGCCGTGTGTGTACAAACAAATCTACAAAAATTCCTCCATATTATATCATATAATCGTAAAACTTCCTGCATATAAATCGTCACGAAATGTAAAGAAATAGTTTTCGAAATTTTAGTCTGGAAACCTCGAGCTCGGCGATTGTTTTGATGGAATGTGTTTTGAACATTGTCGAGGAATTCTCTTCGCCATGATTTATCTTCGCAGCGACGCGATAAATCTATCCTTTCCACTTTTCTTCGCCAAAGCCGAGCGTTCTCCGATGACGTCACGAGTTTAACCTAAACGTGACTCAACAGTTAGCAGAGGGGCAGGGAGGATTTCGGGAAGTACAATTTGACGGTACATCGTGAAGAAATTTTGCGACTATTCGTCATTCTGTCGCTCTCACTCCGTTCCACTCTGGCGCTCTCTCTTCCCTCTGCCTGTCGCGTCGCGGCGCGCGCTAACTTCGGATTACGTAAGTGACAGAGAGCGCTGCTACCAAAGAGCCTTGGTTTCCTTTTAAAAATGGCCGTCCACTGGCCCGAGTAGCATCATCTCGTGTCGAAAACATCGGCCGTTCTACGCCGCGGAACGCTGCCGCGGCTCTCCGAGAACATTCGAGGGTTTGTGCGCTCGATTTTCGCGGAATTATCGGCACGGGCGACCTCGATGCGTTTCCACGTTGATAAATAGCAACAATAACGCGTTTGCTACGAAGTCGAGGCCAGGGCGACTCATTAACGCCACTTTTTACCAATACTTTGTTTTTCTTTTATGAAATATGGTTTGTTTATAATCTTCTCGTGAAGTCAATAGACCTGTCAGAGTAGGAAGAATAACTGCTACGATTATTTATTGGTTATAGGTTTTTAAAGATATTGCGACCGTTATGGAAACCTATTATCTCGGCAAATAGACACACTTCAGTTCTTGATATATACGGTGTCAGTATCATTGTCTATATAGAAACAAAAATTTCACTGTTTGATCTCTCCTATAGAAACAGAGTCCCTATCAGAACTGCAGCAATCAATTTATCGATAATCACAGCTCAATGGCCGAACCATGGACACGATATCGATATGCTCCCCCATGATTCTCTGGCAGACGTAGAAAATATTATCGAAGGAATCCGATTCATCCAGTGCGCGATTTGTTGGGCCAAAGTTCGAGCGAATACGACGACGCATTTGGCGCTCCAGTGTCGAAGCTGGAAGGAAAAGAAATTCGCGAGAAGTTGGCGGAACATCGTTATTGGATGCTGACTTCTCGGTAGCTCAAAGGGGAGCAGCTTTGCATCTCCTCCGCGCGATGATATCGAGTTTATAGTAAAATTCCGAGGAAGGTAATAAAGAGGAAGCGGCACGAGAAAGTATCGACGACTTCTGGGCGGAGTCAATTTGTCGGCTCATCCGTTGCGAGCGTCGACTTCGATTCGTAGGACGGGGAAGATATACGAGCAAGGGAATCGGCATCCAGCAACGCATTTTTGCGGCGAGATTAGAGTCGCGATAACGGCTGATAATAGGCTTAATCGGCGATAACGAGCAGCGGAACGACGATAAAATTCGCCGCGGAGCATCGACGTTTCGAGATGTTAATTTCCTATTGCGCGAAACGCAAACGGATATCGCGTCGATATTCAATCGTGCCCGCTAATATCGAGGGAAAGTTTTTTGCACGGGCGCCGGTTTCGTCGTTCGTTAAATTGCCCAATGCCCCCCGGCGGCCACGTTCCCGTATTTCCCGTTCCCCTTAAAACGTCGGTAATTAATTGAATCGCGCTCCTCGATCGTTTCACGCGAGAGCCCGATAGAAAATATCGGCGATTAAGCGCGGAAATTGGCGTCACAGATAACGCGCTTTTCTTTTCAATCGGCCGTGCACGTTTTATCTTTCGTTCGGAAACTATTTACGTATCAAATATTATTTCGCTCGTCGAAGGTCGAACGAGCGAATCGTTAATCTTTTATCGATATTGCTTTAACGCTGGTCGTTTGTTGATCTCGTGGTTTATTTAATGCGTCCACAGAGCCTGCGCACGCAACGAATTCGCTCGCGTGCCTGATTTACAGCGGGAAAGTGTGTTCAAAACTCGCGCAAGCAGCGCGTCGTGACGCGATGGGTGGGACAAAAGGGGCAGTCGGACGTTTAAAAAAGAGCAACAATGTTCTGAGGAACGAGCGTCATCGATGCTGACGTTTGTTTCTTTTCTGCCACAAGTTGGCAAACATTCGGCGACGCCGATGCTGGTTAAATATGCTGCCGCAGTCGGCCGACCGTTTCTCGTTTCCTTTTTATAGGCTGTGCTGTTAGGCGAGCCATTACGTAATGGTTATCGACAATGGGCAAGACGCAACTCCGTCCAGGCGGCTTCGGTTCTCGAGTCGGGATGACATTGCGAAGCGACCAGGCTTGACATTATCGTCGCGTCGACCCCGCTGAGCGTCGTCGAAACGAGGGAAAAATCGAGCCGAAGACTGGCCGAGGACCGTTCTTGAACTTTGACCGAGTTACGTGCCATTAGTTGCTCGACTGGCCGCGCGTTCCAACTAATTCCAAAAGTTTTTTATCCGTTCAGCAGCGTCTGGAAACGTTTTTCGAGCTTGTCGAACGAGTTGTCGAAGGGCAAAGTACCGTGGATGCCTCGACGGAATAAATCAAAAGCTTCGTCGTGCTGGAGGGCAAGTTGTTCTTCACGTTGAGAGGGAATAATTGATAACAAATTGTTAGTGGCTTTTTTACCTGGAGACCACTGGATGAATAGTAGTTTTACCTTAAAAGCTGTTGCCCGGTATCGACCAAGATTCTAGGTAATAAAATTCGCGAGTGTTTCAACATTGACGCAGTACCGAGTGGCATATTTGATATTCTCGAGCGGTTTGAGCGTTCGAGGAAAGTGGACGTGCTCGTGACGTCGATCGATTGAATATATTTATCGAACATAGTTAGGAATGCGAGATACACTGTGGCGAGTGCTAGTACCTCGTAACATTTGTTTAGATAACAACATTGTGTCGTTTTATCGAAGCAGCAATATTCTCGACAACTTTTCAATTTTAGGAAATTCCGCCACGTTGGGGCATATCAACTTATCCGGGAGATCTGAGATCAGTCTTTATCATTATTTGTTACGTAGAGGTAGCGTCATAAATCAAAGTACTCGAATATAAAGACCTGATTTTATTTTCAACTCCACGTCCATATAAATCCACGAAAGTGTAAATAAGGTTGAAGCGCGTTCATAAAGACGAGTGCTCGACAGAATCCCGAGAAAAATGACGTCGAGCTGTAAAATCCATCAAAGCAACGAGCAATTCCTCTGTCGTCTATCGCTGCGTTGGATCCGTTCAAGGAGATTAGCGTGCGCGCGCGAGCATAGAACGAAACGCGGCTTTCGAAGGTTTGTCGTACCGCGAAACGATGTCAGTGTGTCAGTGTCAATGGAACAGAGTCATTGGGTTTGCCGATTGCGATTCAACAGGAAAATGGTTTCGCGGCGTGACAGCTCACGTCGGAGAGCTGTCGCCTCGCGAAAACATTCGAATCTCAGCCAGTGGAACATTCCTTCGCGAGCGATCTTTGATCCTCTCGCGATAACCTTCTCTCAAAATCGAATCGCGAAAGGAGTCGAGGAGAAACTGAGATTTTCCTACCGCAACGCGTTTCAACGCGTTTGCTTCGAATCGTAACAGGAATCGATCACAGATCGATGGATCATTTCATCTCTCGCTAATCGTAATTGCGAGCCAATGCAATCGGTAATTAAGAACCGCAAGTGAGGAGGAAACAAGGATAGGGGGAGTGATTACGGCGCGAGAGAAAGAGAGAGAGAAAGAGAGAGAGAAAGAGAGGGAAAAGACCGTCGAATCGGCGGGAATTTGCGACCGCGCAATCCGACATTTAGCCTTCGTCGGCTCAAAATAAACGCGACAACTCACTCGCTCCCCTCTTCCACCCTCTGCTCCCTCCCCGCTCGCCCCTCTCCGTCCATCTTTATCCCTTGTCGATCTTCTCTCTGTTTCCTTCTCGTTCTCCCGCACGAATACTTTCGCTCTCTCGGTCGCGTTTATTACCGAGCACCTAGCCTAAGCTTGAATCCAATTCACCACACGTACGGCCACGTGCGTGCATCGCTGCCGTCGTGTGCGTGCGCGCCAACGCGCTCGTTACTCTTTCGCGCGCTCGTTTAAATGTATACATGCGAGTGGGTACTCTGTTGGATGTCTAGAGGATAATATAGCAGGAGAGTATGGGTGAGCAGGCTCTCTCTGGGACCTTTTGTTGGCTCCCCTGAGAATCGATAGATATTGGAAGATACGTGTATTTTTCGCATTAACTTTTAATTACGAAGAGCGTAAGAGTTTGTCTCATGGAAGCGAAGATCCATTCGCGAGATGTTATTGAAATTATACACCGAATGTCAAAGTGTTTCTCGATCGAAGATTATCATACTTTCCGCGACGAATCCTCATTTCCATACAATCGAAAAAACGAATACGCTTCTTTATAGACGCTCGACCGTGTTCTCTTAACCACGAGCTCTTATTTTCCTCGAGCTAAAGGTTAACAATCTTCGCACCTCGTGTTGTATGACAAACTTGAGTAATTTATTCGAAAACTAAATTTAAGACCCTCTGCGGTAAAAGGTCGGGGGCAGTCGTGGGCGGGCCAAGGGTCGGTAACTCCCACGTTGTGAATATAGCATGATACTGTATAAAATGGAACGATAAGTCCGTGAAACACGCTGCTTTCCTGGATTTCCATCGGAGAGCAGCGTTTCACATGCAACTGGATGATAGCGCGTCACAGGTTGCTCGAGCGTCACTGCTGACGTCGATCGATCCTAAACCGGTACGCGTTACACATCTGCGCGTTTTCCCAGAGACGTTGCAAAACGCGGGAAATCTGCTGATCTGTCGGGGATCGAGACGATACACGATCATCGGAGCCTGGCCGATTCGTTCGACCAGATCGACGTCGGACTCTCCAGTTGATTAACGAGAATGCCGCCGTGCGCGCAGCTTATTCGAAACGGATCCAGCGCCACTTTTCATTTAGGATTCATATTTGTCACGGTTGCGCGTGTGTGTCGCGGACGCCAGGAGTGTTTCCAATTAAAAAGGACACTTCGCCACGATCGGAGGATTCAATTGGGTCGAGAGCGATAGGTATATGAATTTTTTTGTTCAGTAAATACACCCGAGCGATGCGCTATCGAGAATCGAAAGGTCGGGGGCGCGTTAACCGATTTCCCGCTGGAGAGGGAGACCGCCACCTGGAATCCGTCAGCGTCGTACGCGAATTATCGACCGGTATGAAAAGGGCAGAACACGGTTGATAGTTCGTCGTAAAACATGGTCGCGCGATGTGTTTTATTGACCGACAGAGGAGAGACCTGTTCGCTTCAGCCCCGATAACGTAATAATCCTTTATCGCGCGATTGAAGAGGACACAGGCCAGGCGGAAAGCCGGGAATATACCCTTTGATGGCCGGGCTTGTTCTTTCCCCCAGAACGTCGGTGACGTTTTTACGAACCGACCACGTGAATCGATACGAGTCGACGCGGATCAGCGAACAGCTCGAAAAATATTTTCGCTCGTCTTTGTCCGTTCACCGCGACGTCGACGGGGCCCTTGTCGCGGTCGAACTGTGCCTCGCCGACGACAAATGAAAATGGGAATTTTATCTGCCGACTTAGAGCATACCAACCGGCGAAGTAGATTAATTTCGTAAAACGATCCTCGCCTCGATCGACCGTTCGAACAGAACGGTTGATACGGGAGGATAGAAAGTGGAACGATCAAGTGGAAACCGACGTCGGATCAATTGGTTTTGCTTTCCGTCGATTGCCTCTCCTCGTCCCTCTTTTTCCCCCGTATTTGTCACGAATCGCGACTGATACAACAGACCTTTCCAATCGTTCCTTCTTCGTTACCATTTCAAATGGACCACGATTAACGCGGGTTAATTATTTCCGGGCGGCGATGTTCCGTCCCCGGGGCGGATCGGTTTCTCGCTAAACGATTCGCTCGGGAAACCCCTGCCAGTCATCCGATTACAGACGTTTGCATAGCTCAAAAATCCCAGTTAATTTGTTCTCTCGGTTGTCGGTGCCCTCGTTGCTCCACTTTCGGAAGACTCGTTGGATTCGCGGAAGCTTCTTCACTGTTATATTAAACAGGGGAATGGGTCTGTAATATCTCGCACACAGTCTATCAACGGGTTTATAAATAGACGTTTATCAGGCCAAGTTCTTCGCTCAGGGGGACGAGAGATCGGGTGTTGGACCATAACGTTAAAATTGCTCATTTGATTCTACCCTGATATGCACGTAGACACGGAACAGAAGCTACCGATATTTCTTTTTAAATATCATTACATGGTGGCTAAGATATGTTCGAAAATTTGAATATTCGAAAATTTAAAAATTCAACCGTCAAAGTTTTGAATGTTTAAAAATTCAAAAATTTTGGCCGTTAAAAATTTGAAAATTTGAAAAAGGTATCGTTATTTACGAGTCGACCAAACCTGCACCGCATTATCAGTCGCTAGGTAGTCAAACAAGCTGCTTATACATATTCATAGGAATGCTATCAACAAAGACTAGCTGTCTACTATTTCAAAGAATCGCAAAATTCTCGTGAATTGGTTCGTAGCATTTATTCAATAGATTAACGTTGGCGTGGAGGCTATATTAATGGAAAAAGCGTCAGACATCCCTATTGAATTGACGATCAATTGCGTCTGTCTGGAAGCGAAATGACACTCGATGACATCGATGGACGCGTCGAGGGGGTTGAAATTTTTGAAAATCGTTCGACTAACGGAAGTTCGAGAGCACAAATATGGAGCCGAGGGGTTGGCTCCCGTCCATTTACCGAGGCGCTAATCACGAAAACGCGCAGGCTTCGTTAGTGCGATGAACTTTACCGGCTTTGTGTCACGTCGTTCCGACATTCGATAGAACCAAACCCTCACGCTTTTCACTTCACCGATTCTCGCATAAATCGACAAATTTTAGAAACAATACGGAATTTGATTACTCAATTTAATTCCAGAAATACAGAACCTCTCAATAGCCTGTCGAAATAGTAGCTTTCAAGTAAAAAGACGTTTTCTCGCCAACAAAAAATATCTCATCGTGTTCTACCACCCTCGACTGATCCATAACTCAAAGTCAATCTTCGTAGTCTGGTCCCAGTCAAAGCATTTCAATCATACTTCTCCTGCGCCTTATCAACCAAGGAACCGTCACAAAGTTTTCCCTCGGTAATTTTCATTCTTAGCAATAGTCAGCGTTTCACAGAGCAACGAGATCCTCCCTTCGTAGCTATTGGTGTTCCGCGAGCGTATCAATCCGCGTCGCGCGGCCAGATATTTGTATTGGATTTCGAGACTCGGTTCGCGGCGCAATAGCGTGGCGTGCCGAATGTGCGCGCTTTATCAGAGCGTTCCGCTACGCGAGAAAGTACCTCGTCAGCCACTGGGATGAGAGCGCGTTTTGGTAACCAGGAAATCAGTCGTATCTAAACTCGTAATGGGAAGAGATGCGCGCGATGCTTCGTCGCCGATTCGTCGGCCAGTGGCCCCTGACTCGAACGCGAACCACTGTTCGAATCCTGGCCTGTGGACTCCGCGTCCCATGGAGCTTCCATAAACTTCCGTGCATTTTGCACGTGCAATATCGAGCCGCTTCATCTTTCCCCTTCCTCGTCTCCCGTCGACATTTCCGCCGCGTATGAAAAAGTGACGAAATAAACCGACCACGATTTCAGTCGCGCAATCGTCCACGGTTGGTTACTATACTCGCGCGCAGGAATCGATCAACGTTTGACGGAAATTATCAATTCTTCTGGAGTGAATCAACGCGCGGACGAGTGTGAATAGTGCTGTTATTCTTTAAGATACGAGAGAGCATATTAGGTGTCGAGATTTTAATGTGATATACTGTGTGTTAGCTAAGTATAGCGATTATCTGATAATGAGTGAAGGCGATAAGAGGTTCTAGTAGACGAGTCTGATAGATTCATAGGTAACAAGGTGGAAAAGTAACTTTAATGTATATCTTCACGAGAGCCCAAGAGCGAGTAGTCATGGTCTGGTAAGTGTTCTAGCGTCAGTCAACGCGTTAATCTCGATTCCGCATGGAAATACAGTCACTGAGCTGACACATTAACCGCGTGACGACGCGGACCGAGAAGCAGGCGAATCTAACCGAATTTAAAACCAATTCGTCGACCGAGTTTCCTTTCAAATCTCTATGTACGTTCTTGAGTGATAAGTAACTCGACTTCATGTTGCAGAGTTTTACGATAGTCCTCGATAAAACAGTTGGATGGTCAAAAATTGCATCAGTGTCTTTCGTCTCAGTTTCTCAACTCTTATTCGATTCACATATTCGCTTCTACACGTTCAAAAATAAGAGACAAAGTGATGAATATGCATGAGTGAACTTTCTCCTGTATGCAGGAATTAATTCAGCAAACTGTACGAGATAACCAGTGACACGGTCACCGATGTTGCCAAGGGAAGCCCGCTCAGTGGCACAGGGGCGCTTGGAATCCGTGACGATCGTCAACGACCGGTTATCGGTGGTCTAAAGTAGTGCGTCGGTTCTTTCGGTTCATTCGGTGTGCCCCGACATGGCCGGAAATGCGACTAAACAGGTGTTCACCGCAGCTGCAGCTGCTCTCTTCTACGGCTCCTCACGAATCTCTTGCCTCTATTCGCGCCGTCCATTTCCCTCCCTTCTTCACAGCGTTTCCTAAAACGCCAGAGTTATTCTCAGCGATGTGTCGTGCTCGTAATAAAATTCTTCCTCCGTGGTTTTCCTCGCCTTTCCTGTCGCTGGAGTCGAGAGAAGACACGCGGTGATCTTGGGGCAAATCCCTCGTCGCGTTAGCTACACTCGAACTGCGCTAGTCTGCAAGAAACAGGAGAGAATTTTATGTAAGAAGCCGACTTAAAATAGAAGCTTCAGTTACTCAATGTCACGGATATTGAGCATCGGCACGCAACGCGATCCCGCCAGTTTTTACGCGGAGAAGTTCTTGCGTTGGGTCGACGCTAATGTGAAACGAGGATTGAGTTTCTTGGAATGCATTGTATCGAGCACTCAACTGTATAATTTGGAGCCTTACCTGCGATGCCTTTTTGCCAGCCTCTTTGCTCGCGTGTTAATTGGTTTTTGTAATCGAATATTGGGTTAATATGTTCTGGGCAACGGGACTTACCAGAGGATAGGCTTCCTCGAGGCCAAACGAGAGAAATATTCAACAGAGCTATTAGATTCATATTAGATCGTGTACTATAAATTAGTTACGTAAAATTACTATTAATAATTGGAACTTATTAGCGTTTCTTTATCTCGAGGACCCTGTCACAGCGTCGACACTCTCATTCTACTGTAAGGTGAAGTTTAACTAATCGAATTGATTGTTGAATGTTTCAGCGTGGACCGGGACCGGCTTCGAGAGCGGGAACGACAGGCCCGCGCGGCGATGTCGGTCCAGGCCGAACAGGCGGCTGCAGGAGGTGGTCCTGACACTAGACACCATCACCATGGCCACCACAACCACGCTAACCACCATGCTAATCCGCATGCCGTCGCCGCTCCGCTGTTCCGTGCCCCAGTCAGGGTAAGTCTATCCACAGCTCTCTCGTTTTATTTTTGTATCGTTTACGATACTCGAGTCCAAAAGCTCGGCAGCGTTGCGTTTTCGGGGGAGACGGGATTAAGGGATCGCGTAGCTACTGAGAACGGAGGGTGCTTCAACTACCTCAAGATTGCGATAATATGGAGCTCCTATTGTGCTGCTTCTTCTTGATTAACTGGTAGCCTCTGAGGAGGAGTACGAAGAAATATTTTCCGATCGAAGCGGGCATAGAATATTAAACGCGGTAATGGAAAAAATGAATGGGCAAACGATAGCTTTGTATTCCAACTGCATGACAAACGTCGCGTGACAGATGGCAGATCAGTTTTCCGCGCGCTTAAATCCGTCTCCCTTTCGCTTGTCAACGCTACACTGTCTGACAGATTGAACTGTCGAGTTCGAGTCTGTGTCGCGAATCTATTTTTCGAATCGGTGACCGTAATTAGAGCTCGGTCACGAAAGCTTAAATCGCTTAAGTTTAAATCGCTTTTGATATGAGGTATCCATAACAGCGGGACTCGTGCCTGAAATTATTTCGTTAGCGTCCCTCGTTATCCAGTCCCCTGAGCAGGCTTAGCGTCTTTCGTCGCTGGCCCGGGGTATTAAATAGCTTCTCTCGATGCCTCGTTTAGCCGCCATATGGCATCGTCTCCGTCCCTCTTTTCGCCTCGTGGAAACATTTGGCCCGGCCCTTGGACGCACCTACGATCCTCAGGGTCTTCCGATTTCAGTCTCGAATCTGGAAGACGAATACCGAAGCCGGTAGCAGCTGCCTGAAGGGTCTATAGAGAAATCCCACACGGCCGTTATGGCAAAGCCGATGGCTCGTCAAGTCTCTCCCATGGCTCGTAAACATGGATCGCCTCCTCTTCGAACCCTCTTTGACCCCCCTACACTCTTGCTTCTTTCTGATCACGTTCTTACCACAGATTCGCTTTCAAAGTCTTCCTCGAGACAGAACGATCGATTGGGAATTAACTGTTCTTTAATTGAGACCGTTGCTCCTAGAACACTACACGTTTTTGCACAGTCCTCGACAGAGAAAGCATCGACGAACAAGTTCGGTGTCCTGTTTTTCATTGGGGTGGGGAATTCATGGGGGTGAGAAATGCAAGAAGAACCGTGTCCGCGTCGACCCTCAATTATCGATACGATTTCTTGCACGGCGCGCGAGTGACCTTCTGAACGTCGCCAATTGCCTCTCCCTCGGTACTCAACAGGTGTGACGCGACTTTTAAACTTTCCTAATAACAGTTTTACGACCTCCGTGGACTTCCGACCGTCGCGCGACGCACCTGCTGTCTAGCCGAAAAATTTCGCGACATTTTCTGCTCCGTGAATTGTATGTACAACCTCCAGCAGCTGGTAGGCTTTATGAATCCAGAAGTTAGTCATATCGTACGCCATATAAAACAGAATTGTCGAAGCACCTCGCTCGAGGCTAGATTCGAACGAAAGCATAAAGAAACTCGTGCTTGCCCAGGAAGACCGCGCGAGAAGGGGAGAGAAGAGCAAAAAAAGCGAAGGAGATTTACTTTTGGCATTTACGAGGTCGATCAATGTCATGACGTCTCTCTTCGAGTGGGAGGAAAGTTTGAAACAACACCCGTCGAATGTCGGCCCACACTCGGTGTCCCTGGACGTGACGCGTCCGTTATTACGCTAACTTTGAACGGTTCTCTAAATCCTGTTCGACCAGTGCACATTGTGTCCCATACTTCGCAAGCCAGAAGGGGTGGTTTCCTGTTCTTCTTGAACCTCCAATTATAACCATCTGCAGCGTTGTCTTAATACAACCTGGAGAGAACACGCAAACTGGTTTGCTTCTTATTATTTTTGGCCTAACCTGAATCTCATCTTTGAGAAGACAAATGTAAATGTCTTAGAGGCGAGCGTTCCAGAAGCTTTCAGGTGTAGACTGTGTCCTTCATGAAGAGTGTTCCGCACATCACTCTGTCTGCCCCATTAGTTCATCGGATATCGGTGTTTCGATTCTCCCTCGAAGAGCGCAGAGGTCAACGAACCCCAAAGAGATTCAAGGCGATCTATTCAGCAGGAAAATGAACACTAGAGGGAGAGAGACAGAAGGGAGGGGGCGAGAAGGCCGTAAATCGTCGACTTGGAGGCGAGATCGTAAAATCGCGCACAGTCTTTATCGGTCGATTGCGTCGCGGTCGCGGGGACACATTGGTAGTTGGAGCTCTCGGTAATCGGAAATAAAGACGACGAGCACGAGAATGGTGGCCGAGAGGGTGGTAGAAGGAAGAGGGTCGAGTGACGAAGGGGACAAGTTGGACGCGTGTGTGCCCACGGCGAGACTATGCCGCGACTCGCCCGCGAACTTAAGCAGCAGGCGCGCGTATTTATTACCGAGATTAACGACGCGCATTTGCATTTCCATGTAGCGTGGCTCGCACGCGGCGAAAAGTTGTGATTTAGAGCGAGCACGACGAGGGCAGCGAGGGACCGCGCAGAGACGCGCGAAAAGGGTATGGGGCTCGAGGGGCCTCGGCTTTTTCTCCGATATGTCCCGCGGGTAATGCACTCGGCCGTGCCAGCGTCAGAAACAACGACGCGTCTAAATGGAGACCTTGCCCGCCAACCAGCGCGATTATAAGCGACCTGGCCTCCGTGAAATCGCTCCTAGGTGCTGTCCAGAGTCGCGATACTGGGACCCCGAGCAGCGAGAGAAATTAATGGAACGTCCCTGCGATTAAGATTCGAGCCTCGCTTGACGCGTGTTCACGTGCTTCGAAGCTATCGTGAAATATGGAGTGTTGAGATATTGTGGTAGATTTTAAAATTTAGCCGTTGAAAATTTTGAAATTTGAATATTTGAAAATTTGACTGTTGGAAATTCGAAAATTTGAATATTTGAAAATTTAAAAATTTGACAGTTATAAAATTGAAACCTGGATACACAAGAATAGCAGAAAATATATGCACTATGCAGCTCCTGCAGGTATCATAGACGAATGTACTAGGGGAAATGCTAAAAGGTATGGGATTGGAGTATTCTCGCGCGACCTAAATTTTAAAATCAGGAGCCCTGGGTAAGAGATTGACGCCCATTTCATGAGATTCTGTAGGTGGGATGATTCCTGAACTCTCCGCATTTCGCCAGGAAAGCGGCTCACTCGTGTCGCATTCCCACGGGCTAGGGCATTCTTTTTGATAACAGCGGCCGTGCGTTTTATTTCTCCGGGGCAGATAAGAGGTTCCTCCTTGCTTTTCCTCTCCTTCTCGCGGTTGTACGACGACGTGTTTACAGAAGCGGGCAGGTGGAAAGGTCTCTTTCGCCACCTTGAAAGCTTGTCGTAGTTGCCGAGAGAGTATTCTCCCCTGTACAGGTGTCGAGTTGCGAGAAGCTACCTATTTTCGCGTTCTCTCTTCTTTGCTCGCCTTTGTCTCGTCCAAATGAAATAGAGCAAAGACAGTCGTTTATCCTTGGGTATCGTTTGACACCCCTAATGTCTTGCTATGATTCTACACATGGTAATAGAAAATAGTTGTTTGATATCTGAAATTGAAGGCCTTCGATGCTGAAATAAAAAGGATGGGCATCACCGATTTAAAGGTACTGTCAGTATCGTATTTTGTTTCACCATACCTCGCGAAAGATCGACCAACATGAAAAACAGGTTCAGACAGCATGTCGAAGATTTTCACATTTTTTCCATGGCCGTCAGTTAAAACGCGAATAGCCAGCGTTCGCTGGCAGTTCCCAAAAACTTGTCAAGAATATCCTAGAACATGCACGTATACCCATATTGTCCATATCTATTGTACAGCCAAACAGGACGTACAGGTTTGCTAATTTACATCGTTCCTTTAGCTTCAATCTTACATTTCCTAACATCTCTTCATCACTGTGTAATCTCCATAACTCATCCTTCTGCTGCCATTGCTACCTACTTATCCCAATTCAACAGACCATCGTCCAGTCATAAACACTGTTTCCTACTCTACCAGTAGGCGACCGTTACCAAATGGTTATGCGCGTTACGTATTCACGGGTAGTAGGATCGTAAACAAGATCAACGAGTTACGCGTAGAAATCCTGGCGGGGCAACTTTTCTCCAGGCGACACGGAAGGAAAGCCAGTGTCCTCGTAGCAACGACACTTGCTACGCTGCGCGTGTCAGTATCTCGAAATACCTGTGCCCTTTTGCTAGACGAGCGCGAGAACTTTTTCCATTCGTGCGCGGCACGGAGAAAGCCACGACGAAGCTTTCGTTCCGACATTACCGTGGCTTATCAGCGTTCGAGGAGTTAAATACCGCTTGCGTAACGGCGCACCTAGCCTTTCGACTCGTTAAATATATTCTCCTGCATGGACGAACCGAAGTGCAACGATGCTCGTTCGCGAGTTACGTTTTCTGGATCGTCGATAGCCATTCGCGCAGCTGAGCAGCCGAAAGCTGCTCTTTGACGTGCGTTCAAAGCCGCTCGTATACTTGCGCCATAACGTCGCGATATGCTCGTGCCAAACGTGCTGGAACTAAAGGGCAAAGAAACATTGGAGCGCGGTGGAATTTAATGGCGAACCTGCTGCAAACGCAACGCATAGTGGCAGGGGCTCGAAAAAGCGCGATGAAAAATCACCACGTTAATATTTTATCGATTTCCATTATGGAAACGGTGGGTTGGAGCATTTTCTAGGTGGTGGAATCTGGTTTTCTCGTTCAAATTTTCATTCGTGAAATTGAGTTTCATGGGAAAAGGGAGGAGAGCATATTAATCATATTTAACATTACTACTTTAGTTCTAATCCATTTTCTCGTCGTACCTGCTTCGAATGCGCAAACTATTTCGGAAAAGATTTAGAATCAAAGTTAGCCCATTTCGAAGGAGACAGACTCTCCGCTAGAACTCGTAGCTGTTGCATAAACGAGTTCGCCAATCAATTAACATGCAGAGTGATTCAATGTTCTTCAAGGTGAAGTTTGATTAAATGGGTAGGATGTTTTTCTAGAATACCTTGCGTGGAAGTTCAGGGAACTCTTTCCAGCAACTTTGCGCAGCTTTTCAAGGTTTTAAGTTGTTTGGCGCAAACTTGCTCCTGTACAAAAGATTTTAACTGTAAAAACTCGAAATCGTGTAAGTTCTGAATACTATCTATTTAAACTTCCGGTAACTGAAAGTCCACGGAATAAGTTCTCCTCGAAATGCCATAACTTTGACCTGAAAAACGTTGTCGAACGAAACAGTTTCGCGGATAATCGAGCGATAAAGCTGAAGTGAGATGCTTGTACGTGCCGTTGACTTTACGATGTTGGCGGGGCTTATCGTGCTCTCGGAAGGGAGGAATTTTCGGCGATGGGGGAGAACGCGGAGGGTTCGCGTGTAAAAATGCTAAATGGAAATTTTCACGCGCACCCTTGCATATTTACATTGCCGATACATTCGCGCTCTCCTGTGTGCCAACTTATTCCATCCCCGCTCTGAAAACCCATGTCTGCTCGTCATTTTCCTTCTACTTTTTCATTTTCCGTTTCGAGACCAGAATCCCGCAATATTTAACGAACCATATTCCTGTCCCAAGTCAGCGCTTAAAACCTCCGTAGTTAGCCATCGCGCAAGCTCGCACGTGACCCGTGGGACATGGAGGGAAGGCGGGGTCTCGATTAAATAAATAATTAGAGGATCGCGCGGATCAGAATCGACAAGATCCAGGTCGGGGAGGGTTCTGCGATCGTTTGCAGGGAAAATACGAGACAACGCGATACGTCGGTGTCTCACGCCTTCAATTAACCTAATTAGCCACCGTCACGAACTCGTTAGGGGACCGAGCATTGCTCGTCCGCCCACTGGCGATTCGATTCTACCAGAAATCGTTGCACCGTGTTCTCTAGTAGCTCAATTACCCAGCAAAAATAATCGCCAGAATGCACGTGTCGTCCGATGCTAAACTGCCCACCCCCATCCACGTTTATTTATTCCCGCCGACGCTGCTGTGTAAATAGGTCGCGGCACGATGCATATTCAAACGCGAAATTTCGCGATAAAGTGATATTTAACGCGATCGACGAACATACGTCTCGGTTGTTTATCGACATGGATCGTCTCGAACCGAGCTATGGCAATGAACAACGCCTTGTCTATATTAATAGAAACACGATGCGACAGAAGAGGCAAGCCGAGAAGAGAGGTGTATATCATTCTGTTCGTTACGTAACGAACAAAGGATTCTGAATCGTGGTCGCGGGACAATTAAGAATGACGATCCGTTTTTTCTTCCTTTTCACGCGAGCCGCAGAACCGGCGGGCCCTCCTTTGTTTGCCAAGAGAAACGCGCGTAATCCCTTCTTCTCCACCGTTGCATTGCGGGCAATCTGTTCGCTGATGCTCAGACTTCAGCGACGACCGTCTTTGCGAGAATATTAACCACGATTCGCTCGCTTAATCCATTAATTCAGGGAACGAGTTAACTCACCGCGAAAATTTAGTAATCGCTTTAACATTACGTGCATGACATTTTCTTGACAAAATAAATTACTTTTCATTTCCTCACGTTCGTTCATAGCCACGATTTCTTTGATAATTGTCGAAAAATTTCTCCATCAGTTTATATCTAGAAATTGTACGATAATTATGATAGAGATTCAAGTCAATTAGGTTTTAGATGAAATTGGTAAAATTTGAGGAAAGAAAAGTTGGAGGTTGCCTATGCAGTTGCATGGGTAGAGATAAAACTGGGTCCCTTGAATGGTTAATCACTCTTAAATAGTCGAAACTGCGTTCCTAGCCAAGAGACCGCGCATTTAATGGGTTAACGACAAACGTTAACCCTTTAAAATCGCTTTGGTCTGGTTCTATCAGTTCTTTGTGGCATGTAACTTCCCAGCGTGTGCATATATTTGACTTCGCTCCGAAATTCAGTCCGAAAAGCACTGCAATCACTTTAGGCGGATCAGAGAGGGTTCAGAGACAACTCGAATGCCTCGAAACTGTCGGGAACAGTTTCTGACGGAACGGAAGGCTTTCACAAACATCGAAGGGTTTTCTGCGGATATCCTGATCCTGGTTATGTTCCGAAACTCGAGCGACGCTCACGGAACATCCACCGTTACGACGATGGAATATCGGATTTACTCGATGCATCGTGTCCAAATAACAATAAGCTGCTGCTGCTGCGCGGCACACGTCGATTTGGGGATTACACGACTCGCCGACGAGCTCTGATGATTGCGCGCCGATGACGATGACGCCTCGCGACGATGCCACCGATAGCGGCTGACCACTCGAACTAGGACAAATAACGATCATTTGCCAGTGGCTCGTTCCGCGTTTCGCCAGCTAGAAATTCATTACGGTCTTCCGTGCGCGTCCACCTGAAGCGAGTGCACCGAACAGCCGATCGATCGCTGAAGAACTGGCAAATTATCCGAATCCCTCGCGAGACCGACCTTCCACTAAACTTGTTCAATCCTCCGTGATTCTCCATTCAGTTCGAGTAGATATTTGTTTCTGAAGAGTTTTTGGTGGTGGGAGGAATTGGAGTCCCTCTATTTTACAAATTCACTATTTTCATGGCTCTAAGTTACCCTAAAAGGTAGACCGCGTGTTTTGGAAACAATCTCTAGTGTTTCTCGCGCAGTTTCTTCAAACATGGAGTACTTCCTACTCCAATCTGGCTGGGCACATGTGTTAGAAGTCTCCCGTTATCTCAGTCAAGCTATTCCTGGCTGATAATTCAGCGACGACCACGAAGAGGCTCGCTCTCACAGTAAATGGTCGTCGAGCAAAGACTTCTGTGCACACGTGGCAGTTAATTCGTCGCCGGGATGGAGCAGAGGACTCGCGATTCGCGATCATCCGATCGTCTAGCGATCGTCTGTAGGATTAAGCCGTGCTCTCGCGTTAAGCGGAAAGCGAAGCCCATGATTTGTAGGTCGTTTGATCGTATTATACTCGCCTCGTGGTTTACGTAATCCTGCCACTCGTCTGTGTGTAGGTGCACTTGTGCGTGGCCAGCTCTCTCTCTGTGCTCGCGCAGCGGCGTAGTTACGCGGCCCCCGATGTGTGGGTGCGTGTACGTGCACGATTCTGGTCGTGTGCCGACATTGGTACGCAGCCACGCGAGCGCCAGATTATAGGTTAGGCTAGATTCATGACGATTGTACTCTCCGCGTTTCCCTCCCCTTCTGCGCCTCCACCTCCCTCTGTTCTTTCCGCTTGGCTTTCCGTCTTGCCGACTCTCGCTGATCGACTAAGCACGCCGCTCAAGGTCCAAGCCAGAGAGACTCGCGGCAGCTACTTTTCGAGTCCTCCGCTTGTTTCCGAATTCTCGAATTGAGAAGGCTCCAAATTTTGTCTAAATTCAACAGGTTTATGGAATTGAAATTTCAAATTCAGGAACACCGTTCACTGTAAATTTTCTATAGCGATCTGGCGTTCTAATTAGTTCGGCAATTCCAGGGATTCTACCGCTGGATCTCTGAATTGGATCAAAAGGTCATTACGAACTTCGAATTCCAAAAGGCTTGTCGAGGATGAAATTAAAGCCGGGGGCGTAAATTCATTCATTTCATTTTTTGGGCATTTTTTCGAATTCTACTCTAGGTCTAACTTTTCCATCGGGGGTAGGTACACCAAAATGCAATATCAGGAGGTTGAACACATGTGAGGTAGTCTTCAAGTCAGCAGGGTGCAAAAGTGCAGCTTTATAGGTTTACGATTACGATAGTGCAGGAAGAACTAAAAATTTGCCATGGAAATGATTATTCTCTTTGGAGTCCTTAGTACTCTTTCTCTTACTCATCTCTGCAAGCTCGCGAATTCGCTGGCGATAGGCATCGCGAAAAATCGAGCTGACTTGAGGCGAGCCAGGGTGGCAAGCGAGCACTCTCGAGTGATTCTGCGCCGAGCTAGATACCAGCACCGTGTTCTCGGTATTTTTGTTAGCTCTCTTCTTCTGTGCTGGTCGCCAACTCCTTGGTTGTATCCCGGGCCCCCATCGCTGGCCGCGAGCTCGCAATTTATGAACTTTGCTCGACCTATTCTTCCAGCTGGAACACCGATCCGCGTTGCGTCGCAAATTCGACCGACTCGCACGTGCTCGTTTCCTAACGTGTACGACAGTATCGATTTCTTTCCTAGCCGCAGTATCTTTTCAGACGCTCGGCATTTCCTGCTATGTGTCGATGAACTCTTCCTTTTGCTCGTCTGCAGCTTTATTTCCATCGCTGCGTCTGATCTTTCCTCTAGTCTACTCATAGCTTATTGCGTTGGATAGCTAAGCGTGCGGTGCTTTGGGAAGTCTACACGAGTCTTAGCCAGTCTTTGCATTGTTTATCAGATCTTTTACCAAAGATTCATAGATCGATATCTTATGATTAGGTTCACTGGTAATTCATTTTTTTAGAAACTCCAGAAACAAAAAGACACAGTGAAACGACAAGAACAAAGCTTCGTGGCAGCAGTGAACACGTTTATTAATGTGATTTTAATGTTACATTAATGTGACTGCTTAGAATCGTTAAAAAATAAAAGAATTGCAGGGCAACCTTTTGTAAAGGAGCATTCTCTATGCTATAGGAATTACCGCGAGAGGCTCGTTGCGAAAAGCGAGCGATCGGCTTCCTGGCGAGCGGAAAGTCTCTACGGTCGAGCTGTATTTCCTTCAGCGCGCGCTCGCGCGATCGCGCACGCGTAGCGGTCGTGCGAGGCGAGAATACGTGCGTGCGTGCATGCATGCCGCAGTGGCCGTCTTCGCCGCTCGTTCTCGTCTCTGACCTCGTTTTCACCGTAGCCGTCGGCCCGACTAATCGGATGGCAGACGTCGGAACTCGCCGAGTTAAATTCCTCGCGGTTGCCCCCGCTCCTCTCGCATATTCCCTGCGAATTCGAGCTCCCTCGAGATCTCTTTTTTCTTTGGTCGTCAGGGACTTCAGCAAACTTGTATCTTTTTACCGGTGATACCTTGCAAGCGGAAACATGCCACTGTATATTCTACTGTGGAAGAAATAGGTGCATAAGTATCAGTTTTTAACGATACTCAAGACTATTTGCTCACGGAGTACGCATCCGGTTTTCGTTGCAAAATGGCTTAAATAGGTATCATATCTTAACTTTGAACTGATAAGGTGGATTCATGTATTTGTGCACAGTGATTATTGCAAGACAACTGTAGCATGTAAGCCCACTATTACTACAAGTCTGGTTTATGGATTTTCTGAAACCATATCTCTCCAATTCAAATTTAATCGATATTCTTGTAGTTCTGTCGTGACTCACGTCGACATAAAATAATTTCTGATTTCTAAGGAAAACCATTGCTTTCGCCTTTTCCTTGACTTAATCACTCCGCCCGAAGCTCGTTATCGGCCACTTAACGACTGCGTCGAGGAAAACCGTTGGACTTCATTCAGCGACCAATGCAGTGTTTACTCGCAGTACTTTAACGATATCTCGTTCTACAGTAAATACCATTTTCGAGGGTCGAGCCGAGAGTCACCTTATCAAACACAGAATTTAAATAACAATCAGCAACTCTACGAATAGTGTAATGTATTTTCAGCATATCTATCGAAGGCAATGACGAGTGTTCATCGAAATGCGAAAATAGAGAAAACACTGCACAGTCGAAGGAGACTGTTCGACCGTGGCGGTGCTCCATCTTCTCTCGCGGAAAAATAGAGAATACCCGGTCAAGCTGTCGAAGCGAAGTGATCTCGCGTCTTGTTCTTCCGAGCGAGCGAGGATTCCCACGGAAGGCAGGAAAGCCGCGCGCGTCTAGAGCGCGCCGTCTCACGATATTATCGACGATCTCCGCGCATTTATTCCTCTCGGTCTGCCCCGGTCGTTTGTCATTTTCCGTACGACCGGTTGGAATTCCAGTCGGACGCGCGAGCCACGGCTGGAACACGAGAGCGTATTTACCGAAGGTAATTCCTGTTGCGTGTCGAGGCGTCGCGCTCGCTCGCTCTCTCGCTCGCTCTCTCGCTCGCTCTCGCGCGCGAATACCGACCCGTCGATCGAGAAAAAGCGCGATCGATTTATTCGCGGTTACGAAACGACGGCTGCTCGGTCAGACGTTATTAATGAACGTACTCCATAGCACGGTCTAAAATTAGAAGGTCGTCGCGTAAGGGAAACGAGAGCGGAGTAGATCGATCGGAGGACAGCTTCTTCCTTCCGTCGAAGATGGAAGACGCTTCGAGATCTCAGGGAGGACGCGAGCTCTGGTCTGGCCAAGCATTGTCGCGGTTGTAAATCGTGGCCTCGAGTTAAATCGGATATCGTCCAGATAACAGAGAGTCGATGGACCGAGAGCAGTTTCGCGGAACTTCGGTGTCGAGCGCTTCGAATCGCCCCTAATGACTCGAGCGTCCCGCCAAGGGATGGGCAGCCGAATGGAAATCCCGGAAACGTGCCCCCTCTTCCATAGCTACCCTCGTTTTCCCTTACGCGGCTTTTAAGTTTTGGATTTCCAAGATTGCAGACGCGTCGGGGCCGAGAGCAGCGGCTGCGGCACCATGCTACCCACTCTCTTCGCCTACTACATTATTCAAATCTGTCGCAAGAAGAATCCTGGGGTGAATTTTAAGGGGATGAAGGAGTCGAAGACTGCCGTCCTGTTTTCCGTTCTTGGCTACTCCTTCCGTTTCGAGTCTCCACGCTGATCTTTATTAGCCCCTTCATCTCGCTACTGTGCTGCAAATGCACCCTTGAATTATTCTCTCTTGCTGGGGTGGCTATCTCGCGAATCGTTGGAGATGGCTCGGTGTAAGTACTTAAGAGCAGTTGGATTAGGACTTCCAACCGTAGTCACGGTATCCTTAAGGTAGGCAACTCCACCTGCTCCCAGCTGTGCTTCATCGCTAATTAAACGCAGAGTGAGTAATTAAATGGCAACGATCCCTGGCAGGCTCTCATATTTCCACTCGTGGACATAGAGCTTTGTTTACGCCCTGCCTTTTTCTCGGTGTTACATCTTTCACTGATGACGTTAATTGACTCGGCGATCAGCTGAACACTTCGAATATTCGTTTAACGCGATCAACGATATGCTCAGCTCCTCCCCAGTTAATGAAATAACGCTGGATTATACTCGAGATATCAGCTCTGCGATCGGCTTGACCACGCGTACACGCAATAGCGACCTCTCGCGATTGAAATGTATCGCGCGACGACTGCGATAACAGTCTTGCTTCGAGATATACTCTTTCCCTTGAGTTGTCGTTAATTGCTCGTTAACGTCGAGTCGCTTTGAAATTCTAACGAAGGTAGATAGTCGGATGTTATTCGGCAACTTATAACCTCAGGAATATCATCAGCTTCATAACTCTTCCTCTGTCTGTCAGAGTAACAGAGAACTGATTACTCGAAGATAAATTGAAGATAAGAAAACAGCTCATTCCCATCCTGTAAAGGATAAAGTTACCACAGTACTCCAGAAAACCTGACCGAATGAAATTGTCCAGAAACAAATCCCCATAATTTCAGCATCAAGGACAGGCAACCACAGCTGCATCCATAGGTACGAATTCGTTAGCACAGCGTGCACGAGCCTCGGAAGCCCATCCACAGACCGCACAGTTGAAATGGTCCCGTCCCATCCAGGACCGCAGTATGTTAATTCATCGCCGACACACCTGATCACTTTTACTGGAGTCGATGGCGATCGGATCGCATTCGAGCAGCGACTTGGCCGAGCGGCAACAGCGTACGCGTGACCGCGATGCATCGGGCGGTCATACGCGCGCGTCGTCGCGTAACTCGTGCTGGTGTTTAGCGTAATTTATTAAACCGCTCCGCGTCGGTCGCGCTGGCTCTCGCTGGCTCTCGCTTTGACCGTGTGGCCCGAGCGACCGGCTGGGGCGAAGCGGGATTCTCGTTGGCTAAAATATACACGTACACGCGACCGAGCGAGCGTCGGCCAACACACGGCTGCACACAAAGAGAGCAACCCTGGCTTTCGCGGCGGGGGTGGTATGGCGGAATCAATACCGGTGTGTGAGAGGGTGGGATAATGCGGTGGCTTGACGAGAGTTGTAGCTACTAAGGGGGAAAGGGAGCGGAGACAGGGGGCGGTGGAGGAGGCAGTGAAGTCGATGGGGGAGGATGGGCGGGGGTGGTGGAAGAAACGGCGCGGAAGGAGCCGAAGGGAGAGCGAAGTCGAGGACTAGTGGAGGAAATAAACAATGGGTAACCCAGGTTTGGTGGTACACGCTGCTGGAAAATTACCTACGATACTGGATAATGGAGAGACAGAAGAGCGGGGTGGTAACCACCTTCTTCCGCGATCGGTGCGCCCATTCTTTCGCCCGAGCTTTTACCTTTTTTTCGCTCTCCCCTTTCTCTTTATTGGCAAGCAATAATCCCCGAGCATTATGGCGGCCCATTTCGGCGCGTCCTCGTTTCGCGACCGACCCGTGAGTAAGTACGTTGGAAACGAGTGGGAAACGGAATAGTTGCATGGATTCAGCGGAAGGCAATCGATCAGGGTGCAGGTGTCGAACACATACATCTTTACCTCCTGGAGAATTACTTAAGACCGGACTTGCCACCGTCGGTGCACGCTCAACTGCTGGGTTCACGTTGCTTCGCACTTCTTTCAACTTGTAATTGCGAGAAACTTTGTAGGCGCACTCAAGGATACCCTGTCACCTCCCGCTTCAATTAAGTGGCACGCGATCGGCTGTGCCTACTGGACAGTGAGTTTGAACTACCTCTTTACAAAGTATAGACGTTCTCTACTACCATGGAGTTTCTTAATCGTCATCTGTTATTACTTTGCAACTCGTACACAACAGCTCTAGTAGGTATTAGTCACTATAGTCGCCCAAAGTACTTAAAGGGTTAACCTAGAATTGAGTCAGTTCCCTTTCTCCGATTGAAATAGTAAGCGTGACTAACTCCATCGCTAAGCTCTTTAAATGTTCGTCATGAAAAATTCTCTTAGAGAAGAGAGGCAAAGTTCGATCATAATTCGCACGCGAATTGGCGAGTTCCTCGTTAATTTCATTTCAGGGAAAGAAATTATGCGGAAGACCGCGAGATTACGCGGACTGGATAGGTTTCCAGGATCGGCGCGACCGATCTCTTAATAATTCCGCTCTTTTTTCCTCCACCGTGTTTTTCTCTCCCCGATGGTCCTGGTGTCGGGGTATTTTTCTTCCGCGCAGGAGCCAGCGATAGTAATCGCATTACGCTGGCCGTGCTCCACTCTGCCATACACTCCTCCGCCGCATATTAAAGAGGCTCCCTCCTAAATACGTTAATTTCGCGGCGAAATTATTTGGCTGCTCGCGGTTTGCGTCCCGTTCCTCTCCTCGGGAGCGCAGGGAGAAAAAACACGCAACCGACGGGAATATAATTGCGGCAGCAATACCATTGTACTGATGCACGCCCGTGCGACCGTGTACAAATAATTCCCCGTTCCCCTACCGTGGCGAGGACTCTTTCCACGCTTTTCCATCTCGCCGTTTCCCGCGGCGTCTCATTGCCACGCAATCTCGTTTCTTTTTTATCTCGGTTCGTTATGAAGCTCCGGTAATCCGACGATATCTTAGCTTCTTCGGTCCCTCCTTCGCCTTTTCTTCCCTTTTTCTCTTCCTTTCTGGGGATGCAAAGAGTGGTCGTACCTGAGTTGTTCTCTCTCTGCCTTTATATATTTCGCTGTCTCTCTCTCGCGTGCGCTCTCGCTCGCTCGCTCGCTCACTCGCTCGCTCTATGCTCTTCCGGCCGGGTGGATCGATTCGCGTTGCATTCGCCTCGCCTTCGACCCAAATAGTTGGCCACGGTGGACGTCCCTCGAAGCCCTTTCCTCGGTATTCGCGTCCCGTCCGATGGAAACGCGACGGGAGGCCGAGAGGCGGATGTTAGGGGGTTAATTAATTGTACCCTTGGCACCAGTCCACCGTTCGAATTTGGCCGTAGCAGCCGCTTAACCTCGGTAATGTCTGTCATGAATTTGGGTAACTTCCCTGCTACACGCGCCGCTTCTTCTCCGATGCTCTGTCCTCTTCTTTGCAATCAGGCGCCCTTTCCCTTTCTCTCTTGCTTCTCCCTTTGCTTCGATCGTGCTAATTTGTAAAGAAAGCGCGACCATTTTCTCTCAAATCCTTTTTCGTTCAATTTACTTACGCTCATGGGATAATCCACTCGCCGAAGCAACAATTAGGATTCGCCCTGTACACGTAATCTGTATAATCGTTTCCTCTGGCGTCGCGGAGTGCTCGAGCAGCGTCGTTTCTCAGCGCACGAGCACCGTTTGCCGGAGGTATTATTAGATCATGTCGGTAAAGCAAATAAGCGGGTGGTTTAGGAAGCTTAATCTATTAACGGTCATCGTCGCGAAATTACCAGGCGAGCTTCACGGATATTTTCTTCCGGCGGTTGAAAATTCCCTGGGCGAGGCGGATGGCCACTTGAAACATCGAACTCTGGAATATTATTTACGCTGCATCTCAGCTGTAATTCTTGTATCAATATCACTTATACCAGAGAGTGACGCTTCTCAAATATATAGCTTCTTTTCTTAACATATGATCAACTGATCAGAAGCTATTTCTTATTCAATCTTTAAAGAACCAACAACCTATTTTATCGAGCAAGTGTTGTATATCCTAAAAAAGTAATACAGAGAAAGTTCCCCTTAAAATGATTTTTCCCTTTATCCTATTCCCAACTCTCAGCAAGCTTTCTCCGCTTCTTCCACCCTCTTGTCAGCCCCAAATTTCTCTGTATCTCCACCCTGTTTGAAGCCCTATCGATTCGACGGCCAATCTCGGTTCTCGATTCCAATATTCCCGTCGTGGAAGGCCAGTCAGCCGCTCGCATATCCGTGCGCGGCTTGTTTCGTGTTGGTGCATCCCCGTGCGTCGATGCACTTACTCGGTGGCAAAGGCGCCGCGAGTCAATGCACTTGCACCGCACGCGGAGAGACGAAGATCGAACGAGAAAGCGGCTCTCGCGATAGACCATTCACACGTGAGCGCTGTGTGCTTTGAAACTGCGCGCAGAGCGGAGAGGGAGCCGCTATCAATGTTACTTTAACAATTGATGCCTGACACAGAAGCCGCGACTACTGCTCCGGTAATAATGCGAATCAAGATCGTGACCTACGGTGACACGGCGGGGTAAATTGTTTGAGAAAGCGAAGTGGAATCTGTGTCGAGACCTACTGCCGCATTAAACACATTCCCTCCTATCTTGTCGATCTTTTTTCATCATTCCACGCCACGTAATCTCGTAAAAATCTTGGCCCGCATCCGTCGAGCGTACATTTATTACAATATTAAATTGAATGGCTTTCGGTTGGTCGTTCCAACTGCTGCATTTTGCAATAGTGATGAATGCGATGTAGAAAGCTCACCTAAGTAATGTAGATTTTGGAATATTGATGAGGGCAATACCACCTCCGGCGAACTGAAATTGTGAAATATGCTTTCCACAAAATATAAGTAAACTTTAGGGATTTCGAAATACGAAGTTTTACTTAGCTTCTCCTTCAATAAATATTCTTACCAATTAATGAAATATTGAAAGACACAGAGTTCCTTTACTAACCAGAAAAAATGTGCAGGTTAAGAAAACACGTCCTGCACAATGATCGAAGATTAGCGTGCTTCATACGTCGCACAGCGATTCCCATCGGTTGTCGGTGCACGCGCGCGACGAAAACGCAAAAGTGTGTCAAGTTTGTCCGCGTCCTCGAGCCATCGATCGACCTACTGACACGATCATCGAGAGAAAAAATGTTACGCGTCCTCCGACCGAGGGTAGCTCGCTCTAAGGCCGAATCGTTATCGGTGGAAGGGGACAGGGGGGTGACCGGCAAAGTAGCGTTACAAATAATTAGCAACGCCGCGCGGAAGTGCATTTTTACCCCATTAGTTCCGGAGGCTGATCCCTGTTACTCAACGCTCTCGACGGGGCAGGGCTTCCTTCGTCGACATCGACTCTCGGTTAGGTAACTTGGTTCGCGCGTCGATCATCCTCGCAGACACTCGGTTATCCGCAACATCCGACAGAGAGGCAGGAAATTGTTCGTGCAATCGTCGAAGTGGATATAGCCGAACGGTCGTATGGTTCTCGTTGGAGCGTAAAAAACGGTGAGTCCATCGCCGAATAAAGTACTCTCGTGTCCTTCGATGATTTGTGTTGTATTTGTAAGGAGTAGCCAAGCTTCAACTTGCCTCGAATCGATTATGTCGTAGGTTCATAAACTTTGACGATGGGTCTACCTTTGCGCTCGAATTTTGCGAGCAAGTAGGACGAACATATAATATCTAATGCCTCAGTAAAATTTCTCCATCAGTGGCTTCACAGCGATCGTCCAATTTCCCGGTGAGATTCAAGTCCACCTTAATCTGCCTCGATTATTTATTAAACACGGCTACTCGGTTGATCAGTTATGCACTGATTAAATCAACGGTGCTCCATTATACAACACGATGCAAATGAACCGCGATTGTCTGGCCTTGGATGGCGACGAATTAGAGCTCTCGATTGAGTGCTTTCAGTCGCCAACGCCGAGGACGGGTAATTGACTCGCAACCCACTGGAACAAGTAAACGACAGGGGAGAATCCGAGGGTCTCGACCGCAGCTGGAAAAGAAATAAGCCGTGGCTGGAGGGGGGACTCAGTTTCTACAAGCTGGAATTATAAAATATGTCATCGCCACGACGGAGGCGAGTGCAAAGGATGTGAATGACTCTATTTCGGTCGTGCACGAGACCGAAAGCGGCGCGGAGCGGCGCTATAAATACAGAGGGGAGTGTGCACGATCGGTCCGGGCGTAATTTCGTCCCTCGCCCCTATTCGCCTGTAGTTATAGATGTCTGGCGTCTGGGGTTACGCAAGGATACGAAAGAGAAAGATTTCGGAAGGACGAAGCCTTGGCTGGAGGCGAGGGGAGAGCGAGATAAAGCCTGTAGATAGGACAAGGTGACGGGAAACGGAGGAAGAGGAGGAAGAGAAGCGAGAAACTAGGGGGTGGCTGCGGGAGGGCGAGAGGAGCGTCGTGTCTGTGCGAGAAAAGGGATGGTGGAAAGTGGTGAAGGGGCTGGTGACGCTCGCAGCGAGAGAGGATGGAACGAGTTAACAGGGGCAAAAAGGACGAAGGACGTCGCAGAGAGAACGTCGCCGGTCATGGAGCGACGAGGGGATGGAGGCACGAAGCTGGAGCTCTCGGTGTCGTCGTTGACGAGGCTGCCGTGGAAAGAGGGGTGAAAAATAATCGTGGATGAGCGAAGCGCCGATGGATGGAGACGCGGGCTACCTTTCGCCTCGACATTACCGTGATTAGTAACTCCGCTGCTCGGATTCGCTCTGTCGTTCGTAATTTTTTCCGGTTTCAGAGCGCACGAAAGGGGGTCGTTGACTTGCAAATACTCGGGGAACAGGGGCGGAACGGGCGAGGGCTTTGTGCGAAAAGAAGCTGCTAGTTCGTCGAATGATATGCATATTTAACAAGTAACGTTAACCAGAAATTTTTCAGTTTTTATTTAATCTTTATATCCAGCAGCGTGAGAGGCAGAGGTAACGCGATTTGTAGGTGGAACGTTACCTCTGAATATTGAATGAGGTCCGACAGACCGCGTGTTCCTAGGTACGTACTCGTTTCGGCTAATTAATTCTCAGATCTAATTGAGCAGGATCGCGTTGATATCGAGCCAGTTGGTGGCGCACTACCGGGCTCATTGGATTCTCTGCCCTCGTTTATCCATCTGGCTGTCGATGCAGTTGCGTGATTTGCGATTATTCGATTTCGATTTCGACCGTTTTACACGTGCCGCGAACCAGTGCGTGGCGAAACGTGTGCGCGATGAAACGTTAAAGTCACGGACTCTGCCCGTGGCCAAGCGAGCACGCCATTTTGGTAGCGAGCATACGGTGGCACGATGATTAGTGGCTCGTTTGTTTCTACTCGCCCATGATTACTAACCTCGCGGGATACCCTTCTGCGTTCGACGTTTCCCACTGATTTATTGACTAGCTAGAAGCGGTTTCGTGCCTTTCGGCTGGAATCGACTCACGATCTTTCCATCCTTCGCCCTAACCAACTTCACGCCTCTTCTCCCGTGTTTCCAGTTGGCCTGTAAGCTGGCCCGACTCGAAAAACCCGATATCCTCAACAATAGCGTCTCGTCACGTTTCCCTGGTTCGTTTAATTAGCCCCGTCGACGATTCCCTCGGGAAACGGTTCCGAAGATGGAGGGTGCGCGGGGCGGTTAATCAAAACGAACGGCGTTATTGTTACAGAATCTTCCTCTGCCTGCAGCGGGCTGCGAGCGCGCGAAAAATTCTCCGTCTCGGTCGTGAGACACGCTTATCACGTAACTTATTTGTCAACTGTCCGCTGCCTTCGTGAAAAGCGAACCGTAACTGCAGTAACTGGTCTCTATAATTCAGCGGCGAGACTTTGCTCAATTTTTTCAATGACGTCCTTTCGCGTAGGAGGTGTCTGTACGTAGGTGAGCGTAGTAACAGGTGGCACTAGCAATTCCACGGAGAACCGTAATGGTAGTTTGAGGATGGCCATTGAGCCCCCTTAGCACCGGTTCTCTCCCTTCCTCGTAGCAAGTGTTTGAGAAGCTGGTCCCACGTATCGAGGTGTCCCGAAGTGCTATCTCGAAGGAGGGTCATCGCGAGAAGATCCTCTCCCGAGGTGATCCCAACCAAACACTGGATCTCAACCTGTTCCTTACAGGGATCTTCGAGGACGTAAAGCGGACAGGTCGTCTCTGTCCCTTGATAAGCGATTCTTTTCTCCTCATCGATCCCCTCGCGCATCGACGTCGTTAAACGTCACGCAGAGACAGGCAGGGGGATTTTGTTGAAATTTTGCGCTTTGGAATTATACCAAGGGGAACGAAGCTTTTGTGGCGCGGAGATTTATTTTGCGTTGGTCGTCGGCTCGCGGGATTTGAACGGGACGCGTTGAACATTTCATTTCAGGAGAACAAAATGGAAACGTCTGGACGATGTTGGCCAGACGTCCCGCTATCGGGAAACAGCGTGTCGAGCTTCAGCAAATAGCCCCAAAGCGTTTGTCGCGCTTTTTCTTCTCTGATCGCGCCACCTCTCCTCCCGCCGTTCGTTTTCCAACGATCGATTTGATTGTTTCTCGACAAGCAATGCCTCTGCGCCCATTGCAGACCTCTGGATTGCGTTTAAACGCTTCGGGCCATTTTTCTTGCAACTTCGATCTTGCAGCGAGAAGCTCGAAATATACAGCATGGGACAGTTCGACCGATTCATTTCGTTTACGTCAATATTTTCACGTGTGAGGGAAATGATTTGCACAGGAGGTTATATGGAATTGGGTTCTCTTGCGTTCGAGTTAACTAAGCCATTATAACAGTCGAATTAACCCTTCTTGCTAAGTCCACCAACGCAACGCGTGCTCCCTCGTTTAAACCACATTCTTGTCACGAGTACACCTCATTACAAGTCAAAAGGTCAAAGGTTCTCGTTCAACCTAGAATTTCGAAACGACCTCCCTAAACCTCGACCTCTCACAGGCCCTCCCACGCCAGACTACGCCCGCGTCTCCAGCCTGGTCTGGCGTTGCCAGCGAATTACGCGTGTTGAAAAGCGCAGGCGATTGTACGCGGGCTCGAATTGAATTCGCGGCGCACGGGCCGCGGAGAAGGAAAAATATTTGCGGTATACGCGCAATTAACTCGACAAACCCGAATAGGGTGGCCGAACAGAGGGGTTTGGTGGAAGGGACAGGAGCAGGCGAAAAGGTAGCTGGGCATAGAGGTTGCTTACCTTCGCGAGTCGAGTATAGGAGACGCCAGTCGTCGGTCGCTTAATGCGAATTTCACATGCATAGAAGAAAAGGGGGGCTCGGGGCTTGGGGCGCGGGCGAACCGCAGGAAGCGATGCCAGGCACGTAGCGTTTTAAAATGGAAAGGAGGCGAGGAGGGCCGTTGCGCGAACGACAGCGTTTTCGTCCTTGGATCACGCGCCCGCGCAAAACCTCCACTTTTCCCCCTTGCCACTGTCTTTTGCTCCTTTTCTCTCGCCACCCACCCTCCTGGCCGCTGGTCGCGCTTTGCCCTTTCGATTGCAACGCGCGTTTCGCCGTTCTTCCGGGGTCGCAAAGAGAAGAGCAAACAAAAGCGCGAGCGGCTCGTGTTCCGTTTTAATATCGCCCACCACCGACTGCCCGACCATTATAAGCTTCGAGATGAATTCGCGCGGAATATCGACGCGAACTCCGCGCCCTTGGGATGCGTTTCCTCGCTCGTGGTAGTTAAGTTCTCGCGGTAGTTCCGGAACGAAGTCTTTCGTGACAGGAATGGCGGAGGCACGGAGGACGAGAGGAAGGAAGAGAAAGGTAGGAGACTCGAGGAGGATTCGTGGAGGTAGTAAATTTCAGTGCCTAAGTATATCGCGCGCGCGACGTCCTCCTCGGCCCTTCTCTCTCTCCACGGCAGCCGTATAAATTTCCACGCCTAATCCCGCAAAAACCGTGAGCGGTGAAGCGGCGTCGACCGCGAAACAAAAAGGCCGCTTTTAAAGGGTTAAAAGGGAGTCGAGGCTCGGGCTGGCCGTTTCGAGCTGTTTTTTGCGCCGCGCGCACGTGTACGCGTGTGTGCAGCACTGCCTCGATACCAGCCGCTAATAAAACGCTAATTAACGCTTCGCTCCCGCGTCGAACGCGCTCCACGACCGAATCGAACGGTTCGCCGAGCCTCCTCGAGACCTTGACTCCAGTCGGTGATTAATTACCGGCACCACGATCGTCCTTCTACCACGAATTCCGCTGGCTATCGTGATCGTAGCGCGGCGTTTTCTTCGCTAAAAATCGAACTGGTTTCATCTGCTACCGTTACCGAAACGACACTGCGCTCAGTCGCTCCATAAACGTCGCAGAGTTCTATCGAGGACAGTTTATTATCCTGGAAGTTTCGTTATTCATCGTCCTAATTATCAGTGTTAATTCCTACCATGGCGTCGTTTGCCTGGCTAATTATATCCCACTTCGCTGATATCCAATTACCATACAGCACTGCCACTTAAATTCAAGCCAACGCAGATCAGCTCAAAGAACAAAAGAGTTAACACTCGTTACCGTTGATTACCTCCCTTTCCTGACAGTTTACCTCGTGCACCCTTGAATAACAATTCACGTTAAACCTGCTCTCTATTACCACTCGAAGCGTCAAGCTGGAAATCCGAAAGAAAGAAACTTTCCTCGAGTGTCAGCGGCTCGATTCAGCCGCGCTTCGCGATTGTTGGGGTACTGGTGTCGCGTCAATTCCGAAGGTGACGTAATCTTTGCTTTCAATTACATCCGGTCGAACGAAGATCCATTCGCGGCGCGCAATTTACGCCGCGCCTCTCGCCGTGTATTATTTCGCGCGGCGGAATGGAGCTTTCAGCCGCGGAACAGCTGTCAGACGGAGGCAGCCGACTGGAAAGAGAATTTCTGAGAGGCGAAGCGGTCTGAACGGTTGGCGAACCTGGACTATCTTTGTTGCTCGTTGAAAGCGGCCGCGACGCTCGAGTAGCTGCGGAAAGAAGGAACGTACGTGGCTCGCGTAACCTCAAACGAGACGTCCACCTGCCTCATTCAAGTCGTTAAGGCCTCTTCGTTGTCCCTTTCGTTGCCAGACCCGCTGCGTATTTCGGAGGTTCGGATGCATGGAATTTGTAACACGAAGTGCTCGTGATTGGATTAGAATATATTAAGAAGGACGTAGAGGTACTCGTTACAGACTTGGTTAGATGAGAAGGTTGGTAGAATGAGAAGGGGCACGTAGATTTGCTGGGCTATGATTCGAACAGGGATCCTTCGTTTGCCGGGCCAGGCTACTCTAATTGAGTTACCTAAACCGTCGGCAAGCTCCACCTCTCTGAATCTAACGCTCCAAGTGGCTCCCGCCTACGGACTAGATAATGTTTGGAGATGTTTTGTCAGCGGCGATCCACCACGATTCCATTAGCTTATCTCGTGTCCTATTTAGATCATGAATATGTTCTGAGATTGTACGCAGCGACTTCGTGGGTGAATGTACTAATGTCAGTTCTGACACGCTAAGTCAACCTTAATGAAGAGACCATTAGTAATTCCTATTTTAAGAGGTCAATGTTTTTATTTAATCCTCTATTTATTTACGAATCTTATCTCGTAATTGTTCATTAATGATCTCACCAAGCATTGGAGACAACTAGTCGCTGCCTCAAAGTTCAGAATGTACATTTGACCCTCGTTCAGTCTCGGCACAGTGTCATTCGATCGTTAATATCCTTCAACGAGCATTTCTGCCGCGGCTGGAAGTTTCGAGCAAGCATGAACCGCAGAAAATGACATTTCACTCGTTACGCTCTTCCCCCGTTCCTCCTTGGTCCTCGGTTTCCTGGCGTATGCTGTCCATTACGCTTACATGTATGCGCGTTGCACAGTCAGACGCGCGGCGTACAACGATAGCAAGGTAGGTCGTTTAAATCCCTCTTCATCCCCCTCGGGCGTGTCGCAACTCCGACGATATTTCATCCCTCGCGGTGGTGCGCGGCCATTCCGCATAATATCAAAGGGAAGCTCGAAAGCTCGAAAGAACAGAACGACTCCAGCCGAAAATCCTTCCGAGCAAGAAACTCTTCTCATGCCGCATCGGCTGCGTCTCTGTATCATTCTGGGACGCGTCTCTTCCCTCCCTGTCTACGTATTTTTCGCAGCTCTGTGCTTGGATTTTCCTGTGCACTGGAAAATCGTTACAGTTGTGACGGCTGCACTGTATTTCTCTCCTCATTTTTTTCTGCATTTTTCCTCTTCAACATCTGCATATTTCTATTTTACTCTCAGTTCAATTTCCCAGTGCCAGGGATCATGGCTAATATTTGCCATCGCGCCTGATTGTTTAAGTATTTCGTTAGACTGAATCTCAGTAGGCTTTTAGGTCGTAATAACATGAACATATTAATTTCAATCGTTATAATTAACATGTTAGCAGATATCGACATCGCTTGAATATCAAACAGAGGTTTGTTCTAAAAACTTTCATTTTATCTTGAGGCCTTAATGACGAATAACTCCAGCTGACGGAGTAACCAACCTTGAAAGCCAGCCGATAAACGGCAATTAACAGCTGAGTTACCTTCAAGAACACTGAATCAGAGGAAAACGGGTTCTACGGTGATTACACAAAGGCGACGATCTCACTCGCTCGGGCTCGGTCGAATTTCTTTCGATGCAAGGAGCTTAAGCTCCAAGTAGCCCGGTTTTTCCGAGTCTCTTGCCACTCTGAAAGGACGCGTCTTTTGTGTCGCATAGAATTCTTTGTGCGGCGGCACCGATCCTTGGAGTCTCTTACAGAGACGCGCTTCGCGGTCTTCGGTGCCAGGAAACTGTTTACAAACGTTTACCTCAAAGTATCGAATCTCTATGAATCGCTACTGACTAGTCAAAAGACTTAATTAAAATTCAATTGGCAATGTACTTACAACTCGCAATAACAAAATCATTCAGAATTATTAAATCTTACGACAGTAAAAAAGATACTAGTTCTAGAACGAGGGTCTTCTAAGACACCTTTCCATTTCATAAATCAAGTTCTTTGCATGATTACGCATTCAGCAGGATAGTTTGCCAGTCCCAGCATACAGATGATGGCTAGCGATACGTTTGGCAGTGGCGTGGCAGTGCAGCTGCCTGTCGAGTTGAACAGCAGCAGCGCACCAAAGGCAAGATTGATAACGCCGTAGTAGATTCGCGAGCCTGGTCCAAGCCTTACGTGGCAAGAAACCGTACTTGGACGATGCACTGGCTTCTCTTCCCAGTGGTTTCTTTTCCCGACGTTTTGGCGCGTTGTCTGCGATTCTTTGGACACTTCGTCGAACGAGTAGAAAAACCTTGCTAGGTCGTTAGTGAAAAAGCTCACGAGTCACAGAAATTGGAGCAAATTTTACGAGTCTACGTGTGCCTGTATATCTGAATGATTATAACGTGTGCGATGAATAGGAGCAAAGAAATTTGATACTCGAGTAATCGTCAGATATCTCGTCGTCATTATTTTCCTACACTCTCGTCCACAGTCGGTTTGATGAAAAGCCAGCTGACAGCGCGTGAGTGGGCCAGCTAATTTCGGCGCGTGAAACGAAATTTCCTCGCGACGCGTCACTGGCGAGGTAAGCAATCTTTGGCTATGCTTTACCGCGCGTACAAGCGTCGCTGGTCGCACGCGCTTGCCAACTGCCGAGACTCGTCTCTCGCTTTGCTTCTATTTCCCTGCCACATAAGGCAAATAAAAGAGGTTAAATAAAGTTGCACCCTTGCGGCGGTTGCGATCTCTCCCTCTAACCAAGCCGCCGTATTTTTTATTCTTCGCTTCCCAGAAGAAATCTACGGGACCGTCTTTGATTAAAACTCATCGGGCGAGCGCTCGTTAACTCGCTCGGAAATTGTGCATCCCGACGAGCTATCGTCAAAATGAACTCTCCTCGCCCGACCAGCAAGAACTTCAACTTCGCCATGCTACAACCTACACTAATTCTTGGTCTACGAGTAATACGTGGCTGTGGGAAGGCTTGCAGCTGGGGCTTAGAGGAATATGGTGCACTTTTCAATAACGCTCAGTACTGCAAGTTTAATGCACATACAGGGTGTTTAACAGCAGGAGTTAAATATTTTAAGAGGTGATTCTATAAATCAGAATAGGTCAAATTGTGCTTGAGGCTTCGTTTTAGAGTTATTAGTTCTTGAGGAAACGTTTTGAGATTTATGTATAATGTGTCTGACTTGGAACCTATTCTACTGACTCCGCTGTATTCGACTGGGCTACTGCACGTCGCGTCGGCAGGAGAATAAACTCCAAATCAGACACTTTTCAGATTAATTTTAAGCGTTTTACTCCATAAATAGCATTTCTAGACAAACACGGTGGATTAGTTCTCTTCTCAGAAGCGAATCGATGTCAGATTTACCGAACGGTCAGCAAACAGCCCACGAAGAGCAAAACAGCGGGCAAACGAATCTCGAAAATGGATCGCACGGGGGATTCGCGGCGCTCGTAAGTGGATCAAAGCGGCGGGGACCGGCTCGTGAATCGCTTTTATCCATTCACGGGTGGAATTTGCACGAACCGAGAACGTGTAGGCGTGTGTGCGCTGGATTTGCACGCGTGCGAGCTATCCATGTGTTCTGCACGCGTTTAGCTGCATTAGCTAGGCTTGAGGGATTACGCGTTCGTAGGAGACTGTCGCGATTTTTGCGTCAGCAAGAAGGCCCCTATATTCACATTCGAAGTCTCTGCTTTCATTGCGAGCTAGCAGACGGTTCAACGAATAATCACAGCATGTCCTGCCTCTGTAAAAACGGAAGTTTACTGAAATCACTGTAGATATTTTATGATCAATTCATAAAAATACGCAATTCAATGACAAGACTGTGATAAGCTTATCTACGGTGTTTATAGTCGGTGAAACTTCCCAGAATGGCTCATTGAATCCACTGTAAATTGTTCATCGCTGTATCCTCGATGCTATTAATCGGTAATCGTCACCAAGACATAATTGACGACCGGTAGTTTCTGTTCAGCCGTTAAACTGATCTGAAATCTACATAAAATCGAGACCAATCCTCCATCTATGGGCTCCATAAGAAATTGAAAGCACTGGCTGCGAGTAGAGGCTTAATTTCAGCTTCTTCAAAGTGGTTCGTCAGGTGACTTTTTTCGTGTCGATACTACGAATTTACGGTCGCGTTCCAAGCGTTAATCGCCGAGGAACAGGCTTCTCGAAGCGCGGCGCAAAGCTGACCGGAGGATTCGAAGCTGGTTAGTGGAAGCCGCGATTGCGGGAATTTGCGTCACGACGCGCCGGTTCGGCGTTAACGACGCGGCGCTCGTAGAGTCGAGGCAAGAGAGCGGCGATGACACGAGCTGGAAGGAGACGGACCGTCGAGTTGGCGGGAATCGAACGAGAGAGTAGAGTAGACAAAAGCTGGAAAGAGAGAGGAACGATTGAGCGAGGTCTGGATGGAAGGGAAGTCCCTGACCTGGTCACCTAAGCGTTCCTCTCTTTCCTTTCCTCGCCAAGTTTTCCTCGCAGCTTCTTGCGCCGTTGCGTTTATGTCATCTCGAGGATTGGCTCTGTCTCTAACGCGTAATTAGCCTCGCGTGCGGCCCTACAGTACTCTTCGGCTACTTCCAGATTGCGATGCCAGAAAGAAAGTTGGGCAACTTCGGATTGCCTCCGACTTGAAATATTCAACGCTGGGTTCAACTTTCTTCGAGGAACTCTGATGAATCAGGTTAATAAGAATTCATTGATGGAAAGCAATTTTATTTAAAATTCCATTTATATTATACCTGATGGAAATGGAGAGAACTCTTTCCACGGATTTCTACTTCGAATTAGAGGTATGCAAAATATTCCCAGATATTCGAAATGCATCGAAAATAGTGAAGAGACTATAGTAGGAATCCTGTTGTTCTTCTTCGTTTTCTTCTAACCGAGACGTCGATCGTCGGGTCGGTGTCCCGTTCGCCCTATCGATCCCTCGTTGTCTTCGAGATCCGCCAGTTAATCGCGTCGTTGGACCGCGAGGAAGTCTAGGTCGGTGCACGTTGGCTCGAATTAATGATTTTCTTGGAAAATTGCACTCTGGCCACGGTGCATCGGTTGCTCGTTAAAGAACGGTAGGCTGGTAGCCATGGATGCACAGTTGGTGCGCAGCCACAGGCAGAAAAAGGGTCCTCGGTGTGAACAAGCGTACGTGATTTATAGCGCGCTCATTAATCACGTTAAGTTTCCTCGGCGTTCTCCGCCTCCTTATTAAACCACGATTTGATCTCATTGTCCTTAGAGACAAAGGCAGACGCGGCAGATCATGAACGCGGGCGCGCGCGCGCCAGAACCGCAGGTTATGTTATTACTGCTGCAACAATGTGTAGCCAGTTTGCGCATCGGTCGAGCACGAATTTCTGCTTGGAACAACGGTGTAAACTCGCGAGTAGCTGTCGTTTCGCCGTGCTAATTGTTATTGCTCGTGTGCAAGTTCGACGCCGCAGCGCGTTGGCAGGGTTTTCTTGGAGAAATACGTAGTCGAGTTGGATAACTCGCCGCGGCGGCCAACTTCGACGATAAGAATCGAAGAATGCTGTTGAACCTCTTCTGCTAAAGGTCGTTAACTCCGTCCGAGACTTACTGTCACGATTCAACGCGTTCTCGAATCGTCACGTATGTACATACTCGCGATATCCCGATTCTTCAGACGTGTCGCACATTTCAATCGTATTTTACGTGAATGAAACAGCTGATAGTAGAAACTGTCGATAACAGTTCCTGACGTATCGCTTAAGTAATATCCCTGAAACTAGGTAGAAGACTAGGAAGATAGGATTCCACTGTGGTATCATTTTAATAGCACGCGACAGGTTAGTCTCCATAAACTCAGTAGAATCCTAGCTCAAGAAACAGACGCTCAGACCCGTAATCTTAAACGTAAGACGACCGTCTCCACTTACCACAATACTATAGACATAAATCTCGCGATGAAGCAGGCAAAGCGAAGGATCGTTTTACTCGCGATTAAAGCTCGAACGGCGGTGCTTTATAGGTTGCAGATTTTAGGACTCAATAACAATGAATGCTCGTTTGCATAACTGCTCGTGTTTCGGTGTTACAGGTCAGCCCAGACGCGCAGGACAGCACGACGCAGCAGATCCAATCGAAACTAGGCAACTATTCTCTAGTGAAGCATCTTCTGGACGAGCCGAAGCGGCTGATCGGGATCGATCACCAGGGTGTGCCCCAAAGCCCTGCCCCGTCCCCGGCACCCTCGTCCCTGCGAACGAGTTCCAGCTCAGTCGGCTCAAATTCCAGGAGCTCGCCCTCCGCCCAAGAATTCAAGAAACCCGGAGGACCTCGGACAGGCTCCTCGTCTTCCTCGTCCTCTTCGTCGTCGTCGAGCCATCAGCGCGGCGGTTTCGTGAAACCAGCCGACGGGAAGCCGCCGCATGGGGGCAGGGGTGGCTACCCCGGCCAGCCGGTGAAGCACGGGGGCAACAGCAACGATCATCGCAGCCACGGTTTATTACCCGCCAAAGGACCGCCCCTGAATTCACCCGGGAACGGCACGCTCGTTGGAAATTCGAATATCGGGAATTCCAGCGGCAGCAGGCTTCACTGTGCCGGCAGCAGACTGTCCAGGTTACCTATCGATGACGTGAGTATCGATTTCCATTGTTTCGTGTCCACCGTCGCCACCGCCCTCGCTCTAATCCTACCAGTCGGTCTTGTTTACACGAGTAAAATGTCGCCGCCGCTCCGCGCCGCACCAGTGCGTGCAGTTTCTGCTACCTGACCGTTGTCCCTCTGATCTCCCACCCCGTCCTCGCGGCACTGCCAACTTTCACCGTCCACCTTTCCGCGATCGTTCTATTAACACTGGTCGATCGAGTTTTTATTCGCCGATCTGTTTACCGTGCAACGGGACGAGATACCGCAGCGCTAGGATTAGATTAGCCATTGTTCTAGCGCCTGTTACGATCGCCGCGCATTAAATCAATGCCCGCTCGGGTATAAATTAATATCATTACGCGTCGTGGTGGTTGATCGATAAACATGGGAATGGGCGAGGAACATCGTTAGAAGAGGCGACCTTGAATCGAGCTATAAATCTTGCCGCATTGGACGCGATCTTCGATACGTCTCGTTAATTGATTTACAAAATTATGCGCGGTGATTTATTGCCGGCTTGGATCGAGTTTAATTTGCATTCACGAATAGTGACTGGAGTCGACGTTTCAGGAGAAAAATGAATCCTCTACTCGTCCCTCTCATTCTAATTTCAACGCCGAAATGAGAATGATTAAGTCACGCTGTAGTCCTTAATCGAAGGTTCACTATTTCCCTCTGGTTTGCAGAAGCTCCTCGTAACTAGCTTCACTCCTGCCATACTAATCGGCGCGAAGTGACAATAAAGAGGTTATTACCTCTCGCGTTTCATCCAGCCCCGCGTGGGCGGCTCTTCCGGGGGTGTTGGATGAAAGCATCGCGGCGACAGGTTCGTTGACAGGAAACGAATTGCTTTTCAATGGAAATCCCCGCTGGAGGACTACACGCTCGAGGAGGGAGGGGGGACGGTTCGGTCGAGCCCTATTACGCGTGACTCCTCGAGGTGCAAATTTCATTGAGATTGCATATCGATCGAGACTCTTCGGATTCGATTCGTGCCCCGTGTCTCTATTGGCGCGCCCTCGAGAGTGCCGCTCTTCTAGTGTACTTATACAATTAGGCCCGACTGAAGAAACGCGACGTACTCTTGGCCCTCCCATGGTCGAGAAAATTGATTCTCTGGTCCTTCCCTTTCTTCATTCCCCTTCTGTCCTTTATCCTGTCTAACGTTTGTCCCGTTCCAATCGCTCTTCCATCGTTTGCTGGTCTTTCATTGGCGAAATTAGCCGGGGATTAAGAGATAGGTAAGCTGCTGAAAGGTTGAAGAAGAATGAAGTGTCGAATGGAAATTCTAATCTTTATTCATTATAGTAGCTCTTCTTTTTACATAAGTCTCTCTTACAATTTTCTCAAAACAATGCAAATTATACTTTCAAGATTAAAATTGAGTTTCAGGTCGAGTTGACTACCGTGCACAAAGATTAAACTTGCATGAATCCTCTCAGCAAATTTAATGCTTAGTGAAGCTATTCATATGACGAACCTCTGGTTAAATGATATTACATATAGATCGTGAGCGTAAACGATACGTCCGTACGTGATTTTTAGTTTGGCTCCCCTTCGACCAAGTTGTCATCGTGATTCCTCCTCATCCAGTAATTCCTCGCGTTCCATTCTCGCCCGCGATTATCCAGCCTCCTTAATTTTCTCGATGCCGTGTCTCCGGGCTAAAAGTTGTCGTCCCTCACCCCATTCCCTGCCTGTTTTACTTCCCCCACGGTCCACGCATTTTCCCCCATTGTCTTCGCGTTTTCCTCTTAGGAACGACCACTCGACGTTACTCGTAATATCTCCGCTTCTCCGACAGCCCCTTTCACCGCCCCTCCCCTCGGCAGAGTGTTGATTAATGATCGCTCGAGAGCTCGTGATAAATCGCGGAAAGAGCGTCGCGAGAGTTTTGCCCGAGCGGATATGTCGTCGGATTCGGTCCGTTTTAATTAATAAACCAGGAGACTCGATTATATCGTCGATTAACTCTGACAACACGATGGCCCCTCGTTTGACGGGAAAAAATGCTGTGGGAGGAAGAAACGCAGCTACGCTGGGAAATTCGTTTAACTCCCGAAGCGATTTAATCGTTTTAATAACTCGACAGTCTTGTTCGGAGAATTACTTCGCCAGGTCGGGCTTGTATTGAATGGGAAATAACATACCGCGTAGAGAGCACATTTTTCCGTTCATGGAGTCGAAGTTTATTCCTTGCGGAGGATGTTATAAAATGAATTAAAGGACAGATTTATTTCAAGCGATCAGTAATCACATACCTCATTAATTACAGGACGGAATATTGAAATGTGACTCGTTTTGTTTCAGGGAGCAAGTTCCAGGCCCGGTCCCACCGAAAACTCGGCCTACTTGGAGAACATTCTGAAGGTAAGTCTCACACACGCTCCCTCTTATCGTGTCCCGCAAAGATCCTCGATCGATCTACGGAACTCCGATTTCACAGAGCAACGCGACACGTACGATCAGTAAACGTTGGCGTTCGCCTTCAGCCAAGCCTCGTGGTAGTCGAGCGTGGTCGATAAGTCAATTTTCTCGCCGATACAACGCTATCTCTCTCGCGGTCATATCGTGGCTGTCGTTCAACCGAATCGACCCACCGTGTTGGCCTGGCTGTATCGGCTTTCGTCGCCGTCGGTCGGGCACACAATTTCGCGCCCCACAGGGACGGGAAACTTTGTCGCCGCTTAATGGAACCAGCCAACGACGGCCAAACCTTTTTCCTTTTTCATTAACCGGTCGATCGGGCTGGAACGATCACCCGTCTGTCCATGCACCTCCACTCGAAAGCCGAGCGAGGCTCCTCGGAGCTGTCCAAGTCGCGGATTTCTCGCTCCTCGTCTTGTTTGCTCATTGCTCTGGATCAGTGTCGTCCCTAGCACCTCTTTACCTCGTCACCTCGTCACCTCTTCCTGTTTTGTTCTCGTGGCCCGTGAACAACGCAACGCGGTTTCCATGCGCACAGCGGAGGACACACAGTGGGGACAGTATACTCGTGAACAAAGTTACCCACTCCTCTGAAGTATTTGCGCTGCCGCGGTATGAAGCGCGACGCGGCTGGAATAACTTCCCGCGGAAAAAGAAACGGCTTCACGATACTCAGACGATGTCGAAACGTCGCGACTATTTATAGAGGTATCCTTGAGCCGTAGGTTCGATTCGAGTTATTTCAAGCTCGTAAATTCACTGACACGGCCGTGAAACTAATCGAAAGTTTAGCCTGTGGATCGGGGATTGGTCGAGCAGCGTGTACAAGTCTGGTCGCCTCTTCTTAGCCAACCTCTGCCTCGAGTCTGCGATCGATCCCTCTTCGGGGAACGGACCGAGTCTGTTTTTTCGCTTTCCCCGGAGTGCTTCATTAATTTTGGAACGCGCTCTTAGCCACGTATAAACGGTGCTCCGTGACGATTGAAATCGCTGGGAGGAAATTGTGCAGCAACTTTGCAGCTTCCCAAGTTGTCGTCCTTTGGAGTGCTGCGCGAGTCACGCGTTGCTGTGATTACTGGCAATCTCCCTCGACGTGTAATCGTGTTGCCATCTAAATCAACATCGCGATCGCCTTGATGCTGGCTTGGAAATCGATGCCAACGTCTACAATGACAAAACTCAATTTTCGCTAGACAGTGCTTTACGACCCTGAACAGGGTGGAGGAACTTGTTATAACAGCTACTAACACACGGAGGGCTAGGTTATACACTGAAGTATTGATTGATAGAGAGCTGTTCAGTGGTCGCGACTTTGCAACCTTAACTTGTGTCCTTTTGATTTTCACGTATCATCCTCTCCGTTACATTTATATCAGTATACGTGTATGTATATGCCAGCCACATATTGAGGAACAGTGTAGGTAGGTAATGACTATTATCCGTCTTGATTGTGATTCCCACTCGATCATCAGCTGGGCCTGATACGCTGCGAACCAGCTGATAAACCGGAGGTTGACCCAGTTCTATTCGTGAATAGAGAATAATGATGTCGCGGGAATGGCCCGGCGTCGCGGGTCTCTGGGAACCTGATCCTCGGAACGAAATGTTCAGGTCACTCGAGAACGCCCACCATTTCAATTCGTCGCTCGAGCATATAACAAGATTTTCGGCATAATGCACCGGGTTTCGGTAAAAGCTGTCAGGAGGGCGGACAGGCCAGAGTGCTAATTTATGGACACGGCTTAACGGTGATTATCAGCGAATTGATATTATTATGGGGCTGCGATACTCTGATGCGTTTGATCGACTATCGAGATACAGTGGCCGCGATAAATGTCCTTACATACGTGCATCCATTGTCGACGAGGGCGATTAATAATCTGTTGATGAGACTCGTGGGCGGTGGATACTCTGGAATATTGCGTTTAGGTCGAAGGAATCTGTCGACAGTTTGAACGCTGGTTTAGATGACTACATAATTTTGGGTCTTTCGACTCAATTTTTTCAGAAGAATTTTGACAAAAAGTAGTCATTAACATTATGCGATGCCTAGCAATTATTATAGCATAATTTTGATTTTAATTCTGTTACGTTAATTTTGGATAATCCAGTATAACTAAAGCACATCAATCACAATGTTTGCAACAGCTACACTCAGCGCTGAAATGCACAACTCATCCCTGTTACGTTGGTAGAGACGATTAGCTCGCTCTCACAGTGCTCATAAAACATTAACCGCACGATCACGCACTGGACGCACGAGCCAGGATTGGAATCGGCCGAAATCCCACTCAGACGATTAATCGATACATACTTGGAACCGTAGAAAGTGCCATCGGAAACAGTTTGGCGATACAGAGCAGGATCGGGGGGAACTGGAAAGCCAGGTTTGCAGAATCACCGCAAAATGGAGCATCCGTTCGCGCGCAGTTTCTGTCTCGCGGAGCAGTCGACGTTACCGTTCTCCAGGCTTTTCCACTTTCAACGCGAATTTATGACGATACCAGCGGCCAGTCGGGTGTACAGTTCCAGCTCCGGCAACTTCTCCCCGAGCCCCGCCGCATCCTTCTTCCACCCTGCTCTCCGGCCGTTCGGTATAGAAGCACCGTCGAGGCCCATGAATTATTCTCACGGCTCTGCCCGTGGGAAAATACGAGAGTTGCGCCAGTAGGCATCGTAAATGCGGCTGCTAATTGCGCCCAGCGACGACCACCGCTAGCGCTCGCTCGCTCCTGAATATCGCGTTCTTTCGCTATCAACCCTGTCTGTCTCCTCGTCCTCCCTTTTCGGACCCACTCGACCTCTCGCGCCCCCGCTCCTCTCCGTTCGTCGATTAATCGAGAGATTTTCAGCTTCCATTACCAGTGGACGGTCCAGCTCGGCCCGCGGGGATATTCACAGCCCTCGCGAGCTCAGGGACGATCGTCGTTGCCGCAGGATTTCGCGCGTTCCAGCTTTTTTCTCGCTTAAATTTCATTCCCATGTAGCCCCCCGTCCCCTGTAAATCGCGGGTAATCCACTTTTCGCGCGTGCACGGTTCGCTGAGCCTCCGTGCTTCGATCCGCCGAGCCTCGTCGAGTCCTTTTTTTTCTCGCGCCCGCGATTCTGCCCCTGCAACTTAGTCCCTTTTCCCCCTTCTCCGAGCCGCTTAATCGGTTAACCGTGCACGACGAGAAGACAATTAGGCCGAGTTAATAAGGTCAACTCGATGTTGATTAAGTTAACTCGCAGCCAAAGTCTCGTGCAGACTCGCGCTCCACGCCGACACGAGCGAGCACGCGGCGAACTGTTTCGCAGGAAAGTTTCCGCAGTTTTCGCGGATGCTTGCGATGGAGATGTTACTCTCGCTGTTAAGAGGAGGGGAGGACGACACTCGTCGCATCGGTGGTCTCTCGAGTGCACCGACGTAGAGAAAGAGCAAGAGTACCGAGTGCAAGTGCAATCCCACGAGCCCTCTCGAAGAGATGTTTCGTAGAACATTGTTACGCTCGCGTTGCGTCACGAGATACAAATACCTTTGCAGCTGTGTACTACCCTCTACTTTTTCTAGGGAAACTCGGCTTTTTTACCCTTCACTTGTCTGGTCTTCTATCGACGAATATTCGAAGATAGTCGTTCGTTCCTCCTGCAGGTAAAGCGGCTTAGTAAAGTATGCATCTGTTTATTTTAGATTATCTGTGAGTTTTCAGTGCGCATAATTTCAAATTTTTGAGTTTTCGAAGTTTTGAATTTTCAAATTTTTGAATTTTTGAATTTTCAAATTTTCAAATTTTCAAATTTTCAAATATTCAAAGTTGAACATTTCTCTCAATTCTATAATTTTTTAAATAACTGACTTAATACCTACATACAAACACAAAACAGAATGAAACAAGCTTTCCCGTCAACTCTTACCTCTTGGTCTAAAGTTATCTACTGGTAACAGTACCTTATAGATATCATGAGTCGCTGCACCGTCTGCGAAGTCTGTGATTTTCATCGATGCTCGTTACCAGAAGCGATGGTCTTCCGACTGGTCCATTAGGTGTGCACACGGTAGGGCGAGAGGTGTACTCGTCTGAAAGGAAGAGAGAGAAGTTGGGACCGCAAATACAGTGGCACGAGTTTCCTTCAAGAGCCACTGCACCGACCATCGACTATCCGGTAACGGGTTTTCGATCCTTCTCGCGTGCTCTGCATAATTACCGGCAACTTCCTTTACGCTGCTCAGGGAGCGCAGTTGACCAGAGCATTGGCTGGTAAAGGGGTCTTGTTGCTGTGAACGATTCGCCGAATTTCCATCGACCGTGACAAAACGCTTCCACGAGAAGGAAATTTCCTTAAGCATTCCTTCTGTGACTTCGTAATACCGTCACGCTTGTATCATATGTATACTTGTCAGAAACGATCTAGCAAATTTTCTGCCCTGTTCCGAGATTCTTGGTAATCTCTTTGAGTTATTAAATAAGCCTGACGTTAACGGTATTATTCGTAAAGTGGCGAGCGCTTGCAAATCTTCCGCAAGTTTCCTTTGTTAACCGAGTTCTTTCACCCCGCTTCACAGTTTAAGGACACCTCTCCTAAATAGCTCGAGCTTTTTCCTCAGACGGCGTTAGCAGTCACGCTACGGATCATCGAACTCCTTTGTTCCACCGCTTGCCGGGAATAAATAATTCAGTGCCTGTCGCGAGGGCGGGCTATCTTATCGTTGTCACCGAGCTCGCGAAAATTTAGAGACGCATCGTCACGTAGGTATTGTGCCTTCTTAGCTTGTTGGATTTTACTCCGTAAGTCACTAACCTACATTTTTTCAACATCTTTTTTTAACTCAAACGAGTATTTTAAAAACTATCGCAGAGTACTCTAATTCGCTAAATAATATATGACACAAATATCTAGCCTTCAACCCCAAACAGAACGTCGTACTTTTTATAGAAAATTTGAAAGCACCCCTTATGGGGACTTGGACATTTGACCCTACTATTCGTTTTGTACGAATTTATTGGAGGGGTTGCCCAATATTCATAACTCATGGTCGCGTTTCGTGTTCCTCGGGAATAAGTTGACAGCTCTCTCCTGCGTAACTGACTCGCACGAAACGGCTGGCGAGGGTGACTCAGCCGTCAGAGAATTCTCTCCTCTTGGCAAACGAGTCGGGTCCTTTTTCGTTCGGTCGGCCCTGTCGTCGGCCACAGCCGCGGGATGCAAATGCACATTTTCGTACGCGAGTCACGCGTGTCTCGGAGCTGCTCACGAGCGCGCGGGAATAATAAGTTGCGATTAACGATCGTCCCGTTTGATCCCTCGTTTTTCGCTCGATCGCGTGAGTCTCTGAGATATTTCGATTCTGGTAGGCTTCCTGATAACAGAAAGCAAAAGCTCGATAAAAACGAAAGCTTCTCGCTTTTTCCACATTCCTCGATCACATTGAAAAGTGAGATTAATCTGTCGTTCTAAGAACACTGAAGGAAGCGAGAGATTGATCGGAAAGCCCATTTTAATCCGAAACGAGGTTGTCATCCAGCGATGAATCACGCCTCCCTTTTATAGAAAGCTCGCTCAACCAGCGATGAGTAATGCAGCAAAGATATCGCGACGAAGAAAGGCACCAGGTCGCTTTTACTTGCGAAACAATGCGCGGACCGCAGAAAAATTGCCGAGCTCTCAGGCAAGCTGCGCTTGGCACTTGCGTTAGGAAGCTCCTAATTAGCCGTCAACGAAATGCAAATACGGGCCGAAGTTTCAAGACAGTCGATTCGTCCAAAAAGAGGGCTTCACTCGCGACGTGGATACGTTAATTAATTGAAATCGTGTAACGCGGGATACGCGACTGCCTCGCCTGATCTTCGCTCGCTGGAAAACCTGGAGCGGAAAAATATCGGAACGTTAACTGGTAACAATGTTCCGCCGTACGTTTCCGCTCGAAGGATAACGCTGCCATTGCCGCTTCACCGTTATATTCACGACGCGCCGCGTTACATTATGCATGATCGTAGAACGATCCGACACCGTTGCATTATTCTTTTCCGCGGACGATACATGTAATATTTCGCCCCGCTTGCTGCGGTATATCCCCACGAAACTCGCGGATTTCTGCATTCAGCTTTTCGTCAGTGGAAACGCGCAGCAGAGATATCTCTGACTACAGAATTGCGAGGCACAATCGCGGAGCGCTCGATCCGAAAATTTCTTAATTTTTGCAAACTCGGTCTTTAGACTTCTCCTGTTCTTCAACTCACATATTCAATTACATTACAGAACAGTTTTCCAAATTTCTTATCTTTGATATATACGATATTTCAATTTACTAATATTCTATTCAACTCTAGTAATTCCACAGAGTAGAAGACCGAGTTCAATCCCTTTTGACTGTAGCTGACGTTTCCATTTTATTCGGCGAACCTTTCGGCGAATAACTTTCCTTTGTCTCCATTTGATACGCATTGTGTGCTCCGAAGATATTGTTAACGTCGCGACAATGCGATCCCTTTCCCACACCAAGGCGACATTCCGTCCACGTTTCTGGACCACGTTCCTCGACGCACGTGCGTTATCTCGAGCGTCACCGTGGCGTGGGCAGCGTTTAAGAAGGCGATTATCAGCGAGCGAGTCGTCGCAGTTAACGTGCACGGGCACGTGGACAGCAGCGAACCGTGACCAGCTCGATGGTGTTCGAGGCTGATTATCGAGCCGCCGCGCCGCGCCACGCCGCGGTCGTCGAGGACGGGTGGGGCCAGGTTCGAGTGGCGGTCGAATTTTCTCGGGTGCATAATTCCCTGGCTTGTAAACAAGCGTTCTGCTAGTGATCGTCGGAAGAATATAAGCACCGGGACGAGAGGCTTTTGTCTCGTCGCTCTTTGTTCGCGTCGACGGATGTCTCGACGGGTCAATGAATCGGTCCCCACGATTCAGCGGTGGAAATACGTTACGTTTGGTGCGCCGCGCCGATGCACCAGACGCTGCATTGTTGGCGTGTTTGCGACTTCCACCGTGGTTCGGTCGTCGGCGCGAGCGCGCGCGCGACCGGCTCGGTCAACGCTAATAGCCACGCTTCCGAGTACCTGCTCGCTGCGCGCGATGATACGCGGAATTCGTGGCCCTCTCACGCGCTGCCCATTGACGTAATCGTGGCCCAGATGCGCGCGGTCTTACGCAAAATGCTCGCTTTCGAAGTGCACAGCTTGCCCAACACCCGATGCTTCGACCAAAGAAAGAGCCTGTCCCTTTTCTCGCCTTCGAACAATGGGTGAAACGAAAAGTTGGAGCTGTGAGGTCGAGGCGCGCCAGTTTCCTGCTCAGCTTGGGCTTTGCTTCCACTTCTGCCGCGGTTCCTACTGTATTGGGTAATCAAGGGATGTAGGAGATACGAGGAGTGAAGGGGGCTGATTACCCGTCGGTGATGGGTTGCGAATTGATTCCAGTTGTGTTGGGTAGAGCCTAGGCTTCATCACAGATAATAGATCTATCCACTTACTTCACACCTGTTTCGTCGAATCAGCATTGACCAGAAAGATATGCGTTATTATGGTATATGACTGTCAGTTCTGCACACAGCTAATGCAGTTTAAGTTAGTTTTCGCAGGTGATCACACAATCATATTTACCCGCACGTGCCGCGTTTTGAAAAGTTGAAATCTGACTCAGAGTTTATTCATACATTCCTTCTGTCCTCTGAGATAATTAATCTGAACTCGGTATCTGGCATCAGCCTGGCAAATTGGAGTTCGCATGGTTCACCGATAGAACCGTTCACAGAATCTCACCCTAATTCAATCTTCGCTGTTCCAGGAAATGACCATGCCGCCCACACCTCTAACAGCCATTGCCCAGACGCCGAGGAAGGAGCCCGAGTCGAAATTCACGTTCAATCCCGTGCTGGCAAAGGTAAGGTCTTGTTCATTCACGAAGTTCCAGGGAAAGCTCACTGAGCATGTGTCTTAAAAAACAAACTCGCATCCATTTGGAGTTTCATCGCGAGATCAAACGTCGTATCATCGAGCGTAGAAAACGAAAGAAACACCCAACGAGGCGCATCGTTTCCCGCGATCACGGGACGCGTATCGATCGTAGAAGCGTTTCGAATCGCATCGGCCGGACTGAAGTGTTTCGTGCCACTTGGCACCGCGTCAAGAAGCTCGTCTACGTCGAGGCGTGGACGTTTCTTGGATGAAGCAAAGGTTTACTCGTCTAGCGGCGTTCGTTGTATAAAACGCGAGATTTCGGTTTCTCCGATTTCGCGGGACCAGCGAGCACTCGGAGCGAAACGCGATGTCCGATCGATCGGTCGCGGCAGTTTCGAGCCGAAGAAGTTGGGTTTCGTGCCACTTGGCATCGTGTCAAGAGTTTCGTGCTCTCGAAAGCCGCGACGCGAGAAGAAAAGAGTCGAAGAAGTAGGCGAGCCGAAACGGGGAGGATGAAAAGAAAAACAGCCAGCGAGATATCAGGCTTGTGAAAGCGGATTAATTTCGACGAGCGGTGCCGCCTTTTTTCGGAGCGTAGTCGCGTTCTATTATCGCGGACGACGGTTTCGCGCGTCGCTACTTTTCCACCCGCGATGGAGCGCCGCGATTAATTGAAACTCGCAGGGATTTGCACGCCTCGCGATGGGGCTCACGCGTATGCACTGTGATGAGAGTTCAGGCGATGCGATTTTTAGATGAAAATTTTCCCCCTCGTGGACTGTGAAACACAGCGTTCCTAGGGAAAACTCTGCGGTTTGTTTTTAAGAACCCCTTTGGGGATCGATGACAAGGAATAGTTTAGAATTTATCATGTTCACTATGAGTTAAAAGTTTGGAATCGCCAATTCTTTAGAATCATACTGAATGTTGAAGTGTCTTGGGTCAATGTTAATATCTAGTTGAAATAATACTTGAGATGTTCCTTACTTCGATGTAATTTCGAGAATGAATATGATTATGTGTTACTCAGATTTGTTTATTCAGCAAGAACAGTGCCACTATGTTTAATTCGCAGAATTCAAACTTTTGGATAAAGGTATAGGTTGATGGTATTACGTTGATGTATATGAAGATGTCTAGCTGAGGTCAAGGTTCATGTGAATCTGTTCACTCTCATTATAGTTATTCCCATTGAAAGTGCCCCTTTGTATGCATCAACCAAATATCATTTTTGTGTATGTTCATCACTGAGAATTGTATTCTTTTCTTACAGTTGACCGAAGTACCAACGCCGGAAGTCACGAAGCCTCGTAAGTAGACTCTCCACTAACTCTGTTCTTTCTTGTTTCGAAGTAATCCCCTGTCGAGTGAAAATGCCCGATGGCGCAATCACAGTAGGAAATCTTGTTAAACGTTTCAGTTCGACCCGTAGCTTACTCGTCTCTGCTCTCTATTGGAAAGCTATCCCATTACGTTCTGACAGTAGGAAGCTCGTTAATATCGCGAGATGACCTTTGTTGCGTTTTCGACGACTATATCTGAAGCTGAATCGATGATAATTGATTTCCCGGAAAATATGAGGAATCTACCTCGAAAATTCCAAATGAAACATTCTCTCTATGGATTCCTATAAAATCTCTATGAAGTATCTCGCTCAAAGAGTGACATAGGAGCCACATTTATCGAGACCAGCGCTCTCAACAACTTACCAACAGCTAGTTAACATTTATTGTCCATTACACAATTAACTCGAGCAGAACAAGAGATTTTATTGCCTCGCGGAGCGACGTTATTATTCTCGACGCGCTGTGTAGCATTTCGGGACAATTTCATTTTGTTCCCCTTCGTTCCCGCTCTCCTTTTTTACGTGCGTGCGACAAAAGGCCGTGGTACGTAAAACTCCGAACTAATTTAATCGGTGCGTTTGCAACCTTCGGACGGATCATCATCCTCGCGTTTTTGTCACCGGGAATATTTTTATGAAACCGTGTCGCGGGAATTATTTGTACGGGCTCGGTGGAAGTAACGTATCTGGTTCATGAAAAACCTGTGGATTCATTGCGAGCCGCAAAAACAGCTCGCGTCAATTTGCAGCCGCGTTTCGCAGTCATTGAGCGTTGCCATTAAGTCTGTAGCTAATTTTTGCGTTCTCCCTCGCAACTTCGCTGCTAACTCGCGGAAAATTCGTTGCACGCGGTGACCCCGCAATTTTGTTGGCTTTAAATATTTGTCGTACTTTTGCCAGCAAAATTGGAAGAGGATTGTATAACTTTTTTACATTCTACAAGTGAATAGAATAGCATGCAAACGTTGAACTGCTTACTTCTGAGTTGTTACATAAAATAATCAGTATCATTATCATCAAAGAGCCAATAATTACTGTTGTTAAATATAGTGATTATTATTATTACGGTGTCATCGCTCGAAATCTATGTAATTGTCTGCAGCGAAGTTATCTGTGCGTCGCTATATGGGCTCAACAAGCTTTCCGCTCGATTCGATGTTTGTTCGTGAAAATCCAAATATTTGTTTAGCTTTCGTTCGGCTTTTGCTTGACAATGCTCGCGCGAGGAAAGGCTGGAAAGTGGATCCACGCGTGTGCCACGCGCTTGTCGGAGGTTCGAAGCCTCGAAAAACCTGTGGATTCATTGATATTCGAGCGTTTCTAAGCGCGGCTCGGAGGCTAGCAGGGGTAGGAAGGGATACTGTTTCATGAATTAACCATTCGTCGCGGTCCTCCCTACCGTTTGCTGGATCAGTGCTCGAATATATACACTGGCCACTTTGCGACGGCTATTATTGCTGTTGCAGACGCCATCCTCACGCTTCTGGAACCTCAAGCTGAGAGTTCGCACCTTATTGAGTAAATTTAGTCATTGATAGCTTTGTCGCGTAAGGTAAATATTCCAGTAGCCTTATTTCAACTTTAGAGTAATATTCTATTGTACTTAATAAAAAGAAATAGTATATTCAGCTACCGGGGCATATTTCAAGTGTCAGAACATGTATTTGTTGTGCACTTACTGATCCATTCGACATCTTAATCGACCGAATATTGGGACACTTAGCCAGTTTATCGATTTCACGCATCCCGAATCGCGTGGGCGTTCTCTTGCCCGAAATTGTAGAAAGAGCGAAGATAATCCTACGATTAAGGGATCCCGCAAATGTTAGACTTTCAAGCGAAGCAGCCTCGAATCTAATCTCCGAATCTGCCGCTTCCGGTTGCTCCTTGCCCTCCTAATTTACCTCCGAGTCCGGTATATTTCTCGGAGCCGCTTCCTGCCGCGGCGGAAGCAGCCGAAACGCCCACCATCAGCCGCGTTTAACCTCTTCGCCCTGCTTCCTCTTTATCAGACAAGGACTCGAGGACGTCTCTGGCCGATTAGGCGCAGGGGAGCGCGTTAACCACCGTGGAATTGTACCGCGGCTGCCTTTCGTCAGGAATTCGTCCACCTGTGCACGCGTGTAGGTGTTAACGAGCGGGGGCGTGATCGCGTGACCGGCGACCTTTAGCCGAGCGCCGACCCTGAGTCACCGACACGACCACGAGAGAAAAGGACCGATTTCTCGGCGATTTTCTGCTTTCGATACGCGCGTATCGCTTTACCGACCGATCGAGTTCCCCTCGTCGAGGTTTAATCCCCTTGCTTAGGATTGCGTCCACTTGATGAAGAGATTGTCGGTGACGGGCGATCGAGATTAGGTGGCTTTTAAGATCGACGCGACTTGGATTTGCTCATTGCTGTTTTGTGCTCATAGATCGTTGCATGTTGATCCTTCGGTCTTGCGCATGGGAACTATGCGCAGGGTCGAAAGGATTAAGATTGTAACTGGAAGAAATGTGGTTATTTCCAGCTTAATAGAATATCAAACCCGAAAGCTGTCCTCAGCAGCCTGTGCCGCAACCGCTCATCAAGTTTATGTTACCACGTAGCATTGTAATAATGTTCGTACCAATAGAAGGAACTCCGACGTCCTATCTCCACATCGGTAACATCTGTGTCTGTGTGGGGGCTAAGGCGAGCACATAAGAGCGTAACAAATAACCTTCCACCTTGGGTCGTGACTTTTTCTCTCCTCCAGTTCCGTCTCCTGTGATCTAGTTGCACCATCGAGACGATCCCCCCTCCCCGTCTCGGGGCTTTCTCTCTGCTCCTCTTTTTCCACTCTCCTTTTCTCATCTCCTTGGTTTCCTGGTCCTCCAATCTCCTCTTTTCGCCTGGCGCAATACGCCGAGAAGGACGAGTCGGGGCGATGAGACGAGAAGGCGGTCTCCATGGAAACGAACCAGCCTGTGTCGGCGTCTGAGTCGAGCGTTCTATCGTCGTTTGCGGACCTAACCCCGACCTAACCCAGGCCCGCGATACGGATCGTCGGAAGCGGTTCGAAAAAAGCTCGTGTCTTTGACTAGCAAAGCGTCCCCGAAGTGCCCTCTCTCGGAGAGGTCGTGGATCAAACGTTATTGCTTGACCCGGAATCCCGTTCGCTGATTGAGGTATTCCGTCCCGATTTCGTGGGAACAATCGGATAAGAGGGTGTGTGCGGTCGAGCGCGCGGGCCGACGTGGAGGGGAATCGATGTGGATCGACGGAAAGTTTCGCGCGGAAAACTGCCAACTCCGCGGGGGAAATTTACTGACCGTCGGGGGAGCAGGTTCAACTACTTGGCGAAGTTTTCATTAGAACTGGCCCGATAAACTCGCCAAGACTTCGCCGGCTTGTCCGCCGGATAATCGCAGTAATTATCCATGGACCGATCTGCCTCGAATACCGCGACAGGGAATTTCAAGTTTGCGGTAGTAACTCCGCCAGTACCATCACCGGTTCGCAGCAATTCCCGTGACATTAATTATTGAAATCGCCGCCGGCAGCCACCTTCTCCCACCCTCTCCTATCTCCAATTTCTATTTCTCTCTCTCTTTCCCTCGTTTTCCAACCCCTGCGTCTCTTCTTCCTCGCTGCTTCGATCTTTGTTCCGCGGCAGGTGCTCCGCCTCTCTACATCTCTCTCTCAGGCTTTCCACCATAGCTCTCAGTCTCGTTTTCTAGTTCGCAGGAAGTCCCTTAGGCGAAGTTCTCTCGACGAGGAGACAGAGACTCCGCCACTTAATATTCAATCGCTCAGCCGTCTTGTCGCTTCTGGCTCGCGACGAGAACAAACGAGACCGATAAATTAATACCGCTGATCGAGATCCACTCTCTTTTCTCCCTCCTCTCTCTTCTACTCTCTGCACTCCTGACAGAGTTTCTAGCATGTGTTCGCGCGATTAGGTATCGCTGCAAATCTCTGTTCATCGATTATTGATTGGAGCTTCGCGGAGATTGCTGTTTTTTTTATCGTGGAAAGAATTTTCGGTTTCGGATTGTATTGTTTTTTTCTTATCTTTTGGCTAGAAAGAATGGGACTTATTTTGGGAAAGGGATTCGATTATTTAAGAGAAAATGGGGGTTGCAGGCAGTTACATTTAGTAATAACTTTTAGAGACAGCAGGACATGACTTAATACATTATGAAAACTTGTATAAAAGTGTCTCCTCGCAAGGGTGGACACGGAAAAGGGTAAAAGGTTTCTGTGTTGACCTTTGCGGGCTTACACGTAGTTAGAAGTTGCCTTACAATCTCGACACAATTTCGTAGGGAGTCGTAGGAAAGAGTATAATCTTCGAGTTTCGTCGCAGATAAAGGTGACTCGTTCCACTGGAGTTCTAGGTGAAATATGATTTCGAGGAGCGGCCGCACTTTCAAGAAGGGCGAGTAATTATTTTATTCTGCGTCTGGTCGCGTGTTTTTAGACAATCTTAGGTCCCGAGCATTTGCCAGAATGATCGTAATCTAACTATGGCAAAGGCTGTTTATTATTACGCGTGGAAACTAGCATTAAAACTGTATAATAATGAGGGGTGGTTGGATCAGGCAGTTTCTACAAATTGAAACTCGTCACGCCAACTGGAGACGTCTTTGGAATCCGATAAACTTTGTCGCTCTTTTCCACTAATTAAACTCTCTCATAGCTCGATTTCTAAATAGCGTAAATTGAACTGGCACCTTGGGAGGGCGGGAATAGCGGGAAGATTAAAAGGAAGTCGATGAAATAACAACCTTGGCCTGGGGACTTTATCTTGATTCGAGCACGCGATTAATTTGTAATTAGTGAAGAAATATCTTTTATCCATTATCGTGTCGAGTAATAGACACAGGTACCCTGTCAATGCAAATTCAATTTGTAGACTTCGTAGCATCTTATATTCACTCTAGGTACTGTAGATTCTTATCAAGATTTCTTGAAAAATATCCAATAAACGTTTCATATTATTTCCAGTCCATTTCTTAAAGAGTTTAGTCTCCTTTTAATAAAATTGTCCTTATCTTAATAAAGTCTGAGCACAGGTGGTTTCCTCTCGACTAGCGCAAGCGAGTGGCATCAGGAAGGCCTTTTTTATCTTATCGACGATCGCCAGTAGCAATTGCAACACAGGCCAGCATTCGACGGAGAAAACAGCATAAACTTTTTACCGTGATCAGTGAAATCGCGTTTCGATAGATATTTTACGAGGCTATCGCACGCCCTGACGAAGCTTGTGTTTACGATCACGAACGAGAGACACACCAGTGTCGTAACGACAAGGTTCGCCGACAAAAACCAGCGTGTAAGTCGAGGACGGTGGCGATGCAGGTGGACGTCTAACGGCCTAGCCTTTGAAGCGGCTACTTATAGCTGGCTGAGTAAAGGACAACAGTTTCTACTTCCCAGCTGATTCCCTACCGATCAAAGACACCGTCGCGTCGCTACTCTTTAACGACCACCCGTTTTTCGCAATCGCCTCCATTCGGATAAAGTCGACAGACTTCGTAACTCGTAACTTCTCGCAGAGTACTTCCGTGAGAGCTTTCCTGTCTACTACAGGATGATGATTACAACGATGCGTGCTTGCGAAATTGGAATCGACGTGGCTGTTAATGGCACTTTTTTCGGAAGGGAATGAGTCGAGATAGTAAGATTGGATTCTGTGGCGCAGGTACAAGGCAACGGTGGGATTCATTTTGGAAATAAAATTCAGAGAATGTGGGTAGGCGTGGGTGATCAAGGCAAACTATTTTCCTGGAAAGAATAAATTTTAACAGATAATACGCTCGAACCCTCAGTTCTTGTACGTCTAGTCTCAGCTGTCGGTGTTAAAAATTCATTTGAGAAATTGTCCCTAGTGAACAGGGGCGGTCGAATCAGGCCAGCTGTTATGTAAATGGAAATTGTAGGCTGCGTGGAAATTTGTCCCGCGAGATCTGACCGCAGGGCAAATTTGAAAGGTCTATAGGACAAGTAGGCAACTCGAAAGGCTAATTTATTTGGAAAATGTGCCGTTCGACGCGTGCACCTTTGACATTCGCCCGATCGAATCGATACCTGTTGAGCGCGTCCGCCAGTCGAACAAGCGCGTGCAGCTGGTATTATTACAACACTGTGTACACGTGTACTCGCGCTGGTGTGTCTGTATCATTATGTCAGTTCATGAATATATGTGCGTTGTATCTGTCCGAGCAAACGATCGATATACGTATACGGGTTTTTGTCGACCATCTCATCGATCGCTGAGCTAACGGCCAATCGTGATATCGCGATTACGCGTGAACCATGCCAACAGCCGCCGTCGATAAAGTCCTCCTGAAATATGTGTACATAATTAAACGAATTATTAGTTGGCCGATCGGTAACGCGGACACTGCGTGTCGGGTTTGTTTCGATTTCAATTAACTAGAGGATTGGTTTTATTGGTGCTAAGCTCCGAGGGTCTCCCACTGATCAATCGGTCACGGTGATTTATTCAAAACTTCCGAAGGAGAACATCACGCGTGAGAGCGCAACTACGTGAACGTTCGGCGTTCCAGCCCGTAAAAGGGTTTGTAATTATGGCAATTAACTGTAACTTCGTTTCCTTGTGACTTCTGGGTCACTTTAATTTCCGGCTTCACCGGTATCCCGGTGTATTTAGAACGTTTCACGTGTGAAATTGAAAACGGTGCATTGTACTTTCGATGGACAGTGGAGCTTATGGCTCGCTCTCGGAAGCGGCTCCTCTGAATATGATTGCCCATAGATTTGCTTCTGTCCGCGACACAAGGAAAATTTCCTTTCAGATATCGGAAAAACCTAGTTATACTCACTTCTTCCGCGCAGTGAAAAGTTGATACTTATCGCAACGATTACGAATGGGCTACAGCTATTAAGGTTTAACGCGCGATTCGTAGCTCGTTCGATCAGATAAATCTGGCCGCTTGCCAAGTAGTTAAAACGTGTCCCCAATAAAAATCGCTTGAAAACGCTATCGTAATAAGCAGAGCTTCTAATGGACGCGACGTCGGTAATAATTTTTATGCTGACCGGATCGCTGAAGGGTGGTAGTAGCGTGTATCGTCGCAGAATTCTTAAACTTTTAAATGTAGTTGTTAGACTTGCGATTAAACATGCACGCGCCTATTCTCGACACTGTAAAACAAGCTTCCGAGGAAAGTTATCTACGTGTCGCTCTTGGAATTACTTTACGAAGTCCCTCTGTTGCTACAACTCTAACCAGTGTTAACCAGCGTTGGAACGAGCAGAGGGGAGCCGGTGGGGCGGTTTATACCGGAGGGGATGTACACGTGCTGAGCCAAATTAAATATTGAATATCGGGACCCCTCCCTCGCGCTGTCAGTTACCTCTCTGTGTACTATCGAGCGTAGTGACCTACTTGTTCAATTGCGCTATATGCTGCTCCACGCCGCGAAGTTAAATCACGACTTTAGGAATGAAGCGTACGCACAAGTACATGGACCATGCTTTCGTTATCGTCGATTTTCATCGTCGCGCGTCATGCATGTAAACCGTATAAACTGTACCACGGAGATGCAATTTGTACTGTATATAAAGTTTCCTGACAATAAAATAGTATGGGATCAGTGTCAGAGGATATATTGAGGCTACTTTTTTTCTCCTCACGCCAGTGTGAAGAGAAGTTGTAGGGCTGTCTGTTATGGAGCGATAAAGAAGGCAGGTGAGGAACAGATGGAAGAGTAGACTTGTTAACTTATACACTTTCGTGATCCAAGTCGATTGCTTTATCGACCTCGGAGCTAATTTTAATATTTTATAGAAAATTCGAAGAAACTTATATTCGCAATTTTCCCTAATATCTGAACTACAGACATTCTTAAAGTTTCTTCAATTATTCAGTCGGTTTTTGTAATATGTTGCTAAACTCTCAACTAGTTTTCTAAATGTGAGACTATTACTCCTTATTACCCAGGAAATGCATCAAATGGTCCATAAATCTACCGTGCTGCATGGTTCGCCTGTAGCTCAGGTTCCAATCGTCGAAGCCCCAGGCGTAGTTATGTCACTGGAACGTCAGTGTACTTCGATCACGCTTAGGCCGCGTTCCTTGTCATTTCAGTGACGTTTGCTCGCGATGTCCGCTAATTTGTGGCGTTTGATCGCGTAACAGCGGGATGACTCGCCTCCAGCGGTACTTCTGCCCGTCCATGCGGACGGATGCTCGGTAAACGGCAGCGTATCTCCTTATTATGTGCACGCGAGCCAGCCATATCGGTCTAATACTGTCTCCACATTGGCTACGAGTTAATTTACTCCCTGCCATTCGTAACAAACCTGTCGTTTAATCCTCCTGCGATAGATGGCCACGCTGCAAAAGCAAAAGTTGCTCGTTCGCGATAGAGGTCGCGGAATACAAGCAACTTAGACCGAGTTAAATTGAGACAGAGCTTGACCTAGAACTCGACTAGAACTGGAAGTTGGTAGTAGTTTAGAATCGGACGGAACTTAAGGTGCACCGACTAGAGCAATCGTAGGTATAGATAATCAAAGTCGTATAATTGAAGCAGTCAAACGACTGGAATTATAAACGATGACGAGCTTTTAGTGGTGGATCGAGGAATGAAATTTACAGACACAAAATCTTTACAGTCCTAGGTCCTTTCGAAGCACTCAACTTCAGTTGTCTCACTCAGTAATTTTTCCACTATCGGTTTTACATTGTCTATGAAAAGATTTCAAAATCCTGGTCACTGAGCCAGCACTAAAAAGAAGCAACAAAAGTTCCTTTTCTTCTGAAGAAAACTTCAAAACCACTGCTTCCCTTGAAATATCCCAAGAAAGTCTACGTCGTGTGCATCTACATTATTCCGATCAACCGGAAAAGACGTTCGCCTGGGCCCAGGTTGCATCCTTCACGAAGCAAATTGCCAGCGGCAAGTTGGCCTCGACGTTAAAAACTCCGCTTCTGTGCGCGCGCGGCCGAGAGAAAGGGATGCAGTTTATTGTCGGCTGAGCGCGAAAGAGGGAGAAGCGGGAGGGGCGAGGGGAGGAAGGTCCATTTTCCTAATAACGTCGGGATCGGCGGGCTCGAGCAGAAGGCTAGGTTCGTCGAGTCTCTTTTCCTCTGCTCTCTCTCTGACCAATCCTCTTCGTTCTGCTTCCGAGAACGACGTAACGGTTTCTTTCTCTTGTTAAGCGTGCCCTTTCGCTGCTCTACGCGACACGACCGCCGTCTTTTCAACCCCTCCGTCCTGCTCACGTCAGTCAGCGTCGAGAAGACTTTGCCCTGCGATAAATAATCGGTCAAGTGAGGGTCAGGGCAAAGGGGGATATATAACACGGGGAAATGAGACAGGAACGTTTATACATATATCGATGAAGGCGTCCCCGACGCATCTTGAAAGGGAGGGCCGTTCATTCAGAGGAAGAAAGGATCGTTAGCGATCGGTGAGGAACAGTCGAAAAAGAGAAAGAGTTTAGAGGATTCCCTTTCTTCTGCCTGGAAGGGAGTTTATACGCGGAACTGCGCGAATTGCACTCGGTCTTTTCATCGAGCGCGAGCCACAGGCGACGGAGGGAAAAAGGGACGATTCTCTGCGCAAGGAGAAAAAAGGGTGCGAAGAGGAGGGTGGCAGGGTGGGCAACTCGAAGGGACTCTGGAGGAGGTGAAGCGAAAGGGGTCGATAACATATATCCGTTCTACCCCGCCGTCAGCCTCCTATCTATTCTACCCTCGAACACTCTCGAATCGCCCGACACAAGCAGCTCGGAGTTACTTAACGTGATTAAATCCTCCCTTTCGCCCGCCGCCACGATTCGTCTCCTCCAGCCTTTTCTCTCCACCCTTTATCCTCCAACGAGATCTCCTGGTCTGAACCGATCGAGCCGGTTAACTCGTTTACGTTTTATCGCCGTGAAGCGGCGTTCGCGCGCTCCGAATATCCCTTTCTCGCCGCTGAATACGACACGCTGTACAGAGGGCACACTCCACTTCTGTCGACCCATTCACCGATGCTCGAGTGTTCACGAAAGAGTGGCGAACTCTCGCGGCTCGTGGCCCGTTTTTCTCCGCTCCGAGAAAGACACCTTGGATTACGTTCTCCGATCGTGTGAACTTTTCTCGACGCGGCGCGGCGCGGCGCGGCGCGCAGCGTTTCTCCTTCGAATCGGTCGCTCTTCAGGCTCCTCGAAGCGAAGTCTCGAATGAAAAGTTGGACCGAGAGGCCCTCGGCGCTGGAGCAGTTTCCACTGTGCGTGATTCACGCTCGTAGGAACTCTAATTGAAGATATCTCGATAGTCGCGAGGGCCGTTCCAGCGCGGAGGAATGGGCGCGGGAAGGAGCCACTTCCGTCGGGGAAGGACCGCTCGCTCGAGATCTATCTATAGTCATGCCGCAATGAGTCACGGTTTTTCGCTCGAAACACGGCCGCGTTCGACGCGTGGACGTGTCGGGGTGGCGAGTCGTGACGCAATAATCTTGGAAATAAATTTAGAATGATACGTGTCCCGAGTGTGCATCGAGTATTTATATCCAGCCGCGAACGAGCGAGCGCGACCGCGGATTCGTTTATTTACATTGCGCAGGAGGAGGCAGAGTTGCTCGCGATCAGCAGGATTTTCTTCGCTTCGGATCTCGACGCCGCTCTCTCGAGAAGCGAACAAGCTCGGGAGGAAGAGAGGGAGGAGCGACTTCCGGAAGGAAGAGGTTACCAGGCCGATCCGCTTGGCCGAAGCGTCTCGACGCATGGTGCAGGTTGCGTCACGAGGCGAGGAAGTCGATGACCCACCTCCATCTCCTCCTCTTCCACCTTCTCTTTCTCCCTCCTTTCTGGGCCGAACACCGACACCGACGCGCCGATGTACCGGAGACACGGCTGCACACGGCTAGAACACACGCATCGTGCCGCGGAAACGGACGCTTGCAACTTTCTCGAGCGTAATCGCGACCAAGAGGCCTCGCGGTCGAGCTTAATCTTATCTTCGATGCCTTTTCGCAGCCTGATTGTCTTGTTTCTTCGACGAGAGAAGGGTTCGAGGTCCTCTTTACGATTTCTATCAGTTGTTGTAGACGTAGCTTTGGGATTATGAAATGTTTGTACTAATAATAGCTTGTGTTTTATAGAGGGTGGTGCATGTATTCTATTATGTTGCAAAAGCGAATCCAGTTGGTTCACTTCGAGCTCCGTGATCAAAATACACATACTGAGATCAACATATCTAGATTCTCGGATTAGTAGATTCTTGGATCTGACTCAGGTTTCTTAGAAGTCTTCGTGTTCTACAATTCGATGCTCTAAAATCTAGCAACTTCGAAACTCTTTCAGAGAAGTTCTGAATGAAAATCTTGTAATAAAAATCTTCTCAGCATCTTCTCAGCATCTTCTCAGCATCTTCTCAGCGCAGAGCATCCACAATAGTTTCCCCGTAAGCTCCGAACAATAGCATTTGTGGGTCAAAGATTCTTGATTTCTCCTTTCGTTTCATCGGGCTTAATTGAAGCGGTTCCAGTTTATCGAATGCAGTTTTTACTCCGCGGAGGAATTGTCATACGTCGAGGGGTTAATTAAGATTCCCGCGGTGGCGAAGGGATGGGCACCCTTTTCTCCCGTCTTAATTGGAGGCCTCTTTTAGCAATTAGAACGCGAAGGGAGTTCTTTTCTCTTAATAATTCGCCGTTACGAAGATATAAAACGAACCTTTCACGAACCTTTCACGAACATCCTGGAGCGTTTCCCCTCTCCTCAGGGATTTCTGTATTTTCGCCGCGGTTCTTGGCATTCATGCAAGGTTTGCCGGGCAACCGTCCGCCTAAGCCCGCGAAATTTATTTTATATCCCCCCAGTTTTAGGTGAATAGGGACGGGCCATTGAGATTCCGTAGGTTGCTTCGAGCATCGCCCGTTTCCTGTTCGCCGCGCCACGGCCCCGTCTATCCGAAGGATTTTCCTCGGGAAATCTTATATGAAAAGATGCGCGGGACGAGGGGGATGTTCACCCTTTGCCGACGATCTGTCCTGGCTGGTTATTCATAAGGCCGATATCGAGCCGCCTCTCGAATGCAAATCGAGCGGAAGTCAACGATGAGCTGGGACGGCGACTATCTCCTCTTTTCTCGTCGTCGAGCGAAGAGGAAAAGAAAAAACAAAAGGAAATCGAGGGTATCGAGGAAATCGAGGCGGCTCGATTAAAACTCTTCGGGCTCGTTTAACGTTCCCTCTCGACTGGGTCGACGCTTTGCATGCGCTCCGTTTAAATTTCCAGGCAATCAGGACTGCTTCCACTGTCGGCAACAAGTTGTCACTTTTCGACAGGGACCTTTCTAATCTCCTCCTCGATCGAGACTGCTAATTCTGCCGAGCGAGCGTTAAACGTTGATTAACCTTCCCGATGCTCGTATTCTTCCAGTCAACTTTCGGAGCAGCATTCGATCTGGGAGCAAACTCTTCGCGATAAGCCCTGCTACTCTAATTCTATAACTCTCGGGACTTGTTACTTTGATACGCGATGCACTCCCGAATTTCCGTCGATTTCCTCTCCTCTTAGTTCGTGACTCTAAATTCTTAACTTGCTGACCTACGGATCTCTGGCTCTTGCCTCGCCTTTCGAATTAGGAATTTACTATGCTGGAGGAGAAGGTAGAAGATCTTTCGACATGGTTTCATCTGAATCTCGGCTCTCCCCCTAGCAGACGGTTTCTAGAGCGTATCAGGAATCAGTTCGCCTTCGAATATCGGCGATTCGAAGGCAGTCGACACGCGACGGGATCGCGTGTGCCTCGAAGCGTGTCGAGAAGATAGAGCAGAAGGGAAACAGGCGGAGAATAGAAGGCGGAGACGCCACGGAAGCGTACGACCTTCGGATGTGTATCGATTAATCGCGGGTTAAGCTCAATGCCAAACCGAAAGCGGTTCGCTAATCCGGCTACAATTTAGTCTGCCATTAATCTCAAAACTAGCGGTGTTGAGTGACTAGCTATGTTGATTCGTTCCTTCGAGGGACTAATCTTCTTAATTTAGACATTTCTCTCTGGGCTCTTGAAGCTCTGGAGTTTTCATTCTTGTGTGGCTGCTCAAGGGAGGAATCTTCTACTTCATCTTGCATCTCACCTTATGTAAAAATGGCTCGAAAGAAAACGACAAAAGATAGGTAGTGTAATGACCTTCTTCCAAAGTCTTCATTTATACATCACTTCCTCTTTATAATTTATAATTTTTTTCAATTGAATCGTTCATCAAACATGTTGGAACTCGAACACAGAAATATTGATGCTCGTTTAGTTATTAATGCACAGATTCGTCTTGATAGCCAACAATCTATTATTTTCACGTAGACTCGCGTAGAATAGACGAACCGATGGAACGTGCGCATTCGATAATACATCATTCGGTTGACCCAGTTCTGAGATATCGAGTCTCGAAGTGGCGGAGCGTGGCGGTCGCCGGGGGCCGATGGTTAGCGGTTTGCATGGTGAGCAGAGGTAAATACAGAGCGAACTGGCAGGAAGCGAAGGCATCGAAGAGTATTATTAATAAAATAGTTTGAAGAGTGATTTTTAGGCGGAGTCTGTTGTGATTCGTCCATTTAATGCGTCAATGAAACAGCAATTCCTTTTACTATGGTGGCTAGAAGCATAGTCAGGTCGTAAAGGCAGCAGAGGGTGGAGTACTCTCGAGTAGTACACTTGAGGTTGAAGTTGGGAATTCAAAGACATCTTCTGTATAGTTTATGAGCATTATACGAGGTAGCAGCTTTGTTGGCGTCTCCAAGGCCGAATTCTCTTGAGACAATATTTCAATGTATACCGTAATTAATACTCTACGCGATAACAGAGTATAATGTAGAATTATCGTTTGCGTAACAAGACAGGGACAAAAATAACAGCCTTGAGTGGGCCCACAAATCCGATTCCTATCACAATGTAATACAAATTAAGACGAGCAAACATTTTCCTCTGAGTGACAAAACTCATGCTCGGAAGCCTGTGCCCTCCAGTGTCTTTCCCCTAGTTTCAATTTCTAAGGCAAACGCTTCAACCATTTAACGATATCGTTAAATTATTATACAATCTCAGTAGATGGAACGTAACAACGTGTAGATGACACGTATCAAATGAAGGTAACTTCTCCCCTGTGTCTGCGCTTATTTGGAACCAGAATCATTACGCTCCCTTAGCTCGCGATACCCTTTTATCTCGAAATTACATTCTACGAAACAGACTGCCGTGGCTTTCGGCGAAGTTTACTTTTGAACAAATTACAAATTTCGAGGGTGCACTCGAGCACCCACCCCGCTATACTTTTTCCACTGGTCGTAACTTCGAGAACGTCCAGTCCTGGCGATTTCGGTATGCCTCTGGAACATCTCATTAGTCCATGGACCGTTTCTTTCGCGGCGTCAGCGGGTTCGCGGTCGCGCGAGCTCTAGTTAAATGTTTGCTCTTCATTCGCGATGCGCAGCGGAGAGAAACTCCCCTCCCGCTGGAACTCGAAAGTTAGCCGCAAGTGCGGGCCGAGCCTCCAGACCTCCAACTTTCCCGAGTTGCTGGAACTTCCGGTTTCGACTGAAAGGAGCTTCCGTTCTTGAAGGTGCTCTGTCGCCCTGGGGCAACCGCCTTAATAAATACGCCGATGCGTGGCTGCGAGCTCGCTATCCGCGTGCACGGACTAGAACTGCACGGAACGATGCCCTCGAGATTGCGCTTTTCGTTAGCTTTAATGGACAATTTGTTTCGTTACGCGGGACCACGTAAGAGGACGTAACTGTACGCTCAATCGTTCCACGGTACTTTTGCAGTTGATGCACTCTACTTTGGCTCGAGCCACGGTCGTCCGTACGAGAGTTGGTAAATCATTTGCTGAGTTATGCTACTCAATTTACCCAGTTACGCATAATATTCCTTAATTATTGGTTATTTCATGTATTTCCATGGATCGGGTCTTCTCGTATTCAAGTTCCAGATAATTTTTTAAATAAAAAAATCCTGGAACTAGATCACTGAAAGAGTTAACTTGACCTGTAGAAATCTCGTAAGTTGATAAGTCTGCTCTTATCATACATGCTCTTGCCTGTTCAGTTACGTGTTCCGATATTAGCTAAGCTTTTAGCTACCGTACGCAGCTAGCCTCAAGTAAACTCAGCATTGCAGTATCAACGATTGTGTAGCAAATTAAGCGTGCGCGAACGATCGATACGGTCGAACAGCTCTCGTAACAAGAGGTTCGGCACGATCTTCGTTAACGATGGCTATCTCGGTGATAAGGCGACATTTCATTTACTCTTCTTACATGTGTAACTTCAGTTACGTCGCTTGGATCTCGATTGCAATCTTATCTGGGGAAACCGCTGCCAATTGACGTGCGATAGCGTTAAAAGAGGTCGATCGGGTTGACGAAGTGCGCAGATGTCCGGTAAGTGGCAAATAATAGAAATCTGCCATGGACACTTTCGAATGAATTTGTAGTAACTCGTTCGTCCTCTCGATTCGTACCAGGACAACCAGTCGAGGCTCCAGTACTGTGTCAGTTCGTCTTTTTCGTCCTCTCCATTGTCTATCCTTCGATCGATCGCACTGTCCCTTCGCATTCCTTCGCAGAAATTCGCAGCATTGCTGCTCTTCGTTCGGCGTTCCGCTTTTGTCACGTGTCTCCCATTCAGGCTGCGAGCGATTTTCCCGTAGCCCCTTTGTTCCACGTGATCATCCTTCGATGGATGCAAATTAGCCATCATAACCGAGCAAATCCCCAGCTGTCATCGATCGGTTGTGCAACCGAGCGATTGCTTCATCGATGACTTTTCAACGAACTCGGGTTCCAGGTATCGCAGGCGAGCCAGAACATTGTTGCATTCTGAGCGAATCTGGGCCGTTTTAACGATAGCTCTCATTATTTCCCCGTTCGGTATTTTTCATCGTATCAGATGCCACGCTCGACTAAGCCTACCAAGGAAATATTACGAATTTCGTTTGCTCGTGGCGCCTCGTAATAATCTTGTTATCATTGCAACAGAGCTGCACGATTTTATGAAGTCGAGTGGGTCTCGTTAACCTCTCGTTTCCTGAGCTTCGCCGTACCGCCTTGCAGGTTTATTAGAGAGCCTCATTTGCGTTGCTGCCACGACAAGAGTTCGTAAACATTGGGACGTATTGCTTAATTAAAGGTAGCGCGGTTGAGATGATCGCTTTGTGTCGATCCCTGGCTGGTTGCTGTCGCTCGACGCGTAATCAATTAAATGAAAGTCAGAGGATTAGAGCACGGAGCAGCGCGACGAATTATATTCATTCGCGGCGCAGAACAATCGGCCATTGTTGCGTAAGCGTTTGTAAATACAATCGAACTCTCATTAGGGGCTCCCGGCTTGGAATAATCGACGCTATTAACCAGCACCGTGTTTTTCAAAACGCGATTCGCGCGAGTTTGCTTAGCTGCTTCTGAAGGATCGCAGATTTTCAAGCGTAATAGAACAGTTTTTAACCTTAACAATATGTATTTCATATATCTCTAATCGTCTATTGAATGACATAGTCAATGTACACTTACAGAAGCGTGAAAATATAGAGTCGTGGAATGTCGAGAAGGATAGGTATTTTAAATTATAGTGGTGTGTAGATGACACGAGGCACAGGGAATCTAAATAGATCTGAATCATCGAGAATCTTGACATCATAGACTAAACACAATCCTACGTTAGAAGAGTCATTTCATCTGTTAAACTCTTACGTGTTCTCTCCAACTTTAAATCTCATGTTGTTTCGGATAATCGAGGTCGTATACAGTAATTATTCAGTTGCTGGTAGTCTTCTTGCCTCATAATTTTCTTCTTACAACATAAGAAGAATTATCTATCCTCTAAGGAGGTAATAAAATCACAAGCATCAATTACTCGCGTTTATCCACGGCGGCAATAAAACTCCAGCAGGTTATAAATTGAACCAAAGCGAATGCTGGATTATCGCAGACCATCGACGGACCATCGAGTGTCTCCTTATGCCTTATACATTCTTCGTGACAAGTTGAATCGCGAATCGATCAAAGATGGATGCTTCGGAGATGCCATTCGCGTCACGAAGCGAACGATACGTTCGACAGTGTGGAACATGGGCATCCTCGCGCAGAGCGAGGACTTTTTGCGGTGCAAAAACGGCCGAGACGATCTGTCGGGCTACATGAAGGCGGCACGGGCCTTGGAAACCTAATTTCTCGAACGACCCAGCCTGGGCTAATACGATCGCTCGTGATCGTCTCATTGAATTTCGATCGGGAGTCGGCGAGACCAAGAATTCGTCGAATGGACGAAACAAGGAGGACATTTCAGACACGAAGACAAGGTGGAGGAGCGAGAAGGAGAAAATCGAAGGGTAAGGTGGTCCAACCTGATCCTTGTGGTGAAACAGGTGCAGCAGAGTCTGCCATCCGTCGAGGCGTGTGCCGCCTAACTGCACGCCTTAATAACACATGCTCCTCGGCCCTTTACAGACAGCACGCACGCACACATTTCCATAAACACAGCCCATACGCTGTGTGTCGATCGATGCTGTCTTCCAATGTACATACGTCGAACGAACGTCAAATGTCGCCAGCCACGAACCTGAGGAACGCGATTTGACGAGCGTATATTGAATTAGAACCGTGGGACTGAGTTAATTAGGAGAATCATGGTCCCAGTGCGCGTGCAGTAGTAGAGTTTGACAGGAAATAGTCGAGGGATTCGAAAGTCTGCTCTAAAATTGGCAAACTTCGGCTAAGGGAGTCCCGCTAGAGTTAGACAGTTCGAATGGGGCACGTTGATACGAGGATTTAAACGCCGTTCGGGTTCATTTAGTAGTCGATTCGTGGAAGTTCTGGGAGAGCAACAGTTGGCTACAGATACGTCAACGCCTTGCACTTGGTGACTTTCAGCCCTTCATCACCGTCTGATCGTTTCTGTCTTCAGCTGCAGTCGAGTCTCGTTACTCCACGATTCAGGGCCTCTTCACGCTAACCGTCTAGCCGGCGACAGGCTAGCCTCCATCAGAATTTTTCCATAACGTTCAGATAGTGATCGCTATGTGACCGACCGCTGGTTGTCGTACTGTGCTGGCGCAGAAGCTAGCTGTCGCCGTCTAGACGGGTAGGGTGAATCTGGCCTCATTCGCGACGCTCAGAAGCATCGTATTTTAAAAATAACGGTTTGCTGAAATTCTGCGACGCTATAAAGAAAGACGGGCCACGATGCAAGAGGGTGCCTCGGTGCTGTTCACAATAGCAGCCGTGCCTAAAACGATATCGCTGCCTCGATGCACGCTTGAAAGCTCCACGCCTCGATCCAAAGGACGAAAAAGGAAAGCTTGGAGCGTGGGGAGGGACGTACGTGCACGAAAACGGCTCGTGGATAGAAACGCAACAGAGGATCGCGAGCTGGAGGGGGACAGAGAGAGGGGCGCGTACAACAAAGCCATCGGTACGCAGGTGAAGCGACCGTCTGCTTAGCAAGCTGCGCTGACGGGCCCCGGTTGGCGCGTGTGCGACTACCAGCAGGCAGAAGAGTAGCAGGAACTCGAGCCGGCAATGGGCCAGGCCCTACTGGGCCCCGACTTGGGCCTCAGTCAACCGATGCGCGTCACTGCGTGTAAACGTCTCTGAAACGCTCTTTCATCCTAGCTGAATTTCGTTTCTTCAACTACTCAAATATTCATTCCTTTTCCTTCGTCGTCGACTCGCGTGAGTAATCTAGCGAGCGTCAGATCCAGCTTCAAAAAATTCGCAATCTTTTCGATATCTAAGATTCCTCTAAATTCGCACAGTATTTCCCCTAGTTCGTCCTAGAGATGGTGTCGTGATTGCTCGCGCGTAATCAAGCTCGAGAGATCGTCGTGGGTGTGCAAAGAGCCATAGGAAGTGCACACGACCTTGGAACACTGCACCAGTGTCGGAGGCGATTTGCATGCGCGTCGATCGATGCTCGTGGTCGGTTCGAATTTACGCGGCGCTGCTTGGCACGCCTCGTCCGATCTCGTGGCGAATGAACGCAACGGTGGTTCGGCGAAAACCCAGGAAAGGGTAGATTGATCGTGTGGCGTGCAGAAGCGGCCTCGAAGCACGTGCGATCCAGCCCGAGTAACATGAAGCACACCGACTGCGACAAGAGCCATAAGTCATGCTGACCAGGTTCGAGCTGCTTCAGGGTGCCGTCAGCTACTTGCTCTTATCAGGTGCGCATCCTGAGTCAGTTGTCTCCTTGCACTGCGCTGATGTCGAGGCTCGAGTACTGCTTTGCCTCCAAGTGGGATAATTCGCTGAAGGATTCGTGGAAGGTTGTGATTTGTGGTGAAAACGTGTTGTGTGGTTATGCGTAATTGTGTTCTGTGGTGTATTCTACGTTCATGTACAGGATGATGAGAGAGAAGGGAGGGTAGCATTGTTTCAACTTTCTTCTATCTTCCATTATGAAACAAGTTTGGCAGGTGTGTCGTATTCTCGCATGCGTCATGCCACGTCTATTCCATGACAGTATACCTAGGTTCTCGTTCAACTACACGAACACAGAGCAACTACCTGAGAAATTTTTTTGCACCTAGAAGCGATTCAGTCCATGTTGTTTCTCATCGGGAACGATCGGTTTGTCGATCCACGTTCATCAAATTAGTGTTTGTCTCCATGAATTCTACCCTTCCGAACGATTGCACGTCTATAAACACCCTGCACAGCATATTCCTCTATTGTACATCAGCCGGGGTAAAATTGTTACTCGAATGATAGGATGTTCAACTGGTATTTGCGTACCATTTGGAAACGTTTTCACGAACAAACAACCCGAAAGAAATGACCGATCAGTGTTTGCGGGTCGTACGAGAGCAACGAACTTCCTCTCTCTGGGTGGAAGGAAAGTTTGCCAACGACGACGCGCACGTGACGACGATCGCGCGTTACGCAACGGTCCTTCGCGATACTCCTCTGTTAATCGTTCCCCAATATCGACCGCGATTGCGCGTGTCATTGATTGATCGTGCTTATCCGTTCGAATAGTTTGCGGGGATTCGAGCGTGGCGAACAGTGATAATTAGCCGATGGAACGCTGCCAGGGAATTTCGCGTAGCTTTTGTTAAAACGAGAGTTATGACGACCAGTGTACAAGCCGTCCACTGCTCGACCAACGATCGCGCGATAAATCATCCCCAGATCGGCCACCGCGGCCGCGTCTAACTCGACAATCGCGAATTAATCGCGCTACATATGGAATTCATTAACGTAATCGGGACAGCCGTGTTGCGGCACGCCTCGAAAACGGAAGAATCCTGTCGATCGAGGGCCGTTTATTCGCTCGATGGTTTCCCTTTCCATTAAAACGATTATGAACGATATTCCTCACCCTTTTAACGCTTAAACACATTTGGAACCCGTTACTTTCTGTGGGAAATAGCCGTGAAGAAGGGAACAGATTTACAAAGAGCGACTCGATGTGGGATAGAATACAAAATGGCAGGGAAAGAGTGTTGTATTAAAAAGAAGAAAAGTTGAAAGAAAAAATGTATGGTAGAAGGGATGAACAAATAACAAGAGAATAATATTTGATTCCATAGACAAACTGATGGGAAGCGGAGGAAGACTGAGCGAAAGAGAAACAAGCCCAGTGTCCTTTGAATACATTTATTTTTCCAATTGAACACCCCGTTTTTTCCCAATTACTTGGGCGTGAAATAAAATTTTATTTCATCGAAACGAAAACGAGCGCACGCTGCAATCGAATTCGAACGCCTGTTGTCGAGGCGCAACCCTCTCGCTTCGAGCTCCCCCTTTTACCACCTTCGTTCTCTTTCTCCTTTGACCCAGTCCCAGCAGCCTGTCCTCCTCTGTCGCAGCCCCTTTCCCATGAGCCCATGACGTACGTGCGTGCATGCACGTTGCTTTCCATTGTTTACGCAATGCCTCCTCGACCGGCTTCGTGTGTTCCCACTCTGTCTTTCTTTCTTCCTTCCTTCCTTTGGTCGCCGGGTCATCGCGTTTCTAAGGGGAGAAAGACCTTGTGCAACGTTGCCCCAGACGAGTTGATCCTCGAAAGATTTTCTAGTCCCCTCAAGTCACCCTTAGAATTCGACTATGATTCTTGCTACCTTCAGCTTCCGAGGGACTATTATAGTAACTGGGCCAGTCGCACTTTCTGCTACGAGCATTCAGGAAATTGATAGGGGAAGTGTTCGTGTGAAAATTTTAAATTCGTCTTCAAGCATGCTTTGCTACTGTTATTAATATTCATTTCTTGATGCCTAAACGACGTAAGATTCAGGAGCGTTTGATATCGTATTTTTATCGTATTTACTCAGTGTATTATGAAATAGATAAGATATGGATTCTACGCGTCCATCATTCCCGATTCGAGGAATTGCATCGTTCTTTAGCAGCCTCGAGATGCACCAGAAATCTTATTGCAACGATATCATTGTGTTGTATAAACGATAGGATCTCCCAGTCGTACGACGCTCCTCGTTCCTACGTGATCGTTGTCCTTGGACGTCCGATAACCGGATGCTAATTAACTTCGCAGATGCTAATTACCGTTCCCTCTTTTTTCTGTTTCAGAGCGCGAGAGGCACAACGCCAACCGGCTGTCCGCGTAAGTACCTTATAAATTCGACTTAACTCTGAAACGACTAATTGTCGCGCAGTGCACAGTGGCGCAGAATCGACGTCACTGCTATTACCTTCCATTCTCATGATTCATTACTTTCTGGAATCCAGTTCTCCATACAAAGTAAACGAAATGCATTTTAACTGACGCAGCTTTTATATCTCAAAATAAGAAAAACGTTTAACAACAATTTCATTCGTCGAACGCTACGCCACTGAGCGCTCAAATATCGATAGCTCGATGGAATCCACTTTAACGAAAATTAATCCATCGGAGACGAAATTAATTATGCACGCTGGCTCGTCGAGGAAATTCTTGCCCCGATCGTAGATTTTTCTCTCCGACGTTTCCATTTTCCATCGCCGCGGGATAGGCGCGGATTTCCATAGCGTTTTCTCGCGAGATCTCGGAGGGCCGTGTTAAACCATTTGCACGGAAATAAGCGATAACGCGTCGCGTTCGTCGCGATTGCAACGCGAGATCGTTGGGCGAGGTGCATACGCGTTGAAATCGCCGACGAGGTGCTGGAACACGCTATCATGCAGGCGTACGAAGATGCCTGAAAGTTTCCCACGCGTCGACAGGAAGCTGTGTCACTGTTTCCTTCGCCAGTAAACTTCCTTTCCGCCGCCACCGAACCTCTCGCATGTCTTTTATGATACGGTTCCACCTCTCGCGAGAAATTCTGTAACGTGATACTTATGTTGCATAAATGGGTGTTTCGTTGTTAATACATAAAGGGAGAATCTCCATAAAAAACGGCAGTCGGATGAAACTGTTGCGTCAGAGGGTTCGTATATGTTAGACTATATTTGTACTTCGACACTCATTTGACGCAGTAAATGACGTGGTTACACTCTGGGTAAAAAACATCGGCTTTAGAGATTGAAGACAGAAGCGATAAATAGTAGTTGAAGTCACCTTTGTCACGTCCCACAGCAGAAGCGCTGACCACGCGTAATAATGATCATGTGCAACGATTAAATAACAGCCAACCTTTCTATATTATTTACACAAGGGGCACAGCGATGATACGAGTTAACTCACTTTTCCTCGGTCAACAAATTAAATTCGTAGACCACACAATCGCTTCAGCTTCGCACGTGTCGCGAAATCACTCGTGCCAATCACGGTGGCGAAAAGGTTCGAGAAATTCTGTATCATCGAAGTTTTTCGGTGGCTCGAGGAGAGGGTGAGCGCTACTTTCCTGGAATCTTAAATGAAATCGAGAGAGTATAATACGTAATGGTCGTAAATCGTATTAGGGGTGGACACTGTGCAGTGAGGCAATATCGATAGATTAGCAGGAGCAATCGGTGTCTTGGTATATCGGCTGGGACAATTTCTTGAAATCGCCACGCTCGGCTCTCTACTCTTGAGCTCGAGCAAGAAAGAAAATTAACGAGCCTCGAAACGGTAGGCCGAACACGTTTCCCCGCTTTCAACCCTCTCCACGAGGGTTTTCGGCTTCGACCATCGTAACTGCCCCTAATAACCTCGACGTAGTTGCTCGATGGAAAACTGGGTCGTATTGCTTATCGACGTGACTTTTTCACCGCGATCGAGCTCGTAAACAAGCCCGTGTCGTATGCTCGCGACGTAATTTTCCGATTTTTGGTTTCAGCGCCGTCGAACGCGAACCCGCGACGTCGTTAAGCGGTTTCTAGCTTCGCGATTCGGTGATTCTAGTTAGCGAGCGAGACGAACTCCCTCGAGGAAATTTCTTCCTACCCCTTCTTTCTATTTTGAGGGAAAGTTAATATCCAGCAGCAATTTACGAAGGGAAAGACCATTTTGATCGTTGCAACTCCCGACGGCTAAAAAATGAACATTTTTGGGAGACCTTAAGTAGATTCATTAGGCCGATAGAACTCTAAGAACGATTATTTTTCTCCTCGCGATATACAACAACGCGAGAGACCCGTGTGCTATCAGGCAACCGACTCGTGGCCTTGTCCAGTTCCGATAACGTCCAGCTCGAGCTGTGCACAATGATAAGGGATTTCGTTGCTCGCCTCGGCCCGCGATAATGTCTCAGCTTTTTTTTCTTTTCGACTTTGTCTTCTTTCGGTTTATCCTTCTTAATTTCTTAATAACTTATCGCTCTGCTGCTTACGTTCTTCATTTCCATAAACAGACACGCATTGATGAGGACAGTAATCTTGGTTGAACCTCTTGGTGGACGTTTGATCGTTTCTCATTTTTGTAGTCGATGGTGGAAACACTTTTAGAAAGTCCCCCGGGCGACTTTAAATTATTGAAAGCTTCTACTCGGCTTTCGGTCGAGTCTGACGTAGGACGTCTTATACCCCTTCGCCTTCAGACAGCATACGATAATAAATTTGTCACTCATGTTTATTGAGCGTACAAGTGGTGTAACATTTCTTTATTTTTGTCACCGTATTTGTAGAAGATAATTGCATCAGCGCGATGTGTGTAACTCGAATAATATATTCTGTCAAATCAAGACCTACTTTCTCTTCGAGGTAACTCCCTAATTGACTCTATGTAAAGCCCTATCAATTCAGTTGACAGAATAATTACGAATTCTGTTCTCAGTGGGTTGAACAAGATTCCGTGATCGGTGGAAAACGATGTCGCGTAATGCTTTAATTCAATCATCCCTCCCTGGTGAAAAGGCGAGTCGAGGAAGGGGACACACTCGTTACTGAGGAATAAGCTCCTTCTTGTCAGATTAATCGAAATTATAGAATTAACCCGTGCCTTTCTGGTCGAGAACGTGGCTCGATTAAAGTATTCGTGTCGCGGTGGTCTCTCCAGCCCCTAGTTCGCGCGCCAAGATGGTTATCGGGCAAACTAATAAACTCCATGGAATTCGTTCAGGGAAAAAAGTTCGCAATATCGTTCGCTAACCTTTGTAGAACATGTCGCCCCGTTGGACTCCTCGGTTCCTTTTGTCGTTCAGAGGCAACTCGCAGACGTGGAAAGAATATCAAAAGAAACGTTTAAGCTGCCCCCGCGAAGACGATCGCTACTTAATTACAGCGGTTAGATTGCACGGTCTTGTCCCAAACGACATCTCAATATGCAATTCTTGGATGAATTCTAGGGTAGATACAGCGTTTAGTTGGCGCGTTACTTGGACAGCACGCGTGGAATCTTTCGTCGCGTGTCTCGCCAAGCGATAAAGACGTTCGTGTAGGCGATCAACTGGCTATTTTTGACGGCGTAAATAACGCGTCTAAAGATAGACTCTGGCTTCTAAATCCTCTGCAAGGAAACTCTCAAAGATAAAAAGTAAACACAGTGGACGGTGAAACGCGTACAATTTACATGACTCGTAACAAAGAGCCACTATTAAATCGTAGCCATTCGTTTCCCTGGGGAGACGTGCCGCTACTTGAAGCTTCCAATCAGAGATTCGAAGCAGGAAAACCTCGCTTCTATCCTTCCCGTCCGATGAGCAGCAGGGACGTGCAATCAGAAACGAATGGCTGACTTTGTCCGGGAAGAGTAACGAGCTCTCCCCGAAACTTGTCTAGCGACTCTTTCCTGTAGGACCTCCGAATGGCTGGAAACGAACTAGGATTAGACGTAGGATTAGAAAAATTTATAGCGAAGTTCTACAGTCTTTCAGTTCTCGAAGACTTGAGACTCGAAGCTCAATAAATATCGCTAACTACCGAGTCTTCACGACTACCTAGAATAGTCAAGGTTTAGAAGACAATCTTTGCTTACGTAATAAACATATTTTACTTTCATAATTACCTTCAGAAAGAAATACTTGAGTATCTTGACACTTGGATAATCAGCTTAAGCGTCAACCAATTAGAAGGTCGTGTTAGTCGAAGGAAGTCAAGCAGCATCCCCCGATAAAACATACGCGTCGAAGCTGATTTGAAGCGGGTAGCGCAGATGAAAGAGGGGGTGAGAAAGAGGCTTTCCCTCGTGTCCGTCAGAATGTGCCACGGCTTTTCCACAGCGCTAACTAAGTCGCGGATTAAGTCGGATCAGAGATCGTTGATCGAGGACCACCTCTGGCTCCGGCCTCCGTTTGCTCGCTCTTAACTGGTTTTCCGGCTCCGTTTAAAACAGTTGACCTAGTCGTCAATGGCTGGAGGAATCTCGTTATCGTCTTTGTCGAGCTGCTCACCCCCTCAAAAGGGACACTCCAAAATTTCCTCTCCCCCATCCTCTCCCCCATCCTCTGTTCCCTGTGCGGGTGCTCGTGACAAAGGTGGGGTTCGTGTCGCTGAGAGTCGTTTCATTGGCGTTAAATCGCCGAGCAGAACGGGACGCGTCCCCTGCTCGCGCGAGCACGGACGCCTAAGCAATTTCGTCGGAACAAGCGTGTCGTTATTCAATTTATCTAGGAAACGCCGTTCTCACGGAATCGAGCCGTTCAGCCGACGATACGACGTCGATTACATGGCTCGCGTGTTACGCGAAACAAGGAATTTTCGTTGAGTTTCGTGCGCGGAATTTTCAGCTACCCCTTCGATTAGTCACGGGTAGCTTTTTGGGGTCACACTTTCGAGGTTCCTTTACAGACTTCACCAGAGGAATATTCTATTCTACAGTGTCCATTATTATTACACATTTTTTCCGATTATAGTCAAAATTCGTGGGATATTAATGCTGGTAGTTTACTAAAAAATGTGGAATGCATAATGCTAACAAGAGTGACACGAATAGCTTCAATGAACGTAGGACATTGTTCTAGATTAGCATAGACAAATCGCCTAGTATTCGCTAAATGAAGCATAGACTGGTCTCTGTGAGAGCGTGGCTCATCGTTCCAGTGCAAATGGTTGAATTTTACGGCGATCCATGGGCAGGCCATCGCTAAGGACCGTTCAATTTACAGCGGCTCGATTTGCGCGCCTACGTTCGTGGTCGTGCGAACAAATCTCCGGCGATTCGTCGCGAAATTAACTCTGTCGTTGACGCATTGACGGGACGCGCAATAAACAACGAGAGAATTAAATCCCGAACGACGACTAATTGCGGAAACAAATGAAAATCGATCCATTTATGGGAGAAAATTACTTCCACGCCTCGTGCTTCATCCAAAAATATCCAGCCGATGTGGAACGCGACTATACGAATGAGAGGAAGCCCCGCTGACGAGAGACGAATTAAAATTTGAACAAAAACTCGGTTCGCGGGGGTTTAACGTCTCCTTTTTGGCGATCAAGCCAGTGGTCGGATCGTTTCGTCCTCCCCTCTTCTCGTAATATATGTACACAATGTATGCATTTACATATACATCTTGTCCCGCCTTCTGCCGCCCCGACATCAAAATCTGTTGTAGTTAATCCTCTTTTGGCTTGATCTGGCAATTCTCCGTAGTTCGTGCCGTTTCAGAGAGAGTGGTATTTGTCGACGTGAAAGTTGTGAAAGGACTTAGGGGGTGGTAAGAGAACGAGACTAGTTTATAACGCGAGAAGAAGAGAATATTACAATTATAATTACAGCTAGAAATAGGCGTAGAGAATGAAACGTAGAAACTGGAATGCTTTCCATTAGGCTTGAACGATTCCTAAACAATCGAGGAATGCAACTAATGAATTCAAATTTTAGTGAAATCCATGAAAGCGAGTCCAACCTCTAACGTCGATATTTTCCGCTACTCTCAGCCCTGTTGCGCCGCGACTGCATTCTTCTCCTCGACCAGCTTCCAAGCAGAGGCAGGATTATTACCCAGACTGGTCGCCGCGGCGCCTTTGCCCGGCGTCGCGACTGTCTGCATTCTCCTCCAGCGTGTGTTCGCGAGCGCACAATAGCGGGGGGTGGCTTCTCGTAAGCGGGTAGGATCCGTCTGCACGCAGATGCCGTGTAACCATAAGCGACGAAGCGAGAGAGAGACAGAGAGAGAGAGAGAGTGAAAGAGAGAGGCTGTCGCGAAGGGGCTGAAAACGCGCGCGACAGGAACGAGGACGAGGCGGTATCGCGCGGAGACGAGCGTCTGTGCGCGTTTACATGAGGGAGGGTGAGCCACGAGGGCGGGGAGGGAAGGTACGCGTGTATCGAGTGCAGCTCAGGGGCGACTCGGATGCAGATGGCGTATAACCAGAAGCGGCGAAGGAACGAAATAGCGAAGGGTTGAAGTAGGGACGAGGCGAGGCGCGGAGAGAACTGGATGAGGATGCAGAGGAGGAAGGGAAGGAGGAATTCGAGAGGAAAGAGACAGTCGAATCACGGGGGCGCGAGGAGGAGTTACGCGGAGGCAAAAGGGGGCTGTGGAGGGGTGGGACGCAAGGGGTGGTCGCGGTGACGGAGACGGAACGCGTATTCGAAGCGTGACGGGGGGGAGGGTGTGCAGGGGTGCAGGAGAAGGGACAAAGAGGCAGCGCGGTGTTTCAGGGGAAAAGGAGAACGTAGATCAGCCAGAGGGAGGGAATTGTGTGTCGAAGGACGAAAAGAGAGGAGCAGAGCGAAGGGGTGGCGGAAGGCTTTGCCGCGGTAGAGGAAATGGGAGGGAAAAAGGCGGGCGAGAGAGAAACAAGATGGTATACATGCTGGAACTTCCGAAGTTATTTGCAACAGGCAGCTCTCGCTAGTTTGCCTCGTGGATCCTACCTTCCACCATCGTCAGTTTCGTCTCGCCTCTTCCCCGTCTCCTCGCCGTCTCCACTGGTTCCGCCGCACTTACCCTCCACCTTCTGCCGCTTCCCTGCACCACCTCTGTGCCTTCTATATTTCTCTGCCTCGTCGTTTCCGCTTTAATGGCCGGTAGAACTTACTATCGCAGTCGGCGACAGCCCGAAACGAGGAGAATTCCACCCTCTCAATTGGCTAACAGTATGCAATTCGCGGATCCAGCTTGTATCGGCTTAATTATTAGACACCTTGATCACCTTGCACGTATTACCACCTAAAGATTGCTGAGACTCAGAGTCACAGTTTTTTTTCTACAGTTGCTCTGAATTTCGCGTCATCTGTCTTTGAGTAGAATTGGTCGATGGTCAAACATTGAAGAGAATTAAAAATTGCCAAGAAATACATAACAGAACGGTTATCTCGAGATACGAGCAGGGGCTGATAAGATAAGAGCCCCAAAAATTCTCTTATCTCGAGAGAACTCTCCCAGAACAAAACCTATTGTCTTGAAGATTTTTTCTGGGGGTTCCAGAGGAAGCCCCATCCATAACGCTAGAAATTAAAAGAACACTCCTCTGGAGCATGGCAGCGTAGACAGCTCACTCATCGATCCCGTTCATCGGCTCGCGTCGGACCCATCAATTCTCAGGGAAACGGTACTCGGCAACGGCGGCTCGAATCTATTTCCATTTGTCACTGGGCTACGTCCGCGCGGAAAAGGAGCAGAACCTGTTTGCTCGTTGTCGAGGCGCGTTTCTTTAACCTCGCGTGATTCTCGACAGGCCTGCAACGGAACCTGCCCGACACATCCTAGACGCGTTGGAAGCGCGCGAACACGCGAGGAGAGCAAAGGGCGTAGCGGATAGGTGGTGAGCGTGCTCGTTTCGATGGTGGTGAGACACGAGAGAATGGGAAGTGGCGGTGTGTCGAGGCCGACAAGAAAGAGCGCGCATCCGGCTCCGCTGGGAACGAACGCGAAACGCTTCCGGGGGAAAAAAAGAGGGAAGGCGAACGGGGCCCGCGACATCGCTGCGCTCGCGCCGCGCCGCGCCACGACCCGGCTGCCCTTTCATCGAATTAAACGCTTTGACGACACGGCCGTGTAATTGCCAGCGAGAAAGGGAGAGCAGACTGCAAAATTTTGCGCGAATCGTTCCTCTGTTCCGGCGATTCAATGGAACGTTTTATTCAAAGGGCCCGGGATCTCGTTACGCTCGCGAAACGCGCGTCGCTTCCTGTGCGCGCGAGCCTGATCTATTTTCCTCTGGTAATTCCCGAGGAGAATGTTTCACTTGGCAGGCCGCACTTTGTCTCGTCCCTACGGCCGCGGAACCGCGTTTTTGCGTTAGAATCTCTCGAGAGCTGAGTTACTCGGTTGCGAAATACTCGCGCCCATTGTCTCTGTGATTGATACATCGGTAAACGATCTTCTAGGGCAAGGGGATCGATGAAAGCAGTAATAGGTTCGAGGAAAAATCGGCGTAGCGACTAACAATTGCCCTAGTGCCCTTCGTGAACGTCAGGGTGTCCAATATTCAGGATTTCTTTCGCTACAATCGCAGGAGAATTATCTATTACGCACGCTGAAGACTCTGTGATCTTTTGACCCCTTCGGAATGCACGCGTCCACATGGGGTCATTGCTCCCGAGATAGTGTTAGGCAGATAGATTTTCTAAGAAAATTGTGTTCTGGTTAGGGGGACACGACTCTCCCTCATTTTACGAACTGAATTTTTTGGTATGAAAGGGTACGAGTGTCTGTAAAGCTCGTTCCTTCAGGATTCGCAAGCATTTACGAGAGTGGTGTTTCGAGAGACTGACCCATGAGGTCTTCATTCAAATCCCTCGGTAGAATAATTGTTCCTTTTGCCTCCTATTACCCATTACCTTCGTCAGGCCGCTTTTGAACGCGTGCTCCCTTCTCGCTTCTCGACTCTCGGCATCAACCATCGCAAAGAGTGCTACCATTGCAAGAATTAATTAATCGGGGCAAACTTTGAGGGGCGTGTGAGCAAACGAAGCACTTAGAGCGCAATTTACCTAATTACCAAGACCCAGCGGTGAAACGGGAAAGCCGATTCGTTGAGAAACACTTAAAACGGTGTTGCTGGCTGAGGCAGAAACGATGAACACTAATTTCTCGGCTTATGTTGTACTACGTCGGAATCCCGTCGATCGGGTTCGTATCGATTAAACTGAATCCTATTACCTAATGTTTCTACCGACCCTATTGTCAAAGCGATTAGGAAGCTTTGCAGGCTGCCTCTACAACCTTGTGAATATCTGTGTCGAATTTTTAGGCTGATGATACTTCGTATAAATTCACAGACTTATTCCGTATCCGCGAAAAACCTATCACGAGACAGTAACCATAGAATTCTTTAGCAATAGACAATATAGCTCACGGTTATAGAAATTCTCATAGTCTTCGGACCAGCCTCGATTTACTTGATTAAACAGGACTTCCTATTTTCCGATTCTGCTACTTTAATGATCGAAGCAAAACCTACGTTTCTCACAGGGCAGAGGATAGCTCGTAGTAGGTAACGAACGACGGGACTTCGAAATTGAAACCGTTCCCACGAAGTCTAGCAATTTGTACCGTTCCAAGGGGGCGATCGTTAAACTCTTTCGCAGAGCTGTCGATTTCACCACTTTTCTCGGGTCTCGTCGGCTGCCAGCGCGTTGCTGCGCTTCCAAAGTCAATCAAAACTTTGAATGCGATCTCGTTTAATAAATCGATAAAATCGGTCCGCTGGGAGTGAGGGCTGCTATTGGCCTCGAACTTTTCTCTACGCCTCCGTCGTCGTGAAAATGTATTCTATTGTTGAAACGCAATCGGGCTGCTCTCGGTGCAGCGCACGGTCGAAGGGGAAGCGGCTAAGCAACCTTAGGCAACGCTCACAGCCAGTCAGCCATATCCACGAGCATCGACGAGGACGCAGGACAGCGTGTTTAGGGTCGATGACCCTCGGCACATCCGTGTTCGGCGGTTCGCGTACTTTCCCTCTTCAACTTCCAGCTCGTCTCTCTTTCCTTGCTTCCCCCATAGCCACTTCTCGCTGCTTTCCATTCCCCTCTGCTCGTCCTGCTGCGGTGAGCTCTTCTCAGCACTCTGTCCGTTCTTCGAGCAGCATCCTCCGCTGCTTGGCTCGCGTGCCTCGCTGATCGAGGGTGAAAGGACCCTCGTCTTCATTTTTTCCTTCCTATCGCTGTCCTACATAGTAACTAAACAGCTTTGATTTGAGTAAAAAGGAAGGATTGCTCATGATTTTGATCTTGGAGATTTCGTCTGATATCATTCATTGTCCTTTTTGTTTAGGATTGAGGACTGTTTTAGAAGTAAGCTACTTCTTCTTTCTTACAACCTCGTTATGTTCAATATCCTCGTGTCTGTTAGTGGGAGTTGAAAATGAAAGTATCAGCGGGGAAAACACAAACATTACGAGCACGAGGCTCGGTGACAAAGAAGCTGGCGGAGGAGAGGCGCGCGTGAAACAGCAGTTTCAGAGATCAATGAACGATTGTTCCTACCTTGCCTCCCGTCGTTCGTGTTCTACAGGTTGCTGTGGCACGCGTTCTCCCTGTCTACACGTTCTTCTTCTTGTTGATTCTAATCGAGAGTGCTTCGTTCTCCTTATACCCTGAGCGCAGGGGTCGTTTCTTCCCCTTTTTTACACCCACGTTTTATGGCTGCTTCGTTTCGCGAGCCAGCGTTCCTGCAGTACTTGTTCCGTTTCATTTCAGTGAAGATTATGTGTAAACATAGTGTTCTTTTTGTTACAGTGATTTGGAGGGGGACCTAAGATTGTCCGAGGACAGCGAGGATGAAACAAGCAAGGTAATCTAGTTGCAAAATTAATTAATTAAATTTATAGTTCAGTGTAGATTAATATTTTATTGTTTGAAGCCTTGATCTCTGGGTTTAAATAAATCTGAAGAAGGTTTTCTTGCGATAGTTTGATGTAACGGATAGAAAACTGATAAAATTGGTTTAGAGCTTCATAAACGCATGAGGAAAAAGTCGGATCGCGTTCCATTTTGCTGTGCGGAATTAATCGTTCCGCTTTCTTTCCACAGGCAACATCGCGGGCAACGAGGGGAGGCAGAAGCCCCGACCTCACGGTCGAGTAAGTATCGATACAATCGTTAATCAGTGTTCGCCTTAGTTCGATCACTGTACGCCAAAATGATTGCATCCTCTCATGAATAACGACTACTCGAGACACTCGCTATTACGTAATTTATTTTCCGCTTGATCGTCCTCGACAACTAGTAACATACAATTCTGTGAAACTAGTAGACTGCTACACACACTTGTTTAGCGAAGAAAAACTTTTTCAATCATCTTACCACTTTTACTATTCTTATTTTTAATACTTCTACCCATATCGAGAGACCTATAAAATTGTACAGTTCAACTAACTTCAACTTATACTCGTACGATCATTGAATGACGCATAGAATGCATAGCGTCAGCATAGATTAAATACCAAATGCCTCACCAGCATGTATCCTCATTGCAGTCTGTCAGAACCTCTGATCCCTGCAATGACACCAGCCCCGCCACCTCTGGCGCCCATGTCGCCCATGGGCCTATCACCCGTGGGCCCCTTATCGCCTACTAGGCCTCTCAGTCCACCCAGTCCGTCGTCACCGCCGAAGCAGCTGACACCAGAGCAAGTGCTCTCGCCCCCGCCGGTCAGTCCACTGCAAACGAAGCCCTCTCCAAGCAGGACGATGCTCCAGAGGCCACCAAGTCCGCCAGGCCAAGCGCCTCAGAGCTCAGGAAGCGCGAGTTCCAGCTCCGACTCAGGTTCGGACTCTGGTTCTGACAGCAGCGACGACTCCGAGGACGAGAACGGCAATCAGCCCGCTAAGGGTCCCTCCACCCCTCCCTCTGTGTCACCGAAGACCGAAAATCTGATTGAAGAGCCGCCGCCAGCGATAGAGGAGTCGAAGCACAGGTGGAACCTCAGCTCCTTCTTTAAGACGGCTGTGCCGCACGGGGAGCAGAATTCTGAGACTAAGCAGGCACAGGTGCGTCTATTTATACAGTCAGGTGTCTCGGAATTGCTTCATCATTCGATACTCAAGGAACGAATATTTTCTTTCAGGATTGCAGTAGGAGAGAAGATTCCCCGGCGACGACAGCGGACGCCAAAACGCACAGGGACAAAGCAGCTCACGACTGGAAGCTCGACGAGGCCTTGAAGCGAACCCATAATGCGACGATGATAAGTCTGCTCAGCGATAGCGACCACCATTCGGACCAGGAGAAGAGCCAGCCTGTCGAGGAGAACCGCACGCAGGTGGAGAAACCAAAGGTGGCCGATGGCAGGAAACGGGGTCGGCCCAGGAAACCTACTAAGAGTCCCAAGGGTGGCCATCGAACGGAGGAGAGCTTGAAGAATGGCAAGCCTCGCAGCAGAACGAGAGGCGTGGGCAGTCCTATGAAGAAGAAGCAGCCCATTTCGAAGCCCACCATCGCGACTAGCGACGATGGCAGCGACGACAGGTCGCAGGGAGCTTCCAGCGATTCGGATAGCGATCGACCGGCGAGAGTGTCGCCCGTGAAGAGGCGGCCGACGTTGAATGGTTCTTCCAGTGAGAACGAGGGTCCAACGAATGGGAAGAACAACAGTGCCTCTGAGGACGAGACCAAACCTTGGAGGAGAGTCCCTCCTCCTATGAAGAGGAACAAATTGGCGGACTCGCCGAAGAAGCAGGAGAAGAAGAAGAGTCCTACGAAAGCTAAATCTAGGAGGTCCAGTTCCAGGGTGACTAATGTTGGTGGCTCTGACTCGGATAGCGAGTCAGAGGTAGCGATGAGGAATAATCGCATCCAGGTTGCCAGGTGAGCATGTCTTAATACTCTTTCAGTAGTCAAATTCTATTCTATTTACCACGAATGTTACTTACATATTGAATTCTCGTGAAAATAGGGTACCTCCGAGGCCAAGGGCGCCGCCAACCAGGACAACCTCCCCAGAGAACTCGGACAGCGACAACAGTCCTGGTCCGAAGTTGCAGGAGGAGGATGCGGGCAACGTGCAGGACAAAAAGAAGAGCGACACGTTGCGCAAGGTGTTCTCGTCCTCGATGGGTGGAGGAAAGGGTGGTGGTAAAGGAGGAAAGGGTGGCAAAGGCGGAGGAAAGTGTGGTATCTATGTAGAGGAATACACGACTTCTGCCAACACGCCGACAGGAGGAGAAAGCCCGTACAAAAGGCCATCGTCGCAGGCGTCTAATATTATTCACTCTTTCCCGCCGCTCACGTACGTGAACGGGGTGCCTAGTTTACTCTGCAGGATCGACTTAGGCAGGCTTCCTCATATAACGCAGCAGTTATCCAGAGGCCAAGAGGTGAGACAGCGCACGGAGCTGCCCGACACCAGGCCGTCGTCGAGGCAGACGTCCTCGTTAACCGCCCAACCCCCTCGGCCTCCCACGCCAGAGGAGGGTGAAATAGTTGACACGCCGCCACCTCAGCAGCTACCCTCGGACACGAGGATCCTCGGCGAGGGGTTGCTAGTCGACGGTGATCTTAAGAATCGTGCTGTGATCAAATGTGAGCCGATATCGGACTCGAAGAACAGTTGCGCCAGCATCGGGCTGAGTGGCGGTGTCGGTGGAGGTGGTGCTAGTGGAGGTGGTAGTGGTGCTAGTGGCGCGGGTAGTGCGCCCAAGAGGAAACGTAATCCCAGTTGTAGTTCCGTGTCCAGTTTGAGTACTGTGTGTTCCGTGGAAACGAAGGCAAAAGGGCCAGGAGAGCACAAAGAGAAGAAGAAAAGGAAGAGGAAGCACGCTGACATCGAGTCTGTCGTGCCTAGGCCGTCATCCAGTCAGGTAAAGTATCCAGGATGATAGTGAAGTACAGTAAAAGTTGGATAACTGCCTGAAAATAGGGATTCAAGGTAGACTATTGAGCAGAGGTAAAGTTTCTTCATTTCGATTAGTCTCGAGCCGAACTTTCGAGCTCGCTCTGTATTTAGCCGAATGTAGAGAGAGAAAGAGAAATATTTGTGTATTTATTGAGCGATAGTAACTCTTATCTGTCACCTATATTCGACACCTTTATTCGGTAATCGAGCATCGATATAAACAAACATTTTACCCATCGTTGGAAACATCTATATTCTAGTTAGTCTTCCGATCACCTCGTTCCATAAGCATGTCTGCCTCTAGATAGTTGTAATTGCCTGACAGTGATTCTTCATTTTTAATATTAATAGGCAAATATTATCCATATTATATCGTGTTTGGTCTAATCAGGGAAATCTCAAGAATATGGGTGTAAAGGTTTTACTGCAAAATAACAAAAATTAAGAAACTTTCATCTTTGCATTAGTATTGTTTCACTGCTTTTCGATTTCAAATCGAATTAGACAGTTTGGTCCCCGGTCGATCATCGAACTTCGTGATATATTCAAGGGGGATCCTCCCTCAGTGGTGGGGATGACCAAACCAGACACTTAACGCCGTAGATCGTTTCAGTCAGTTATCCAAGTTTTACAAGCATGGCACGAACTAACAGTTTGCCCGATATTCTTAAACAGCAAAGTGATATACAGCCGACGAATCATGAGCGGGAAGAAAAGCCTGATACCAGTCTATTGCCTCCCCCGCCCCCGCCTCAGCGCGTCTACTATTCCTACTTTAATCCTCAAAACGAAGTTTTGGAGGACCAGGACAGGTGGTAAGTGGAAATTTTAGCCTGAGAAGCGTACCTGGTGAAGTTTGACATGAGATGAACCGCTTAATTTGCTTAGCGTGTTCGCGTGCAGGGACCAGAATCAGTACCTGATGGAAGCGAAACGGCTGAAGCACAGCGCCGACAAGGAGTGCGAGCTCACGGCGCAGGGTATGCTTTACCTGGAGGCCGTTCTGTGCTTCCTGCTCACTGGCAACGCCATGGAGTCGGATCCTCTCACGGAGAGGGCGTCGTTCACCATGTACAAGGATACTCTCAGTCTCATCAAGTAAGTACATCTCTAATTAAGCGGAAACTACGACGAAGAGTGCTTTCTAATTAAAGCGATCTCCGATTTCCCCTTGCCCCCTTCTATACTTGCCTCAGGTACATCTCTTCGAAGTTCAAGAGTCAGCAGAACAACTCGCCCGAGAGCAGTATACATAACAAGCTGGCTATTCTGAGGTGAGTGGTCGCCACTTTTGAGGTTTTTCCTCTATCGTGATCGTGCCCTTTCAAAACGCTGTCCTGCTTCTTGTTACAGTCTGTTTTGTCAGTCCCTCATCTACTTGAAGCTGTTCAAGATGCGAAAACACGAAGTTAAAGAGAACCACAAAATCCTCACCGACTATCATCAAAAGGTGAGACCACAGACAACGCGTACCCCTTTTCCAAACTTGTTACCATAGCAAGTGGTACTCAACAAAGCGATGCTTTTGTTCCGTCCTTAGCCTGCTCAGACGACACAGGTGCAGCCGGAGGGACAAGGAACGCCTTCTTTGTCGCCAACGCCGTCACCGGCCGGTTCCGTAGGTTCTGTTGGCAGCCAAAGTTCTGGATACAGTAGCGGTGAACTGGCGAACCGAGGAGCTCCTTCCGGTCAGCCACAGGCGGCTCCGTACATTAGCGTTCCGCTGAGCGTTCACGGCGCCATGGCGAAGCAAAATTATCATTTTGGCTTGCTGTTGAACTGTCACGACCTATGGGACCAGGCGAACGCTCTGGTGACAGATAAACATAGAGGTAGGCATGGAACTTTGCTGTGCGATACGATTCTCTGGAGAATAAAATGGAAATTATAGCTCTGTTCGTCTTTTTTTTTCCCCCAGATTTCTTCGTCGAGCTGGATGAAAAATTGGGACCCCTCACGTTGAAAAGTTCACTTCGCGATTTGGTGCGCTACGTTCAGGCTGGCATAAAGAAGCTTAGAGATCTCTGACCACAGTGGCATAGCCCCCGGCCACCCACCCCGAATTATATCACTTCTCTCCCGCAAAACATGGCCACCTATCCGACTATGTACACGTAAAAACGTCACTGATCGTCTGGATGTGGTACGAGCGCCAACCGTCGTGTGATACTCGTTAGAGAAATTTCGAAGAGCAAATGGAGAGAAGTCGAGGTTATTTCTTAGCAGATGATAAGGACTGTCTTCTCGGGGTTCCAGGGATTCGGTGGTACGGGGGAGCAACGTGAAAGCGTTGTGTTCGGTCTAGTACCTAGGCAAGAAAATAGGTTTCTCGGTTTGAGGGTTCGAGAGGAACGCCTCGGCATTTTTTCAATCTCTTAGCACCAACTTTATAGTCAATTCAGAGTTACTCGTCTAAAAGCGGACATCCAGGTGGAGGATCTTGATGATTCTCGGTACGCGGGGAACCTGTTGTACTCTGTGCGCAGCGTGTGTTACTTATTTTCGAGACGAGGAATAGGTTCATCGCCGATGAGTGGAAGGAAGTGAGGCGATACATACTATTGGAGAACGATCGAAATCAGAATAGGAAAATAGGGAAAATTATAGATGACGAATTGGGAATCGAGGGAAAATGCTTCTTCCCTAGTCTTTTTTGTTTGTAAATTACCGACAGGAATCGTGGGAGATCAGCGTAAGCGAAAAGGGGAGAGAAAGACGACGAAGAAGGAATAAAGAAGTGCCACAGAAGCGCCCGTGTGTTCTCGCTTTACGGTGCGCCGCAGCCGACGTTACCTGAAGCATGAGTTTCGTCTTGGCGATTCGAGTGCGACGAATACACAAGGATATATATATAAATATATAAATATATACATATATGCATATAGTTTATTACTTATATAAATATATAAATAATTATAAATATATATATATAGATATGAATATATTTAATGAAAAAAAAAAAGAGAACCAATGCGTCACGGACGCCTGCGTTTCGTTTTTAGCAAAAAAAAGGCGGTCGCGAGATTCGTGAGGGTTGAGAAAGGGAGAAAGGGAGAAAAAGAGGTAAAAACGAGGGAGAATCTGCGCGATGCATTTTCCCTGCAGCGAGAATGCGTCGCGCGAGCAACTAGATCAACGGTTGGTTTCGACCGACGCACTATTATACTACGTCTGACGTTTGTGAACGAAGGACACCACGACTCTTTTGTAGATAGGTTACGAGGAAAAGAAACGGTAACATAGATTAGACGATTAAAATACGCAACAAAATGGAGAACAAGTTATTAACGGTAACGGCAACGGGGACAAAATGAAGCAAAACGAAACCGATACACATATTATTTACGATTACTTAGAATTAAACGGGGAAATAAGTAGAGGTTCTAGTGACGAGAAACGTGAAAATAAAAGAAAATATTCAGATAATTATACATAAATAGCGCATAAACACACCAGGTTATACATAGTGCGATCAAAGAACAATGAGGAAAAGGGAGAGAGAGAGAAAAAAGAGAAAGAAAGCGAGGAGAACATACAGCAGACGAAATAATAAATAAAGCAGCGTATAACCACGGGGGAATACCACGTGCTCTTTTATCGTTGCACACGTAACGAAACGTGTCGTAAGGAGATAATGAAACAAAGATAAAAAAAGAAGAAACAAACGCGTATCGGATAAGCGAGTTGCTCATGTGTATATTTTTGTAAATAGGTATTTGCGAGTGCCGCCGCCTTGAGGGTGGCCCGTCGACGCGTTCCCGCGCGACTGGCCGGCCCGCCCCAATTTTTGCTACCACAAATCTTATCGAGAATCAGGAAATTTCTTGGAAAAAAGAAAGAAAAAAATTATTAAAATACACGATACACGAGATGTTATGTATGTCCGCCGAATTTGTCCCGAAGGTTCTTTCCGAGTCCATTTCTTACTTGTATACATATATGTATAAATAATTTTGATTCGTTTGGTCGTACGATTCACCCTTCATCCGCGCCTCTCTCAAAAACAATGGGATTTTACTTTTTATTTATATTTAGCTCATTTCGCTTCCTTTCTTTTTCATTTTCCGACAGAGTGAGAAACCGTTGCAGATGCGCTATTTTAGCAACTTATTCCTATACTTTTACGGCAGATTGCAGTCGAGGGAACGATAAGGGTTAAAGTATACGAGACCTGAGTGTAAACTGTGTACTTCGATCTTTCTCGATAAAACGTCGTAATCGATGTTAAAAGCGTGCCGTCAGAAAGAATAGAAGAACGACTGGAATGTAACGAAGAGAAAGTGTTAGCAACGATTCTACCGACGTTCGTGCTTCTAAAAAGAGTTTATCATTCATTAGACCAGAATCGAAACAATTTATCTTCACGTCTAGACGAACATATCGAAATACGAACGAAATTCGAAACGCTGAGCCCTCTAAAGAGAACTTGGACCAATCTATATCATTAGGGACGTCGAAAGAAACGTTGCCAATACTTTTATTATCGTAGGGAGAACATCGTAGAACCGCGATGGTACGAGCGATCGACCAGTTGACGAGATAACGAAGGCCCGTATAGAGTTACTAAGCGCGGTCCAATGGTTCACGGGATACAATTTTATACGTGGTGCGCGCGTGCACGCGGATCAAAGGACAAAGAGACTAAAAAAAGAGAAGTCTATTAAAAAAAAGTTTTGATATTTTCGAAACACGTATTTATAGCAGATAACTATAATATCGGGGCCTTGTTACTCGTCAACCTGCGGTGACGAAGACACGCATACGCATGGAAAAAGGTCGGGACTGAACGACCTTTGCGACTCGTGGCACAATCGCTTTTACGTTTCCGCGTTTTTATCGAGAAGAAGTTGCGTGCGAGGGTGGTTCTGCGTGTGCAACGTACGTGTCAAGGGCGCGACGCGTCACTAACTCAGGTTCTTTTTTGTGCACATTTTTTTGGCATACTTTCAGCATGGGTATCTCCTTTTTATTACAGTTGTTTGTTTATATATTATTAATTTTTGTGTTAAATACCACGTTAAGTGGTCTATATGTACAGGAGGCATTCTTAATCTCTTTGAATTTTTTTTCTTTTTTTTTTGTGCGAGTTTACGTTCCTAAGCAACCTCCAAAGACGAAAAGCGAAGGGTGCTGCCGTTCCGATTATTGCCACGCGTTCCGTGCTTTTTGGGGAACAGTTTACGATCTTTTTCTCCTTTTTCTTCTTCTTCTTTCTCTTAGTTCGTTTTTTCGCACCAATTCGTATGGTCTTTTGCTATGGTTTAAAAGAAAAGGATTTATCTTCACGCGAATATTATATTATATATATTATATATATATTGTCATTATTGCTATCTTTATTATTATATTATTATTATTGAGTTATTGGTATCGTTATTATTACTTCTCGAGGTATTTATACGGATGAATGGGGAGTCGAGAGGGGAGGAGAGTCAGCAACCGAAAGAATGTGTATTTTATGCGTCCGCGTGCATGTTTCTTGTACGAGAGGGAAAGAAAAGAGAATGCGAGAGACTGAGAAGAATAAAGAAACGGCTAAACAATGCATGTCGCAACGACAACTGTATATTGTACCTAATGCAGCAGCAGAAAATGATTTTTAACAATTCAAACGAAAATTTCGTGAGCTGTATATGGATATGTATCATATACAGTAATCTCCGTGTTTAGTTCATTACCGTTCGATTAATTTTCGTCTTTTTCACCTGCTACTCCGTAACTGTAATATATTTATATACATGTATACATCCAACAGACACAGAAACACACACACATACAGCGACACGCGCGTGCATATACAAATATTGTAAACATAGAGACATGCAATCATAATTATATTATTATATTGATAGTATTATATGATAATTATTTTACTATGCTCTCGTATACGGTCACATTGCGTACCATTTGACTCCGATCTGAAACGCGTTGTTCCCAACTGGCCAACTCTCTGGTTCTGCGCGAACGTGCCAAGATACGCTGCGGGCAATTGCCTTCAACTCGAAACACTCGAGGCAGTGTTGAGAGGAATTAGTTGAAGAAGTTGTTCAGAAATCTATATTTATGTATCGAAATCGAGAGTGGGATGCAGGAAACGAGAAGCAAAGGAGAGGACCGGAGAGTTAGTCTTTCATGGCGATGGCAGCCGCGCGTTAACGGCAGCGAACAATGCACAAGCTAATTTAATTAGTCACGCGGCGCGATCTACGCCGCTAGATGGGCTGGATTCTGCTAACGATTCGAAGGGTAGTCTTCGGGCAGAGCAATTGAAGCAGTCTCTGCATCGCAATAATCAAAGATCGGGCTGTAGTAACCACTGTTCACGCAATATCTCTCGTCTCTACTTTCGCGCGACGCGACGCTACCTCGTTGTCAGAAGTAGATTCTACCCTTCACTCGTCAGACGCCCGTTTCCTCGACTCCCGCCGTAATTGGTGGCGAAGTCGCGCGTCGATCGTGCCGCGGGGAATGGCAGACGATCCGAGAGGGACGGCCAGACAGACATAGCAAACTAAATAGCAAGCCAAGCAAAGCAGATTGATTCGCAGGATCGAAAGGGTGGGATGCGCGTGCGAGTGCACGGAGAGGAGAGTGTGTGCTGTGTCTATAGGTGAGAACGAGAGCGTGTGTGTGCGAGAGACACGAGATGAAGTGGGGAAAGGAGCAATAAAGAGATACATAGAATGGCAACCGCACCAAGGAGAGACCAAACTCGCTTAACGAAAGATAATTACTTACTTACTTGCTTTTTATTTATTTTAATTATTAATGTTAATTAGTTATCGTATTTATTGGCGCGGAGGGTTGGGACACTGGGGAGAGACGTCGATGAAACCGCGTGTAGCACAAGTGCTCGGTACCACCCTCCCCCTTTCAACAAATCAATTGCTAGATTTGAAGAAGAGTATGTTGTTACTTAAATCAACGATATTTATTTCGCACGCGCGACCAATCAGGCAGATTCTAGATTCGGAAGCGGATAGGGGGCGCGTCCAAAGGTACAATGTATTTAACGTCACGGTTTCCAGTGTTACCTGCTCTAATTTGAATAATCGTTAACGGGGGAGGGCAGTTACGCACAATTCCACAGTCAACAATTCGGACAAGCTTCCTCCGTTCGTGGATTCCATTGCACCAAAATTCTTACCAACATAAGGGTTGCTGTACATTTACAGGGACCTAGCAGTTCGATCGAATCAGTGGACACACCTTTATTTAATTATCGTTTAAGCTTTCGGATTCGAGGAGTAACTTCGGTTTGACCGCGACTCAAGCGCAAAGGTCTTCTCTTTCTTTCCGCTTCCGGTAGATCCTTCAAAGGAGGATGTGTGCGTCTTTCATGCGCGTGTCGTACGAATGATTCAACGAGAGGAGTTCGTTGAAGTCGATGTTCGGATCGCGATTCGACCTCGAAACACGCAACAACCAGCAACAGCAGCAACGGGAAGCAAGGGGCGAGGTGTGGGTGGAGGAGATGGAGGAGCAGGAGAGAAAGGAGACGCGAGAACGAGGGAAAGAAAGACCGTGACAATATATACATATATACATATATATATACATATATATATCTATATATTTGCAAGATATTTTGCGAGCAGGGCTTTTTTATCTATTTTATAGTAATCTCAGCTTAAGCGGATTGCGAGAGTGGGAGAGAATACGAGATCGTTTTGTTAAGCAAACGTTGAGGAAGAATGGAGACTAGAGTTGAAGAGAGAAAGAGTGGAGTGAGAGGGAGAGAGAGTGAGGGAGAGAAAGGGAGAACGAGAGAGGGAGAGAAAGATTTATGCGCAGCTGACAAACGGTTTGTAAATTGCGTACATAAAATAGATAAATGACCGTCGGTTTAAACAAAAATGGAGGCGGTTTCACTATGTCGTATACTCTACGTTTTGTTTGTTTTGCGCCTTAGGCTTGCATTATGATTAATCTGGTTCTTATTATTATTAATTATGAATTATCACAATCATCGTCATCATATTATTATTCTTATTATTATTATTATTAATTTTATTATTAATTTTATTATTATTATTACTATTATTGTGTATATGGTATAAATTGTAAAAAGGAACGTATTTACTATAACATATTCATTTTACGGGGATTTACGAGATCCTTTGAATGAACAAATTGTTTAAAATAAAGTGAAGGAATAAATAAAATATTGACCAATTAACATGCGATTTGTTTCCACCCCTGTTTCTTACAACGAGCTTCGTGACCGCTACTGGGAGTATCCTTGATTCCCCAATCCCTTCTTCCTCCTCCCTCCTTCCTTAGACCTCAAATGCTGCGCCAGAATTTCCAGAAGAAAGACCAAAGTCGAGGCCCCAAATCTTCCGATCAGTATGTAAAGCATGAACGCGAGATCTTTCAGCTTCATCACATCCTATCCTTTCTTCCCACCGTCTTTGGTCTTCTTCAGCCACTTGCACACGTAACGAGCCATCGTCCTCGCCTGCCAATGATCAATCAGTCCTGCCTGCGACACATGCCTCACAAGGAAACAGTCTGTCTGTCAGAAACCTGCCTCGTCGCACCACCAAGGACGAATATAGCATGGATATCGTGTACTGCGAAAGGTGTAGCTTTTCAATTGCTATTCGAAATAAATCAGACTTGTCCGCTGCGCAGGCGACCTTCTCCAGTTCCAATGATTCACTCTCTTGACAAGAGAGAACAGGATATCGTCGAAAACAGCGTTTTTGTAGCTACGATATGAATGTCAATATTTGTCGAGTGTTCCTAATAATTAGTATCTTGTAAATCCCAGAGGAGCTTCGTCGACAGTTTGTATCCAGTAAGTCGAATTACTTGGAACCTTATCGATGGAGTCACGAATAGTTATCCCGCTACTTATTTCGTTTTTTGAACTTTGCAAGCTTAAAACTTTTCTTCCAATAGTCTGTTCGATATCTTCCAATTATCGTTTCAGCAAGAAACACCGCAGCTGCGCAAGAGTAGCCAATTCCAAGCAAGTAAAAACTAAACGTTAAGTGTTTAGTTTCCAAGATCCTGAATCTCCTTTCGTTCTCCAGCTGTTTCCTCTTCAAAAGCAGGAACATCTTCCTTGTGTTGTGCTCCTTCCACATGGTTACCAATCCAGTCTCCACAGCGTTTCGTATCATGTCAGACACCCTCTGAAACAGCGGCCAGTTCTCTCTAGTCACGTATACATGTACGCTGTGCTGTATGGTCTTCGATCGATAAAGATTATCGTTCTCGATCCTCGTGTTCAGGTGAAGACAGTCACCCAAACACGCAGCGCGGTTCGATTGAAGGACACGCTGCTTGCACTCCTCGTATCCAACACTGTGGAAACGTGATTTTAGGACAGGATCGTTGATTTCATGTGTGTAGTAGACGGAACCGAATATTTGGTACTTGGAGTTCTGAGGAATAATAAATAAAGTTTGTATTTGCTCATTTACGTATCGAATTAGAAGCATATTTCCCATACCTTGAGGTCTTCCGAGGTCCTGATATTCGGCAGAGAAACGGGCACAGTAAGCAAAGAGGCCCAGTGACTTTGCAGCAGCGCGTTCACTATTAAAAATAGAAGGAGAACATTGCTGAAGAAGATTCTGAAGGCAGTCTGCTCTGGCAGTCGACGCATAGACACTGCGGTCATTAAACGGATTATGTTTAAGACCGCTGGTGAGAATCCTTGACATTTGGTAAGTACAATGAAGACGATGAAGAAGACAGCGATATTCCCCGTCATCACGCTGGGTGACATAAACGACAGGATCTTCGTGAATTCCGATATTTCTCCTGCTTCTTGAGTAATTACACACAAGCCGTCTTCGCCGTGAGGATACGTATGACTATATAAAATAGTAATAATACTTGGTGGACATTATCTTTTTATTTTTTTGCGTTTAAATTGGAAGAAGATACGTACTCGATCTTCCACATAGTGTGCAGGCTTCTCACGTTCATACCCATGTCCACTATACCACTGCCCACATCGGCCAACATTCCTGCCATGTTCCCATGCAACCCAACCCCGCCAAGATCGTAAGCGGTGCCATTGTAAATGATTACGTTTAACGTAGCATTAAGTTTTTTGAACAGTAGCTTTACGATTTCGCTGTTATCGCCAGAGAATTTGTCCAGACCTGGTTTATCGCGATCTATGCGAAGGTGAGGCGTGAATGAGATCGCGTTCAGTAGAATTTCGTAGCCGTTCAGATTGGTTGTTTTATCGAAAACTAGATTGTCACACTTCTGTGAATCTGTAAATACTTCGATTAAAATTGAAAGCACAGCTTTCAGTCAAGTCCACTTTTCAAGTACTACCTTGGTATTTTTTTTTCAGCAAAATCCATGGATGTCCCTTTCGTCCTTTAAAATGTCCAGCGTGTTGCCAAATGCTTGGAGCGTTGTTGGAGTAAGGATCGTAGGTGTAGAAGACGAGTCCTTCTTCAGGATCGATACAAAAGAACACAGTGGAGAGTAAATCGTACTCCCAAGCAGTCCAAAGGAAATTGTACGAATTCACACAACCTCGTTCTTCGGTCTTTCTGTCTATTAAGATATGGAACCCCTTAAAATTCGCCCAAGTAGAGTCTTTGATTCTTTGCAGGAGCAATCTCAACATGGGTTGAGAAGGAGCGATCACGATAAAGTGGTGAAGTTTCCAAAGAAGATGTATAAAGGTGAATTGTTTATACACTGTAAACGAATATTTGCTCAACGTGAAGAGCTGAAAGGCATTTACTTTCGATTCTGCAATCAGAGCCACTGGAATATTGTGGAGAATCGATTTCTGCAAGAATTCTTCATATTGCCCTGCTAACAGGAGACCGTTCTTCAACTCGAACATCGTGCAAGATCGCATAACAATCATCTGAAAAAGCACTCTTTTACATTCAAAGATTTAATTCAAACGTAACTTAACCATAACAAGTAGAATTCGAGATTTTATACCGTTTCTTCAACCAAGTCATTATATGAAACCTTGCTTTTTACTGATCCATTTACGACTATTATGGAAATCAGTAGAACAATATTTCCAATTGCTTTAAGCATTATCTCAGCTTCTCTGCTTGACTGCGTATAGCAATATAACATTCTTAAAGATTCATTTCATTGTCAGCGACTTCAAAGCTTCGCTAGTTTACCCACTTTTTATATTTTCGAATGAGTAGTACCTACGTATGTCTGATTTTTGAATTTAGTAGCTATAATCTTCTTATAAAACCTCCTGGCTTAGTGGCTGCTGTCCGCCAACAAAATGACTGTAGGTGTAGCGGGACACTTCCCCTTTTACCGGAACGTGTACATCATTTTCGCCATAATCGTTTAACCGCGATAATTATCTTAATCGACGTATTTCCATTTTGATGGTTCGATAAGGCACCGTACAATTTTCGTCAGGTTCCCTATCGTGTTTCGGATACAATATCATTTTGCTGAACATAACTGATGAAAGCTTCATCAAGATAGTCATATTGAATTCGTAATAATTTGGAATGGAATTTTTATTTTTTAGGAGCTGAATTAGGGAGTAGGGAGTTGTAGGGAGTTGTAGGGAGTGTCTTCAGTTATTATCTATTCAGCAGAATTACCGAATCAATCCAAAAACCGCACCATCTGAACTAGCTGGTAGGGGAACTGCCCCACCACGATGGAGACGAATTAGAGACAGTTTGGCGTCGACCATCGCACTGAGTACTCGTTCTTCACGCCAGAGGCAACAGCAAGAGGAAGAAAACTGTTTGCATGTAAGTTTCACTCTGCTCTTCGCTATTCCATCAACTCTTAAAGCCAATATTTCTTACACGACAAATAATTCTGTGATGTTTCGAATTCAAGTATTCTATGCCTCCTTGGGGAGCCATCTAAATTCACATTTAAACGTTCATCAATCCTGAAAAGTTCAACAAACTTTACGCGAGACGGTTCTTCGAGGTATTGGAAGGGACGAGGATATACGAAAATAGAATTCCCACAAGGAACCGGTTTTTAGGTTCTCCACGAGACGGTGCGCGACCTGTTAGCTGAGTAGTAGGATGATAGGACCACGAGGAGTGCAGTTGCTGTCACTGATTAGCTTTGCCAGTTTACGCGTGGCTGCGAACGATCAACCACACATCGTTTTTATCCTAGCTGATGACTTGGTAAACTGCCTTATTAATTTTCCAGTCTAAATAATAAGTAATTGTTTCTGAATGGAACGAATAGGGATGGAACGACGTGGGATTTCACGGTTCTGGGGAAATCCCGACGCCCAACATCGATGCTCTGGCCTACTCTGGCCTCATCTTGAATCGGTATTATGTCACTCCGATTTGCACACCGTCCAGGAGTGCTCTGATGACAGGCAAACATCCTATTCACACAGGAATGCAACACGGGGTACGTGAGTCAGCAAGAGCAACGCAGCGAATGTAAATAGGGCGCCATGTCATTTTGTTCTTAACTGTTTCATCGCATAAATAGCTGGCTCGTTGTGTACGTGCTTAATAAGTGCATAGAACATTGAGTATGTGTCTAGACAACTGTGCGTCTAAACAAGTAATAGTCTAGCCATTAGCCTAGCGTTCTAGTTTCTAATTTAAAGTAATTGTGATTGCTGTAGAATATTGCACTAAGAAGCCACGTCTTTTTGAGGTTTTTATATTTTATTATTAACTTACCTGCATGTCGTTTTGATTGTCAGTAAAAAATAAGAACAGAGAAAGGATGATTGACCTTTAGGTACAGCGTTACGAAACGTAGAATCGTGGATCTTGATAAGACAGATTCGTTCCTAAGTGTTTTAAATGTAGAAATTGATATGTATGTAATGTGTATCCTTCCTGATTAGGTTCTAAAATGTGCTGAACCCCGAGGACTACCTCTTCACGAGAAACTTCTGCCCGAATATCTTCGAGAGCTCGGTTACAGAACTCACATCGTCGGCAAATGGCATCTAGGCTTCTATACGAAGGAATACACGCCCACTTACAGAGGATTCGATTCGCATACAGGATTCTGGAGCGGTCATCAGGATTATTTCGATCATAGCGCCGTTGAGAGTGTAAGAAAACTACTGAGGATCCTTGCAATCTATTCATAGATTACAGTTTACCTTATCTGAACGCAGCCTTATTGGGGCCTGGACATGAGACGAGGTCTCGACCCAGCCTGGGACCTGCATGGCCAGTACTCCACCGATATTTTTACCAACGAAGCGGTAAAACTGATAGAAAATCACAATGCTACGCGCCCTATGTTTCTTTACCTCGCCCACGCGGCTGTGCACTCAGGAAATCCTTATAATCCTCTTCCAGCGCCAGATCAGGATGTCGCCAAGTTTAATCTTATCAACAATTATAATCGAAGGCGCTTCGCTGGTAACTGGACAACCTTCCATTATAAAAATGAAGAAAAATTCGCTGATTCTCTAAGGAGTAACTATAATTATTATTCCAGGTATGCTAAGTAAGCTAGACGAGTCAGTTGGTCACGTAGTCGAAGCTCTTCACAAGAAAGGGATGCTGAAGAATAGTATAATAGTCTTTTCCACAGACAACGGTGGTCCACCAGCCGGTTTCAACTTGAACGCCGCTTCCAATTGGCCACTGAGGGGTACAAAGAACACCCTTTGGGAAGGTAGATCCTCCAATAAGACTTACGAACAAGTAAATTTGGTAGCCTGAATTGAAAAGTGTGTTTCTAGCTATTTTCTAGACCCTGACATTACTTCACTTTTACTAGGTGGTATCAGGGGAGCAGGGTTGATCTGGTCTCCAAGACTAGTTCGCCCTGGAAGGGTCGCTAGACAATTGTTCCACATCAGCGACTGGTTGCCGACACTCTTAGCTGCTGCTGGCGGTGATGCTTCCAATTTGACTATCGATGGTTTCAATCTGTGGCAAGCTTTAAGCGAGGACATCAAATCCTTGCGAAAAAGTGTTCTTCATAATATAGACGACATATTTGGTGTCTCTGCCATCATGAATGGCGATTGGAAGTTCATGAAGGGTAAGAAGTGCTTCTATTATTTCTGTTAAGATTGACTGCTAACTCTACGCAAGTATTTTGTCCAAAGGGACTACCTATAATGGGCAATGGGATAACTGGTACGGCCCATCAGGAAGAGAATGGGTCTACGATGTGGGAGGCGTGATCGGCAGTGCTGTTGGTCGAGCATTAGCTAACATCGGCTTAGCTCCGTCTTCAGATACTGTTCGAAGGCTTCGAGAAGAGGCCACGATCAAATGTTCACCGAAGATTGACAGTTTACCTCCATGCCAGCCTCTCGAGGAAGCTTGTCTCTTCAACGTCCGTCAGGATCCTTGCGAGTACAACAATCTTATGAAGGAGTAAGCCATTTTTATTCTTACTCAAAGCGAAGTGGGTCCTATGGATTTTTATTATTATTTTTAAGGTTCCCCACAATCGCCAACATGTTGAAAGAGGAGTTAGAAAGATTGAATGCCACGGCGGTGCAACCTGGAAACCGACCCTGGGACAGTCGAGCGAATCCTAAGTTCTGGGATCACACGTGGACTAATTTCGGAGACTACTTGAACACGTTACAGATTAACGTCAGCTGAAGTAGGGTGAAAAAGGAGGAAACGAAGGCTGAGGACATGTTCAAATTCGACCAAAGTATTATGTAAGCGTTTATACAGTTAACAAAGGGGGATTGTAAATAATATCTCGTTTATTTCTTAATCTATACATGTGAATTTTGTTGGGCCACGGTTTCGCCGTACAAAGTGAGAAATGAAATGCAGAAAACGGAGAAAACTCTGTCAAAATAAAGAATAAAATGTCGTGTTACGGCTAGAACGTCAGAATAGGTCCTTCCCGATGATCGAGAATATCTGCAACACGCAAATAGAGGTCGTTTGCAAATCAACTCTGCAAAACTTCCAATCACTTTTCATTCAAGAGCTACATAATGCTCGTGAACAAATTCTATCACGTTCTATCGCGTACCTTTGGCAATGCTCCACCAGGGTAACGTAATATACGTGAGATACGCATTGAGGGGAACCGATTGGGCCCGCTTGGTCTCTTTCCAGAAATGGAAGGTCTGGGTGAACCCTCGCATCGTCCACAGCGGGTTGTAAGCGCCGTCGTCCAGCTCTGATGGCACACAGAGAACAAGCTCTATTACTAACAATGGTCCTTAATCTCAGTGAGACTCGACCTACGTTTTAGATCCTGGAATGATTCGTGTCGACCAGTTAAGCAGGACAGTGGATAGCACGTGGGATGTTGCAGATGTAGCGAACTGGGATCGAGGGATTGGATCGAGACTGGAAAGCTGATTCGAAATTGGGGCGATCCTAGATGGCCAGGTATTTATTCAAGAGGGAGAAGTGTAAGGCGGAAATCTGTTGAAGTGATGCAGCAATACACATCGGCTACAGGTGCGCAAGAACAAACACAGTAGGGGATGCACTAGCTTCTTTCTTGGAAAGGTGTTCGATATCCTGAAACACTGTGCAGAGAGATCGAACACCATGAAACAAAACGGGGAGGATGAATCGCTATGGCTACGACAGATCGCAACGCGCAAATTGCTCTATCGATCTTCCTTCGCCGCGATAATGAAAGCCTTCCGAGGTTCTCGACGACAGTAAATGACTATGGATGACTATGTTTATACCGGTGGTGAAACTCCTAGATCAGATTGTCAGCAAGGCTTCTCGAATAGCGTTCTACGGAGTCAATTAGAGTTATTTAGTTTCTCTCAGACCACCACCAGCACTACGAAACATCGTCATATTCCTAACAACAACCAGGGACTAATCAGCTATCTCGTAGACGAAGGCACTCCCGTTGCCATTCTCATTTCACCATCCTCATAAACACAGTCATGGGCTGAGCAATGGTCGTACAAACGGACACGCAAAGTTGCCTTTCTAAGCGAGGTGCTATGAGTATCGCGGACAGACGGATTGAGCTCAATGGACAAAGTGACTGCTGGCTGTTTGTTGTAGAGGCTGCTCGCTAAACGGTCGTTGTCTCGATAAAGATTCTTTAAAAAACAGAAAACCTTAAACTCTAAAAATCGTCGAAGATTCCAGCAGAAAATTTGCTCAGCTCGCAGGGAAGGCACCGTTTACCGAGCAGCCCAAGTATTAGTATAATCGTGAGCGCGTGATCGTTTATAGGGTGGTGTGTGTGTCGGGCAGGGGGGAAGAAGAATTTACCCTGTGAGCCGGGGCGGCGCGGGAGCTCGCACCAGTAGTAGATAGCTGTTCCATCTGGTGTGACTCGATGAGGAGGAAGTGGGTTGCCCGTGAAGCTTCCGGATAGCGCTCGTCTTCGTCTTCTCCTCGGCAGGGTCGCGCTCTGCCTGTGCGTGGTCAGGTTGCCGCGCGTGATACGAGCGTTCGCGTTTTTGTCTCTGATCGGCTCGTCGTTCGTGTTCTTGTTCCGACCAGTGAAGTACTCTTCGTGGTCGGAGCCCGCGGACCTAAGGCGACGTCGTCCATCTGGTCGTCGAGACCTGAACACTTCGTCGTCGCTGAGCCTACGATGCTCCTCGTCGTTCTCCAGGTTGTTGATCCTCTCGTGATTGATCTGCCCGGTGCTGTAAGGCCTCCGTTTCCGGTTATTGTCCTCCTGCCCCTCCTCGTAACCCAAAGGTAGTTCCTCCTTGCCGTGGACCATTATCGCGCCTGCATCCAGCTTCTGTCGGACGTTGTCGTCGGTGAGACAGGGCGCAGCTGGCACCAGTATCTCGCTACCGACCTCGATATGGTTGTGCTGATGGTTCTGGAGGCCTGCCACGAAACAACTCGTTCGACTATCTGCGCGGTCCCCGTCTTTCCACGATTCCCCGCCTTTCCTTCGATTCTTGGTCTCTTATTTCGCCGGTGTTTCAGCCCTCGCAACATTCTATCTCGTGCAGTGTTCTCTACTTAACGCGATAACAAGGTAGGAGCAGCTTGTGCAAGCTTCTGAGAGGCGCAAGAGACAAAGAACGATCGTCCCGAGCACGGAGGAGCACGCTCACCGTGTGTTTCGTGATAGGCCTCCTTGCGGTTCGACGAGTTCTCGTTTCCAGCACGCTCCCACGAGTTACGTTGCTTTTGCTTCGGACGTTGCTGTTTGCTAGGAAGCAGAGGGGATCTGCGTCGTCTGGCGTGAGGACTCCTGCGATTTCCTGGTGAGCCCCGACCGCCCCAGCTGCTATCCTGTAGATCGGCTACAAAGGAAAGAGCCGGCATGGCACGTGCCACTGATTAGAGACAAAAGGCATACGTTCTTTCTCTCGTTTCGAGTTCGTTTTGCGTTTTCGTTTCGCTTGCGACTGTTTCTACTCGCTCGGCCATTCCGTGAGAAGCGCAGTAGGATGAGCACGGAGGTTCGCGTGTGGTGGTGTTGGTGGTGGTACTCTAGCTGTCTCTTCTCGACGTGTCTCACGATGTACTTCGCTACTTCTCTTTGTTCGCATCTTTTCCGTATTCTTACTTTTGAAATTTTCTGGGAAACGCTTCGATCATTCGCGGTAAGTACTGATCGGTTCGCAGAGAATTGCAATCGATCTCTGCGATTCATTTCGCTACGTCGAACTAATTGGAAGTAACTGAAAATTTCGAGACAGGTCGCAGAGAGTGTCAGAGAGGCATGCATCTCCCGTGTCTCGATCGTAGCGACCTGGTCAACTAAACGGAACTCATCGAACCGAAGAAACTGGTGTAGAAAGAAAATTACTCTGAAAGAGGGGTGCCGCGAGTAAACGAAAATCATTCAGAACTGATCCTAGAAGGGATTGAACTATAGTCGATAAAGAAATGTGCAGAAGACACAGAGATATGTTACACAACAGCATGCACGGTCAATCTTGAGGAATGCAGGCAGAAAAAAGTAGGAAAGGGTAAAAGTGAAAAAGATTAAATGTTCTATTTGTTTCGCGATTTCCGTTCCGCTCTCGATTCATCGAAACAACAGCTTCTAGTTACCATCTCGGACGTCCCCAGCTTCGATCTCGCTCAGACCGTTTGCCATCGAGTCCAACCCCTCGTTCTCCGACCTGGCCTTCGTTGCCACGCTGTCTGGCTTCGTTTTCCAGCCGCCTCGCACGAAATTGTTTAAATTGGCAATGGGGTCCGATAGCCTTCGTTGATGACGATACATGAACAGTTCCTCGGCGTCGTCCCAGTCTGCGTCCCAGAGGGAATCAGTGGCGCAATAGCCTGGCTCGGAGGTAGGGGTCTCCGCTCCTGAGCCTTTAGGTTTGGTCACTGCCATCTCGGCGTGCCCCTTGCCTGAAAGATGGAACACTGAAGTTCGAGGGAAGCAAGGACAGAGGTATTTTTAGCGCGAATCATTTTCTTAGAGGGTACTTTGTAACTGTTTGGAAAGGATTTAATGACCATACCACGAGGTCCCTTCATTCGGACGAATTCTATTCTCTGCGAAGCTGCACCGGAGAACAGGCCGAAGGTCATGCGTTGTGCCATTTTGGTGCTGAGGCTGGACTAAAAATAGAAGCGACGGAGTTACCAAGTTGGGCAAGCTTCTGATTGTTTTAGCACTTTATCTGCCGCCCGTATACATGCTTGCAGTGTTACGTAAGATGCAGTAAAGCGTGAAAAGTGTAGATGAAAAGGTACAGAGGAGACGTACCCTCGCGTCGTACACTTTCTTCAACGCGTCGTATCTGATTGAACCGAGGAAAATGACACCCTGAATTGCACCCTCCCTGTCAGACGCAACCAGCTCCACGCATACCATCTCACCATCCCTGACTAGAATATCACAGAAAACTTCGTCGAAATTGTCCACCATGAAGCAGATGTGCGGGTAGGTTATCTCTTCGATGTCCCCTTTCGCATCCATGCGACGACGACTGGGACTCGCGTACACCTTCTGCGAGTGTCTTCGTAGAACCTGTGGAGAACGTTTCCTCGTTAAGACGAGATCGAGATCAGAATGGAACTTGTGGTTCTCTAACTTATGGAAATCTTCAAAGTTACAGACAAAAGGGGATCCTTTCTTGGAACCAAGTCTGAAACTCTAGTAATCTTAACCCTTTTTAAAACTTGGTAAATATGTTATCTCAAAATTGAGAGTTATATCAAATCCTAGTGATTAAGGCAAAAGACTAATCCTCAAGTTCTCTTTCTCTAGTTCCAAGTATGATTCTCTAGTAAAATAGGATATGACTGGCCAAGTCATTGGCGCGTCTCACTTGCAATTCCTTGGGGCTCGTCCTTGTGCAGATAGCCAAAGTGAGCGTGTAGTCGAATTGATGTACGACCAGATTCAGGTACACGGTTTCCTCCCAATCGATGTCGGGATCTCCGATCGGCAGTTTCTTGCTGTCCTTGCGGAACACGTCCACCTCAGTCTCAAACTTGGGCAGGTACCTCGACGAAGTCTTCACATGCTTCTTGCGAACGAAGAAGAGTAGGTCGTCGCCGTCGATCGTGTGCTCTGCTTGGAAAAGGAAGTGACGAACAAACAGGTCGGTCCAGTAGGTTGTACCTTGAAGAACCACGAACCCGGAGTCTGCAAAAACCCAGTGAAACGAACTGTCACATCGTATTTGGAAACACAGGCGCTAGAAATGAACGAGTGGATTCTTTCCTTGTATTTTTCATGGAAAAAATAAAAGGAAGGTTAGAGATATCAAGGTCGCTTATAAAAATAAGAGCCCTTAATTTACGCGGGGAAAGATCGATCTGGTATTTTTGATGTCCTGCTGTGGGGAGGCTGACATTATCCGTGAAAGGGCAGGACAGGATACTCGAGGGAGGAACAATCGACGACTGAATCTCGAAGCTAGCCGATAATCAATAACGATATTTAGTAAAGGCGGCGATCGACCTAATTGCAGGTCCTATTGACTTCCAGATTTCCTACCCGATGAACTGCATTATTTTGCTCGTAAAGAATATTTTTATATAATATAAATATGAAGAATGACTCTTTTCAAACTTTGTATTAGCATTAGATAACATTGAAACGTGTGTCTCTCCATTATCGTTCAGACATTGGTCGCGTGTTACAAACTTTGTTGGATTCGAGCGCGAAAAATACGATGGACAGGAAAATGTCATTAGAATCGAATCACGCTCGCAGCGTGCGCTTAACTATATAACGACGAAGGATTACGTCATGTTGCATTTATAGAAGCGCTAAGCATTCCTACGAACAAGTTTCTTTTTCATTTGTTTGTGAATAATATTAGTAACCTCCTGAATGTCACTACAGAATAACAGACTAATACATGCTCGATAGGTTAAAAGACATGGAAGATGAGTGTGGATGAAAAACAAAAGGCTTGGAAGGAGTACAAGGTGTCAGAGCGAGGAACAACACGCCGCTTGTTGTGGCACAATCGTTTCAATGCTTTCGACCTTATGTCAGCTTGATTAAAACCGTAAACGCATGCAAATGTATTCCCTCGAATCAACGCAGACACTCTACAGGCAAATCAGACGGAACACCCTAAGCGGTTATGACTTGATTTAATCTTACGTGGATAAACAGGAGTGATCTCGCGTCAGCTGATCAAGGGAGGGAATATTGGAGTCGAAAAATGTGATAGGTTCATCGAATATGTCGAAGAAGTAATTCTTGAAAGCAAAGCAGAGTAGCAAGTGCATAAAGACCACTCGGTCTCTCGTTCACCCCTCATCGCATCGATCGTCAAATCACCCTCGCAGCAGACCCCCGCGTCTACCAAACAAAAGCATCAGTCCCCCAGAAACACACCCCTCGTTCAAGTATGCACCCGCGTCGCAGCTCCCTTCAACCGCGAAATACGGACTCGACGACGCTTATCGTGAGTGGGAGGAATATAGCGAGGTTGTAGACGCAGTAGGAGATGAAGATAATGTACTCGAGGGTTAGGACTTGGGGAATTTCTGGCCAGTAGTGCACTAAAGTCCTGAGTGCAGTATGTGGGAAAGAAACGAAGCGAGATGCTCGAGGCACACTCAAAAAGCTAGCGTTAAACGATCCTCTCAAGAGCACGAGCCGCCAAATGCGCGCTTCCCTGCCCCTCGCACGCCCAAAACGCTTGTTTATCTTGTTCTGCGCAGGTCACACGCTGCTACCAAAAACTGTGCGGGATGCAATTCGAGGTAAAGAGTTAACAACTCTGAGTATTGCATCTATGACCCCACGATGCTTTCCACTGATCAAGATAGATAATTACTCAAGGCTTGCATACACTTCTACCTTTCCTCCTCTATCTCTCTAGCCACATTCCAACTGTTTACTCTACCCCCACTGTAAAATCCAGAAAAATGTAAGGAATACGAACCATCCTTCAGCATCTGCCGAAGCTCCTTCGTCCTCTGGAAGTTGATCTCCTCGAGAAGCTGCTCGAGCATGGTCGGCGGCCTGGCCAGGCCCGAGGACGAGCTGCTCGCCAGAGTAGCCATGCTCAGCTGGCCGATCTCGCGTCCCCCTCAAGGTGTGCTCCTGGCCGACGTCGCGTTCTCACCTCGGCCGCGGAACCACACACCACTCAGGTCGAGTCACGGCTCGCGTCCAACGACGAGAGACGCGAGGATGGAGCCGAGTCGAAGCCAGGTCATCGCGAGTCGTGCACCAAAGTAGCCGGCATCTCTTTTCGTTGCCTCACAGATTCCACAAGGATTTCGTTGTTCTCGGTGGTCCAGCGGCGATCTTATCAGAGCGTTCCCGAAGCTGCCATGACGCCGCGCGACGCTTCGATGCCTGTGGCGGTGGTTCGCGTGCTCAGAATTCACGCTTCTCCGACGGAGTCACCGGGGCCCCGATGACTCGTCGACTGCCTCCCGTTATGTCGCTCGATAATTCCGCGCATGCGAATGCTTGGCGCGCTTCGTTCGCGCTGTCGACGCGCAGTTTTCGAACTGCTCTTCTTACGAGATTTAGCGAAAGCTGTTTCGCGAGAGACAAGGGTACTGAATCGAGTGGTTTATGAGATGGAATTGATGTGCAGAGATTGGTAGTTACTTTAGAAAGCTTTGCTGTTTTTTTGCTTATGCTTTGAAAGCTATTTTTTAGATCATAATTGTAGAATTGAACTGCGTTGGTAGTGTTCTTAGTAAACTCAGGCTATTCATTTTTTTGATTGCATTCCACTTTTCTTATCATTTTCTTGGAAGAGTAATTATGCAATAGTGTGAAATAATTTGTGAGAGTTAATGTTGATTAAAGTTAATGTGTAGCGTGGTATGTTTGAAGTAGATTTTGATTTAGTTTAAAGCGAAGTTGAAAGTATGATGTTTTTGAAGGTAGAGATAATGGTATGAGAGAACGCAATGTGGGTGTTTATCACGGGCGCATTATCTGGAAGACGTCGCTGCTTCCAGGAAGATACGCTGACCTGAAACTGACCTCTTGGCTTCTGATAATGATCCCCCGTTATTGCTGACCGACTTGACATGACACTGCACAAGCTGTTATTTAGAATGAAATAAAATTCGTAGCCTTGGGCTTCGTACTTCGAGCGTTTTGAAATTTGGTGTACGTTTACTGCTTTTTTACAACTCGCAGGAAAATACGATCTTCAAAAATTCACTATACTATTTTTAAAAATCTGTGAAAGCAATTGTAATCAAAGAAATATATAAATTCTTTTAAATTTGAAGGCGATCATAAATTATGAGCGAAGAAAGTAGAAACTTATCAATTGTGCATGTAAAACGCGACTGATATTGCCAGGAAGGAAGCCAGACGCGGGAGAGTTTCCGTGGCAGACATTTTTTAAATCGTGGCGGCAGCCTTTCCTGATCCGCGATACCAACGTCCAGTTCGTCATCTCGTTTAGTCGTGTCCGATCGTTCTCTCGTCTTACTTAACATCCCGTCTCGTCTAGTATACTCGCTACGATTTCGAGTTCATAGGGCACTGTGCGCGAAAGGAATCGCTAGGCCTTACCTACAGTGGCATGAAAGGTGTGCATTTTAAAAATTTGAAAAAGAATCAGTCTTGTATTTTGTCAGGCGCGAAATCAATTTCCTCTTAGCAGTCGCTAGCAACCTTTACAAGAAACTCATTGGTATTATCGTAAAACGGTCTTCTTCTCTAAAGAATCGCCAAATCCATCAGCAACAGTTTTCAATTTTTCTCCTTTCAATAGAGTAAAGAATCTGAGAGGCAACTTGTTGCGAAACGTGTCAGATCAACAGCGAAAGATACGAAACGTACGCGGCGATTTTTCCAGCGACGTCGTTAAGTAATCGATTTCTAAGTGAAATGTAAACCGCTTCGAATTTGGCCGTAAGCGAAACACCCCGAAGCGGTGGAATCGCGATCGCGCGTGAAAGGGCGAGCCTCATAAAAGAAGCTGCATCCCGCTTCGCTTCGCCACTGTGCCTTCCGATACCTCGCGTGTTCTAATTGCCAGCGTTCCATCGAACAGGTCGGTTTTGTTAAGTGTGGTGTAAGTAAGAGAAGTGTGGTTGAATCGCGAAAAATCTCGAACGAACAATTTCTGTCGTGTCTGAAACGAGGACAGTAATCGAGACATTCGACGCGGTTGTTGATCGATGGAGGAATTTCTGTTCCATAAACGAGGGGATGATTAACTACCAGAACGAAGCTCTGGAAAGCTTAATTGACTATTCAACCTTCTTTTTCCTCCCCATTTTGCTACGTCCTAACGCAAGAATATCGCCCCGTTTATCGTTGCCATTTCCGTGTGGAGATGAGTCCGCTAACAAAAGCGAACGATTGCGTAATCGTTTCTCTAACGATGAACTCCATGTCCTCGTAAACAACGAATAGCGTGTTCCGTTATTCTCGAATCGATTTAGTGAATTGCCTGACGCTACCGAGAATTTCGATTCGATGATCGAGATATGAAATACGTACATATATGTTCGACGAGAGGAACAACAGTTCGCGTAATGTCGCCGCGGTTATTACTTTTAATTGCGAGCAGTTGGTGTGACTCACGCGGAATCAGTCAGGGGCGTGAAACTATGAGGTCACGATGTAGTAAACGAGTTCAGCCGCGCTAGACGCGAATCGTTTTTTTAGTTGGAGCAATAATTTTGTGACCGACTTTCGTCACGAGATTTAAATTTTACGGAGGTGGATGTTGTGGAGCTGAAAGTTCTTTACAGAATAAGAGTGTGGACGCAGAAGCGTGTGTTGCAACAGGCGATGCCTTTCGGAGTTTTACAAAGTGTAGTTCTTTAGTATTCTACTGAGAAGTGCTAGATAGTGGTAATTTTTAGCGAATATAAAAGTTTTTACTCATAAAAGTGATGCTTGTGAAAGGTCTAGGTAACTACAAATTAACTCAGCTTGCTAATTAGCGTTATCATAAAATATTTTCCATCTACCATCGTAGATGCGGTTTTGGAACGCATACTTTTATATTGGGAATTCATCTTAGTGCACGTAATTTTCGTCTATTGACATTACTCTCTTAATACTGTGTCCCTGTTCCATCGTCCTCCTCCGAGACCAGCGTTCTAGAAACCTACACCTACATCGTCGAGAGCGGCGATCTCGAAAGTCGGTCCGAACACCCGACCCACTTGCTGAACACGTTCACGCGTGATCCGATGCATCTCTAGCTTTGCGCAACTATTAGCCTCTCGGACATGCTTATTGTATTTGCCAATCTTTTTTAGATCCACGTGCCATCGACAAGATTAATCTCTTCTGTTGTGCTAGCATCTGGACCTACTTCCTGCGTGGACTGTGTTTTCTAACGACGCTACTTTTGTAACCTATTAGAGATCGTATCTTCTCTGATCATTATCGTAGACTTTAGAAAAGAGATGATTGAAGGACCTGAAAGGTAAAATGGTCATCATTTATAATCCTTCGGCACTCCTGGGAGCTTCGCAGTGAACTATTGATTTGATTGAATCTCTCTGATAACATCAAGTCAAGCAGAAGCAGTAACGTTAACTTCTTCGAGGATCAGTCGATGTCTAGATCGCAAGAGGATGTCGAGAATTTCTCGATGCATTTAAAGACCCTCGGTACACAGGAATTAATAACTTACCTATCACCGAAAGATACGGAAGTTTAATCAATTTACAGACTTTGCAATCTCCTCGAGATGTTGGTATCGAAGTATTCTGGTGCACGTGAACTAAGATGAACTTCCATGCACCGGATATATTCTTTTTCAGACCCATCTCCATCGAGCGGAGTCTCGTCAACGAGTTTTTCCCTTTGAAAGACGACCATCGTCGCATATCTATCTGCATGCTTCCTTCAAGTGCCAAGGCAAATCAAGGCTCATTGGTCAGTGGCAGTTCTTAGAGCCTCGCGGTCCGATTAATCGCAACGCGCTGGTGTTTCTCGACGTTCATCACGGCCAGTTACATTGAAACGCGCCTCGTAATGTCGCTTCTTATAGCATGTGCCGAGGAAACGTGAGAGACGGGACACGTGTCGTAAGAAAGTCCAGAGAAACCAGAGAAACTTCTATTGGCTGCAAAGGGAACTGGTTCGGCGGAAATGTCGGTTTCAGGAAGCGTCAGGAGTTCCACTTTCGATTTTATAGTTAATCAGGACTGCCCTCGTAATTGTGGAGACGTAACAGCCCTGAGAGGAATAATGTCGTTCACTAGTTTCAGTCTATAGATCCAGAGTTAACTGGCCTTACTTGCTGATTATAGGCGAATTTTCTTTCTTGAAAAGTAGTCGATATGTAAATCATAGGGACTTCTTAGATCTTTTGTACTCCTATTTTGCACCTCAATCCAGAGCAACGTCGAAACTTTTCCCTCGAACTCTCTTGCTAACTTTTCCAACGGAGCGCATACTAGGAGCCGATCAAATTTAATTTCGAAGTTTAATTATTTTCCTCGGGGCATGGATTGATTTTTAAAGGAACTGAAGCGTGCAACTGTCTTTCTTTGGACGACTAATGAAATAATGTTGGTTTAATTTGTGAATGATTGAAATCAAGCGCATCCATCATTCCAGGCGGCACGATGTTATTCCTGATTGTGACAGCGTGTCTGTTAATCGCGGTCCAGGCAGACTGCCCTATGAGGCCGACGTTGGAACAAACTTCTGCTAGGAGGACCACAGGCGACGGTGGTTACAGGATTCTCGTTAGTGGAGGATCAGACAAGTACATTCCCAACGCAGTTTACACAATCAGCTTGCAAGGTAATGTCGTTTGTCTGGCATTTACGAGACGACCCTTCCGAGGGTTGCGTTACTCAGACGCTGAATGCTCTTGACCTCAAAGACGCTCAGCTAACTAGTCATATCAGTTACAAGATGTTCATGAGATACGTGCTCAATCCTCTCGCGTTAAAAGTGCAGTAATGCGCAGTAAGCTAATAATGAAAACAATGTTTCTCGCAAAAAAGGGACAAAGGGAAGTCATTTGCATTTTTTCAGGTTCGAGAACGCACGAGAGATTGCAACAGTTCACCCGTTTCACGCTGTCGGCGCACTCCCAGCATGCACCCAGTAATCCCTCCGCCAGAGTCGGTTACTTCCAGCTATTCTCTGATTCACTGACTGCCTTCAACGAGGACTGCGTGAACACTATCAACGAGGCTTCTGATTTTCCCAAAACGGAGGTGAACAGCTCTTGAAATAATCTATCAATTCGATCTACTCGATCGAGAAGCGAGGATGCTCGTTCTTCGCTCCTTTGATCGCCACGAAGCTAAAGACGCTACATGACACGTGGACTCGTAACCACGAAAATTCGTCGTGGTAGATTACAGATAAATTTTCTGATATTGGCCTCTTGCCAAGACCGTCGATGGTGTTTGATTCCACGACGTTATCGTGGCCAGAGCCCGAGAATTTCCGCAACGAGACCGTAAAACTACTCCTTACCTTGGCGTAGATCCAAGCGATGTGGAGAGCACCACCGGCCGGCTCTGGATGCGTTATCTTTACGGCTATGGTCTTGGAGAATAACGTGCGATGGTACGCAGAGGATGGGGCTTTAACCAAGACCTTCTGCGAGATAGGGCCTGCCGAGGTCGAGATCCTTGATGTCGACAAATGCTGTGCCTGTGATGAAGCCAAGTACTCGGTAAGGCATTGTTTGCAATAGGAGAATAGTACAGCGTGTTAAGAAGGTTCTTTATGTACGCGAGATAGCTTTAGTTGGCGTTAGTAACTTGAGTGTAAAATGTGTGAAATGAAATTGTCATAATAATAGTTATACTATCTATTCCGAAATCTTTTTTCAATCTTTTGCGAAGTACTACTCAAAAGTGTTAGGTATAAAAATCTACATTACCTGTTGATTGTTCAATTGAATACAATTCCCTGACATAATGGAAAGAAACTCACGTTAAGCAGCTGTTCTAAACCTCGTCTGGTTCTACAAGATTACGCCAAGTAGTATTAGCGATTCATGAACAGACGAAGCACCTTTTTATTTCAGCTGACCATGGAGGGAATCTGGTCGAACGTGACCCACCCAAAGGACTTCCCTTTCTCCCTCTGGCTGACCCACTTCAGCGATGTGATCGGCGCGTCCCACGAGCCCACCTTTTCCTTCTGGGGCAAGGACCACATCGCGACTGATGGCTTCCGGCAGTTGGCCGAGTGGGGCTCTGCGTCGGGGGTGGAGGCCGAACTCAGGGCTAACTCGAACAAGCTGAGAACGTTGATCAAGGCCGCTGGGCTTTGGTACCCGAAAGTAAACAGTAATACGAGCACTAGCTTTAGGTAACTTCAGTTTCTCTTCTCAAATTACGCTTGTTGTTGGATTCTAATATTAATGTACTTAGCAATTCTACAGTTCGAAAACTCATTTGCTATACTTAGAAGTTTATTTTTTCTTTAGGGTGGACAAAAAGCATCCCATGTTATCCGTGGCTTCTATGCTGGGCCCATCGCCTGATTGGGTTGTCGGTGTCAGTAAATTGAATCTCTGTAGAAAAGACTGCACCTGGACGAAGAGCGAGATTATTGATCTGTATCCATGGGACGCTGGCACTGATAATGGAATCAGTTATATGTCGCCGAACTCCGAAACGAAACCGCGAGAGAAGATGAAGCCCATTACGACCTTGTACCCTGAAGATCCTAGGTCACCTTTCTATGACCCCACAGGAAGGCCCATGCTTCCATTGGCCAGGTTGTACTTGAATAGGGAGAAGATTGTTCCTCGTGGTTGCGATGAGGAGGCTCTCCAGCAGCAGCTAGCCCAGCTGGAAGTTGCTGAGAACACTGAGGATACTTCCAGACGTATGAAAGTTCTTATAATCTTGTGTTAGGTTCTTCATGAACTTTGTGTAACATAAAAATGGTAATTCTTTTTTTATTTTGACTGAAGCTGAGTGTCAAACCACGGAGTATACTCCATGGTCAAGCTGCTCTGTCACTTGTGGCAAAGGACTAAGGATGCGTACCAGGAGCTATTTGATGCCAGAGAAGGCAGCGATGTTCAATTGCAACAGGCAGCTGGTTTCGAAGGAGATGTGCGTTGCTTCAATTCCAGAGTGCTCAGAGTAAGTGTTACCCAAAATCTGGGACTATTTAAATGTTACAATTACAGGTGTTGTTAAATATCCTTTTTCTCAAGACAAGAGACCTCTTTGCAAATTTCAGAGGTGCAGAAGCTGAAAGTAGCGATGTTCTTCCTGTCAACGATGCCTTCTGTGAAACAACAGATTGGAGCGAATGGTCCGAGTGTTCCTCTTCCTGTGGGATAGGATTCAAGATGAGAACGAGGCGATTCAAGGATCGTATGGGTCGTAAACGATGCCCTCACGTGTCCCTCGTTGAAAAAGATAAGTGTATGGAACCGCCTTGCCTTCCAGGCTCAGAGGCAGATATTGACCCTACGTGTAAGGTATGCTATTGGAACTCTTCTATTTGATGGGATTGCAGAATCTAGATATAGCAGAGTCTTCGATTCGTATTCGTTTAAGGTAACCGAGTGGTCCGATTGGTCTCCATGCAGTGCTTCCTGTGGAAAGGGCGTGAAACTGAGAACCAGGTTGTTAATGGTGGAACCTTCTGAGCAACACAAGTGCTCCTCCAAAATAGAACTACTTCAACAAAGGCCTTGTTTGGAGCAGTCTGACTGTACCTTTGACATGGCGACAGCAAAAGGTAACAATGAGAATCTTCAAAGGGAAGCAGCAATTGTATTAGCTTAATTGCTTTCTAATGCGATGCTATTTGTCCAGTCGTTTGTATGGAGGAAGCAGATCCTGGACCCTGCAGAGGCTACTTTCTGCGGTGGGCGTTCGTTCCTCAGAAGTTAATGTGCGTTCCCTTCGGCTACGGTGGCTGTCGCGGTAACAGGAACAACTTCTTGACTGCTGAAGAGTGCAGCAATACCTGCAGCATCGTGAGTGCAGTTTTTGAGAGCAGTTTTAACGATGTGAAAGACTTGATGAGCGAATTCTTTTCTTCAGGTGCGAGCGATTCTGAGTGGGCAGCCTCTGAATGGAACTAGTTTCCAGCAGCCACCGACATCTGAATTGCTTGAGACTGTCGACTGTCTCGTGTCTCACTGGTCGCCTTGGTCCCCTTGCAGTGTCACTTGCGGCACTGGCCGTGTTACCAGTTATCGTACCATTAAGGTGAGCTTTAATATTAATCCACCGTCTGGTATAAGTCATAGAAGAGTTCTGGCTGCGCTTGAGCAAACTTTCGATAAGTTGAACTGGAAAATTGGTTCTAAACTTGCAGCAAGAGGCGCAAAATGGTGGACGTTCTTGTCCCAAGAAGCTGCAACGTCGCTCGCGATGCCAGCTTGCACCGTGCGAGTAATACTTCAAATAAACTGGGACCCCGATTACTAAAGATAAAGCAATAAACAGAGAGGATGGAGAATATTTTTAACTTTGAGAGAGCATCGCAGATGACTAAATGGAAGAGCAGTGGATTACTTTTTTACAGAAAATTATGAGAAAGTTTGTATATTTTATGATGAGATTATCGAGGTGCATTTTAGATGTAACTTTTGCACAAGACGATGGGTATAAAATAAACGGATGTATCAGAATAAATGGTATTTTATTAATGGTCATTCGTGATCTTCCTATTCTCGGTCAAATTATTCAAACGTACGTAGGGCTACGATGACAAACATAATTGAATTTATTTTCGTGGAAATTGATCTCTTGAATATCATTTTCCATTAATTTTCGTGTTGCTAAGAAATCGCGTTAAGCATTTGCAATTAAACGAATTTCACAGATCTTATAATTATAGATAAACTCATGCAGTAAATCGTCCACGCAAGGTAAATTTCAATTTTTGTTTCAGAAATAAGCACTCTCTCTAACATCTTTAATCACTTTTGATAAATCTTTGCTTCTTCGGCTCATTAAAATTGATCATCGATGTCTCGATTCGTACCCTGATGATTATACAAAATTCATATAACTATGAAATATGCTAGCAATATGTTGCCAATCACTGTCCAAAAAAAGATTAACGCGTGCTATGAAATGCGAACTTTGAATTTTCTTCTGTCTCACATGGATTTTGTTCCTCGGCAAGTCACGTGGGTTGTAAGATACTTGTACTTTCGCTATGGATGTTGTGCTTTCGCTGAAACGATAATCGATTTCGGTTGTGAAAAAATTCCGCTAAATTCGTACGACTACTACGCGCCTTGGAAAGACGCGATCTAATCTCCTCGCTGGCTTATCTCGTTAATAAAACAGTAGTTGGTTCCGCTTTGTGTTTGTTCATTGTTGAAATTCTCTTTTTCTCTTTTTCTTGGTTTCTTTTTTACAATAATAACCGCTCACGATATACCATCCACTACGACTTCTGCCAAATGGACATCTAACTTCACATTTACAATAATAATCTCATAAATAATACACGTAGGCGGTACGGTTGCTACAAGTACGGGCTGTCAGGCTCGCGAGGACGACGAAGACAAGCGGAGGAGGAAGACACAGTCGATTAAAATCGTTCTCTGACTGTAACCCTCTCCTCGGTGCGCCCCTTCGCGATCGTGGCAGCTCGTTAACATTAATAATAGTCGTTATTACCATACGTACACGTAATATCTAGGAAGTAGTACGAATCTTCGTTCCTTTTAGGCCTCTACATGTCTAAGCTACTGTTTGTTTTTTGGTCGTGACACTTCCATCTCTCCCTCTGTTTCGCGAAGGACTAAGGGAACCTCGAGCTGTCACCGAACGGAAACGTGTCAATGAATTCCATTAAAATATGCGACAGTGTGACCCGCGGCGAATGAAAGAAATTGTTTTCGGAAGCTCCATTGTGCTCCAAGTTCCTTGGAACGTGAAGGTAATACTCGTTGACCGTTCTGCCCGTCGTCAGCAGATTCTAGCTGTTGGACGATATTTTCTGGAAACGGCCAGAGACATTGGCCCAATTTCCACCAACCAGGACTTCCTTTCTTCCCTTCCCACGAATAAATAGAACGTAGAAAAAAGAACGATCGATCACCTCAAGAAACTCTGACACACATTACTGAAGTGAAACGTTCAAGTATATTTGACTAGACGATAAAAAGGGGGCGAGGATAAGAAGCCGGGAGGTAATAAAAAAGCTCGGATCTTCAAGTAGACCAGCTTCTTGAAGTAACCAGAATGAGTTCAAATGACAACAATCCCCTCTGTTCTCTCAATAACAGTAGTCATTTGTTAACGCAGCAACACGGCTAATCGTCACCTCCTCCTTCACACGATATCATCTGACCAGTGCTGAGTAGACTAGGTACCGTCGACCCACTTGCCCCGTCCGTTCTGGCAGTAGAAGTAGTAGGTCGTAGGATAGACACGGAAGGATTGAAACCATTTCCTCGATTTCGCCCGTTTCGATCGCTCTTCTCGCGGCAGAAAATCAAGCCGCACGAACGACAAGCGACAAGAGATTAACTCCGATGGTGTGATCTTCGTAACGACCAAGGGTCAATGGGACAGCAAAAGAAGGGGTATGGGCGTGGGCCGATAGTTGCGACGAAAGTTCGCTCGTTTCTGCGGGAGTCCCAGATATTTTTCATCGAGGAAACTTTGCTTTCCCGAAGAAGAAAACGCACTTTCGAGAACACTGCTAAGAAACTGCGTCGTTCCGTCGGCACTGCCATTTCTCTCAGGAAATTAATCTCCCCTGAAAGCACCTTCAGTTCGTATGATCACGCAGAGGAAGAGGACGTTCATATCAAAGTCAGACTCTCGTTTGAGGGGGACGGGGCAGTTCGATGGGTCGACGACGGGCGTCGAGATTCTCACAGGCGACGTCGCTTATAATATAATGTAATATAATATGTGTATATATATATATATATATATATACACACTATATATATATATAGTTTTCCTTTGTCTCGGCGAGGTGCGTCGCGTTGCAAGAAAGGCATCATTGTGCGTCTGTCGACGACGACGCGATCTATCGCGATTGATAGATCCCCTCCAGATAAATCGATGTCGTCGTCCCAGCCTCGTGGCTAACGGAAACCCGTGAAACGCTCGAGTTCCCTCGTTTGCTAGCTGGTCCGTCGCAACGGACTGATCGATGAACCCTCTCAGAGCCATCCACCGGAATCGTCGTGACCGGAAATTGGCTCGATACCCTCGAGCCGCTGGTGCTGCGTCGCGGATCCGTTTCTCTTCGTGATCACTGACAGAGAACCACTGGCGACCACGCTCTCCTCGGTCGTCGACGGCGTGAGAGGAACAGCAGTGACCACTGCTTAACAGAGATAAAGCAAACCCCTCAGCTGATGGCTGAAATCGATATCGTGGGCCTGAATTCAATTCGTCGTTCAAGGTTAGTTCTTTGATCGCCCCTGGTGCTCTAAATCCTCCTTTCTCTTTAGCTATGGAATTGGTGGGACCCCACCTAACTGATTCACTGAAGTTAGAATTGAATTTTCCTGAATTTTCGAAGCAGTGGATTCGAAGGTAACAAGGTCGCAGTGGAGGAGATATCTGTGTGGTTAATTGAATTCCAACCTACAGCACTAGCGACTTCCCTCAAAAGAAAAGTTCGTTCTAAAAATTGGCAGCAATTTAATTGGAAGCATCCTGTCACTAATTGTTCCGAGTAAAATTGCGGCCAGATCGATAGGTATTCTACTTAAATTTCTGAGAACATGACTTACCAGGTTGCTCACTGGCACTGGCACCTTCAGGAGTGTCGATGCTAGGCTGCTGACTCTGCGTGCCCTCGTGTCTCCTCGGTGGTATCGGTTGCTCCGACTCTGGACCTCTGGCAGGCACGCTGCTCGCTCTCTGCAGCTGCTGCTTTTTTGTTACCTTCGAGACGATGGCAGACGTGATGGGGTTCGTGCAACTTTCGTTCCTCGAGCTCGTAGTTGACGATCTAGAGGCCGAGAACTTTTTTCGCTTCTTCGGGAACGCGACGAAAGCGCCTATACCATGAATACGCGAGTGCGATTCTTGATGATGCTGTGTCTGATGAGAGCGATGAGACTGGACATCGTGGCCAGGAGTCTCCAGAGAGGATTTTGAGTCGGTGGAACCTTCGGACCTGGAACCACCATCTTCGGACGCGGGTGAATACATGGAGTCCTCTGAACGAGATCTGCCTGAGAGATCGAGAACAATTGCTTCTTAAAATCTACCCCACAGTGCATTTGGATATTATAGTTAAAAGGTCCGATCTACTAAAAATTCTATACACACGTTTCGCGAAGATCTCAACGAAGATTAGACTTACCGATTAGTTTAGAGACCTTGAAATTTTCGAATCGCTTCTTCTTCGAGCTATCCCTGACTCCGCAAGCCTGTCTCCTAGTACCGAGTCCAGGCATGCTATGGGTGCTCGTATGATATGGGCTTTTCTTGGGAGTGGTGCCAGGTCCGCTGAATATGCCGCTCAGCGTGGAGCCGAACTCATCGTTCTCTTGCAATTGTTGCATGGACTCGTCAACTGGCGCCAGAGTGCCACTTCCACCTGGCTGAGGGCCGATGTTGAAACCCTTCATTAAGCGACGCTCCTTCTGGCGGTTCTTCTTTCCCCCCGCACCTATGGACAGCTCTTTAAGGCTACCGTCTATGGGGCAGAAAACCAAGGACTACGCTAAAGCGGCTACTAAAAACGGAAGGAAACTTAAAGAACTTGTGAAGAGAGTGCCAGAAGGGGAAATGTGATTCTTAAACATGCTGAGGTTGCGTTCCAAATTATATTTCAGTAAAAAATATAAGGCGAGGTCGTGAAGTATTAGAACAAAATAGGTAAAAAATGCATCGGCGATCTACTGGAAGTGTTTCGTGGATAGCTTATTGGGAATTGAAATTTTAATCTGGATTCTAAACGTGTTCCCACTTCTAACTCTCTTTATTACACGTGACAGGAGTGTTAAGTCAATCGTAGTTTAACGAGCATAATTAGATTCTAAGTTCGCCAATAAATAGCACAATTGCCAGTCGATCATGGTAAGCAGGTTTTTCACCCAGAGCTTGCGGCAGTCTCCTCAATTTTAAGTCCATCACGACGTAACGGCTACATAATATCCGCGTTGGACGGTCCCTAATTGCATTAATTAGTCTCCCGCAGCTCCCTGGATGATTAATAGCGTTCTAGTTAACGAACTTCGAAAGTTCCATCGACGCGGCACCGAAGCCACGTATTTTCTTTCCGATTTCCTAGTTGAATTGCGGGAACGATTGGTACATTAGGTGCGCAAAGACGAAGAAAATAAAAACGTCTATAAAACTATAGCGAATCGAAAGATAACATTAGCGAAATCGTGCTAGTCTCACCGGTTCCAGTACCGCTGGCCGTCGAGGTATTCATGCCCGAGTTCTTCAGGATCTCGATTAACTCGCAGCGAAAGGCGCTGATATCCTGCTTAATCTCGTTCACGTCGTCCTCTGTAACTCCCTTACTTTCTGCTTTCCTTTGTTCCACCGTCACATACCTTCTCACTAAATTTCTCATGATGCTCTGGTAACGATACTCCGACGCTTGCTTTGCATTCCACTGTGGACAAAAAGCAAACTCTTTTACCTTTCACCAAGTTCTTGTACTCTGAGTTTACTCCCCGGTAACTCCATAGTAATTCTACAGCTACAAAGAGTTTAGAATTCATCTTACTCTGATTGTCCGCATGTGTTCCTTCTTGGCAGCTTTCCTGTGACTGCAGAACTTCCTGTACAGCCACTGGCCAATGTACCAGAGGCTTTTCGGGGTCGGTATTATGTTGAACGGTGGCGGGACCGTGCCACCTTCCTCGAAGTAACTGATCCAGAGCTTGCTCCTGGCGAACTTCCACTCGACGTCGGCACGTTCCTGGTCGGGATTCAGAAACGAAACGACTGTTATCCCAAAGGCTCTCTCCCTTCGTTCGATTTTACGTATAGGGATTAGATCTGCCTTCACTCACGGAGATCAACTGATAGGAATGATTCATCATGGCGATTAAGAGATTCAGCAGCACGACAATGTTGATCACCGAGTAGGTGCCGAACATCAGCATACCCCAGAACCTGGTGAACGCTTTTATGCCATCCAGTTCGAAGCTCTCGAGGTCCACCAGCCCGAATACAGCCCAGAATAGCGTTTGCGCGGTTTCGAACAGGCTAACGAATGAAAACATTTTAGGACGACTGTTCGTAAAATTGAACGAAGTTCAAGCGTATTTCGTTCAACTATTGTAAGATTGATTAAATAATAGCTGAGAAGGCGTCACGTACTTGGCAAAGCGTCGCCAAACGATGCAGGCGTTCGAATCGGTCGTCACGCTGGCGTTCGAGACGTAGGACATCGCGGTCGGACAACGTTTCTTCTCCATGTCAGCGTAGTACCAAAGCAGCTGATTCAGACCTATCGAGGAATGTCATATTTCACGCTCGATTTAGTTTTCACGAGTCATGACAAGGGGATTAAAGAAATGGTCCTCGACCGGTCTATTTACCACAAGAGAATGCGAACAGCACTAGCACGTAGAGGAAGAAGAATTTCATAATGTCCATGACCATCCTGGACAGGGAGACTTGCAGGGGGCCGAGGTGGGGATTCACGGAGAAAATGTAGACGAGTTTCAAAGAGCTGGAAGGATATTGCACAGTCTCATGCTTTGCTCTCAAGTTACGTCTGTGTTTAAGGGCGTGGGATCGTGCGCGGTAAAATTAATACCGAAACAGGGGCTTCTAATTATCCCTAGCGGGATTCACGCGCAAACAGCGTTTTGAACTACAGCAATTCCTAAGTGCCTTTCTCATTAAGACTGGTGAGTAATGTCGCGTTCACTGGCGAAACTACACCGCGGACATAACGCTTTCCTTGAATTAATGGGACAAGATCACGCGACAGGTACTTGTCGCAGCGAGTGATAATGACCTGAATATATTGGCAGCGGAGAATAGGCCTTCGGATATCAGCATCGGGTCCCAAGTGTCCCACTGCTCGCGTTGCAGCTCGCTCACCGGTCCAGGCGCCTGGTTTTCCATCTCCTTCTGCACCCTATAGTAGGCGACCACCCTCAGGGCGACCGTCGCGACGTACAACGAGTTCGTGACGAAGTCGATCACGTTCCACATGTCGTTCACGTACTCCTTCAGCCCGACGTCCCACAGCTGCTTCACCTCGGACCAAATCAGACCGGACACCCAGGCCAGAATGAACCTGCGATACAGCTCGTGTTAACTCGCCGACAACGTTCGAGTTTCGCGCGAAATTTCATGTCCCTTGGGAATCCTGTGTACGCGAAAGCCTTCCAGAAATGTAATTTCAAACGGTCGTCACTTCTCTGTTCCTTTTCCAGCTTCAATGGAGGCTGTCGCGAGAGATATCGGGATAGACAGGAAACTGAACCGCGTTATTTACTTCCACGAGATGATTTTACTTTCTGACCTTGAGGTATTTATAGTTACTTGGACTGTGTCTTTTTGTGAACTTTTCGGTGCAAGGGAGTGAGGATAAAAGGAGGATCAAAGGATTCGTATTTTAAGTAAGAGAGACTAGGGTATGGAGCCCCGAGTTTGGTCCACTTTCCTGTCCAGCCTCTAGCTTCTACCAAACATGTTTACTAGCGTTCTAAGGAATAACCGAGTTCCCGACGCATTTCGAGACCTTGGCAAACGTTTGCGAGGGAAATAATGATCGATGTCTGTTTTTCCCCGATAAGGAAGTCAAAAGTATAGTCTTACCACTCGACGATCGTCGGCGCAGCACCCCTTTTTCTAGGCGCTGGCTCGTGTTCCATCGGGTCGTGACCTATCCATTGGCCAAGTACAGTTTCTATTCTCTGACTGGCAAGAATCAGCATGACTGCAAGTAGAGGTGCATTAGAGTTGGCATGCGTAGCAATTTATATCAAATATCGTTGATTGAACTGCTACGAGGGATGAGACGATTCTTTTCTTTCTTTCTCAATAGACCATATTTCTGGGACAAGGTACTTATACTTTATTATACCATAATCGTCAATCCGTAAAGGAAGGGAATATAATAGGATTGGAAATCATGCCAGGACTGTTACTAACTTGGCTTATAAATACTCTCCTGGACATATATGCTCAGAAGTCAGCTCACTTAATTTCCTTCCTATTCTCAAACTCTTATACCGCATATGGTCTCTCAAGAAAACCAAGTAAACCTATCCTGTATGTAATCGGTCAGCACCACCTAATCTCGCCCAACTTAGCGGTTCCGATTCCCCTTGGAATCGTTTGTCGAACCAGTAATACGTAATCCTCGAGGTGTGCACAGAGGCAACTCGCATCCTTCAGCTTTCAGGATTAACGAGGTCTGTTCTCGAATAATCGCCAGAAATGCCTCACATCCTAGAGAAGTACATTACCTCCGCGACTCAAAATACCGTTAGTCTAACTTTCGGCTTAATTACGCTTTTGGTGGCTGTCCGTGAAGCCAACGGCGTAATTCCCCTCTATAGTCACGATCCCTTGAACGGAGGAGTTGCAGCAGCTCGTTCTCGATATCCGCGGCCGAGTTTCAAACTAACGTTGCATTAAAATCTACGAGCGTCCCGCGATAAAAGCGCGCGCGTAACTGGCCCGTGTGGACGAAGAAAAATGCGACGAAGAAGCGGCGAACAGGAACGAGAACGTTGTCTGTTGCGGAGCTATAATTCTGACGATGAATCGAGCGGATAAAGAAGAATCAGAGCTGCGGAACAATTCCACTCGGGAATGTTTACGTCTCCGCGGTAATGCTGGCTGATGACTCGAATTTAGAGCGCTGCCGAGCACTGCTATTATTGGTGGCGCGCAGGAAATTTGCTAGCCACGGTCACTCAAAGGTATTTGTAAATTGTTTAGAAGCGGACTCCGATGTTTGACCCGCCGACGTGCCGATAGGTGAAATTCGTTGCAGGAAATGAGGTCGAGTACATACGATAAACTTTCTGGGTAAAAAGCGCGCAACGTAAACTGCTATTCTTTTATATCCTCGCTTGTTATGAGCGTTGCGCAGAGAAAGCTCGGTTCGCGAATGGTTGGCCAGTCACCCTCTGCTATTTCCCATGCGGAGCGAGCTAATTTTGGGAAATGTTTGGGGGTATGCTGAATAATGACTCGCTGGAGTTTTTGCTGTTGAGTGGTAGCGAGTGGAGGAACGAGGGTGGAGTGTAGGTTAATCAACCTCTGCTGAAACAGGGAATGAGTGTAAAGATTGTGATACTCACAGAGAAAAGTGAAGTAGGAGGCCGAATGACAGATGAACTTGATGAACGGTTTCCTCATGGTCTGTCCGACCACGCTGTGCGGCGCGATGATGTACGCGACGCTGAAGAAGGGGAAGAGGACGCCGATCCTGACGATCTCCAGAGCCTGCAGGACCATGTTTTTTCGCCGAAAACCAGGCAGGCCCTCGTACCAAATCGACGCCAGTAGCTGCTGCACGTTAGGATGCGCCACGAACTGGAAATCCCGGGATAATCTAATATTGGTCGACAGTTTCCGGTCATGTCGCCAGGAAATTGTACTTATTACCGTCTAATTTCGGAGTTGGGAGTTACAGCGAGCGATCCTCCGGAGAATAATAAGATTACATCGATAACCCTTCGTAGCTGAATCCCTTTGAGATTCGCTCGAATTGTTCGAACGTGATCGAATCGAGGCAGTCAAATATGTATTTATCAATTACCAAAAGTGAACCGAGATCTTTCCAAGGGACGCGATAGCACCGAAATAACTTGGGAACTGTTTCTTATATAATACCTCCGCGAACATCGTAAACTTTGAAGATCGTCTGCCACACACTAAAGAAGGAGGTCAAGTGGATGGTGTAAATGCCACGTGGCCTCACTAAGCTATTAAAGATGGAAGAAAATAGCGCATTACCTTTTTCTGTCTGAATTTGATTGCCAGTTTCAGACGATTCAAGTGCATCCTATCCCCATGCTCGAAGGCAGGTCCCGTGGGGTCGTGATTCAGGAGGACCTCCAGCTCGTACGAACTTCTGGTGTGATCCAACAAGGCAGTAGCAAAGTCCTGGCACTGTCTCCTAAGCTCCTGGAATCCACAATGTCAGCGTCTCGAGTAAGTGGCATACACCAAGCTCCGTGAACAGCGCAACGGAGTTGCGACGAGGCTCCTTTGACGCTAACGTATTGCAACTTTCATCGCGAAAAGTTCCTCTCTTGGAACACTTCGACACAGGTGCGAAACTCCTTGAAACACAGAAGTTTTCCCTCGAGAACGATCGAATATCGTACTACCCCCTGAAAAGTCCCACTTTAAGGGATTCTATGAACGTTTTTCTAAAAGATTAGCAAGACGTGTTATGTCGTTTATTCTAAAAAATAATTCGCATAGAAAAAACGAGAATGACGCTCGGATGAATGGAATCTCTGATAGATCGTTTGTTAGCCAAGCATTCAACACACCATGAGCACCATATTGGTCGACAGAAAGTGGAAAAATATCGACTAATCTCGTGGACGTTTTCCCTCCGGATGGTGGAAGGTAGAGAGGCAAGAACGGACAATAATTTATTCCCCTTCGGGTGCTCGCCGGTCACTTGGAAGATTTAAACGATCATCCTGAGCAATTTGTAAAGCGTCAAACATTATTGCGTTTAAATTGAAGGGGGAAGGTCCATTTAATGGACCAGAGGGTACCGTGTCGGTTGAATGCTTGGACCAAGTACGGCATCCAGTCGCGCGGAATAAAATTAAAAACGAGCTGAATACTTTATCTGGAACTGTTTTCAAGCATTCTGTGAAGTATCCATATTTCGAAGAGGGATCTCAAGATGCTTCAATAGATCTGTGGTATTGAGGTCTTGAGAAAAAGCGCCTGAAAGCAGCAACCACAAGTTTTTATCCGTATAAAAAGTGGAAGATGAATGAATCTTCCCTATAATCTATTCTGCTTAATCGTTTACCGATTCCACGACAGGTTTAATCAATTCGCCATCAAGAATGATTTATTTTAGCCCTCGTTTCGAGAGAACCAGCGGTCTCTGTCAAAGTTGCGAGACGAGCCAAGGCCACAGAGGAATGTCAAAGGAGTTTCGAGGCGGGTCAAGTTCTACGTCGGAATTCGGGCGAAAGGAACGATTTTTCGGTGACAGAGACGCTTAGAGGGCAGGAAAAGATCGAGTATCGCGTGCATTCTCGGCCGCTGAGGCCACATCTCGCGGCGTCGCGCCAAGACAAATATTTACCACATCAAAGCGACACGTCAAACGGTGCAAATGTTTGCTAATATCACTGAGTATCCCTATACCTCGCCACGAGGTAGCTTAAAGAGAAGCTGATTGCTTGCACGATCGCGGGATCCTCGCTAAATTTTTCCCCTCGGTTGTACGATCTTCCCATCTCAGGAAAGGCAATTCTTCAAGGTATTTCGAGCCATTTCGAATCTGGACCACACGCTCCCTGGTGTTTGTACGGATTAACAACGAGCCCGTTAGCGGCGCGAGCAAGACGACGCCTTGTGTCAACAATGGCTCGCCTCCGGGAAATAAGCTGAAGCTGAACAGAACTGGAAACGACGGGAACTGTTACTTTTGTCTTTTACTTCTTTCCACGGCTCCGTTTCCTCCTTTGTGCTATAATAGTTCCGGGGTAATAGGTTCCTGAAACTTCTAAACCAGCAAATCTCTACCTTTTTCGATGATAAAGTAGTTCGAGTCAACGTATATCTATCCCGTCGAAACGGGGTAGAGATAATGAAGCAGTTTAACCACCCTTTATCTAGCCAGCCCATTCTCCAAGATTCCAAGCAATTTATAGTTCCTCGAGGGTGGAAGGGTTACGTATGCAAATTTACTATCTATTTCCCATTTACGCTAACTTGTTCCCATTGGAAACTTGTCCCAGCGTGTCGTAGTCGCGAATCCTTAGAAGTTCTACAGAATTTTTGCGAATCGAAGAGTCTGGAGCGTTCCTGCAAGGAGAGGCATCCTTTGCGATGAGAATATGCAACAGAGGAGGGGAGTCTATATGTTACAGTCGTCACTGCGAGAGAATAGGCTAGGTTGCGTGCTTCTCCAGGAGCTTTCGAGCACGCCCATCGTCGCAGCTTTGTATTCCATTCTCGTAATACGTTCCGAAGACGCGCGAAGGCATCGTGCCTCGAAGGAACAGCTTCTTGTTCCCCACGAATCAGCGTGATTCGTTTCCAATGCCATTCCGAAACGGCTCGACGATGCGAATGCCGGAGACAAGGGCTAGATATACTGGTAGGAGCTTCACGTTGCCGATTTACAGAAGATCTGGTGGAAAAAAGTAATCGAACGAGGAGGAAAGTAGGACAGATGGGAAGGAGAGGAGCACCGAACTTCAGAGGTTGTTTTATATTTTTTCTGGTCGAGACTGCGAACGCTTTTTCGAGGCAGGATCACGTTCCCAAAGCCAAATTGAATTCCTCGGTCTCCGTTCTATCTTTCTTGTCGTTCCTTCTCCCGTGAAAATGAGTCACACAGAGGAAATTGTTCGAAATGCACCTCAAAGGAATGTTTACGCGATTCCCGTGAGTACTTTGATATCGTCCAAGTCAGGAGGCGGAATCTTTTTATGCTTTCTGCCAGGGATCGAGATGGATATGGTGTGCAGGAGAGAATAAGTGAAGGGCACAAAGCGGAGATCGCAAGTAAATCTGTCATGGATGGCGCGCAGCATGATTCGTTGCTGTATAAATCAGGAGTTAGTCTGTGAATCTGCACGACTGTGCGGCTTTCGACTTTCGCTCCTTACGAGGGGAGAGATAGAGGAGCTTGGAAAGCTTAGCGAAAGCTTTAACGCGAGTGGAATATGAGTATCAATGAATTGAGTGTACTGTTAACACATCTGGCCTATATCTGTAGATCTAAGAGAAATATGAGAGACTCTTCCTGAATAATTAAGCAAACAGCCTACTGCTGATTTTGGGAAATGAATGCAATCCTTGCTTAGTTATATTATAAAGTAATAATATCGTCGTAATAACGTTGCTCCGCTTGTCGCCGCTAAAACAGTGGTCGTTATGTAAATAACATTTCTCGGCTCACCTGGTATTCGCATTTAAATTCGTGCTCGAGAAAGGAGAGTCTCCGAAGCTCCCAGGAGAGTTGAAAGGCAGTCAGAATAGGATCCTTTGAAGAGAGAGCTATCAAGGATGGCGAAGCCAGCGCCCGGTACGAGTTTATTCGACTCCTGGAATGCCTCAGGGAATCCTTCATTCTGGACTTTACGCACTCGTCGCACCTACAAATTGAAAAAACCTGTGATGATTAATTTTAATTCAACTGCATGAAGAAATAAAACCATAAAATACAGAAATAATTCATAAGTATAATATAAAACAGAGATATAACTCATTCTATATTTTTTATTTATTTTTTAACGTGGAATTATTACCCACTCGTTTATTCCATTTGCTACGATACACCCCACGCATTAATCGAAATTACGGGTATTTCGCTTCCGTTTCGGTATAACAGGTAATTCCTTGTTTACAGACTCCGAAATTTCAGTCGATACGGGAGGGGTGGATTTATCGCTCGTGACAGTTATAAGACGATATAGGGTGAAATTTCACCCGGCCGATAGGGGAGAAACATCTAGGTGCTGTTAGCTACCCTAACTTAATTAACTTGCGAGGGGTGTGCCCGAAGATTGCAATAGCAAGAAGGTGATAATCCATTAATCAGAATTAATTAGACCGAAATAACATATTTAACAAGTGATGACATATCCTCTTTGTAACTCTTTCTCACGTACATATGTATTAAATGGTAAGTCAGGGTAACGAAGTACATAAATGTGCAATTTTTCTTCTTTAACGTTCACTCACCCGCAACGAACATCATGAGGCTCGGGCAACGCGGATCCACGATCCAAGAGGATCTTAATGATCTCGTAATTGTCCCTGTGAGCGGACAGAATAAGGGGAGTGATGTCGGGCGTGAATGTGGCTGTGTCTGATGGCCGTGCTTCCCAACTCTGAAAGAACATAATACAATTTCTTTCAAGTCACTTCAAAGGCTCTGTTCTTAATGACCGCCTCTTAACCAATACGGTAGAGGCCACGTGAAATGCGCAACAATCGTTTTATAATCGATTCGAACAGAAGCTCGATGAGAAGCTTTATTTTTCACAGACTCGACGCAGTTGCCTTGTTTTCGACTGTTTCCAAAGTCCCGCGTAAGCCGATTAGACTCTAGTCCACGATTTACGCCTTCGATTTTTCTTCGTCTCGCGTCCGTGAGCATCGACAGAAACGGAATTCAGTCGGGCGCTTTTCATCGAGGGGCCACTTCGTTGCTAGGACGAAAAGCTCGAGGCCGACCGATGGACTGACTGACCTATTTGGAGAATCTGTTTTAACTGTTCTTCTGTCTCGGCTGTACGAGCGCGAGATGATCGGTCGAGGCGTCAATTCAGCGAGGAATTTTCTTTAACTCATACGAAATTGCTTCGTCGGAGGGACGTGATCGTGATTCAATTAAGAAGCGACACTTGTTGGAGGAACCAGGGCGTTCGATGATGGCAGAGAGTGACAGATCGAGTGGAAAAAAGAGGAGTCGCTAGGCAGGCTACTAAGTTTGGCGACATCTTGGATGCAAGTGCACGGTGATTAAAGCCCCTTTCGTAAAAGGGATTGTCCCTGATGGATATAGAGCTTTCTTCCAATCTATCGTAGTAGAAATCTTGCTCTCAAGACTCTTAAGAGCTTGCTCCATCCAACATGTCATCAATCCCAGCATTCCCGTTGATTCTGCCAAAGACAAGGCTAAAAGGGGGCAGAATCGATGGTAGGAGATGGTTAAAAGCGACTAACGTGAGGCTCTCCGTTTGTATGAAGGCTCTCCTCGTGTTCCAAGAGGACCTCGACCGCCTCGACGAATTCCTCGGAGATAGCATGGAGGAGGGCATCCTTCGTGTCGACCTTGTGCTTGATCAGAAGCTCCACCATTTCCAAGTTCTCGTTATCGATCGCCATGAGCAGAGCAGAGCGTCCCAGCGGATCTACGCAGTTGATGTTTATCCCAGTCTCGTGAGCCGACTGGAGCATCCTGAAACAATATCGGTGCAGGTTCGCGCCAGCTGCTAATCACCATTCCCGCTGTCGTCGCTGTATTTTCTCCTTCGACCCAGATCCTCGCCTCTCTTCGTTACTTTCCGCGACGACGAACGAGCAAATCGGGTTGGCCGACGTATTTCGGCCTGTCCCGTTTTCGACCGAGCCAAATGAGAATTCCACAGGCTTCACGTGGGATTGCAATCGGTATTAATTGCTCGTGAAAGAGGGGGGTTAGGAGGAGCATCGCGAACTAGGATTCCTGGAAGCTCTAGGATCGCATGGACGATTGTTCGCTGGATAATTAGATCCTTTTGTCTGGGGCCGCGCGAGGGCGGAACATCTGCCGCGCCTTTGACCTTCCCCCGCGAGATTTCTCGTTCCCTTTCAGCGAGACCTACATCCGACGGATTTCTGTCCGCGCCTGTACTCATTTGCATGAACACAACGGCGACAGCTCTGCGTCCGTTCGTTGTTTGCTCCTAGAATCCGCGACTAACGCTCTACGCTCTGGTACAGTCGCATCTGGAGTGATCAAAAGAGCATGCTACTTTTCGTTGAGTCTCGCGCGACGAAAATTCGCGGACAGCGCCCCTTTCAGGTGAGAAGAAAGGGTCGGAGGCTGAATCGAACTCTACAGTTGAGGTACACGGCGGGATTTCAAAGGTCAGTGAACATCAATTCCAGACAGAAATGTTTTCTATAGAGGAGACGGTCTTTTGTCGAGGAAGGAACGCGAGCATCCTCTTAACCCATATTATCTTTCTGACGCGAAAGAGTCTTTTGGGAGGCACGTGCTCGATCACAAATGACTGTAACGAGAGAACAAATTCTTAATACTGAGGCGAACAGACGTTCGGAGGGCCCGCGTGTTTCATTTGCCAATGATTAACGCACGCGTCTGACCCCTCGCATACGCACGTACGTGAATATCTGGATGGTTGGTATAACGAGCAATCACGAATACTCCTTCGAGAAACACGATAGGAGGAATTGGCACGTGCGAGAGAATAGCTTGTACCCAAGGTTCTCGAGCCAGGTAAATTGTCTTTAATTGGGGCGTGGGAGGATCTATGAATTGTCGGATGTTCACGAGGGTTCAATGGGTTATTCTCGTTTACACCTTCGATGGCGATTTGGAGCTTGAGCTATTAAGGCGGATCAAGGGGAACGAGGTAAATGCCCCCATTTGCATTTGATGACATTGGGCTGCATGCTTCTCGCTTTGAAATGATTTCATTTCCATATGTTCGATAATGGAGCCATTTACCTTTTACACTTTCTGTTCTACTGGGAGGAAGAGTTTATACAGCGTATCGAATTTTAATTGACTCCATGCTGCTCTACTTTCAAGACTACTATCGTTTCTGCCACTACATGGAACGAGTTTTCGTGCTTCTAAATGTCTCACCTTCTCACAGAAGCGACATCCCCCCGTTCCACCGCGAGAAGGTACTTCTTCTCTTGGTGAGGCAGACTGACCATTTCCTGGTGCGGTCTCACCACATTCTCTTCGTCCGTCATGCCATGGATGCTGTGCCTCTGAAATCATCGCAACTTTTCGTTACACTCCTGCCGTCAGTCTAGCCGCGTCCAGTTTGAAAAATGAAGCTTCTCTTGGCTTAATTTCTCGGTACTACAGGGTATAAGACATGCTGTAGGATACACATGCGACTTCACATTAACATATTTTGCGATTACACGAACAGACCCTTTCACAGTAAAAAAAATATTAATATATAAGCGAGGAGATACATATTTCGGTGATCCCATTCAAGGGGCATAATTTTCTCAGCTCTGTTAGCATTAAGACTCTTTTCAGTCAACCCCTTCGTAACGAAAACCACGGTTTCTTCATGAAGAGCTATGGGATCACGTGGTATTATCGATCGAGGGATGAAACGTGGGTGAAGGATGGATGAAATTAGGATGATAAATGTTCCGCGACGTTCGAGGCGGCCGCTTAAGCGCACGGTTTCCGCCACGCAAGGCGGAAGTTCTCGCGCGTCTAGGGAAGAGGGATCAACAGGGCTCGATTTAAAGCGTCACGATGTTATCGGAATTCCTGATGCGCCGGGGCAGTAATCTTCGACCACGATCAGCGCCGTGCCCTGATGCTTTCTCGAGGACTTCGTCGATTTCGGAGAAGCTACCTTGAGCCTAAAATTGACGAAATAGGATAACTAGTTCACCGACAACAGCCCTTATCGGGGATGTGCAAGCTTTACTGGAAGGGACGAGCACTTCGGAGAAGTACTCTCTTCGGGCACAAGTACTTTGTGAGTTGATAACGTAGAGAGTGTGCTCATTCGTTTTTTAAATATGTACATACTTAATTTTGGTCGATATTTTATAAATATATGTTTAGTGGCGCGAAACTCAGCTTATGAATTAGCATATGTGAAACAGGCGATACACAATAGTTGAATATTTTTTAGTTTTGCTTCAATTGCATCTGAGAAACAGAAGGTTACTGTTCTTCATGAAAGCCTTACAATTCTAAATAATTGTAGAAAGAACATTTGTGGTCCAATTTTCCTTTAGAATTTTTCCATTGTAGACGGTTATCGCGAGTTTAACAACCTCAACGCCAACGAAAGAACACTCCTGCTATGACCTAATAACACTTATTTTCACGTAGGGTCCGTTCTGTAGAAATAAAATTATCTTGACCCTAATTTCAGTCTAGTATCCACTGCTTAAGAGTGTTCTGTGTGCTCCAAAGGAATCGGAGTAGCGAGAAAACTCATCGAATATTTACCTACACAGATATTCTCCATCGCGATCGTTGATTCTATCGATCAATTGTATCCCAACGCGAGCGCATTAAACGAGGATAAGCAAATCGATCGGCTCGTTCGCAGCGTCGTAAAGCTTTGTCCGATTACGCTGAGCTTTTCGTCGCTTCCACGGGCCCAATAACGTTTTTAACAACCAGCTTCTCGGAATCGCGAATCGTTCTCGCCCCCGTTCTTGTTACTCAAATAATTTTAAGGCAATTACACGCAGTCGATAAACAAGGAGCTATTTCGAAACCTGATTCAGCCTTCGGTCTTTTTCGAAGGTTACCGAGCCGAAATCGATGAACTCGTGAACGAAATGGAGAGCCAGCTACGCAGTTTCGAGTCGATCGTCAGTCGTTAGACTCTTCAAAGGGATTCAGAAGCGTGGGCGGGCGACGGATGAAAATGTGGATCGAAGTCTGCCTGAAATTGGGACGATCGTGGGTGGGCGAACAGGGGAAGCAATTAACGACTCGGATAACCCTCCATTGTTCGACGAGGAAACCTCTCGTTCCGAGGGAATTTCTCGTTACGCCTGCCATTAGATCGCGAGCCAGAAAAGAATACCGATGCAACCGCGGATGCAACATCTAAAGATCAAGTGTAAGGGAAAAACAATGGGAGATCTGACCGTTCCTGTACTCAAGAGCGGTGTTAACCATTATGCCTGGGCATTTCTTTGGGTTCACGGAGCCTTTCTTTCTTGTGTTCAGAAGCTATCAGCGCAAGATAATACCACAGGCAGTTCTAATGAATATCCTGATTGCATGGTGGTGCTACATGGTGTCGTTCATTTCTTCTTGTTGCAATTCTGAGGAAGTGTATCGTATCTCAACTTATTAAAAGCCAGAGCTGAACTTCTTTTCTTAGATACACTGAAAGAAAAGAAAAACAGTTTTGGCTGCTGGCAGCTCATTTTTTTGCTTCCATTTCAAAGTTTAAGCTAACAAGTTTCCCTCAGAATAGAAATGAGCCAAAGTTAAGCAACCTGAGAGAGTTTAGAATAACAAGGGGTTAAGATAATCAGTGCTCAGACAACACAGGAGATTGAGTTAGTACAGTATTTGACGCGGAACTTCGTCTAAAGTAAAAAAGGTTTCAAGAAGAATCTGTCTGAAGAAGAAACGTCGAATAAATTCGACCAACTCTTTTCCAACAGAATTGTATACACTAAATCCCACGGATAGACTTTCCCAGATTCACCTCCCTTTTACATTGGAAATTTAGAAGCGCATCTTGTATACAAAGCTTCGAGGCCAAACCCCAGGCTCCTGTTTGACTCGAGACACGTTCAATTTCTACAATCCACTTTATTTCCATCAGAGGCTATTGATCCAGCTGCGGAGAGGGCAAACACCGATCATGGAAGACGCTGCCGCTGAAACTCGTATTTGCTAGGCGTATTCTATCCCTCATATGGAAATTAGTCCACGCGAGATAGGATCAGGAGCAACAATCCGCAAACCACAGTGATCGACAGGGAAATGAAATTTCGCGACTCAATGGTCAGTCGGATGTTCCCGTCTTCGGCAATTAGTCTGGTCGTGCTTTAATCATAGGAATGCCCGCGTGCTTTTGGCACAAGGACGCGTGCACGTATATATTTCTCGTCCCAGTGGAGAAGCGACGGTCAAAGGGCAATAGAGGTGGCTAGCTAGGCGGAGAATGATGGACAGTGTTTGCGGAGGGTGTGGCGGCTCGACAATTAGGGTGCGCCCAAGCAAACACTCGTTCGTTGTCAGTGTCGGCCCTTGGCGCAGTATGCCATCATCTTGAAGCCGAGAGGGGTAATCGCGAGGGCTCACGCGTCGTATTCTACCAGCGCTCCTGCCTCTTCTGTCCGACGCCTCATTATTTTCTTCTCCTTGAACAGGGGGAAGAGAGAGCAGGGGGCAGCTTTTATGAAGAGTTTTCTTCCGTAGACTCCTTATTCTTGGTCGAGCTCGTAGCTCTTGCAGCCCCTGTCGGGATCGTAACGAGTTCCTGGCCGCTATAGAGCCACGCCAGGGTCTATTCTCGAGCCGGCTGATCGTGCGCAGCGATTCGTCGAATGATTTAGCTGCGGTTTCGTCGACAACGCGCACCCCCACCTTCTTTCCTAGTCGCCCGTTCAAGAGGTTTTGATGCATCGTGTCGCGGTCGTGAATCAACCTGTCCCGCAGGACAAAAGAATCGTTTGCGACAGACAGAGGGTGTACGAAACGGAAAATGGAGGCGAAAAGGTCGAATTTGAGTGGATGAAACCGCGGGATCCCAGCTGGGGATGACAGGCAGCATATCGCTGTGGACGTTTACGAGGCAATAACAGAACGTAGTCGGCGCTTTTCATTCCCTGGACAGATTAAACGCGCAAAGCTTGCCTCGAGACTCAGCGAACACGTAGCAAACAACTAGATGGGATCTTTGGCTGGTACGTTTGGTTAAGTGAGACACGAGTCTTCATGTGTGTCCACCCTGCTTATCATTCAGCCGGCCTGCGTGAAATCGACCCAACCGAGTTTTTACGATGCCGTAAAGATCGCGACTTAACTGGATGCTCGTAAAATCGCGCATATGAGCGGGAGCGTTGTCTTCACCTCTTTATGTTTGTCTCCACGACGGAGCATATGTGGAAAACAATTCGCGATTCATCTGTTAACACGTGTGTAGTCCACCATGAACGACGCTTGAATGAATGATTTCTACATCCAGAAATTGAACTGGATTCAAATTTATTATTATTTATCCAACTTTAAACTTTCTTCGCAAGACTTATTCGCTGCAGTGTGGACGTCAACGTTACATCACTAATAATTAATTTATATAAGTATCGCAATTAGTTAAGCAAAAGGTTACAACTGAGAGCTTGGAGGAGAAGGATGACCACATCTACGAGGAAAACTTCATTGAACTTCTCGACCGAAGACAGGATCTGTGACTTACCTTGACCTTTTTGTCAGCATCTGGCTTGTCGAGGAGGTTGACGGTTTGCTGCTGCGCGGTTTGGGGTTGCAGCGGCGGCGCCTCAGGGTCGAAACTCACACGATGTCCAACATCGCGCATGAAGCCGCCCCCGCTTGAATTCCATGCTCGTGTCGCGTTGGTACCCATCATCACGGCAAAGTTCGTACTGTTCTCACCAGTGGTACCAATTTCTTCGTCGATTCTGGTCTCACCAGGGGATCTCGCGCCCCTGGCGACTTGCTCCTCATCTTCGTGCACGCTTTCTGCAACAGGGAAAGCGTTTAATTAAGAGAGGAACATCCTGCTATGTTGAGATAAATATCGATAAAGATGATAGAAGTTAAATGTGATCGAAACTTTTAACACTAACAAAATAAACAAATTAAACAGAACTAACGTTTTGTTTCTGATACATAAGTCTGTAGTGAATGTTGAATCTGTGATTAACATTCCTTAACATACAATATGGTATTAGGTCCGTTCGATAAGAGAGTTTGACGCTACGACGTTCAGAATAATCCTTTTGGGACTATTAATCCCTGGAGTAAATATGTATCGAGAGTGGCAAAGTTTCATCGTTAGTTTATCGAGCATTGCGCCATTGTGGCGAGGTTGCGCAACGAGATCGTTAGAGAAGGATGATTTTCATAAAGCTGGACGTGTGCGAGATGGACAGAATTTCCTGCGAGTGATGTAGAACGAAATGAATCGTTCCCCGAAGCCTAGAATATTTTATTAACCGTGTTAAAGTAGATGAAACTCGAATACGTTTCACCAAATTTATTGTTCTTTTCTTATTATCCTTGACACAAAAGTTTTGCGTCAACATTCGTATAATATCCTTGTACGAAGCATTTTTCAGACAGCTCCAATATTTAAAAACAGGATGGAAGATAAATATTTTTTTACATTTCAAAGGTAAACGATGCCAGAAATTTTCGTCGATGTCCGCTTAATCGTTTAAACAAAGATAAAATAAAACGTTGTTTTGTAGGTATTTATACAATCTCACATTCGCAAGCAGAATTTTTTTTATTTCTTTCACTAGATTGCGCTTCACGAGTTGATCCATGAACAGAGTTTTTTTCGGGCGCTATTAAACGCCGTTGTTGAAGAACGTCAAACATGAACACGGACAAGGGGACAAGTAAATTTCCACAGGGTCGATTAGTCTCGATCCTATTTTTCACTCGTTCAGGCTTTTCCAGCCCAATGGCTTCCATTGGTTTTGTTATACACACGCAACTGAACATCATTGAATTCGTAATACAATATTTCACAAGTGCTCGTATATGTTTTATCCTCGTTGTTGGCTGTGATAAGATAAATAGTTTCGAAAAGGTTTGTCGAAAGCTTCCGCCGCTTCTTTCTAACTCTCCTGAAGGTATAACCAATATTGAGAAGAAATGAACAACGAAGGAACTGAACGATGATATAGTAAGCATAGACATTCGCTTCGTAACGAAAATATTGATACTGAATATACAGAACTACGAGCAAGGGGGACTGCGATATCTCCTGCCTTCAGAAAACGCAAGAAACGCATTCAACTCTCCAGATTTCTCCGTAGAAATCGCTGGATAGTTATGTACCTTCTTACGAGGAAAGACGAACTCCTTAAATAGCTAGAAAAAGACCAAGCGAGTTCTTAATGCCTTGAACAAAGAGTATTCCAGGCAGTCGTTTGCACTGTTTGCACCGTTGGCTTCGAGTAACAGGAAACTTTTGCAGAACTTTGTAAATACCTTTAGAAAGGTTCACTCCTCAGAGGGGATTGTCGAGAACGACAGATCTATATGAAACAAAGAAACAACTCCTGAGGACAGGGACTCTGATTCTCCATAGTAATTTGTCCACAAAGTTGATCAGTAGCTCGAGTAGAAAAAAAATTCCAAGACCCCTGTTTGCACTACTTTTTTGCTTTTGGAATAAACAAGTCTCATTAATTTATAATTTCTTTCGTGTTTCACATACCAGAATTAATTCGACGATAAAGAGTTTCACTGTCTCTTTCCTAGGAGCAGAACAACGTGTTGATATCTCGAATGTTACTCTCAAATTGAACACAAAGGAAGGTTATCACAGCAAGACCCAGGCCATCGGAACTTCGACCTCGCGCGGGTCGTTGAGCTTACCGCGAATCGCGTGTTTCGTGCAGGGCTTAGATCGATAAAGTGGTGCGCGAACATACACATTGATGCAACGAGTAGAAGAGTTTCGTGAACGCGCCTATGTGCAATCCTTGGTGCATTGGGTCGAAACTGCTCTTCTCTTCGCGCTCGGATGCCCCTTGAAGACAGGAGTAATAAAAATTCTCTGTGGATGGAATTCGGAAGCTATTTTTCGTGGACGACCGATGAATGCTCGCGATAGCGATATTTTTCGATGGTCTAGACTTTCAAGAAGCAAAATTATTTGAAAATCTATAGGCGATAGGAAAGCTGGAAATTTTTGCAATTTTAGAGAAACTGCATTTTTTAATTACCATACCTACTACATACTTCTGTTTCTGAATTGTAGTTTTCTAGGAGATGCTTTAATATAAATATTAACACTAACATTTACTATTTTAATACTCGCCTTTATGTGTCTATTAAATTTGTTACGATCTACCTACTGCTAACAGTGCTTCCTAACATTAAAACCAGCCATCGCGGTGTTTGGTCTGTACTAGTTGTGGATCTCCTAAAAATTCGAAAACTGATCCGATCGTATATCGCGACTGGGAATCTGGGAATTATTGAATACTGAATGAAACGAAATCGTCGAAGTTGTGAAATCTACCACTTAATCGAAACGAGTACGGAACTGCAGGTTAGCCTATGCGGCAGCCAAGCCTACGCTGCACCTGTTGCACACCCCATACCTGTGCAGCGAGCCGTTTCCCAGAAGCTGCGTTCGCCCACGCTGACGCAACTTCGTGGAAACGCTGAAAGCTCGCGTACTTTTTGCTGCATTTTGCACCTTACTATTCAACGACTACCACGAGCAATCTCATTTTACTCTGTAATTTGTCATACGCGTATTGTCATCACCACCTTATCTCGATCCTTTGATATCCATCATCAACGGAACAGAATTGTTTGAGAACTATACTGGTTTACGGAAGTTAAACAGAGTTCTAGACGAGAGAACTTGATGAACAGCTTTCGTATTCTTTATTATCATCAGGAGATACAAATAGAACTTGTAAACTGAATGCGATGGAAGAATATTTAATCTGTCCTATGTCAGAACATATTTGCTCAGGATAGTGCAGGTCTGAGAAAGTAGGAAATACAAGATCGAAGGTGTAGGAACTGCCCAGACTGCTTTATTATCTTCACAGTAAGAGCTTATGTAATAATTTCGCGCGAACACGTACCCTTGGACGCACGCGAGCCCGCGGCGGGGAAAATTGATGTGGCAAGGATCTGTCAGGCCACCGAACGATCAGGCTCATTCGTTCGTGTGCGATTCTCTGTCTGAATTCACCTCTAATTATGCGATCGTGTGCGTGCATGGCCGCATGCGGAAAACGAGGGCTGCGGGTGCACGCGAGCGAACAGTCTGCACGAAAGCAGCGTAATCGTGATGCGCCTGAACCTGTGAGGGGTGTTGCTAATTACGCTTCGGCAATAACTGCCAATTTCATGCATCGCATTTGCTTCGCTACATAATTCTGCCTTTATGGCCGTGGAACGCGCGAAATCATAAGAGTTTATAGGGACAAAAATTGGCAAATTTATAGGGTGAACCAAGGTGGGACCCTAACAGCTCCTAAAGTAATTCTTCTGCTCGTAAAATTAGTATTGGAACTTCGGCTATGAAAATATGAAATAAACAGGAAGAATTAAAAATAGGCATTCGCCTGTGTGCATACGAAGCAAGTCAGACGCGCCAGCAGGCTCTGAAATTTCATAAATCCAATAAGAAAAGACTAAGTAGAACTTCCTTTCTTTGAATCGAAAGTTTCCAGCCACTCGTAAATCATGCAGTATGCCAACCATTCTACTCGTCATCGAACTGATAATAACAACAATTTTATTCTCCAAAGGAAGCTGAACTGGGACGACTCACGGTGCGCTGTTAACATTACCGATGCCGTTTTATGGTCTCCTCCGAGGGAGATTCGTACCACGAATGATCGCAGTAAACCAAAGATATTCGCGTAAATCAACGTCAGACTGTCAAACGATCCGTCGCGCCCTGCGGGTAACGCTGTTGTAATGAGGTGGTGGCTCGAGGAATGTCGGAGGATAAACGAAACGGGGAGATTTATCGGGCTACTGTTTTCACGTTTACTAAAAAAAATCCGACCAGTACATTTTGTTTGAATGTCGATATTCCGAGGGAAAGGGGAGAAACGACAAAGAAAAGAGAGTCGCCGTTGCATCGTTATTACCTCGCTCAACGAAATTACTGGGAGATTGTAAATCGAGTGCAGCTTACCTTGGATGTGCCAGCTGCAGCTGCAACTTCTTTTTAGAATGCACTTCTTTCAGTGACTAAAGGTCACTTAATAAATTCCTGCTACGAGTTTCAGATTGGCTGGCTTTTGAATTCGACGAAGTGGGCGTCTTGGATGAATTCCCATTGTCGATTGTGTGGAGTGGAAGATATAATTGAGTTCGATCACTGAACTGAGATACTAAAATAAATATTTTATTGCAGGGGTGTTTGATAATAGTTATATTTCATCCACACCTCTATCATTCTTCTTTATTACTTCCCAGTTTTCAAATTTGCAAGTATTTAATGCTTTTCTAATTTCCAATCTTCTTGATTTCCTTAACAAGATTAGTAAGTGCAGTACACCACTTTGCATAAAACATTTGCTCAAAGACTTCTGTGTCTACATTTTCATCAGCCTTCTGTATTCTTGTTATTCAGGAAGATTCGAAAGTGCATTGTAAACGAACAGTACATGCCAAGTGACGGGAGGAAATGTGCACACGCTTCAGTATAATTGCGACGAAGAAGAATATTTAATTTGCGTCGGATCTGCATGTAAATGAAATTCCCGGAAACCGGAAGTCCCGGCTTGTCTTTGAATACTCTACATATTTTTCTTCTGTTGGGAAAACAGAGTAGTGAATACGATGACCACGAAAAAAATTAACGCGCATTATCCGTCGGTTTTGGGTGATTTTTACACGACTGAGAACACGCGAATGTGGATTGGATTACTCGAATCCGAATTGTCGCTGACGGATTATGGTTTGCAGACGTGAACGTAACTCCGTTCCTACCGTTTTTCTTCAACCGTACAGGCGGATAAAACGACACCATGGAATGTCGTCGAGAAATCCACGGGTATTACACGTAAACGTCCAGCGAAAAACCTGGCCTATAAAACTGCTGGAACGATAGTTTAAATCTTTGGAGCTCAGCAAGCCCATTCTGTCCTTTCTCGGTATTCAAAAAATAGGAAAAGTTGAAACGGTAGAGAATCGTGGTAAAAAAGTTTGTACGCTTTTCTCTGATTTTTATGAGAATTTTACATCCGCTGTCGTCGAATTCTTATCCTCCGCCTGATCTGTGTTACTACTTTTTAGAGGATCAGGAACTTCTTTTCCTAGGATTCACTGTTAATTGTACTTTTTATCGAATGTGACTTTCTAATTGCTCTACGCCTCCCGAGTAGGTCACAGGACTAATTAAAAGTACGAGCGACGTTGAACGATACTTTAAATTTAAAATTATTCCCCTGAAATAAGAGAATTTTATTAAACCTCTTTATTTTAAAAGAACGTTCCTTTTCGTGCTATATAATGTGCATGGTTTTCCATAAGCTTTTTCTGCACAGCTCATGTACTATAATTATATAGTCCATATAATATATTGTCACTAGCACAAGGATCGCTAAACTCGCGCATCTCGTTCACACTCGTCAGTAGTCAATAAACGTCGGTTCAGGATTGAAATTCCATCAGGCTCGAACCTTTGGGAACCCTAGTACTCCTCTTTTTTTCAGTGTCCTCGTTTCCTGCACCTGCCAATCGGCCCGAACCACCTAATTTTATGGTCGAAAAAGGACCTTTTCGAAAATCCCTCACGCAAATCCTTTTACGTAAGCATTTTCCAGTACAGCTCAACTCCCACATTCAAGAGGTGCAAATTCGTTTGTACCAGTCGAATCGAATTACGAAACGTTGGAGTGTATTTGCTTGTCACAATTATCACTGCGGTGTTATTCAATGTTAATGGATTCGCTTTATCATCATCGACGGATTTCATGCGTATCGTTTATTTAATACTACACCGTAATATTCTGGATCCATCGAAAAACAGGTTTTGCATGGAGCAGGGGCCGATATATTGGCGGAATAATAAGGGACGACAAGGAACAAAAATGGAAAACAGGTCCTGGTGACGTGGCTCATTTGCCTCGCAAATGAAGAATCAATATCTCGCGGATAAATCATATTTGGAAGCGACGGGAGTGTCACTGAACGGGCAATTTAATTTCCCCTCGGATGAAAACGGGAAAACACCGCCCTCGATACGTCCTTCACGTACCTTCGAGAGGGATATCGATATGAAAAAAGAAGCAACCAATTCGGTGCAAAATGTACTGGAAAGCGGAACGCCAGAGGAAAAATTTCGCAAACATTTCACGAAGATCGAACAGATTAGGAAGAAAAACAGAGCGAGAAGCAAAAACTGTCGCAACTCAAACGATCAGGAGTAATGAAACTTTTTCAGTGGATGAGTTCCCTACTTGGACGGCCGACGAATCAGTGGCGTGATTGAATTTGATTTCCGGTTTCGCGCGTCGATCAGCTGGAAGGCGTGACGGAACCCCTCGCGGCATTTATCTCGCGTAGACCTCGTGTCGAGGCTTAAATCTGTATTCAACAACCCTAGCGAGAAGATTGTTGGGCATTGTAGAAAATCGCTGCGTCGAAATTTCGCGTTGAGGGGCAGGCGAGCGTGAAAGTTCGGAAGACCGTCCTCGTTAACTGGAATATCGTTGGGCCATTGTCGCCTATTGAAAAAAAGCTCTGCCTTATCGCTAGGCAGGGCTTCGTGGAACTTTCGTGGGGATCGCTGAGCGATTCGTCTTTCTTTTATCTCGAATAATTTTTCCCCGTGATGCTCCATCGTTCGTCGCGAGCCAACGAACCGTCGAAAACCTTCCAGGAGATAAATTCACGTTTTTGGAAACCGCTCGCCCGGGTGGAAAAAGCCACGAAGATTTCGTGTATTTATTTCGAAACTCTTCTCCTGCCAGCTTACTTCCCGTGTCTGTTTCTCGTATCCTGAGTTGTCATACAAACGCTGCACTTTCTTCCTGAGTCTGCAGTGGTTTGCATTGTGATTTTTTGCCGCTGAATCAGATTCCAACTCGTTGTAATTGCTTCGTATTTTTATCACACTTTGTCTGGTGTGTCACAGCCGACGATTAATTGAATTGTGTTTCTGATCCAGCGTAACTTCGACCACGCTCGTTACCGCTGCTCGTCGTTGTTTTCCACTGCTGTACGAAAATAGGTCACTGGAGGATGTAATCGAGTGAAATGGAGAAAGATAGCCGACTCTAATAACGGGCGGATTTAAAATTGCCGTCGAGAGAGGGACTATGCGTTGCGCTGGATGTGAGAAATTCCGTGGACCTAATTTTCGACAGACTTCCAGCGCAACGTGCCCTCGTTTACAAGTTGATTCCCGATCGCAGAGCGTTCTGTTTGCGGACTAGCCGCTTGGATTCGTGCACTCCTCGTTTCGTGTTTCATATCGGTCGCTGGTAGGCGTTTTACGCTCAATAAACTGCGTGCATGACGTGAAAAAGCGATGGATATTGGCGGAGTGCAGTAAAACCGAGGACTCTTCGAGTTATGCACTTTTGATTGGCTTGTGCACCTAAATAGTTCTGGATGTTCAACTGAGCAGGCATTGTTCGATGAAATTGCTTTTGGTAGGGGAATAGCTGACAATTACTTTAGAAAGTTATTTCATTTCGCTGAGATAGGTTTTTTTGTATTCAAACAATCTCTCCATTTTACTTTTCTCGAACATTCCCCTCTCATCATCTCATAATCTCCGAAATTCCACGATACCAGGAATTTGGGTATCATTACGCACAGAAAATTTGAACTCCTTTATTTGACAAGCTCTCCTCTACTCAAGCTTCCTTTTAATAATTCCCACGGGAGGAAACCTGTAACCGTGCTTCTCGTTTCCCCTGCGGAAGATCATCGACCTTTCTGGAGTAGCACGCGTGCAAATCTATTACGCAAGCTGCATTATTCCCATGGCAAATTTTGATTTATGGCCGGAGGTCCTCCGCACAGAGCAAGTCTGGTATTTTTTTTCTGGGTTCAATCTTCTGTTTACAATTTGATAACGGTAGAATGAAAGCAAATACAATCACGCTCGTGTGGATTGCGCAAAAGAATTGCAACGTTCGATAGTACCGACTGGACACAGTGGATTGTTTATTTTCTTGCTTATTTATTCTGCGCAATATCGGAAAAGGGAATGCATGCATTCTCACACGACTCTAATCCATGAATTATAAAACGTGGATTTATTTATACAAACTGCAATTTTTTGCACTCCGAGGATTATTCTGTAACTCCCACGCGAACTATTTGAAATTCAATCGGTCATAAATTCAGGCGAAAGCTACTCCAAATTTTGAATTTCGCTCCCTGCGATTCTATTGTTCTCGTGCTCAAATGAAAAAAACAGTAAATCCTTTTATGAATATTCTGCTCCACGAATGTCGTGGTATATCTTGTAAAGTAACGCTAGCGGAATGTAATTTAAAAAATTGAAGCGCGGAGAAGTTCGCGAAAGAAAAGAGCACTCTCTCTCTCTCCTTTCGTTTTGGGAAATTAATTTCGCGTCCGAAACTAGGATTGCCTAGCCGCGGCACAGCGGAAAGGATTATTCGAACTTCCAGACGGCTCGACTGTTTTATCTCCTGAAACTTCAAGCGCACCACGTTCGTGGCTTCCCTGAAAAAAGGTGGAAGACCGACGACCTAGCAGACGACAGTTTCTGCATAATCACCTTTGCCTGTGCAGACTCTGCCGTTTTTAACATGGTAAACTAGCTATTTTGCACAGGAGGAATGACCCTACATCGTTTGACCGCCACTGCACCGATATCTCGCGCCTGAAGATTCACGCATATGAGGTGCACTCTAACGTAACTGCAGCCATGCGCCCATACATTCTCCTGCTCTGTCGGCTCGTAAAGAATCCACCGACCATTTGCATGGGAATTTCTGCTTCAATAGTCAGGAAAGTTTTAATATCTCGCGCTTCGAGCCCCAAATGATTAAATACCTCGATACATAGTTAGGTACTCGAGGCAAACGCAAAGAAGGGAACTATAACTGGTTCGGTGTTCCAAGCGCAGAGAGCCACTCTTTAAATTCAAATGATACGAGCGAAGTCCCCGGTAGGGACGGTTTTAAAGACGGCCAGGAAATAAAGGACCTACAGAGGGTGCTGGCAGGCTGGAGATTTAATGCCTTGAATTTTCATTGCAAAGGAAATCCGCGGAAAAAGGGAAGGGGTTAATGTAAAACACTGAAAGCTGTCGTCGAATTTCCTGGGGCTCTCGTACGCGTAACGTTATCCTTTCTTCCGGCATCAAACGTTTCAAGAGCGTCTTAATGCCATTCGGGATGATCCTTTCACTTTCTGAAAGCTTTCGGTGACCGTAAGGCGATGTTGTTTACCCGGAAGTGGATCGATCATCGAGAACCTCTCTCCCTTGGGCAACGTTTAACTTAGCGATCCTCCAACACACTACACAGTTACTTGATAATTAAATATTCCTTTGTGCCGTTCACATTCGCCGTTAATCCTTGAGCTTAAGCAATGCAGACTACGCTCTTGGATTTGAACCTTTTGTGTAAGTCTAAACGAGATCCAGAGGATCCGAGTTATAAGGTTCATGATGTATTCTTTTCGATAGCGAAAAAAGGATGTCTAAGTCGTGAGATTAATTAATGGTTCGAACGAGACGAAGATTCCGCTAAAAGATATGTTGTAAGTTTAACGTCAGTCGATTAAGAATGCCGTGATAGCGGCGGAAAAAGTTAAGACCCTCTTCGAGAGCCGCTGGTATTTCACCCGCATCCATCACCCTGACATTTACTAATCGCTGAAACGTTTAGCTCGGTAATTTCGCTATAGGCCAATTCATTCACGGTGTTTTGCAAAGCACTTTTTCTCCCTTCGAGGATGATCGATCGTATTTAATTGAACTTCGTTGGACTAATAAACGACAGCGACCTTTCCAACGCGTAGGATCAACAGAGATCTTGCTTCGTTGGCTGATTCACTACTCAGAAGTATCGCGGGCTAAATAACCCTCGATCGAAGGATCAGCCATATTCCCAGAAAGCTCTGCGCGAGCAGCTCTTCGTACTCGCTCATCACTCGGCACCCTCTCATCAATCATTTATCAGCTTACCGAGCTTTCAGTCGGAAAGTCCATTATCCACGTGCTCACTGATGTTCAAGCAACGCACGATTCATTGGAATGCGTGGAGAGATTTGTGCGTTAGTGGCTGCACCTTTAATTGCATCGATCGATCCACAGAATCGGTCTCATCTGGACAAAGTCACGGCATTAGTTCAAGAACAGTTTGAAACAGTTTCTCTAAAATAATTGTAGTTAAGGGAATGGAGCAGTATCCTCTAGATCTTCAAGTAGTATGACTCAATACTTGAAGCACCAATGGCTCCACATATTTATAGTCCTATTCTTCAAAGTCCTCTTCTGAAATAAAACCCTTTCATATTTACTATATTTTTACTTTCTCTATCCCAGAGTACCACAGAAAATTAATCGCTAGTTTAGGATAACAGATTTGAAATAGTACAAGTAAATAGTCAATAGCAGAGATACGCAGGGCCAGAAAACGAGGTCATTGTTGAAAGAAATTTTCTCGCCCGGCTGTCAACCGCAGCATACGTTGAAATAGGGGTCGCTTGGATTACGGTTCGCAGCGGAATAAAGCAGCGACTTGATTTGAGGTAGTCAGAAGGAGAATGCAGGAGGTATCAAAGAGGAATGCGCGCCACGACGCAAACGTGCCACGGCACGTTTCTCAGCCGCTGATGATTCACGTGGCTATAAATTCCATGCGCACCGATTCGCCGAAAATTCGTTTCACCAGCGAGAATCTATAGGCAGGGTCGTAGAATCCGAGCATGGTCAGTCTCTCTGGGAAATGGAAATCGCCCTTCGATCGAATTTCACGAAATACGCGCGAAAGTTCGGTAAGAAGAAATGGAGAAAGGATGAATCCTGACGACCAGATATTTCTCGTTTCTCAGCTGCTCACAAGGCAATTGTTTGGAAAGCTGAAGCTTTTACGCTATGGAGGAATGGCAAAAAAGCATCGCTCGAAAGTTTTCCTCCTTCCCCGGTCCGCTTTTGCTCGTGAAACGGTCGTTTACATGTTTTCGAGGCTGCGAGTGAAATGACTGAATTAACTGGGTCGAGGCAAAGCAACAACTGTAATAGAATTTTCCTTCCTCCCTTTACCTTTCCTGTTTCCCTTCACTTTCGGTGCTCTCGCCGAGGATTAAGCAAGAGTAAAAGCGCGGGTTGAGTGGACTATCACGCTTACGGCAGTCGAAAACAGTTTTCCAGGAGATTCACTTTTAGAAATGTAATTCTCTCTTAAATTTATAAAACATAATCACGTTCCTTTACGAAGTTCTAGTAACCTTTGAATAAATATACAACTTAGAATAGTTAAAAGATTTTTCTAACTATACGAGAAAATAAATGAAATTTCGGAAGGTTCATTTGGGAGCAATCTCATTAGTAAAATAAGCTAGGCAATGTATCCTACGCGAGAAGTAGTAAACTAATTCCTCGAAGCCAGGGTGATTGGAGCTTGACGAAAATCTCGTCGAGCAACAGTGACTCGATATCAGCGTGACGCAAACGCGATTGCAGGGGAAGTGAGCCTAATTGAGATGTTTCGTATCCCCTTAACTAAAGACGATCAACTGATTGACCCAGATACGCCACTATTACCATCCCCGACCTTGTCTAGTAGAGGGTTACGGACCCATCCTCTTCTGCTAGTCGAACTCTGTGCTTAAGTTAATGCTCGACCCTCCCGACAGGTTCGTACACGTGGCAGGTCGGCAGGGCTCAACCGTGGATGGATTCATTTTAGAAATTACGAGGCGTTGCGACGCGAGATCCGGCGGGAAGCTCGGTTTGCGCCACATCTCGCTGCACCCTTTTCCACACAAACAGACACACACGTACAAACACGGGAGCAGATAATTTTCCGGACGTGACTAAGACGTAACGCGGGGAAACCGCTTATTACGTTGGCTGACACGGCGGCCAGCACATACAGCTGGAATAAACGCGAGAGAACGTGACGGAAAGCTTAGACTGCGCCTGAGGTAATTGGATTAGCGAATGGTGACTGTTTTTTTTCAGTTGCAATACTTTTCGAGCTTTTCCAAGTCCTTCTGCAGCGACAAAAGACTTCATTCTGAGATCAATATGTATTCAATAAAGTTGATAATAGTAGAATGCTTCTCGATGACTAATTATCAACGCTCTTGGAGGCTCCAAAATGTACATAAGCGTACACAGTGTATCACCAGTTTACCCTTTAGTGCAGAGAGTAACATGTTAGACGTGAACAAGCACATGGAATTTCGTGGTCGCTTATCATCGAGACGATTGATGCCGAAACACACCTGGGAACTATGCCACCAACACGTTATCGTCGTCGGTGAGCCAGGAAATGTGGGCTCGGATCGATTAGTCCCTTGCATTCTCTCGCACCATTCCCTTCCTTCCGACTGCCCGGATATTCGGGTTCAGCCGTGACACGGGATAGCGAGCGGAAACAAACGAAGCTGGATTTCTCGCCAGTGCCTTCGCGAGTACCTGTGTGTAGAAAAGCGTCAGTGAGCGCTGGCGAAAAGCCAATGCCGCGAAACGAGCTTTGTAACTCGCTCCGTCGCGCGTAAGGTGTTCATCAAGCTTAACAGTGCGGGCCATCCTTTCGTCTGATCCTGTCCATCTCCTAGTACACTTTTCACTTTTCTCACTCACGCCTCTCTTCCGCTGAAAAACTCGTCGTATTCGAGAGATCTTCGCGTCTCGAAGCGACCGAACCAAAAAAGAGATACTTTCGTTAGATGGCGGGTCACGGTAAAAAGTATATGTCATTTGTGACCCGCATTAATTTGGCTTTAACTTTTTTAATGCTTCTTCCTCGAGGTTCTTCTCTCTTTGGACCTACTCCAACCTCTTTCAACTTAGTTAGAGCCACTCCAATCTGCTCCAACTTGCTTCTGTAGGTTAGAGGATTTTTAGTTAAGAGCAAAGAAATAGTATATTCGTTGTAGACGCACCTAACTTGTGCAAATTGTTCGTTGCCTTGTCTGTCGTATATTTTCAAAGTGACCAGATAAATACGTTGGGTGAACCGAGCCAGAACGATTCCGTATTTCCGCCTGTCAGTCGTACCGTCTGACCACAAACGGACCGTTCTACTGCGCGCCGTTATTTCTACTCGTAACGGGTATACTTTCTATGGTTTTTATCCTTTTCTGGTTTGTATGACTTCCATTTGCAAGTGGCTTCGGTGCTCCAATAATGGGCAAAACAATAATGGAAAAAATAAAACATCCAATGGAAGTTTGATAATTTGCTTTCATTTTCTTCAATTAGTTTCTGTCCGTCTGAAGATTGCTGTTTTCAGTGTTTTCATTTAGACGAGTTTGCTTTTATCTCGTTAACCTTGCCGTCAGATCGCCTGTGTTACACAATCGTTTGATTAATGACGGAGCTTTTGTGGACAATTAGCGGCATGATGTTCAATTACAAGCAGATATTATGTGGTTATTAATTTCCTTGTATTTGATAACCGAGTAAAGAAGCAATTATCAGAATTGCCTACCCTGATTTTGTCTAGACAAACATTCATCAGAAGAGAGTCATCTGAATATTTAAAACTTGAAGAATTGCTTTCGGAAGAACTGATTTCTGCATTTCAGTGAAATACCTGAAATGTTTTCACTGTCAACATAGTCCCGATCGTTTTTACAGTGGCGAACGACAGCGATGACGTTAAACCCAACATGCCACTGGTGAAAGACTTAATGAGTCCAAAAATTAATTACCACCGGCGCTGGCGACGACGCAATTCAATTGTAAAAGCATGTGGTCCCCATCATGTTATAATTATAACGTCATAAACGCCAATGTAGCCCATTATACAGAACAGTGTGAGCAGAGACTGTTCGTCCTCCCATATGCACTATCGAAAGCCAATCCATTTTATGTCGAATTTCTAACAACTATGAACGTCCATTTCATGACTATGGAATTCCATTGAATCAGAAATGAGCCGCGACAATTTCTCCGTCCGTCAGGCGTTTCGGAAATTTGTGCGAACGCACCGTTTTCGAAAATGAGCTTCCATTTCGCTGATGAAAATTTCATAAACCGTTCATTCAGAGGAAAAGCTTCTCGCGTGCTTAAAATTCAGGTTATCCGTGATTTTTGAAAGCGTCAGCGATTTACACGATCTTTTGCATCCAGCAAACTTTTCCAATTAAACGGGAAGTGTAGGAATTGGGTGATAAGCCAGGCAATCGTCATCGGGGCTGTCTTCGCATGCGGTTCCGTTTCGTGTTTCATTTATGGTTTAATTTATCGCACGCATTATCGATTGGCGACCAGACATGAATCTAGCAAAAACGCTTTCATACTGTATCTTCGATCTATGTATTTTTCGTTACACGATAACTGTCAAGAGATGGGGATAAGTAACAGTAAGGGTAAGATGGTTGTCTAGTTTTATTGATTTCGAATTTGAACATCCTTGATTTCAATTTTCTAGTGGTATTGTGAAAATTTCAACAAGCTCGTAATTTAACGTCTCAAGAAGAGAACGACGAAGGGAGAAAATTTTCTCGCAGTTTATGAGATTCCCGTCAATATTTGCTGGGGATTCATAAACGAGGAAACGAATTTATAAAACTTCTTATTAATTAAAGGGGAAGAAGGGCAATCAGGAAACGAAAATGCCAGCTTCTAGGTAAAGATATTTTTCCTGCGAATGGTCTACTTATTTATTTATCTTTTTCTCTTACGAGAAAATTTAATCTAGCATCAATTTTAACGTAAAATGAGAAAAAACTACCCCGCTGAAGATAGATTTTCCGTGTCCACTCGCTACGTTAATAAATATTATTCCCCAGCTTTTAAAGCCCAGCTTCCACCTAAATTATAATTTGAAATTAGTCGGAAATTTCCGATGCAACTATACCATGAGTTCATTCGGAGCAATTCCCAAGGAGCAAATATTTTCCAGCTGAAATATTTCACCAAAAGCATTTCAGTTAATTATTATTGCCCTCCATTCGATGTTCATCCTCAAAATCGTTTGATCTTCAATGTGAAATTGTGCTCACAGTTCTCACGCAACTCTGCGTTTATTAGTCCATAAGTCAACGCAGTGTGTAAAATTCTCCATTAGAACCAACGAAATCCGTTTCAAATTACGGAAATTCCTAGCAGGATCGTTGGCAAATTGATCATAGGTCTGCGGTGCCAGTGTTGGCTGCTGAGAGAGATTTTAGAAACACGGGAACTTCTTTCGCGTCTCTTTGATCCCGTCGCAAGCGTGCAAGCTCTTCAATTGGGGAAAAAAGAGGGTCACTGAGAGATGGTGAGAGCCACGATGGAAATACCTTCACGATATTCGCGCCAGCCTCGAATCACGATCTAATGGGAAAGTCGCGTAGTTCGGAAGGGGAAATATCGAAGACCAGCCTATGTTTCGACGAGGGCCATGTTCAGATTCGTCATTCTGATGGATCATTTATACGAAATGAGTCAGAGTTCGTGGAACAACTGAGCAAGTGATTTCAAACTTCCAGAAAAATCGAAAATGGAATAAATAACGAAGAGAGAATTCCTGTGAATAATTGATTACCTATATTACAAGCAAGAATTTAAACATAACTACACCCAGCCTTTATGTCAAAGAGCAAAAGTGCTTAGCCCATAATTAAAACTTGTAATTAAAATTTAAATATTTTCGCGCAAGGTGGGAAAGCCCCATCACGAGTCCCACGCAAGCTGTTACCATTAATTAGGATTAATTGAGCACGAAACCCATTAGGTCGCACAGCTTGGGAAGTGATAATCACTTGGCAATTAACTGATAAGCCTATGGGCAGGTTTGTAACTGTCGTGCGACTTGCGGCTACCCTTCGTGTCGCCATACAAAACTATGAAGATGAGTCGTTAAGATCGCGGAACACTCATTTCCTTTCATCGTTTATTAGAATCGTATGAAATCTCCTGGCGGGTACTCATCAAAGTTCAATTCAATTTTTCCAAACTCAATTATCGCAGCTTGCATATCGAATCGGCCGACGTGGGTGGAGAATTGAATCACGCAGCTCCATCGTTCCGTAGTGAACAAAAATAATTCGAGGGAACGTACGAACGTTACAGTTCGTTGCTTTCGGTGCCATGATTCAACACAATCGATAGCGTTCGTTAGCCTCGAACGATTAGGTCGCACGCTAAGCCGTCGTTCAACCAGCAACGCTACACATGCATCTGTATAGCGAAACAGTGATTTACCAAATGAACCATCCAGTATTCAAAATGTCGATCTAACTCAGGGCTGGGTAAACAGACCTCGAGTCGTGTCCGTGCATTATCTTTCGGCTTGTTTGGCCAAAATCTGAGCTCTGATGCTGCGGTAAATTGAAACACAGCTTTCATGGACATAAATGCAATATCGGCTTTTCAAACTCTGTTTGCTTCGAGATTGATTCATCTTATACAGTTTGCATACGTGTTACTGGATGTTCTACGACACTCTAGTGTTAATCTCCTCTAAAGGTGCATACGTACAATAAATCCAGTCTCCCATTGATTAGGAAAATATTCACAGTTAATTGATTTCTTGGAATAGTTATGTTTTACATTAAATTTGTTCAGTAGCAAGTAGATTAATCGAGTGTCTGGCAGACCATTATTTGGAGGCAACAGTCGTTCCATTAACTGAAAATCGAACACTTGAGGAAACACTTACTAGATACGGATTGAAGAACTGTACTGCTGAGGTGGTTAATCAATAGACACATAAATGTGGTTAACTAAAAACTGGTTTTATTAGCACGATGAAGTGTAACCTACAGCAGTTTGACTCCGACTGTTCACGCGCCCTCACATCATCCCTTCTTATACCTTACAAACTAGAGAAAGTAACAGGAAGAAAGAAGGATGGAAAGAGGGCTGGAAAACGAAGAGGAAAGCGGACAGAACAGAGAGAAAAGTGGAGAAAGTAAAAAGGGGAAAATTGTCCTGAGCCTCGCGCGGATCTGGCCGCCAGATGTAACTGACGATGACCAGACCCGTGCCAATCCTTGGGATCGGATGTAGAAAGAATAGGCAGAAAATTGTAAAGCATTAGAAGAAAAGGTTAAGAACAGCGAAAGTTGAAGAGAAAGTCAGAACAGAAAACGGAAATGGAAATTGAGAAAAAATGACAAGGCCGTGGTGGCAGTGCCGAACTGCCACACTGCCATCAAATTATAATCGCGTCATTTGACTGCAGTCCTCTCCTGAAATTCTCGTTCACTCTTCTGGAACGAATTTCGACGGCAATGTCCTTCGATCCTGTATATTTTCTAGAGTCTAGCAAGTTCAACACCCTCGGCGACCACCCTTTGCAGCGCTAACCGCCCCACTGATCGAAGTCTCCGAGGAAGTGCCTCGGTATTAGCTACTAAGAGGCGAACGAAATTCTCCTAGGTTCCAACCGAATTACGCCTCTTCTCCCTTTTTTCCCTTGCTGTATTTCAGCTTCCGGTGTTCCACTCAGGGAAAATGAAATAAGCGTGAGAAAAGTTTTCTCGACGGACGCTAACTTTGCCTTTATTTTTCTTTCTGAATATTTTATTAGAGAGATTCGTACGACTTGCGACGATCCGTTGCATTTCGTCGGATTCCACGATTCCACGATTCCTCGACGCTCGTCGTCGCGTGTTTCGTACCTTTTCACCCTGCGTGTCCTGGTTTCTCTTATCTACGCCACGGGTGGGCATTCTATCGACAACCGAGACATCGGGGGAATGAAAAACGAGGGAAGGTAAAACGGCAAGAAAATTGCAAGGGTGTGACGAGAATCAGTGGTCTGTCGTTGAGGTAGTTCCGTTCGTAGGGCAATTGTATCGTTCTATTTTTCATCGTCGAAGGAAGGGGTTTAGTAGCATCTGTACGAGAACGTGGTACTTAATAATGAACGAACCAATGGTCGTGGAGCAGTAAAGAGCGTTTCACGAACAGGAGATTGTTCGTAAAATATTTCTTCCTTGTATTCTTTGCCCGCGAATAGACCGATACTGCTCGATACTACGTTGTAAATATTATCGTAAGACGCCACAGCCATTTCCCTTCCCGAAACGATCGTTCATTGTGATCAACGGTGTGTACCAAACGCACGAGCAGTAAGCCAAAGTTACTATGCAAAACTATCGATCGTCTCTCTCGCTCACTGCCCCTCTGGAATCGAATATGCAACGTTCTTCGCTGTTGAAAATTCATACGACGCCTTGCTGGACGATTTCTCGCAAAAACTTTCAAATATTCATGTCTCTCGTCATCCCACACCTCTAACCCTTTTTTTTAGCTGACTTTCTAATCTCGAGGGAGTATGAAATTAAAACTCTACAGGGGCCGAGATGCGTTTCAATCGGTGCATCTCTTTCGGCTACGCGAAGTGGCGCCATTCTCTGCTGGTATTTAGAAATTAAACGCGATGCTGTTGCGGACGAGTTGAGAGAGGTAGAGATGAATGGGAGGGAGTTTTCCGGGCGTTGAGTCCATTTTCCCAGAGTTCTGTCTCTAGTAAATAGCCGAGAGAATTCAAAATGTAATATAATATAATCGGATTCTATGTGGCAGTCTCTCAAGGTCTGCTTTCAAGAGAACGGATTTGGTTTGCAAGACTTTTAATAGGTAATGAGAAAGTCTCGTTACATAGCTAAGAAACTTTGTAGTATTTTATGAAAAACTAAGTGGGTTTGCGTGAACGAAGCTGTTTTACATACGATCCATCAATATGAGATTCAAGTCTCGCGCGACCTCAACGGTGATCTGGCTCTTCGAGATATAAGGTGATCTAAAAAAGTGTTTCAGAAGATCAGCGTATCGCGTTTCATTTCGTTTCAGGTACTATCGTATTGAAGCCCACAAGGATTTCTACTTCAATAGGATATCGAGCTCATGGAACGAGATTGGTTGGGAGAATTTCAATTAAATAGCTGAGAAAACTTTAAGGATAATATAATATTGAAATCCGTGTGCTAACCTGCCTGCAGTTCTGAGAAAGATAAAGCTAATTTCATCAAAAGTCTATATCCAGAGGAAGTGTCGTTTCTCCATCAGAATGAAATTCATTAATTTACTTCAACCAAAATGAAATCTACTTCACTAAAATGAATTGTATTTATAAGATAACACAATCAGTCGAAGATGAGAATACAATTGAAATTCTTGCAACGATGGCCTGATTCGGGAAGATGAAGGAAAACTCGAAAAATCATTTTGGAGTATCACAGATCTATGCCTCGTCTCAACCGATATACCATCAAAGTCTGTCACGTTCTCTGGTCCAATAAGAAGTAGAATTCAGGGAAGAGCGCTCTTCAAAAGAATTTCAAAATACTCCCAAATGATATCAGCGCAGTTCGTGTCAGCGGGTAATTCCCAAGAAACCCTTCGCGCCGCTAAGCCAATTTTCATCGATAATTTTTGCGAGTAGACCGCAGCAGAAAGTAAGAGGCAATTTTTGTCCTCGCGACAAAATTTATGGAGATTGAACGACACGAATAACGAAGTAACACTCGAGAAAGTGTACGTCCCTGGCTTCTTCCGGTGATAAAGCGTTCGCGCAGTCAGAGTTGCGGTGGCTTCGTGAGTGGGCGTGTTCCCATTGCATCGTGCAAATTTATTAGAATCGCACAGGGTCTACGAACCGAAGGGTGCAAGGAAGAAATCTACGCGACGAGACGAATGGCACACGCGACGAACAATTCGCGAGTAATGCTTTTCTTCTTCCTATAAGGCGCGGGAGGAGCACTAGTCCGAGCTTTCGAAGATGAATAAAAACCCTGCGGTTGTTGGAATTTATTACTTAAAAGCACGTGTAGCTTTTCCGACAGATTTTTTCAAGAGCTTTTTTCAGTCTTTTGGTATTATTCAAAGTGAATGAGTCCTGCTTTGCAGATACTACATTGCAAATATTTTTGGTAAAACAAAATTGAGCCACTAGTATATCAATAAGCTGCATAGAAATCAGTTCAATAAGGTGTATGTATATTATCCTTTGAATTTACTCCTGAAAATCGCGACTGTTACTCGTACCGCGCCCTGTGCAAAATTCGGCCACGTAGAAGCACGCGAGCAGTAACTAGAGCGTGAAAGAATTGAAAGCGAGTCGTTCTCTACCTGTACTCACCGATCTCCGGTGTGTTCTTGTCATGATTTCCCTCGGTGGAAAACTGAAACAGAAAAGACACAAGTTACTCGTTAGCGATCGCCTCAAGACAATTTCAGTAAGTTTTCTTCGGGCCTGAACACTTCCTTCCTCCATTCGCCGTAATAGTTTTTATATTTTTCCAGTTAATGGGCAGCGTTCGATGGGATGCCGTTTGGAGGAGAGGCCAAATGGATTGAGGGAGAAAGCTTTTAGCATGGGATAGGATTCTGCCGAGAAAAGAAAATTTATCGACTGGCGAGAGTGATTCTCCGATAACAAATATCTTTATCGCGTTTCGCGCGTTCGATCGTCTCGAATTTTCACTCTTCTGCAATTGGATGCGGTGCGGGAGAATCATTGGCGAATGGAGAATATCGCTTCTGTTCAGAATAACAACGTTCATTATTGTTGCGAAATAGATTTAACATGTTCACTGTTACGTTGGACTTTAAATAATTGCACTCATTATTATAATTATCGATACTTGTTATTGTATAAAATATTATGTCTGCTAACGATTGCGTTAAATATATTCCCCTTGCCCAACATTTCTCGAGGAATTCCAAAAATACTTTCCCATCCTTCACTGACGAAACATCGGATGGCTTCACTTCTAATTAACGTCAGAAAGTACGAGAAAAGAATCCTGCATTCTCCTCTAACATCACAAAGGCTAAAGTTTCATTTAAAGAAAACAAATCATTCCACTTGAGAGGATAAGTCAGGCTTGTTCGGAAGTCAGGCATCTTTGTCGGGAAATAGAAACTAGGGAAAAGAAATTTTGCAGTCGTTCGTCATTCGCGCGGAATTCCTGGCTCTCGCCGCGGAAATCGCCTCTCGAAAAAGAGCTTCTTTTACGAGGAAAAGGGTGCGACGGATCGATAAATATCTCTGCCCTTCGCTTCCAGCAATTGTATCTATTCCAATCTTGGAGCCCGATCGAGCCAGAATTCTGATCAAATCGTGCGTGCAACAATTTTCGAGGTCTTGAGAAGACCTTGATCACTTCATTAGTTTCTTTCACGAAAAGTGGGAGTGAAGAACAAGGAAATATAGAAGTAATACGAAACCTTTTCTAAAGTATCAAGACGATAAATTGTTACAAATAATTTACTGTGACTATAATTTCTCCTTAGAGACCATCATTAATTGAATTAAAGTCATAAATAAAGTAAGTAATAACCAAAATCTTCTTCTTTCTGCTTCGTAATTTATAACTACAACGAATTCCACAGATACTGCAGAACTTTCAGATATTTCGCGATCTCGAATGGCTACGAAGTCGTCTGCGCGAAATATTTTTGCGCCAGTGAACGAGAATGTGGTATTGATATAAGCAAGAAGAATATCGACGTGATATATCCTCCAGCTCAGCGAGACGTCTCCATCGCAAATGCATGGCGTAAATGTATTCCACATTGAAAAGCCAAGCATTTACGCGCAGAGTGTCTTGAGTTCGTATCGCGAGTCGCGAAATTGACGGGCGATGTTTCCGCAGAAACGCGACGGGACCACTCACGGGCCTGATAAGATACGAGACACGCCGTAAGAATTATGATATGGTACAGGTGTCGCTCCAGTAACGGAGAAACCTTGTCGTTTAAATGCAAAGTAAATTTTCCAAGAAAATGTGGTTGCGTGAGTCGACGAAGTAACTCGAGAGATGCATACCAAGGTACGCGTTGTAAACTTGGGTTCTTTTTACCTATTTGGTCTAAGAATTTCCAGAGAACAAATTTGCTACAGCTTTCTTGGAACCCAGGATAGCAAAGATTAAGGATATATTATTATTGAAAAGTTTTAAAGTAGTCGAGACGCTGGAGAGCGAATTTATGCTCAACATCTCGAGGTATAAGAAAGATATGATTTCGCGTGTAAATAAGTGGATTGAAATTTTTGTACAGTGTAACCTGTTAAGTGAATTGAGTCGAGCTAGTCGAAGGCTTACTTATTAATCCAGACACTATTGAAGTTCTGTCATGTTTGTAATCCAGATTTATCGTAAACTCGTTGACGAGGAGGTTGAACATTCGCCTTACCGGAGCATTACAGGAAAACGATTCCCAGTGATTTTTTCTGTGTCTCTGTTTTCGTTGCTCGTTAACCAAAATGTCCAGTACATTCGATGGTTTAGGGCCTTATCTTGTCGCGAGACTATGAAACAAACTCATTCACGAAATCGCCTCTAATTCCGTCGTGTTTATCGAACTGGTCGTATTTATCCCGAGATTAAGCTACAGCTATGTGCAAGAAAATTTATCTTCGAAGACGGATTTGTTCTGTCCTGAGCAGACAAGATCACGTTTAACTTTCTTTTTGTATCCAAGACTTCTGGTACAGAGCTAAGAAATCTCCAGATTCCAGCATCCTGGGTATTATATGGGTTTAAAAATTAATCGCCAATAATTCTTATTATAGTTTGCGCGGAGACAGTATCGGCGGCTATTATTTTGCCACCGCTGGCGGAGAGATAAAACGTAAAAGATTGCGTAGGGGGGAGGAAAACAGGAGAGACGATTAAATGAAATATTAACCTCGAAGCGATTAACGATCGAACTTCGTTTATATTAACGACACGTTTGTAGATTCGATTTCCAGTTGGAAGGAAATCTTTTCCCTCACACAGAGATTATCGAATGAAACTCGATCGCCGTAATTAATTAAACTTTAATATTTCTAGAGATTTAATAAAGCTTTCGCAATCTCTTGTCGTATTTGAGCTATTCAAAATGTTTGACCGGTGGGTGGAAAATTGACTAAGCGATTGATTATCCTGTAATTGCGAGTTAAAGATCAGAAAAGGAAGAAAATGTCAAATCGCAACAGATGATATCATGATATTTACATCTATTTATACATGTCTACAACCAATAGAAATAACGAGACTACAGCCATTCCTTTTTCATTTTGTTAATAAAACGTCCATCACGAAAATGACAAAAAGGAAAATGTTGGTTGACAGAGTATACGCTTTTGCTTCTTATAATTTCACGTCAGGGAAGTTTCCACGGGAAAAGGGAATGCTCAATAGTGGAACGCGGAACTCAGAGTAAAGAAAGAAAAAATCGATACCTATAGAAGGTTTAAGAAATTTATTACTTTCAATCCTACGAGTGCTCGAAAAGTTATCGAGTGCCGGGTTATCGAAAAGATTCGTGCGCAATGTTTCTATCGGAATTGAACAAATTTCGTAAAAGATCTAGCTTATTTTTTTGGAAAGAAATTTTCACATTTTTCCCTAGAAACTTTTCTATTAAAGGCACTCGAATAGAGAAATAGTACATTTTTTATTGATTTATGTAGACACAATTTAAAAAATTTTGTCTTTTACCGGTGTCAAAGCCTTCCTGGCTCCTTTTATCGCGATGAACTGTTTCGTTTTCATTGCAGCACCTTTGTGATAATGAGGACAGGGCAATTAGTGCTCTGGTGATGGTTTCAGAATTATTTTCCTCAAATAATTGCGAGTTATTCTAGTGTAGTACAGGCCCAGTTAAATGCCAGAGTCAGCTGAATCGCTAATAAAACATCCCTTAAGAAAGGAATACTCCGTAACGAGTTGCAGAAATGATCTACTTTAGTAGGTATCATTAACGACGCGAAATGTTAGCGTAAAGCATTATCTGTCGATGAAACGCTGTCGTAAATTTATTTTCAATTTTGAAGACTGAGCTCTACGATAAAAAAGATTTGACGATACAGTACCTCACGAGATTCAGAAATATCTCCCTATTGTTTATTCAAGGGAGACGGAAGGAGGTGCCCAGATATTCTAGGCAACTCTCCGTAGTTGAGAAAGGGCATTTTTCTTTTCCCTTTTCTGACACGTGAAAATATTCTGAAAATAAAACAGTCCTTGCGATAAAATAACAAAGATGATATCTAGCAGAAAACTGGTCATATGTTCAAAATCACAAATATTCCCGCGCGTTAGCACGCCACTAACCCTTACATGGTACTTCTACAATTTTTTTTATTCAGACCAAGATAAACGAAGCTTCCATTCACCAAGGGTTCACAAAGAAGGGAAGAAAAAGATTCCTGTCTCTGGGCAAAGAAAAACGAGCTAACGAGGATAGAGTGTCCAATGGAAGATGGAAGCTGGCTCTATTGAGCGCAGTGGGAAATCGCAACAATGGGGAAAACGCGACTTCATATCGCGTGCAGCTGGATCTGCTGCCATAAATCAAGCATCTGATCGATGAAAACGCGAGTCGGGGGAGCAAGTGGCTTCCTGTCGCTGATATTTATCACCTGAAAACGAATTCCCCAACCACGAGTTCCTCTGGGGCACAACGAGCCTCGATTCGTGCGGGATAATCACGTGAAAATTCCTAGACGTTATTGCTTCAACCAGGGTTAACGTCTCGATAGATCTAGTGAATTTTCTATAGTCGTTTAGACAAATAGCCGTTCGCACTTTCACTTGCCGATGCTGGCTGCGAGATTCAATATTTGAGAAATCTATGGAAGCTGCTTGCGTCAGCTACAAGATAGAATATTCAATGCTTCGCTTAAAATGCAGTTTCTCTGACTTTCGAATACTGAAAAGAAGCGTAAAAAAAAAATAGTGAGATCATCTTTAAAGAAATGATGCGCTGGTTTCTCCCTTCTTTTACTTTTTATAGTTAATTACAATGGTAAAGTTTTAATTCAACCGCTATCATAATACTTAAGGGAGTATTTCAACTCACTGAGAGTCAATTCGAGAAATTGAATACAGCTCTCGCAAAAAGTGATCTTTTATTGACTAGAATTCACGATGATAACAATCCTGCCAGCAATGCTGCTAATTGGAGCGCGAAGAGTTAGAGCAGTAACGAACAACGTTTTCAGAGCACGCTAGGATTACTCGGGATTCCATAAAAAAGGAAATTAAGACCAAAGCGATTCTTTGCTTCTCACGAACATTTCAACTTATTACCCTCGTGTAGCGAGAACCATACATCTGCCATTTACTGAAGCTTCGATCGGGCAGCGATAAGGCCAGAACTCAACGCCTTAACAAGGAGAATGTAGTTCTTGAAGAAACGTTGAGCAGCTTATTTAGCCAAGGCATCGTAAAACTCGTCCTACACATCCAGCATCTCCGACCGAAGCCGTTTTCATCGTTCAGGAGCGATGGAAGGAGCTTTATCGCTTGACGAGGAAATTGCGCGTCTCGTACATGTAACTACGGCTGTATGCGTTTTCGCGTTCGCAACGGATAAGAAGGAAACTCGGAGACATCACAACGCAGGAGTTGTCTCTGCAATTTATACGTCTGTCATTCTGCAATATCCTACAACTGTGCTTACGAGCTTGCTCCTCTTGGCGAGTAATTCAGGATGCTTTAATTAGTACCACGCACAATTAAGAATTAAAGGAGATATAGCAGTAGGATTCTTAAAAATCCCGAGAGAAAAACTTGAGGAAGAATTCTGGTCCAGAGGAAAAACTCCTTTGTTTCTATTCCTTTACAAAAAGTGTGTCTAAAGAAGTGAGAATAATAGCATTGATGGTACAAAGATATAGGTTGCCTATCGTCTCTCCGAAAACTAAATTCGCGAGCAGAACATTCGTGGACATTCCAGAGATGATCAACATAATGTCACGGGATAGCGATCCTGGGATTCGAGTTGCGAAAATTAATAACACCGGGGAGAATTCACGCGTGCCTTTTGGAATGCATTTGAATGCATTTCAGGTGGCAGGCTAGGTAGTTAAGCGGTTGAAAGCAAGGCTGGTCGAGCTCGTTCTGAATATTAATTTGACAGGGACCATTTCGGATATCCGTGCAACGCGTGCCACACCGACTTCGCGGAAAAACCACCGACCGAGCAACGACTGGAATCCAAAAGCGGTCGTAACTCTGATTTACCGCTCCGACTGCGGAAATCAAAGTCGCGGGCGACTCCGGCTCGAAACGAGAAGGGTAATAATAAAACTACAGTCGGTAGAAGCCAGTCTCCAGCGGGATTCTATTATTCGAACGTTTCCTCGTTCAAACTTTTTCTGTATCGAGACTATCACTAGAAGCGAAGACAGGAGCAAAACAAGCAATTGCATCGTATCTCTATAGTTCACGGAGCTCGCGGAGGATACGTCATTTTGTTAAGAAATCCCGAAGACGCCCTTCGCTGCCGCTATGTCGCGTCGGAGGGAAATTCTGAAGAAAGATGAGACCCTCAATGTGGAAAACACTGAACGTTCCTACTCGTAAACTTCATATCCGGGTGTTCCTCTTCAACGATTTTCTGGTACAATGAAGTTGTTTGCCCGCAACAATGTTATCTTTACGTTCCTTGCGTAGACAGGGGTGAAATCCTCGTGAAAGTATCTAAACGTTCGGGGATATCGCACGCAGGATGGGAAATGCGTCTCGTCAATAAAATAGTTTTAGGACTCGGGGAGAGAAATTACCTTTCCCTCTCGTAAATCATTTTATAGGACTACATGGAGATCTGCTATTATTAATCGGGTGGAGGCATAAAGTTTCGATGGCTTACGACCTTGTAATCCTCATCGTACGCGCGGTCTATCCGTACGCTCTGCGTTTTCTCATGATTGAATACGCCTCTGCGTGCTCTAGCATCAGCTTCAGGGTTTCCGCATAACTCATCCCAAAGGAGATCTTTCGCGCAGGCTACCGCATGCGTTCCCTTCTAGGAAATGGGATATTCCCAACCCTGAATACACTCACAGTCGTGTTTTCACTTGGCGTGATCTGTACGTCGATCAACCAACAACTCCGAATTACCTTTGCCTTTGAGGGGATCGTATTAGAAAGTTCTGTCATCTTGAATGGAGTTTTAGTACTCGGAAAACTTAGGAATTATCGATGAAAGGGTGGTGTACACGCGAAAGTTCTCAAAATTGCTGGGAACACATTGACACCACATCTTGAACTTACAGCTGAGGTTGATATTTGGAAACTTATGGGACAGACTCAATAAGGTAGCGAAAAGTCGTAAAGTGGGGAAGGAGCTCTCAAAAGGTGCGTCATTGGACGATTTTCCACGAAAGGACCCGATCGTAAAGCGTGGCGCGGTAAACTATAATTAAACGCGACCAGGGTGGTTGCGTTGCACCGTGCATATAATTTGGATTAAGGCGTTGCGTGGCGTAAAAGAGAACTGGGGAACGTGGGCAAGATGCCAACGATTTTTCATCGATTTTCCAGTTGTTTCTTGCGAGGTAGACGGAAATGCTTACACCAACTGAAACACGTTGGTTAGCGCAGCGGAGAAGAAACTGACCCAATTTTTTCGGTTCCCTAAATAAGCAAAGTGCTTGTAATTCCGTCTAATCTTGTGACCAAGAAATACGAGCTTTCTCGTAGCTCTCTACGTCCTATCACAAGATTCGACAGTTATTTCAGCAGCAGACCAAAGGCATCTGGTGCAGATTGCATCGGATTGCATGGATGGCGCAACCTACCGTCATTCTCTAATTATTCCAGCTAAGCGACGCCTACTTTGTAAATTATCGCCGCAACTGTCAGCCGCAAACGTAACTATCGATCCAACGCGAGACGCTGAACGATCAGCCAGACGCAAGACGCTCAATTCTGAACACGAATGCAAACCTTATCTGAACTCGTTCACGAAGATGCAATGAAAAAGTCAGATCTCTTTTGGCCTCACTTCGTCTTGATCTTTTCCCAAATCGCAATTTTCGTGATATGGCCGAGGGAAACAATAATCGATAAGAGCGTCACGTTATTCTGGCGATAGGAGATCGACAAGTAGAATCGAACCCATAACAGTCTCAGTTCCTCTCGACTCGCTTGACGATCAGTCGCGCGAAGAATTTGAAATGAAACCAACTGCCACATATCGAGGTAATATAAGACGGGAACGTACATGTCGCGCGAAATTTCTTGCAAAAGTTGCAGCTGCACCCGCGGCTGGTAAACGCGTAGAAGTTTGTCGTTCAAGTTGCGCGGCGAGGCGAGAATCGCGACGAGATCTCTGGCGATAGAATCTCCCATCTCCCCGCTTACGGAGACCTGGAAAACCAACATCGTGGAAACCTTCTGACCAGGTTTAATAAATCGCGCGCAAGTTTTCTGTCAGACAGAGAGTTATTCTACTGGACTGAACTTTGGAACGTTCTCCTAAACGGATGATTCAACACGATCCTCGAAGATTTAGAAGTAATCCTCTGAATCCAGAATAGCCTTCTACGGTCACCAGTTGATCGTTCAAAATCATTTTTAATCCCGCTAAACTTATCTCAACAAATATCCGCGAGCGTTAAATTCTCCCCTGATCGGTGTTAACTCGTTTGCATCTATTTTAAACCGATTTTCAGAGAGCCTGTTAGCGTCTCTTTAATCTACTTTACAACGTTCCATCGGAAAAATGATATTTTTTGGTCGAGCAGACATGCCAAGTGTTTACGATGAAAATAGATCACTGGAAATTTGGACGTGGAATGCTGGCAAGATTAATGTATCAGCCGCATGTAATGCAACGTTTCAAAAATTTATTACACCGTGACTTACGTATATAATACCGCGGTGTATACATAGCGCGTGAAATGTTTAAAAGCAACAGAGCGCAGAGGACCAAGCTTGTAAAATATGCGCCAAGCGAAGAGATGTTCGTTTGTGTACGAGCTTGCGGGAGATTCAGCCGCGTTTCCTGTCGAACGAACAGCCCTAGGAAAGAAAGGATTTGGAGCGAATTCACAGTCCTCATTTTAACCCTTTCCGCGTCGAGGCGATTCACGCTCGACCCCTGTCACCGGATAAACATTCGAACTGAACGAGCCAGTCGGCTTTCGATTCGATTTCCCCGAGAGCGAAGCTTGTTTTTCGACTAAATGCCGCTCAACAAGATCGGGGGATGCTGTTGAGGAATACACAATGTCTGCAATCAGTTGCAGAGAGGTACCGCCGTTGACGCGGTTGTTTATTCGAAAATCGACTTCGATTTCCCCAGGAACGTGCTGTTTGACGAATGAACTTCAGCTCTCTACAGTGTTCACAGTAAAGTATTACTCGATCTGACAGGGGAAATGGGAAAACGGTGGTAAGGTTAAAGTTGGGACAATACAGTACGACAGCATAGGATTAGACTAGACCAAATTAAAAATTGTAAGCTGTAACTAGTTTCTTTGTTTGCTGTGTACTATTATAGATCAGCGGAAATTGTGCTGTATTAACGACAGATAAAAAATTCAATCGTAGCGCTTTTTGCAATATTCAATGCTACAAGATTGTCTATTCTAGAAAACTCATTGTGCAAACATCGATCAGCCTGAGAGTAGATCGTGAAAAAAGCTCGTTACCATTCCCATTAGGGGAAGGGATCGCGATCGAGGCTTTCAGACCCAATTAGGCTCGTATTCAGCAAGTTCCGATTTGGCGTCTTCCGGATGTCGGGAAACGGAATAGGGGAAAGGGTCATGATACTAGTTTGCCGTCACTCAACTTTGTCTAGCGGCGCGATGGAAGCTCCAGAGGTGCTTTCAGCGCGTCGAATTCGAGATAAGCCACGTATCCCCTTCCCTCGGGCTTTCCCTCCGTCACCCTTATTTCTGCTTCCTCCTTCCCTTTCTTCGATTCACGGTTCCCGTGTTTGCCTCCGAACATCGGCCCGCTTTTTGCTCTTTTCTCGCCGAAGAAAAGCCCGCAGAGGGAAAGGGAAGCAAAAAGCTGAACGTCAAGGGCTTCTTTGCTTCAGTTTCCGGGTACAGTTAGGAAGATGAAGATTAAAGGGGTTGGATGTGTCCGAGATAGGCTGGCACAAGCGCTGAATAATGTTGTAATTACAGGAATAATGGTAACGAAAGCTTCGCGACCATAATTTTCAGACAGTGGCAGAAAAATGTAGCTTTCCTTAAAGAAATTGGATTTAATAAAAAGCTGCATGCCATTCTCGTTTAGTAGAGCAGAACAAGTATTGATACTTTCCAGCATCGAATATATCTTGTTGCAAAATCTTAAAGTAAATTTGAATGATGGTCTTTCTTCTTCGACCAGATTTTTTACGATCGAAACTCTCCTAGTGATTTAGTGGCGCGATTTCTATGCTCCGTTCTTGCCTCTTTGACTCCCCGTTCCCGATAAGTAAAAAAGACAGACCCTTTTTGTCACGGTCTACTTGTTTTCTATACCATTCGGGGAATTGGATCGAAGGAATTGAAAATCAAAGGCGATCAAGGGAAATACGGAGTAATGCCTTATCCTACGTTTCAAAAAGAGAATTCAAAATAGCAACGCAATGCTGAATCTCGTGCAAATGTCGAAGATGTGAATGACAGAAATAAATGGCGAAAGGAAAGCGTGCTAGCAGATTCTGAATAATCAGATTCAGCGTGTGATGCAGTGAAATGCAACCCTCGTTTGACCTTAGCACAACCTTCATATATGATATCGAGGTCAAGTTAAAACTGCATCTTCTTAATTGACAGAATTATTGAAATCCCCACTGTGATCTTCTAAATGCTAAAGCTATCTTTAAAAGAATCACTACATAATTTCCTAGAACTAGTCTGCTCTTCCACCTTCGCCCTCAGCTGCCTCTTGTCTCTCTCCCCCTCGTCTGCGCTCGATCCAGAATAAGCACCGTTTTGCTACCCACAGAAACTCTCCCAAGAAGTGGTTCTGCTTTCGTCCAAGGAATAAACGTAATCGGTTCGATGGAAAATGTAATCAGGTAAACTGGTTAAAGCGATCGTGTAGCTGCGAGTGTATTCGAATTAATTCGATGAATTCAGTTCGCGTCCCATTTGGCACGAGCATCGTTGCATCGTATTCTGACATTTCCTCGTCCAAGGTACTTGCAGTTCTTGTTTTTCACTCAACCGTGTTCTGGGTGAGAGAATAATCCCGGCTCGCGCCTGTAGTTCATGGCGAGAGGCTCGATACGTATGCTACTCTTGGCTCGGATGGAATCTCTTTGAATTCCACGTCCGACCGTTTCCGATCGTTCGACGATCCGTGAATCTCCCAGGGAATTCCATCGAGATTAGCCCGATCTGTCGGGCGAGCAATAACGTGGACGAGTGTGATCGATTATGAAATCGAGGCAGCTCGGGCATTGAAATCATCCGAGAAATATGGCAAATCTCGGAATGCAGATTCACTTTCTTTCAGTAGAGACAGAGACCTTGAGGCTACAGGAAATCGTGATTACAAAAATATTTCGCATAATTTTCTGGATCTATAACTCTTCAATTGAGAAAAATGGAACGTTCCAGGAATCAAGAATTCAGGATAATCATGAAAATCTGAGGCATTTAATTTTCTAGCAGAGACTGGAAGCACTCTATGTCAGCACAGAAGTTTCAACGAAGAGCAGAGGGTCCTTCGAGGACCGATTATTCAGAATCAAAGAATTCGAGTGTGATCAGTCGTCCCTTCTCCGCGACTGACTTTCGAAATTATCTCCAGACAATGCCAGTGCGAGAACCAAGGCCCATTCATCGGATCAGCCCTCACGTCCTCCGCATTTCTGTTAATTAGTACAGCGTCCGCGCGAGTAATTAAGGGAATGCAGCCGTAGCGATAGAAAGCGTAGCGCGTTCCGCGGTACGGCATATCCAATTTCGAAGTCGACATTATCTCTGGAGCTCTTTATCCTCCGACCTGGGGTCCAGCGAAATTAAAGTAGCTTGGATAATACAGACGTCGTGGTTCAGGCGAGAACCCAAAAGCGTGAAAATGGTGAAGATGCGGCGTGGAGAAACACCCATGTATTGGTCACTTTAGAATGCACGTAGGAACCACAAAATTGCGAGTGAATAATGCTGTGCAGGAATAAAGCATGAAATGCTGTAAGAATTAATTACTGCGTAGAAAACTTTAATTTGCACGAAAAATGTTTGAAGTCTGTCACACTCGTTAATTATGACTTGTTTTCTATGACTTCCAAATGATACAAGCTTTTTTAACAGGAATTGTCCCGAGTTTGACCACCCAGAGTTTCTGTATTTATGCGCTCCTACGAGCTTGCTTTAAAAATGAGCGCGTGCTTTTAAGGGCTCGCGTTTCCGTCAGCCATCTACTCGCGTCAAGACCTCCACCGAGCGAGACTATCACAAACAGAGAGCGTTTTTTGGGGCTATATATACTTAGACTGAAGGAATTAAAGATAAACATTCTTTTCTCTCAAGCAGTACACGCTAAACGTATTTCTAATAGAGTAAGTGTCTAGGATGATCAATGATAATAAAACCATGAGACCCTGGGCGCGTTGTAAGCTCGTAAAGTGTACTTGTCTTCGGAGGCTCCCTCGTCAGATGTGCGGTAATCACACTATATGTATACCTCACGCTTTGACTTGGTTGAAAGCTTTGAAACAGCCAGGGGGACATCGAATGAACTTTACGGGCCAGCTTGTAGTCTCGGATTACAAACTAGCGAACTCGAAGGCTCAACCTCCGGAACCAAATTACCGTCCCATGCCCGATAATTTAAACTATCTAGAATGCCATCGAATTTCGCCCGCGTGAACGAATTTTGCTGATCAATCGTGAACGCAGAACGAAGCACAAGATGAAAAGGGGACTCTCTTATTGGATTATTCTTCTTTGATCTGTGCGAAGTAGGATCGACAAAGGTTCGCCTCGTGATTCAATTATATGAGCAATTCAGGTCTCTACTAGAGTTAACGATGTTAAACCAAAAAATCGCGGTAAACCATTTGTATTTTTTCATTTAATAGCTGAAATGCTACGATGGAGTAGGTACTTGTTTTATTAAATATTGAAGAACACGCTTGTGAAATTGTTACAGACCGCCAATCGGAAAGTCAAAATAAATAGACACGAGGGAGAGGAAGATTCGTCAGCGAAGGAACCTCAGCGCGATCTTAAGTTGAACGATTTCAGATCGAGAAAGCGATGAGTAAACGCGTCCTCGGATGGTACGCAGCTGTTGAACTCGCGAGCAGTCCACGTGAAGCACTCGTGTTGCATTCAACAAGCTCAAGCTCTTCTCGACGCGTTTACGAGCTCCGTCAAGCGATCGTTAGGTTTCCGCAATGTCTACCGAATTAGTGGCCTCGTTTCGTTCTACCTTCTCAAATCCGTTCAATTTCCCATACGATACCATAAATATAAAACTACTTATATCTACCATGATCCATACATCAAATATAGAAGTAAAAATTGGAATTTCACCGTAAAGGCAAATGCATTCGAGCCTGATGCAATCAACGACAGGAAACTGGTCGGAGCGAAGCGTTCGATTGTTCCCAAACAATCTAATGCATTTCGTCGTGTTACGCAACGAGAATCAAACGCGAAATTCGTTGGCGATCGAGCGCGTCCGATAATAAATCTCTGGTGGAATTTCAACGGATGCAACGTTCAATTACTCGGGATAACTTTGTTACGGTAACTTGCTTGTCCGATCGCGAAAACCGAGACTGCAGGGGCGCGAATGTTGGCTAAACATTCGAAGGGGTGGAGTGAAACGTCGCTTGGGGTAATCGAGCTTCAAAGTCGAGCAGCCCTTGACAGAAGGCTTCTAAGACGCATTGTTAGAGCTGTGATGAACGTGAAGAAGAACAATCCGCGGAAGTATTGTCTCTCGGCTTAAGTAATTCAAGCCCATTGGAGCGCGCGAAGAAAAGAACTGGGAAGAATGGAGAAGTGCTTCAAACGTTTGCCTCTCAATTTTTCTCGTAATTACGAGAACTTAATTTTGTGTAGAGAAAACTGATTACTGCCTTTTGGGGCTAAATACCGTGAAATTTAGAGTGAACTTCTGCCGTGGTCTGTCTTCACTTTAGAGATAGGTATTTGCCTACCTTTCTTTAGTGGTTGGGTCAGATTTTTCAAGCAGCAAAAAGGAGCTTTTTTTTTTTAACGAGAAATGGTCTTACCATTCACACTCGTTCTCTCTTAAATCTTTCCCTACATTGATTTATAGATGTTTAGCGGTAACACCACTAACAGCACAGTTTTATTAGGAGAAACAGTTGTATGGTCGTGCTATTTCATTGGGAAACTTTTGCTATAAGTCTCAGAACCCTTTCGTGGGGAAAATTGGCTGACTGTGTCCGAGAGAAGTTTCACGGTTTGCCAAACATTTGCGCTTAGGCAATAAAGCGTGTTCGGGTAAAGCGTTATTGGGAGAATATCGTCGCCTGATTCGAGAAACGTGAGATTTTAGTGGTTTCAGGATGTACAGCATTTCGAGTGTTATCAAAATGTAACCATTAAACTCTGTTAGCAAATACTGCACTTTCATTATTTTATTCCTCGTTTAGAAAAAGTACTTCTTACAAATCTTCAAACAAGGGTTCTTCTGCCATTGATTCGCTTTGAGCTTGTCTCGGAAATCCATTAAAAATCGATTTCACTGTATCGGATGATTTGAACTTTCCTCTCTGTAGCACTGTGGGTTTGAAGTGGCTCACGTATCGGGCACATGTCTCGTGCTTGGGATCTCGATTTTCTCTTAGATTTGCGTGAAAACTGCAATCCTTCAAAGTCTTTGGAGATACTCAATTCTTCTGCGAATTGTGAGCAGCCATCTTTCACTTAGTATTATTCTGGTATTTGAGAAATTCCAAAACTGTTGCTTCTATTTCGATTAAATACCGCTATTATGATTTCGAATAGAAGGTAAAACGTGATTTTAGAAACTGCAGCTATCGCAGTGTAATTTTCTTTAACGTCCTGCATAAAATACTGCGGATGGTATTAGGCGAGCGTATCTTCCCTCGGTTCTCGCCTACAATGTCCACTTGCTCAGGAAAACAGCTACGTGAACATGTATTACAGTTTGCGAAGTGCCCCGAGAGAAGCGATAAAGCCGAACAGAACGCTCTAATCCCCCGACTCGTCGGGGCAAAGGTGACAATCGTAAAAAGACGAGCCCTCGACGCGAGATGTCTCCGCGAGTCCACAGAGGAAAGTGTTTCCCGCGAACGATCAGCTTTTTGCGCTACAATGAGGAAGAGGACACTGAAATTGATCGATTGAACTCATTAATGGACGCTTTTTCCTCCCTCTCGAAGAGTTAGGGACGCTCAAGCGACTCAGATAAGGAATGAACGAAACAGCGAAAAGTGAAATGGTTGAAGGCTTCATTTATGCAATTTTTACAGAGTTCTTGAGATAAATGGTGCAAGTACTGCTTTGAATATTTTCTTCGTTTATACTTCGACTGAGGGATCCTTGTACATGGTACTAAATTAATCCTGTCTACGGATTCCCAGAGAATTTCGTCTGTTGTGTTCCTTCAACGCCATCGTTTACGTTCTCGATTTAGACGTCGTCGATAACGGTACAATTGCAGCTTGACGTTTAATTAACTCGTTGTAGCACAGACATCTAACTGTGTTTCCCTTCTGCTAACTGTTATTTCGTATTCTATGGGAAAAAGTATAACAAGAGTAGCTTGCAGAATCCTAGTTTCGAGATTCAAGATTGAATCATATTTGATACGATTCACTAAAAGAGCCTCAGGGGAACACTATTTATTCCCTTCGTTCTCGCTATCGAAGCCTTCAATTTTTCAACCATAGACATTAAATTTCCTCAACGCATGTTAGAGGAATAATTAAAATATCTTATTTGACGGCGACATGTTGCAGGATACTTTCTCAACTTCTTCGATACAAAATTGTTACAAGAGGAGGAGCAGTAGCTTCTTTGACACAGAACAGAGGAATACGGAATTTCATGAACTGTAATCTCAGAGTGAACTTCTGTAGAGTAAGATAATAGAACTTTCCTAACTTATACATATTTTCAGCCTGCGTTTGAGCTCCCCTTGGTCCGTACGTACTACGCGATGAAAGCGATAGCGACGTAGAATTTTTTTTAATCCGATAAAACCCACGTTGTAAGTAGTTTGTCTGGTATTAATCGACTCAGCTCGCACCACGGGGTCTTTCATCTCGACTCACAGAAATTAGGTTCTCCCCGGTAGATATTAAATGAGTGATTATAGGGTCGTAGACAAGAAAGACGCAGCAAGCGGTCCTGTATAAGGATTATTACCAGCACGTTTCATTCCACGTCGGTAGACCCTGAACGTATTTACACGAGACATCGATATTAAATTCTATTTTCGCGAGATGAGGGATTCGATAATAGCAGCTAGATTAGGATAACGCTTTACCAGCCAACAAAGAAGAAATATTCGTGGGAGCTTCCAGCAAACGTTACTTAGCTAAATCCCCGACTCCTTCCCCGTTTAATTTTCTCTTAATTAATGGCCAAGACTACAGTAAACGAGAATTCAGGGGAAAGGCACAGAAATGTACCCGCATTTATGACTGACTGTAGCTATTTTCATTATCAGAGCAAGCGAATACGGACAATACAAAAATGACCTGGTTCATGAAATGCAAAAGATAAAAAAAGGTTCGAATTGAAGAATCTCTTCGTGAATTTGCACTTACGAAATTTGTATGCAGTTCTATATCTAGCTTTGATTAAGCTTTAACGTCGACCTTTTTATTATCTCAGTCAAAAGGTTCAGAGAGGGAATATATGCACTTCCTATGCGCAAATACATATTCAGCAAATAATAAATATTTCTGACGTTTCCTGTCGCCGTCCTGACGCGAGATTTACCATTCACGTTACTGTTATATGTTAACTCGACGAAGGAAGAGAACATCGAGCTACGTGTTCAAACTCCAACCAAACAAGATTCGATGTTCCTCGAAGAATATTTCGTTCCTTCGAGTTTCTTTCTCAATGCATTCACGGGTCTCTTTGTGTCAGAACTACACCCCTACAAGCATGACCCAATACATACACATAGTTATACGATGTCTATTCAAGGTGCAACTCGACGTACAACTAGAAAAGAAGCAATTTCTGGCTCAAGAGTAAGTCGAAAGATGTAGTGAAATATGAGGAAAACTGAAAAGTATCCTAGTCTATATGAATGTCTGTCATGCTCGATAGCAGGATAACGAAGAATTTTATATAAGTAGGATCAGAAAGCATCAATTTGGACTAAGAGCATCTCATCATTTTCACCCTATGAACAATTAATTTATTCCTTTGATCATAGGGTATCGAATAAGAGTCCACAGACTTTATTTGTGAATGAAGAACGATGAAATTTTTCATCCAAGGTGTTGAATTCAACGCTCTATATCCATGTACATATATGTATACGTGCCATCGAATTGACGAGCACGCGGATGGAATAGGGAGGAAACTCGAAGACACAGCGGATTTTCATTTCCTGCCGACGGAATCTCTCGCGGAGGAATATGAGAAAAGTTGAACGAACGTGGAGCGAACTTTCTTTCGCGAGTATTGTTTTTCCTGTCTGGGAAAAGATCTCCTAAAGTAGTCTTGTCGTCGATGCACGTGTCTACCAAACGCGGTTTCTGCGTGCAGCCAGCAACAGACGTGTGCTTTGAACATCGCGACCAATACAATGCGGTTGGTACCGCAGAGCAATTCTACGCGCCAATTTGCACCTCGACGTTTATTCAAATAGAGAATCGCGAAATCCAGGAATGGGGACTTAACACGATGGAAAAATATTTGACAATTTCTGATTCCAGATACGACAAAGGTATCATATTTTATTTTTAGCAGACAGCTTTCCAACGTCTAAAAATAACAAGGAAAGACGTAGGAACGCGCGATAAAAATCCCTTCGCCTGAAGTCTGCTATAAATTGCAATTGTAACAATAAATGAAAAGATGTGAATTAAATTTGTTTGATCAAATAGAATAAATAAAGTGAAAATTCTTGAACTTGACCGAAGGAATTCTGATCCCCCGATGACATCCCATGACGTCCCATTTTCACGAAGATATATCGGTCACTGCGGGAGTGTTTAAATTTCATGAAGCCACGACTCGTATGGAATTCGTCGACTGTCGATCAACGAATTCGGCTGTTCTGTTTGCGGATGAAATGCGCGATCGTTTGAAAGAGTAATTGCGGTTATATGGCTGGACAGATTCCAAAACATTTTGTGGTTTTCCCGTAATTGATAGGTATTAACAAGCGCGCGAAAGTAGTTTATAATTAACGAAAAAATGTGGGAGTAACAAATAGGTTCGAAAATCGTACCAAGTTTGTCCCGAAAGAGAGCTAATTTTTAAAGTGAAACTTTTATTTCAGAGTGAACCTAGAATCTTCGAAATATATGCACCAAACTCAAAATGACAAAATTGAACATTAATCGTTTCATTGGAGTAATAGGATTCTACTGTTTGAGGCGAAATTGATAGACTGACTAATTGCACGGAATTAGATTTAGATTCGGATACTGTGAGCCAGAGAACACTTCAATGTTTGCCACAAGTACTGATTCTCGTATACAGAATCGATATTGCAGCTAATTCTACTAGACAGCCATTTATCTGTGATTAATAGATAGCTCGACGATATGAATAGTGAAACCATGCAATTGCAATTTGAGTTTTACTCCTTTTGTTTCTGCTATTAACAGCATTTACGTCCTTTAATATAGAATTGTGTTTAAGTCTTTAATCTAAAATGAAAACAAATGTTACTATGAGAATCGTTAAATAGCTTTCAGTTTTATAGGTAAATGTTTAATGCAACGATAAACAACGAAATTGCATGGTTTACAATGCATCATGTAGAAGACAGACAGGAAAAACAGAGGAGAGGAGTATAGGTTGCCCGTGATGAACGCATAATGAGAGAATAATTAACACGAGATAGCTAAAATGCATTTCGCGATACCTCAATTTTAGATCCTGGGAGTCTATCTAAAATTAAATTACGTCCTTTTCATACGAGCATCCCGATTACTCATCTCTGAAAAATTTGAAAAAAGCCACGGTACTCCCTTTGGATGCGGTCATAAAGTCGGGGAAAAGTTTCCCTTCGCAATTTCGCCGCCCACCATGCGTGACTAGAATTAAGAGAGCAAGTAGGACCCATAGGAAAAATAGCTTCCCAGTGGAAAAGTTGGGGAAAACACGCGAATATAATGTAAAACAAGATCTCTCTCCCATCTTCGACATACCCCGTAGTTTATATCGGTCCAAAACATTCCAAAGCACCTCATAATGGTGAAATTACGGTTCGGTAGCGCTTTAGCTGCAGTTCCTTAAGTTTTTTCCCCTTTAATCGTCGACTCCGCGTCCCCTGAAAGGGGCGCGGAATTACGCGAGCGGAATTTCATGAAAATTGGGAAACTTCGACGGGATCCCTTCGGGAACTTGTCGCACCCTTCGTCTCAGATGCGTTAGAACTTTGTTGGTGGATTCTCGCATCTGTCGAAGGCGTAAGCCTCTGGTAATAAGACCAGTTAAGAAAGCAGATGACGAAGGGAGTCGCAAACAGGTCGGCGGGAATCAATGAGGACGGCGTCGGTCTGGGGCGTCGACGCTCGATTACGCGCCGCGACGCCGCGTCTCTCGCGAGATCTTTGCGCCTTCTCAAACAGCGGAAACAAATAAAAAGGCAGCCAAAGGGATGGCAAGAGGATGACTCGCTCGATTACCGAGATTACCATAACGACGTCTCTTCTAGCGCTTGTTGACAGGTGTTAAGTCTTCCTGACACAATTTCTAAGTTTTTCTTTCAAGTTCCTAAAATATGAACGTACGATTCTAGCCTCTAGTTACCAGAGATCACGATTATATCTAGCCATTCGACAAGTAGAATTTCGCGTTAACACAAGAATGAAAAGAAAGAGGAGGACAGCTATTTGAAGCCATGAAGCAATCGAAGTCATATGTGCAGAGAAACTGCACCGCAGCTTTTAAATATGGATTAAGCGAAGGGAATTCGTGAGTCGAATACGAACGCAACAGCGTTAACAGAATCAAGCCAGCGCGGTCGGTGTTGCTCTTAGGGTTGCCCTGCGCTAACGTAATTGCATTTTCCACTCGCAGCTGCTTAATAGATTCCACGGAAAGTTTCGTAACTGGCGCGCGCAGGCGCGTCACTGCCGAAAGCGTGATCCGCGTGCGCCGAGAGCTTTACGCTTAATTGCTCTTCGCGATTTTATCGGGAATCACTCGATCCTCCGCCGTTTACGATCGTTATCGCGGTAAAGGATGGGTGAGTGGCTTTCACCGTCGACAAACTAACGACAGCCTCGTTTTACACGCGGGAATTTATGTAACGATGTAATATACATACATACGTCGATCGAGTCAGAGTACTGCAATTTATGCGTCATCGAACAAACGAGACATGAATATTACTCGATATCGTGCCCCGTTTCCGATTACCGATAGCGAGAAAGAGGAAAAATTGATTCACACGATGTAGTTCATTACCGTTTATGAAACACTTTATTGTCAACCGTTTGTCGATTACCATGTGCGTCCCGAAATTATTATATTGAACTTCCATAAGCTGCTACAAATGAGAGACAGTTTTAGTATCCTAGTGTAGAACGTTTATGGACGGTAAGTTTTGATTATCGAGTGTAAAACGATGTAGGCAGTTAAGGGATAAATGGATCGACAGATTTCGTTCATTTACAATGTGACACGGTTAAGGGTTGACGAAATTCTCCGGAAGTGCCATTGGGAAGTTTATATTTCTCGAGGAACAACCAGTGCTCAGTGATCTGCATACGCGCCAGGGTTCGTGCATACAAATTGCACGCATGCAAATAACTGCACGATGGATGCACGTGCGAGCTTCGTGACATTGAATGCGCAACTGTGTATCGAAGCCAGCCGCGTCGCGACCTATAGAGATACTGCACGCGTGAGTGCATGTACCTGGTTATATGCAGCGCGTATACGAACGAGTGTGTACCTACGCATACCATGCGAAATTTCCGGGCGAATCTATTGCAACCGAAATTGTTTCAGCCTAATCGTCATCTCCGTATCGTAGATTGTGCGAACAAACGCCTGCTGCGAGAAGCGGCTCTCTGTCTTTCTCGTCTAATTATTCGACAGAAATTGTGCAGCTCGATTCGAAGAATCCGTTAAAATTTTGAAGATTTGAAGATTTAAATATTTGAAAATTTAAATATTTGAAAATTCAAATATTTGAAAATTCAAATATTTGAAAATTCAAATATTTGAAAATTTAAATATTTGAAAATTTAAATATTTGAAAATTTGAAAATTTGAATATTTGAAAATTTGAAAATTTAAATATTTGAAAGTCTGAAAATTTGAAAATTTGGTAATTTGAAACCTACTGTTTCATTAATCCAAGTCATTATTATAATTACAGGGCATTTAAGTAAGAAAACTTATCTCGATTTAACTTCCACTGTTTTAGTTCGCATCAACCTATAATATATTCAAAGAGCATACTCAATATTCGAGCTACTTATAGAACGTCCTACCAGCGATACCACTTCAAAAAGTTGAGGAGCGTTAACATAGTTAGTCAGATAATTGAAATTCCTGTCGCACCTGTTTGAGATTATTGCAATTAATTCCTATGTTCCTCGTAGCTAAATAACTTGATACATTATATCGTCACGATAGAACAACTTACGGTTATCAAAATATTCCGTGCAAACACCGTGCGTTCGACAGCGGCAACAAAACTGTAACCTTGGTTGACCCAAATAATTGAGTGCTCTGATAACCCCGATTCGACGAAGAAGCATGAAAATAGGATAACAAGAGTTTGACCAAAGGATAAGGCGAGAAGATGAAGAGGAAAAAGGGGTGTCACAGTAAAGTTCCACGAAGTTATTCCTTTCCCCACCCCTTCATCTCCTAGTGTGGTATTTTAACGAGAACCTTTGTGTTCGTCATTCAAGGGGAAGGTTTCAGCGTGGAAAACTTTGTCAGATAATTCTGAAAACTGCAAAAGTATAGGGACATCTATTTCCTGCCATTACAGTTGTGGCGGAGTAGGAAAACCAAATCAAGACGGTAAAAGACAGTTCGCTACTCCATCAATCAAAATTGCGTGGGATCGAATGCTACGAAAGTTCAAAGAGGAAGAAATTTCGCAAGCTTCCTCTAGGAATCGAGCGCAGACATCCTTGGGAAACGTCAGAAAATTCGAGTAAACATGTCGCAGCTGATCAGAGCAAACTTGGAGATTTGCGTCTGTGTATAAATCGTCGAATCTACGCTCGAATAAAATGTCGAAAGCTTAAACTCGTGTCGTAACGCTTCAAACTGAAACGAGAGGATCAGCATGGGTTTACAGTAGAGGATTCGTAGGATTTACCCATCTTGAAATTGCTCTCAACACGTTTCAATCGGTCGAAGTCGAACTTTCATCAAAATTTGACCGAAGGAAGCCGCAAGAACTGCACTTCTTTAAAATTTCACCCTTTCTAGAGAAAAAGAAGATCAAAGGCTGCGTTAGAAGGATGGAGTGGTGACATAAAGTCCCTGTGCACCGTAAGCGAATGCAAATATAGCCACTTTCCTCGAAGATGGATTCAAAGTACACCCTATTTCAATTCAAAGGGCTGTCATTTCCTATATGTCATACCTTGAGTTACATTTTGAAAATTTCATCGTTTATTCCAACATTCTTCTCAAACCAAGATATTTGATGGCACTTTACCCTAGTAACTCATCCCCAGAATAAATCTTCATTGCATTAAAAGAGGAATAAGGGAATAAACTGCACTATATAAACTTTTTCTACGAATACAAACTTTATATAACGAATTGATAAGTCTTTCTCAATTAGCAGATTAAGAAATAGGGTGTCAGAATGCATCGAGGATATGAAACTCTCGATACTAACATGATTAATCACACCACTCGATGTAGCGAGGGAGCAGTAGCTCATTCGATTTGCCCTACACCGAAGACAGTTGAAACAATGTCAGTGATTAACGCGATGAATTTATTCATCACATGCTGTTCTCGGATGCTTTATCAGACAATAGGGGAATAGGAATCCTTATGCTCGAACTCACCTAAGATCCTACGCGCAGATTAAGAACCTCACGCGAAAACAGCCGGAAATGAGATTTCGGTTTTCGAAACGCCCTATTCCGCGAGAAACTCACGATTAATTAATTGAGTCGCTAACCTAGATTTTGCCATCAACGATCGTAAGAATGTTATTTCGGTTTTGTGTCGCGTTAACGCTAGTACCTCGCAGCTGTATTATTTTACGCGAAACAAATGAAACGTACCTGCACGAATCGAGACCATGGTTAGTTTATAATTGGATTGTGAAGTAGTTTTTTCGCTGTTTTATGGGTCAGTTGAAGAAATTTATGCATAATGGGGGTATGGTAATTATGTCAAAAAGTTATCGCAGATATATACAAATTTTGTAGCATTTTTCTGCTCCCAAAAAATAAAATATTGTTTCGCAAGGTGTCGATAATTCGTTACAATTTTGCAATGCTTATATCTCGCGTGAAAGATAAAAAAAATATAAGGAGAAACGTTACACGAGTCCTGTCTACATGGATTTTTGAAATATTAGTCCTGACTCACGTTGTTTCATCAGGTAAAATTTCTAATAAATAGGGGGTGTGTCGGTGACGAATGAGGGGAAGGTTTCATGACGCTAAAGGAAACAAAAGAAAAATCTTTCTAACAGAACACTACCTTCCAAATGTTTTGAAAAGAACTTGGTTCAGCTACATTTCATCCCCTACAAGAATTTTATTCTACCTCAGAGCTGGGCGATGGAAAATAACAACAGTAGTTCATCTATTATTTTGTATAGACGAATCTTCCCTCTTGAATATATTACTTTCGTATTTTATTTTCTGTTTGTGACGAAGTAATGGTTTAATAGTGGGGCGGGTGAGGTCTGTACAACGATAATCTTATTTACCCGTAGACAGCGTAATAATTTCAAACTTCTTATAGGTCCTGGGGGAATAATTTGGAGCACACTGCTTCTTTAAGAGGTGTATAACGCTTTATATAGCTAGCGCTTCAGAAAATTGAATTTTTTTTAGAAAAATTGAATACCCTCAACGCTCTTACTTTAAAGTTTAAAGGCACCGCCTTGATTTTCTAATTTCTCGTAACCGATACAATTGATCTGTCTCGGCAGTGATTCCAGAGTAGAGGAATTAAATTGGAAATCTGAACGCACCAAATGGCACAGCAATTGCTGTGCAATCTCCAAGAGACGTTCCACGAGAAGTATCCCGCAACCCATTTCAGAGGTTCATTGTTTAGGCAATCTCTACTATTCTAGAGGATTATTGGCAATCAACAGAAAAATGGTCGTAGTTACAGTCGATTATTCGAGAAATCATCGAACGAACTCCTTTTTAGGGTATCGAATGAAGTCTCGAGCATCCCTGTCGAACTCATTCTCTCCACTTTACTGTTCTCAGTGGCGACGCTCTCGCAATGGCCACTTTAGAGCTCCAACTTTCCCAGTAAGGAAGCACTTTACATCGCGCAATCCACTTCAAAGACTTTCCTTCAAAGCGACATTTTTTCTTGTCACACTGGCTAACGAACTTCGTTACCCTTACTCAAAGGAAAAAAACCGGCTGTTATCGCATATCATCAGTTACCAACATTTTAGCATTCATCCAGGATCCACCAACAAACATGAGAAAATAAAAATTCAGTTTCCTTTAGTAGACGTGCATGAAGCGCGACAAATGATTCAATAAATTTGCGTAGCAAGGTGGGTAAAGGTTTTTTACGAAACGTTGCCGTGGCCGTTTAATCGCGAGGATTTGTGGGAATATTTTGCACAGAAGGTATACACTACTGAATTGAGCAAATAATTTATCGAGGAAAAATGATCTCGTATGTCTGTCGGTGCGGATTACGTACTACAAGCGGTCAAGCACTCGATTCAGGATTTATTGAATGAGAAAGGGTTCGCGAGTCTACCGCCTAATGCTAGTTAATCATTAAACGGGCCTGTAAACCAACATAAATAATCTTTTTAATCTACCAAGACAAATCACTACTGACAAGTGTCAGAACTCGTGAATCTTTTTTACGACGCGACCTAATGCGATTTCCTATTTGGCACGTTCCACTCGATTACGATGAAAACGAACGAAAATGAAATACAGAAATATGAAGTGGAGAGCCCGCAAGAGTTGGAAATTTCATTTTATCGTATTTTGATATTTGATTTAGTTTTTCCGATAAAAATGATACTGCCCGCAATTAAATATAATCGTTTCAACAATTTTCACCCAGTTATTGCGTTCTCTCCTGTGTTTGTCCCCATCTCAATCGACTATGGCTCCGCAAACACAAATATATCATCAATCTGATCAATCGCATGCAAATGAGAATGCGTACAACCAACCATAGATGCTTCCAATTGTACATGATTGGAGAGATTCGCGGTGCATTTGCATCTGTGCAGCTGGGGTATATCGAGTCGAGGGTAAACAACTTTTACCTCTGGGAAGGCTGAAAGCGAAACAGGGCGGAAGCCGGACGGATGTGAAACATCTTCGAAAGCCACGAGGTCCGGCAGGATTCAAACGACCGTACACGAAGGGGAAGTTTTACGGATCCTCTGAGCGAAATAGGCGTTCTGGGGCCACTCGTCGAAAAATTACACTCGTGACCGACGGTCGCATGGTCGAAACTTTAACAAAACTCGAGTACGAGTTTTCGAAGACAAACGTGAGGGGACTGCCAAAGACCTCACGAAAACCCAACCTTTTTTATCGTCGCTCCAGCGAAACTACAAATTGAAAACATTCAACTTTTAGAACACTTCTGCCCTTTTGTTCCGTTCAGGGATGAATTCCACGTGGAAGGGATTAAAAGGGAATTCCGAATAATTAAGAATTAATCGTACACTTCGACTTCGAAATGAGCAATCCGTATCGAATGGAATATACAAATGACAGAGACGCCAGGTCAAGGAGGACGTTTCCGACCGAACTCTCTCGTCTCTGCACTCCACGCGGGGGGATTACAATTTTGTTTAACTTTCCGTGTCGCGCGATTCAATTTAGCGTGCCTTCGGCATCCCCCCATTTCCAAAGTTACCATTCAATCTCTCTCTTCTACCACCCTCACGAAAAAAAGAGAAATGAGATTATTCATCTGCTGTGCTTCATTATTTTCAAGCTTTCGAAACTTTTGAATTTGTATTTGTAGTACCTAGTCTCCGCAATTGACATACGCGGAAATAGCTGGATTCAAGTAAATAAAAATTGAAAAAAATTGTTACGAGACGGTAGAATGATAAAAATGATTGACGAAATGAAGAATAAATAGTGCTTGCAAAAGTAAACGAAATATGATGAAATGAGATAAATATCGAATTAAAGAGAAAGGGTTGCTCTACCCTCTACACGTGCCAAGGAATCATACCTAATTATAAATCTGAAGAAAACATGGTTAACATATTCGCCACGATGTATCACGACTCATGTTTTAACTAGCTCCCACAAATAGAATAAACAGCATCTCCATCCTAGTTAACTGGCAAACTTACTACCAACATATCCCTGTTTACTTTCGCAAGCATGCCCCGAAACTCTTCGACCGTCACAGATCACGCGGCGTAAGATGATGCAAATATAGAGACCTTGACTTTCCGGCATTTCCGGGCGGCAATGGATCTTGATTGCCTTCTGATTGCCTCCAGAGGAAACCGCTTGCTGTAGGATGTTTCCTGGCCGACTCCACCACGGCACCACTTCTATTTTGCACTGTGGTTCACGTGATCGACGCGCGAGAATCACCGTACGAAGAGGAGGAATCGCACGATCACGCGACGTCTGCTGGATCAGCGTCGCTGGCTATCCACGCAAAGCTGTTTCTTTGAATGAAAGTCGCCACGATGAACGCGTGCACGCGAACGGACCTTTCACACCGCGAACACGGAGGGTTGCGTGGCATTCGAGATGGCCAGGACGCGGCCCGCGGCGAGTAGCGTCTAGGAGACACCGAGCGCGACGCGAGTAGTCGAGGAACGCGATAGCCCAGGCATACGAATCGCTCGTGGCGCGGTCTGGGCGGTGACTGAGCGGACCGAAGCGTCTCGACGCACGGCATCTCTCCCACCCCTACTCGCCGACGTCCTGCAGGCCTGATGGATACCACTTTTCGGTCGTCCTCCGTGCCCCCGTGGCTACCTTCTACTGCGTGACATTTAACTCGCCCTCTCTTGTTATTTATCTGACCGTGGTGGGTCAAATGCGTCCCGAGATGTTACCTACGAGTCGTAGGCTACGACGCATGTTTCGGCTAATTTAATGAACAGCTGGACTCGTTTGTTTTCGGCGAATGAGCAGGGTGGAGAAATCGCGCGCAAAAACGGGCTATCCCGAGCATTTATGCTGAGAACAGCATGTACGTGCGATTGAAATACGAGTGTGTTTAGATAGAGAGGATGGACGAAATTTGATAGAGGAAATGCTACGACATGATTCCATCCATTTTTCATTTCACCTCTAGTCGCACTTGGAAAAGGAATTAGTAAAGCTCGAGCTACTCTATTAAGTCAGTTCCCGTTTCTTGTTTCGTTAATTCTTTCCACGTCGCGTTCAAACCAGGCCAGGAGTAAAAATAAGATTTCATGCAACATGTAACAGTCCCTCATTGGACCACCGGAAATGTCTTGTAACCACTTCGCTGAAAATAACGTCGTGAACGACAGGGATAGAAGTAAGTGCCACAAGGAATCGATTCGGTGCAGGAAGTGTCGAGTGCTCTGTGAACCCTGAATGATGTTTTCAGGCAAACAAGCGTTTTCCAATTAACGTCATTGGAACTATAATCTGATAGGTAAACGTTCCCAGAAACAATTACGGTTAAAGTATCGTGTCGTTAATTTCGTTCGAGAGTTCTCTCGTTTTCGAAAGCCAAGTAGAAATTGTAAGGAGTGTTCTCTAGTTAGTATCATCGTCACGTAGCTTATATTCTGTTCGAAGCAGAATCCTCTAATTGAACAATTTTATTGTACCATACAATAGAGGATGTTGTATGGGTATTGTATACTACATGTACTTTTTTCGTTTTTGATGGCCTTTCGGAATAGATCTTAGTCTAAAACATGAAAGACATGTTGTTTGCTCTAAACGTTTAGATGAATCGGTACCATAACATTCTGTCTTGCTACTGCATTCTAGAAGTACTCCGCGCATTTATTGGAATTATTTACGATCAAATCGACCCAAACAGAGTAACAGTTTTAAGAAGCACTGTAGAGACGCGCATGGTACATGATGATAACTAAAGCCTCAAACAATTTGATTCACGTTTCCTTATTCTGCCCCTAATTTACAGCTATTTGTTTCTATAAAAATTGCAGTCAAAACGTGCTTTGCACGACACAAGTTTAATTTAATCAACCCAATATTGTCTTAGCTGGGAAATTATGCGCATGTATATTAAGCGCAGTTCGCGAACTGATTTTTAAAACCGATCTCTTTGTTTTTCGCGACATGACTAATTACTCTTGCAAAAATGGAAATCTGCCGGCACAGATTTCCTATCAAGAGTTACTCGGCGAGCGTCGAGTACAGTGGGATACAGTTGCTAAGTTTCCTCGTTGAAAGTTCAACATTGGATCGGTTAAGGGCACGTCATTGGCGTTGAGATGCCTTTAATCGTTTAAGAGCTTCGTTACTAAAACGTACTTTGAGTGTTCGTGGATCATGTGAGCAAATATCTTTATACTATTAAGGTAAAACATTACTGAATATTAAGAACCTTCAAAAATGTTTAAAATTTTAGTTAATATGTCAGAAATCGCTTAACCCCTGAATCATGGCCCACTTGGCCAATGTCCAATTCCTGTTCCGTCTAGCCTATGGCTTGACCCTGAGCCATCTAACCCATGGTTCAACCCTGAGTCACCTAGTCTATACCCAGCTCATCCACTGATTAGTTCCAATCTCTAATTAGCTCATTTTTCATTTTTAAGTATATCAAATATTCCAATCTTATTTCCATACTTCCAGTTTACATTACACCCTTGTTAAACTACAAATAGTTCTAGTCAAGTTTTTAGACTTACCTCTTTTCCTCTCTATCTTCTTGAATAACTGATTGGAAGAGCTTTTTCTTCTTATTTGCTTTAATTCGTTGTTGTTAAGTCCATAGTCTGAATTACGCATCTTATTTCTTCAATACATTTTGCAGAAACTCCAATTACTCCCGCGCTGATTTTGGTTATCCAGCCGCCATTGCACTGCAAATGTTGTAAGTGCAAGAATGCGAAAATATATCATGTTTTTTTATTACGATACATCGTATAATAGCAAATAGTTATGCCACCCTGATACATACCTACTTGGATGAACCGGATTTACGTTCAGTCACTAAATTTAACACTAATTTTCATTTTGTTCAGATCTTTTTGTCGTGCGATTTCAAGAGACGCGATCACTGTAAGACTTTGGCGGAAAGTGGTTTCAATTTGAATTGTAGCGACACTAGATTAACTGCAACGCCATCTATCATCCTTTCTGGTAACTTTAAATCATAACAATAAAGTAGATCCAGGTTAAATTTTGACTGTAAGACGCATAATTTAACGCGTAATTACGAAAGTTATTTCCATTCAGTTAATCGTTTTATAAAATAAAAAGTACTACGGAATGGCAGCAAGTTCTTCCAGCAATGGTAAGAGAGTTTCAGTTCGTTTTAAGGTTAAGTAAGAATCTCGTCCGATACAGACAGATGCATTATTTAGTGCGAATTTCAGTTAAAAAGAAATGCCCTTACATGGAAAAATGTTATCGCAAGAATCCAATTCATTTCAACGAGATGTCACATCCACACTGTGAGTAATAACTTTTTTATTTTTGTTCAATCTTCCATATTGTTGGATGAGCATATGTTTTTCATTAATGAATGATTTATTTGTGATTTCAGTGGAGAAAATTTTGATGAACCAGTTGGAAGGAAAGATACAAGTACCTGATGATCTTGATTTTGAATGTTCCGATCCAATACTTTTAATGGATCAGTTAAAGATTTTACAAATGTTGCTAAGGAAAGAGAAGAATAAGAACGGAACGAATTTACCTACTTCATCTAAAGAGCCAAGTTCAAAAGCTAGTACTAGTACCCCTAATAAAAATAATAGTACTGCGCAAAGCTTAAAGGATAAAGTAGAAAGACACAAACAAACAGTGAATCAAAGGCGAGAAAATAAATTGAAAGAAATGGATAATACAGCAGGAGCGTTGTTTAAATCTTCTACTAGCAATAGTAACACCAATTTGGACAATAGTAAAATTTGTACGATGAGGGAAGAACTTAGTAATATTAAAATTGCTATGGAAAACACGGAGGAAGAAAATTCGTCACAAAAAAAAAAGAGAAGTAACAATAATGTTACTGACGATCAAAATGGAAAGAAGAAATCGAAGCTAAATTATGATAACCATGATGACGATATTCAAGAAATTAGCCAAGCTTCAAATAGTAGTAGCCAAGAGAGTAGTCAAAGTTCTAGTTCTTCGAAAGAAAAGTCTATGTTTGAAGTTTTTCAATCTTGTACTTCCGCAAAATCAAGAGACGAAGTCAGACAGAGAGCTATCAAGATAATGAAACAACAAGGATTAGAACTTTCTGTAGTCGAACCAGGAAATTTTGCTTTAAAATATGCTCTTTCTGCTCCGTATCATCTATTTTATTCAAGAATACAGAAGTCAAAGGCAACGTATGACCAACAATTCTCTATAACGTTTCCTGAAATCCTAGACATAAGTCTTGGAGAAATTGTGTCTAGCTTACAAATTAATTTTATGGTGGATGTTGGATGGTTATGTTTACAATACTTGCTGGCTGGCCAGCGCACAGATATGTTAATTTTATATGGAGAACGAGTAGATGAAGAAAAAGTGGGTTTACAAATCGCGATGATACCTGTACAAATGCCAACAAAATTTGGTTGTCATCATACTAAAATCATGATCTTAAAATACAAAGATGATGGCATTCGAGTTGTCGTGTCCACCGCGAACTTGTACTCAGACGACTGGGAGAATAGAACGCAAGGGTCTGTGAAATAATCTTAAAAGTCTTTTTCTGTTTGCTCGTTTCGAAGGAAAAACTTTAACGGATAAACAATTGGTTCCATTTTGTCCTGATCAGACTTTGGATATCGCCGCATCTTCCGCCGCTACCAGAATCTGCAAATACCAGCGACGGAGAATCGCCTACAGGTTTTAAGAAGGATCTGGAGCGTTACTTGCTCAAGTATAGACAGCCAGCTTTAACAGAATGGATCGCTGCTGTTCGAAGAGCGGACTTTTCATCCGTAAATGTATTCTTCCTGTCTTCGGTCCCTGGAAGTCACAAAGGCGTCGAGTATGACTTTTGGGGTCACAGGAAACTAGCTTCTGTTCTTTCTAAACACGCCACGTTACCTCCAGACGCGCCTCAGTGGCCAATCGTCGCTCAGAGCTCTAGTATCGGCAGTTTAGGTCCAAATTATGAAAGTTGGCTTTTAAAAGAAATAGTACCTTCGATGACGAGGGAGACGGCAAAAGGTTTGAAGAGCCATCCGAATTTCCAATTCATTTATCCTTCTATAAATAATTATAAGCAAAGCTTCGACTGTCGAGTCGGAAGTTGCTGTTTGCCTTACAGTCTTCAAACACATTCCAAGCAAGAATGGATAGAATCTTATTTATAGTAAGCTTTTAGCTTATCTTCATATACATTGTACTACTGTTTAATAATCTTTAGACATTGATCTTTTCAAATACTTAATGACCTTCACAGCCAGTGGAAGGCTACGCACACCGCGAGAGATCAAGCAATGCCTCACATTAAATCTTACACGAGATTCTCCCCTGATTTCAAGAAAATCCCTTGGTTCGTACTTACCAGTGCTAATTTGAGTAAAGCCGCATGGGGAACAGTGAGGAACTCGCATTATATAATGAGCTATGAAGCAGGGGTTATATTTATCCCGAAGTTTATCGTAAGTTAAAATCTTTCGTTTTTTATGTTAACTGGACAAACAATTTTAAAGATGAATTTTTTTGCAGACTGGATCAACGACGTTCCCTATTCAAGAGGAGGAGGAGGGAACACCTGTCTTTCCAATTCCATATGACAGACCTCTATTGAGATACGAATCGGGAGACAAGCCATTCGTTACGGAGTTCTTTTACGGCCGCGAATAAACGATTGATATTTGTAAATCATAAAAACTTATATTTAAAAATATCATATATTTTGAAAACTATTAAGCAGTGGTGTATGAGTGAATTTTTTAAATAAACTTTTACAATACTTGAATCAATTTCGTTTTATACCATCATCAATCATTTAATCTAATAATAGCGAATTGCAATGTGGGTATGTTTGTAAAGCCAATAGAATCTTTATGAGGCCAGAAACTTCTAGGTCGTGCGTGACTTCTCCCTGGATTCGTTCCTATGTCGATTTCGTGGTCGTCCATTCGCGGGTCACGCGTTTTCCATAAAACATCAGCAGGAAAGTGTTTCCTGCACATCACCTTTCCGTTTGGTGCATGCCTCGCCTTCAAACAGCGTTTAACCAAGCACTGCTTGTTCTTCCTTTATGTAGTAATTACACATGATGTACGCACCTTTCGCAAGGTGAGTCACGGGCAAACCAGATCATCGACTTATGACCACCTCTGAGACAAGAGTGCGTGAAGGAGGAGTTGAAGCTATTAATCCTTGAGATTTTAAAATGTCATGCTGTTGACATGAAAAATTGCACGTTTTACAAGTTCATACATTTTTTGAGGATATTTTTAAAATTTTAATGTCATTCTAAAAACTTCGGATATATTGACTTAAGATATATTGAAATGCTTACTGTGATTTATTCCATGATATTGCTTCAACAAAGTAACTGTGCTTTTTGTAAATATTTTTTCATAAAATTGCCATAAAAATGAAGCGTTAGACAGATAGGAGGCTGTACTAGTTCTCTATATTACTTACAGATTTTCTTATCTATGAGTTTCCTTGCAAAAAATTATATAATAAAGCAAACATTGCTTTCAGTTAGTAAACAGACGGCTTTCCGGGAACTATTTCATGTGATGATTTGTAAGATAGTATAGGTAGAATGTAGTATATTTGTTTATATCGGCATTACAGTGCAATTTTTTTCAAAATTCTGCGAAGCGGTAAGAAAGAAAAATAAAGGTTTTTTAATTTTGACATTACAATAGATTATGGTGATCGATGAGTTAATAATCCAACAGTAAAAACTCCATTATGATCCCATGATATTAAAGTAAGGCGTTATTAATAGGTATTGAAGAACCTAGATGCCAACTTTTTATAAATAGTCTATATAATATCCTAATGAATATGTGTGACAGTATATTGTACATATCGCTGATTTTACGGATCAACGAGCAAAAAATGCAAAGGACAGGGGGTAAGTTTTCGTAAGTTTTTCTTACGCAGCGTCTATTGCTGCACCTAGGACAAGAATCGCCGCAAAATATTTAAATAAATGCTAATTTTCTGACAATTTTGACACCATCATTCATCTTAATTAATTCTGTACTAATCAAGAAACATCTATGCATCGTTAACTTACTTTTTTTATCAATTTAGTGATGCTGACTTTAAATGGTCAGGATAAATCGCCGCCGCCTACAAACAATAGTAGAATTTGGTTTTCCATTAAGAAAGCCGCCAAGGATTCTGACGTCAACGCGCGACGAGACGTCACCTCCCACTAGGAACCGACTTCACAATCGGATGTCCTCGGCGCAGATGCGACTTCTGAAAAGGGACGTCCCGGCGCCCGTTGACGCTGTCGGCGACGTCGAACCCGGAGGAAGACGTCGATCAGCAGTTCGTGAGATGTCGTCGACACGAACGGACACCTCATAGGTTTGCTCGTCGTTGCGCGTACCGTGTGTGCGAACGAGTGGGTGTTTTGTCAAAGTATGTTCAGATGCGTGCTCTGATCAGTCACTGCAGAGCTCGTGCATCCTCGGCTTGTACGCCTGACAGATTGCTGGCGGTGCATCCATCGATCTGCAAGCTGCCTCCATTGAGAGCTTAAAGAGCGATGGGGGAACGATAAGGATCCCAGCAGAGATTAGTTCGCCATCGTCGGTGAAGCATCTTTAGACCAAGAAAGAGCATCGTAGTGCCGCATTGCGATCCTTGGGAAACGCTCTCCAAGTGTTTCTACTCAAAAGAACTGAGAGCGTGTCTCGTTTGACAATTCTGGAACATCCCGAAAGGGAAAGTATCGAAAGTAGGTTTGCCCGAAATTTTCTATCGAATCATTCTTTCCCCTGATGTATCGCGGTGGTGTTGTTGACTGATCTCATTTCCTTCCTCTAGAATAATCACTGGCCATTGTAATAATTAAGAAATATTTGTACTATATTATATAGGAGATGAGCAAAATATTTTGTCTTGATTACCATAACATTATTATTCCATCGTTTTCAGGATCGTTTAACATGCATTGCATAATTAATGCATTAAACACATGATCTGAGTAAGCGATATCAGTAAAAAACATGAAAATACGTAAAATCACGTCTCTTAATGATGTTTATCTAAAGTTTTTTAATATTTTTTCCTAATATTTCAGGTTCGAGGTACACTTCCCATAGAGTAAGACGTCATACTATATGTATAATTGGACATGAGTCGACGTCGTGTAAGATGAATTTATTAATCGGACAAAAGTGCATCGGGTAATCCTTGGTCATGCTAGTCGAACAACACAATCTTTTATTGGCGAGAAGCGAGCCAGAAACTGCCGTCAGTCTCAACCACGAATCGATAAAGTGGAGCGTGGCTTCCCGACGGTGGAGAAGTTCCAAAGCCTGACCACGCGGGACTCCTTCCTAATTTAATTTGGGAGTGAAGAAAAAAGGACCTCGTCAGGATGATAACCTGCTGGGTGTTAACCGGCATCTTCGGCACCATCGTGCTGCTCTACAGCCTAATAGAGGTCCACTACTTCCTGCGCATGTGCTTCACCGTTTTCTTCGCGCGTTTCTGCAAGAAACGGGCCCACATCCTCGACGAGACCACCGTCTATGGTATGTTGGAAATTACGAAGTCTACCCTTGAGCGAAGCGCCGACAATCTTGCGCTGTGTGATAGATCGTTATCCAATGATGCATATTTTTGTTTTCTGAGTCAACGTGTTGCGAATACCAGTATCGAAGGATTATCGATACTGTGTAAGAGATATGGTATTCGAGAGCATAAAGATTCCATGAAAATGCTCTTCATGCCTGTTTCGCCGCTACGTAAGTCCAGAATCCTTACAATTCACCGACTTATCTCGGCCCCACAAACCTTGACCTACCATGCGCGAATCAGTTGGCCAGCCGCTCGTGTCGCAAATCCGTGTGCGAGTATTGATTCTACGATATACACCACGGTGCGGTTGAATTCTGGAAAACTGGACCAACCAGCCGTGACGTAAACAGCGTAAATCTTTTAGCGTTCCTCGTGTTTCTAGTAACTCGTTGGCTCTCCTACGAGAACACCTGATCTTTGGGAACGTCCAATGAATAGGATATAAATCTTTGTCAGGCTGTGTCACGCAATTCCATCTGAGAATAATAAATCGCCCAGACACTTAGCATGTTCCTGAATATTCCGATAAATGCTAATCTTTTATTTATCAGACCTAGGAATAATCGAGGAAACTGTGCAGTCGCATAGGTTCCTTCTCGCGCATTTCGTGTTCTCTTCGCGAAGCTTCCGCTTCGTTTCGGGTTGTGTTAACTAGAGTGCCCAACATCGATCTGTCGCTGCAGAAACGCTACGCGGTAGCACGTGGTTACGTGATCATTAGTCTGAATTCACGCGTCCTTAATTCTCTTAACTCTGTTTGAAAACACTGTTCGCATCTATGAGACATTTTTTCTCGATCACGCTCAGTGATTGCACATTGCGCGATGGAAACTAGGCACTGAAGCGACATTGTGAACCTGAGGAAATCCCGGGAATAGGATTGCCTGGCCTTCGGTCATTTCTGTCTAATTCACAGTTTCAGTCCTTGAAACAAAATTATAATGTTAAACACGAATCACCTGCGTTTGTCTAATTTCATACGTATTTACCATTCTACTAATATTTGACTTTCTTAGGTATCTGCGCTACCACGGACGTGGACACGCTTCTCTATCACATGAACAACGCGAGATACCTTCGCGAAGTGGACTTTGCTAGAGCAGACTTCTACGAAAGGACAAGCCTCTATCGTGAAATCTGCTCCCAAGGGTCAGGCGTGGTGCAGGGTGCAGCAACTATCCGATATCGGCGATTTCTCAAGCCTTTATCTATCTTTAAAATAACGACCAAGGTGCGTGGAAGAACAATCGTACAATTGCCAACATTTATCTGCGATAACTTTTCAGTATAATGATAACATACTTTCCCTTTCGGTCATCAAACCATGAAACCAGCTAATAAAGATAAAATGAACGAAACATTTGACTCTTGCTGTGCAAATTGAACAGGCAATGATCAGTTTTCTTGTTTCGTTTATAGCGTTTTCGAGGTTGCTTCTGTGGCGCGACAAATAGCGTTAATCAGCCACTAGAATTTTGTATGCATTCGGCGGCCGCGTGACGCACTGCGTTGAAAACATATTCTATTCTTCTCGTTATCAATTTTTATCGCGTTACACACGGAATACAAATGTCAATTGCTTAAATGAATTTGCTAAAAATGTAATTTTTTCGCTGCCCCGCAGATCATATACTGGGACGAGAAGTCCGTGTTCATGGAACACCGTTTCATCACTCCTAGTGACGGGTTCATCAGAGCCATAGCGATTTGCAGGCAAAGACTTTTAGACTGCAGTGCCGAGGCCGTAATTGGTTCCCTCCTGGAACGAGGTGTGAAGCAGAATGGTAGCGTAGACGCAGGTGTAACACAGGTAAGGTATTCAACACTATATTCACGTACATCATGTATAGAAACAGGTCTGTAATAAATCTTCCTTATTCTGTCCGTGACTTTGATTTTGAAGAAATACAAATCTATAAAAATCTTATGAATTATGCATGTACTATACGTGCTAACAGTATCTATCTTTATAGATACTACATCGCAATATTGGAACTTCTTACACGCGTTGTTTAAAAATTTTTTAACTTTTATTGCAATTTGATTAGCTAGAATTAAGTCCATATATTAAGGCTTCATTATCTCATGACAAAAAATTATTCCACAGTTTTTACTTACTTCTGCACACGAATCTGCAAACTGTTGTCCCATTTTTTACCACTCACAATTTTGATCTCATCTTTGGTTAAAATGACTAGCATGTTTGGGAAGTACGCTGAAGGTTGCCAATCATTGCTTCCTCTTACGTGACATTCGTATAAACTAATTGAAATTCGTATTGCAGATACCTCACGTGAGGCCAGAGATGCCACCGGAAGTGGCCAAGTGGCAAGAGAGCAACGAGATTTCTTCGGCGCATCTTAGGCAGATCAAGCCAGCGACGGTGAATTACTGACAAACGGAGGACACGGCGTCCACTGCAAATGGCGCCGTTTCTACTTCCGTCTATGCGACCACGGCTGTGTAAAATTGAGTGTCTAATTGATTTTAAAACGGTGGTGGCTATAAAATTGCTTCTACTATCACTTATTGCTTGGACATTTCACAAGATGGATCAAAGGCAATTTCTTGAGATGGTGATGCAGAGGCGGTTGTCCTTAAAGCTTTCATTGATTACAAGCTCGATTGTTCATCTGAAGATTGATTGAAACATTATCGATAACAGGACATCAAAGAAAGTACCTTCTGGTCGATGGGAAACAAAACAATATAGAGTATAAGGGAGAGATAGAAGTGAAACTATTTTGATAGAGAATGATGTATGCATAATTTCCAGCTATGGTATTATTTTTTCATCCCTCGGATGATGCGTCGATGAAATATTCTACGATAAACTGTTAGGCAACCGTAGAACGGAGTGCCAGACCGACGTCGAATGAGATCGCACGGAGATTGGCAAATCTACTTCCATGGAGCTTCCGAAGCTTGAACAAAAGTCGCGCGTTTGTTGAACATTCTTGGTTGAAAGTAACCACGACGTGTTATTTACATTTTTTATTATACACACACGACTGTGGCGTCGGTAACGATTCTCGTGGGAAAGATATGTAACTTTACAAAGGTGTTATGTTGCATCTCGCGACAGAGATGAAACATTCTATTTACAAATGCGTTAGACATCGGGTATTTATATTTCTATAATGCACAGCATGTGCCTTTCGTATGAATCGTGATGGATCGTCGCATTCCTGCGATTATTTATCGAGTGCTGGGTGTGTGACACTATGGACGAGTGGTTGCCGTGCTTAATATGCATCCACTTCCCGCCGTTTTTGAGCTAGATTTTTTTATTACGGTTTTTAACAATAGCATGTCTGTCGATGGACAATCAAATCTTGGTGACGCTTGCGATTGACTCTTCGAATTCTGTACAGGTTTCGTCACCGACGCCATTCGTATGATTGGTAAACTGTACTCCACTGAATTTCGAATTAAATTGGTATCGTAGTTCCATGATTAATTAGCCGATGATATAGGAAATCTTAACAAATGTAGCATCGTGCACATACATACCGTGGAGACATTACTTATACATGTAGATAATAACGATGTCACCTTGTCAAATAATATGGTGTTAATGATCATGTCGCTGAAAATGCAGCTGTCCAAAAAAAAGAAAAATAAATACTGTTTAGATGGCTAATTTATATAACTTCTTCCACATTCATTTGCATCGACCAATTATAAGGAATCCTTCAGATCAATAGACTTTTGCGCGTCACGTAATACATATATAATAATTGTTTGAATATTGCATGCAAAGTTCACGACACTATACGCACGTTAAATGCGCCTCAAATGATAATATAATACAGTTCACAACAGCATCAATAGTTTAGGATGTATTTACCAAAAATTGCTATCGACTAACTAAAATAGTTTTTAAAGCAACGTCTAAAGAATTTCACGAAAGTAGGACTTGCAAATTGTATAGAGAAGAAGTAGCACCATAGAGATCATGCATACGATTAGTGTTAATTAAAATTATCCATTCATACCTTAAATATATTTTAAAAGGAAGTCGCATTATTGACAGAGCGACCTAAGACTTTGACCGCATCAAACGCTTATTAAAATAGCGGGCAAATAAGGTTGGGCTGGATACATCGAAACTTCATAGAATAAGGAACCGGTCTATAGCAAGAAGCGACCTCGCTGTTTGGAATTTCACGCTGGTCGCAGGCAGTCTTCCTCAGTCTGTGGCTGCGCGAACATCGAACGCTACTTGGCCTCGTTCCAACTTCTCGCCACATCATCTGATTTCCACGGTAAAAAGAAAATGGTGTGCGTCTTTCTATTTTCTGCGTTGGTACTTGTGCTGCTACTGTACATCTTCTTCGATGTCAACTACTTCCTTCGAATCATAACAACAATAGCCTTAGGCAGGATATTTGGGAAGAAGAAGAATATTTTCGATACTGCGACTATCTATGGTAATGTCCTTTTTTACTTTCTTAATTGAACTTTCTTCTTGTGTAAAGTATCATGAGTACATATTTGTATTTTTTTATGTTTAATTAAAGGATTAATTCGATGAAATGAATTTTTTTCATATATATAGAAACTGTATTCTAAAATGTGGCTATTATTTCTTAAGAACGTAGTTTTAATAGATATTTTTTGTTTATTTGTACGTCGAGGTATAATATTGAAATTCATAATCTACAGTTTTCTGAAAGTCAGAAATAATGTCTCATAAAATAAAAAGTAACATATCCTACAACGTAAGCATTACTTGCAATTCTGTTTATACTAATCCAAGATGAAATGATTTAACATATGAATGAATCCCGCGCGTACATTTAGGTAGGTACGTCATTTGGATCACGTGATTCTACATGATGTTCTATGCACTAGTGACATCAGCCAGAGGTCAATTATAAAACAACTTAATTATTCAGAAGATTATCCTCGATACAAAACCTGAATTACAATTATTGTTTTTTTTTTAAATTATTCCTTTTGTCCGAATAACTAAATAAAATATGTCTCACGAGAGTCCATTTTCATTCCCTTTTCACGCGCCAGTCATTTCAATTTCAAACGACATCCTGCTACATCAGAAAGAATAATTCACGCTTAATTACACCATTTGTGTAGATTGTAAATAATTTATGTAAATAATTTTCTTGCATTTCACAGGAATATGTTTCACTCAAGACGTAGATCTGGTCTTCAAACACATGAACAATGCTCGATACCTTCGTGAGCTAGATTTCGCGCGCTTCGCTTACTATGATACATCTGGAATTTATGAAGCAGTTATCAAAAACGGCGGGAGCGCGGTGCAAGGTGCATCTTCGATTCGATATCGCCGAGCTATACCCATATTTACGCCATACAAGCTTACTACAAAGGTAGGATTTATATCGTGATAATCACAGTTATTGAATGTTAATTATGTACGTCATACTTACTGTTACCTATTATACTTGATATGACGAGCTGAGCTACTTCTGGTTAATAAGTACGTAAGTGCATATTTCGTGGAATATTATTCATAAGAACGCTTTATTTTTGCAGCTAATCTACTGGGAAGATAAACATTTTTATTTGGAGCACGAGTTTATCAGCTTAACAGACAATTTCGTGCGAGCAGTCGTCTTAAGCAGACAAACCACCACGGGTCTCAAAATTCCTGTATCCGAAATTGTAGCCCAAGTTGACCCACAAGCTAAGCGACCCGAAATGGGAAAAGATCTGGAATTGTGGCTGCGATCTATGGAAGAATCGTCCCAGAAATATAAGAAACAGGATTGAAAATAATCTCTCTTTACTAACGCACATTCTATACGCTTATCTCATCTGTATCTACTCATTTTCAGTGCGTTATTTATTGTTTTTCTATTTTATTACGGGTTATATGTTTTAATAAAGTGATAGACCAATTTAATTTGCCAACAGCATGGTTTCTCAATATTCTTGATTTCTACTATTTCTATTATTCTTGATCAGTCGTTGACTCTTGATGCAAAAATCAGTGAATCGAATTTTCTGTGTAATAGGAAAAATGTAATATTCATTAAACTCAGAATTAACATGTGCACCTATCCAGGAAATAAAAGCAGTAAGTATTATTAATTGTGCGATTAATAATGCGATTTTCTTGTTAAATGTATAACACAACTTGCAAAATAGATCGCATATATTGCAATGCGCATTGTGAATGATTCAATAAAATCTGCTATGGCAAAAGTCATGGAACGATATAAACTATGACGGGCATATCGCATGGAAGAGCAAAATCATCGAATATTCAGCGTTCCTTTCGCCGCGGTTGCAGCAGCCGTGGCACAACTTTGTTTTCCACGCGATCTATCGCGTTGCGTTCCCTCGCCTTGCAGAATTTCCACGGTTACCGTCAGATGGCGACTTTCGTTTCACGCCGACTGATGGAGAACGGATGTGCTAGAGTTCTGCGCGTTCCTCCCGTGCAGTCGATCCGGGAACTCGAAACCTGTCGCGAACGCGAACCGACCTTTGACTTCGCTTTCCATGAACTTTAGTGATCGGTTCAGTGTCGAAAAGCTCCCGTCGACTTCCGTCGATCGTGTCACGGATCATCCTTATCACCATCCCACTTGTAAGTGATCTGCTTCTTTAGAAATTAACCTTTTGAATCTCTTTGCTTACTTCCGCTTCTTCGAACTTTCCGCCGCGCCTTCGTTGCTTCGCTTCTATCGATTTGTATCGCTGAATTTTTCGAAATCTGCAATCTAGTTTGCATGAAATAGGATAAAATGTTTATCTTTCAATCGTGTTCCATAATTGAGGACAGTATCGTTTCCCACGGACATCAGCGGCTCGTTTTCAGAATACCGCGTGGTAAGCATAAATATAAAATCGCCGCTTGACAAATAATTAGCTGCTTTGGTAATGGGAGCGCGTATCACCGCTAACTTCTTTATTTGCTTTAATTGAATGGATTATGTTTGCGATAGTAATTTAAAACAATCAATGACGTTTAATAGTCATCATTTGCATTTTTTATTTCCGCGAAAGACGATGCGTTAACAGAACCAATTACGCAATTACATCAAGAAAATTCCTATGCAAATAGATTCCCCATTGTTCGTAGCTAGATATGTCATTCACGTAGATTATTAGAGACGTATTATAAGTACTTTCCATATATAATGAATTTAAGCTAAAGAACTTTATTATAGCTTGAGATCTGTGTTATTCATCAATTAAAAAATTCATTTCTCATATTTCCGATTTTTAGCGCGAAAATAATTGCGATTAGGTACCAGGATGTGTCCAAAGCCCACGCTAAAATTTCAATTTTCCAACCTAGCCAGGTTTCACACAGAAAATTGATCTCATGAAGACTTGGAACAATTTTGTCGCGTGAGTCGCGAGACCTTATTAACCTCGACGCGACGAAAAGAATTAATTCGTTACCAGCGAACCAGCTCAACCTAATGGTCGAAATTGTTACGTTAACTCGCGCAGTTTCCATGCAACAATTTACACTTTGCGCCGCGAACTTTTTTTACTCGGTTCCTGTAAAAAATGACCCATGCAACGGGGAAGGACTTCGAGCAACCAGGTCACACTGTTTTGGTACGTGGAACCGGTTACGTAACGCAATCGAGACCATGCATTACATAATAATGATTATAAGCGAATCTCATAATCAGGCTAATGCGAGCTGTTCAATGACACTGCTCTCGTTGCAACCCCGATCCCCATGAGAAACAATAACCGAGCCGCGAACTGATACCCGATTATAGACGAATTACGACGCTATACGATCTTTGGGGAATTGTTTTTTCGCCATAGTCGCAGGCCTATGAAATTATAGTACACATTTGTGAGTACGGAAGCACTGAATACCTTAGATACTTTATGAAGATTCAATTACCATAGAGCTTCCAGATGCATTCAAATCCATGCAAATTGCAAAATACCATCCCCGAAAGTGTCTCATCCAATGGAGCCTGCGAGTAGAGGCGTCAGAGAATCAGCATCACGCTCGAGAGCCAGCGTTTTAATGATCGTCGATTAGAACGGGTTTCTGGATCAAGGACCGTAATCCTCCCCCACGCTCGCGGATTAGAGACGTTAATTAAATGTCGCAGCGGACCGATAATCCGCGATGCAATCGCGACATCGAGGAAATCGATCGTGCGAACCGACCTAACGGCGATTTCTCTTCCCATGTTCCTCTTCGCGGAACAATCGTCGGGGAATATTTTCGCCCGCGCTCGGTGCCGTCTTCCGCTTTCCTTCGTGCCCGTGGGAAATGTCTTTCCCGCTGGCGAAACGATTGGAACTTTCCAACAGGTGCGGGGAACGATTCCTTGATCGATTTCCAATAACGTTCTCGATGAAATGGACCATAAACCTTGATGAATTCTCAGAGGTTTATACGCGAGAGATACCTGAGCCACTCTCGAGCAGAAAAAACATTTTCATGGCTTATTCCCATAATCCCACACTCGACTCGCCAATCACGTATGCGTCCTGAGGGATTAAGCGGTATAAAACGTGGACGGCGCCTATCCATGTACGCGATCCTTTATACGATCATCCGTTTCGCCACGTGGGAGGAGGAGCGCGCGCGGTCGCATATCGTCTCACGATTAACGAGCGCCTCCTAATAAATTAGGAATTATGACGCTGCTCCCGCTGCCCTCGAGGCCGACCCTTTCGCTCGTCGTGATTGACGCGCCGCGTTTTCCTTCAGCGATCCCCGACCACGGAGACAATTCGATGATTACGCTGGACGTCGTCGGCGTAATGGAAATCGCGTCTGACCAAGAATTTCGAAGAGCCACGCCAGCTCGGTTCCTGACCCTGAGTGGGCGGACTCGCGGACAAGCGAGCTCGAAGCGTACGAAAGTGAAAATTTCAATGGAACGGACGTTTCAACCGCGATCCTGCAAATTGCACGCGAAAGACTAATAACACGGCTGCGTATCCCGAACGTAGCAGTTTACTCGTCGCTCCTTTCCTCGGTTACGTCACGTGGGAAGTTAAGCGTGTAGGACGCGTTAATGCGCGGCCGCCGATGGCACGTATCATAAAACGAGAAGGAGCAGCGGGCGTGATACGAGAGACAGAGAAGAAGAATCGTGCCGTGTTAACTCTTACGTTTAAGCCCTGTCCACACCGCGTCGACGTGGCGACGAGCGGGGAGATCATAGATGATCGCAAATTGTCCGCAATTGGCAGGAAGTCGTGGCAAGGGGGACCGTTCCTACGCCCCCTCGCACTCTCTTCGCTGTTCATTAGCCGCCACCGCCGCGTTTGCGGTTCCATTTCGCTCGTACGAATTGATTTCAAGTACGTGTGGCCCTGATAAGCATTTTCCTCACCTGTGCCCAAACTCGGATCGTCTCGGCTTGTGGAAACGGTATATCTATTGATTCAAGTTGGAAGACACAAATTTGGGGAAGATTCCAGGTCCTCTGTCCACTCGGATGTAGTTCAGAGAACTGGAGAAATTTTTGAATCTGGTGGGATCGAATTGAAGACGTCCATATTGCAAAGATGGAAAGCTGGGAGCTTGATTCGGAGTACGACACGTATGTAGATCTTGTCACTTGTTTTGAACATCAAACGCGATTCGAAATTTCTTTATCACTCGACGACGTGACAGTTCTTTGTATTTGTTTGAAATGGCCATGGACACGTTCTCAGTTCACATTTGTTCAACGAGGCTCGTTTGTAGCAAGTAGCACAGGGATCATGATAGTGGGTAGCGTTACGCGTGAGACCGTATTCGACCGCGCGATAAGGCGAATCAATATTATTCAATCCTGATAACGACATTCAGATTGAGGTAGAAGAAAGTGGGGCGTCCATTGAGAGCATACTCTTAATATATGCGTGAACGAGTCAAAGTACTGTATTTTTTATCGAAACGAATGTTTTTGCTTCTACTGCGAAAAAAAATATCTACGCGTGAAGTCAATATGAATACTCATATTTTTACGATTACAAGAATAATGTAGAAGTCGCACCGTAGACAGCAAATTCCGTGTCACCTGACGATATAAATCATAAGCTTCTTATTCGTCACGTGAAGAATATTTCGCAACTTGTTACGCTTTTCATCCGGCAAAAATTTTCTCCTGCATTGGCTCTCGGTTTAGAGACACGGCAACGGTGACTCGGTAAAGAAACAAGCTGTGTCACGTTCCTCTCGCTTTTTATCCCAAATTGACGCTGTTTCACCTGTGCAAAGAAATTCGCATTTATGTTCTGACGAGAAAGCAGACCATTTGTTCACTGAGCAAAATCATTTAGTAACACAGGCAACCTTGCAAATAAATTGACGAGGAGTTAACAAATCCACGCCTTTATTCTGGAGTCAGCAAAGCTACAAACTCTCAAGGATAGAAGCAAAACAATTCAGCAAAATCAGTTCTCAAACCTCACTAAATAAATATCACGGCAGGGAGAGTAAAATTGCATCCAGGATCTTTTATTCAGCGGCTCGTAAGCGCACCACAGGATCCATTATTTACATGTGCAGGGACCGACATGTTTAATGCATGAAAAAAATATGCCGAACATGTCGTCAGCATTTCCCAAGATCGTTGTTTCCGATATCACGACCGTGTTCTACAGAACCTCTCAGAACTTTACAATTCCAACAAAGTTGGAATCCTCGCCTCCCTGGATTACAGCTCAGCAATCTGACACGAGAACATCTCCAAGACGTCAGATAAAGGCGGACGTGCAGCATCCAAACATGACGATCGCTGAATCGTTTGATCGTCAGAGAAAACTAGCTCGTCTTCCAGAAGCGGAATATGTAATAAGCGATGTTCCTTCGCGGAGAGGGAAACGCTGGCAGATTTCCGGCGGCCTTGGTGTCTCGTTCATTTCTCGGCGGGTGTTCGTAGGAAAGTGACGTCTTCGCGCGAGCGCACCTTTCTATAGGTAGCTACACCTCCACCGTCGAGCAGACGCTCGCGATCGCGATCTCGATCGCGTATAGGTGAGAGGCCTCACTGTCGGCAAGCTGTCCCGTTAGGGGACCTAGAAGGCCCAGAAGGGGCCACAGCCAATCGTATCAACCTGGTTCCAAACACACCGGAACGGATCCTCGTTCGACGAGGATCGGTCGATCAGTCAACCGGTACGACTCGCTCGCTTCACTCTCGCGTACCTCGTGTCGTTCATTCGTCGGAGAGAATTCCCGCGTCTCGCGTTTCGAGGAGCTAGACTATGCGCCCAGTCGTGCAGGCGAGATGGGAACGTTGTTGAAGACTTGACTGTAAGTTTTCTGCCAACCGAATCGTAAAGTCGTGAGAACAAGATTGCCCAGAGAATAAGAGATTTTCGTGGGACAGGCAAAGTTCGAGCGGAATACGTAATCGTGCGTGTGCCTGCGTATTCAACGATCCCGCGACGCTTTATCTTCATCTCCCTCTGCCTCTCCTTCTTCCTTCTTTTTGCTCGACTCTGTTTCGTTGGTGGCCAAGGCGTTTCCTGGTAATTCGGAGTGATGCGCAGTTCGCGGCTGTATCGACGAGATTCGCTCGTTGTCGCTTCGATCGTGGATCCGAGTATCCTAGTTCAATTAAAAGTCACCTGCTCCTGTAACATTAACTGTACTAAGGCTTGCATGGGAACAGCTTCGCTTTACTGCCTCGAATTTTGCATTCGGAGGTTCATGTAACGGTGGGAACCGTTGGTAAAAGTTACTCCGAGGTAGTTCTCTGTCTGCACGAGAGATCATGGCATTCCGTTTCCCTGGTTCTAGGAAACGCCGGCAGCTCCTTTGTCGCAGGGACCTTCCTCAGGACCGAGCCATGGGCCGCACAGGATACACGTGCATCAGGCACGTCTTCTGCTCCCTCAACGTTCTTATTTGGGTATGTAAACGTTTACTAGTCTCTATTCATTCTGAGCAGTTACTAATGACTGCGTTTTTTCATCAGTACGTAGTCGGATTACGCAGACTTATTATGCGCAACTCGCGATTCGCTCCATCATCGTCTATAAAAGCCTCTTTCGAAGCGGTTAAAAATAAATATTCCTGGCGATTCCGCTAATGCTGCACGCGAATCGAAAACACGCGCCCCAAGGTCCATGAAACAGTCACGATCTCGAAGAGCTGATTAGCTGCGCAACGTCTGAACAGTCGACAAGTTAATTTCCATTTGTAGTTGGGCTCGAGGAGGAATCAGAGAAGAGCGTGAACAGTAGGATCGGCCCACGCGGCCGATTAAATCGATGCGCATTGTCATTCTCGGTGCATACCATCGTGCTTCGGCTCTCCTCTCGAATTTATTGTTCCACTTGAAATCATGCGTCCCAGCCGCGAGTTGGTCTTAAATAGGACGTTGAACCGTGCTCTATGAGCTATGAACTTACGGTACCCGGCGAAGATACTCGCAGACACGCTAGTTCGACAAGGTTGTAGCGCTTTCAACAGGTGCACCGCTAGTTATTTTCCTTTCTTCCATTATCGTCGTGGCTTGACGTTTCGAGGACGGCTGCTTTAGCCGATAGAATAAGCAGTAATAGCGTTTATCTTCAGTTTTAGTTGAAGGAAAAACCGTGCATGCAAAAATAGGACGAATAAAATTTACATGTAATGTGTCTGACTAGGGACGGGGCGTATTCTATTGACCGTAGTGCGTAGGCCAGGTCAGGCGCAGCAATGTCAGTAGAAAAAGTCCTATGTCAGACAGACTTCACGCGAATTTTTTACCGTTCTGTTTCGACATCTAGCTCTTCCTTCAAGTAGAATAGAAAATAAATATTCCTAGAATTTCTAACACCTGCTGACAATTAATGTCATTAATTAGTGTAAAGTAACAGTTGAATAAGTTATAACATTTCCATTTATTTTCCCTTGTAATGGAATTACAATATTTTGATCCAAAAGAAACCACTGTAGCCTGTACCTAAAGAGGTAATCTCCAGCGCAAGGTACTAATTTGCTACTGCTGGCCGATGCAACACCAACGATTAACTGCAAACAAGCCTGCTCCATTTACAAAGAAGCATGGGTGCAAATTTCCGTGGTCCTCGTTCCGCACGTTGCGCCCTTAATTGTACGGTTGACCAATTCCAGCAGCCACCGCTAAAATCGCAACAGTATTTCTCGCTAGAATGTGATCAGTTTGTTAATCGTAGTCGAGCCGCTCCACAGCCGTTATCCATGAGGATCTTTAACGGTACCTGATTCATGAACGATGTAAATCGACCGGTATCCGATCGTTTAATCGCGGATCGCTCATTGATCTCCTCGTCGTCGATAGAACCGGTGCACGTGGCCTCGATATTAGGTCGTTCGAGCGCGACGATTCTAGAGTGATTCTAAACTGATGCTTAAATTACTTCAGACGAACCAGTCCGACTGGATTGGATAACACGACACGTCGTTACTACACGGATGCTAATTTACGGGAGTTGCACGCATTCGTCGGTAGTAGGGTCAATACTCTGTCGGCGGCGTTTCTATGTCTCTCGAGTGACGCAGTCGATCACTCGTCTTATCCACCGGTTGTCTACCCTGACGTGGGCTGCAAACGTTCCCACTTGCGGCTAACTTGACAAATTGATTACAAGCTTCCACCTGCATACCGGGTGCTCTGACTGACCTGACCATTCAGCGGGGAATTTGTTTGGCGTAGGTGTCGTGCATCTCCGTGGGTCGCGAAGCGGCAAGGAACACTTGTTGAATATGATTTCATACAGTATGCTACTTGAGACATCTTCCTGTTCAGCTTCGGTTTGATTTTAGAGATTGTGTTCGGTCAAGGTAGTAGATTAGTTAAGCTAGTAATTCTATACAGGCTTACTGTGCCGCAAGACTCATTGATGGACTTTGTACCTTCAATAGAAATTAGCTCTCGCTGGTGGAACGAAGGAACAGTAGAAATCATAAATGAGCACTCGCGGTTCAACGATCGCCTTAATCTGCGGCTGTCTTGCGCAGGGTCCGACTGCTGACAGCAAATTACTAAACCGCAACAATCTCTGAGAAAGGTCAATATCCCTTCTAATCTTGCTACCACCGATACTCTGCCGCGGTCTTTGTCCCAGAAATTCTGGTCTGACCAAGACACGGTAATTTCCTCCTTGAAATTGTAGCTCAGACCGCCGAGAAAAAGTCTGGGGAAACGTAAATCGAGCTGGCGCGTTTCACATCCTGAGATTCACTTACTCTGCAAGTGAAAAGGACGTCGAACCCTCTCGCGATTTTTCTATACAAAGTGTCGTGCTTTCTCGTTCCCGACCCACTTTTTACTCGCGACTACGTTGACTTGGAATAATCGAGATTCTCAGAGTGTGTAGAAATCATTGACGCAGGCCAAAGCGGGACAACCAATCGATCCTCGTTCTTTGCATAATTCATCGCGTAAACTAGCAGTCGGCCGCAAAATCGTCCAGGATGTCGGAATTGAAAGTTGCCAGTGATTAGGGTCGAATGAAAATGGATGGAAATTTGTTCGCGTTCGACCTCGTGAATGATAATCTTTCGCAACGAATTGTCGGGGCACGCACGCTCACGCGGAAGCGTATGCATGCGCTTCGATGCAACGATCGCGTTGCGTACATAACTGTGCAGCGATTCGTCAAGGAGAACCTGTTCCACTATCAACAGCGTCGCGCTCTTTGACTCTTCCTCTCGGATGTTTTCGCTCCGAAAAAACGTTCCCGACGTGTCGCTTGCGACAAGTGCGACACAAGGTCCCGTTGCCCTCAGTGAAATGGCCACTTTGCGTCCACAGAGAAGAATGGTCGTCCACTCGACTTGGAAATAGTTTTTTACTGGACCACTCGCCGATGGTCGTCGCGCAAAAATGCGTTTCACAGTTGAACGCATTCAGGCCAGCGCGATCTGACTCTGCGTAATTTTCTTTACAGTTATGCGCTTGCGGAATTTTGGGTGCAGGCCTCTGGCTGCGACTGGCTTACTCTGGCTACACGACTTTGGTGCCGCATTACAGTTTCGCCTCAGCTGACTCGTTGTTGCTGGCTGCTGGCTGCGTGACCTTCGTCATCGCCTTCTTCGGATGCTGCGGTGCTTGGTTTCAGTCCAGGTGCATGCTGATCACGGTTGGTAGTCCACCTTCACGCAGGTTTCACCTTTACTCTGGTATTTCTATTCGTGTCTTCTCTTCCGCAGTACTTCGGCTTGGTGATATTGATGTTCCTGGGCGAATTCATGCTGGGCACGCTGGCCTTCATCTTCAGGGAACACCTGGCGAAAAGCTTGAAAGATGAACTGCTCTTCGGTATCGAGAACCATTATAATTTGACTAGGGAGCCTGGAACTCTGCCCGCTATATGGGACCACATACATACGGAGGTAAGAATCTTTCGAATAATTGCTTATGAAGTAGATAGCAATGTGGAATGATCTTATTCTTTAAGTGAAATTCTTAAGCGCTGGAAGCGAAAGCGTGAGAAGTGTTGAAAATTACCGTGGCACTGTACCACGCTGTGTGTGGTTTCGATCTTTCCTCGAAGTAGGTCGAAAACCGAAAGTAACAAAGACTAAACAAGCCCATGTGGTTCAGTCGACTCGAGTTTCAATTCAGAAAGCTGAGGGTTAATCTTTCCTCGACGATTTTAGTTCCACTGTTGCGGTGTGCGGGACTACACCGACTGGTTCAAGATCAACGCGTGGCCGACAGAAGAGCGTGTGCCTGACTCCTGCTGTGTGCAAAGAGAGCGTTATTGCGGTCGACTGGACCCGGAGGGACGGAATAAGGAGCAGTGGTACAAGGAAGGCTGCATGTCTGCCATTCAGATGTGGCTGGTGACGAGGCTCCACGTGGTCGGTACAGTTGGTTTAGTCGTGGCTTTCCTTCAGCTGTTTGGACAAGTGGCCAGCATGATCTTATTCTGCACCGTCAGGCACAAGAGGTCCTCCCACACGTACAAGAGCTACGACACCGCCAACACCTAGAATTTCCGATGGATCTTAGATGAAACGAGTGTCTAAGATCCATTCGAACAACCGATACTCGGCCAATAATCACGATCTTCTTTGCCGCGTCTGAAGAAGATTTCGATTGTCGCCTTGCCTCTCTAACCGAGATTCTTGTCAATTTTCTTCGTTGCCTCTGATAAGATACCTTTCGTAATCTCGAGACGGAGCGCTCTTTCTGCTAGAGACTTTGAATAGGACCAGTGACCAAGGGAGCTTCGAAGAGATCGAAAAATTAATGCTTATCGGTTAACCGAGAAACTGGAGCGAGATGATTAACGAGTATAGTTTAGGAAATACGTACGTTGGATTATTAGTCTAATGTGTCGGTTAGAAGTGAGCGACCAGTGTATTGAGCCTTCAAGAAACACGCTGATACGAAATACCGTAGTTATAGCGGACGACTCGACGAACTAACAAGCTCTTCAATAAGGAAACGGAAGTGACTGCCGTCACGATACCATTTCGATAATTAACGTCGTTTAGATATAGGTAATCGCGAGTATCGTTTCGTACTGTAGAACTTCTATGTTATTTTGCATGCGACTTTGTTTATCTATTGTGTAATGATATCGCACATTGCGTATACCAAAATTGCTTTTTGCGCAAACAGGCGTTTCCTTGTTCAGCGCGTTAAAATGTCTGTTTGCGCAAACGCGAGCACAAGTATTTTTATTCGTTATCGTTTAAATACAAATCGACGCTTCCGTGGACACAAATAACCGCGATTGTCGTGAATTACTTCCGTTTTAGCTTTAAACCCACGGATGCGTCGATCGAACGTTTCTATATTTATTTTATAGTGTACACTGACGTATAGTTGGTAGCAGCATGCAAATCCTACTGTTTCTTTACGGAAGTCTGGTATCGACCATGATTCATTAGAGGATGCGAACGATAAACGAAAGTAAATAGAAATAAGTTATACTACATCGAAAAGTACACACGAAAGTATTGAAGTGCCGTTCAAAGCTCGTAACGTTATACGTATAATGCTCGAATAATAAATAATATATTTATGCGACGCTTATCTCATTTTTCACAGTACTTCCATCCAACACGACTTTTTAATGGAAAACAAACGATTTATTGAGAAAACAAGAAACAAATACAATTTGAAATAATTACGCGCGTCACTCGAGACCGATGAATCGCGCCCCCACGTGATTTAGCGCTTCCGTTATCCCTCGAGAGGCCTTTTTACCGGCGTTGCGTGGTAACTGAAGACAAAATCGTTTGTTAACACAAATCGAGAACCTACAGCATTCTACTCTGAGTATGTGAACCGACAAAGTCATTTAAAAAAGGAGTAGAAATATGGATCGAAGTGTACTTACATCAACCACAGCGTTCAGGAAATTGCTGAAACCCTCGAACCCGCTGACAAGGGCCCTGCCGATCCCTATGAACCTGTCCCCAGAGTTTCCATATTTTTCTTGCTCCTTAATTCCATCAACTATTGGCGTAGGTCTGAATATGGACTCCAAGATTCCCATGAAAGGCTTAGAAACTGGCCTCTCTAGGAGTGCTTGCCCGACTTCCGATTCCAACCTCACAGTTTCCCGCGAATTTGGTCGAGTATTAGTTACAGGAACATTCTTGATCGCTTCCAGTGATTTCTGCACCTGCTCCAGACTCGATGTCTTCGCTGAGATCACGGTAGCCACGTTGTTTTGCGCTTCGCTGGCCAGTGTCTGATTAAAAACCAACACAACGCTTGTGCTACTTTCTTCATGCAAATATCTCGCTCTCTGCCTAGTCTCATGATAAAAAATGAGTAGTTGTTTACGCATGAAGCTGGAAGTCGTGACGTTCTGGTGAATGTCTGTATGTAAACACCACTTTGCGAATTAATTAGGCGCGTTTCAAGCTGGATCCGACCTCGAGAACCTTTACGCACAATTATTGGTTCGCCAGACCTGTTCGTTATTGCAACACGCGATAGGGGAAAAAAGCAGCCTTGTGCCAGATTAATTGCGAAACCCTGCCGCGAGATGATCGGATGTATTCTATGAACCTCTCAGTTTTATGAAAAAGTCTGACCCATAGAGTGGGGAAGAAGTGGGAAGCGAACTGTGTCGGTCACCAATTACCTCTGCCCGATCGGCTATGATGTTTCTGGCCAACGTGACGGAATTCACGAATCTCCCTGTGGCAATTCTTATCGCGTCCGCGACGCGGCCTAACAACTCCTACAAACACCGAAATCGCAATTTTGACTTCAACCTTGTCGGATCTTGGATCAACGTTATTGAATGTCAACCTCCTGTCAGAGATTGTCCTTGTCGCTGTCGGTTCCTAATCAATTCTCCCCCTGATACAAATATAATTTTGGATGCTTTAAAGTTTGGACAGATACTCACTCGGCCTTGGTCTAGCCTTGATGTCGCTGGGGAGCTGACATCGCCAGTACTGAGGGAGAATTTCGTTGGCTGTTCTGCAGGTAGAGCGATCGAGGTACTAACCAGACAAACGAGGACTGCGATAATCATCCTTATTCTACTTGATTTGGAAGCACTTCTTGTGTTCATTCTAAGAAAAAAGATTTTAATAGCAGCTATTCTGAAAGGAGAAAGTGTTTGGAACTTCGTACGTTAAACTAAGCAGTTTACTTACTCGTCTCGTATTTTTTTAGTTTTTGTTCTTAAATTTTAAGGACTCAAATGGAGAAATCCAGAAGCAAGGTTTGTTGATGAACTTGTTGCTCCTCTGGCAGTTGCTCAGCGACTAACAGATTTCTGCTCTGCTATAAACTTACTGTACGGTCTTACGACACGCACTTACTTTCTCTTTCGATTTGCTTCACGAAGTTATCCCACGTACGAATTGAACTAGCCTCACCTTGACGCGCGCTTCTTCTAAAAGCTCATTCGCGATAGGTAGATAAAGTTATTTAAACAACAATAGGAAGATTACTTTAGATTTGGAAATTCTGTTTGTGGAAAGTACAAAGAAGAATATCTAAATAGTAATTGAATTATTTTTATTTAACCTTAATCACACACATTAGCATACATTGTTAAAATATCATGGGACATACTTTAATAGTAATTTCTTTGATGATGACATGGTCGTCATTATGGAACGAGATACATCACTCAGTCTACAGAACACAAACGTTATCACTTTATGCGGGACCTGAAAGAAGCAAGGAAAATGATTAGTGCGAAGATAGATGGAAATTACTGCAATTTATTCATAGCACTTACGGCCAAAATAGAAGATATCAGTTTCCACATATGACGAAAAACTGATGTTCTCGAAATGACCGACAAAGGATTGTGCTGTAGCAGTGTATGGAATATACTTGGCGTTGAAGGCATGTTCTTCTCTAGTGTTGCCAGAGGATAAGACGATATGTTTGAAATATTATCATTAATATTTTTAAGTGGCCAAGGTTGGTTGCTGATAAAATGTCCTAGTTTTTCTCCGACATTTGGTAAAACTGTCGTTGATGAAAAGTTATGTCAGTTAAATACTGAATTATCACAGTTAGCTTCAAACGCACTTAGCTAGACCTTTCAGGGTAATTGTCTTCGTAAATGGAAGATTTTAACCCTCAGCAGATATTAAAGATCACAAGCATAATCCATTACGTGCAACACACCAATCCTCTGCGGTCGTTTTAGCTGACTTTTTGCAGATAAGATTCCCAAAAACAGAAATGGCTTTATATGATACAAGAGAATGCAAACCTCATTCCCTCTTTTGATATGTGAATTAAAACGTCTTTCACTTTTTACACTTACCCAAAGTACTCGAAGGTTTTGAACTTTCGTTTGATTCGCCGGACCCACTGTTAGGAGAACTACCTGACACATTCTCACTACTAGATCCACTACTGGATCCACCTCCAGATCCGCTACCAGTTCCAGTACTAGATCCAGTAGTAGCTTGGCCGCTTCCCCCTAATTCGTTAAATCAGTAAAGAACTGCTAAATTATCATTTCTATTTTTACAAGAATACATTACATCAGAGTATGCTAGATATGTTATTGCTATTACCTGAATTTTGATCGTCTTCGCAGGAGGTATCAACAGTCGAACCTTCAGCACTTGAGCTGTTTGATTCATTCGAACCCCCACTACCTGAGTCGGTTGATTCCTTCGAACCCCCAGTACCTGCGTCGGTTGATTCCTTCGAACCTGGACTCTTCGTGGTTAATTCATCTAATTAAAAAATAAGCTTAGTGCCAATTCTATTTTTGCAATTCATCAATACTGTTTCTTAATAAAATATAATTCACTTACTTGAGCCCTCCTTACTGCCAGTCTTTTCCTGAAATTTCAGTAATACGATCAACAAAACTCTTATGGAAATCGAATTAAGTCGTCTTTATGAAGTAACTTTATTCATTGCTTACCGTTGAATCACCTGGTCTGGCTAATGCCCCAATCAGAAAGATCGATAACAATATTATCATCAGCTTCATTTTGAACATTCTGGCGTTCAGAATCGAGAGTAACAGAAGCGTTTATGACAAAAATACTGACAAGAGTAGCTTCGCAGTGTACCTTTTCCTGGTTACTCTGCTCCGTTTATGTAGGTACTAGTTGACTTATCATACAGACAGTAATCGTTAATGGAAAACACGTAATTATATATCTATTTGCATCGATATTTAAGACCTCGTCCTTGGCATTTATCAAATATACACTTGCACTTTCATTTAGCACAGAAATGGAATATGCTTATACAGATATCGCTTATCAGCGAGTTGCAGAATAGCGTAAAAATTCACTTTGTGGCCAAATGTTGTGAATTAGGTCAAGTTCATTTAAGATTAAAGTTTACAATCATTTATATTCGAGCTAAAAATGAGATTAATTGTAAAAACCTTTAGACTTCGTACTAAACACATCGGCTAGGTTTTAAAAATTTATTTAAAAAATTGTTAAAAAGTTACATACAAAATATTCATAACCACTTTCAAGACTAATAGCTTCAATTACCTCAAAAGTCAGATAGACATAAAATACGCATGAATAATAACAAAAATGTGTGATGCTATTGGTTAACCGGAATTATTATTCAACAGCTGATTAACTGCATTTATCGTTGATACTGGTATCTAAAAAACGGAAAAGTTAAGTGAAATAGAATTAAATTACTAATATTACGATGATATAACCATATTATATTTACAAATTATAAAACATGTTCAGGTTGCTACCTTAAAGACGTCATCAAAAAATCCATTGTCGTTTGTAGACACAGTACTTGTTGCGGACGCCTTTCTTGAGGATTCTTCGGCTTGACGTCGAGATAGTTTTCGAGTATTTGAATCAGCTACATCCTCTCCTTCCACCGAAGTATTATAAATTATTTGCTTCCTGGGTCCCCAAAATCTTTTCCTGACAACCAATTTTGGGTAGACTATCTTCACTCTGGCAGGTCGACTATCTGAAAAATAAAATTCAATTTAGGTAACCCACGTTCTAAAACCAGCATCTACTCAATAAAGTATCCAACTGTTCAACGTACCAACTTGTACGATTTCATTCACTTCGCTGGATAAGGGAGGTACAGGAGGCGCAGGCTCGATCTCACTGATACTTCCACCTATAACTTTTACCTTCTGCACTGTCGTAGTGACAGGAACAGGATTCACCGACAGAGTTCCAAAAATACCTGCGCTTGCGATAGGTACCACCTCAGGCGATTCCGCTTCGCGAATCTGACGCAATCATTAAACAATTAATCATCTCGAACGATTCTTCAAGTGAACGGTGCAGATTCGACAGTCATGTACCTTTTTGTCCACCGGTTGACCTTTCTGCACAGGCACCTCCACCGTTCCTGTTACTTCGCCCGATGCCTAAAAAAGTTCAACCTTGAAATTCGACCTAAGAGATTTCATCATAATTCGCTGATCTTCTGACAGAGAACACATCATCAACCTGTACTAATTTCTCTGATTTTCTTCCTCCACGCGATATGATCTGAATGTTCGTGCGACCTCTCGGTTTTTCCTCATCGCTCGTCCCTCCATTTCCTTGTGGTCCAGCATCGCTTCCTGCACCTGAACTGGCGCTTGCTGTTCCTCTTGTCACACTAACACCACGAGCACCAGTGGTTGCACCAGCAAACAGACCTCCAGCGACAGGAGCGTTTGATCTTCCACTTCCGTCTAATACGCCGCCCAGGCCAGCTGCGGCTTCTGGTCTTCCGTTTCCAAGACCAGCCCTGGCGAACAAACCTCCTCCTGTGGAATTTGGATTTGGTTTTGGAATTGTTTTTTAGGAAACTAAAAAATTGAAATGAAGTTTAGGACTAACCAGTGTTCGCGTTATCACCACTTAGCAGCCCGCCAAGTCCAGCGGCTGCGTGAGCACCCCAGGGTGTCCCTGCGCTCGCGTGAAGTCCACCCTCTGTTCGGGACCCACCGAGGAGTCCACCTAGTCCAGCTTCTGCGTGATACCCTCCGAAGTTGAATCTAATGCCGCCATTTGTGAATTGAAGGAAGGGGAGCTAGAATAAAATGAAATTTAGATATTCATTATAATTTTGCTAACTTGTTTCTCTGACATTACTGCAGTTTCGATGCCACTTTTACTGCGTCATCGGTAAGGCAGTATATGTCAATCAGGGAAGTAATCTTCTTATGATGTAAGAGAGAAATCTCCTGAGGTGATTAACTTATTTTGTGATTATTAGCGTTAGTGGACTAATTTTGAGGTAGTGTATATAGTATAATAATATATATTTTAAAAATGCTGCGTCACTGGTTCCAAGCGACTATCCAAAAAGTACACAAGTACCATAACAAGAAAAATTGAGCTTTATCTGTGGTTTATGGTTTGTTAATTTTACAATAATGATTTCTTATAATACTGCTATATATTTGTCATATATTTTATATCGTATATTCCAACTATAGCTTTCAATCGACTACATAACTATCTCGAACATCGAACAACGTTCTTAGATGCTTCCGCAATCCTTTCTCCTGCGGCTGTTGCGTTTGAACATTACCTAATGGTGTTTACACCAGCTCTGCTTTTACTTTTCTGATCTTTCCTAAAGGATTGACCGCCTTGATTCTATATTGTTCACCCATTATACAAAAATCGTAGCACGCAGATTCACATGTTATCTTTTAATTACGATTCATCAGGCATTTTAAATAATTAGAAAGTTTCATGCAGGAAGTGGAAGGATGTCCGTCATGCAGTTTGTAAAGGAAGTATCAAATAAGAGTAGGAAATTTGGGTAGTGATTTAAAATTGCTATTTAGTAAATAATAGACTTTCCAGTTGATTGTAATTGCCTCTACATTTACGCAACAGTGGAAAATTCCGATTGCAAAGCATTGCACATATTTCACCTAAATATTCCAAATATTGTAATCGTGTTAATTAACCCTTATACTCTGTAGTACAGTGTCACTGAATATTGCTAAAGGTGATAGATAAGTTCAGACGAAATGCAAATTAACGGTGAAGACAATGGGAAGATTTTAATAATTTATTCGAGACTTACTCCGAATGACACATCCTTGTTACCATTATCGTTATTTTGAGGCATTCCACCAACAGTAACTAGAGAACACACAGAGAGCACAACAGTCACTTTGCGACCCAGCATCTTTCTTTCAACTGACGCGCGCTTCGAGCTGACTCGCGGTTTAGTACTGATTTCTAAAAAGACCTCGAAGACATCTGTAGCTCACATGGCGGGAAGGGATAAAGTCTGACGCGGATGGAGAAGAAATCGGCGAACGTGCTGGACAGGTTTCGTGCGACTGCGAATTTATCGCTGGATTATAATCCACTTATGTATAGGATATGCTAGCACCGAAGGGGTCAAGGAATGCATTGTTTGCAGGCTTGAGAATAATAGGTAGCTAAGCGTTTCCATGTTTAGTCTCAACAGACAATTGCAGGCAGATGATAATAGGTTCTATAGTAAGCTGTAATCAGTTAGGGAAGGTAGTAATATACTGATCAAAATACTGATGGAAATAAAGCAGTGTGCGAAGAAGTTTGATTGATGATACTTCTGACATTTAAATGATGTGAAAGATTACTGATTACTTTAATCGCTGAATTCAGAAGTCCTTTCCCATAACTTACACATAGTCAACGATGTATCAAGGAATTTCACGAAAATATTATCCTGTTTCTGTTTTTAGATGGTCCAAAGGTCATGTAATAATTCCTACTAAAATTATAAGGCAAAGTCAGTTTGGATAGTATATATAATAACGAAACAACGTTACAGTGTTTGTAACTGTTAGGTATATATTGGAGTGTTTTGATAGGATATGCATAAACAGAATTATACTAAGAATTATGACACATACAATTTTATCGAAGATTGACAATAAACTTGTTTACGAGGCAATTAAAAGAAAATTATCACGAAAGTGTTGCGACAACAAAATAGCCGAGAAACGTTACGTAGCAATTTAATGCTCTTTTTTTCTATGAAGACACGCGGATGACTAAGTCGAACAAAACGGTAACAGGGAGAAGAACGCTGAATATATGCAAATACCATGAATCAAAGTCGAGCTAAGCGGAAACGCGAATCGTATCTTATTTACTTTATATTTTTAGCAAAATTGTGACCGCTTGAATATGTAATAGCATTCAAACATAGGTATTACATCCGGGATCAAGGTTCTTCCAATTTACTCTGCTTAGTTGATGGTTCCTAAAAATACCGTTACTCTAGAAGCTTCTTTATTTGACAGGTACGACTAACTCGGAATGATATTGCTTGAGCATATCATTACAAGTTCATCGTACTCGTTAGAATTTCAACGAATGTAAAATAGATCTATGTATAGAGACATTCTGCGTACTTTATTTCGTCCTCGAAAAGGAGAGTACCTAAATGTAAAAACAGGTATGTATTCCTTATGATTTTGTTCGAAATCTCGATAGTAGAGGAAACCACTGACATGAATCACTCAACCTTGTACGCACTGTATTTTTCATGTGTATGGTAAGACATGATAATCGCGGAATAATTTTATATTACGAGACCGACTAATTAGCATACGTCGTGGAATTATATACAAGCCCATGACGTCTAAGGCGCATGAAAAAAAGAAAATAAATAAAAAAGCTGATTCCACGAATGGTCAGATGAATACTTCCAAAATCGACAAACGTTTCCTTCATTAAATTGTTTGAAAGAGAATTCACCTGATTACTATAATTAGTCCTACCAGAAACTGAAGTGAAACTACATATATTTGTTTTACATAAGAAATATGGATTTTTAAAGTCCACGGTGGTCGGCTAGCAACTTTGAAGTCACGAAACTTCTCACGATTTTCGCACAATGAGTGTCACGAGTGGATCCTTACGAGGATCTGATGAATCATGTCTCTACCTCATCGTTATTCACACAGTATTTCAACAATGGAATTGTAACTTCACTGACAACTAACTTCCCTTCAAGCTATGTAGTCTGCTCACACAAATTTGCAGTCTCACAGATATCGCATACAATGTCGTATAAAAACACTTATTATTCCTATAAAAAATGATAACAACGAAGTAAATATTAATGAGTCTGGTACAAGAGTAATGCGATAATATCTGAATTCATTTTACAGTTTGTCCTTCAGTATTGAAACGATATTCTGTTGCTTCTCGGTGCGATTTTATTCTCTAATAAAGGTTCATCATCGTATGCCAATTCATCTTTTGCATTTGTCTCTGGAGCAATTTCATTCCGTATTCCTGAGCTGTCGTAGCGTCTGTATGGTTTTTCCTCTTTCGGAGCGATTTTGTTCTGTATCGCGAAGGAGCTAGATACTGGTCGATTACCATAGACGGTCCCTATTCCAGCTGTGATCCCGTGCCACGCATAAGTTGAGTCCTCCTCTACGTTTTCGTGGACTTCGTACGTGTGTTGATTGTTGTTTGTCACGCCGCCGCCGTGGCCATTGTGGATGCCTGAAAAGGTGCTCTTCGTTATCTCTATAGGGTCATGTAGGTAGCTTGTTCAAGCTACGTGTAAACAGAATGTTGTGTAATAGCTGTGGTTGCACAGTTAGTGATACTATCTTAAGCGAATTTAGTGTGGGCTTCTCGCTGACAGACTATGTAGCTTAAAATGTCTACTTAAATAATTGAATTGCAAATGCCAAAGCAGATTTCGTGGAAAGATATTTACCGTGGCTCCCATGCCCACCGTGACCACCAAGAATCATGTGCCCACCATGACCACCGTGCCCACCAAGAATCATGTGCCCGCCATGACCTCTATGACCACCAAAAACACTAAACAAACCGTGATTACCAACCAGAAGATTCGACAATGCATTCAAGCCAAATGGATCTTTGTTTGGCAATTTGATGGTCCTTTTTGTCTGCTGCTGCTTCAGACGTTGCTGTTGAATTTGTTCCCTCTGCAGTCTTTGCTGCTCCCTTTGGGCTAATATTCTGTCTCTCCTTTCTCGTCGTATTCGTTGCAAGTCCTCGGTGCTCTGTGCCCTTTGACCTGACGTTGTTTTCACGAGATTGCCAACAGCTTCAAGAGTGGAAATAGGGATCTACAAAAGCGAGAATTCTATGAAAGTACTGTTCAAATATTCTTCTCTTTTTTTGAATTCACAAAGCTGATGAAAGTTATAAGTACCTGCAAGACATTGTCTATAGTTTGAGAATTTTCTGGACTAAAGGACTGCGCTGCAGCAGCAGTCTGCCTTATCGCCGTGATTGGAATCTAAAAAAGCAAAGTTTAATCGCATTATCGAGTATATGTGAAACTCATAAAATACTCACGTTAAAAATATTGTCTATGACATTGCCACCTTGCCCCGAGACACTCTGACGCCTTATTCTCGCGAGATTCACCTGTGACATAAACAAACTTACGACAATATTTGGTGTTTATGTAAGCCAGTCCTTTTTTGTTGCTGCTAATGTCGTTTACGACTTCCCTACATAGCGAGGGTGCGATAAATTCATCCTACGCAATCAAGTTAATGTGGCATTGTAAATTTAAGGACACAGGTCGAATTATCCCGTAGCTTCGATGCGTAGACATGCTCGCAAACGGTTTAAAGTGTCCACGCAGTTCAACAGCTTTCACTTTTCTACATATAAAGAGCGTCAAACGATTTTCTGTTGGTGCTCTTTATTAATCGAAAGGTCAGCATGCCTTCTTAGCCCGCGTCATCGCTCCTTCTCAAGAAAGTATTTAGAGATTAAATCTGTTTATTGATCATACCAAAGGAAGCTAAAAATTTTGTCAATTAATGGCCCTTCATCATATTGTCATTGTTAATAAATGTTGTGACTGACACTAGTTTCTATTTTTTGTTTCTAAAATGAGCGCTACTATAATCAGTGAACAATGAACATGTTGAAAATTAACTAACACGTTGATGAATATAAAATTATCGTTTAACATAGCGAAGTTCGCAATTTAACACGAATCGTTGCATATTAATATTAAAGTGTAGCGTTATCCAGTAGAAGCTGTTTTCTAAGAACCCGGTAAAAGTGTTCACTAGTGTTGTCCAAGTTGTAGATAAAGGAAACTTACCCCTTCTATCGTAAGAAAGCAAACGGCACCAAAGAAAACGAAACCTCTTCCAAACATTGCTACTAGATAATCAGATTTTCTCCGTGCACTGTATCAAGTGATCTTCGTGATCGAGAAACTGCAAGACAAGTCGACGATCCGCCGATCTATAAGGGCGACTGCAAGATCCCACGCCAAGCATCGACCAATCGCGGACCAGAGTCCCAGAAACGGATCCTGACGCGGTACCTTTTGACCACGGGTCCTTTCTATTTCACGTAATCTTCTTACGCACCAGGCCCCTCCTTTGTCCTCTTTCTTCAGACAAGATCTTGTTACTTTTCGCGCGGCTGCGACGATGTGGGCGGAATCGATGATATTGCGTAAGCATAAACGCGGAAAAATTGCATTTAAACACAAACACCAAATAACGAAGATGTAGTCGGAGGTCTAAAAAATATAAAACAGTTTTAAAAGACAACGTTTAATGTGCACAAGTACTTACCAAGCAAAAAGTAGATCTCAATGAGCAGAAATTGGATGGTGAAATTGAAGTCAGTGGAAGACCCGCGAATTCTGAACAAGCACTGGCCAAATTGTCCAAATTTAACGCAGTCGACGAATATATAAGGGCAAGTCCTTGGGTTCCACGTGACCAAATATAAGCCAATCGAATACGTCGCAGAAATCGGTAGAGCCCTTCCACTTACCAGCTTCTCGAGTTCGCGTCTGATCCCTACTGTCCTCTTTCACTGATTGCTCGTTCGCCCGCAGGGACCGTACCAATGTGGGTCGATTTCGACGAAATTACATAAATATCGGACGATGATCTTTACGAATGATGTAACTCAATTCACCGGGAACCTTCTTTCGTATATTTTGCAATGAACTACTTAAACATTTATGCCCTATTCGAGGCTGTATCTCGTTAAACAAAAGCTACTCTACTCGCGTTCAGTTATCTTTGAATCTTCTTTTAATTCAGCTTGTAAAAAAATTATACACTTTACTAACTAATATTATAAATAGTGATTACTGAACGATTGTATATTCAGTCTTTGGTTATGTATTACTAAAGAAATTTGCACTGGTCAAGTATTTTGAGGAAGCTTCGAAATTCTTACGGCGTTTTCAGAACGCATTCGGGTTGTCTCGAAGATAAGTGCCCACTTGGTTTCCAAGATTCTGCTGGAACTCCCGCACATTTACTTCTGATTGCTGAAAACAAGAGATGCATTTTAATGCTGGAAGAGGGACGCAAGAAATTTGAATGATCTTACGTTCAGTGCGTCTCTCCATTCGATGTTGAACAGCCTAACTAAGCCCAAAATATTTCGTCTGATCAGACTCTGCACCCTGCTTCTTGTGAGCACGAAGGGTGCCTGGGTGGTCGTCGATTCTGTCTCATTGACAACAGTCATATTTTTTACAGTAGTGTTAGCGCCTACAGCTGTCAAGGAACTCGTCCTCGAACTGTCAGTGGCAGAATCTGGCACGATGTTGTTGTTGATGAGGTTACCGATTTGCTGAATCGCTGCCCTCGTGTCATTGAATGCCTAAAATGACAATTCTCAGTACGTGTCGACTTATAGCATTGATCTCGGATCACTTACCTCGAAGGTGATTCTAGCGAGGGTCCAGAAGAATCCTGGCCTCTGCTTTCGGACCTGTCTAACGACTCTTTTCATTTCCTCAGACATGATACTATCCTCAGCTCTATTCTTATGAAGACCCTTCTTGTTAGAATCTTCAGACAACATTTTATCAAGGACACTCATCCTCTGTATAATCTCCTGCTCATTTTGATCGTTTCTTCTTTCTTTAGTTTGTTCAAAGTTTACCCAGTTCTTTTTCAAGCTTCCTCCTTCGTGAATACTCGGTGCAAAGTCAGAGTAATCGTAATATCCTTTTCCATGAAAGAACTTCGCTTCAGGCACTCTCGCAGGGTATCTTATCGGTTGATTTTGAAGGTACTGTGATTCGTAAGAGGAGAAAGGCTTCGTTTCATAAGGCGCCACGTACGTTGGAGGTCTCTGAATGCTTGGAACGCTGTATTGGTCGGGAAATACGTCCACTGATTGAAATTGAGGCTCTGGGGGATTGTACGCCACATAGTTCGTCCAGTATCCCTGTTGGGGGTCGCTCCACAGAGGATTAACGAAGCACAGGAGCAACAAGCTGCTCACGAGTAAGCTGATTGGTGATTTCTTCATCTGTAAAAAGCACAATTTGTTAGTACAATGAAAGAAAGCTTAGTTACTAACTTTAAGTTACTATAATTTTCAATTTCATTTCATGATATGGACGAAAAGAGAAATTCAAAGAAACCTTACAAATGCATTTGGCACTTGCTTTGCGTAGAATCCCTCAATGAATTGAATCACTGCTACGATATTCATTTAAGAGTACTCAGAGAAGAAGAGAAGCCGAAAAAACACGAAAACCACGACTGCCAAAGAAAGTTTACTATTTGCTTAGCCAAGGGTCCGTTAAACGCTCTATCCCCCGCATTCGCGCCATTCCTATCACGCAACTCGCGCGAGTAGTCGCCAGGAAAATAGGAAAAAACGTGACTAACTAGACGATTTATATTCCTTCAGCGATCTTGTACGATTTAAACAGTACTCGTCGATTGGCCAATAATCGGCTTGCATTTACAGGAACGCGGAAAATTGTATGCTACACGTGGCACCTTAAAGGGTCATATTTCAAGAATCATACATGCTTGTCGAAATAGAACTGTTGGTTTGGAAAGCTAAGAAAAACCGATCGTCTAGGCGCAGTTTCGTCGCGCTTTCACTCTTCACACTTGCCAGAACGATTGAATGTATCAATTAATACCGTCGCCGACGATCGAGCCTTTTCCTTCGACGCGGAAGAACCACCGAAAGGATTTTTAGATCGCTGCAGCCTTCGAGCCAGATGAACCGTGACTGTTTGACATCGATCGAATTTTGGCTACTCGACTGTCCATGGCCAGGTACTTCGCCTCCTGCTCCATTTTGTCGTGACCTCGGAGGAACGCGTGCAGAGAATTCACTAGTAGTGATATTTCGAGGATTTCGAAACGCACGATTGCCCAGCGATTTTCGAGCATTACGCAATGGGTATCCCTCACCATTGCATAAATACCACCATCACGCAACCATTTAACGCGTGTTTTATTATTTGGAAGCATTTTTCGTTTTCAGCTTCTACAGATTGCATTCTACTGAATTAGAAACCGAGGCTACCTAGTTTTATAGCGTTCTACCAACATACGTTCACTTTTTCTACGATTAATCACAGCAGTGGTTTATCGACTTACTATTTTCTTTAGAACACGTTGACCGAGTAATTAGGAACCCCTGAAGCCCAATTACGCAACTCGCGGTCATCGCGTAAGACGGCCACGCCGAGTGAAATCAGAGCAACGCATGCTGGGTAATCTGAAAAATCAATGTGCAAGGTAATCGCTGCAAGCGCGACGTAACGCTTGTTAAACGACATCGGCGCACTGTCCTAGCTGCAGAATTACGCGATCGTCACTGCAGATGACTTTCGCATTCGTCTCGGGTTATTGCGCCTGCGGATCTACCGGAACGTTTCCTTAGCTCTTGAATTACCGTGTAATCGAAAATGCATCAATTCTGATCGTAAATTACAGCTAAGATAGAGCATAAACGAAGTAGGGAATTTTTACGACCTCTTTTGTTTTAGAGCGTGATTGTCAATGTTTGTGCATATATTGTTAAGGAGAACGAGATTAAGCCAGTGGACCAGCGATCGAGACTTTCTACGGAAGTTCCGCGAACCATTATGGGAATTTCTAGCAATTACGCGACCTCGCGAACAGATTCGTGCCGATTCAGGTCTCCAACTGCACTACCTACTTCAAAAGAAGTCAACATCTTATAGATAATCTGTTACACAAGAAAATGGTGGATGAATTGAAAGCACTGATCACTCAAAATTTAGATATCACAGACGAAGCAATTAGCAAAAATGATATCGGTGGCCTTCAGTCTCTTTCACTATCCGTCAAACTCAATTAATGGAGACGACGATTTTTTATGACACTTAACGACAGACACTTCTATCACGGTTTTTAGACTGCAATTACGAAAGCCGCTTCACAAAAACATTTACGATCCACAAACCGCCTAACAGACGTGCTGCTCCTGGATTAGTGAAGCCAATACTTGGCCGCCTTCGCCGTCAAAAGCAAAACCACGTGGACCGCTAACCATCTTTCACTTTCACTCCCAATAGTCGCGCGACCACGTGCTTCCTCGAACGTAAATCCACCGCATGCGAGTCGCTTACCATATTACTTCATTTTGATTGCGCTTCGGGTGCACCTGTTTGCGGCCAGCGACCGGAAATTAATGAAGACGGATGTGATTTAAAGGATATCCACTTTCGGAAAATTTCCTTCATAATTTATGGAAATAAAAGGAGTTGCACGTGTAGTGGAGGCATTGCTGTGTCGAGGAAATTTATTACTGTAAAGGTAATACGGTCTAGTTCTCTCGTGAATTTTTTTCAGTGTATTCGTCGCGATGCTCAAAATTTTAATTATTTCTAGAAGCTTCTCTATTGCACAGGAAATGGTTGTAATAGTCGCGAGAAGAGTAACTTGCTCCTTCAAGACATTATCTTCTAACAAATGTTGCCATTAGAATTTGTTTGTGTCAAATTTCTTGTCGCTGTCGTGCAAAGTAATATTTTAATTGGCTGAGGAGAATGCTGAGGAACCTGTTTATCCCCATGATGACCAATAACAGACATAGGACACTATTTCTAAATGTATGGCTTTACCTGTGTTTTATATCATTGAGTCTTTCGACAAGTTTTAGTAGATGTCTGTGTATTACACAACAAAGGCGTCCACCTATCCACTTGTGGAGTATCAATGATTCTCATCGCGTGGGAAATCCGTAGAAATCGGGAATCAATTTCTATATTCTCTCACAGCAACTATTTAAACAAACTGTGATTGGTGTTCTTCGACTTACCAGGATATTGAAACCTTAGAACCCCTTAAATTCTTATCACTTTCGAGCCAATATTAAGCTACAAATGTTCATAAACGATACCATTTTCCTTCACTCTATGACAACTCTCTATCCCATCGTTTACTCACTTTTGTTTGTACTCCGCAAACACTGCTTGCACAATCTTGACAGTCTTCTTCCACGGGACCTTATGCAATTCCCTATTATCCTGTCGCGTGGAATCGAATGTAGCCTGGAGACCTGCAGGAAACAGCGAACGTAATTTTCGTGAAAATATCGCTGCTAGGAAATGAACCTCGCTTGTGGGGAAAATAATATATTGTGGTTAGAGGATACAACTCGAAGACAATTGACTCGTTCTTACATGAAATGGAAGAAAATTAGAAATGTTATTTTATGCAAGAATTTCGAGTGCGACACTAGGACTTAGATACACTAGACGTGAACTGAGCGTTCGGGTTTCTCCGATCGGATGCAATGCAGCAGCACGAAAGACCAAAAGCAAAAGAAACGCGCGCTGTAATTTAGAGTGTCACTCATATGACAGTGTCAGTCATATGACAGCGTCACTCATATGCGTTTTTCCTTCATCTCTTACAATATCGAAATGTCACCGAGATAATTCCTTATTTAAAGATTCTGTGGTGAAATCTCCAAACAGAATTCGTATCCTCGATGCAAATTCCCTTCTACGAAATTTCGGCTACCCGTTGTATAATGATACGTGGTCAAGCCTGTTTTTACGTAACGTCGCTGTAATGGGTTATGAAATGGAGACCATAAAATTCCTTTGCTTCTGATAAAATGTTAAGAAGAAGCGTGTAAAAAATAATAGGAAGCTACATTTTCATTCGTACACTCCACTCGTAACACATGCTGATTTTTATTACCTATTTGTATTGCAAATAACCGAGAAATCCTCAGTTCCTTATAATTACCGGTACTAGAATATTTTTGTAAACTAGTATGCAAAGAAATGGGAAATAAGTTCCTCGAGGTAAGTGACTCACCAAAATTTTTATCGACCATAGATTAGAAATACTATTCATTAGCGAACCTTATCACACAAGTATCACCAACCTTTGAAAGCGCGAACCAACAGAAATTGAAATTGCTCTGGAATGTTAGCGTGTATCGGCCATATCTCGGATTGAACAGTTCAGTATTCACATCCACAGTTATCGTCGATTTAAGACGCACTTCTTTCAGGTTTTAAGTCGCGCACCGGCGTCTGCAACGTGGCGAGCAGAACACACGTGGCCAGCAAACGCTCGAGAACAAGTGCATCTTGTTGGACGGCACAACCGACACTAACGAGATGAGTTTCTCCGCCTCTCAATGCCTCGAATCAGTCTCGAAGGTCGTATTTTTACGAAAGACCTTACGCATCGTGTCGACCGAACAAATTTACGAAATTCCATGGGATAGCCCCTCGACTCCCTCCCTTCGCCGCTTCGTCAACACGCTGAATCATCTTCCAGGAAAAGTCCTTGAAATGAGGTGTTACGCATCCTCTTTCCTGGATATGTCTGACGACCCTGTTTTCCATGGAAAATTGGCCAACTATACAGGGACGACAGTTATATAAATGTGCATGTTACTTCGTTTTATGGCTGCTATCACTAGGAGGGTGGGAAGAAATACGAAGAATGATTTTATGCAGAATGATTTTTTTGAAATGGCAATTAATTTTAGATATGTATGTTTTTGAAAGTGAGTAGTCTCTAATTGGCATAGCGCCTATCAATATGTAAACTGCTGGACTTCTGTGTGCAGAATGGAAGAGGTTTCTAGGCAATTATGAAGAGTATCATTGAAGGATATTATGCAAGTTTATTATTAGGAAACTATGTAGAAAGTCTGGGTAATAATTGCTAGTGGAAGTAAATGGACTATGCAGTCGTTTTGTCGTGGTCCATAAAAACTTGTTCGATTATGCTGTTGATTGCGAATATCAATGGCACTTTGCACCTTGAACGCAAGAAGCGCATGGCCAACAACAACCAAGAAAGTAGGACATACCACGTGTGATAATTACCTATGCCATAGGACACTTAGATCCAGGTCAACGTATTTCATCTGTTCACGCTATAAGCATTGTGGTGCACATCGCCACCTCACGACCTCCAATTGCATAAACAGCTTCATTTGCCTTTACAACGTGTCAGTCGTGAAACGATCCAAAGTTCATCAAATTTTTTCGCCTATATTCTAATGGAGAACTCAATGAGCTATTGGTCTCTGCGTTCATCCTTGCATTGCTACTTTCAGATTTACAAGGGGTACCTTCTAGAATGATTGCTCTTATGCTGACATTAAAAATGCAAATTATGCACTTTCTAAATTATTTTAAATAGAATTTATACTGCTTTTCACTATCTTTCATTGAGGCATATAAAATTTGGTGAAAGGTATTTTAATATTCCTATAGCATTGCAATAACGTTTATGACCCAAAAGCAAACTATATAAGACTCTATACATTATCTCTATTGATCATATTAAATGTCAGATTTAAATAGTAATATTAAATGTTATTAATCATAACAGCTACGTTAAGCAATTTGGAGTGCACGTAACAGTTATAGTATACGAGAGTAATTACATTATTCTGATGCGCAATCTGGACCAAAGAGGAATAAGAGACTATAGGAGAACTGTGTTACAGGAAGTTTTCGAACATCCTATTAACCCAATCTTAGAATAATCCTTTCACCAGACACGGAAGTCTGGAACAGTGATTAATAGGTAGTCCTCCCCTCGAAATACATGTTTATTATCACATACTGAAAACTATTGCACAGTGTGCAACTTAGCAACAACACCGATTGGTTTGCCCTAAGATTGTGTCTACTTCTCTGTATCCACCGGGATCGGTACTCTCTGTCGATTCTTAATTCTCTACACTACAATTTCCGCAATGAAATCCAAACTGTAGACTCCAGACTGTAAAATTATAGGTTCTGGTTGCAAAACATGATCTATGGCCTGGATTCTGAAAAAATACGTCCACTTTATTTTTCTTATAAAATCTCCCCAATCGACACCTTTTTACGATCATTATCAGTGACGGCAATCCCAAAGAATAGAAAAAGTTATTATGCATCTCAGCGTTGCATAATAGTTACAAATCAGGCGTCCATATCGATAGAATATTGAGAAACCTGGACAGGTGTGCTAATCAGCCTTTTTAGAAACCGTCTTAAATGCAGTTTGTCGGAGTCGGTGTCACGACTCCAAAATGACGCAACTACCCTTCATTACTCTTGGCACACGCAATCGACGCGCGAAACACAAACGCCGGAAACATTCAGCCGAAAAAGAGCGTTCGCCTGCTGCCCCTGGCAGACTTACGCAGCATGTTTATCTAGAAAGTATCCCTGCGTTTGCGAACGCGAGCTCTTTCATTCAAACATAAATTGCACCGACAGGTTTTTACAAGGAAGCAAGAAACGACCGATTCTCGGCTTGTAAAAATTTTCGCGCGTTCGTTCGACACAATCGGCAATTTCTAGATCGTAATGCGCGCTCGATACTTCCTCCTATTGCTCACGGAACGTTTATCGGCCACTTTCGTGGGAAGTACCATGTGTTATCTTAAATAATACGCTGATACACTGGCACGCGACCAGTGAGTTATAGTTGTGTAGCCACTTGGCGACCATACTGTGTTACATACTGTCTTATGGCAACGCGTTAGGAAACAACTCTTCGGTTAGTTAATAAACGATTCTTGTGGTCGCAGACGGCGTTACAAGCCTCTGGCTACTATGTTTTTTCGGCGAGGATAATTGTTCTTTGTGGAATACCTATTTTGTCAGTTTGTTGCGTAATGTACATATGTATACCCTCAAATGACATTTTCTCTGTAGAGGAGCATCCTCTCGGATCAATTCCCTAATAAATACCGCTATCTAAATCTATCCTGTCCTTTACAAAGTCCTAGTAACAAATACATGAGCAGTTTTACATAGATTCTAGTTCTATCTTTCGTTCGTGACTATACTGGCGGGTCTTTGGAATCGTCCATTTGGTTCTCGCTGAAACGAAGGCTGGATCCTAGGTCGACCAAAGCTCCCGTTGAAATCCCTGAAGTAAAATTGAGCTGATTCTGTGGTAGGTCCTCGAAGAGATTTTTCTACTGTGAATTATCGGATGGCAGGCCCTTGATGGCGAACGCCCCGCGGAAGAAAGGCTTGAACAGTTCTAGAAGCGTCTGTGTTCGGCGGGCTGAGTTCTGGAAAACGTGAAAGAGATCAATGTTCAGTTGCGGCAAAGTGTCGATAGTTTGTAATATAGAAAGTTGCACATGCGATGTCGAAGCTAATTAAATCTGTTAAACGCTCATTGGACACTTTCTCAATATTTTTAGATGACAAAGTTCAGGTGTCTACGATTGAGAACGTTACAACTAGAGTCAGCAATTTCTCAGACTACTAATACGTGGAAACTTGTGGACAATTTGCAAGTAATGAAGTGAAGGGCGACAGGCACGCGCCGATTAGTCGATTCGATAACAAAACAGAGCAAAAGATGTAGTCATATTTGATAGAACTTCTAAAATAAGAAAATCTCGATTCATTGAACTAAAGTCGTCATGAGACCTCTTAAAGTGTCTGCTGAGCGAGTTCCAGAGCTGCTTGGTCGGTTTCGCTTCGACTCGCTGGTCGTTCTATGATCTACGTATTGACTTACAAGTATCAAGCTACTGAGGATTTGGCTGATATTGGTAATTAGAGTGAAACTAGTTCCGAATACTGGCGACGGTACATCCAAGGATACTCTGTTCCTATCGAACTCGGGGATATCCTCCGTGGTTGTTGAGACAGTTTCCTGAACACACACAAAAAGCCTATGATAGGTCGCCTTTCACAATAATCTCGCGTCGCCGTGTTGGTGTCGCCTTTAGCGATCGAGGGAGCGGGATGATTTTTTTCTCCGATCAAACGCATTGGAGGACTCGTTTCTGCGCTCGCGATTCCGTTAAGACTACTGCGCCACTTTATGTACAGGATCTGTGCTTTGACGCCAGTGAATACTTATAGATATAAAATATTCTATTCCTTTCAGCAAGTGAAGGTCCACGATAAATCAATCGTGAAACGCGCACAGATCTCTGCTAAACTACTTCGATTATATCTAACTCTACGATGGTAAAGTAGAGTATCTTTAGAGAGGAAGAGGAAAGGGCAAAGGACGTCGATGGTGCACGCAAAAGATTCGACTCGTCGGCTCGTACAAAAAGAAAGTGATCTTGAATTTATTTAACAATCAATATATCACTATCCACATTATCGTAATAAATCATCTATTTCTTAAAGAGACTTGGGCTACTGTATTTACATCGTTGACACAGCGTCGAGGTTCGCGAGTCGGGCCTCGCGTAAAGCTACTCCTAAGAACTTATTTACAGCTCGCACGTCGGTGAATCAATCACGGGGACATCTCGACGACATTTGCCCGGAGGTGGACGAGACAACAGAGAGATAGCGAAGGGGGACAATTCTTGCGTATCGCGTATAACTTAGACCTATTCTCATAGAGGGCTTGTCACAGAGGGAGAGTAGTGTATCCTTGCATTCTTAGTGGCCCAGCTAGAAAGAAAAATCCATGTCGTACAGTTCTGTTCTGCGTTGCGATACGTTACGTGAACGCTCTTATTTTTTTTTGGCTTTTATGCGCGTCAAGGATCCTCAGTCAAGCGTTGCTGCTCGATGGCCCTCTTGGACGTGTCCGAAGTCCAAGGTCCAACGTTCCGCCTTGCACCCCAGCTGCTTTTTTAAGCCGTATAATACGCCGCTTGCGGTTCATCGTATTCATACTGTTTACGTACAACACTCATTTTAATCGCTGACCATTTCTACGACTAAAGGGTCAGCGCTTGGAGGAGTGCCGCGTGCATAGAATCTTCCAAGCGCTTTCTTACAAAGCTGTTTCGTTAGATTACAAACGTGTTTAACCATTTAGTTTCTCACAGAGAGGAAATTCATTAGAACTCAAAGCCCCGTTGCATCAAGCCGAGCAAACTGTCGCAATTGAAGATTATGCAAATTAGATGTACATATGTATCTCCTAGGGAAATTCCATGTGGATGCATTGTGCAACGCGTACGTGAGGTTAAGAAAGGCCATTAATCGCCGTTATCTTTCGCATAAATGAAACGCAAGATTTGCATGCAAGCTGAACGTGAAAGATGATTTGCAACATCTCAGTCGGTATTAGAGTTCATCGAGAAAGACACCAGACAATGCTTAATAAAGCCCCCACTGCTCCTGAGTTCCTCATCGAAAGCTACTTTCATTTCATATAAGTTTAAATAGTAAAAAGGGGAGAAAGCAGAAGAAAAGACATAGACTGCAGGATTCGTTTCCGTTAGTGGCTCAAAAAGAAGTCAGAGAATAGTTCTGAAGCAGCAGCCACGTCACACATGCTAACACAGACATAAAGAAAGAGGATAATCAGTTATTGCAAGCCTACCCCTCCGCCAAGGTTCGCGAATGCTCCAACTTTAATTCCTGCGCCAGCATCGCTAGGACCGGTAGGTGCTCCACCGTTGGCCTGACTCAACGAAGACAGACTGCTGAGCTTCGAGCTCAGGAGGTTCCCTAAAATACCTGCTGTGGAGCCTCCATTGCCACCAGTTGAAACTCCTGAATTTCACAAATACGATTTAGTGATTCAGAGCAGAAACATTCGTAGATCATTGTTTAAGCTTCCTTACCTACACCAGCACTTAGACCTCCATCAACTTTGCCAGCTGTGCCAGCAACGAGACCGCTAGAAAGAGAACTAAGAGGCGCCAATTTTGAAGCGAAAGCTCCAGCCAATCCTGCTTTAGCTCCTGAGAGGAAAGTGGTGGCACTGTTTATCACTGGACCAATGCTTCCAGTGGCCGCCTGAATTTTCGCAGCTACCAGTTCATTGATGAATTTCGAGGTAGCTGATTGGGAGGTGTCGATGCCAAACGCTGCGTTCTTCGCCTTGTTCGACTCGTCTAGGACAGACAGGGCTTTGGTCTTCGAGTCGAGGAAAGAATCCAGTTTCTGAAACGGAGTCCAGATTTCAGATATAATGTTCACGATTCTAAGAGTAATAAATTAGTACTAGAGAAAAATTTCTTACGCCGAATACGAAGTTGATGATGCCATTCGAGATGCCAAGCTTCACCACTCCGATCTTCCTCTTATCTCTGTCGCTCCTGTCACCATCAGCCGCCTGGTCATCCATAGCCTCCACAACGTACACCTAATTAAATTGAGACGACTAATTGCATTCGATTTTCAATAGGAAAATTCTATTGAGTATAATAAATGAGAGTGTAAGTCTAAATATTGCTTTCCCCAAGATTAATGGAACAGGAAATAAATCGTTAAAGTAAACAGAACATACAAACGTAGCAGGAATGTTCAATTTCGAAGCATACTCTCGCAACGAATCTCATAATCGTTACTCGTTCCGTTTTGTCATATCCTCAGTCGGTAAAGCAATATCGTCACTCATAACATGGGTTATTAATTAGAAAAGAGAAAGAGGAGAGGAACAGCGTTGCGTTGATGGGCGACCACGTGCGCGCGCCAGAATTTCAGTTACGCGCGTATCCGGCTCTACGTGTCTGAGTTCGTGAAGTTAGTCAACCACTTTCACTCTTCGCTCATTCCTCGTCGGCTCGTGATTGCTTTTTCGTTTTTAGTCTACCTGTTTCTGTCCTTCCCTTTATCTTTCCTTCGCGTTACATTGTCTGTCTCGAATGAATTGTATTCTTCAAAAGTCAACGTCCTCTTGGAGGATCGATCCCAATCCAGGTTCTAGACGCCGCGATAAACTTTGCCCGAGGTTCGCGCTTCGTCTTCTTCATAAGAGACGACGAGATCATAAAAGTTTTAAATAGACACTTTCACTTTCGCTATTCTCAGCACGTCCTTTTTGGGAGTCACATTTTGATTCTATTGACGTTCTTTGGACCACTACGAAAGGACTGTTATTTTTAAATAAGAATTTCTTGTTACATTTCTTAAGAATATAATGTTAAGAGAAGTCGCGTTACTCTCTTAAATGTGCAAAGGCGTGGATATCAAATAATCACTAACTTTGTAGTCTCCCTAATTTGTTATCATTGAAATATCAAAAGAAATGTACTTTCATTTCCTTGCGCTTCGGCTTTTACAAAAGAAGTTGATAGACTATCGTTCCTATTACTTCTTAATTCATGATTGGGTTAGTTTCTTTGATTAGTCGGTCTTGCAGGTGTTGACAAAGCTCTTACCTCGTTCAGTGGACTGAGATCCTCCGATTCCGCTTCCCTCTTGACAATAGGACTGGAAGCGACGATCGCGACGAGCAACGACAGACCAAGGATCACGCAACTTATCCTCATTTTGTGTATCTTCTCTTCCGCTTCCTGTGACTCAATGTATACGGTCTGAAGGGAGAAAACGATAGTAAATACCTGGAACTGCGCGATTTCGCGTAAGAATAAGGCGACACAGCGTGGAAATCGAAATGTCAAGTGAAAGGATGTCTAAGTGTACAGCTAATCGATCGTTCTATAACTGAATTGATGTCTACGTTTGAAAGATCTAAGTATCAAAGCGTAGCGCCGAACAATAGTAAAAACACGGGAACGAATTGAATGTATGACGGCAAGTACCACTAGAAAACAGTTAGCAACGTGTCAACGTTAATTCTCCAGCGACGATAAACGGTAAAACAAAATGAAAATTATTCACTAACTAAGTTTAAAAGCACACGATAATAACTGAAGAAAATCTAAGTGCATCCTAAGCACCTGACAGCTAGATCTGACACTCGCGTGGAAGAAGTCACGTGGTGACAGAGTCGGTAAAATAAAGAATACAAGGAGAGGAATGCGTGATCAACTTACAGCTGACGCGTGAACGGCTGGCGAGTGCGTGAGATGTGTACCTGACGGAGCGCGAGCCTCGTTTGAGGACCACGGTGAAGGAGATCCCGGTGTCTTTAGCAGACCGAAGGGGAACGAAGGCGAGCATGTGTGCCCCTTCGAGAATCGAGAATCGAGCTTCGAGGATCGCAGACCTCGCCTGCCCACCGTGCAGGTGGGGCAGGTTCGATTTGCTCCGCGAATCCCACGCAGCCTCGTTCTCTCGCTTCGCGAAATTACCGTATCTGTCCTGCGAGTCCTGTGGCAGGGATTCGCGCCAACCGATTCGCAAGCTTGCGTAACCAAAGTACAGGGGAAGATGCTCTTTGTCGAAGAGGTAGGAAATGGGGAGGATACCTGGAGTAGTGGATGAAGCTGACGAGTGGTTCTTTCACTCGATGACAAAATCTTGACATTAATTGCGAGCAAGGATGGCAGGACTCATAGAGAGGTGGAACTGAAAATGTTGCAATTGTTAAGCTGTGAAAGCGCAAAGATGAATATAATGTATCGAGGACACTGATCTAGTCATAGCGAATGTTCTACGGTCTTCGATATTAATCGGCATGACCTTTTTAAGGATTGCGATTGGGAATGTTGGAATCTATTTTCAAAGGATATAGTTTCCTCTCGAATTTATTTAATTAATCCTAAATATTAATAAGGAAAGAAAGTACTGTTGCATAAGTATTCATTTGTATGCGAGACAACGCCACTTGTCGCTTCGGTTATTTATTGAAACATTAACGATACGATTATATTGCAATTTCCCCTTACCATCCCAGACGATGGCAAGCAGGGTGCACTGAACCGCTGCTTTCTCGTGTAGTATTATCTCGTATAACGTGGAAGCACTGTAACGATGATTACGCAACCAACAGTTTCTCCAAATTGGACCAAATTTCACCAACGCTGGCCTAATTTACATATCAAAATAAAAACTAAAATGCGACAAGATTGTGAGAACGCAGCATCTAATTGATTTAATTAAAACGACAAAGAGGCTCGTTATCAAGTTGAGCATTGTTCCAAACAGCCTCGTGAAATGTTCCCACAATTAGGCAACGCTAACTGTCGCCACTTCTCTGTTTCACGTCGTTCTTCGTTGCTTGAATCGTCTTTTTATTGCCTATTCAGCAACTCTACTTTTGCAAAGAATATTCCTATAACTTTTCGAGTCCTGTTTTGACAATTCAAGCCTACAGGAAGCTGAGATGAATTCACCTTTACCTTGACCTTAATCTCAAAGATACGCTAAATGTTCAGGATACATTAATAAATCTTTCCAAACACCAGCTGGTTTACCTTCGAAATTCTTCCAACATTAATTATATTAGCTTCTTAGAACTTTAGTAACTAGACATAAGCATTCTATCATCCTGAATGAAATATCTAAAGATCTAAAGTGCTTTCAGACGTCCTGAAGAGACATTGTCACAAAATTCGAAAGCGTGATTTGAAATGCGACACGCGAATCCACCGATAGAAAGGATCAAGGACGTGTTTCCAGAGTTGGTTCTCGAATGCACTTGGCGCGACCATTACGGTAAGCTAACTCGATCGATGGCGCTATCGAACAACTACATTCGATCCTACGTGCACGAGTTATTTTATTGAACATTTTTTTTCTCACTGGCAGCGTTGGGTAATCGACTCTATTCGTCTTCTCTCGATTTACATGCGGCACGAGCAGAAGTCCTCGACTTAGGGAGGAATTACGAAAACTTTAGTATGGAGGATTACTCGGCAACTCGTTGTATTTTAATCTTCAAGGTGACTTCGATGGAATTTCATAGGGGACAGACGATCAAAGATAGAAGGGAAATATATAAATTTGTAGTGCAACAGGTTTATGTATTTATTGTGAATCTGCTTGATTTCCTAGCGATCCAGAAAATGATTGTTTATACTCGTCACGTATTGAGGAACAGGTTGATTCTGTGGGAACTTCTTACGAAAGAGCCTCTTCACGGTCGAGAGCAGCATTTTTTCCACTTTGTTTAAGGTGGCCTTAAAAAGGCCATTGCACGTTGAATCTACTATCTCTAGATTGTATCAATTAGGCATGCTAATATTTAATATTATTCCAAGTTATTAATTTCATCAGAACTGTCATCGAAATATGTCTAACATTATTTCCAATTACGCAACCCTCTTACCTCAAAATTTAATTATAATCTATCACTTGCAATGCGAACAGAGGTATTTATAGATAATTATCAGAAATCTTGAAAGTGTGAATACTGTTTAGAAAGGAGGCGTTATTTCATCATCAACGAACCTCATTTTTGAAACGAGAAGGAAGGGATGATACATTGTATGGGAATGGTAATGGCAAACCAACGCAATCATCACTTGGTAACGAGAAACGCGTGGTCGTCGAAATGACGAACAGTAGAAATTAGTGCGCAAGTAGTACAATCATTATGTGGTCAGACCGTTGTTCATCTCGTCATGTGGTGCCACACAGCGTCCGTACGCGTAAACGTATCAGGCATTTTAACCGCGAATACATGCTGACTAACTTTCCAGTTCGATGGAAAGGGAGAGCAAAGGGGAAGGTGGGTTGACAAGGTAACGAAGGCAGGGATCTGGAAGGAAAGAAAGGAAAGGAGGCAAGATTTCTGGTAATCTACCGAAGAGGTATTAAAAGAAGCGGGTCGATCAGTGAAGCAGGAAGATATGCAGTTATGTAAAAGGCCCGAGGGGATCTCTTAACCGCCACGAAAGTCGATAGCTTCGCCGAAAGAAACAGGATTTTTGTGAATGTGAATGTCGTCAAAGTACCATCGGTCACCTGGAGGAAAAGTAACCTAGGTTGAAACGAAATGCATTCCGAGAGGTATGGGCGGTACCAGGTGTGACGCAACAGTTGGGCTCAAAAAGAAAGCGGATGCTCTGGTTCCTCTTATTTCGCTCGAGTCGTCGAACAAGATCGATTCGCGCGAACGTTTTTACGTAATGCACAGTGTAACGCGTTACGTTGAACGATACACTTTTTCTGTGAAATAGGAACACAAGTTATATCGAATATGAAATATCTATGTCGTCCTACCTTTTACGTAAAATCCACGGAGGACCCCTAGGAACTGCGACGAGAAAGTTGCAATAGACTTTCTATCAACAAGACAAGAGCAAGACAAACATTTATGTCTATACCCATGGTTCAAAGAACGTCGACCAAAGTGACGAAAAAGTGTAACGATTACTTACCTCGCGTCGATCCCCCCGAAGCCTTCCTTTCGATAATCGCACTCAGGAACACACTACACTATCGCGGAGTATCGGACACGTGGTCTCGCGCGATGCTCGATCGCTCGATCGATCACACCGTGATTCAGGTTAACAGGTTTCGCGATAAGTCGCGGAACACACGCTCACTGTCCCTCCAGTTCCTGTGCTTGCAAAACTCCCCGCAAAAACTGTCGCAAGAAACCGAACGCACCGTTCAATCCACTTTGCACTTCATCGAATTCGATCTCGATAGCTGCACAGTTCAACTCGCGAATCCTCGAGGTCGCTTCCACTGTTCGATAGAAAATCTCCAAAGAACTCCTCCACTGGGCGTGCTTCCTCTTATAACGTTAGCAGAGGCTCTCAACTTTCTCTATCGACAGCACGAAATTTGGCCATCCCGTCGCTTTGGAAGTCTGACGCAAATCGTCATAAAGCACGAATGGGACCTCCGTGGCTCGCACGACCGTAAAGGAGACCGCCCCGAATCCGGTCCGAGTCGATACCTCGAAGCCTAATACGCGTCGAAGAGACGGCGGCCAGCGGTGAACGAGAAGGAAAGCCGTCACGGGGAAATTGGCCGAACGAAACGCACGCTACTCTGCCGCTGGCGACGAAGGTGGGCGAAATTTATGGCGTAATTCCAGTGCCGCGTGACTCGAGCCGCAGCTCCAGCTCTTTTCCAGGTGGTTTCCTCTGACGCTTCGACTGACGTGCCGTGTAATCAGGAAACCCGCTATTTTTATCGAGCAACCATATCTGTCACAAAGTCAAATAGAAATCTTTCACGCGTGTCTAGCGTTGAGAGAAGAAAGAATCTCGCGACCTTCTTCCATTGTTTCATGCAATTCGTGAGAAATATATTCGTTCTCCAATGATATAAATTACACAGGCTTCTGGCCATGTAATCGTTTCGTTAATTGCGTGGCAATATTTTAACCCACTTTCACGCGTTTCGTATGAAACGTGTTATTTATTCATTATATCTGTTTTATTATGCACTGTCTTAGGATGGCGCTTGACTTCGGTAATTTATGGAGGTCAACGTTGCAGAGATTGCTGGTCAATGGTCGATCGAGTTCAAAGAGCTCGGAACTTTCGCTTTCGCAGGTTCATATGGCCGCGACAAAGACCGCGGCGAGCACCATCCCAGAAAACCAACGGGTTTCTTCCTCGGTGATTGGGCAGAATGTCTTTACGTAACGCAGCTATTCGTGCCTACGTGTTACACGTATTCTTCTACCTGTAGTCGTGTGTAACTGTTCCTGCGCGTGCCTTCGTTCGCCGCCAGCAATGGCTTGAGCCAGAATTCTCTTCGAGAGTTTTTGGAGAACAAAAATGGGAACCTAAATTGTGGACCCATCGGAATTCTATCAGTTCTTAGGGGCAGGTCTGTGCAGCTTTCACAACTTAACATCTTAGACTATGGATCAAAGCTTCCACGTATTAAAAAATTGAAGATATGGTATCAGAGGTGTACCAAGGAGTTCAATAATTTTGACCCTCCTTCACAGCGACTCATAGCCATCGCTAAGCGTATGCATATGAGTTCGTAAGCCGAATAAATATATCGTCTTTACTTTCTCTAGTTAGCTCAGCGGCGCAACTTCCGACACTCGCTATCTCTGCGGATCGCGTTTGCCGCGTGGTTATAAACACCCATACTGCATCGTGCGCTCGTGAGTTACGTTCGAGCAATGCTTTATTTTCGTAAAACGACAGGACGGTTACCGCATAGCCATGAGCTTTTTTCTACGTGGAGAAAGTGAATCAATTTTTACTCTCATGGAACAGATCTCTATCGAGGAGTAAGAACTTTATTAGCTAATTTTCTGGCCAGCGAAACGAGAGGCAAGCGTGAACGAAAGTGTAGTGGTATTCGAGCGAATTCCAATTATATCATAGAGCCATGACGAGAATTCCGCGAGGAAAGTACGCCGATCGATGACTACTAATTAGCGCGATTAAATCGCTGCTATTCGGTCGAAGGCGATCTGAGTTTCGCTTCTGGATGTCTTGCAAAAAGAAGAGGACCGTTCTGGCCAACGAAATGAGTCAATTTCACGCGTGGAAATCGCTCGTAATTGCACTCTACATATTCCTTCGTCCTTCGCTGCCACGCAAGGTGCAACAAAGCTTCTAATGCCACTGATGTTACTAAAGTTCGCACGTTTCGCAAGTCGGAGATTGGATCGAGACTAATCCTCTTTCTCTTTTACCATTACTCTGCTCGAGATTCGACATTAATTGCTGGCATCATTACTTCTGTACTGTGTGGAATATCAATTAGGAATTGTAAGTATTTCTTAATATGACGGAAGAATGAATGTACAATTATCCAGGAAGTCAATTTATGGAGAAACCCGGCATTTATTGGTGTTTATTGATAATTTCAGCAGGCATAGATATTTCAGACATACCCTATAACCTCGCCATGTTCCCACTTCGTTTACCACTGTGTCTAATTCTCTTTTCGGTGCAATTCCGATAAAAAGACTGTTACAAAAACTGACAGCTGAGTAACGTTTCCTATTACAAAAACGGCCGATTAAAGAGTGCGTTCTTCCACTCGATCCCTGACCTAAAATACACGATATTATTTGTAACAAGCTACGATTGCGTATTCCCGCAACATTGTTTGTTAATTCGTTGCGTAATGTGTCGTGCACTCCCCTTATGTAATTATCGAATACGCAACCCTAAAAAATGGATCGATCTAACCTCAGCCACGAAGGTGAAATGGTTCTTTACTGAGGAAGTAAGAGTTCTTAGAGCATGTTTAAATTTACTTGCACCTGGACTTAATTAATTTCTTCATAAAAAGCTGGAACGTTCGCTTCATGGTACTGATTACCGATTACGCGTCTATGGTTTTTATTGTTTATGTAGCTGATCGAGCGTTGGCGTTGCACGTAACAATGCACGGATGGAAAGCGAACTCTTCGGAGGCGTAGAGTAAAAGTCCTTCTGATTCAGTTCCCTTACGTAACACGCGAACTTGTGAAATTTCCGGATGAAAGGGTACACAGTCCAAGACCTTAAACTTTGCAGCCACTGTTCACGATCCTGAGAGAGTTCTCATTGCCGTAAAAGAATGGGAAGCACTTGAATGCGTGCTAAAAAAGAGAGGCTTAATTGTGTTGCAATATTTTATTGACGACAGATTTGGAACACGGAATTTTTTTAAAGTAAGAATACTAAACTACTGCCTTATCTGCATAGGATTTATTGTAAGGTTCTAAGAGTCATTATATTACTATTCGTTTTTCAATTGACGTCATGTTCTAGGTCTGGAAATATAGCAATGTATTTTCAACAAAATCTACAAAAAATGTTTTAAGTTATCGAGTCCTAATCTTACTTGCAATTAATTACACAGTGACTAACAGCTGGACTGTAAAAAACAATTAATGGATTGTGATAAAAATCGCGTTATTAGAAAAAAATTGTTTTCAGTGAAACAAGGTCACTCTGCAACGTTAATGTCCCGATTGCTGTTGCTACAATTACCGTCATTGAGAAATGCACTAAGTAGATACAAGATTAAATAGTAGGGAATATTAATCAACAATCTTGACACATTGTAAGTAAACAAACTGGCGAACAAACTAAACGAAAATACAACCTGTAATCATTATAGATCGCGTGCATGTTAAATGTGTTGTAATTACACGTAGTCTAGTTATTACATCTAGCATTACCAATCTACCAATGATGAAAGTTCAAAAACAGTACCACATTTGCATACACTCTCGTTTACCATCCATCGCATCCAGACACAATTCATGGATCGTTCGTCGTGGATCAAAGTCTCGTGATCCCTTGGCATCACGATGAAGGCCCCGAGCCTTCGTGATTTCTTTTAACTTCTATGCAATGGCGACTCATGTTTATGCGTGTATCCGCTAATTACTCGTGGAACAGCCTCGTACCGATGAAAGTGTTTAGCACTTCCCTCCAGGTCCAGGTCGTTGACAATTAGGCTGGAAAAGAAATCGATCGACAGTCAGGAAGAATAATATTGATTATTTATGAAGTGAAGAAAGCTGCGAATATGAGAGATGTGAAAGGTGAATCTTTCTTTGCTTACAGGCTGCACGCAGGGATCAAGATGCCTTGATAACTTCGTGATCCACTTTTAATGCATTATTCAATAGGATGAATGATGTTTCATTAAAAAGAATAGCAAAGATAGTAACGACTGAACGGAGTATATACATAGTTTACTCAAAGATGTCCGACATAGGCCTTTCAGGGCCGTTGTTTTAATTATTGTAAATTATCCAATGATCCACATTACTAAGAAAGAAAAAAGAACACCTTTTTTATCGCATAGCAAAGAACGATCTTCAATGGAATCAGATCATTCTTCAGCGTATCGGTAACTGAGACGTATGAAAGCCGATACTTATGAATTATTCAAGCAGAGTACCTATGTCATAAAGCGATGCTCAATTTGCAACATTAATCAATTTCATCTGCACTAACACTCTGCATAATCAAATCCTTTGAAAGAAGACTATTTCACGTAGTACATAGATTATGATATTTTTAAATGGACCAAGGCGAACTAAAAATAGGAGGCAGTTATTGAATAAAAGATTTCAGCTGCCAGAATGCTTCAAGTAGAAAGTGACGGTCCTCATTCCCATTTTATTGGTCCATTGACTCATATTTGACCTTTTTCTTCCAATCTCTGCAACTTCAGCCTCGACGGAAGCAGGATACACGCCTCAAACGCGCAAAGTATTTCCTCTTGTAATTAAGCCACGACAGTCAATTTTTCCTCTATTGTGAAACAATGCGCCGCATACGAATGCATAGAAAAATTGCAAATATAAATAGTCGTCGAGATAATGATGAAGCGGATGCGAAGTCGGAAGCAAATGACAGATGAGAAATTGATTGCATCCTTCGCAAACTTCTTCCCCTTTTGAAGGACATCCTGGGCGATTCTTTCGAGAAATTTACGCTGTATCTTTTCAAGCAAATAGCAAAACAGAGCGTGCTGCATATTGAAAGGCTACAGGTGAGAACTAGAAGAGTAGAAATTTCGCAAATGCTGTCCAAGGGTCAGGCAACGTTCAACTGCCAGCAAAAAGTCCAGCTTTCTTTTTGGAATGGAAAGTGAATGGCCTTCGAAACCGGTGTCCGATCTCCGAGAAACATTATATCAAAAAAAAACAAGAAAAACGACCACCACTTATCTAGTCCGACATAGAACGTATTGTACTACTATTCTCAGTCCTGATTTGTATAACGAGCGCTTATGAATAACCTTATATCATATCGTAAAACCATTACAGCCTAAAGTGTGCCATGAATGGTATTATATATTACAATAAAATCTGACGACAGTCTCAAAAAAATCACAGATTACAGTGACAACAAGAAGATAAGAAATAAGTTTGTGAAAGTCGATAGAGAAATTATGCAATCAGTTCACTATATGTTTAATATTTTTCCTCAGAGTCATCCATTTTCTTTTCTCTCCTTATTTAAATGATAGTTATCTAACGAATTCCATAACACTAACACTGCAACAGCTATTAACTAGCGTTTCCTATTAGCAACGATGTGATATGCATAATCGTAGTTATTCGTGGGTTTTTCAATTAGTCAGTAGTTATGAGTGGCGTCTTCCGCGATGATTTCGTGGATGGCAGGTTCAGCTGCGAAGAACGACGGAAGTGGGAATTGGGGAAATACCAGGAGCAATTTCATTTCTTGATCGTGTAAATCGTGCATTGCCAGTGTACCACCCGTGACTTTCACGGTTCGATAACGACATGGCCAAGTGTAAGAGCAGGTAAGCTTGAACGTATTTTACATAGGTGGGCGGAAGGACCTGGTCTTCTGTGATTATTCATAGGTCAAATGGTGAGCATGCTTTCACCGCCCGTGCAGAACAGCTGGTTCGATCGCTAAATGAATTCAGGTGCAAGGGGAGTTCATTATCTGCTAAAAGGTAGTAGAAATCTTGTGCAATCTACTCCGTGAGATCTCGATTCTTGTGGAAGATTAACGTGCATGGAATAGATGAAATGCCAGAGATTTTACATCTTGATCATCATTTCTCTCCCAAGTTGAAGATTTACTTGTTCTCATAGCGATTGTCTACAGTGATAGATAATAAATGACTTGTAAGCCGGTCAGTGCAAAGTAAAGTGGATCAAAATTTACAGACACTTATTTAATACAGACTTGCGTATTGAAGATTAGATATAGTGTAAGTTTAGTAAAGAATTAATTGCGTATAATTGTTGGTTATCGAACGAAAGGAATACTGTTTTGCAAATCCTGTGCAACGGTAGGACACATTAGATCTACTCTATTACTTTTTCAGGCACGAAACTTCCGCGACTACCTACTTCCCGATTTCCACGTAATCGAGTACCACCCTTTTCGATAAGGCAGTCTACGCCATGAAAACATAACAGATAAAATCTGCGCTTAAATCCGCACTTCCGCGTGTAACGGTTATGAGAGCTCTGAAATATGTAACTGGGAATAACGAGATGTGTGACACGGACACGTACGCAGGAAAACGACGAATGCTGCGAGACCTGATAACGAAGCCACTCCTTATAGAGTCCTCGTACCTACGCCCAGGTTGCGGCAATTTATGGCAGTAGCATCGCGCATTCAGTAATGCTGATGGAACGAAAAAACCGTCATAGAATGCGTTTTTAATTCATCGCGACTCGTGTATTAGACATAAGCGAGGTGAAATCGAGAGGTGCATCTATTAATCGATTCTGCGGCGTGACGCAACACAGCTACCGCATAAACAGCGTTACGAAATAGTTGCCGATCCGTCGAGTCAACGTACGCATGTGCCTGCGCCAATTTCAGACCGCCAAAATGTCAGGAATAAATTATTTCGTCGACGAGAGTAGCATCGTAAAAATTTGGCCATGGTAGTTGAGGACTTCAAGTAGATTGCATAGAGACATAAATTTCATGCTTAATACGTTTACATTTTGCTTTGAGAAAGAATCATTCACATTAATCTGATTTCAGGAGGCGTATGACATTATTCTATTGTTTTTTCCTTGTCCACTTGTAAAGCCTAAATTAACGCTCGGTAAAAATTGTTGTATTTGAATCAGGTACCTATATTTCAATTTAGATATGTCACTAAAGCGCGTTTCACGTGGTGCCGCTAATAAAGTGATTCAATTAAACAAGCTTAGCGGAGAGAATTTATGAAATACCTAACGGCTCCTTTTTAGGCGAAGCAACAGTTGTTACGTCATGTATGAAATTGCATCTGTCTTGTCCGCGAGCGAAATGTCCAACATTATTTGATCCCCGCTCCAAATCACGTAATATAGGATCTCGCGACACGCACGTCCGTGTAGCCCTGGAACATGCTTCGCTACTTATGATTCGATCCTTTCAGCGAATTTCGTAGAATATTTTAATGAGAAGAGGGATCCTCTATTTCTTCCGTGATAGAAAGCGCGAGATCGATCATTTCTGGGAGTCGAAAGTAGGCAATTTTGGAAAGTCTGTTTTTGCAATAATAAACTGTCACTGAATCGAATGTCTGTCAGGTAGCTGATCAATTTTACTCTGAAATTATCGTTTTTAGTTGGAATTTTCTGCCTTATTTTACTTGTGACTCCATCATTTTTTGAATTCAAACCTAGTAAATTAGCGAGGATAGCTGAAGAGAAATTTCATAGTTGCTTTGATAGCTTATTTAGTAAAATTCCTAGATATACGAAACGAACGATCCAGCAACCCAATTAATCTATTTCTGTTTTTGATGTTTTGAGTTTTTGTTACGTAATGTCATTGCAGGACTTCTCCTGGCACGAGTCATGCCTTATTATAAAGGTATGGCGTAACATTTACGCAATAGATCGATAATCTTACAGTTCGTTCCACTAATTATCGAATGTTAACTTTTTCACGATGATTCAATTTTTCTTTATCATCATATAAGGTCTTCTGACCCGTACGAACACGGAACATATCGAAAGAATTGGCTACGCCCTGGCCAATTATGTTTCTTTGCATCGTATAGCGATAGCCGCTTGTCCAGGAAGTGATTTTCGAGAGTAGATCATTTAACAAGTGTCATACACGCAACTGTTTGCAAGGTATCAATCTCTCGAAAAGTAAGGATTCCTTCATCGGTTGAAAGGAAATGAAAATTGGGATAGGAGTTTCGGTGATTTGTCATCGATTGAAAAATACGAGCAAAAAAGTGTTTGATCGTATGGAACGGATCAAGCCTCGAATCAGGTCGAATTGAAAGTAAACGTGGCTGGTGACGTGTCCTGCATCCTTGGATAATCACGCGTCCGTAATGAATAATTACCTGTGTGCCTATGTAATATCAATTATTGAACGATAACTGTTACCTGCACACTATAATGTGAGTCTGTGATAGAGGTGTAATTAAGTCTTTTCGCGTGTAGTAATTAAATTATTTTCAAACTATTCGTTTTCTTCTCTGAGCAATCAAAAGGCACACAGGACGACGAAGATTATTCTCGTTTATTACTCATAAATCATGTCTGCACGATTAATCTGTTAATGCAGGTTCATCCTCTATTTCGGGTTGGCGAACGAGTGTTTCCGGTCAAGGGCTGTCTAGGTGCAACCATGTAAGAGGATGGTGCACCATAGGTGGAGGGTCGCGTGGATGGTGGGCCGTAAGCAGGTGGCGGCGATTCACTAGAACCACCCGAAGAAGCGCCCAAGAGACCTGCAATGGCGCTTACTAGGGTGGCAACCACCTTTACGATCGCGTTAAGGATGTCTTTGATTGAAGAACCGAGCAGGTCAAGTGGGTTCACGTTCGACGATGGAGGTCCAGGCTGGAAAGTGGATAAGCACAGAGTAACAGAGTGAGAGAGTAAGTTGGAAGGTCGCAGGTCGCAGGGCACTGATTACTGAGTTGAGTGCAGAAGAAAGAAAGGAAAGAGAAATGTCGAGGTAACAGATTACAGTTAACTACGGTTATGATTTTTGGCACGAATATTAAATTTTTGAATTTTTGAATTTTTGAATTTTTGAATTTTTGAATTTTTGAATTTTTGAATTTTTGAATTTTTGAATTTTTGAATTTTTGAATTTTAAAATTTTTGAATTTTTGAACTTTTGAATTTTTAGCACTTTATTTCGTATTTTAATTTTGGATACCGTATTTGACTATAGTCTAATACCTCTGTATATTTAAAAAGAGAAGATCAATGGAACAATACTTACAGGACCATAAGAATTACCGTGGTCTCCACCATAGCTCGTTGGAGCACCATAAGTATCTTTGTTTCTACTAGAACCTGCACTGCTTCCAGCGACTGATCCTGTGACAATTTCTTTCACGAGATTTGAAATAGCCGAAGCTCCTTTACCATATGTGGAAGTCTGGAAACATTCCAAAAATGCGTGATAGTTAGTGGCTTTATATAGAAATGAGATAACTGGAAGGCTTTCTAACTACTAAAGTAAATAAATCTATTGTTGCATTCAACATCAATTTAATGGTAAAACCAGGAATTTATTAAAAGACAATTTTTTTGTTAACAAAAGAATTAATGCATACTTTGCTAAGACTAGAGACAAGTGCGGCAGTCACTTTCGACAGGAATGACATCTTTCCAGGCCCAGTTGGCTGAAAATAAAGGTAAATGGTGACAATTACAGGCAAAGTTGCAATTATTTTATCAATGTAAATGAGAATAATCACCTCGCTCAAGGGACCGGATAAACCCATTAATAAATCGCCAGAATTCGATCCACCTCCCTCTGGCGGCTGAAATTCATTTGACACTCTTTGTAACACGAAATGGAATAAAATTTGCAAGTAAAAAACTCCCTGATTTACCTTACTAATTTGACGACTTAGAGGAACAATCAGAGGTCCACTGAGGGGCCCAGATAGCGGAGCGATTAACTGAATCAGAGGACTCAAAATCGCTCCTGAATCTCTCGGTCCATCTGGTCCCTAAAACAATTTTCTTTACTCTCTTATATTTCATTTTTACCTTTTCCATGGTCTCCACTTAATCTTCCTAGAGGTCCGAAAACTAAAAAACTTAACCACTCACTTCACTAAGTTGCATCAGAACAGGCACCAACACTCCAGCAAAATCAATTGGCCCTGTTTCTCCGTCTCCCTGGAAGTAGTAAACTGTTCAGCAAGATACATAAATATATTGATCATTTTTCAGAAACAATTAAAAATCTACCTCTGACAGATCTTGGAGAATAGGAATGGCTGCTTGTATCACCTCAGCTATGTCGGCATCGGAGTCAGGCTAAAAGAAAAGCTAGCTACTAGTATTTTCAGTGACAATACTTTGGAACTTAAGGGTGAAAATATTCTTACATCACTAAGATCTTCTAAGATCGGACCGACAAGCTGTAACAAAGAAATGATGGCTTTGATAGAACCACCACCCTCGTCCTCATCATCATCATCGTAATCGGAATCGTCTTCACTTTCGTCAGAGATGCTCTCTTTGGTGCCACTGTCTTCTCCGTTACCTTCACTCTTGTCATCATCATTGTTTTCATTGCTGTTATTTTCGCTAGCATTGTTACTGTCCCCATCGTCATCGTCCTAGAAATTCAATTATTCTTCAGCAAATCAACGTCGAATCGCCCAATGATTATCCTAACAATAGAAATATAAATCTACTGGCGAAGATATACATAGACGTAAGCTCAACGTACCTCAAGATTCTGCGCCAGAGACGTCTGATTACGTCTTCCTTGTCTCAACGAGAACTGAAATAAACGAATCGACTTCAATAAAGTTTCCCTGTTGGTTAAACCCCATCAAGCAAGCAGCAATGATCGCGTATCGTGCCACGCGAATGGAACGATCGCGTCCATCTATGGGAACAATGTTAGCTACCGAGAAAAATGACAAATAATGATACCTGCGTTTCTCGTGTAATTCATCACGCTTTGATAAGCGCCGAAGAAACCGTGTCGTTTCTCTTTCGGTCGCACGCGCGCGCTTACACGCAAATTATGTAACTCGTTTCTGATTCAACGGACCCCAAAAACAGAGAGAAAGATGGATCTTTTTTATTTCGTAGATCGAACGTTGCGTAACGTGGGCATCGACAGGTTTTAGAACGAGGATAGGGTATGCATAATTAATCAACTGGCAACCCGTTACAGGAACTCGAAAACACCTTCGAAGGTATCCGGTTTTTGAACTAGCACGGAATTATTCCGTGGATCTCGAGTACAATGATCCTTCTTTCGAGTGCATAACAGATTCGACAAACTCTATTACGCAAATCGCTTTCGATTTTATTGACCCGATGAATGGAGTCAAAGCTCTAAACATATCTGTCCTTTTACTTACGGTCATTCACACCTTTAATCCAGAATCGAGTAGTTGACGTATAATTTCATCATTCAAAATGATTTACGTCATCTTCGACCTACCTTTCGACAGGCATAACTTGTGCTACCTTTGCGTCAACATGTCACCTATCACCCTGCACTAGGAAATTTGTCAAATAGAATCAGCGTTGCACGCTTGAGCAGGGACGTGGCAAAAGCGTGACGCACGATGGCAAACGTGTTAATTTCTTCTGATCACATCCCTTTACCTGCGCCTTTCACTGCTCTAATTAGCTCCCCTTTTTTCTCTACTACTTTGACGCATGCTTTCCTTTCTCCGTTTTAATCACGGTGCAATTTGCTGACTTCTACCTCTGCCCCGGTCACATCATCCTACTTTTACTCGATTCTTCTTTGTCAGCGAACTTACCGGCCTCTCCGTGGAAACTTGGGTCCTGACAGGCGTTGGGAACAGCTGTGGCTTCAAAGGAGGAGGAGTAAGCTCTGTGGTCAGGCCAGTATTATTGTTCTTCCTCAGCGCAGCGAACATCCTCACCAGCTGAGTTATAGGCGAAGGCTTTTTGGTGGTCGTGTTCTGCTTCTTTGAAGTCTGCTTACTCGAATTGTTCTTCTTCTTCTCCTGTTTTTTCCTCTGATCCTTCTTCTTACCTTTCATAGTCTCCGTCACCTTACTGCCATCCTCGAATACCACGTTGATCTGATCAGATTCGTTGGTTAACGTATAATTCGTGTCGAAATATGGTGGGAATAAATCAGGTGGCTCTCTGGTCGGTAAGAAGAAGTATTTATCCGTCTCTGTCTTCGATGTTGTCACTTCCCCGGAATTCTCTCGCGTGATTGTGATTACTGCTTCAAAAGGAAGCTTGAAAAGCGGCTGCAGGGAAGTTGACAAGTTCCTACGCGCCGTCACATCGACGCTCTTCACTGGCAAGGGTATTTCCTCGTTGAAAACCAGAGGTCTGTGCGTGGTAATCCTAACATCCGAATGAAGAACGCCTAGATTGCTAGAAATGTTCCTTTCGACTCCATCGAAGAAGTATCTCGTCGCAAATGGGTCAGTTGGGAATTTGATGCTGTCAGTGGTGACAGGAAGATAGGCTCTCGAAGGAGTCGTGACCGTGTTCGCGTTTCGGAATAGGTCAATGTCTTTTATATTCACGAAATTAGGTATCTCAGGAACGAATGGTTGAACATTAAGCTTCAAAGGGCTCGCCACGTCAAAGGTTCCTCTGTAATCTTGTTCCCTGATCCTCGGCCGTGGAAGATTGATGTTTGCTGTTATCTCTAAAGGACTCTGGATAGTCGACGGCGAAATCCCGAAGTTGACAAAGCTGGGGTACGTTTGCGCATTGCCAAATGAATTTCTTAGGGTTAACCCAGTATTCCCCAGCGTTGGCAAGTTCGTAGTGGCGATTAGATTTTCCTTCGGCGTCGGGAAATTCATATGTCTCGAGGGACTTCTCATATTCTCGGTATGCCGACCGCTTTCCAGAGGCCGCACAATCGCGGGATTTCTAGTATTCTCGTAATGCCTACCATTCCCAGCGTTCTTGAAATTTTCCGCGTACCTTCCATTATCAAAACTTTTCGAGGTTGCGAAAGCTTGAAAATTTCCCATTTGCTTGAGGTTTTCGACGACTCTAGGTGTCGAGGACTTAATATTCTGCGGTTGTTTGACATTACTGGGATTTCTGGTATTCCCAGAAACTTTCGGTGGCGTTTCCTTCACCGCGGTCAACGTGATATTTATTCTAGAAGCCATCAGACCCATCACGTATTTAGCCCACGCTACCAAGTCGTCCTTCGATGCTATCTTCAACGGCAATTGAATCTCCAAAATTTTAGGCACGTTGGAAAATCCACTCGGAGCGTCTTCTGGAGAGCGTTTCGAGGGAGGTGCGGGCATTGAAATCACCAGATTCGTCGCCAAGAGCGCGAGGATTGTAAACGACCTCGGCACTCTTCTCAACACTAGAAACAACATTGTAATCGATTCTGTTTTCCAAGAATAGAGAAATCTCGACAAGGATAAAAGTACTGGCACTCGTTTTCAATCGTCGTTCAACGTCCACAGGAATTCATATAACGAAATTCGACGCGACGTCATTTCCACAGAATTGATGCACTGTGCATGCCTTCGTTGTTCACCGTATACCTCTCGAATGTTGATCGTTTAGAATACGCGTCGAGTATTCTCCATGTCGATCGAACTCGTCCAAGGAACACGGCAAGACTGAAGCGAAAAAAAGCAGGGAAACCCGATCGTGGAATCGCGAGGGAAAACTGAAAGGATGCATAAAAAAATGGTTGTTTTATAGTTGGGCGATCAATCGATTGTCCCTTTCCTTCCTGATGGCAGAAGCGTGCACTTTTCCCGTGCACCGTCCGCCGCGATCGGGATATTGGCATTCCTAATGACAGTGCACGGAACGCATTCACTTCCGTCGTTGCATTCGCTGCTCGACGCGAGGGTGCAATTGCCATAATTGCTCGTAGGAGGTTCGGAGAGTCCAAGAGCCTCGCGAATCACGGCTGACGACAGGCTTTCATAATGAACGAGGATCACCAAATTTGTAAAACGCGTAGGAATTGTTCAGGGCCTTCATTAAGGATGCAATCGCACCTTCGATTAACTAATCGGATTTCACGATGATTAGAAGCCTTTGAGTCTGTATGCGCATGGTTAACTAGTTATTAAATTAAATCGTCGATGTTGGAAAATCCCAATTGGAGGAAGAGGCGGAATTCGTATTATTATACTACATTGTAAGAGACTTTCTATTGCTTTGAAATGAGTGGTTAGAATGTCGCTGATATCTTTCATAATTTGGTATGGACAGTGATTCTAAGCCTGAATTTTTGGTTACCTTTTGGAGCTCGATAGAAACTTTATCTGTCGTTTTTAAATACTTCAAATTTGATGGATGTACATACCTTTGGCGCTTGTCCGATTACCCGTGCGGATGAGTCCCGCAGCGAGATTGCGAAGCGTAAGTAGAAACAGACGTTTAGAGTAGGACAGACCCTTCCCAGTAGCGGCCGTGATCGCGATCTTGACATTCCGAGCAGCTAACAATGAACTCAGCGAACGATCCCCCGCTACGATTATTAGCCTTTTCCACCAAAGAACAAAGCAAGGACAAGTTTAACGCGCTCCCACGCCGATGAAAGTTACCACGCTGGTTTGTTGGTGTTTATTAAGTCGATCATGCACACCATCTAGGTAAATTAAAAGTTTCACTCGAGTTGCGTGTTGGTATTTCTTCGAGCTGCCTCACAGCAGGTTCATTTCGATTAAAACTTGCTGGAGCTTGTCGAAAATTACGATAATACTACTCTTTAAATGTATTTAGTAGGCAATTAAACTTCTTTTACACTAGCTTGAACGCCTCTCTGCATCTACTTCTGTATATCCATCAGTAGAACACTTTTCGGAGCCATTAACATACTGAGTAGCTACTTTGAAGGTATCCAAGTGAGTTGGCTTGTGAAATGGGTAAAGAAGATAAGAAATGCCATTGGAAATCGCTAAATAATTACGCAAATATCTCGTAAACTCTAACAGCTCAAGATTACTCGATGGCCGAAGTGAAGAAACAGGTCGGAGGTTCAGTTACTATGTCATCCTCCGTCGAACAGGTTTCGCAAGCTATCGGGAACTCCCGGAGTCTCACAACGAGAACCGTTATATCGGTTTACTGACCAGCCTCAAGCGCCTCTATCGTGCCATAGCGATTGCATTAGATGCCGACCGAGTACTATATATGGTACAGATCCTTTCAAGGTCGCGGTACCCGACAGAATTTCAATTTCCTAGTTGCGCGATTGCTACTTTGCAATTTGCTGATGCTCAAACAATGATGATCAACAGAAGTGAATGGCTTCTTGTCCCTGTAACAAATGTTACATCACAATTTCAGATTTTGATGATTCTTTTGAGGAGCAATTTATACGTCACCCACGTGAATATCAGATGAAACATTCGTGAAGTTTCTAGTACCAATGTATACTACTTTTCGAATTTTAGCAACAGCGTTCCTGCAATCTCTGCATAATTTTGCATAAAATAACCCGCTGAACAGTACCATTTTTCGAAATACGAGGACAGAACAGTGACTAACCGAAAGATACAAAATATGTACCTTTTCGATGTGCGTAAGATTGTTGCTCAATGGAACTGTGCTTCCTCGCAAGGATAATGAGTTAGGTTTTATAAGTCTTCAATCAAGCATCGAGAATTTATGTTCATATTTTGGCGAGAATATATATAATATAAGTAATGGTTCATATAGATTCTTTCTTACATTACATAAATTAAATATTGCTAGACCTGAAGTAGTTTCGCGGAGAATCTATGCGCCATTGCGTTTCTTGGCTCCAATCATTTTTTAAGATTTGTTTTATGGAGACTCTCTGCGCGTTTCATTACTCTTATAAAAACTTTTACGCCATAATCAGCTACCATGTGTATAATTGTAGAAGATTAACGAGCATTTGTATCGTAAAACGGCTGTTTCGCAACTTCCTGAATTTTAATCAACGCTACGCATAAAGTTACCTGGATCAAAATAGAATTAATATGACGTGGGAAAGCAAAAAAAAAAAGAAAAAGGAGAACGCGTATCTAGTAGAAACAATTCGTCCATGGTTCAAGCTATTCAGTCGATTCAATAGCATCTGTCAGGGACGAAAGTTGGTACCGAATAGCAGATCACTAAATCCTGCATCCGATTCTTCTCCCCTTTCGATGTAAAATGTCCAAATTTCGCGGTTTCGATCTCGAATTTCGCGTGCTTCACTTTTATCGTCTAGGAAAAGTACCAAGAGACCACAGGACCTTTCACTTTTTCCCTTCCACGTCGTTATGAAACCCTGCACAATCCTTCAGAAAGACACGATTAATCGCAGCTGCCATTCACAAGGTGTCACTTGAAGATTCGTGTTTATGACTCGTTCCAAAAAAGGAGAGTTCATTCGTGAAAAGGAAGGAGGAGTCCAGAGTGAACATATCATTTCGCAAATAACCATAAATAAGAACATGTTTTCCTTCCTATTTTGCATTGTATACAAGCGAGCGACGTCGTAACGATGTAACAATAGTGATTAACTAGCTTTCACGATAGCAAAATCATCCAGTTATCCTCTTATAAATATATTTTTTAGTATCATTGAGACGGTTCACGGGACATACCATAGGCCAAAGAGAAATGGTTGAAACGCACGATAAACTTTCTATTGCTCGAATAAGCAGCTTGTGTTAGATCTACTGAAGATATTTGCTTTTGATTATTTTTTCACAACATTAATTGCAACTCCTCTGCTCACACTTAATCTAAAATTAATGTAAAGTTAGTACTCGCATGATAATTAAAATGGATACTTATAACTATTATAAAATAACACTTGGAGTGTAAATGGTCTCATTATACCATACGGATCTAAAATATGAAAATGTTTTAATTTCACGACGATTAGAAAATATGCCTACGTAGTAGAAGCATAAACTGGTTTCCATAAAGTTAGTGGAAATTTATCACTATCTAGACTGTTCTCGCGCACTGTTCAACTTTCATTAGTGAACAGATCGGTAGGGTACCAACAGTTCCACGGGTCATTGAATCGTTCGCTTCTCTGGCATTTTATATTGTAAATTGCATAATGTCTAAATAGCAAAAAACTATGCAAAGTTACTTGCTCTTGCACAATGTTATATACACGTGGCACGCGACTCTGCCTCCTTCCCTAAGCGAAGTGACAAGAGAGATTCATACTTAGACAAGGATCGAGATTATCGAGTTAATTAAATTAAATACTGTTATCAGTAAAAACTGGGCAGAGGTGTCTCCGTCTGGCGATCGTGCATTGAAGCAACAGTAATCGAGGACTCGATCAACCGGTTCCCCGGTTGTTGGTAAAATCGCACTCGATTAAAGATCTAGACATAATTACTTTATCCCCGTGCTTGCATAAATTGTTGTACACTGTAACAGGTCGATGAACGTTCTCCTTTCTTTACCTGCGACTGCCTCTAATCAATATGAATCCAACTTTGTCAGGTCACTGGTTTTTTGTCCTTGCTACAACAGGTTTCTATCTGTCGGAAATATCTCTAAAATATAACAGATTTGCTCGATTGATTGGAGTTCCAGCAAGGTAAAAAATCCTATTTCTCTTTACTTACTACTTTCTGTTTAGAGAACACAGTTCAGTTACAGTAAAAAAGAAAGAAGAAAGGCACGATTCCCATCGAAACGGTATCTCGAAACGGGGGATTTGCGTCATATGTGGCATCGTGGTGAGATCGGTTTCACTTCTGCATTCGCGAGGGGTAGCAACCGCTGCGCGTGCAAAGCGATACAGTTCCGAGTCCGACCGTCCTGTTTCATGCAAATCACTGTGCAAGGTTAGCAACATTCGCAGTGTGCCCGGTTCCCCTCAGGTTTCTGACTATCGATGCACTATCCTTTAACGAGTGACCAGCGTTACGAAACTAATAATTGCCACTAAACGTCGCGAAAAGACTGACAGAAATATCCTCGTTACCATGTGCCAACCTGCATCCGAATTCCTACTAGATAGGATTGTAAAGCGATTAATGAGGCCATTAGCATACATAGAAATTTTTCAACTATTTTCTCCGTGTTTCCCCTTCTATTAAAATTTTACGGCATTTTTTATATTTTTATTCACGACAGTATTTTATAATTTACGATGAACTATAAAAGGGTAAAATATTAAATTGCGTACCCAATGGTGATGTAACACCTGTTACGCGTTAATCCGCTATAATGTACTAACTATAAACGATTCTGTAGAGAGGTAGAAAGCTAAGAAAAGAAAGAGAACCATTAGGAATGAAAAATGAAACCATGTTACCAATTTGTCCAGCAGTAATTTTCGAAATTAGTGTTGCAAAGTATTCTATTGGCGGAGCAACTTATTATCCCGCTTCTGGCGATCCATCATTCAGTGCGTGCTCGCCTCGCTAGATCCTTGACTAAATACCCCGCTGAGGGAGGGTAAGTATTTGCATGACTAAGACGAACGAAATAACCATGTTACTCGCGTTGGTCAGGAAGACTAGAGAGCAGCGTAATAGTTTCTGTGAAACTGTGAATTTTACGCGCAAGAACGACTCGCGGAAACTTCTTTCCTAACTGGTCCACGTAATCACAGTTTCGTTGACTTTCATTTGAGGCGGCGCGGCGCGCGAAAATTCGCTGCGTTTTTGTTATGCTCTTTGCCATGCGTTCATGTAAATTCTCACATAATCGAATTATATACTAAGAAACTGGCGACAGAACCGACTCAAACTGTTCGCCATTCGATGAAGAGGAAGCGTGAATCATGGGTGAACGTTTTTAGGTGGAACGCTATTGTTCTCCAGGACCGGTTATACAGATAGGACCATGTCTCGTGACACTTTCTCCGAAAGAACAGTCTTCCGGGCTCTGAGGTTTCTGGAGGCCCCACAATTTTTGAAACGAGTGTCGGTCCCTTTCAAGTTCTTCTCGAAAGTGAGAGATTCTCGTGACTAGAATACGATAAGGAAAAGTTTAACTCATGCAGTATATACTTTACTAATTAAACCAAGGAATCAATCAATATCGAAATTGCAACCTGAAACGTGTGTAGCTAAATGCTACAAAAAATTAATTTTACATAACTCTGGTATTAAAATTCTTAGACGATTCATTGCTTGCCTTTCTGTTCAATTTAATTGCTATTTAAGAGACCTGTTAATCGTAGCTATAAAAGTTGCGATATATTTCTCCTTGATATTAGGATAGTAATAAATCTCATTAATAACGAGGATCGTATCAGAGATGTTCATTTAGAAATCTTATATTGAGCTTGAACCATCCTTTCTAAAAACACAATTCAGTAAAGACACATCTTTTGCATCTCACGTCTGAATCTTCAGATCTCGAATTTGGAATTCTCACTTGATAATTATCGACATCTAATTTGCAACTTCCATCTACTTGGTCACCAGTTTCGAACTTTCAACTTCCAACATCCACCTCGATAATCCAAGATTCGTTAAAATGCCATACGTACGCAGAAGAGAAAGGCGAACGAAGATTTAACTCCAAATCTCTGGTTCGAAACAAGCCTTTACTTCCATACGCATATAATACACTGCCTTTCGTCATCACATAAATTTCATCGAGTCATCGTATCCTAAATTACCATACAATCGCAAACATAAGAGGTTTAGCAACGGTACGATGGATCTAGCGTCACCGTCGAAAGTGGCTCCGATGCACAGAAATATGAACAAAAAATGACTCAACCTAGTTTTGTAAGAATATCCTCGCAGAGCCTTGGCCTGTTCGTGGTCCCCCGGAATAGAAACGAGGAACTCTTTCGTTGTTACTTTACCTTCGAACCGTCCTACACAGTATTCCCAACGCAACGTCCTGCTGTTATCTGATAGAACGTCGTACGTTATTTATTAATAGCTAATACTTGTGCGTGCATCCAGAAGCGCAGAAAACGCATAACCTTGAAAGATGCATTAGAAATTTCGAAGTTGAAAAATTGATGTTATCTCGAGCATTGTTAAACTTGCCACAACATAAATTGTTCTATTCGAAGGAAGCTTCCCTCGACACACAAGGTAAAGAATCTTGTTACGCAGGAAGCGCAATTTGTTTTAGCCAATCCATCGCGTGTCGTCGCTAATGCGCAACTATATATAACAGCACAAAGAAGGATAAAAAGTCTGACGAACTGCCTCGTTTCACGCGGAATTACATAGAACGCGAGTGATTTGTTTATTTTGAACACCGGCGGTTTCCTCGGATAACTAGTACCGGAACCAGCGACGTTCTACTTCAGGCCAGCTCCTAGAAAATGTTACGTGGCCAACCGGTGTCCACCTCATAATATGTATTTAGAAATAAATAATCAAATGTGCGTTTCCTTGCCACTGGCTTACATAAATCCGCGGACTGAACGTCCCAGCGTTAGCTATTGGGAGTAAACGATTCCTTGCATCCTTGAATCGCTCAGCCAGCAGGTCTTCTCAAGGCGACAAATGCAAAAGGGATTTTTTCCTCGTTCACGAACGTTTCAAAGACGACCATGCTTTTTTCCAGCGGTTTCTCGGTTTCTTGTCGCTTGTTCTTACATAGCCGCGCCTGAAACCATAAAATAATCAATCGAATTCGATCGACCGCCGCGAGAAGCGAGACGCTCGCGGATATCGCGGGAAAAAGTGCCTGCAAGAAGATGGTTTGGCACACGAGAAATGCAGCCGCGAAAGAGCATTCAGCTTAGAAGATCGATGAAAGCGGAATCAAATCGTGCATGAAAGTAGAAGTTGCATAACGTCGAAAGTTCCTCCAAGGATACTTTTGATAAAAGTCAAACGAGCTATTAGCACTATGTTTAAGGAGGATTGTTTTATTCGGAACGTGGGATTCGTTTCTATGACGACGTGGGAAGCACCTGGGAGAAAAAGAAAAATGCGAATTTGAGAGTCATTGAACCTGATTCTATAGGTTTCGGTAGATCATTCTAGAGAAAAAGAATTACCATTAGCCTGTCCCCTTTTTGAATCGACCTTTCATAGCTAACAGATGACTCGATCGGAAGATTTCCAGTTTCGTCACCGAATAATCGCTCTTCCTATTTTTTCTGTCATTTAATTCGCCGAAGTAATAAGCGGAAACGTCGTAAGAGTACAAACTCCAACGACACACTAATTCGCGAGAACATAAGACGATGGTAATGTTTACAGTAGCGAAGATCACGGATTACGTTGAAATCGTACTCTAATATGCAAACACTAGATCTATCGTAGGCAAAGTTGCGGTCTAAGCCGCTCGAACAGACATTACATTTACATACGTTCATCATTCGAATTGTTGCTCATCCACAGAAAGAGTGACAGACTCCGATTACTTCTCGTCGAGGTCTTTACGCCTGAGGTCAAAGACCGCGAAGGAAATCAAGACTTTGTGTACGGGTGAGTTCAAGGCAGTGGTTCCAGTTTCCTCTCTGAGGGTACATTCTAATGAGTTTTTTATTGGTACCAAATTTATTACAAAATATTCCTTGTTACAAAGCGTCCCATGATAAAAATCATTACAGGGACATTGACAAACGCTCTTGAATTATCACTGAAAGAGATTCTGAAAATCTCGTTTATCTCGATTAAAGAAATTCGACTATTAATTTTTGTCAATATTAAAAGCGTCTACACAGACGTCAATGCGACAGTAGATGAAATTCAATCAGTAGTTCTTAAGTCACGATTCAACAATATTAGCATAGATACTTTCGACATTGATTGCTAAATTTTTTGCACTCCAATGACACGATCACAATAAGAGATGCGAATTTTTAGGCTCCATGGAACGTGACAATTTCTTCGTTAAAGACTAGTGATGCATGTCGACACTATTTTCCCTTAAAAGAGAGCCTGTGACAAAAGCAAGGATAGTGGAGAAACTTCAGATAAAAATTCGTAAAAGTATGGTTTACATACATATGTAGATGTAAGCTGTAGAAGGCTCGAGTAAACGTCCTTCGGAACAATTTGCTGTTTCCGTTAGGTTCCAGCTGACTACTATCAGGAAACAGCTGGCTAACAATCTAGAACGAAAGTTCCACGCAGTCAAGTGTACCACGATGCAGATCGACGAGATCTGTTCGGGATCTTAATGGGATTTTCACTGGATGCGACATACAACAAGGTCGGCGGAACAGAAACCGAAACTGGAAACCTTTCGCGGAGAAAGCACGTCCGCAGAGTTATCGAGATGAATCCGATTTGCGGGACGATTGAACGTCTACCTACTCGGACGTGAATAGTTGAAGAATACTGGAAGAAAGTTCCTTTTTCGAGGCTTAATTAAGTTTACATTCTCTCCCATTGTGATTTCGGAAGAGTTCACAATGGCGCTGACGTCCTAGAGACAGCGTAGACTGTGTCTGGCAGGGGACGAAGACAATCTACTGTGCGCGCGGGGCTAAGTAGAATTCAACCGGCCTTGCACAGGCAGATCAGCATTCGCTGAGGTTTTATTGCAGATGAAATTACACTATAAAACTTTTTGTTTCTGCAAAAAGTCGAATAGAAGTAAAGGTAACTGAGATGAATAATCCTATTACGAAGCAATCTTCGCGACGTCCGCGGAAAGAGTGATCAGTCTTCAGAAATTCTGACGGTACCTTATATAGGTTTTTGATCTCATCTACTTGGAGGGGACAAGGATCAACCAGTTTTCTAATCAATCGCAAAACGAAAACGCTTCGTCCGACATGATACGCTCGCATCTACTTAAAAAGAGTCACATTTCGCATTTCTTGTGACATAATAATAGGGGCAGACACTTCCTGTAAAAAACATGCACACGTTTGCTGTCAGCTAATCAAACGTAAACATTCAATCTCTTTCACGAAAGATGTCGAAGGTTTCGTTCGACATTACGAAACACGTCTCTCTGTTAAACAAAAAGTTGATTGAAATTACGTGTCAACAGCAGCATAATCGAACTTTTAACAGCCCATTGAAAGTTATCGAACTACAATGAGAACAATACGATTTTAGAGTTCCTGGAGGATGGAAAAACGAATTTCACGGAAGTCAGCGTCGAAATTCCATCGAATATGCTTCCTTATCTTCGACCATCCGTCGAAACCTGTTGATGACGATCGATGGCTCGAATCCTCGCGGCACTTCCTTCTCATCCTCATGATCCGAGAGAGGATCTCTCGTCAAGCAAAGAGGCGACCGTCGAGCGGATCCCTCTCTTCAGGATCATGCTGCGGCGAGGAGAGAAAGAGAAACAGAGAGGACGGAGGCTTAAGTGTAGCGTGGAGGTGGCGCCAGGCCCCTCCTTCTAATAAAAGCCGCTCACTAAGCTCCGTTACACAGACAGTCACAGAAAAGCCGACGAGAACAGGAGCCGCGGAGAGCTCCTTTGGGTCCTCTTTACAGACATTTCAAAAGTTACCGAGTGACGGATAAAATAACGGTGTGTGGTGAGTTCTTACGCGGACGACGCATCCTCGCGACCCGTGGATAGGCACGTTTCAGTGACACGAGGGACAGGAATGGGACCACGTGACGGGCTCGGTGGATCTGTGAGGAAACTATCGAGTATTCGAGTTTTTCGTCATCGAAGAACCAAATTTTCGCGGGTCCATTTAATACTGTGGTGATGTCCTTCCTCAAATGACACAGCTGCAACTGAGAAATTATTCCCTAAGGAACGCTCGATAGTTTCCCGGGAGCAGAGTAGCTTCGAATTTCCTCCTCGAGTTTCTGTTCAACGCAGTGGTTCACGACAGTAGAGTCCATGAAGGAGCAAGAATCATCGGAGTGAAAATCTGCACGGAGCAGTTCTCGCTGGAATGGACGAGGAGAAAATCGAAACTCGCGAGCAACTGCCTTCTGCTCCCACTTCCTGAGGAAAATACGTTTCCCGTAGATCTGTGATACTGGGACGCCCTCGTGGATCGCACGTGTCTGTTACTGGTCATATTCTACTTCGTGTAGTCACCGAAACGTTGCTGATCTTGTTTTCCTCAGTTGGAGAAAGATTTGACAGCTGTCATGGTTACTCCTTTCTATCTTGGATACGACTGTTTGCTGTCTGCAAAAGGTGTCAAAAATATCCTGCAAAAACGTAGCTTCAATACTAATAATCGGCTGACTCTTTTTAACCTTTATTAAATCTTCATTGGAGAATCTCGAGAGGGGAAGTTATTTGTGAAATGTGTACTCTTTGTACTTTCTTTTACGTTAGCAATTTGCTCGCGATTTCTGTTACTATCGAGGATAATAAATAAAACTTGCTAATATCTGACCTCGAACGCGATATTACACCACCAGCTGAAACAGTACGCATTCTGAATCCATATTGCTCGAACATATCGTTACCATTGTATTCTAGCTGCTCGTTATTAGAATTATCGGCTGATTTGGTCGTCACGTCGAGCAGCAGTCGATCATTTTGCCCTGTGCATCATGCGATGGAAATCGATGAAGTTTGCATGGAGAAAGGGTCACGAAACGCTGACGAAAAAGGAGACCAGGAATGACATTCATAAACGTGGACGTGGAATGAATGCGAATGTCACGAGATATCTGGCTCTTGCACCAAACACGAATGTAAAACGCGTCAGCGCATCTTTCCTCGAGATTCTCCGTGGCGAGGATGCCAACGGCATTCACCACTTTCATTCGGTCGAAAGTGATAGTTTCGAACGTATCCATGCTCGAGAAAGGAGAGCCATTGCTCCTCCCCTCTCCTCGGCGATGACTCGAGCCCCCGTCATCTGCCGTTTGTCTCCAGCATCCTTTTCAAAACCGTTTTCGGTCCATTGTAAAAGAAAAAAATGCGGAATACTAATGGGTATAGTATACCGACGCTTTTGTTCCCAAAGAAAAGGGAAATCAAAGCTGCCAAGCCTGTTGTTGAATAAAGAATGACGTCGCGAGAAACAGAGAGGATGGCAAACATTCCACTAACGAAATTGCATCTCTTGCAGATACACTCCACGAGCAAACATGAAGATCACCGTCATCCTCTTGTCAGTTGCGTTCTGCGCGGCTTTGGTCAGCTCGCACCCGCTTCCTGAAGGAGAACGTCTTCAGTCCGAGGTAAGCGTCCAAAAAAACTGTGTCTATAAAAAATATCCTTTCTCTCGAGTTTACTTTCAAGGCTTGTTTTTAACGCTCGTGGAAGAATCCTCGAGGCTATTCTGATGTTTCAGGCGCAAATACGATCGATTTCCTTAAATTAATATTCTCAGCAGTCAACTAAAACGAGGAAATAAATGAAAAAAGATGATTTCTGTAAAGCGAAATCGAATGCTTCCACAGTAGGAAGCAGTTCATACTTATATTCCTCTGCTAATTCATGTTAGCATTAACATAAGAGATTATGTTATAGTCGAGAAGAGAGAAGTATGTTCAGCCTCTGAATATATGCACATATTTTTTTGGTAAATATGACATTTATTTGCCTGTGTCGTGTGGCGAATTCCAATCTGTGAGGTAGAATTTTCTAGAATAAGGATACTAAGCATGGTCCAACTTTCAGTCAACATAGCACGGCAGTTAACTTGTCGAAGAACAAGCTTAGTCGCTCCACTTACGATTAGTCCAAAAGGGTTGCCTGTCCTCGATTCAAAGATTACGTAAGACACGTGTTACGATCGCTTTCTCTGTGTCAGTGGGCCGATAAGATGCGCCCTATCGAATTGTCCACTTTCAGTACTGGATTCAACTACTGAAAACATTATAATCAGAGAAAGTTTTAGTTTGCACAGTTCACCGTTTCACGGTGACAAGAGCAATTAGTTAATTGCTGAGATAATCAGTCAATGGAAGAAACGTCAAGTGTCTGTCTTTGCGAAAGTTCTCGCCACGATTTCGTGCTGATCATTGGACCGAGTCCATCCATTCGGTGATCAGAGATGATGTTTCACTTTCGACGAGGCCCTCTTTCACTCGAAACGAGTACTATGACCCCACAGCTAAAAAACACGCCAGAAAAAACTTGTTATTCGAATCGTTTTATATTTTTAAATCCAGTTAAAAACACGATCGATTCGTCGATAAAAGTATAGAAGCTAGAAACCATCTAATTGACAATCGTGTACTGTTCGATTTCCATTTAACTATGATTGACAGTGTTAACTCTCAATGCCAGTGTCTTGAGTAATTCTACAGATTCGAGTCAGGCTAGATCGCTATCCGAACCTTCAATTTCGGTGGCCTTCGTGTTGCTAGCGTAATAGACAGTTTAAATATTTTAATTGCTCTCGAGAGTGACTCTAATATCCCGATTGAGTATTTACATGTTCCTGGCTCAAGGAAAATTGATCTTCCGTGTTAATACAACAGGGACTATTCGAAGAATTTCAGTAGCTTCAAGTAAAATAATTTCGTTTCAACATATTTCGGCTACGTTTCCTCTGGCAGATGAGGAATGTTGTTATTGGAGAATTATGGACGAGGGGTTCGGAAACTTTCTCGTTATCGTAAATCTTTGCCCACGTGCCGATGTTCGTGCACGTCCGAAACGATTGCATTTTCATTGGAGCTGTTCGTGGAAGCACTCTAACGATCGACGAATGAGCGCGACAAATATTGCGCAAAGCGGAAGGTCATCCTCGAGATCCGCGCGTCACACACGAAAGTTTCCTAGTTGCTGGCTCTTAATGGGGAAGGGTAACCGAGCTAAGCATTTCACGATCGATGAAATACACGGTCCAACGAAAAGCCAGGACGTCCGACCGGCTCTCTTCTTCGGCCCGACACTTTCACTGGCCGCGAACACTTGCAGAGTTACACCGGACACTTTCTTCGCTCGATCGATGCCCAATGGAAAGCGCGTGCGTAAGCGTACACGCGTTCACGTGCGCGTGCGTTTCAGCCTCTCTCTGATCTGTGATTCTTGAGACACCGTGCTCGACAGTGGTTCCCAAACCTTCTCATTTCACAATAGCTCTTGTTTTCGTCGGTCCATTCAGGAAAGTTCTACATAAATCCTTCTTGTATTAGTATAATTTGACCTTTATAAAAAAGCAAAGTGTGACGTCAATATTAAGATGGAAAGTAGAAAGGAAGCTCTTGCGCGCTATCGAATTGCGGAGACTTCAACGCGTGGTCGTCGCGTTACGAGTTGCTATCCATGAGTTGCTCGTTTCTTTCGGAGAATGTAGAAGCCATATAGGATAATTAATGTAGTCGAGAAGATCAATGCGCCGAAACTAATCAATCTGTTCTCATAAAACTAGAGTTCCCAAAGTTGCGACTTGAACTAATCGGAACGGGCTCAGTAGTTGCTGGAAAAAACGTTCGTAAACGTAAATGTAACACGCAGGAGCGAATATCGTAACAGCTGGTCGAGTGTGAACGAGGTTTCAGGGAAAGTGAACCATGGCAACCAGGTTGAGCAACCAGGTTGAGTCCGATGACCGTCCAAGTGCCAAGACCATTCAATTAATTTGTATCGGATTATTTATCGGATTATTTCTCCATCTTCTTGCGAAACATAATAGTAGGTTCATCTTCGTGTCTCTAATTGTTCCACCTTAATTTTCTTCGATCGTGTACGCTCCGTGAAAGCCTCTTTATTGTAATAGCAAATTGTAGCGGCACTAATTCGCCACTGCCGTAATGATACGCAATCCCATCGTTTAACTCTGCAATTTCATTTGAGTTATTGTCCGAAACGACTTCACAGTTCCGCCGTTTCATGTGGCTATTTTTTCTTACCGTCGTTAAACAGCGGCACAAGTTTTCCACCAATCTCGCGCAATTCGAAAATCGTTGCTCGAGGAGATAGCAAACGTCGAACAAAATCCTCTAAAGCTAATGACTTCTTCCTACCATTTGTTGCGAGATTATTGCGCAACACTATTACCTTAACACTTTCGACGAGCTTCCCGACAAATGAGCAAATTATATGCTCAGATACTTCCTTACGTCGTCCAGTAATTGCAGCTTCTCGAATCGCTACGTATTAGGAGAAATATGACTAGGAAGAGAATCTTCAAACGTAAATGAAGGACGAATAATCGGCAGGGGGAAATGAAAGACACTTTTGTAGGGACAAAGGGACAACTTTTTTCAGGCACTCGATCGACTGGTGATGGTCGAGGGCGACAACGAGGCCGCCCTGAGGAGCAAACGGACGATCGGTATCCTGCGAGAACTGTTCCCCGAAGTATCTCAGGTGAGCCGCTGCCCAATAGAGTGCAGTGAAGTCCTGCAGACGGCCAGGATCATTAACATTTACCCCTTCTGACTAGGACCCTTTGCTCTCTGATATCTTGCATCAGACTCTCTTACCCCAAAGAGGATCTTGAGGATCCTCGAGATTGTATCGTAGTAGGAAAATTGAACACAGTCACGAAAATTTAACTTCTCGACATAGGAATCGTTACGAGAATCGAATTGAAGTAATTGCGAGGTATTAGCAAAGTATACAATCGGTTCGAAGTGGAGGAGAAACTGTTCACGCTGAATCGGCATTCCGATAAAGAAAGTTCCACATTCGGTATACGATTCACGCCGAGTTTTCCTCGCTTACCGTACGCTCTGTCGCTCTATTGTGCAACTAGTTACTTATCTATACAATTATTTCCGTGAATCACCGACTCATGTCTGCGCGCTAAGATACAATCTCGAATCGACGAAGACCGCGTCCGAATTCGATCGAATCTCCATCGAAATTTTTTTCCTGGCAAAACCATTTGGCGACTCCCACCACGACTATCAAACCAGCCACTCGTTCGACGACGATTCCGAGTACGATTTCAAAACCACACCTCGACACCGATTTCGTATAGCCTTCTCGACTACTCCGAAGGCTAACGGGCCGTCGTCGTTCCTCGAATAGTGCTCCCATGTACGAACATTCGACGACGCAAATCGAAAAACGCTAACGCCCGACAGCCTCGTTAAGGACTGACAAGAACAGACTCTATGGAGCCAGGAAAAGTCCCAGCAGTCTATCCTCGACTAGCCCTCGATGTGGGAGCAAAGGAGAACCGCGGCGGGCTCGGCAGAGCCAGCTAAGAGCTGTTGTTTTTTAGATGATCGAACAAAAGGTGAACGCGATAGTCGCGGAAATCATCCGAGCGCTGGGGCCGACCCTGCTGCGCAATTTCCTTGGGAATACTCAGTCTGGCGGAGCTGGAAGCTCGTCGAGCGACGGATCGACAGCGACCGCCGCGTCGCCGTTCGACGACGAGGACGAGGATAGTGACAACATCAACTCGACCAGCGCGAACGGTTCCAGGGTCTCGATATCGTTGCCAACCTTCCCGCCGGACGAGGACGAGGAGAGTGGCTCGACGACCACCGAATCCTCTTCAGTCGGTGAGACCGGCGACAGTGGGCAGAACGCGGAGAGGACGACCGTCAGCAGCCCCACGGTCGCGTGACCGTGTCGCGGCTGGTAAAACGTTCGAGGTCAATGAAGCCGATACGAAGTGTAACTCGATCGATCTTGCAGAGACAAGGACGATCACCGCGCAATCGGGACTGCTGCGGGCGAAAAACATCTGTCTCTCTATCCGACACACACCCTCTTCTTATTTGTCTGTTCTAACTCGTCCTTCTGTTTCTCTTTTTGTGTCTGTGTACGTCTATCTTTTAGCAACGCTCCTCTGTCCGTCCACATCGGTCGTTTTTTCTGTATTTTTTTTCTGTGGAATCATACTTCGTTTTCATTTCGCGACAAGGGAGGTACTACTATATTCTAACAGCTATCTGTATCTCGTCACTTCCTCTGGCTTTCTCTCTTCCGTCGATCATCGAAACTGCAAGCCACCACTCGCTTTCGATTCATTTCAAGCTTCGTCGGCGTTGATCATTTCCCGTACTCGTGATCGATGGATCGTGATCGAGCTTCAGATGATCGACCTTGCGGGACGTCGATGACCTTTAAGAGCTGGTCGTCGATGATCTTTCACCTCGAGACGCTTCATCTTCCTCGACTCTCTCGAATACGTCGCTTAGCTTCTCTGTTTCTCAATGCGCAGTTCATCAGTCATTCGCCATCGTCGTTGAACCGTCTGCCAATCGACCATGATTGCCAGGTGAGTTTTCACTCTGGGGAAAATGAGCCTTGAAGGTGTCACGATTACTAAATGTTTCTTTGGAAAGTGCTTGATAGAGGTGGCAATAAAATTAATGAACTTTTATGCAATAATTGGCGTGCAAACGCTGACTCAGTCGTAATGACGGCACGTCAAAGATATACTTTGTATACGATGTTACTTACAATGAGGTATTTGCACTTCATAAACAACGCTGTTTCACGACCAGTAAAAATACCTTGAGCACGTAATCCGACTCAACTTGTCGTGTAACTTAACGATTCCCAATGACACAGAGGCCTACATTCTATACAATAGTTGGGAATCGTAGACTTAATCCATAATAATTATACGTGTTTCTACTCTGTAGCGCTTCCACTTATGTTTACTCGTTGCTTGTTGAACGTCGTTGCAAAACGACCGATAATCGTTTAATCGACGCGCGTCCCGATCACAAGACATCGCGAGAACGCGCGTCGTATGCTTTATCTTCCCTAGTCCAAGTTCTTTATACTCGTCCTATCGGTCAATCGCCATCGAACACGTTTCCGAGAGTTGTCTCGAAAGCAAAATCATCTGCCATGAATAATGCACCACGTGACACAGTTCAGACACTGTCCCAAATAAACTCCGCGGTCCTTGGATCCAGATAATCTAATACCCAGATGACATTAACGATTCTTTGGCCCACGATCATAGGCACATTAATCTTCACAATGTTCCTTGGCGATCGATCGACGGCGAGATCGTCTCGAAGCCAGCTCGAAGAGATCGACCGTGGTATGTTTGCTTACAGAACGTGAACCCAGAAGCGGAGGACAGAGTGAACGAGGTAGCGGCGGAATCGCAAAACAACGAGGTCAAAGTGCAATTCGCGGACGAACAGGTCGACGACTCGGCGGCACCATTGACGCCTCTTGATGAGGTGGAGGGTGAGGACGACGAGAACAGGAATAAGAGGTTCCTCAACTTCAACTTCGGAGGATCTTCCGGAGGTAGCGGAGCTGGCTCTGGCAACTTCCTCTTCGACATTATCAGGGTGAGTCTTCCGCGACTATGAAAAGCGCTTGCTTCTGGAATCTTGAACCAATTTCGAGTGAAAAGTGGAGGCCCAAGAGTTTCTTAAAATTAGAATTTGAAAAGGTTTTGAGAGCTGAATGAATACTATACATTTAAAAGATTGCGCAAGATTTGCAACAGGAAAACAGACAAAAAACGTGAGCAATGCAAGGACCGATAATAACTCGATCGGTAGATTGATTAATATTCAAGTAAGAGGCGAGTACGGCGGCAGCAAGGGCGCCTACTCGAGGCATGGGTGAAAGTCTTCAACCGAATTGCCAAGCTGCGTCGCGTGGTTACTATTCCAAGGTTCCTGACCTAGGCACGACCCGGCCTCGAGAATTGCGGAACGTCCTCGTTGCTTATAGTCAGAAAAAAAGACGTACAGCACAATGCGAGGCAAGAAAAACGTTTAGCAAAAACCTAGAGAACGTTATTACTGTCTAAAGTCCGGTTATCCAATCGTATTGCAACGCGACGATTATTAGAGATTTCTCCTCCTTCTTCCAACGAACCAGACCACCTTTTCTCGCGTACGTGACTCAATTCGCGGATCTACGATCCATTGTCTGAGCACGTTAACAGTAACTATCTATTTACGATCGTACCGCGTGCGACTGGGCGGAACGACTCGGACCTGGTCAACGAATGCCTGCCTTTTACGGAGCCAGTTAGATTTCTCGAAAGCAAGCTCGCCACGAAATACTAAATAAACCAGATTTAATAACCTCCACTTTTCACTTGCAAACGAATCGCTAGAAGTAGCAGCGAATTTCGTGGTGCTCGCAGGAGATGAGTAGGCTAAATCCGAAATGATCGGGCAGTGATCAGGCGTCAGCTAGGGGAAAAGCGTCCTCTCCAGCCGTTAAAGAACAATTTCAGCCGCTTTGCAGGGTTCTGTCGGGCGAGAGACAGAGCGGAGGAGGTGAGCGCGCGACACAGGCCGCCAAGAGTCGAAAGTCGCAGCGAAAAGACCTAAGCAATGAAAAAAGACAGGCTTTTCCCGAGGAGCGGATCAGTAAACGAAAGTTCTCGTGTCTGTTCTCGTTTAGCAAGCGGCCGACGGGGCGGCAAGAGCGGCGGGCACGGTGTACCGCGTGGTGGCAGGTACGCAGAGCCTAGGGCTCGGCCTAAGCGCCTCCCGGGACTTGGGCCCGGCTCCCCAAGATGCCGCCCCCGCTGCCGCTCCAGCTGGTTCCTCGGCCACGGCGGGATCCTCGACCAACGCACCGGCTGCGTCAGGAGCCGGCAACCTACCACCGGTACGCCAATCCTTCCGAGCAGAGCCGAACGGACACTGCCAACTGCACTACTATCTCCTGGTGAACGGAACGCGACTGGTGCCAAACACCCGACCTTTGGCAACCCCTCGCTGCTGAATGTCGCTCCGATGGTACCTCGTCGTGCTCCGTTTAACCTTGCTTCTTTCACACTCTCTCTCTCTCTCTACTTCTTTCTCTGGGTCTTACTCTCTGCCTTTTCTCACTGACACCTTAACGATCAAGTCTTCTCCACTGATACACTCCTGAGGCCGAATACTTCTTTTGGGACAGAAGTTCCTTGCGAATAGGTGGACTTTTGTGATACTTGTGTCCTGGAATACTGTGGAAAGGCTGGAGGAAAGTATTTTGGGTCATCTGAGATCATTGAAATACGCTAACTTTAAGATAGCAATGCAAATCAGTCCTTTATTCTTCTGTGTTTTTGTTCAGAGGTTCCTGGAAAGAAGTATTTCGCGTGTTTATGAATTCTGGATCGTATCCTTGGTGCACGTGGCCCTATGTGTGGCAGACATAATGATCGCACTCGGCTATGTTTGATTTGCACGTCATACTCCTTGCACGTGGCTAACAATCGCCTACTGCTCGTTTCGCACGTCTTTCCATTTACATTCTGGCTTCCGTTTGCTTAACCACTCCACAGCGATCGATTCTTCTCCTCTGGTTTATCATTTTGCTAACCGAGTCCTCCCTCTTTAGCTTCACACTCATCTGTCTTGACTGTTTCTTGGTCTTCCCACGCCTTGATCGTGCATGAACTGTGCGCCAGGTTCTTCGCTTTCAGTGTTTGCATCGTTGAAAGTAATGTGGAGGAAGATTGACTCTTGGATGATTTCAGGAGAGCCTGGCACGCAGCTCTTGCGACATCCTAGCGTGAGTCTGGTTTTAATCGTAATCCATCATTGTTACTAAACGACCTCCGTTTCATGGAAATCATCACAGTTCCCTACTAACAAGTTTCATGTTGAACCTGCTCCCTTTTCGTGAGTATCGAGTAGCTCCTTAATGCCCTTTTCAATAGCCTGAAACCCTTCCTCCAATTGTTCCACCCGGCCAACGGTCCCGACGCGACGCCGACAGCCACCGACAAAAGACTTTCGGCGAAGCAACTGGCTGATGGACATCCCGGCCGATTCGACTCGGAATCTGAGGGCAGCCATTGATCGATTGCCGATTCTCTCGTTGTTGTGATTTCGTACTCGTCCATTGCACCGTAATTCTTGCCGATATAGCTGTAGTTGACCCGTTGCTGCTGGAACGCACCGAGGACAGCGCGCTGGCAGACGATTCGGTTGCATGTTCTCGAGAAATCTATGCTCTTACTGAAAACTCTGATTCTCCTGCGTATCTGTCGCAAATACGAATCGTCTGCCCTTGCACACAAACCTTTTAGTAGCAAATTGATCGTAGCACGGTGCGTGACGTACGTTTCAACCAGAAATTGTAACTTCTGAATGAGTGGAGGAATGGTAAGTATCGTCTAGCGTGCGTCATGCTGCCTGTAATTTTCACAGTAATGTTATCGTATCTTTGGGTCTTGGTAAATATATTTCTAGTTTTGGCAGACCCGTAGGCTGTCCACGCTGCGAGGAATAGCGTCTTAATTCCTTCGAAACATCTCTGCTGCATCAGAGAATCTTATTCGAGTAATTATCTTCTATCGAAGCGATCTTTCTCGCATATGGACAGCCTACGAAGTAACCCCAAAACAATGTCACGAGCCGAAGGAGCGCACGTAAGGATCGTAGCAGCAAGATCGATGGATCGTAGCCGCAAGTAGGATTTAGGATGTAAAAGCACCGTAGTGTCGGGAGCGCTGGAGCTGGACGTGGAGCTGCTACACACTGCAATTATCTCCTCATTCAAAAAGAAAGAGAACGTTCACGCAACGATCAGTGACAAAGACCGATCCAAGCGACGTGTCTTTCATCCACCTTCTTTCGTACTCTTCCCGAGAATAATCGCCTTATCCTCGTGCAAGATTAATCTGAGGTTTTGATTACTTCCAGCTGGTCGCCGGAAGCGGAAGTCAAGGCAGCGCCTCAGGAGGCGTCGCTGGAAAGACGGACGACGTCCAAGAGGCTGTCCCAGGACCAGTCACTAGGCTCTTCGTCATCGCCAACAGAGGAATCTCGAACCTCATACAGGACCTCATCCTTGTAAGTAATATCTACTTATCTGGTCTTGCACAGGATGATTTCAAAGAAGACTCAAAGAATTTAAGACATATTTTGCTTAAAATTGTTCGATTTTCTACACAAATCACCTTCTACGTACAGTACAGACTAACTAAGTCAATAGTAATCTGAAAGTGTTCTGAAAGTACCGAATCAAATTTCACTTTCTCTCCAGTCACAATCGCCTGCAACCGCTAGTAACCGTTATCTCACACTCTCCTCTGCATAAACCTAAAAATCACGAGCAAAATAGATTTTCTCCACAGACGAACGAACGGCATGAATGAAACTGGCTGTTACAAGCGTTGCAATTGCAGTAACGCTCGATCGAATTCCGCGGCTAGAAATCGATTATGTCTCGCCATGTAAAGACGAGACACGAGCGAACGAAAAAAGGACGATCGACGCGTAATTCGCCACGGGTTACGACACGTCAGCGAAACGAACTGCTTTCCACTGGGATTTTCCGATCAGCCACCGTGACGAGCTATGAACAAAGCGACATTAATCGCGACCGGATCGTTCGCATATATCATAATCGCGTGCTCTGGATAAAAGGCGATTGTTCTTCTCTGCAGAGAGAATATTTTCGTTCCTAGGGTTACCTCGAAGCAGAATTTTACGTTGCACCGTGTATTTTTGCATCAATTTGCGTAAGCAATTTGTTCGAAAGTGAAACCTGCACCTTGCGTTATCAAGATTCCTCTACGCGTTTGCTATTTATTCGTGGTGATACGAGGGAAAAAAACGAATAATGTTTTTGTCTAGTTGCAGCAGATGTAATGCCTTCTATTAATACTTCTTATCAAAGCGCATGATCGTAGTGTACGCAACGTGTAGAAACGTATACCGCCAAGAACGATTTGCTGGAGAGAGACATGATTAAAGTCGCGTTCTAGTTTTCCGCTTGAACTCGAGCATGGCGCGAGCCGATCCACGAGGAAAAGTGGACACATTCTAATCGAACTATCGCAACAGTGTCCAGAGAGTAGATAATCAGCCTGTCTCTAATCGTTTTTATTTCATATTCACTTCGGTATCTACTGAAATCCTAGAATTCATATTGAAAAGATAAACTGTCCAGTAAAAAATTACTCAGATATCGAACAATCAGAGGAAATTCCAAGATTCCGCAGAGTAGCCATGGAACCGGCTTCGAATTCGCCGTCGCGAACACATTTTGCCGAAAGTTGCGCGAGCATGGCGCGTTGTCGTTACAGATACAAAACCAGGCGATTACGCAACCGTCCCCGTCAGGATCGATGGAAAGCAAAAATGTAAGCGACTTTCTCTATGAAATAGCGCGTCCATTTGCTGACTGACTTATGCAAGCAGCTGCTACCTAGCTCCTGGCACGCGATATTGCCAGGGGCACGACTGACCAGCTGCTTGATACGATCAAAATTCACGAAAATCATCCGTCTTTCAAAACCGTGGAAGGTGCAAAATTGATCAGTTCCATATGATTAGGAGAACTAAGTAGTAAGTCTACGTATACAGAAAACTTCGAGACCATATGGGTTTCAATTACACAGGCTGAGGCATATTTGTAGTACATTCAAAAGTAGAATTTTTGTGTCAAATTAGGTAAATCATTTAGAATAAGATTTTCCATGAACCTTCGTTTTTCAAGAACACGCAAATCATACTCTGTGTAATCTACACATCATGTCTGTCTATGGTTAGCTCAATCTACTCGCACGTTCCTCCGTACCAAATTACCCACATTTTGAATGTACGCCTTGCCCTCTGTAATCATACTATAATTAGACGAGCAATTAGAGTTCGTTCGTCGAGATTCAAACACTTGTTGGAGAATCGTGGCTTGCTTGCCGTGAATTCTGAACGAAAGCGAAACCGATCGACGAAAGAAACGCGGGAAATCGCCTCGTTAGAGGCCGTTGATCGCACCTCCAGTTCGCCACAACACGCGCTGCTCTCCCACGATACAATTCCTAGGTAAAAACTGTTCCGATTCTCAACGAATGTTGTTCCTCGGTAAAACGTGCGGTACCTCCTGCAAAACCGCCCGCTTAATTGAACCGTCTTGCTCTTGACGTTGCCATGGCGCGAAATAGAAACGCGGCGAACGGTGACAAGGCTTTTCTACGACTTTCATTTTGAACCTAGCTGAGATTGCTTCGAGGAAAGCGCGAGAAAAAGACAATGCACAGAATTCGTGTAGAAACGCGTTCGGTATTTAACTACACTCGAGTCAACGACGCTTCACGTTCTAACTGAATAATAACTGTTTCATTGCGTTTACTGGAACGATAGAACGGATGATAAAAGAGAAATTAAAAGAAACGATGAGGCAAATAGGAAAATAGTTGTCAAGAAATTGCACCTTTGTCAATTTAATCGTAAGTACTTCTGCTATTTGAAGAGGAGATTCAGCCGCTCTTTACGCTAATCGTGATCCATTATACGCAATCTTCATGAAGCGGATTCGTCGTGCAAGGAGCGAACATCGACTCGAAAGTGTTCACGCTTCGCACGTCCCGTGGAATTCTTTTGCTTCCCATCGCCACTGAAAATCGGAACCGCCGTTACAGACTCCGATTTTGCGGTCTTAGAACAAAACATGCTCGCATTGCGAGTCGTGCAAACGACCTTTTCGATAGACGTCCGTTTTTTCTTTTAGGCACAGTCAAATTTGGGTCTCGCGGATAAGAAATGTCGAAATCGATTCGAACGAGGTTTCTCGAGAGCGCTGCAGCACTTCTTGCAAGAAACTTGAAACTTAAGCTTCAGGAGTAGAGTGAAAATCTATTAAAATTCTGAAGATACTTTCGTTCTACTTATTGAAGAAAATCGTTCAGAGATATGACAAACGTAAGTTCGATAACCTGTGAATCTGGCGTTAATTGTTTTTTTCTGATTTACAGCGCCTAGCAGCAACGAGCGAGCGCATCGTCAACTTCAAGGCGAGACTGATCACTTCTATCATCTAGAACTCGGTGCAAAAGGAGTAGGATGAGGAAGTACAAGATAGGATTCGATGGCCTGAAGTGATCGGGCCACGTGGGAGCCATTGCCGAGCCGTAAGCTGTCGACAGGAACACGGGTACGACGTTGGCAACGCTACCAACAACGTTGCCCCCTTGTCCCCGAGGTCCGAAGAGTCTCGTCGATGGTAGAATCGTCCTCGTAACTAGACCACAACCTCGCGACATCGTGTCTGCAGTCGACATCTCGTCCAGATATCACGATCCTGCCCCTCGTTCTCTTCGTCCTCTTTCTTCCCTCTCTCCACCATCATTGCGTTCTCCAACGTCTTCTCCATCCCCTATCTTCTCTTCAATAATTTATCCTTTTCTTTAGTTTACGTTTACACATAGCAACTAAATAGCCTCTCACAGTTAAAATTCGACAATGGTCGGAAGAGAGCTGTTTACATGGAACTTGATTTATTTAAAATTGTTATTTCATCGAGAATTAGTTTCGTGTATCCTCTTGTAAAAAATTCGTTCTATTTGTTAGAAATGTCTCTGTGGCATATTTCTGTCGATATTCGACGGGTAGTTTGGATCGTTTTAAACTGAGAAGAAACTTGCATGGACTTGTACATAGCTGCCCCCTGCCCCAGATTGTAACGCCAAACATTGATTGTTCTACTTCTTTTCGAGGTTCCCTCTTTTCGAACAGCAGCTCTTGTTTCCTCGTCTGTTACTTCTCTAAGAGCTGCTAAGTCGTCAGCGATTGCGGTAAAATTGTAAACTATTGGATCTGTTTGGAATCAAATGCTGCTTGAGTTTTCTTTCTCTGCAGATCTCAAGCAGATGGACAACGCTTTACTGTATTGTTTGTAATATAATGTTTGCCTAACGTTCACCGCAGTCGACTTTGAGTGAAAACGATAGTATCCTTTTTTTAAATTTTCTCCAACCCGGAAAGTATAATAAAAGGATATTTATCGTCGATTAACGTCCGTCGTGGTGTGTTGATCTTCGAATAGACCCTACTATCTCTTTTATGTAAATCATCCCCGTTGTTTTGTAGTGTAAATAAATAAATATTATTGTCATAAAATGAGAGGTTCCTCATCATCGTGTTTTCCTCTAAAACCATAATCGTAATCGAAATCACATTCTCCGTGATCGTTTATTACTTGAATTCGTACATTCGATATAAACATTATATAAATATAAATATTATATTAAATAATGTAATATATATAATATATAAATAAACAAACATCCTGAGCAACGCTACGCTCGAGATTTAGTAAAAATAGTCGATGTACGATTCCCGTTGCTATTTAATTTCTGAACAAGTATCTTCCGATAAGCAGAATACACATTGGCATCAATATCGAACATCTATCACGTTCAAAGTCGCACAGACGACTTCCACAAGTTTACTCAAAATCCTTTTTAATACTATGATAACCGCTACTTTTGAGGATTACTTTACAATGACGCAACTGCTGTGTCAACGCGGTTTGTCATAGTATTAAGTAGGAAAATCAGACATTGTCCCAAGATAACCTTACGAGTACAGTTCAGATTCAAAAGCATACTTCTATATGGAAGCACAAGTAGTTCGCTACCAATGTTTTCTGAACGTCAAAGCAATAGACAAAGAGTCTCTGCTCTATTCGTTGGCTCCCTCGAAGACGAAAAGTTCGTCTTCGCAGGAAGCCCATCGGTGTAGCTAGGGAGGTGATATCAAGAGTGGCTTTTCCTCAGGCACACCGACGTAAATTGGATCGCCCAATCGCACTGTACCATTCGAACTCCTCAGGCTCATGTGAATTCCTAGCACTGGACTATCACCAGTAAATGGACGTAATTTGGGATCAACTATTTGTCTGTACCTATAAAACAAAAATTAGTTTTCTATCTGGATTCCACAATAATGTTCTATACTGACTAGACAACAATAGAGGAATTATTCAGAACATACTTCTTCAAAGTCTTTAGAGGTTCCGCTTTGGGGTCCTTTGTTCCAGTCTCTGGATTGATGGTCGTGAAAATGCACCTGGTGCACGGCATGACGTTCTTAAAAATCACGTCACCAATCTTTATCCAACCCCAACTGTCTTCTTCGTACGGGGCCGCGCCTTTCACGATGAAATTTGCACGAAACTGTTCCGCAGTAACTGGCTCTTCCAGTCGAGTGTTCAGGTCTGCTACAGAACTCTCGTTTATCAAGCAGTAGCTGGTTGCATCTGGGTAAGCTCCCTGTTCCATACGGTGAGAGATATTTTAGAAATTAGGTCAGTTATCGAGAAGACTATTGACTGTAGATACACCTGTTTTCTTTCTCTGAAACAGTGACTTACGGTGTCATTGGCTGTTAACGGGAATACCCTGTTCTTCGCCCTCACGTCCCGTGATGGGTATTGTAGTGGATAGTAGACCAATCTAAAGCCAACATCTTCCTGAAGAAGAAAACGAGATAGCCACCTGGCAGCTTCTTCGCCGCAATCGCATGCTGCTACCGCTTGGCCCCAAACAGCTACGCGAAAGCCTTTGCCTTTGATCCGCGACAAGTCGATGGACATAGACATCATTCCCGGAGCAGAAAGAGTGAGAATTGACCCCGAAATACTGGGCGACACCTTGAAAGAATCGCTCGTACTATTATAACATGATTATAATATCCTTCAAGATTAATCACTTCGTTTACAATAAGTCGAAATTCTTCAATAAATTATAATTGGAATTTTCATGGATACTGAGTTTTATTCAATCAGAGTAGAAACGCCGTAAAACACAAAATTATGACTTGAAGGAAAATCGGTATAACGAGATGATTTAATTATTCATGTCTTGTTGTAATAGCTAATTTATTAGTGAGTTTTTACGATCATAAAATGGTTCGTTAATTTCGATTACAAAAGTTATGCATTCCTGAGTCAAAAGACAATAGCTTCAGAGAAATCTTTTCTAATAAAAACGCGACTTATAGAATCGCTAAAACTAATATTTGATTATTGATAAAGGTCAATATAAAAGAAAAAGGTAGAAGAATTTCTATAGTTATCTCCTAAGGAACTTGAACTCTGGACCTCTATTAATTATAAGTGGGGAACAAAAATCAATGATAAACAGAAGACGTCAGAGGAAATTTCGACTCTTAAGCTCTACTTGTGTAAATTCATTTTGAGGTTTTTATGGGAATGCCCCGCTAGATATCTGTTGATAAGATTGCTGAAATAATTTACTCACTACCCAGTCACGAATAATCTAGTATCATCTTTCTCTGGCAAGATGCATAAAACAGATAATTATTCTACAAGGTATCAGAGCATCATCGCGTAAAGCCTGGTTAGAAATAACCCCAGGAGGTCCTTGATTACCATAGAAATGGCCTTCCTCTGTGGATTAATTACTTTCTGGTCGGCACTATGTTCTATGAAGTACCACTATATTAAATTATAGCAGAGCTGAAGTAAATCAGTAATTACATAGACTTTCTCACCTGGACCATTTTAGGCCACTGTCTGGCTGTGATAAAGTGTCCATTGAGATCGATAACCAATAAAGTCCGATCTCTCAGCCAACCAGATTTCAAGCCAAGTTTTGTGCACTCCATCGACGTCATTCGTATTGGTCCGAGGGATTTGACCGGAAATGCAACTAGGTTGCTGAGCTCTCCGACTTTGCGCCATTGCGTGGGTAATTGATCCTTCTGTTTTTTGGTCCACCACCACCAAAGGAAGACGACCACCGTGCCGGCGCCAACCGCAATTGCTGACACGTACGTCAGCCGCGTCCTGTCTGCTCGGAGAACGTTCACCAATTAATTCTCCACGGTCAAGTGACCATGCGAAACGGTCCGCTGCAGAATCATTGACTTACAGCCCGCGGAACTCTTGGGTCGAAACTCAAACTATTCTTCAGCGATGATTCAAGTTTCTACAAACGCCAGAGATACTTCGGAAACCCAACATTGTTGTGCTATCGCTTCGGTTAACTATCGTTGCTTGACATGAACGTCTTTCGTCTGCTTTTTTATAAGCTACGCTACATATTTCAGAAGCCATGTTGGAGTGCAACGAGCAAACAAGCAATCAAACACTTTGCAATGCAAATCACCTGCTGACGCGCGCGAAACAGAGACAAAAGGAGACTTCCAGTGAGATCTGTGTTCCTGAACACTGCACACGAGGCTTTCGTCACTACCTAAACCTGTATCAACCAGAGCGTAAACCTTTTTTGCGCGTACGTTCTGTGAATCTATCGTCGGCTGCGCGAATGGACATCGATGCAGCTGCGATGAAGTTAAAAATGCAAATCAAAATTTGATTAATTTAAGAAGGAACTACGTCTACAGGTATGCAAAGTAAGTGTCGGCGAGCATGATTGAGATACCACGATAGTTAACGGTACCCAAACAACTGTGTCTAGGCACAGAATATTATGGGCAGGATATTATGAGATCATCGTCGAATGGGAAACGACTGAAATACTGTTTATTATCAATCACTAAAACTGGTAGCTACGTCCTTATGGTCATGAGAAATCGGAGCGGACTTGGTGTAACGGAATACGACAGAAAGCATACCCAGGACAACTTGCACAATTTGTATATGCTAAAATGTCCCGTAACATCGATACTGGTACGGGAAAGTAGGCTGAAGAACGCTTTCGAAAATGCATGCAGTATAATTCTCCACGCATTTCCCATTTCCTTATCACCCCATTAAGAGCATTCGATAATAACATACGTCATGCAAAACACCTCTGACTGAGCGATAATCCTCTGAGGAAAAAGTCTGAAGTATGAATCAAGAAGTAACAAAAAGGCAATAAACTTGGACTGGAAATCGGAGAACTCTGCTACCAGAATTTATGACAGATTTGTTATTTAAAATCACCTGTATAGATTTGGTTGAAGTGTACGTATAACGTACTATCGTTTGCTGTTATCGATTTATTTTTTTACCAAGTCGCGGAAAGAAGGGAGATTGTTCAAGGGTAGGGTCGTATGAGGCAACGTACCCATCTCACGTAATCAATACAACGACCGTTGCTCTCACGAGCGAATCACGCAAATAACTCTAACAAGTTTCAACTGGGAGCCACGTTCACCAATTAAATACTGTAAAAGAATTACGTAACGATATACTTCTGCTAAGCGAACATTTTGCTTTTGCTTCATTGCTGTATCTTTTTCCTTTTTTTTTGGAGGACACTATTATCTTCCGGTGATAACACGAGAGATAAATAGAAACGTAAAGCGCATAACTAGAGAACGAAGTCAAAAAAAGGAAAATTTTCCCAGGGAACGCTGTGAGAGAAATACCGTGCGTTTTCCGTTTGGTTGACCTGAGTGCAACTCACCTTCCATACTTTTTCCTCTAAACCAATTCGCGAGCAACATACCAAAAAGAAACAAAACTCAGTTTAATTAGAAGACACATTTCGCACCTTGAAGACCTCAATTAACGTAATGCAAATGTTTAGCCCAGACGAGTTAAGTCTCCGTCAATTTGTCCTTCGTTAACAATGTGCCGCGTCTGTCCATGACAGTAATAAACTACTTTGGAACCCGATTGACACCAAGAGAAACCGAGACCCAAGCGACAGGAATAAAATATTTATCATAGCAGAGGCTGTAAGTCCTCGATAAAGTGGTATATTTACCCATTATCATCTCCAAGTTCGCAGGAACCGCAGATGAAGCGAATTGAGCAAGTGTGAGAAACGACCACAGGGAATATCGGAGCTGGTGTGTTAGCCGGTCAACGACGAACTGAAGTTGATGCAGGTTTCACGATCACGCGATCACGTCTCTTCCTCGAGACGAAGACACCGTTATCTATCCACGCTTACGTTCTGCTACCTCCCTTCCCCATTGTAGTAAGTACTGTCCGTGTACTCGCCAATGCCAGGCCACGTGTGAGCAGCCATCGAACTGCACGCAACCACGAAACTCTGAAGACTGCCACGAAGAGCAGCAGCTACACCACAATTTGCCATGCGCATCCTGGCTGATGCATGCGTTCTTCACGGCGCTCTTCAAGCCCCCATGCTGGCCTTTTCAATTATTTTTCGAGAAAGTTTATTCAATGTTACTGTTACGGAATATTTATTTAAGCTCCAATAAATATTACAAGTAATTCATTTATTAAATGTAATAACCGAATGAAACATTTTTTATGGAGAGCAAATTTAAAAACTAAACAGCAATAAAATTTTATGTCATTTTGTTGCATTATATTTATTAAGAGCTTTCATTGTAGAAATTATAAAGATTAGCGCTAGCTCAAATAACCCTGTTCTTTTCACCCATACTGTATATTACTTGAAAAAGACGCAAAAAATTAGGTTTTCTTCTTATAGAGCGCGCGGAAACAGTAGAACGTTTCAAAAAACGCGCGACAGATAGTACGCATGACTTCATGTTAGTGGACCATGACGTTGGCGATGATCAACTGTCATATGCGCTAGAGGTATACCCGCGGAAGTTGTCTTTGGTTCGCGGGAGAAGTGTTTTGATTCCTTCAAAGTGTTTATTCCATGAAGTGACAGCGCGTTAATCAATCACGTCCTTCACAGATGCGACTTCGCAAAATTAAACAGTGTTGATATTAAATTACGCGAGCGACACAGACAAAAAAAAGTGCTCGATCACTTCCTTGTTCACGGTCACTGTATTTTTTGAGGTAGGTCACAAAAACTTTGTTGACTTTCCCAAATTCAAGAGTATTTTATCTTGCAAGATTGTTGTTTTTTTGTTAGACTGAGTTACATTCTTTGAACATCAACAATGAGTTTCGCGAAAGATTTTCTTTTGAGGTTAGAAACTATGACGTACAATGAATCATCCATGTAACTAATCCCTTTGTTTACAAATATGCTAATTATTTTTCTGTTTTAAGGATTTCGACAATATCCCTTTCTTTTTTAATCATTCTATTAGAGTTAAATACCTTAAATAAACTATGTTGTTTTTAATGTTACCGTGATAAGAGATAAGGATATCCAATTTTAAATAAAGTATTATCAGTAGGGGGTAGAGTCGATGACTCCATACCTACACACCCACCAAGAATTGGGTGCGTTTTCTACGGGTTCCCTAAATTCAAACTTTAGTGTACTATGATGGATTTACAATACATATGCCTATAATTAATCTACTTGCTTCTATAGTTGGGATTGTTTTAACTCCAGATTTGAGTGATGTGACAATCAACATGTTAAAAGACGTATAACTTTGAGTCAAACTTTCATTTTTGTTACAGCATTCATCATGCCAATTCTGTATAGCGTAGTGTCTCGAGGACTTGTTGTATTGGCAAAGTATGCTGCCTGTAGTGGGAACTTCGATGAAGTGACAGAAAAAATTCTAGCCAAAATTCCTCCTCATAATGATAAGTTAACTTACTCACAGGGACCTTATATGTTCCATTATATTTGTGAAGATAATATTATTTATATGTGCATTACAGACGATGTAAGTAAAATATAATATGTAATACTTGATACTTGATGTAGAAATAGCAGATTATTTATTAATAAACAATTTTGTTCCGCAGGACTTCCAGAAGTCAAGGGCATTTCTGTATCTCACAGAAATCAAAAGAAGATTTATGGCTGCTTATGGCCCAGGTGTACACACTGCAGTGGCGTATTCAATGAATACAGACTTTGGTAGAGTTTTAGCCAATGAAATGGTAAACAATTACCTGTTTTCTTAAATATACTTTCTTTATATTCCAGCACATAAAGGTATCTTCTTTGTATAGAAATACTACAGTGAATCAAATCAGGACATCGATTTGATTTCTAAAGTTCATGGGGAATTGGATGAATTGAAGGATATTATGGTCAAAAATATCGATAATGTAGCTATGCGCGGAGAACGATTAGAACTTCTTGTAAACAAAACCGAGAATTTAACTGCTAGTGTGAGTAAAATATGCTTTTTATATGCAGTAAAAAAGAATATGAAAAAAAGTTATTATTATTTGTCTTTTCCAGTCTGTTACATTTAGGAAAACCAGCAGAAATTTAGCACGGTCATTGTTTTGGAAGAATGTTAAAATTTACGTAATTATTGGCGTGATTCTTATTGTAAGTAATAACGCTAAAACACTAAATATGCCTCATTATATTCTAATAACTACAATAACTTAATCAATTTTGTAGGTTGTGATATACGTTATTGTATCCATATCTTGTGGAGGTCTAGCTTGGCAGAAGTGCGTTGGGAATTAATTCACGTCTAGAACGCACAGATATGATTCTCCATGTCTCTCAAGTGTGATGACTTATCTCAAAAGAAACTAATTGTCGGGCGGTGCATAAAGAGATATTTTCAAACAATCAATAAAAATCGTAATGGTGCACATTTTATTTCTCGGTTCGCAGCGAATATGTACAACTGGGAAATGATATTCGATTCTGAAGCTTTTAAACATAAGTATGTAGATGTAACAGAAAAGTACAGTTAGGAAAGCTACATACATAGAAAAATAAATGTGTATAACGCTTATATTATTTTTATTATATTAAGGAAAAAGCTACCGATACTACTGATACTTCTTAAACAACTAATATAACTTTAATGTTATTCATGTATGTATATTGTATTATATAAGTATATTCTATCGAAGAACGGAACAATAAAACGACTCATACACGAACTGGCGATTCGTAACGCATTTTCATCTCTCTTTATATTGGGTGCAACAAGTGAGGGTGACGCCTCGCTCATATTTTTTTTGAGCCAATTTTGCTAGATTGAACCGCGTATCATGAGCGTGGATATTTCATTTGTAATCCAGCTAGAATCGTCGTAAAAGATTTATTGAATTTCCAGTCTCTTCTGGACCATTAAGTGCATCAAATTTTTTCCACGCGAGAGCTTCCCCACAGTGCACACGACGCAATGTTTTTCTCATGGTATCATTGAGCGCATGCTCTGAAGCATTTTGTTTTTGTTGGCCTGTAACTAAATCACAGTAAACCCTGCGTGAAACTGATTTAAATAATGATACACTTTATTCTAAATATCGAAGATGTATGGACTAAGGTAGAACAGGAAAGTGAAACAGTATTTTATACAGATGGTTAATATTGTATAATATCAGAAAGTTTAATCCCATTACACTCTACATTCTCGTACCCTAACACAAAAAAAAATATTTAAAATCAAATAAATTTCATATAAAACTAAAATTTATGTTATAAAGATACCCCCGAAACAAGTTCCAGTCAACCTGTAAAATAAATAACAGAAGGGTCTCGAAATCCAGCAAAAAAGAGACAGAGGGACATATTGGTACGGTCCTGGCGCAGCAACGACGACGTCGCCGGCGCGGGTCGGGTGGCGGCGTCGCAGGCGCTGTCGTCGCGACGCCCGGGCCATCACAGCAGCTCGGCGGCTCTGGCAGGATGTCGATGGCTCGCGTGGCGCGCCCTTCGGGGGGTGCCAAAGTGGTGACTCGGTGGCTGGTCTCAGTGCCACAATTGATCGTACATCGTCCCTGAACCAGCTTCGAAAACACTTTCCATTGGCAAGGTCACTCAACAAGTTCCGAGCGTGTGGGTGGGCAGTGGTTCCAGCGTAAATATCGCATCCACGCGGTTCAGTCGGATAGAATAACAATTCCATCTAATTCTAAACATTCGATCTGAGCCCTCACGGCGCGCGACGAGCCGAGTGAGCCGGCGTGACGGAACGCGCGCGGTGCACCCCGTGAATGCACTGTGCGAGAACCGCGCGAATCCTCGAGGTGGTCTGGTGTGCTGCTTGGCCCGCGGTCCCCGTTGCGTGTGCGTCCACCACCGGTGGGTGGTTTCGTGTGGTCAGAGCCCGCGTCGCGGCTGGGCATGGAACCGCGGAGGTCCCGGATGCCAGAGGCTAGCTGACGGATCCGCGCGATCGGATGTCCGCGCGGGAGGGTAGGAGGGACTACGTGGCGGTGGATGAAAGTGAAAACGAATCGGGCCGCGACACGGGGGGATGATTCGAGGCTACGCTGCGTGGAGAACGAACGCCCGTGTGAGCTTCAGATCCCGTGAGTGGATTACTGCGTTGCTCTTTCGGCTTCCAGTGTTCGATGTTTGCTTTCGCCTGGCTACGTGTGTAGGTGTGTGCGCCTTCTCTTCTTTCCGCTTCCTAATGTTTCATTCATGATCAATCATGGATTCTTTGATCATACATCGGGAAGAATTCTGAATAAAGTATCGGTTTAACCCTTTCGCTGCGAGCTACAGGAAAGTAAGAGTGCTCGCGACTGAGAAATGCCGTTTAGTGGAGCTTTCGTGAGGCGACGAAGCAGGTAAAACTATGATTATCTTAATTATTATCCGAAGTTTGTGAAATCGTTGTCGAAATTAACTGCTCGCAACCAAAGGGTTAACACTGTACAGTAGACTATGAATTATTTTAATTCCTCATCGTATCAGCTAATTGGATTTTTTTTAAGTTTTCTTTTTTGTATGTTTGAATCTACTTGCATGTCGTATTTTAAATGTAATATTACAATAAATTAGCGATGCAAAAAGTCAATGAACTGCCGGGAAACATGAACCCGGATGGAAATGCCTGCCTTTCCCGGCACGCGATACAAATGACGGGAAATCGTTGCTGCGGATCACTGGGAAAAGCGCAACTATATCGCTATACTAGGAAGATCGTACGACCAGCTATAGCATCACAGTATCGATTCTCAGACGTACAGCATTCTTCGAATTTTATGTCCTTTCCTAATCGAATGGGGGAACTGTTCTGGAACAGCACAAGAATTCCCAGGGACGCAGAATGTTGAATTTTTCAAGCTTCCTTATATCGTTAGGAATCCCATGCATTTCCCAATACGAACATTTGGTAACTCTTCCAAAATTGTATAGAGATAGAACAGAGCAAGCAAATAGTCTTATCTCTACTGCTGATATCTATCTATTATCTCTTTAATAAAATATTAATGAAGTAAATAAAGATGCACATAGCAGAAGTTACTTATGTCACTTCTATAAAAAGAAATTTGCGTCTAAAATGCACTTCCAACTCGTGACTCTTACGAAAAGGAAGAGGAAGAAATTCTTCACGAAGATGTCCTGAAAATCCGCAACAACGATCACCGAAATATTTCTGACTTCGTCTAGCCGGGAAAAAAATATATCGTCTTACCCCAACGTTATCTCTCCTCCGCCCCGTAGTATTACCGTAACGTGCGCGGGGAGCCGTTTGATGGAGAAATATTCGATGCCACGTACACGGGCCATAAAACGTTCGAGGAACGAGAGGGTCCGACGCGGAATGGCGTTCTGAGCGATCCCGGACAGGAAGAATGTTCATTGACGTTCAGACACCGAGGTCCTATTGCCGTGGCGTCCTATTAGTCCGCGACTGGATCGCTCACAGAAAGACAAATGTTCTCTGAAGGTATGCCATCGACTTTTTCAACCCCTCACAATTTTACATTATTATAGTTGCATTTGATAGGGACATACTATTATCCTGAGCATATTTTTTTTTCTCCTTCTCTTGTCGGGGGTACAGAGACTATTCTTCATTCAATCCTCAACTGATTTGATAGCTTATTAATGCTACTGTAACTTTGTAGACGCATGTTTGCACATTTGAAAGTTAAGGGTATGTTGTTCTAACAAGCAGGCGTGGTCAATAGTGTAATGTGTCTCGTGCAAGCTCCTATCAAGGAATATCCTGTTACAGCGTCAACAAGAACCTGCTGTCTAAGCTCTCCCAAGATTTCGAAATACTGAGACTAAGCTGTTAAGTACATAAGTCCTACCTTCGCGAGACGCGCAGCGTCTTCGCGACAATCTCGATCGTCGTCTCCACGAATTGTCGAATTTAATTAAGTGGCGGGAAAGAAGATCGTTCGCGTGAACGATATTTTTCGCGGTGGTTGGAAATCGTGGGGAGCCGTGGCGACCGAGCGAAAGATGTCTCCTAGTTTTAATTAAAGTCATCCGCTCGGAATCGCGGCTAAGGCAATTAACTCCAAGACAAACGGGGTGGCCCGATTGAATTTCCTAGCTTTCGTAATTAGTTTCGACGCAACGAAGTCGTTTACCGGAGTCTACCTGCGCGAAAGTGACGGGCAAAGTTCCGCGACTTGAAGCCCTGTAACCCTCTAAACTGTCGAGAATCAATCAGTGGTCGTGGAGAGGGTTTCAAGAGAATATTTACTGTCCTGAACGTTGAAAAATTGGCAAACTGACAAGGTAGAGCGTGGCGTACCCTCTTGAAGAGATAGGATACGCGAGAGAGCGAGCACTCGAGGCTCCTTGACTCTGCAACAGGATGACTCTTCCTCCGACTGTCACGAATTCCGTTTCGTTTCGTTTTTCTCAAATCCCCCGCTCGAAAGTGGCACCGAAGAGGGTGAAATTTTAATTCCCGCGGAAGTTTGATATTCAGAGATCCGTAGTCGGCATTCACGGTCTCACGTACGACCACTCGGACGAGTCTCCTTTCAACGGGGGCATTTTTGTTTCACACCGACAACGAAGGAACTCTTGTTCCCTCGCGTGGCCGACCGCGAAGCACGCGCGACAGACGAAGAAAGGTGAAAAAAGAAGGGAAGGAGGACAGAGCGCGAGAAGAGGGGAGATGATAGAACGAGACGACGATCTGTCATTCAAGGACGATTCTTTCAGCCTGCAAACTCGGTGGATTGTGTGTGCAGGGCCACCCTCTTTAGAATTCCCCGAGCGTGGAGCAAGAAGCTCGTAAAAGACAAAGGGGGTTGGTAGCAGCAGGGGTGGAGAAGGCGAAGCGCGACGGAGATAGAGGAGAGGAAGGAAAGAAGACAGGAAGGGACGCGGAGGAGCGAGAAAGCAGATAAGAAAGATGGGAGAGAGCTCACCGGATCTCAGCCTCCGGCTCCGCCGGGGTAGCTCTGACTCCAGGGATTCCTTCTACATGGACTTTGCTCAGGTACGTTATCTGTTCTCGATGCATCGATAGTTCTTGATAGATAACCGCTGCCTCGAACAGGGCACCGTAGATTTATATTAATAAGGGCTGACAACCCTTTTCAAGGGGATCTTCTCGCGCGAACAGTCTTTTCGTTCAGTTGATCCCTGCTGATAAGCCGTAAGAAAAATGATCGAAGGTACTGAAGATTCCGCGGCTCAGATTACTATACTCTACTTAAGCTTCCTGAACGTAAACCTTCTTGGAAGGGTGTATTGACGTTTAACCAACAGTGCGCTAGACATCAAAGATCTCAAGACACACTGACGTAAATCAACACCTTGCAGCTAATCTACTTAAGATCTCTACACAGACATGGTGAATTACACAGATCACCAATCACAGCTATTTTGATTAGACAGGTGGAGACACGTCAAAAGACTCTTGATTTTTTTTCCCTAGATAACTTTGTAAATGGGCTTAGTTCTCTTCCCCTATGGAAGTCCCTTGTTCCTCGAATAGCTAATCCTGATTTATTGAACGCGGCGGCATGAATAGCATCTTGAAATCCTTAAATAATACTCAAACAGGGTATCGATTCGGACATCGAGGAGGTGACGCGGCTGGGGGATAACAATTCGGACCCTATGATGGAGAACCTTGAAGAGAATGGAAACGATCTACCCCCGCCGATCGAGGACATCACGACGATCCCTGAAGAGGCGTCCGAGGAGCTAAGGGAAGAAGAGGAAGCCGCGGCCATGGAAGCTGCCCTACGAACACCCGAGGGCCCCATAATTAACACGGAAGCAGAGAAACCGGTGCAGTCACCCCCGCCTCAGCTCTCCATGCTCGCCCCACAAGAGTGAGTACGCGGAAATCCTGCGGAACGAAATTGCCGCTGCACTGTACCTTCCTCGTTACAGGGGTAATTTAATCTGGGCTCGAGGGATTTTACTTTTAATTGCGGTACCCACTGTTTTTTTTTTTCATTCTTGCAATATTTCGAGAGCCCCCTTTAGCTATGTAAAATTTTGACCTCGCTTAGGTAAAAGGGGGCGATCTTTCTAGCCAGAAAGTGACTGCATTCAAGCCTAAAACGCGTGAAAGTAATGGAAGTGGTGCACTGACCTGCTTCGCAGGTGAAGTGAAACGGGCTGCCTGTTTGTCGACGGTATAGTTCTACTTAAAAAAGAGTCGCTAAACGGGCTAGCACAGATATTCATGTACAGAGACATTTTTCAATGCCTCGGGCATGGAAATCACTCCTTGATATTCACTTGAACTGAAAGCAATCCGGCTGAAAGCGTTTTGGCTGTGAAAATCTTGGCAAAAAAGCTAGCGACTTGGCCACGATTAATGCCAGTCACGAGGCGAATCGAGTTTCTTGCGCCCCAAGTTTCTTGCCATGTATTCGACCGTTAACGAATCCCCGTACGTCTCGTTCGGTAGAGGTCTCTCTAGGTAGCATGCGGGAGTCGAATAAAAGGGGAAGAGAAGGCTGGCTAAGTAGGTGAACAAAATAAACGTCCGGGTCACGATATCGGAGCGAACAAAATGCTGGAAGAAGGGGAGAAAAATAGCAGCGCACGTGTGTCGCGCCGCGATTCGCTCAAGATGGCGCGTAATTGCGCGGCGAGAACTCGCTCGAGGAAATATTTAACGCGATGACGCGCTACCTCCCGACAGGAAGTTGAAATTATCACATTTTCGAGATCTTACTTGACCAGGTTGTAAGATCGTAACCTTCTAAAATCCTCTATTTAATCAAGATACATGTTCATTTTCCCCTAGAGTCGATATTTAGTAAATCGTGTCGACAGGAAATTCTTTTTATTCTTTTCCAAGAAAGAGGGAAAGGTTCTCGTAACCTGCCTCGATTATTCCTCGCTCTGTACATGGTACGTAACGTTAGGATGTAAATTACGGCTCCCCTAAACGGGCGCGTTTCTCCTCGTCTCTTCATTCGAGTGACCACCGTTACTATTCACAGCCACGGAACATTAGTCACTGTCCACGATTAACGCGCATCCCTCGACTCCTGTGCATCCAGCAGGGAAGCGGCAGCGGTTTGTACACCACTGGCGATTGAACTTGATCGTGAAAAATCGTTTCGCAACTATCTCCACTTTGCTCCATCAATTTCCACTGTAGCCTCTTGTACGCTTCAATCGCTACAATAAATCTGCTCGCCTAACAGTTACCAACGAAATTCATGCACAAATTCACCGAGGTAGATGAAGCACCGAGGCAGAGGCGTTAAAACCAGCGAGCTCCTGATCGGAGCGAAACACTGACCTCAATCTGCGAAATTGCCGGTTCTACTGGCTCTAATCTATGAATTACCAAGAAAGAAGACATCAAAGGCGTAACGGTGGTAAACGATTATCCGACGATTTAGCGTCTATCCAGCTCCTGGGGGATATTAATCGCGTCCGCGGGCAAATTAATTCGACGATCGCGTAAAGTCCCGCCAATATGTGATCTCCTCTCGATTGGTGAAGCACGCTCGTCGAGTGCGTTCGGTACGCGTGTACGGTAATTTCCTCGTTTAAGAGGCGCGACGCGATCGAGTCGGCCGATTAATCGTCCCTCGAACAGCAATTTCCATCGATCTCTGACGGTCGATCCGCGGAACGCTGCCTCCATCCCGGGTGAACTCGATTACTTCCGGCGGATATCGAACGTGAATTCGCGAACGCACGAACGACCAACGGCACCGAAGTTAATATTGACCTGTCACTTCGTTATGGCCAACGGACGACCTTCGTGCGCGTCTCTCCCGCTTCCGACCGTGCCTTATCCTCACCCTCACTCCATCTCGCCCTCTCTCTTCGCTCTCTCCTTCTTTCCCGTTTCACCGGAACTCCCGTGACCCGTCCTCTCTCCTTCGTCCCGGACGACAGAGCAGGGAGCCTAGAGCCTATTCCGTCGATTTACATGCAGATTTGATCAGCGTAGACGCGCGAGCCAGCCAGCCCCGAATCCTTTAAAGCAAACCCATCCGGGGAAAGGAGTAAGACCTCCGTCTTTCTAGCTGGCACCTAGACCACTCCGCGAGAAGTGAGAATTCGCTTACAGGAGCTCGCGACACGAGATCCTTATCCTGGGATCCTGGATGGGATCCTGGGGTGGAGCAAGAGGATCGCGAAGACGGGGAAGATGGATAAGAAAAATTGAGAAATATTAAATTCCTTCTATATTCGTCCCTGAGAGCTCGGTCTAGTATTCGATTACCCTTTATCCACAAAGTGTCTGGCGCATTCGAGGAATACTCTACGCTCTCGTGCAATAAATCTGAAGCCCCGAAGTGGCAGTAAAATCGTGGTCGGTCCTTCCGCGAGCGTTACGCCACTGGGAATCTCATTCGGGTAACAAGCTCGCTATCAAACGGCCACGTATCCAGAGACGATACGGAGGAGGGAGAGAGCGGGACGGGAAGAGGAGAGCAAAATGGATGGAGAGAGAAAGAGAGAGAGAGGCAACGGTGAGTTGCGAGAGAGCAGGGCCTCAGTTTGTGATGCGGGGTCCGTGAGTGCCGTGACACGAGCCGCTGGCCCGTGAACCGTGCGATCCGCTGGTGAGTTCAGCTGCCATCGTTCCTCCCAGACGGCCGAAGAAACCAAGGTCACGGGTATGCTCATCAAGGAGACCTCCCTCAGGTACTACGATTCCATCCTGTCGTCCGCAGAGGATCGATCCCGCCGCTCCTTCCCGATTGGGAATCCCGAATGCGCTCTCCCACACGCGTCTGTCTGCGATTTCCGATGGCATGACGCTCGAAATCCTCGACGTCCTCGCGTGCTTTTCGGAAGGGAATTTCGATTAGAGCTTGTGGCTGTGGGGGCGCGTTGGAACCTTCAGGTTCGAGTTCATTTTAAGGGGTGAAGGTGAGGTATCTTCTTCTCTTGTGAGATTGCAGCGATTAGGAACAGATTACTTGTTAGTGGTGGCAGAGTGGAGTTTTCTTTCGAGGATGGAGACGATCAGAGGGATAGATTGAAACGATAACACAGGAAAGATCACGAGGACGGTGGAATCGGACAGCGAAGCGGGAAGAGGCGCGTCAGGAAATTCACAGGCACGAAGAGCAACCTTTATCGAGCTACTCTCACCCTTGGGCAAAGCGCCGAGAGCGTAATCCTCAGGGGGAGGCGGAAAGGCCGCAATAATCGAGGAAACGAAAACGCGAGCGCGCCCCTCTCGGAAAACAGGAAGAAAAAGGGAAAAAACGTTTACCGAGTATTTACGTGACGACTTGGTAGTAGGAACGATTAAAAAGGAGCTCCGCCAGGACTGACGGTAAGAAGAGAACAAGGAAGATAGCCAAGTAGATTCCTGAGGGGCATCCCGAAGGGGGTGACGGAGTGGTGGAAGCCACCGAAACAAGGGTGAGCCGTTGCCGAGTCCTTGAGCCACGGATACACTTGTGCCACAATGAGGGAACGGCACTCAGCCACTGAATCAACCCCTCAGTGTCCTCTCGCTCCCCTCCACTCCCCTACGCGTCCCTCTAGTCCGGCAACACCCTCTCACGCGCTCTCCTGCTTCTCCAACACTACGTGATTATTTCAAAATGCTCCAAGCCAAGAGACGAACCCTCTCGCTCCACTCTCTTTCTCTCCTTTCCCTTTCACAGGTCCATGCGTGCATGCCCGCGCGACCACGCGCGCACGCGGACGAGTAACCCTCCTATCTCGTCAAAAGGACGAGAACTTATCCACGTCCCTCTCACCGCCTACTACCGGTCTCGTAGGGGTAGGTCGCTTTACGCGGCGACTCGTTTACCTTCTTAAACGCGTGGAACAACCATCTCCCGATTTCAGATATTTTTAGAGGGGATAGCTCGGCCCTTTGGATAGCTACCTTTCAACTGGAACTCCCTGTTTTACGCGTAGGTAATTCGTCAATGAAAATATGGGGCGAGGCTCTACGAAATACTAAACCCTCTTTATTACGCAGAGGGTGACTCCTTTAACATGAAAAAAGCTTTTATTTATATCATAGAATATTGTAAACCCACATTTGCCTAGATTTCTCTAGATTCATCTTTTGTTTTAACATCAATCATGTATTATTACTCTACGCCCATTAGGTACAATGCACTCTGCGAACGTATAGAATAGATGAAAGTCGGGGAAACGCCTTTTTATCGAATGCTCAAGAATTTTTCTCATGTTCAAAGATCAAAGCGTTCGAGGAAAGGGCTAAGGGTAAATTCACTCCGCGTTAAATTGAAATTTCGCCCCAATACGTCGCTGCAATATCGTGCCAGCGGAATAATTTACGTTCCTCTTCCAGTTCCGCGCGGCCAAGCTCGACGCGACCGTTTCAAGCACAAGTTGTCGCCGGTGCAAATTCCATGGTAACGCGACGAGTTTCACGGGATTCTGACGAGGGTGGTCGCAGCTGAAGCACGAGGGGGTCACGTGTGAGAAACGCGCTCAGCTGTATTTCGCCCACTGTCAGATTAGAGGGATCGGTCGGCATTATCATTAGATAAACGACTGCCGTTGGAAAGTCGTCGCTTAACGACGCTCACGGAACCCGTCCACGCTATAGTGGGTCTCTTCCTGCAGCCAGTGTCAATGCGACACGCGTATCAAAACGTCACGGCACCGCGTTGACCTTAAATTAGACGCGCGAGACTGTTCCGTTTGCGGTCCCCCTTCCAATTCCTCGAAACGCAACTGTTACACCATCGCAGTGGACGAAACCGAATTGAGATCACTTCAAGACAGCTTTTCCTTGCCTGGACGATAGTATCAAGTGCTGAACCAATTTTTTCTACTGCCGCACTTCGTTCTTTCCTTGGCGAATAATAGCGTGAGGTAGTGACTCAGTTCCCTCGACAAGAATGGTGCAGCGTACAACGAATATCCATTCACCTCGAGCGAGCTTAACTAGAAACGAGCAAGTGGTCACGGGGAGAGGGAATGAAAAGAGGGAGTAATCGGTTAAATTAAAAAAGTCACGCCCCTGTTAATTACTCGCGCCTGCCGCGTGAAAAAGTAGAGAGAAACTGTAAACGAGCAAGTGTCGTAGTTCGTGGTTTCATTAAGCGACTCGCGAAACGAAAACGGGTCGGAAAACATTTTCCCGACACGCCTAATTGCTTCTTCCCGTGGACGCACGCTCGCCTTCGAACCCCACGAGCATCCGCTCGTCGCGTACGAACCGAGTGAAAATTCTAGGGCGAAACTGTCGCAGCTCGTCCACGTACCGCAAACTTTACCCAGCCATTTGCTGCCGCAGTTTAACGAGTCGCGATTTGCCGCCGTTCGCGGAGTAACGGCAGCCAGTTTCATGGCTCCGTCAACTTGCCTGTAACCGACTTAACCGTATCTCCTGATGGGCGGACCGTCGCCGGAAACTCCCTTAAACGAATTACGAGCAGCGTACTGGGACACGGAGTCGCTTGAACGCGGCAATTTACGTCGAACAGTTTTTAGGCAAACTCGTTTGCTCGAAACAGATTCACGTCGAAGCCCTGGGGACTGGAGCCAGTGATTGAAGTAGACACAGCCATTAATAGTCAGACGAGGGATCGCTGGGTGGACCAACAGAGTAAACGACACTGTTCATTCTTTTTTCTCATAGATTATAATTTACAGTAGTATCTCGATTGATTCGAATTCTAGTTTCGTTACTATCGTCACACCAAGCAATAGTAATCCTGAATGAAGGAGACTGGTACTAATTAAGACTCGGTTAATCGAGATTCTGCTACGCTTCTGATCGCATACTGAACATTAAAACGATACAGGGATTCTAGTCTACCAAAGGAGTAAATCCTGCTAGAGGCGTAACAATAGGAAGTCTCTGGCGTGCAGATTAATTGGAGTAGAGTAACGGAAATGCTGCAATCTCGACGAGCGGTAGAGTAACAGAGAAAGTGAATTGTTTTATTAGCGTAGTAGGTGCCCCGAGCAGCGTAGTTCGTAATTATCCCTGTAATTGAGCCGTCGATACTGATGAATCGATCGGCCAAGGACAGGATAGAAATAATGAGGAAACACGGTCTGTTCAGCTGGCCAGGACTGCCGGCTGCGCTACCGTCACCGGCTTCGCCGTCCGCGGTAATCGTTTCACCGGAAACGCTGTCTAGACACAGCAGCAGCTCACCCTCCCGCGCTCACCGGCCACCCCAGTTCGCCCTGGCTCTACCATGCGCCTCGCAACCGATTTCCGCGGTGTGCTACCCAGCCCCAACCTTCCTCGACGTCGCCGAGGACCGCAAGTGGAAGAAGCTTGGATGGTAAGTCGATTCTCTACTTTTTCCGCCTTTCCTTTCCTTCCAGACCCTGTGTGCGCCGGTACCGCGAACAGAGCACGACAAGCGCTGATTGAATTGATAGAGATTAAGGCTCCATTAAATCGAAACGAGCCGAGCGTTACCTTTCCGCCGACGACCGACCTGAGAGATTTTATCTTGAGTGATTTCCACCGCGGTCGAATTAACGCGAAGGGGGGAATCTATGCCGGTCACCACGGAAATTTCACGTGATCCTCTGGTTTATCCTGCCCGACGTCTGCACCGCAATTACCGGTACTTTATGAATCAAATACACGCGCATGACTGGCCACGCGATTACCCGTAATTGAAGCAATTCTTGCGGGGGTGGGTGTATTTGCAGCCAATGGTAGCACTATTGACGCTTTCCGACGTTTTGTAGTAGTTACGTTTCTTTTTTCGGTGTAAAAGGATTCTGTTTATTGTCGTGTCGCTTTATGGAAGGTTCGAAATATTTCACCAGGGATTGATACGAGCTATCAAGTCGAATTCATTGGCCATACGTGTCGGTAACGAAAACGCGAAAATCGAGCGCGAAGAAAATAATCACAAGAGGTAGAGAAGGAAATAGTCCCATTTCCTCGAAAATCAAATTCGCAGTCGCGCAAACGCGGCTCCCGTTCAACTACAATTTCCGTTTTGTTGCGCAGCGACGCCCTGGCGACCACTTTTAGCGCCCTGTACGGAAAGTTGCTGGTTGTTATGGGAATCGCGTTTCCTATGGCAGAAGTAATATCCACCTATATACCGCCATCGTTCTACGAAGGATTCTACCTGTACCTATACTTCGGCAGTATGATCTTCCTCGTCTACACGTACGCCACGTTGCTCCGCGACAGCAAGCCGAAATCAAGTAAGTCGATCATTGATCAAATCAATTGGTTTGTGTGTATATTATAAGCATGAAGGAGTAGAGGCAAATGGAATGAAATGTTGAAATTGACGTTTCAGGAAGGTCTGCCGTGTGTTGTTGTACGAGTAGGTAATTCCTTTCTGCACAGACGATTCTAATGCGAACGCTCTCTCACCTACGGCATACTAACTTGGGCGCACCTTCAAGATTTCGAAGCTTTTCTGTTTCTTTCGAGGCTAGTTCTTGTCTTAGGCAACCACTAATGAAGTAGAGATACTGTTTATTCGGAGCTTCGCTAAGAAAGAGCTAAAAATCGAAGGTTGCGCTTCTAACTCATTCTCCACAGCATCCCGCATTTCATTTCGTATCAAGATCAATAAACGTTGGAGATATATTTCTGAAATGAGTAAACTTTAACGTAACTATAGAAAGTGAAGATCGAAAGAACCTTAAATTCAATTATCTTCAACGTTTATCAAGAAAAATTGGAGCATCAATTTCACGACAAGTCGTAAAAAACATTAAATCATTTCATATTCAACTCATCCATCGTTAACCCTTTAACAGCGAATTAGTCTCGAGTAAAAAAAATGTCGGAAAAATGAAAGCATGTAGATAGACGGATCGGAAGGTGATACATGAAACTGTTGAAGGGTTTATCGCCACATATCAACCAAGAAGCTAGAGTCTGCCATAGCTTCGTCGGCAGCTTGCTTGCTTTGAACCCGTTCCCAGCGACGGGAAGCGGCCCTCCGCCCGTTAAAATCGCATTAATCTTAACCGGCCGATTACCATAAATTTGCATGAGAAGAGAAGCGAAAGGACGTGTGCGACCTGGACTCGTCGAGGTCGTCGAGCGGTGCCGGCGGCGACAGCGACACGGCTGATACCGCGTGTCCGCACATGACCACCATCATCCCAGCCCAACACTACGGCAGCTTTTACCTTCGAATGGGTGCCGTGGCGTTCGGGATCGGCTCGATGATCTACTCGGGCCTGGAGTTCGGCCAGTACTTTGAGCTGGAACGAAACACCAAGTGCCACAACATAATGTTGGCCCTGACACCAGCCACCAGGATGGCGTTCATCTTCATCCAGATGTACTTTATATTTCTGAACAACGAGGTGAGTCGTGTGGGAAATTTATGTGCGTAGAGTGTCCTAAAACTAAGCAGAGACTTAGCTTTGGGATACTGTGCAGAGATTTGTCGGATGCTCCAAGAGAAGTCGATAAAAATATCGTGAAAAAGTGGTGGAGGATAAAGAGGTCAGTGAAGCACTTGTTTCAATTTGCCTTGATGTACATATTTCGCAACGACGATTTCCTCGAATTCGCGAGGGGATTTGTCGAGCTTACTAACTACCTCGTCAGATGTTATAAATAACAGCGGCGACGATGCTGCAGAAATCGGTGCACGGGACGTAATGAAAGAGCGAGCGCGTCGATGCAAAACGAGAGCCTTCGCTGAAAGGTTAATGAAACGTAAGGGTGAACAACCCTGAAACTAATACTGGAACACGAGTCGTCCAGTACTTCCCCAGTACGCTCTGCTCTTTCCTTTGCGCCGACGGATGAATATCTCTTTACCGTCCTCGACCGCTTTTGATTAAAACTTTTCGAGAGGCACCTCAATCGAGAATTCTGATCGTCCACCACTTCATCGTCTAACAAGTTGACGCTTCGTGACTCGCGATCCAATGGGACTATCAGATTGTTCTCGTGGAATATCGATCGCTGAAATTCTATAGTCAACAGACAGAAACCGACTGCTTACAACGAATCGTATGAAATGTTAATTCCTATTCTTTATTTCCACAGCAAATGAAAGTTTATCGTCATCGTGTGGTCGCACGTTTCGGACTGATGCACATGATCGGCACGAATCTGTCTGTCTGGCTGAATGTTCTTATCCAGGAAACGAAACACGAGATATTGACGTTCTACAATCCGGAAAACAACTCTTTGAGAATCTCTCACAGACTAGGTAACGTTTATCTGTAGATAATCCCATCATTTCCTAAGTATAACGAACTCCCAGAACGAAAGAGAACGGAGATTGATATTGAATTGGTATCAGGTGCGAAGAGTAATCTTCATCTTGGAGGACATAGTCATTATCATCACGGAGAACACGTGAGGCTTACAAGAGGCCTAAAGGGACCGCACCATATGTACGAATGTCGGCGAACTAACATTATGGGATCGTTGGTCCAAGACGCCAGCCCATTCCTCTTTCCCTGCACGATAGAGTACAGTCTGATCTGCGCTGCGATTCTGTACGTGATGTGGAAAAACATTTCTAAGGCAGCCTTTTCACAACCCAAGACACCATCAGGATCAAGGCATCACGCGCATGCTTACAGGTAATAATAAGATATACAAAAGAATTTAATTTCTATCATGAATTCAAATATTTAAAAATTCAAAAATTCAAAAATTCAAAAATTCAAAAATTCAAATATTCAAAAATTCAAATATTCAAAAATTCGAATATTCAAATATTCAAAAATTTAAGTATTTTCTATCAGGTTTCTAATACTACTTTCCCACCCCACAGGAGATCGCCTCACCACTACAGCGTAGACTGTGCCCGCGCTCATAAAGGTCTGTTCGTGGGCATCTTGATTCTGGTGCTAACAATTATTTCCCTTATCCTATTCTTCGTACTGATATCGCGTCCTGAGCTGGTCAGCTTCGCGGTCACCGAGGTGAACGTATGCGAGTTAACCCTATATGGGATGTCAACGATGGCAACGCTGATAGGGATGTTCCAGATGCGAAAGCTTCGATACGACGGGAACAGAAATTTAGAGCTGGACAACATCTTACTAGTGGCAGCGCAAACAGGGATGTTCATTTACTCGACGTTCACGATCATCGGTGCCCAGTTCACCCTTGCGAAGCACACGGTTTTGGTGCTGATCACTGCACTGGCAAGCGTCGTACAGACGACGTTTCAAACCATATTTATTCTGGATGCTTCGAGGCGATCCGTCGCAACAGCGAAGCAGATCAGAAGGAAACCAGGCAGAGAAATCGTCACGTTCCTGCTGGTGACAAATTTGGCGATGTGGGCGATCAACACTCTGGAAAAATCGCGAGCAGAATCACACCCTGTACAGCTGCACTTCTACGGTCTTTGGGCGTGGACGATTATCACGCACGTGTCGATGCCACTAGCGATCTTCTACAGGTTCCACAGCACCGTCTGCTTATGCGAGGTCTGGAAAAGGGCGTACAAGGTGAAACCGACCTATATGTGACGCAGGGGGTCCCATGAGGTCGTGTGCACCCCTGCAACTCCTCAAAGACCCAACACCTTTCCGGTCAGGCTAGACGCCATTGCGGAGAACGACCCGGTTTACTTCATGTAATCCACCAAGAAATCCTCCCAGCGATTCTTTGCCCCCTCACCATATTTACCAAAGATTTTAGGAGAATTCCGCTTCTCGAGTCAGCGTTCTGACGCGTCACGAGCGATTCGCGTGTTCTCCTCGTTTTATGGAAGCACGCGTGCCAGTATATCCTATGTTATTGTTCTAGGTAAATTAAAATCTCATTTTAGTCGAGTGGCGCGTCACGTGTGGCTTGCGTTGCTGATTTCGTGTCGATCTGTTGGGGATAGTCCCTCGATGGTCGAAGAGTAACAAAAGATCAACAGAGCGATTAACTTTCCTCTCCGACGACTCGTCTTGGGACGAGTCAGTGTCTGCGTTTAGGTCGTAAGAAGCTTGTCCACGGATCGTCTTCGCGCTGAGTCGATTCCAATGTACATATATCGTCCACGATGAGATTTAGGAATGGGCTGCGATAGAATGCGTGAAACGACGTTTTTAAAAACAATCGGCGCCGAGGAAACGAGGCACAATCGACGACGCACAATTTTTTATCAAAGTTAGATGTAGACGATTAGACATTTAGAGTCGTCGAAGTAACGGCTGTTCCTTCGATTCTTTCGGGAACAATAAGGTTCTGTTCGATACATAAATGATAAGACGATTTTCTACCGATCGAAAGAGTAGCGAATGAGAGGGAGGGAGAGAAAGAGAGATCCTTTTTCGTTTGTCGTAATGTTTGTAAGACTGAAAACTAAGCAACCTAGGAGGGATGAGTTAGATGACGAAAGAATGACTCGGTTTCTGGCGCAAGTCGACCTGAATTCGCGTTAACCCTCTAGCCCTTGATCGATTTGTCCTTCGAAGTTACTCGAATACTCTTACGGATATCCGTCTTCCACGTAGTACAAACTACAGCTTAAATAGTGTTTCTCACGTCCAAGTAGATAATTCGAAAAGCTGAATATCGGGGGAAACAACTTTTTTTGTCCTGCATAGTGTTATGGGACAGATAGATACTTCTGTTAAAATCTTGCTTCGCTGTGCACCATCCATCAAATAGATTGATAGAAACGACGCACGATGAAGCAAGTATTAATAGTACAATAAAAATCGAAATTCGACGAGATCTGTTTCCCTCAATTTTGTTATGACAACGTCCTACGATTGATAGCCATTTTGCGATTTGAGGAAAATAATGGCGCGAAAGCCGTACTAACATGTAACGATTATCTTACACAAGTCCAGTCGAATCGCACGTTGCACGTTAGTTGCGAATCAAAATTTGGAGACCAAGATAGCACCGAATCGATACTCTGTACATTACGTCCAATCACTGGTAGTCCAAAAGTATAGCGTATCAGCTGATCCAAAGAATTAATACGCGTTATTTTAGAAAGGTGCACGACAATTATATCAACAGTGTTGCATCGATGCAGGAGCATCGACCCGTAGATTCCCATAGATTCAAGATCGTACAAGCCAGGACGATAGACGAACGTTAGATGAGAAGCAAAACGTGAAGAAGAAGAAGATAACGTTCGAAAGAGAAACAGAGTACAACGGCGAGTCATATCATTAAGCCTTAATCCGTCGAGTGTGCTGTCCAAGCTCTGATAATTAGAAAAAAAAAGGGAAGTGAAAGAAATAAAAGGGGGATCGAGTAACGAAGTCGAGACGACCTACTCGAGCGCGTTTCGTTTTTTCTGCTCAACAGACAGTCCTTGGAGAAGATTGGATGAGAGTCAGACCGATCTGTCGAGCGAATCGATCGGTGTGCAATATATAGATACACTGTTCCGCGAGAATGGGAGAGTGCGTGCGCGTGTGGCTGGCTTTCGCGCGTGTTGTACGACTGCGTGTCCTTTGGGAGCGAATGACGAGAACGAGAAAGGGAAACGAGAGAGCATCGAAACGCAAACGTTTTCACAGCAGGACACTATTTAGCTGAACGCGTGTTTCGTGCCAGGGGCTTCTTTCTGACAACGATCGCTCAGTGACGCTGAATCCGATCTGCGTAGTTGGTCCGATTCAATATCTTTTCTCTTGTAAAATACGAATGCGACTGTGAGGTAGCTGTAAATACGCGAAAGAGTAAAATGGATATTGCGATTACGAAACGAACGGATCCTCTCGGTGTTTAGAGCTAGTTGTGTCGACATGTTTCTTCCTATATGATATATATATAATATATACACATATATATACAAATACAAATATATTTATTATTGCGTTGTTCTATTATAATATTTATTGTATTTATCAGATATAGGATTTACGCGCGACACGTTACGTTTATTGCTTGGGGCTCGTGTCGAGATCCTTCGTGTTCCTTCTACTTCTATTTCTCCATCTCTTGACCTATCTTTCTCTTCTATTTCTCATCCCCTCGACGTCCAAGACGTTCGATTTCCTTTTCGATTTTCTCGCGTGATTGTCGACGATATTGTAGACGCGATCTCGGCACGAGTCTCGGCCGAAATTGAAGCGAACACGACGATAAAGTCACGAGGTAAGTCACGGTGCCCACGACCCGAGTTCATGGGTCATACGGGGATGCACGTGAAGAGAACCCTTCTATGTCACGTCTCTAAACTGTACTTTTTCTATGTCCGCATACTCTAGTTCCTACGCAATGTTTGTACTCTTATACCCTTTGTACTATTTGTACCTTACGAATCGCAATACACTCGTCCGCAATAATTATCTGGCTTCATTACCCCTCGCAACCATCGACGCCTCTAAAATATTCGTTGTTACTTTGATTGTACCTTTTCAAACAATATGCTCCACTTTTCTTTTACTTTATCGACACTTATCCTAACAAATCTAGGAGTCTTAGATTCATCATTGGCGACGCATCTTGAGTAATTAGAAAATGACGGCTGTCAGTTGCAACAGTTGAAACACAAGCGTGCTTTTAACGTTTCCTTTAAGGGAAACGCTTCCATCAACTTCTCAGACTCTCCTAGAGTCTAAGAGTGTCTTTGAGGCACTCGGACAGCAATGGAAGTAACGCGATCCAAAGTCGGACGTCGAAACGCGGCCGAGCGGTCGCATCGACCTAAATACCGCCGATTCTGGTCTGAACATCGTTACGCCCATGATCTCTGGATGTTAAGGCAGGCCTCTACGGTCAATCGACGGCAGCAGCCGAAACTGAATCAAGGGGAAAGGAAACCGAACCACGACGAGACTTTCTCGGAGCGAACCGAACCTGAATCGACCTTTCGGACGCACCGTTTTGCGGAGAAACTAATCGAGTTCACTTCAAAGCTCGATTAGTTTCGTGAAGCTTCCCTGGAAATGGCCATTCTGTTCGAATAGAAGTGCAACGCCGCAACCTTTTGCAATTGCAAGTAGTCGATGACGTTTCCAATTAATTCCTTGCTAATTACTCTGGTTTGTCGCGAGTGAGTACTAAAATCACCAAGGTCACTGAGGAGACACTGGTTAACATGCACGCATCGGTGCATCCTCTATGCACTCTGGACGTGACTCGTGTTGTGTTACGTGCGTCGCTCTTTTAATGATAAACCTTAACTGTCCATATCGTGAGTAAATTTATTTTCAGTACTTCCTTCATTTTTTATCATCAAACTTGAACGTGCATTTCTTAAACTCTATCCTTGATTGCAGTTGAAATTTCCTGAGAAAACAGGAGCAAGCTTAGCGTGTCAACCTCTGGTTCGTAATTTGCTTTAATTACGTGATTAATGAAACGCATTTCAGGCGGAACGCGTGTGTGCTTGCACATGTGTACATGTTTGCATCAACGTCTCGTAACGCAACCTCGCTGTGTAATGCAATCAAGTATGGAGTAGTGTTACATATAGCAAGTAGCCTGCAGAGGATCACCTAGTCGCGTTCTGAGTGTTCAAGCGTGATGTTTCTGATCACTCGACAAGTCTCGAGAAGCACCAATATTTAAAGACAATTTTTCTAATTACATTCAAGTTACAAATAATTAAAAATATTGGTCCTCTCCACATTTAAGAATCTCTCTAGTTTACATTACGTTCAAATGTATATATATATATACCACTTCCACTAATATTATCGGATATCGAATTCCTATAGACACAGACGTAAGATCTGTAAAAGAGTTTGCAGCCTCCTTCACTCAGAAAGACGTTTACACATGCGATAAAGTATTATTCGAAAGATAGCCTCTAAGTGTTTGAGGAAATCGGTGGATCTGCCCACAAGCAGCGTGTTTGCGCAGATCGTTTTTATCGTGGCGCGTGAGAGGAGAATAAGAGAGCGTTGCAACAGAGAGCGTGCGAACGAAACGACCCTTTATACCGACCATAATAATGTTCCCTGGCAGGTGGATTGACGTGGGTGTGTGTTTTGCTCTCTTCGTTGCTTGTACACCGCTTCTCCCTTCGACTCCCGCGCTTTGCCTTCCCCTAAAGTACAGTAGCGAAACCCCAGAAAGCAAGAAGAAATGTTTAGAGAATAATTAAGGACTTCTCACTTTGAAATCGAACCAAACAATTCGTTGAAAGACAAAGAGAGATACGTTGATTATGATTTCAATGCCAATACAACAATCTTAGTAATTTTGAAGTGACGTTTTCCTCGAATTTGGGTTCCTTAATTGGAAGGCATAACAAGTTTTTATTCTGCAATTTACGAGATAATCTTAAAATTTGTCATCGCCAAAGCCACAATCAACAGGGATAATTGTTTCTTACGATGTATACCGAGCGCGTAGTAAACCGTAATAGAAGCTACCCTCGCCCAAACGAGTTGAACAGCCTGGTGGCTGATCGCTCGTGAGCCGGTCCCCGTAATTAAGGGCTAAATTCAACCCTCCTGGGCGTTGTCAGGCTCCCACCATTCGAACGAGGGCGTACTTTCGTCGTCAAACTCGGCGTAATACGCGCTCGTATCCATCGTAACCGAGCCCGTTTAAATCGTAAATTCGAAAAAATCAATATGTACCCAAAAATATCTGTCACCCGAAACCCCACTGATATAGAACGATCGTAGACAAGGTGAAATGAAGAACGTCACGTCTGAAACAAAAGGACTGACGTCTCTCAAAAAATTCTACTCTAAATTTAGCTCCCCTAAATATCTTTCCCATCTCAATATTTCTACCCCAATACTCCACCCCTCAGAGCACACAACAAAAAGCAGAAAAAATCCGAATCGGTGGCTGAAAAAAATTGGGGATGAAAAGGAATTTCGACGCAGAGATTGAAAGCAGGTAAAAACGTCGAAATTCTTGGTGTCGGTGAGGGAGCAAGATTCCCGGGCGCTTGTAGACGCTTCGCGTCCTCAAAGTTCCCGGTGCGCCGATTAAGCCGTCACTCTGGCCACTCGAGGCCACCCTCCGATGCGATTGCATCGTGGAAGATAAAGAGGCGCCGGGCATTCATCTTCCCAGAGATTTCCCTCGTTTGAGCGGTGGGCTCGGTGCTCTCGACGGTGTTTCGCCTCGACGACGAAGCGGATCGACGACGACAAAAGCGCGGCGTGGCGCGGCGTGGCGCGGCGTGGCGCGGCGCGGCGTCCTTGAGCGGCGATTCGACTCGATACAGAGGAGAGAGTCGACGTCGAGGAGGGACGGACGACGGGCGAGCAACGTGGTGGGTATCTCGCCGGGGACAGGCGAGCGTCACAGAGTGGAAAAGCGTATCGCGGGGGGTTTAGGTATTGATCGTGCTTCCCCATCGTGCATGGGGGTGGCTTCGCGCGCGGCGACCCCCATAACCGTTGTGCGTCGCCATTACAGCGCCATGGATCGCTGGTGTATGGGGATGAAGCGGCGACGGTAAAAGCGGCCGAACTCGTCGAGTCCACGGACCGTGACAGGGGTTGAAGGGGCAGCCTTTTTCCTTTCGAACGGAGAAAGAGGGTGGCGGGGGCGCGACGGAGACAGACGGTGACCGTAAGGCAGACCGAAAGGGAGGGAATCGGCGAAACAGAGAAAGAGGGTGAAAGAGGCAGCGGTACAAGTCGCGTGCACGGACAGAAAGGTCTGCGTGGCTCGCCGCGAAGCTTCCGGGCAGAGCGCAAGCTCCGAACACCTTGTTTACATTCGCCCGACGCCGCAGAGGAAGCACGTTGCTCCAGGAAAATAACCAAGAAGCTTTCGAATCGCGACGCCGTGACAATAGGATTCGAGAAATATCGAGAGGAGGGCTACCTATCGAGGCAAGGAGGACCAGGGTGAAAATTCGGCAAGAATTTCGGCAGCCCATGGCGCTCCACGGACGCAGCGTCGTTGGTTAATGGACGGGTGAGTACGCTTTGTGCGTAAGAGTACGTCGAGTGGCTTTTTTAGTTAACCATTCTTCTCCCCTATTTACGTCGTTCGCTCGGTTGCCACGCTTCTCTGCTCGTAGACATTTATTCTCTTAGAAGATTTATACGCTAATCTGCTCCCCCCATTGAAATGCATGAAACTGAAGAAGAACAAAGACTCGAGGTCGCTATGCAATTCACGTGCTCGTCGACCAAGGAAAACCCGAGCCTTTGACATTTTCAAGCAAACGAGGGCCGTTTGAACGTGGTCTGGCCATGTTTTTCCCGCGCTCTACCGTCTAATGACGCACCCTATAAGGTGCCCAGTGAAATGCTCGGCATGTATGGGATACCTCGCTTTCTTATTGTTCTCTGCCCATAAACGATTGCTCTAGAAACAACGAGATAATCATTTAGAAAATTCGCTGCAATTGTCGGGTGTTGCTCGAAATTAAGGGGAGTTGGAAAATGTGCTCGAATCGCGGTTTGATCGCTCGATGGCGGTCGCGATCATGGCCAATTAAAGAATTCATGGTTTGGCCGTGGGTCTTCGCGAACGTGTTTCGAATGGGCGCAATCAGCGATGAGATGTCTTGCTGGAGGGTTTCGCGGTCAACGACTTTTCAGCAAAACAATTTCCATGGAAGCTTTATCGATTGCCCAGCCGTTCAGTCGCGTGTAACGAACGCATCAGGTACTATGCACAACAGCCGGGATAATAACGTCGGAAGTCAGGCTATTTACATGCGCCACATCGCTCGATTACAGGATAACAGCCTGCTAATCGATAAGCGAATGTGACAGACACGGATCGGCGTTAATTAGCGCTCACGATGTAGACACTTGTCACGCGATATTTCTTACGATAACAGTTTCGAAACTGTCGAGTGTATGTGTTCTTCAGATAGCTGAGAGATGTAAGGGAACGTAAGTTTCAGTGAAATTAAAGTGGACGAGAAAAATGACGAGGGTGTAGGAGGATTTAAGAATTTTTTAAAGAGAAGGAAACGTGTCTGTAGAAGGTTTGAGGACTTTTCCCGACTACTGTCCTTAGGGACCGATTTTTTATTCGCTTTGAGGTATGTCGTAATGCTTTGATCCCCCATTCGAGTTAGGACCTTTTCAGAGGGAGTACTCCGTATCTCTTCACTGGCGTTTTAGTCGTATTTACTCACTTTCACTTCTTTCAACGCGTTTTAAATCAGTTAACTGACTTGGTGTCCAAAATCTCTGTAACGGGCTAGAAAAATATTCGGGAAAAATAACTGTATTTATTCGTTCGCTAAACAAACTTTCGAGAAATAAATGAATTTACCCGATAAAGTTTCACAGAATCAAACATCGTTTTTTCACAGTTTTTGCCAATTTATTTTCCACGGTCTATCCTGTTTGTTCGCCAAATGTTTTTGCATATCTCGTATATTGCTATCGAAAAGGAAACGATTTCACGATTCAAAGCAAATATTTGACGCATACTTCCCCCAACAGACAATTCTCGGGAAAAACATCGCTGGGGTACGTGCAATCGATATCGTCCAATTAACATGTTGCTCGAATTAAAAGCCCATGATACGGTGCATGGTGATTAAGAGCCTCGTGGAGGCGTACTTATCGACCGACCGCTATTTACATCGAAGCCAGCCAAAAATCGAGTCAAGGTCCTGGACACATAAAAAACACAGACACGACGCAACATCGGGATGCGCATATACAGTCTCGCGTGCGTATATACTGGGTGTCTGCTTTCAACCAGACCATGGCATTGAACCGCAGCGTCGAGGTCGGGGGGAACCGTGGTCGAGGGAGCTGCGACTGGGAAATGGGAAGGGAAGCTCGACCTTCGCGTACTCACGCACCCCTTGCTCCTTTGTTTCATTCTTCTCCAACGAGGAGATTGTGAAACGCCATTACCTAAAGGAAAATCTAGATTTCTATAGCTCCTGTGATCCTCTGTCTTAATTAGAGGAGTTCCCTCGATCTTTCTCAACTGAAACGTACGAGTAAGAGCTCAGCTTCATCTAACACTGGGAAAATTTATAGAAATAATATATATACGAGAATGCAATAATAAGCTCCTTTTCGGAGCATTGAAAGACCTGGATGTAAGACGAGCAGAAAGACAAGAGCAACTGAAAGGGGCAAAACAGCTCAAGTCGTTGACTTCTATTGATCTATGCACCGCCGTATGACATTCTTCGTATTTTGAGCGGGGACTTGCGTGGCAAAGGTAGTCGGTGTCGACAGCCAAACATCAAAGAACTCCTTCGCACAGAAGAACGCTTTGCAGCGTGCGAGATTAAAGCTACCAAAGGCAAAGAATTTCTGGGCCGCCTCGAGGGAGTGTCGTATCCTCTACGAACAACGAGTGCGCAAATTTTCAGGCAAAAGCACCGTGTCTTGTTCGCCAGTTTAATAGGGTACACTTTTATCGCGGAAGCTGCGACCGAGAGACAGCTAATCCGACATAACAATCGATCTTTACCAACATGTATATTTGAATTCCCGGGGCAAAAAATCGCCCGTTTCGCTTTCTAAAATTTGTCGAAGACACCTGAGCAGCTGTGTAATTCGAAACATTCGGGCGAACAACGCGGAAAAGCCGAGGCAGAGAACACAGTGCAAATTTCGATGGCGCGAGGGACGCGAAGCGGCAGGAGTCGAAGGGAAGCAACGATTCACGAAGAGAAAGGAACGAGGGATCGGGCGCCCATCATAAAACCACGATTATTCGCGTAGGAGCCGCCAATCGCGACGCGAGTACCTCGCCACGCGGCTCGCAATTACCAGCTCCACGCTCCGCCAAGTTTTATTCACAGTTCTGCGTACCTTGTGACACGAAAGTTCAGTGTAATTATTCCAATAGACTGTAATACAACAAACAGAGTAGAAATATAGACGACAGTAGAATAAAACAATTCTCGGTAGAATTGAATTTCTATTCAAGTGATTATTAGTGGAAGTTCCATTGGTGAATTGTTCTGGCCATTGAAACGTACAAGATTCATTATGGAGGTAAGACACTGACGTCCCTTGATGCCAATTAAAATACACAATTTGTAAAATAGCTATTCTACTAGGAAGTAGGAGGAAGTTTATCATAAAAAATACACCTCGCCTAGGAAAATATTTCGCCTACCTTTGGAACCCATTCACAAATGAAGCTCTTATTTATCTTTTTGATTCACTCCAGTGCGTAATGTTCAGGCATCGCGATGTTTACCGCGGTCAGGTGAAAGCTCGCAGATCGCTATTCGTAGGTGCAACAGAGTCGTGTCTAACGGAGTATAAAATGACGGTAATAGATCCTCGTAACAGAATTTTTCTCGCAAGTATGTTGCCATCCGATCAGGTGACGTCTCCCGTTTCAGCATCGTCGGTTTTCTGTGACGTTGAAACGTTCGATTGCTGGAATATTGAGGAAACGAGACCGCAGGAACTCGAGTCTACAGTGTACCATCTCACCGACCCAGTTTTACTTGCAAACTCGTCTCCGTTGTTTTTTTGTTTCCCGTTTTTTTAAGCTGCCGCGCCGCGAGCTCGCTGCTCCCCGTCGAATACCTGAAAACACGGTGGAACGCGGAAAGCGGATAATATCGGACAAGGGAGAACAATGGCAGTTGTAATCATCGTAATTGCTGCGATTATTATCCTCCGAGCGCGATACCGCTGTTACAATATCGGCCTCCCAGAAGGGCCGAGTTTACGGCCATTAAGACTACACCTGTCCCATTAAACGAATGAAACTGGCAACAAAAGGGAGAGGTTGCTCTGTGAATCGTCAAACGGCTGAAGAATCGGAGAGTTCGATGATTCTTTGGGAAGGCGGATTTACCGAGGAAAACGAAGTCTCTTGGCATAAAGGGTGAACGTATAGGCGAGTTCGTGACCCGAATAAAAACTGAATACTTGAAAGTTTCGCTTTTCTGGCTTTCAGAGCGTGCATTTTTTTTGTTTCGTTGAGTAGCGTACTTTTTATCTTGCCCTTTTCATAGGAAAACAAAAACAGGACTGCAATTTTACCTTTTGTTCGAGACTTTTCATTCGAATTTTTCTTCATAACGAAACTCAGTGTCTACCTGAGACTCCTTGGATTCATAAAAATCCATAAAAAATTAAAACAGCGTAAGAGTCACGATTGAATTCTTGACCCAACAGTATTTATTCCAACAGTACCTTCACCTTTACACTCAACATATTCATGTAGTCTTCGTATACCGGTTGCCAAAAATTGATAAAAGTCGATCGGTTCGATCGGGACTGCACCGAGGGAGGTCGCGGTGTCTAGGAGGCAGCGCGATGCAAGAGGGTCGCGGCTGGGTCGATGGACGGTACGTGGGCGTCGCGACGCCGGCGCTGGCACGAAGCTCACAGGTGGTCGCCATGCAGTCTGCTGGTGTTTCGTGTCGAGTGCCGCGCGGCAGCACCTCGGCGTGCCGCTTTTTCGAGGTTCACGACCGGCTGGCCGGCCGAATCGATCCGCCGCCGACACTTCCGGCTTCCGACTGTTGTTGTGACGCCGCGTGCCACCCCGCCGAGGCCGAGAACCCCGCTGCCGCTGGTTTCCAGGCTTCCTCGTCCTCGACGCACGCCACCGCCAGGACACGAGCTTCGTAAGCCTCCCCTTCGACCTTAGACAAGCTTCCGCTCGTTGCTCTGCCCCTTTAGCTTTCGTAGCCGCAGTAGTTGGGGAGGATGGAGGTTTGGGGAGGTTTAGGTGGAACTAGATTTCGTCAGTGAAGAAAGGATTTTCGGGATGTTCCTTGCGGGAAGGTGTCACGTGGTGTCGAGCAACTCCCTGTTTCAGGGGTTCTGTGACCTAGGGGTGGTGTGTCCTAACCTATCTCGAGATTGACCTATGTGCTATCAAATTCTACCCAAATTCTAGGGATTATGTTATTTCTATCTTGGAGTAAAGAGGTAAATACTTCGTTTATTAAGTGACTTAGATGTCTGAGGAAATACAGAATATTCAGATTGTAATTGCATTGAATTTTCTGTTGCTGAAAATACCCCAAGAACTGAAGTGGTATTCAAGGAGCTACTATGTCGGTACTTTACCGTGACCCTACAGGAAAGGCAAGGTTCAAGGAACTTCAGAAAGGTCAAGGAAATAGTTTCAGTGAATGAGTAGACCAAGTTGCTGAAATATTCAGAAATCGTTCGATATTCGTCGAAAATACCGACCGAGTAGCTATATCGATTAGGTTCGACAGCGAGGGCGGGCGGAGCCGGCGCGGCGCGATAGCCCTGCAGTGTTTTCGTTTTCGAAGCCTCGTACTATCTGCGACTACGTCCTCGTGAGCCCAACTCATTGAGACCTCTTTTACGTCGCGGCCCCGATACGTGTTGCTCCACTGACATCACGTATGTACACATTGGCTTCCCGAGAGAACGACCTCCATTTCCCTCGGAAAAATCTCAATAGTTTCTCTCTCAGATTCTGTTCGAGATGAACTACTGAAGAAACATCCCTCGCTGATACATTGACACAATTTCTGACGAATGAGGAACAGCATCCTGTAACTTTCCCAAAATGAAGTTAAATCCTGACTCTGAAATAATAGGGTCTTCGAGCAGAATCGCGCAAAAGGACGTGCTTCATTTTTAATTACATGCCTACTTGACTCCCCTCTACGAACGGTAGCAACTTCTCGCGTGGCAATTGCGAGTTGCACACTCCGAGTTGCGCCTACAACACTAGAAGCGAGTGAACAACGAACTTTCACTCGTGTTTCGTTACTATGCCTGGAGATTATTGCTGGAGCCGCAAAAACGTGGGATGAGCTCGACGCGGTTTCAATGCAACGTCAGAGGGAATAGTTCGACGCATTAAAATCGCGATGGAAATGGAAACCATCGATCCTCTGGCTTTCAAAGCTAGTCAATTCATTAGCAATCGGCGTTCCTGTAGTCGCTCGGAAGCTATTCGCGAAGAAGCCTTGCTTTATCGCGCGCTCTCCAACCTGGAAGGGCTTATTCCGGCACAACGATCTCCGATACGTCCTCCGTTCGCTCGAGAAGCAAATTTCCATTCGGATTCAAAGAGGGAGAGAACGGTGGATGAAATCTTCGGAGTCGATTTGCAGGACTGAATCGACTTGTCCCTGTTTCGAGCCGTACAGCAGAACTGATAAGAGAGAGCCGTCGTGTTTGAAATAAAACGATCAAAGAAATCGCGATAAATCATGAGCGTGAAAGGATATTAATAAGCCGAAGAAAAAGAGGAGCTCGAGATTCGCTGGAGAGGTTTCATCTCGCTGGAAATATCTCGAATGCTAATTCTAGGAGGACGTAGAAATTAATTAGGCGCGATATTAGCGATCTGGTGGCATTCTTTAACCCATCGACTACGTTAATTGGCGACGTTTCTAGAATTCCAACGAGAGTACAATAAACGGGGATCGAGGCTCAACAATGCCGTCTCGATGCTGGCTTCACAATCGAGAATCTATTAGGCAGCGAGGTCCGCTCGATCGATCGATGGCCGGTTTCTTCCGGTCTAAAGGCTCTGTACAGAGGGTTCGGCGTCCATGGCGGACTTCCGCTCTGACGTAGATCCGAGGAAAGCGCGGCGACTGACAGAAATAACATGATATCCAGGCTTGAAAGGAACGCTATTCCGAGGCGCATTGGGAACCTTTGATCTGTCCAACGATACACACGCGCACAATTACATCATTTATGTGCCCGTTGGGAACTCGACAGGGCCGGAAGAACGCCCAATGGAGAATGACCCTATCACCTCTGAAGCTTCTAAACTATTAGAAGAGTAACTTTCCCTCTACCTCAACTTCCACTAAAACTAGTTGAGAACTAAATCGCTAACCATCGATATTCACACAGGGAAGTAAAACCGAGTGGCAAACTGGTGATCCACGGCGACGCGTCCCTCGCGTCATTTGCCCATAATAAAATACTCATTAAACGCGAGCTCTCGCGATTTCCGTGGAAAGGGGAAAACGAATGCAGCGAAGTCGTCGCACCGGGAGACAAAAGGAGCGCGGAAAAGGGATATTCATCGCGCACGCGAATTGTTCGTAGGCCTGAAAAGCGACATGGGAGTAAATTAAGTTCCCTATCCCGGTGTTCCATTAGCCCTTCGTGGGTCGATATCCCTGGGAGGGGAAGGGCGAGAGAGGGGAGGAGTTGGCAGGTTCGCTGACAAGGCGAGATCTCTAATAGCGATCGGTGAATCGCGCGGAATATGGCGGAATGGTCGCGGAGAACGGACCGGCGCGGCGCGCGGTCCGCTCGGTATCGGCGTCGACGCCGTCGTCGGGCTCACGAGCGGAGCAAGCGTCGTTCGAAGGCAGGTACGAAGGAAGGGGGAAGCGCAAGGTAGCGTGGGAAGAGAGGCAGGTAGGGGGTACGTGGCAAAAGGCAGAAATAATTCCACATTTGCCGAGCTGGCTCGCACGTGTCACACGCCTCAGGCCTGCACACGTGCGCGCACGTGTCCCTTTTTCTCCGTTCCGCGCGACACGTGAATAGAACGCGAAACGGGAGGCCGGGAACGAGATATCGAGACCGAGATCGAGATCGAGATCGAGGGAAGGAGAAGAGGAAGGCGAGAGAAGAGAGGAAAAGGGAGAGAGAAACGGCGGAGAACAACCGTGGGGCGAAAGAGGGAGGAGGATAGTGCGCGCGGCGAGAGAGGCGGCGAGAGAGGCGGCGAGAGAGGCGGCGAGAGAGGCGTCGAAAAGAGGGAGAAGGGTGGGAAATCGGAGGAGCACACCGGAGGGACAGTGATAGCCGGCTGGAGGATCGTGATTAAAGCCCGCGACGAACCCGCGAATTTCTAAATATATAGCCGGCGATGTGCAAGAATAGGAGGCAAGCAGCACGGCTCGCGAACGCGTCTATCGAGAGAGCGAATGGAACGTGAACTCGCAGTGGGCACCGCGACGCCGCGGCGTCACCCGGACCCGCGTTCGGATAGGTCAGTTACCGCGGAACAAACTACTTGCCGACGAGTTCGCGTTAGAATCCTGTATCAGCCTTTCTCGCACACAGGTAACCAAGGATTTTCGGTTTGCTTTCTGTGTTTCGCTTCTCTTCTCTCTTCCCTGCGCCCAACCAAATATCTCTGCTCATCCTCCGCCGTCCGATCGCTCTTCTCTCCAAGGATCCACTTGTTGACTCAACGACGTATTGTGAGAAGAAAGAATATAGTGAGACACTTGAGACTCAAGTGGCGTGTAAAGCAATACCCTTGGATCAGAATCAGAATCACGGATCAGAAACACGGTTTCCATTACTCATTACACAGGTATACAAGTAGGAAACTGTGCACCTCGGTCTACCCAACGTCACTATGGGCTGGCGTCCGAAAATAGTACAGATTCTGCTTCTGGGTTCTCCATTTCTAACTCTCTTTGGTGTTCACTGCCCGCTTGCGTTTATGCTCTCACTATACTCCTTCCACTCGCAGCGGCAAAGGAGTCCTCGCTTAACTGCGAGACAATTGGTCATCCTGTTGATCGTCCCGGTTTCCTTGCGCCCCGTTCACCCCCACCTAGTCCTCAGTCCGACCGATTATTCCGTTTAACCGTTCCTGCACTTGTTGAATTCCCCCTCGCACGACTCGACACCGTGTTCAAAGCAGTTCGTGCTCGCGATACGCGGCACGCCACCCCTTCAACTTTTCCTCCACTGGATCGATCATCATCTCAGTATTTTAATTGTCGCTGTCAGTAGTTTCCAACCACCCTAGTGCTCCCTCGATTGTCAATGGTAAAAATAGTACAACTTAGAGCCTCGTGCTTTCCTCTTAGAACGACCCTTGGACCTTTCTTTGTTGCGGTAGTAGACGTTTATATTTACGTTGCGTCCAATCATTGTCACCCCTATGCCACTGTTTCCTCCTTCTCGCTCGCTTCCTTCTCAAGATGCCTCGTAATTGTGACTCGAGATAGGTCAGGAACCAAGGCCTGGCTTTCTCCACCCTACGCCCTTTAATTTATGATGCTGCCTTTCCCCTTTGTGCCGTTCTTCTTCAATGAATAGAATCCCGCTTTGCGGACAATTTTGGAAAACTGTTCTCGTTGTACTGCGTGTGACCAATTTCTGAGAAACACGTCACCAAAATGCTGGTATTTTTAACTCCAAAGCGGAGAACAATTCTATGGAATTAGAGATTCTATTGGAGATCTCCTTGACGTCAGTCGGCGAATTAAAATTATCTTGAAAGGCTCTGAACTTCTAAGAATTTTAAACTACCGATGATGAAATCGCCTCCATTCTGTATCCAGTGTCGCCGATGCGCTCGTTTCTCCGAAACGGTGTTAAATTCACGCGGCAAAAGATGTAAATAAGTCGAAGAATAAGGCGCACGTGAAACGATTGCATAGACTCGCTCGAAACCGTAATTTATTCCCAGCTTGCGAAAGGTCGCAAACATTTGCACGTGGCGCTCATCGAGCCTTCAGCTTCAAGATTGTTTCTTCGGACTAACGATTCGACCTGATTTTTTCGACGACGCGAATAGCGGCGCGTTATTGACAACCAAGTCCCGCTTAAAGCCAGCGACTGCGTTTTCGTCTAAGAATAGAGGTGCCATCACGATTCGATTTCCTTCGAAATCTTCTCCCAAGGAAAAATAGTTGTGCTTCATTTTGTACGATAATAATTTCGCAACACAAAATTCTATTTGCTCAGGAAGAATACTATGCGTTAACTTGACAGGTTTATTTATCATTCGTGTCGGTCATCGGTTCCCCCACTGTTATAAATAACTCTGCTGTCAACTTTACGCGCAACAGCGTTCAATGATCGATAATTTTTCTCTGTGAAAACGCTGCTGCGACTACCGTACGATAAATATACTGCAATAGAAGTTACAAGTGCGTTGACTCTGTTTACTAGCTATTTAAAAAAATATCAATTCCCTTCGCAGAGGGCTCGTCTGCTCAGTGATCAATAATTTCCTTAGTACTCCTGTCGTTGAACCTTTAGAATGATGAATAGTCAGTAAGCGTCACACCACTACCGAAGAGCTACGGGAAGTCTGTGAATGAAAGGGCTCCGAGAGGTGTGAAAAACTGCCAAATTTGCTCCTCAATGGGGGGCGAAAGCTTTCAGGTCTGAATCCAACTGCACTCTGGCGAATGACCCAGTTAATCACACGATATCCCACGACAATCGACACCTTTCCGTGGAAACACGGCAACTGAGAAATCCGATTCGTGGAGTCGCGCGAACACTCGTTACGACAAAACGTACAACAAGTCGTTCTTACGTAAACTCACGCTACTCCTACTAATTACTCGCGCTGCGTCGAGTGACCTATTTAGCCCCACGTTCGAGAATCGATAGCTTTTCCCCGGGAAACCGTTCCATATATCCGTCGAGCGGGTAATTCGAGCAGAGGGCACAAATTAAAAATTTATTCCCTGATATCCACTTCTCTCCGTTTACCACGCTACCTCTCTGCTAATCTCGACTTTCTATACCGTTTAGCGCCTGCTGGCATGCAAATTGAGTTGCGCGGTATTACGAATTTCCGAGGGAGAAACTAAAATAACTTCAGCTATCAATGACGTTTTAGACATCTGGGTTTGCTCAATGTCAATCAATCCATTAGACGCGACAGGATGCGATCAAGTCGACGGTTTTTAATTTCAATCAGTATGTAAGGCAGAACACGAGGAACGCATTTAGGTCCCGAAGTAGATTCAGACGTCAGACGCGTTACTCGACAGACAGAACACGTGTAACGCTCAGCATACGCCGTCGCGTAAAAACCAGTATTGCCTAAGATTTTATCTTGAAATACTATGATCCGACACTATATCTTTCCATTTTGTATAACTGTTAGTATCATGTTCTTTCAATAAAAAAGGCTCGCTTTATCGCGCAAGTTATCTCAGTTAACAAGTCGAACAGGCAGCGCAGAAATCAAGTTATAGCGAGGAAAAAAGGAGATGCAGATAAATTAGAGGCCATTGCTATTCCACCCTAGAGCCGGTACCCGGCAGCAATGTAAATATTTCCTGTTTGCATCGCGCGGATCGCGCCAAGTCCCGCTTGAACCGGCTTCGAAGTCGTGGCCGATGCAACGAGCGCCACTCCTGGCACCCACAAAAAGGGCTCGACGAGCAGGCCTCGAGTTGCGTCTTCGTGGCTCTCATTCGCTTTCCTGTCTCGTACTTGTCGAGTTCCCCGAAGCGTGTCCCGCACAGAAAGATGAACGCACGTGACTAGCGGTCCGCTTGCTCGTCGCTCGCACCGCCATGTTTGGCGATCTCTGCTATGGGGAGAGAGCGAGTCGACCAGACCCGACGAGGATGAGACTTCCCCTTGAATCAGTGCCGATTCGATCGCGTTTACGCTGTCGTTGCTCTGTTCGATCGCTCCGCGCGATCGATCGTGACACCTTTGGGCGACATGGACACCATCGCGTCGAGTAAGTTCTGAGCCGAGGTTCAGCTCGTTGCGACGTCAAGCTAATTTGCTTATGTCTGTCTACCTGCCACTTCGCGTGTCTAATTCGTAATTCGACTGAGAGTTGGAGCAATTGTTTATGTGCAAGAGGTTGCGCGAGGGCAAGTGATGAACTCTGAACGTCCCGCGTCCTTGCGGCACGAGCTATCGATTTCTTTTTAATTAACACTGTGCTCCGTCGTTGAACTACCTTGTAGAGACTAGTAATGCTAAGCCTCGAGAGAACCATGTTAAAGAGCCATGCCAGCAAACATGAGGTCACGTTCGATGAAACTTAACGAAGCGAAAGGTTCTAATCCCAAAGGGAATGGACGGAGAATTGGAAGGTTTCCTCGTTTGATTCGATTGTCGCGAAACACGGTGACCAAGTGGCCAAGTTGATCGGGAGGGGGCATCGATTCGAGCGAATTTCAAGCGATTAAAGCGGTGAAACGGGGACAAGTCGATTAATAAATGCATTATTCACGAGTCGTAATTAAACTGATCGCTGGCGGAAGATGACCGCGATAGAGGACTGGCTCTCGGCGTAATTGATCATCGAATCTGGCGACTGTGATTAACTTTGATAGGGACAACAAGCCCTCTGTTTACCCTTTGCAAAGAGAAACTTGTAGCCTTTAGCTGATCCTACCTTGTGTTGCAGATCGACCGCGAAACAGCTCTGAAGAGATGCAGCGGTGCCCGTATCTTCACGAGATGAAGCAGCGCTTACTCTCGCAACCGACACCCACGGACAGCCTCGACATGGAGCGACTAGACGGTACTCCTGTTAAGGAGGCCAATCTGCACAACGATTACCCTGCTCACAATAACCCTGGAGTGATACCAGATCCACCAGAAATGCCTCCCGATTCGCTCATCGGCACTGTCGTAAAGGTGGGTTTTATATCTACCTGGGTCACGGAACGACCTCGTGGGGGTCACGAAAGGGAAACACTGATTGGGAAGGGACGCCTACGAACCATTTGACATTGAAGGAAGTTTTTCCTCGATTGTAAATTCCTTGGCAAAGAAAAAATGAGGTGGTGGCTACGAGAAAGTTAGAGTCTTTGGAGTTCTTTGTGTTTATGCATACGACCTGCTTATCGTGGGTCATGTCTGCAATACGCTTGAGTTCTTCACATAGTGTGAGTGAATATGGACCACTTAGAATGTGGTATCGAAAACAATTAAAGTAATGGAAAAGTGTTAGAGGGAAGCATGTTTCCCCAGAACAGTCATACAAATTCGTATAAACGTATCAATTCCGAACTTTCTTTTGGCCACCACCGTACATTTCTGCATGGATGGCCCTCGTAGCCCTGGCTACGAGTCAATCCAATAACTTCCCCGCTGGTATACGACTTCTTCTACCGAACTTTCGGAGTTAGGACGAGACTGCAGGGAGAAAAGAATCGACCGATTAGTTTACCGAGTTGAGAAGGAACATTTTGCTCGGTGAAAGACCTTCGCGATGAATCGAGCAATCCCGAGCTGGATAAATGGTAAATTTTTTTCTCCCTAAACGAAATATTCGGAACGTCCGCCGTCCATAATTTCTTCCCTTGTCGGATAACAAGTCTAAACTCCGTGATTTATTGGTTTTAGCTGAACTCCGACGGATACGGGTCGCACACGTCGCCAGCGCACGCGAGGCAGCCCTTGGTGCCTCAAAACGCGAATAATCCACCCCTCTGCCTCACCCCTACGCACTCGGAACCGAGCACTGGCACGATGCCAAAGAACGCCAAGTGAGTACATTCTTACGAGTGCATTCTTAAGATCCCTCAGCCGAATGACGGCCTTTATGACTGTCTTTTCTGCGCCGTGGCATCACGCTCCTTCGCGCTGGTTGCGCGCGACGCGCCTCGAGGAATTCCTCGTGGACGCCGTTTAATTGCTTTTACGCCCGCAATCGGTGCTGAATGCCACGCGGTCCGCATAAACGCGTCTACTCGTCCCCTTTGTTTCTTCCCGCGTCTCAAGCGAAGACGCTGGCCGAGGCAGAAATAGAAGCTGACGGAAACAAGCACGCGAAAAGAAAAGAAATCGAGCCATCTGACAGAGGTTAAATATAATTCGCAGTCAACTAGCGTAATTCCTAGCGACTGATGGAGAACTAGTATTTCGCCTTCACGTGGAGCAGTTATCGTCGCGTGTACGCTTTGAGAGCTTCCGTTATCGCGAAACGGTTCTCTACACCCTTTGGTTAACTGAAAATAACCTTCTGAGACTCACTGGTCCGCGGGCGGTTTCGCGTTTTACGATACCCGCCACCTGACAGACACCGACATCGACGGAGGTTTAGCAAGGAGCTTATTATAGGTCGTGGGCGTCTGCTCTAGCTGTACGCGCGTACAACGTGGAACCGTTTATTTTGGGAAACTGGAAGGACTTTATTGACGTTTCCGAACGGAAACCATTTTCGAACTGCGCTCGAAGACTCGATTAGTAAACAACTGGTCTGTAAATGATACAGGCCATGGTTCTCGATGCAGCTCTAGACTATATCCGCTTGCTTTAGGCTGAACGCTAATGTCGTTGAGATTCTCTAAACGAGGTTAAATAGTTCTATCTGCCGAATTTCCCTCAAAATTTGCCTAACAAAGGGCTACTGTTTGCATCTGAGGACCAAGTGATTAACGCGCGAACTTTGCACCCCGAAGATATATGGCTCTAGATAGGGGACTAGGTATAAGTTACGGAATTTCATTATCTGGATCATCGAGCGCGTCGTAATATACAGCGAGGATGTTCCATGCATGAAGAATTATCCTCGTTAATATGCGCGGTTAAAGAGAAACGCCATCTTGAAACAGCCCTCCGGCAGTGCAACGTGCATCCGAAGAAGGCACGCTGGATCATGCACTGCGAGCAAAAAAGGCGTTCATGTTCGACTGCTTTAAAAGGCTTACAAAAATTATTTATAAATACTGAGGGATGGAACACCTGTTCCAAAGGACACAAGGATGATGGAGTTGGAGAAGATGACAGTCCTTCCAAATAAAACAAACACACTGAACTACAATTCGATAAAAATACCGAGTTTTAAAATTTAGTAAGGAAGATGGATGGGGTTCTAGATATATTCCAAGGGAAAGACAGACTGTATCACCATAAGTTGTTTTGATCTACAGATACATAGACACAAGATGCCATCTGTAGTCGACTAACACCAGACTTGTAACAAATGAAATAAAGAGCGGAGAAGGAACAGAATTTTGAAAATTCGAGAGGGATTTTACTGATCTTTTCCCAAGCCCTCGTTCAGGGTTTAGTTCTAGAGACGTGGAATCGTGGCAGCACTGCCAGCGAGACTCGAAATCAATACTCGCTGTGCGTGAGTCTGGCCTGTCGCAATCCTTGCAACGCGATATTACAACACGCAGAAAAATACTGGGAGCACTGGTATTGCGCGGCGTATCGGTGACCCGATCCAGATTCACCGCCGGGAACGCGATCGCAGCTCGTTATTGCCCGTCCACCGATCCTCTGCGCTCCTCTAACTCTCGACGGAACTTTGAAAAACCATTCTGCCCCTGTCGCGTGACCAGTCGCCTCGCGATAATCCTTACACGATCATTCCAACTGATTACAGGAATAATCGAGGGGGTTTCGCGAGCGAGGAAAACCGCGACTGTGCAAAAAATTCAGCCCCACGGCAGGGAAAAACGAGGGAACTATAATCGAGCTCGACGTCGTAGATTTGACGTGGATGCCTGCCAAGTATCTCGATGATCGAGCTCCCAACCGGTCACCGACCCTGTGTCGGAAAAACAAGACTGGAATCCATTACCGTACGAGCCACGAGATCGATCCTATAAGGGATGCTCGTCGATTCGTGAAAATTCCTTCTCTAGAAACAGCGAGGGCCAGTGCCTTCGATCTGCACTCTAAACGCCAAAACGATGAAGGAAATAGCGATTGCGACGTGTCCCGTGTAGATTTCTTGTATCGGGAATGAGAGCACAATGCTTGGCAATGTTCGACGGGGCGGAAGATAATCTTCGATCGCGATCGTAATCAAGGGTCGATTTCAGTGACACGGCTTGAAAAAGGTCGTACGCTGGAGAATTTTATGGTAGGGTAAGGTTACTGACCTCGGTGCAAGCGTTATCGAGCGGGTCAGTGGGTCGCAGAACCACAGAGCATATCACCCCTTCCCCAACTTCCACCCACCTCTCCTACTTCCCGCTGTTTCGGATCCTCCCGTAGGAACGTAGCCGAATGTCCGTGTGAGACGATTCGAACCTCCAACTTCCTCTCAAAACTCTCGAGAAAAATCCTCTCTTTTTTATGGTGTTAAAAACTTGTCCCAAACGGCGGACAGATCTTGCGGTTCGTTAGGACAGGTGTAAAAGGATTGAATTAACGAGAACAATGAAGGCTGCAGTAGTACACAGCCTGATAATGCCTACAATTGCTGGTATCACATAATATTACTTTTGCGATAAATTGCGTAATTGTTCTAGCCTGAAATCTAGATGAATGACAGTAGTACAGAACGTAGTAGAACGTGTTTCCTTCCCCTGGAGCATACTTCAGAGATTCCTGTTCATATTCCAGAATGAAATTTTATCTCGTTCGAGAGAAGAATTTCCTCGACAATGGTTTTCCGAATGCCTTGAATTCATCGCACGTCTGAAGCTAGCTGGGGATGGCTTAACGTTGCCGAGGGAATTGATCTTGCAACGTTCGCGAGAATTCGCGATAGCGCACGGGTCTCCCGTAAAGAAATTCGCATAGACAAAAGACCGTGCTCCCCCGAGACGATGCAGGACCACGGCAAAGGGTGCTTCACCGATTCTCGCGGAGCGTAGACGGTAACTGCGCCCCAACGGGGCAGAGCCATACAAAGGCAGCTGGTAAATGCATCGATGCCGCGTCTTCAGCATCTACGACGTCCGGGAACGCTGAAAATACACCTGAAGGAATATTTAAATAACTCGGTATCGCAGGGATAAAAATGGAAAAAGAGGACATTGCCTGAATATTTATTCACCGTTCATCATCTAGAGGACGTTGAATGAGCTCTGAGGAGCAGCGAAGCATCGATGCCTCGCGAACCGACAATTTCGTGCGCTGACTTCCGCTAGACGCACAAAAGACCCCGAGGAAAGATTGAAACGTAGCAGCGGGACGCATTGAAAATGTAAAACGCGTCACGTGGATGCTGAAGTAGAATATTTCCCTGAAGAGAGCTCGCGAATCTCTCGTATCTCGTGCATCCGCGGAGCTACTCCGAAAACCTAGTAACCGGGATTTCGAGTAGAGAGGTCCTAGACCTGTTCGTTGGCGTAAAGCGAGGAGTCGAGGACCGTGGGTGGATTGACTGGAGCGACTCGCGCATTCGACGATCGGTACGCGATGAACGAGAGGATCCTACTCGATGGGGTTGCGGCGGGGGTAGCTGGCCGCGGAGACGTGGTGAATTAAAAGGAACGAAAACGAGGACGTGGAAAGTACTTCGGAGAAAAAATTCATGAGTCGAGATTCCGATGGGACAAAGGGAGTCCCGGAGTCGAGGTAGACCAGCCAAGAGGAATCATGGTGGAGAGGATTCTCGTTGGACCTCGGCGTGGCGCGAGACCACAGGGGCGGGGTGGCAGACGAGAAGAAGGACGCCACGAGAGGGAAAGGGGTGAAAAAGGCGAGACGCTTCGGGGAGGAATGGCAAGACGAAGAGGTGAGATGGCGGCGGGATATTGGGGGAACGTCGGGGTGGCCGAAAGCGGGAAAGGGACAGGCGAAGAGAGCACGGTGAACGGTATAGAGTGAAAGCCATGGATCGCAGTGCGCTTGTGCAAGAAGCTGCCGCTGCCCGGGAAGAGACCTCCCGGCCAGCTTCAGTCTCCGGGATGCTGGGGGCGGCGATCGTGATTCTACCCCCATTTCATCGTGCTCCGATAACATAGTCCATCTCACTCGGCCACTGTCCGTCCGTCCGTCCATCTGTTGCCAAGCTCCGCTCCTGTCCTCTCGGATTAACCCTCTTTCGCCTGTGTGTACCTACGGCCGACACCGTAAGACCGTATACTCCCTTTCGACGTCTCTCTTCTCGCGGTTTCTCTCTCCTCGCGCGGCCTACGTGTACTCTCCCCATCCCTCCCTCCTTCCCTCTCTCGTCTCGCTGCTCCGTGTCTGCGTGCCTCCCCTCCTCGCTCTCTCCTCCCGTCCTATCAACTTCCTCTTTCTCTCGCCGACCTTCCGTCCTCCATCCCTTCTCCGTCTCTACGCTTCACACCCTTTTCCGCCGAACCCTGGGTGCAGTCACCGCGAGAACCTTCAACCAACCACCTCTCCAGCAGGTAAGCTTCCTTGGTCCGCGTACCCGAGGCGACTGGCTCGTCAGTTGGTTGGTTCGTCCGTGGGTCCGGTACGTTGGCCGACGTTCGTCGAGCTGTGCATCGTACTCGGTCGGTGATCGCGACCGCAGGTCGCCCGTGCTTGTCATCAGTCATCGGAGCGAGAGTGCTCGTTTCTCCCAGGGCTCAGGTTCGGTCGTGTGCACAGGATTTTCCATTAGCTCGTTCGACCAAGTGCGCGGGATCACAGAGACAGAGAAAACCTTTGGGGTGGACCAGCTTCGTTCCTCCCGCCATCCTCTCTTCCCAACTTTGCTCGCCCTTTTGCTCGTTTCATCTCTCCACCGCTCATTTTTGCTTCGTCTTCTCGCGTTCAGCCGCGATGGCGTGGCTCGTCACAGACTCGCCCAACGTTAGGCGTTGAAATCTGCCTACGAAGCTTTTTTCCTCGTCTGTGGGGACTGAGTTCCCGTGATTCGACAAGATGTGTTGGATAAGTTTCAGAGACCATAGAGATATCGTAGTATGTTCTTCGTTACGTAAAAATGACTCGATGTACGTCGAATTTAGCCGTGACATTTAATTCCTTCAATATTTTCCTGAAAATTATTCTTGGAGATAAATCCTGTGGTCCCGCTAAAAGTCTGTATTTCTCGCTTCTTCCATTTTCATCTCCAGCGAAATCTCATTAGTAGTGGAATCGCCTTTGATCTCTTCTAGGACGCAGAAGGTGCTGCGCTTCGAGCGCGCGCCTTGCTGGCAAAAAGTCTGAGGTACGTGCGCGCAGGCGTGATCCGCGGAATCGAATAAACAGAGAGCAACAATTTGGGAGAGAGTTTTGACTCCTGCCCTGCTTTCCAGAAATGGTGTCTCCGCGTCTGTCTCTCGAGGCGACACCTTCGCTCCTCGTACTCTAATCCAAGTTAAGTCAAGAAACCTATCGAAACTCTTCTCGAAATCCACCACACTCGCGACACAAAGGAACGTTTCGCCAGTGAGAATAGAGGAGTCGCCGAAAAGATCGCAGGACCATCGAAGACTATCCTAGTTGTTCGCCAAAATGGCGGTCGTCGCCTAATCGTGGCTCATCCATAGTCGTGATTGTTTCTCGCCGCGAGAATCTCGATAGAAAATCGTGGGTATTCTTCGGTGAGAGATCGAGCCGTGTATTTTGCCGTACGTTAGGGCCCATTGTGAGGGGAGAAGGAATCCGCGATGGTGGGTGGCGGTGATTGCAAGGTCGCCACCGTGGAGGTGGAGGCAGCCGCGGCGGACAACACGGCGACGCTTCCGGTGACCAGGCCTCTGAATCCCCAAAATTCGCCGCCGAACGCACAGGACAACGCCGAGAAGAACAACGCGGCGAACAAAGAGATGGAGCTGAAGAACGTGCGATCGACGCCAGCGAAAAAGTAAGAGTGGCAGTAGTCGTAGATCCTCGGGAAAACGGGACTGTTCTTCTCCTCGGCCCGAGAGCTACATTCTCCCTTTCGTGGCCGTCGAGAACGCGATAACGGTACGCTTTCTCGTCCCTAATCGCTTCGCTTTTAGCGCCGTTAAAAGTCGTTCGAAGCATGAACACCCAACGCGAGTGCATTTTAACGCGCGATTAGCCAAACGTTACGCTTTCCTCGGGCGCAATTACGCCGCGGAGGAACGGGAGTAGGTCAAGAATCTACTTGACCGGAACTACGTAATCCCCGCGCTAACGAGTAGTTACTATTTAGAGACACTGGAAACTCCGTGTTTTCGTCTCTGAATGACGCTAGCTTTGTAGCTACCATTGTTTGTTTCAACTGCAATTAGGGAAAAGTGGGACTATACATAAAAATTGCAGGATAATTGGGTCGACTATACCAATTTCGCGTAGAAACTCAAATATAATTGGCTGACATTACGTTGACAGTATCCTGGAAATTATGGAAGTATATTATATGACAGTATCCATGATCACTGGATCGGGCAGGTAGCAGAAGTTCCAATAATGCGCCGACGAATACTGGGGCGAGCGTCGCGCGGCGTCAACATGTCTTTCAACATGATCGCGGTGGAAAGCGATCCGGATGCTGGCATCCAGCGCATCCACTGAATCCTGGGTTCGTGGAATGCGGCTTTGTTGCACAGTTTCCGGAAAATGAACACTTTCATGCGATCCATGGACCATTCTTTCTATTTGATACGGATTGAATTTGCTTGAGGATGCTTTTCAAAGTGAACGTCCACAGCTCGGGGAAAGGGACTGCAGGGAGACCGGATGAATGTCTGTTCGAAAGCGTAACGCGTTGCGTGACGGGATATTAAGCGATATGCGAAGCATTTCAATAGCTTCAATAGGGGACCAAGATATAGGGTATCTCATTCTGCGCGATAAAAAAAGAACCTGGAAAAGTGGAATGAAGATTCTACGCGTTCGCTGTCTCCAAAGAATTGCTACAATCTTAAGATTAAATAAAAGTTAAGAAAAATGAGAATCAAGATAAATATTCTTCCACTGCGGCCACCTTTAACTTCGTCCTACGCTTTGCACAGGAAGACGATAAAATTCACAAAGTGAAGACGTACTTTATAGTCCAAGTACCCTTAATCTTGATTTTCTCAAGAATGAAAGCTCGAGCAAAGAATCCTATTCTACGTCTCCGCGATGCGTTATCTGCCGAATCGCTTCCATTCTGTCTGTGCCCCTTTTCTATGGGAATCCTTTATACTTCACTCGAAATGGAAGGGCAAAGGGTGGAAGTTTTTCGTCTGCGTCTTCTATTTATGACGCGCTTCGTTAGCGGTCGCGTAGCCCAGCAAGCGGTTCGCGTCTAGTGTGCATTATATGCGGTCCGAGTTATGCACTCGCGCACGTACACAACCTATCTACCCTACGCTGAAAGGAATAACTAACCAACCGAGGCAACGTCCACCAACCAATGCAAATCGTTCCCGAGAAAGAATCGAGGAAGTGGAGCGAGAATGTATTTCGAGTCGCGAAGGGACGGCGCGGTTTATCTTCGATATATCGATCGAGCCAGAGGAGGCAGGTCGTCGAGTGTTAACTCTGGGACGCGATACCACCCTCCTCTTCCAGGGAAACTGATGAACGCGCGTAAAAGAGAGCGTGAAACGAGACCAAGAACCGTCTACGACCTCATTTTTCTCGAAACTAAGCTCAATATTTGTGAGCAATTTTATAATGTATTTGAGTCACTCGTGACATGGCATGACTTAGAGTAGCTACTCAGAATTCTTTCACCCCAAAATATTATAACTCCCCTCATCAGTAGGAAAAAAGAAGAAAAAAACGGAGAGGTGTATGTAGATCAGCATCGATCGCGCGAGATAATGGTGCGAACTAGTTTCATCAAATTCATAATTTATTAATATCGATCGAGTGGTAAAGCGTAACAGTGATACCGATAGTGTATGCACGCAGCCAACCAATACCTTCTCGTATTACACAGGCCCAATTGCATTAGCTGAAAGCGAAGCTCTGTCGCCTAAACGCTGAGACAAGACAATGCTACGACTGTCGTGGACGCGAGTGTACGCGCGTTGCAGCCGAAATCGAGAAACACGAAACAGTGGCAAAAACAATTCGCGCGCGACGCTTAGACGAAAATAACGGCGAGGCGTACTTGACGTAAATCAAAAGCAAAAAACGAACAACCGAACGACCCGCGCGAAACTCGTGTTAAAATAGACCTCGGTCGAAACAAGAGCAGATCATGTAACCCAGGGTTGAAAGAGAAATAAAATCGGTTTCGATCCAAGCGAAAACCACGAAAACGATCCGTAGATTGAAATAGCTCAGGGATGAAAGAATACGCCGTGATTGGACGCGAAGGGGAGAGAGAAATTCGTGGAGAAAACACAGATGAAGCGAGGGTGAGTCGAGAGGGCGAGGTATGGAGAGAAAGACCAGCGGGCTGAAAGTAGGTACTTCGAAATATCGACCGAGCTGGCTGGTTCGCTCGGAGTCTGTGCTAGCAGCCGCTGTTTCCACTTCTCGCCGCTTTTCTCCTTCAAAAGTGGAGAAAAAGGCCGTGCCGCGGGACGCTGCTCTCATTTTTCCTATCGCCGAGGAAACTTCCACGAACTTTCCTCCCCCGAGGTGTCCTCCCTGTGGTAGCCCTCTGCCTATCTTTCGCGCCGTTACAACCTCCTCCAGAATATCGTTCCGCAGAAAAAAGGGGTCCGAAGTTTCCGCGATAACGCCAGAGTTGGGGCTTGAAATCAGAACAGCGTAAAAGATCTTGAGAATAAATACACGTCGGTACTTCTTGTTTTTCTAAACTAGATCTCTGGCAATAGAAACTCGGAGATAAAGGGTCAGCGCGAGATTAATTCGCAGAGATAGCAAAAGTCTGCGCTTTCTAATCGAACGTCGAGATAACGCGAAGAACTGGTCGTTCGAGATTAGGAACGGGTTGCGGCAAAGTTATATTACTGTTTTCGGTAAATGACACCTCCTCGATCTTGCGCGCTAATAAGCATGTGGCGGGATTAATTTCCCGTGAAAGTTATTTGCCCGTACACTGCAGCAATTTGTCCAGAAAGTTTCAAGTAAACCAAACTATATTTCATAAACATAAATTTCTTTCTCATGAAATTTTCAGTGCCATTCAAAGATGGGTTTTTTAATGAAATATTGATTTGTAAATGAGTTAAAATTGTTCAATATCCAACAACTTTCAAGAAAACCGAATCTATTTTAATCCCCATTTTCCCCATGAATGTAGCATGAAAATTATAGTACGTCGATTACGTAACCCAGCGACCTCGAAATGATTTAACAAAAGAATGCGTGGTCGGGAAGGAAGAGCTCGTGGAAATATCATCGGTTACATTAAAAAGACACAGGCAAAAGGAAAAAGAAGTTTCCCCCGACTCGCTAAATATCACGATCCTTTATCCGGCCTGATGATCAGCGGAGAAAGAAAAAATGCCTGACAAGAGTGTACAGGCTCGTGCAGAGCACAATAAAGTCTGCGCCCCAACCCCTGAAATGCCAGCGTGACAAAGGGTGGTTAAGCCCTCCTTGACGAAGATGCACCATACGCCGGCGAGCCCCTGATATTCCCGTGCAGACGTCGCGACGCCGCGCCGCTGCGCTCCGTGCAATTTCAAAACACAGTTATTCCCTGTGTCGCCGTCACAGCGAGCGAGCGAGTCAGCGAGGGCGCGCGCGATCAAACGCGTGCACGCCTGCGTGGCGGACGTTTCGTGGGCTGAAAGAAAAATCCAGCTTGGTACGCGCGATTAATTGCCGCGACGCGATCGCCCGGCTACACACCGCTCTCTCCCCTTTTGAGCGCACGTAAATTATCGATTCCGTGACCTAACCTTTAACGAGAAAAGCAACGGCGTAGCCAACGAACGGAAGACGAGTTGGTTCGAGACGTCGAAGCGTTAACGATCGTCGGAGGCGACGCTCTCCTCGAAGAGCGTTCGTCGTTCAGGGGTTTCGCGACGCCCGCCGGACGACGGAGATCGAGGGTGTAATCGGGGGTACGATGCCCGCGGCTGTGCAATTAAAATCGCTGGGCAGAGAGATCAAGGGACCCGTGAAGAATCGACGAGTTCCTAGCTCACGCTCGAGATCGGAAGTAGCATGAGTCGACGTTTGCGTGTAACCACCTTGTGTTAAAAAGTGAGTGAGTCGATTCGTAAACAGTTCAAGTCGACTTGGAAATTTTTATAAAAACCAGCATCGAGTGTGAGCGGAAAATTTCCCTCGAAAAGTTCGCCATGGAGGTGGAGATTGTACCTTTGAAGGAAAACAACGTGAAGAAATGCGGGGGTGCAGCGAAACACGATAGTAGGGTACAAATAATCCGAAAGACACGGTGAGAAACTAGCAGGCTTATTTTCGCGAACGTATTACGAAAAGTTTAAAATAGGACAGGCAAGTTTCCTCCCCTGACTAATGTGCACGCGTGACTTTTCCATTTTTTTTCGCTTGCAGGACGTCGCTGTTCATTATCATGAGTTTCATCTACGCGAAGCTGCTGGTGGTGGTGTGCATCGCTTACGTGATAAGCGAAGTGGTCACGCACAAGCTACCGCTCTACTACTACGAAGGCTTCTTCACGTACCTCTACGGGGTTAGCATCTTATTCCTGCTCTACGCGTTCTGCTTCCTGTTGCAAGAAAGCGCCTGCTGCGCTAGAGGAAGCAATACGCCCCCGCCACCTCCGCGGCCACCTAAGCCGCCTAAGGAGTCGAAAGACAAGAAGGACAAGAAGGAGAAAGAACAGAAGTCCTCGAAGAACAAAAAGGAATACCAGGTTGATACCTCTTAATCACTTCCTGATAGTAGTTGATAAGATTAAATTTTTTGTAAATAAAACTCAGGGAAGATTTTTAATCTAGAACCACTCTGTACATGAATATTTCGGTCGCTGAGATGAGCGAATTTGAGAGATACTTTCGATGCTGAGGTAAGTGGGTTATCTGTCGTCATCGACCGTCTACCAAAAAGCACGTTCTACAGTTTTCCATTCATTATGGCGTGAACCCACTTCTGAATTGAAACTCGGCAATTTTCTTGCTCGTTAGTCCTCCAGCGAGCGCGAACGTGTACAGAGTGCAAATGAATTATTCTATACTGAAATTCTGTATTATGTACATCGCATGTGTTGCATTTTAATAATTCAATGGAGTTTAGGTGTTGGTTGAGACTAATATTAATATGCTCGTCTGTGAAAGAAAAAACTGATTCAGGACGCCGCTGATGTGGAGGCTGGAGTGGCCACTAGGGCTCTACGAAAACGAAAAACTTCACAGAACGATCAAAGTCATGGTAGCTTTTTCCTCAGAATTGGAGCAATCGGTAAGGGAATAGAAACTGGATTTCATTCTAGAGTATATGCAAGAAAAAAATGTTATACTGGCCTTCTTGTCCTATAGCTTTCGGTTTGGGCACTATGGTATACAATGGTTTAGAGTTCGGCACTTTCTTCGAGGTACCGCCCACGTCACCGTGTTACCAGATTCTCCAAGGAGTCAACCCAGTCCTGCAAATGATATTCACCTTCATGCAGATGTACTTCATCTTCATGAATTCGAGGGTAGGTACTCGACTACATCAGATAACAACCATTCGTCAAAGAAGCTATCTAAACGGAGGCTCGACTATTCATCTTCCTAGCTGAACATTCATCGCTTCAAAGTGATCGCTCGTTTTGGCCTGATGCACGTCGTCGCCACCAATCTCTGTGTCTGGATTCGCACTCTCGTGCTGGAGAGCATCAAGGAGATCACGAAGTACCACCAGAAAATGGGCCAGTCCGAAGCGGGCATTCGTGGTAAGTTCAGCGAACAGAGATCCAGAGTAGCCGAAAATGCATGAATATAAAGTGGGCTTGTAGGTCGCTCTGTTGACTGTTCCATAACTGTTTTTTCAGAGAGTATCAAGCAATACTCTATGCGAAACGCTGGAGCCATTCTAGGAACAGCGCCCCGTGATGTGGCTCTTTTGCGCGAAGCTCCATTGACTGCCACACGGTCGTCGACTGCTACGACAACGATCGCTAGCACAGCTGCTACTTCATTGGGTCGAGTGATGAGAACGACGGCCAGAGCGGTTGCTAGGGCTGTCACCACGCCAACAACCACGACCACAACCGGCGAGAACCTTCCAACAACTTCAACAACCACCTCTACACCTTTGCCGAATCTAACTACGACCACCGCGTCCACCCTGTCCACTCTATTGACTACACTGACACCAAAAACCACCACCGAAGAGAGAACCACTCCTAGCACCACTACGACTACTACCACCACCACCACTACCACTACCACCACCACACCTTCGACAACCATCTCATCTTTCTTCATGGATCTATTTGACGCGCCACAGGCAGACAGCCAGGAAGAGGTGAGGAACTGAAACCTATTGTAGGCTGATACCAAAAGCGATACCAGTGGCACTAATGCATGGACCAAAAATAACGTATTTCCATCCAGTCACAGATACACCAAATCTACGACATGAACAACCAGACAAACAGCAGCGAATACTGGAGTCCCAACTTCGGAATCTACGCGGAAGCATTGACAGATGAGGACATCGCGTTCAACTCTTGTGGTCGAGTCAACATCATGGGAACCATCGTGCAGGACGCAGAGCCCTACCTGTTTCCCTTCATCATCGAGTACAGCCTGATCGGGGCAGCAGTGATCTATGTAATGTGGAAGCACATTGGACGACACCCTCGTTGGCCACACCAGGTGGAGGCCGACCTCGAGCGCCGTCTCGAGGCAATGCTGTCTCGAAGGGCCGTCGCCTTGGCCCATGCAGGTAATCACTCATTACTTTCTCTGTTACCTAATATCGTTAATTGCCAGTTGAAGTAGTGCTCGTCAATCGAAAGCTGCCACTAAAGACTGCTCTCACGCGAAAAATAGGTCATACAAGGGTGGACTGTGTAGGAGCGAGCAAGGGACTATTCTTCGGCCTGCTGCTGCTGGTTGGCTCCCTGATCTGCTTGATCCTCTTCTTCGTGCTGATCCGACATCCAGACTTCGGTCTCCTGGCCATTTATCTCGCCGACGTGTCTCACTGCGTCCTCATGGTTCTCTCGATCATAGCCATTATCGTGGGCTTCATTCGCGTGCAGAACTTGAAGTTCAAGGCCGAGGAGCAGTGCGACCGCAACGACATCCTGCTCCGCGTGTCAGCCTTCGGCTTATTCGTCTACGCCGTGTTCAGCGCGATCGCTGGCTCCTTGGCGGCGTTCACGCACGAGCCGAATCTCCTGGTGATGCTGACGGGTCTTCTGTCGGTCGCCCAGGTGATCCTCCAGATGCTGTTCATCGCCGACGTGTCGCGCAGGAGGGTCCACCTACCCGAGCACGACCGCAGCAAGCCAGGAAGACAGGTGGTCACCTTCCTGCTGATCTGCAACCTGACCATGTGGGTGATCTACACGTTTGAGTCGCAGAAAGTGATGGCTAACCCGGTGCAGCTCGACTTCTACGGGTTCCTCGCTTGGGCCATCGTGCAGAGGGTCACCCTGCCGCTGTGCATCTTCCACAGGTTCCACAGCGCGGTCACGTTCGCGGAGATATGGAAGACCAGTTACAAGGCGCGCCTCGAGTAAACGAACCCGCCCCCGTCGGGATCAATGGCCCGGGGTGATCGTCGTTCGCGGGCAGAATCGAAAGAGATTGGAGCGAGAATGACGGGGTCGCCTGTCGACCGCTCGAACATTCCTGGGTGAAACGCTGACCTTCGTCGCTCGAATGGATCCCAGATCTCTGTCGCGACGCGAAGAGAAGTGGGATTCGAGCAGGTAAGAGGCGCGCCTCGAGATTTCGGCGAATCGAACTGTTCGAGAATCGTAGGAGGAATCAAGAGCAATCGAAGGTGACAACGAAGACGATCGTTTCGACGATGCATAGGAGAGGGAACGGAGATCTCGATCGAGCGAAACGCGCGGCCGTCGATCCTGCGCACTCGAGGTCCAAAGGTTCGCGACGAACCCGCGAATCCAGGGGATCGCCATGCGTCGATTTATTTGTCCACACACGTTACATTTTGTTCTCGGGTCTCATATTGCTTAGAGCGGCTCGAACAAGTTGCTTCCTTGATCGGTAAGTAAGACGAAAGAGCACGGATCAAGAGGAGACAGGTCGATCACCAGCGAGAGACGTAGTTGCGAAAAGAGTGACCACGATCTTTCACCGCGGCGACAAAGCACAAAAACGAAAAACGAAAAACGAAAAACGAAAAACGAAAAACGAACACAAGTCAGTTCACGAAACAGGGCCCATTTCCTTTCACCGCGTTTCTCATCCTTTACGATCTCTATATACTGCCGCCAAATTTTCTACTTTTATATGTATTATACGTGTATCTTCGCCCCCATTGTGCATCGAGAACATCGCGGAAGATCGGCTCGCTCTTCGGTGACCTCCCAAGCGACCCTTTTCGAACGATCTCGTTCGAGCATTCAGCCAACATCGAACAGGTCCATAGATTTCCATACGGAAGCGTCGCTGACAATTGAACGGTGTCGGAAAGGCGAAGAGCGAACGAGCTTCTCGAGCCACCTCATTAGCGAACAAGCACGTTCTTCGTTAGCATGATTCCGGATAGCTTTAGGTGAAAAGCCGTGATCTCGTTCTCGCGAAAGAAAAAAGGGAAAACTGAGAGAAGGATGGAATGGGGCTCAACGCTGAGACAGGGTGTAAAATTTCGGTTGCGCCGCGTTCAAGCAACGGCACACGCTTTCTTTGGTCTCGCGAACGATCTCTTTTGTTCCTGCGAGGTGAAAAGGACTCGCCCTTAGCCTCGGGGAGAAACGAACCTTGTCCGCTTAGTTGTCCACGAGTCGGCGCGAGGAAACCGATCGAGGAATCGAGGAGAGAGGAGACGCGCCAAAAAATAATCCGACGTTCTTTCTCGTTGCGTGCTGCAAAGTACAAAATCGTTTCTAACGTTTAGAATCTTTTATTGACACACACCGTTTCGACATTCACGCTCCGAGGGGCGTTCGTGGATGAACGTGACACGTGTATAAAGGGAAAGAAGGGGACAGAACGACGATGAGGGGTTGAGGAAGAGAGAAAGAGAGAAAGAGAGAAAGAGAGAGGAGGGATGATCACCGTATAATGAGACGACGTGGATCATCGTGTATAGAGCGTAGGGTACCTTTTTTCTCGTTTTTTGTTTCGGATAACCCCGAACATCCGGGATGCGATCAAGGATGTTCACTCCGTGACGGATGGGAGACGATGACGAACCATATGGATATAGATTTTATCGCGAGGTTAAGAGATTAGGAGTAAGGAAAGAAAATATCGTGAATGGCGTTTTATGAAGAAAGAGGGAAGATTATAAGAAGACGAAATTGTAGTCGGTACACAGGTAGAGAATCACAGAGCCATAAAACACGTGAACACTCATGTGACACACATATATACATACACATACACCACTCACGGAAGATAATTATTATTACCATTAATAATTAGCGTTTAAGCCTATCTCGAGAACAATGAAGGAAAAGAGATAGATCGACCTTTCGCATTTACTTCGCTATGGATATCGTGAGTAGTTCGTTCAGAAAACAAGCAAGTGAAAACAAGTGTTTACATAGTGATTATACGTTGTCAACCCTCCACGGATCCCGTGAGACCCATGAAGGAGAACAACCACCCCCTCCTGTCCCATGGTTGAAAGTTTCCCCAGATCGAATCTACCTACCTACCTTTTCGAATCTAAATATTTTAATTCTTAGACGTATGCATAGGAGAGAGGGAGGGGGCAGGTCCACGAAGCCAGAGGGATGAAGTTGTGAAATCGATTATACATAAAGATTACCTATACATAATTGTAATCCGACGACGACATTATCGAAACGATAAAGTAACACGATATAAATAAATAAATATAAATTAATATATAAATATAGATAGATATATATGTATAAATACAATTACGGAGATCTTTTATTAATTTCGATGTGCGCGACTGCGAGCGAAGTGATATGCGTGCGAATATGTAAATAAACGATGCACAGTAAATTATTGTTCAACAGAGTGTCTGTAGAAAACAGAAAACGATTATGCTGCGAGTCCCGTGTTCGAGGGGATCACGATTGGGAGGGGTGCGACTGTTTCGTCGAAATCGCGACTCGAGATCAGAAATTGAAAAACAAAATTTCACCTAATCGAAGCTCGCCCGCACCCCTTTACTCCCGATTCCCTCGTTTTGATTCGAGAACCCGTCAAGATACGCCCACGACCACTGATCTCAATGAAAAGCGTTCGTTCGCAGAAACGAGAAGTTGAAACATGGCCTTTCCTCCGCTCGAATCCCAAACGGAACAGCAGGAAAAGATATCACCGCGACGTTCAAAATGAAGTCTTATAATTTACCAAGGCACTGCCACACAGGACCAACACAAAAGTCGAATGATACGGTAGCAGCCGCGAAGGCAGGACAGAGTAGAGACGATGGGGAGGAGGACAAGGCACGCGCAAATACAAATACAAAGGGAACCAAAACTACCCTGCCGATTTCTGAACAAAATTGAGAATAAGTTTTGAATTTAAGACACCAATACCCTTCCACACGTCTATCGAGAGTGCGTGTGCGTGTGCATCCGCGCGTGAACGCGAGAGAGAGAGCGAGGAAATTGAACGAGTGCGACGTTCGTTTTTATTCGATGAACAACAACGTCTTTGTATACTCTGACTGTATTTCTTAGAAAACAGAAGGAGGATCTTGTGTATGTACATCAGTATCTCGATAGTAGCTGTAAGCCTAATCAATGAGTCGCGGATTTGCTGGATGTTCGACAAAGCTCGCGAAGGGTTTGAGTGATTCGATTAAGCTGAATCGTGATAGGATTTCCGAAACTTTTTATGAGCGATAGGCCTCATAGATCGACTTTCGATGGAACGTTACGACGAAGATACGGAGGATCGCGAGATAAACGAATTAGAATTATTCCAGATGATAAGGAGAAAAACGCAAGAGTTTATTGAAAGCAAATCCGCGACGCGTGTCGTCATTTAACATTACGTAGTGAGTTTTCGATGTCTTCGAGCATAATTACCAGTTTGTACACGTACACAATACGCGCGCACAACCGACATACATCACGACTCTGTCAGAGACACAGGATCAGATTTGGGGACGATCGATTGAGGTCGATCGCCGCGAAGGGGAAGAAAGGATCATAGATTAGCGTTCAGGTTTGCAGGACACAAGGACAAAAACTCTCTACAAATTACATGTTGTCGTGTAAGCAGTTCTTCAAAGTCGAATAGCGACAATGCGACCGTAAACATTTGTGAATTCGCTCATTCATCGATTCCCATTTTTGATTGTATAACGTTAACACGCCGTTGTTTCATTGTAATCCGTTGAGGCGGCCCGACACGGTGCCGCCATCATTTGTAAACGATATACGATTATATTGGTTAATAAAAGTTATCTAGATGTACAGAAGAGAACTGTACTTTATTGTTCCCTAAACATTTCTTTCACGTTCCTATTTTCTCTAAGTACCTATCAGAACAAATTCTAAACGTTTCATTAACTAAATATGCTTAATTTCATTTTAAGAATATTTAGTTGGATATATTTTAACAAAATGGAAATGAAGAAAGAAAGGAACTACGTAAAGCGCTAAAAAACAATATGAGAAGGGCTTTTCATTACCCACTTATTTCATAAATACAAGTAAAAAAAGAACAGTAGAAAACTTATCTTTACGCTGACGCACACTGACGCCGTTCTGTTTAGAGTATCGAATCTTGATTCACGCAGGGTGATTTATCATCTACCTGTTGCAACACCAAAGTAAAGTGCAAATTAAAAAAATATTAGCTATATTTGTTTAATAGTGTTTTAATGTTAATTGCCTTACCGAAATACAAATGAAAATCGAGAGACGATATTGACATTCCCACCTTAAATGGGTTAGGTCAACGTTATTATTATTTTTATTATTATTACTACCATTATCACATAGTAGATGACACGTTTCATTTGTAAAAAACTGTATTATCCATTTTAATTAAACTCTCTGACAATAATAACTAGTACTTGTATTGCGTTTGTACAATATTCCTGAGAAAACGTTTTAAATTTCAAACATCGCACATTCTCCATGGAATAGTCGGTAAAATCACCGTCTCGTCTATCTACTCCACCCTCGGCTACTCCTACTTCGTACATCGCCCACACCAGCTGATCGAAAGAAACCCGTATAAACTGGTGGGCTAAACACGCAAACATTGCGATCTAGTCGCAGTTATTTGTCATCTGTTCAAGATGCACGATCAACACAGCTACGCAACAATGAGCGGCAATTAACCAAAAGCGAATGGAAGCATCCAGTCGATACAAGTTTTAATTTTTCTGTGATGTCGAACAAATTTATCATGCTTCCGATATGTTACTTTCCAAGGCGATACCTCATGATTCTTCAATTCCATATTCTATTAATATTGCTACTTTTTCCAAGTAAGTACATAAATAAAATATTTAAAAACTGTTGAAGTGACTGTGCAATAGTGTCCAAACATTAGGAATATTGTAATAATAATGTACTGATACATCTATATTCTCAAGAGAATGTGTAGGAGTTATTTATGTGTGTAGGTTTCTAAATGAATAATCTTTGCTTGCAGCCAAAGAATGTACCATGCCAGAAGCAAGTCAAGAAGGATTGCTACATTCGTTCAAAAGTTACTCGGATGTAGCAATGTTTCATTATACAGTTCCAAAAGAGGTGCTCAGAGCTACTTGGCAATTTGCCGCATTCATGGATGGGCAAGATTGCCCAGAAAGAAAAGTACACATGTAACTACCTATTTTCATTTCACTTATCCTTACTAAATATGTAAAGGATATTAATACATTATCGTAACTTTCAGATATCTACAATGGGGCAGTTATCCTGTGATATCTATAAATAATGATACATTTCCTAGTGATATGTATCCAAAACGTAATCAGACTATTATAGTCTCTGCTGTTACAACATTTGAACCAAAAACTACTGCGATAGTACCAGTTTATGGACCAGAATCAGGAGATTGGTTTGTGGGAGCATATTTGTCTCATTGGGATGAGAAAGTGCAACAACAGGTATTATTCTGCTATGTACTATAAATAATTGTTACAAGGAATGTTATATCTCATAATTTTCTATGTTTCAGGGACTTGGTCACAAATGTCATTATAGTATAGGCTCTGTAGCTATATGGACACAAACTAATAGTATTGAAAACATACCTATTGGTTGTCAGTATCCATTGAGAACAAAAGAAACTACTTCCTACTACAAGTAGATTTCAGTCATTATATCTTATTTAGTATCTTAGTATAGAAAACTAATATGTGGACTCTTTTCAGAATATATATTCCATCAGGAACGTGGAATTTTCGTGTACATATTTGGGGTTGTAATTTTACTCTGTATACGTCTCGTAGTATACACGAGCCATGCATTAAATATATGGCCTTACAAGGACGTTCTCTGCCCGTTTTCAATCACTCTAATCCTAGCGAAATTGGAAATTTTACTATGTTAGATTCATACACCTTTACAGAAACTTCTCCTTATGAGGATAGTTATTATTATTTGATGATTATTTCAGATAGTATCATTGAAGTAAATATAAAAATAGTTACCTCGGGTAAATTTTACCACATTAAGACATGTATTGTTCTTGCTATGCCAACACCTGCAGTATGTGGTAATGCTATTGCAAATTCTTGTTTCAGAATGTCCAATTAGAATGACAGAAAAATCTTTTGTGAGACAGTATTTGGATGCACCATCGTTTTCTAAAGCATTAGCGCAATTACATATGAAAGATATAACAAAACATCGTTCTCACCACAATGATAGTGATAGTAGTAAATCGCCTTACAATGAACTTGATGTAAGGAATCAGTTTCATTCACCAGATGATAATTTAGATGATCCATGTGTACCCAGATACCAGCTTGCTAGAATTAAACATTCACAAACATTTTCTGGTGTCTACTTACTACAGGTAAATGAGGTGTCAATTATGAGTTGTATAAATACCTGTAAGATGTAATCACATATGTAACAATTATTCTTTCAGGGTAGAGAATGGTTAACTTCTTGGGTAATGTTAACAGACACACGTCCAGTAATTACCCAATTTAACATTTTGCCATTAGTGGATATTGGGGGTACACTCGATATTAGTGCCCACTTGGAAATGGACAAAGTAAATATTAGTAATAGTTCTTACGCACTTTATTTATTTGTAACTAATCACGTTACGTGTTTTAGATAACAACCAGACAATTAGTTAAAGTTAAACTTTGCATTCGACGTGGTCGAGTTCCAAACAGGAGTAAGGGCACTATTACGTGCGAGGAACCGAAAATGTCAATGAATTTATCTTCGTTTGATAAACACGATGCAACTTTGTTAATACCATATCCACAGCCAGATACTTGGTACGTCGCTCTACATGCGACGTGTCATTTTAATGGGTATGATCATGTTATGAAATATGTGAGGAAGAAGGTAATTAAAATTACATTGTAATATTGTTTGTGAATTAGACATCCTGTAAACTGTGAAATGGAAGAGATCTTAGTGTCACTGGATATACGAACTAGACAATGTGTATTTCCTGGTAATTATCCATGTGGTCATCACGGAATTTGCCAGGAAATTCATCGCGATATTCTTTATTTCACGTCGTGTAAATGCTTTGAAGGTTTGTCTGCTGTTTATATAATTTCGATTGTACCCTATTTTTTAAACGTATCAATAAAATATAATTCACTGCATAGGCTATAAAGGATGGGGCTGTACTGATGCCACTAGCGCGAGCCCAGAATCTTCTCTTCTACTGACGACTATGATACTCACTTTAAGTAATGGTTTTTTCATACCTGCTATATATTTAGCTGTTAAACGCGGATTGTATACTGAAGGATTAGTCTATTTGGCAACTATGCTTTTTTCGTCTCTCTATCATGCGTGTGATCAACATGTTATGACCTACTGTGTTGCTAAATATGAAGTACGTAAATTACCTTGGCAATAATAATTACGTAGTCTCTGTAAAGCTACGGTATCTTTACAAAATGATTTGACTTCTAGGTTTTACAATACAGTGACTTTTTTTCAAGCATACTAGCCTTCTGGGTAACACTTGTTGCGATGGCTGAAATACCGACTCGTTATGTATCCCTGTGTCATATGTTCGGTGTTCTTATAATTGCATTTGGAGTAGAATCTAACAAAACAAGCCTAAGTAGCATATTAGTACCTTTGGGAATGGGTGTTATGATTCCTGTAAGTAAATTAAAAGATATATTTGCAACAATTATTACTTATTAACTTGCTATATATTTTTAGATGGGAACGTACGCTTATCGTTGTTTTCAATTGAGAAAGTGGAGAAAACCAGATAGAATTTCGAAGTTATTAGCAGGATTGCTATTGGCGACAATAGGTTTATTGCTTTTTTCGCTAGTTGAAACTGAAGCTAATTACCAAGTATGTATATTATATTTCATCAAATGTGACCACAAAAAAGAAGGCATTCGTCAAAAGGACTTTTTTGTCTTACAGTATGTTCATAGTGCGTGGCACATGATAATTGCCATTTCTTTGATATTTTTATTACCGCCATCGCGAATGGAAGAAGTTGGTTCTGGTACGAATTCTTTCAGTGACGATAGCGAATTACTTGACTACAAAGATTCACCTGGCACTCCAATTTTTACGGTAACTACTGGACAAGAAAATCTGGTAATTGCTTCAAATTGAAGGTTGCGTCAAAAATAAGTAAAGCAGGCTCTACATAATAAGACTTGCCTCGAGGCATGCCTCATAGTTTAGAGCCCGCTTTAGACTATAAAGATACCAAATACGTACCATTGTTTAAGTTGTGCCAAAAGAGTGTTCTAATTCTCTAAGCAAAATATAGATTAGAGTTTAATCAAAATTAGAAAACATGTGTACATGTACTCATGCTACGTATATGTATATAAAATATTTATGTATCATTTTTATAAGAGTTTCTAAGTGAACGCAATTATAGGGTAATCTATGTAGAAATTCTCAAATAATACGATTTAACACGTTACACATGCAAAAATGTTTAGACGGTCTAAGTAAACTTACAAGTGGTGCTATTATTCTTATCATATTACGTTTAGAATATACTCAACAATACTCATAGATCTATTTTTATATATTCTTTTTACTGTTGAAAATTATACCTTATCACGTGACATTTACAAGCCATGCAAAAATAAATGACATAGAGTATTACAGCACCTAGCAATATTACTTAGGAATTGATAATTTGCTGCATTTATTATTAACGTTGACAGTTTTAGACTTCTGGTTATTCTTCCTATGATAAAAATTCCTTCCAGGAATGCCCATATGAGTGAATATGTAATAAAAATGTTTATAATGTACATTGATAGATAAATTTTCATGTCTTTCCATATTTTTTATGGTACTTAATCTATGGCATAAAGATATTTTTATGTGTAGCTTCAGTCTGATGAATACAATATTGTATTGAGTATGTACATGAAAGCAATACAATTATTTATACATTCCATATATCTAAGAAAAGCATTGCATAGATTACCCTATAATATCATTAATGACTTATATCCAGAACAATTAATTCATGACATTTTATTTTTAATTTTTTTTATTGTATCTTCCATTTTCTTTTTATAAAGTTACATATAAGGTGGATATTCTGTGTAATCACTGTAACTTTGGGAAACGTGGATATATAATGCAATGTATATTTTAACGAGATATAGACTCGAGTTATATGTGCAATATGTAATTGTACCTACTTTATGCATTTAGTCGTGTTCAGAATTGCTTAAGGGACCACAGTGTATAAAAGATATTGATAGCATATTAGAAAGTGAAAGTATGAATGCTGTGCCTAAATACAAGTAAATTATTCAGATGTAATATTGAGATTTCGTAAATTGTTGCATGCAAGTTTGAGTGCAGAGAACACAGCAAAAAATACTCAAATAAATATTAATTTTTACATAATTTTTTTATTTGTCATTATATCAAAAATTGCAGATTTATAGTTATTATATGCGTAGTGAATAAGTAGTTTTTATAGACTTTATAACAATATTAATTTAATATAAAAATTCCCAAAGTTAGTGAGTTTTAATACAGAAAATGCACTCAATTTTTTATTTAGTTAAAAAAGTGCATTTTTACATATATTTCTCGATATAGGATTTAATACTTACGTTCATGTGATATAGGATATTTAATTTATAATCATAATTTAAAACTTAATTTGTAATTACGATTGTTGATATCTCAAATTTTTACAATAATTTCTATAAGATAATGTTGGTATAATTAATTACTAAAGTATGATATCTACTTTAGTTACTATTCAAATACCTCACAATGTTTAAAGTGCCATCTAAGATTTCTCTTTCATCCTATGCCTATCATATTACAAATTTTATTTTTACACTATTAAAAAAGGCAGGATGATCGACAAAAAGGAATTCGTGTAATGTAAATCACCGAGATTTATGTAATGCTACATCAGTGAAGATTTTAAATAAAAGAAAAGTAGGCCAATATGAACATCAATGTTGGAAAATGTATTAATAATAATTAATTGTACTATAAAAGCATGTCACAAATTCAAAACAAATATAAATAATATAAATTTTCGTATCAAATAAAAGTAAATAGCACTACAAATTACATTAGGTAAAATAATTAATATTACTTTCAATTACCTGTTACTATTTCCTTTGAAATTGAAACATCGTACCCCGTCCAAAATTGTAGCAATATAATTTTTTTAATAATATAGTAACAGGAGTAAAACATAGGAAATCATTTCAAATTATTTCCCTTTCTTCATTCATCACTCATTCAATGATGACTTGAATAACTTACAAATAGTCATTACTGTGTTCTATATGCATTGTAAGTGTTAAACATCTTTCTTCTCACGTCAATTACATCTAATACATGTTTATATCGTTTCACGACAGATCTGAAAACATGCATGATACGTCCCGTCTAATGATACGAAAGTAGGAAAGAGACATAGAAACGATGTTTAGCATACATTCATAAAATACTTAAAAAGGAAAATCTATTATTTCAATAAATGTGTTTAAACAATTTATATGGTTAATTGTTACTCACGATTCTATAGGGCAATCTCCTATCCAATCCAGTGCATTCATAATTACACTATACTGACTTTTTAAATATTGTGAAATACATAACAGATTTACATTGTCAGATCTTTTTATATGTTGATCATATCTCTTTGATGCACCAATTGCATTGATGTAACAAAATTCTATTTCATTATTAAAAATGTTCCATATCTGTATAGAAAAACTTTTAGTATCATTAATATCAATGTTTACTCTTTTTCATGATTTTATTATACCTGTAGCCACTTATTATGTAATAGTTCTCGAAAACTTTCTCTTATCATCAATTTTTGTAGAGCATAAATCGCTTCAATACCTTCTTCTATATTTTTAACATATTTAAATATATCATTTATTAAATTTATGACCATATTTTCTAATTGCTGCACCGTATACCTAAACTGTTTAATTTTTCTTAACCAATTGAATTTCGTAATTTCAAATATAATATCACGGACTAGTATAATTTCATTCAAACTTTTATAAAACAAATGCTCAATTTCCCGCCAATATGCTTCGTACTCTATCCCCCTTGGACTTCCAAGTAATCCCATTTTATTGCACCTATTAAATAAAAAATAATAATAAGTTTTTTTCTAAACTATTAGTCTTTTAATACCTTCCGAATATAATCAGCGCTTCACAGATTTCAATAACATCGTAACATCTTTGTTTAAAAGTTTCAATTGAATCGAAAACTTCTTCTCTATTTATTTCCCATTTTTTATCAGGATTAATATACGAAATGATGCTTGTTATTATCTGTAAATCATTTCTACTGTATATTTTTTAATAACTTATTGTAACACAAACATATTCAATGCATCACTCACATTATTGTAAATTATTTCATAAGTATTACAACAAATTATGCATTTTTTTAGCATTTTTATTCCCTCTTCGGGATTACTTCCGAATGCAACATCAAGATTAATGTATTTTCTACATTGGTATATTATCTGCAAACTTAATGTTTGACAAAGTATTCCTATCTTATTCCTAAAATATTACATTTCTTCACAATGTTTCCCTCTACAAAAGAATTTTGTTTTGTATTAAAAAAAAAGCCTCACATCCTTTTGTAAAACGAAGATTCCATCCAAATAAATAATATTAAAAACAACGCCTCCGTTATAGAATTTTCAACATCATCTGGAACATTTAGAGTTTTACAAAAATCAAAAAAGACATTTAGATACTTTAAATTTGAAGATGCTTCCTTTAATCCTATTTTGATATTCATGGCTAATTCCTGAAATTTGTTCGCATTTAAAGATCGCACATTTTTTAGCGTTTCTATAATTGATTCAATTTTTGAATTCGCAATTTGGACTTGCAAATATTTTAAATTTGAGTCTGAAAAATTATTTATGTTTCTCAATTTATCTTCGAATTAAAATAAAATCGTATGTAGTATACGGTTAACTAACATTTTGCAGTCCAATAATTTACTTCATCATATATAGTTTGAATTTGTGTTCTAGCTATATTAATTCTCGATGGTTTATACATTTGTTTAATCCAAGACCAAACTACATTTTCCAATCTGCCGATTAATTTTCGCTTTCTTTCATTTTCATCAGACAGGGCCGTTTCATTACTTTCTCCTATAAAAGAAACTGCAGTTTTGTCCGATGATCTTAGAAATGTTTCAGGAATACTTTCTTTCGGCACGTACAACGTAGTTAAACCCAATGGTTTATAAATCTCCTCAATTAGACGTATGAGAAGTTCGTGCAAATTTGAATATATTTCATTTTGTATAACTATTCGTTCGAATGGAAAATTATAATTTATATAGAATATTTTGCTAATATTCAACTAAGAACAAAACTTAATAAAAATAATAACGATCATTTAAACATTTTAGACGGATACATGGTGTATAACTATTGTTACGCAGTACAATTGGTGCATACATATTTTCTATAAATCTTAAAACAGAATTCTTAATATCCTTCGTAACACTTCCGAACGAAATGGTGCTGAAAAAATTTTCAGGTGTGTAAATTTGCCAGGGCGATCTTAAAAAGTATACGAATCCTTTAGGAGCATAATTAGGTAATCCCAAATCAACAGTTAACTTATTTCCTGTATGAAATATAGTTAACATCACGTGTGATGGATTTTCAAAATATTCTCTTATCAATTCATCACAATTTTCATTCCAATCTGCACTCTCAGACGCAGGAAATATTGTTAAATCCTTTACATTGTGTACCTACAAATGTATTAAAATTAGAACTTTTTATTTGGTTCGATAAGAAATGAAAGCTATTGTGTTGTGTGCAAGCGAATATTAAAAATGGCGCCATAGATGTCGGTAGCAGTAGTTGTCTCGTGAGACCAATTAATTGAATAACAAGTTGAAATTATCGCAGCACTTCACATATCTAACGTTTTGTATGAAGTTTAGATAAATGTAAAATCGGTGAGTATGATAAATCCATTAATATATAATTTACGATGTAAAGCGCGCGTTCTTCTTATTATAGTGAACTCAACTGATATCGTTATGTTAGAATTTAGTGTATTATTTTTTTTAAGAATTGAATCGTAATCTATGTCAGACCTTAGTCTGTAATTCGTAAACATCATTTAAACAAACAAGTAGTAGAATATTGCTGTATCATTTCTTGCAACAAAATGACGCATTATCTATTTCTACATTTTGCTTTCTCATAAAATAATATGATCAGTGGATACCAAAGAACACGTGTTGTGCGATATAAGATGCATGGTCGTAAGACTTATAAGATCAAGAACATTAAGAACACTTCTACTAACTAATATAATTAAATCTTCTTCGCTGAATACTGGTTTTTCGGGTTCTGGTGGAAGTTCTTCCTCTACTTCAGGCGACTCTGAAATACGGTGAAGTATCACATTGCATACTTCTGTTTTCGAAACAATATTAAAAGCAACATATTTTTTGCAATAAGTTCGTTAATGCTCGTTATATGTACACATATATAGCGAAATGGGTATGAGTTATCTTTATGTATCGTTACTAACGTGACCGTTATACTATATTTAAGAAATATAAGACGTACCTTTAACAAAACTTTATAAATTTTGTAAGAATTTTTAAAAATAACAAAATCTGAAATGAAATACTAGATCGTTATTGGATACAATTAGAATGCTTTAGTTATAGAAATAAATAAATGTGTATGTCTTATCCTATAAAACACAGTAATCACGTGGTATTAAAAAATTCGGAGATCGTTTGCATGATTGTTTTTTTACCTTGTCGTCCAAAGTCTTCCTCATCCGTATCCATATCCAAATATTCCCGATGAATATCTATCGTTTTATCTGACTTCCTTGAGATTTCTGATTTTAACTCTTTTTTGCCGCTCATGTTTTCTGATTTAATCAAGAAAGATAAATGTATAAACAATTTGTCCGCGAATATCCTGATAGAGTACTAGTGACTTATAAGCTCCGTGTTAAATCAATATAATTAACGTTACCGAGGTAAACTACTTTTATGTATTTGTGTATAGAAAACTCTTTTAATCGTATATTTCGAAGAATGAAACTTTAAATATGTTTTGTATTTTCCATAGTACATTAATAGAAAAAAGATATCACTAGAACTTTAACATTAAACAGCCCTATATTCTACGTATAGTATTTGTTAAATTTTATTTTTAAATGCTTGTAGTCGTAATATATTTGGAATCAAAAAATATATAATGTCTTCAACATCGAGCAAGGTATTTATCGGATCGTTCATTCACACTGACGAAAATGGAAAATTGATCACTATCGACCATGCTGCGATTTACGTCGAGCACGGAAAAGTATGTATCGATTGTAAATTGAACCACATGAAAAATGTAAACTATAACCATAATTTTGTAACTTGTAGATTAGTAACATAATAATAAATCCAGAGTCAATTGACACTCAGAATGAAAATGTTACTGTTCTCAGTAAGAATCAATTTCTGGTGCCAGGATTTATTGACTGTCACATTCATGCTGTTCAATTACCTAATATAGGAATTGGATATGATAAAACACTCTTAGAATGGCTGGAAACTTATACCTTTCCCTTGGAATTAAAATATGCAGATGTAAAATTTGCAGATAGAGTATTTGAAACAGTTGTGGTAGGTTTACAGCCATGGAGATATTTATATTTTATTTACATTCTATATTAGATAAATCACATTACATTTGGATTATAGAAATACACTATTATGCAAGGAACAACAACAGCATGTTATTTTGCATCTCTTTACTCAGAAGCATCCGTAATACTTGGACAAAAGGCTGCAAACCTAGGTCAACGTGCTCTTATTGGAAAACTAACTATGAATAATAAACGTGATGATAACTATTATGAAACTACTGAAGAATCTATAAAAAATCTGAAGAATTTCATAGAAGATATTACTAAGATAAATGTACAATTTAAATTTCTTCTAAATTTATATCTTATTATATCTCTTTATGAAACTTATATTATTTCTATCTATTAATACTTATTATAGAGTCCTCTTATAAAGCCAGTCATAACACCAAGATTTGCATTAAGTTGTGACATGACAATGATGAAAGAACTGGGAAAATTGGCAAGAGAAAAAGATCTACACGTACAGGTATTACACAAAATCATGTTTCCATTTGGCCATGTTACAAATAATAAAATGAATGTTAATATGTAATTATCATTTGTGTGTTAACATATGTTTAAGTGCATTTTAAATTTCTATGATTATTTGTTATAATTTTCTTATTTTAATATGGATAATATATTTCAGAGTCACATATGTGAAAACTTAGAAGAAATAGAAGCTGTAAAAAATAGATTCCCTGAATATGACTCATATGCAGCTGTATATGATGCAGCTAATCTTCTTACAAATAAGGTAAGTTAAGTTAACAAGGGTAAATTACAAAGTGTTTAACTAAACTTTCAACTGTCTGTAGACAGTGATGGCACATGGAGTACACCTCGCAGACAGTGAAATTGCATTACTGAAGAAACGCGGTACGGCAATCATTCATTGTCCTTCATCAAATACATGTTTAAAGAGTGGTCTTTGCGATGTGCAGAAATTGAAAACTAAAGGGATAAAGATTGGCCTTGGTACTGGTAAGAATAAACATTTTTATGTATTTGGAATTTCTTAATAATAGTAATATTAATTGCGATCGTGTACTTGTAGATGTTTCAGGAGGGCAAAGTTGTTGTATTTTAGATGCAATGAGATCAGCCTTGCAAGTATCGTCTCATTTGTCATTTCTTAAAGAGAACTATCAAGCACTTAATTATAAAGATGTATTTCATATGGCTACTTTAGGGAGCGCAACAGGTGCTTAAAATTACGAAATTATATAATATTACTTAGGTGAACTTATTAAATTTTCTTATATTACATGAAGATATTTCTCTTTCAGCTCTAGCAATGGATAGAGAAATAGGAAACTTTGTCATAGGCAAAGAATTTGATGCTCTTATTATAGATACAAGTATAGGTATTGAGCTTTTAGACGAGATTAGAAGTTACAGTTTAGAAGAGAGACTTCAAAAGTTTATATATTCAGGAGACAATCGTAATATAATTGAAGTTTATGTAAGTGGATGTAAAGTTAAATAGAAACAATATAGATATCTTATACTTACATCTCTTTTAATTTTCCTACTACAATGTTAATTAGTTTAATGCAACAGCTACACCACCTACAAATTTAATTAAACTACATATAATTTCTAAGTACTTAAACTAAATATAAAAGTATACAAATATAAACAAACCTCTATGTTGTTCTAAGAATACTTTTATACTTCTATTAGCTTGTTCAAATGCTTTTTCAAAACCAGCACTATCATCATCCTATACATAAAAGAGCTAATTGAATTCTGTAATTCTTAAAAGAATAATATTTAATGAAATAATTAGGAGTAATTGGTATTTACGAAAAGCGGATCTCGTATATTAAGTTCTCCATTTGGATCATATTTTCCAAGGAGTTCAATTCTTGCTTGACTATCTTTTGGTTGCATTTGGAACAGATCATAAACAATTCCACTGTCCATTCCAAATATCCAATCAAATTTATAGAAGTCTTCTTTTGTAATCTAAAATATTTTTTATTTTTTTATTTTTATTTTTTAATTGAAATTGGAAGTAAGTAAATGAACTCACCAGTCTTGCCACATGAAAATATTCTGTAATTCCGTTTTTCATTAGGGTGGATATAGCTCTAGGTTCTGGACTTTTACCTACATGATACTGTAAAAGTGCAGCACTATCTGCTTCCCAAAAATCATAAAGATCTAGTTTCTTTATTTGATCCCAAAATACTGCTTCTGCTATTGGAGAACGACAACTATTTCCTGAGATTTAAAACTAATTAATATAACATATTTCTACTTAGTTTTTTCAAAGTATTACAGATATTTTTGAACATACCTAAACATACCATCAATACTTTCTTTTTCTGATCCATATTCTTATCATATTAGCTTAAAAATAACACACAATTGTTATTCATCACTTATAAACAGAAATACACACTCACTGACATTGTTTTAAGGTTATGTAAGGAACCTTGTAAAATAAATTAGATATATATACATTTTTCATAGATAACTTAGTCATGCATAAATACCTAACAGGTATAAAAGAAATAAATAGTTAAGCATGTTCTACCAGTTATACCAAAGTATTATTCTAATACATACAGGAAAAGTTATTCTTAATGTTCAGAAACTGAACTAGATATATATGTAAAACAATACCTACAAGTTTTAGACAGTAATAAATAAACGTTTCGATGTCACAATGAATATTTATTAGCTTCCATAAATATTTAAATATACAATATGTTAACCTTCACTTACATATTTGTACAATTTATTTTAGTCACAATTTATCTGAAAATAACAAATGTATATTGTAATATTGAATTTTCCTTATAAGTAATAATTGATAATTAAATAAAATTATGATTGATACCTTTATGCTCTTCCAAGAAAGCTTGTACACTCCTCGCACATTGTTCATATGCTTTATGAAAGCCTGCACTGTTACTATCCTATAAATAAAATTTCTATAAATTTATATTGCTCTGAAATACAGAACACAAATCAAAATATTATATACTAAATTTTATAGCACGAGAATTATTTTGAAGCATAAGTCAATGTTATATTTACATAGTAAGGATCTCTTATTATAAGCTCTCCTTTTGGATCATATTTTCCAAGAAGTTCAATTTTAGCAGTACAATTGCTAGGTTTCATTTCATTCAGTTCCCGGATGTTACTATTATCCATTCCAAATATCCAATCAAAATTTGTGAAATCATCTTCTGTAATCTATATATTAATATACAAAGTCATCAATATGCCTTTAATGTTTCCTATATAAAGAAGTTTACTCACTGGCCTAGCTTTATGCGTATAATTTGTAATACCCTTTTCTCTTAGTGTTGACAGAGCTCTATGATCTGGATTTTTACCAGTGTGGTACCCTATGAGAGCTGCACTTTCTACTTCCCACGCATTGTTTATACCTAATTTATTTATTTGATCACTAAATACAGCCTCTGCTATAGGTGAACGGCATATATTTCCTATAAAAGCAAGCTTATGGTTTATATAATATTACACTACTACATAAACAAATATTGTTTATCAAAATTAGATTAGAACATACCTAAACAAATCATGAGTACTCTCTTCTTTTCTACCATATTGAGAATACTTTATTCAGAATAAAATTTAGAAAATAAATCTAAACTAATAAGAGACAACTGAGTGAAAATGATAATGATTATTATTATTATCAATTATCCTGCCCAAAAGCGTATTCGCCATCTGAGTGGAATCAGTGTTACTAATGCTCAACATTAGCGACTGTGCCTGACATAAGAGTGCAGCACTACAAGTGGTAAGAATTCAAGTTATAATACCGACGCGAAATTTAATATAGGGTGTCCTGATAAGTTAATAACTAAGAAATCTTATCATTACAGGATAGGGTGGAGCAAGCTGTATAAAAATAGGGAAAAGAAGAAGAGAGGTGGAAGGTACATACATAATAAGGGCAACAGAAGAAATAAATTAAAAATTTGAGTAAAACCTTACCGGTTGTCCAGGATAACCAGTGGTCACTGTACAACTGTCCACTGGTTAGGGGTGTCCAAGGGTCCAAGGGTCCAAGGGTCCAAGGGTCCAAGGGTCCAAGGGTCCAAGGGTCCAAGGGTCCAAGGGTCCAAGGGTCCAAGGGTCCAAGGGTCCAAGGGTCCAAGGGTCCAAGGGTCCAAGGGTCCAAGGGTCCAAGGGTCCAAGGGTCCAAGGGTCCAAGGGTCCAAGGGTCCAAGGGTCCAAGGGTCCAAGGGTCCAAGGGTCCCTCCAAGATCCCGAGGAGGGTCCGCACTTGGCAAAGGACCTGCAGCAAGTGAGACATCGGTACTCCAGCACGGGTATTTATAGTGTTTCGGGAAAGAGGGGGAACCAGTCAGAAAAGTTTTTCCAGTGGTAGGAATTTCACGATTGATCTAACGAACAATATTTTGAGAAAAATTGATATTTTCCATAAAATAATGATTTCAGCAACAATCATAAGCAGGATATTTTAGTAGGACACCTTGTATATTGGATGGTATAGTAGAAATATTTACTCGTTTACTGGTATTACCAGTATCGTAGTGTTATCACCAGTAACGGAAACATAATGTGTTTTCTACATCCACCGTTCGAAAATTGCAGAGGCCGCTCAAAAACCAGTGGTTTTTCAAGAAGTCGATATTTCAGAACACGAGGAGACGATGTCTGGTCTATCATGAACGCTCGTCTTTACCTTCGATACGGTAACTATTTGTAAATAGTACTTACCTCCACCATTCCTCAGTAGATGGCGAACGACTATCCTTTCGTCGGCAATGCAGTCTCACTACACATCTAATTTTGCATCCTCATTTTTAATAATGATAAAGGAAAGCCATTACAAATTATTGTGCAAATGTATGGCAAATAGAACATTGTGCGAATACTGCTTCAGAATGCCTTTCAGAAATCATCAATTGGTCTCATTTCATCTCTTCGTCTCAAGGTACAGAAAGCCATTGAAAATCGTGTCAGAATGTAACGGATGTATCGTGTGCATGCACGAGGAAAAGCGAGCAGGAAACCAAGCGGCGAATCGAACAAGAGAACGGAGCCGTTAAATAGGCAGTTGGACAGGAAGAAAACAAAAGAGAAAGCCGCTGTCGAGGGATACATATGCATGTCCACGGGTCGTGTCGTGCGGATCGACGACAGAAGAAGCGTTCATGGTGAAGAAGCTGCTTGTGAACGACCGGTAAACAATTAGTCGTGCCGTATGGCGATGAATCATTATTAAAGACGATGACGACTCCACTGTCCTCAGGCCACTCTGTTGTCCTCTGTTAGCTTGGCGACATTAATTTGCGTAAGGCGTGTTTTTTCGGGTGCTGGATGAAAGGCAGCGGATGTGGGTGCGCGACAGAAAAAGGAGATGACGGCCCAGAAGCCGAGGAAGAGCAGCGCTGCCTCTCATTTGCCTTTCAATAACCGGCTCCCTTCATGTCATTGTGACAACGGCGAGACCATTGTCGTGCCACCGTACAACACGTATTACCTACCTGTTCGTCGATGTTCTCGTCGGCGTGGGTGGCAGCCACTGGCAATCGGTTCCTCGAAACCAGCCAGGCACATCGGGTTAATTTTTCGTTCAACGCTCACAATTTTTGTCTACGTTTTAAAATATGATAATGCGACTTTCGTGATGTCTCGAAAAAATAATACTCTGGATATATGTAATTAAATATGACTGTAAACCTTAATTCTTTTTGAAATAAGATAATCTTGACTGAAATTACTTATGGGATGACCCAATACTTCAATCTCCGTATAATTTACTCTTCAAGTCTAATTTGGGTATGCGTAACAGTGATCCTCGTAATTTGGCCTCGTAATTTGTTTTTTTCGGAGGCGAGCACGATAATGAGACGCCTCCGTTACAAGGATTGCTCATTTCACGCAGCCTTGGGGCGCTTCCTTTACCTCCGGGTCTGTAAGCAAATGAGGAGGCTTCGAGACTTCGAAAGGTGAGCAGAGTTCATAAGGAACGTCACACAGAAAGACTATAGCTCGAACAAAGGCGCGTTCGGAGATTTTCTCACTTGAAAAATATTGAGAAACTGATTACCATACGCACGAATTGCTGATAAAGTTCGCGGAATGTTTCTCGCATGCACGTATACTCTATATCAGCGCAGAAATTGCCCCGTCTAAAAGCTGCAATTAATTTCAATGATTTCAAGCGCGCGAACGAAACACGCTCAACACGCAGTCACCGTTTGCGTCAGCGCGTTCTTATCCGCCTCTGATCCGCGTGACAAATACCAGGGAGGCTTAAACGGAGTTGTAATCCATCGAGAACTCGAATTCTCCGAGCCTGGCTCGACCAGCATGGCGCAGAGTATAAGAAGCAAAGAGAAAGCTAATTATAAACCGAGCAGCAGGAGCACCCATGACGTCCAGTTTGATATCTTCGGGAGAACGTCGACGAGGGTCGAGAAGGGAGCCTCGGGGCACGCTTCAGCTAATAAAAGTAATCTCCACGCGTTAAAGTTACGCGAGAGGCGGGATTGGCCGGAAGGCGTCGATGTCTTTCACCGTTACCGCATTAGCCATGAAACAAGGAACGAACTCTCTACTAGGTAGCAGCCGAAAGTTCGCAAGAAGTCGGTACCCCAGGCTTTCGGGAATCCAAGACGGGTGTCAGTTGGCGGTTTTCCACTCGAGAAGTAAGGCAATAATCCGTATAATGGCCGTTAAGCAGCCCGGCGTTAGGCGAGTGGAGCGGAGCGGAGCGAAGAGGACTCTGTTAGGGCTGGAGTGGCGCGGGGCAGCGAACCGAGGCGAGAGAGCACGCTACTCTGTTTGTACCGCTTAAGCTAATGAGCCACAGATGGCGATATATCGGTGGCCCTGTTCGCAAGGAGAGTATAAGGTGGGCCGAATGCGAGGGAGAAGATAGATCCGCGGCGATAGCGGGCGAATCGTTGCAAGGTGGCTGAAAAGTCAGCCGAAAAGGGGTTGGCTTCCTTCTCGTTTCGCCCGATGGCTATCTCGGCCAGCCGGTCGTGCGCGGCTACCGCATCCGATCCTATCTCGCGATATGCACCCTCCTTTTAACCCGGTGCACGACGCGAACCTGCCCGCCGCTAAATGCACGCGCCCGTCCGTCTTTTCGGTGCCCTGCCCGCAGATGTGCCGCTCTTTTGCACTGCTTGCGCCTCGCATGCCCCGACGTGCCCGCTCGAGGAGATCGCACCGCTCGAACGCAAAAAGATACGGCTCCTGTCCGATACGCCGTCGTTTACGGCCCTTTCTTTACGAGACCCATCGTTCCGCCTTTACCGCTCTCCTGACGAGATCTACTTTTCCCTCTGATCTTGCGTGGATGGAAGAAACGCAAGGTGTTCCTCTTGGTATGTTATTAGAGGGATTGGAAATTTATAGCTATGCGCTTCTTTGCCAATTTTCGGTATTTATGTATATCTGAACGTCGATATATCGCAAACGTCACGAGTGAACAATTTTCAGTCCTCGTTTAATTGCGTGGAGTAAATACAGGATTGTGCCTTTCGCAAGAATTGCTTGCAAGTGATCCTAAGCTTCTAAGTAGTAGAGCACATTACTGACACTACACCCCATTCTATAGCAGAATAGACTCCATTACCCTCCCTTTCGAGAAATATTCATATTCAAGCCTCGCTCTCGCTGTTTTCGCAAAAGCAAGAATGTTTCAGAATGTTTTCCCAGTCGGTGAAGCAATGCGCGTGCAACGCGCGCAAAAAGTCAAACGGAGGAAACACCTTTTGCATGCGAAAGAAAGCTGGCTCGGGCTGGAGGTGAGCAAAAAGTGGGCACGTGGTCCGCGAATCGAAGCAGTGCCGCGCGCCGGCTGGAATCTGCTGGAATCGGGAGCAGACTGAAGGGGACAGCCGTGATTTCACGCCGCGGCCGTGATTCGCGATTTCACGGCAGCTGCTCCCGGCAGGAAGCGAGACATCGTGCACGCGCGCTCGCACCGGATGAACTTTCTTGCATAATGTGAAATCGGGGACGCGAAATTGTCTACCAGGGAACGGTGTATCGATGGCATCCCTATCGGCCGCGAGACAGACGCGGAAAGCGGCGGAACAATGAGCCGACGTCAATCGAATAAAACGATATGGAGCGTGGAGCGTGCGATCGACGCGCGATAACCGTCTCCTACTCCTTGTTTGCACTCCTTTGGAAAGTGGGAAGAGCTTCCGCTTAGGGGCGGAATACGTGCATCCTTAATTACCCGACGGATCTGCCGATAAAAGGATAATAGGTAGACGGCGTGCATCTATTTCCTTCGCTCGTCGCTCGCCATGCTTGTCGGCGGTCAGTTTTTCACCGCTCGGGATCTCATCGACGCGTGAAGATATACCGTGCCCGCTCGTACACGCTCGAGCCGAATCGCTCGGCCCCGCGACGATAGACGCGGCTATAATTTCGTCGTTTCTCCCGCTCCCACGGAATAGTAATTACGCTATCGAGACATCTCTAAATTGCCCTCGGATTGCGAACTTACCCGGGGAAACGGCGCTGGATGACTCCGCGTTTCGAGCAACCCGTTCCTTAGATCTCCTCGATGGCTCTCAGAGAAAGGTTTCAGCTATAGGAGTTATATTCTTCTGGCGTTAAATATGGGACGCGTTGCTCCATGTTGTTCACACTCCTACTCTTCACATGCAAGGTGTTTCAGGGTCTACGATGTGCTTATAGACGAGACGTCTCAGCCTTATATAGCCTTTGAGTATTCTGAGCTATCTGAAAACAGAATGAATTGTCTGTTCATATATAATTCTAAGTGTTTTCCAATTTACCACTTTCGTATAGGTATAGTCAACTGTTTTATAACACAGTTCATTCATTCCGTGTTTTATCGAAACTGTATTATACGAATATCGTAATATATGAGGGTTGTCCGAGTTTATTAAGCCATGCTACATGAAAACCGTGCTACAAGAAGGCTGCTGCAATTTTTGCATGGTATTATTTCGAAACAGTTTATTCAGAGCACAGTGTTCTAGAAACGACTCCAGTGGCATACATTTGTCAAAGTCTTTCTGCTAGTGGAAAACGAACGATTTTCCTCCGTGTTGGTGCTCGCGAGCGCGCTTCTTGGAAATCGGAAACGTGTTCCAGAAGCGACAGGTCGTGTTTAAGATTGACCACGTTCCAGAGCATTCATAAATCTAGAGCGTAATGGCTGCTATATTATCGTGAAAATGACGTGCAAAGCGTTCGCGCGAGCAACATCAACCAGGGATTTCCACATTGTGTTTCCACGGTACGCGACCAGGGGAAAACATGCAGCGACGCTCCTAAATCCCCAAGGGATTTTTTGCTCGGCGCACGAAACGACGTGGGTGGTTGCATAAAATAGGTGGCCTGCACTTATCTACACAGCGCGCACAAACGGCCGCGGTCGCAACCACCCGCCGGCTCGTACTTATGTTAAATTACAGGTAGACACACGTGCACCAGCCATTAGTTTTCTCTCGCATACACGCTCGCAACGAGCCCTCCTGCCCGCTTCGTCCACCGCGCACGACGCAGATATTTCATAGATTTATGGGTAATCGAGAGAGCGGAGAGGGCAGGAATAAAGAAAAGGGACTTGGATCGATCTCCTTCGAGAGTCATGTGGGTGAAATTTTTCAGGCGCCAGGAATCGGGGGCAAGCCAGCTCTGATATTACGCCAGAATTTTTAGAAGACTTTTACCTATACCCTTTTCTATGAATAGGAAATATGACAAAGGTGGTTTTCATTATAAACTCCTCCATTGTTTCCTCAATTTCGCTTCACTCCACTAGAAATTCTACTCAAGCTTCAGTTCTTCGTAGAATCCTCATATTTCGTAATCTTCGTGTCGAAGACGAACCTTCTCTTTGCAGTCGATTCTCTTAGGTGTTCATTTGTATGGAATGCCCACGTATTGCACAAAGGAAGGACCATTGAGAAACCGAACGGTACCCGCACAATAATCGAGCTTACCGTTGGATCCACAATGCCTGGCGGAAGGGAGGCACGGGCAATTGCGGAGGGCCGGGCGCGTTTAAGCAAACTTTCGACGATTCCGTGACGAATACTCAGCATTCTCTGGACTCTGTGGTGAGTCCTGAAGCGGAGAGGGTCTCTCGCGTAGCCACATATGCGCGTGCATGTGCAACGCGGTCCGATTACCCGCAACACCTGAGCGTCGATGATCGCCCTCGTCCGACGAGATATCCCCCTGCACGTGAAATACTCTTTCAGACTCGGCGAAATTCCTCGGTTTCGCGGCCGATTCATCATTGACGAGCTCGCGGTCTGCGCTCGGGTTCCGTGCATCATCGATCACCTTCTCACGGTTTCTCTGGCAACAGGGACCGCGTTGCACGACGGAAAGAACGAGAAAAGGAAACGATCGGGGATGCGGCGAGCGACGGAGGAGAGAGGAAAGAGCGAGCGGCTCGTTGGAAGCGAGAAAGAGAGAAACGATGGAAGACGGAACGAAGAATTGAAAGAAGATATGAAAATAAGGCGAAGCCGGAAGGGGGCGGACGATAAGCGCATGCGACGATCGACACGCAACACAAGCGCTCTAATTTTAGATCTTGTCACTCTGACGCCAGCTGGTGTGCCCCTCCCCGCCTATTACGCGCGTTTACGCACACTTACGCTCGCTACTCTCTCGCTCGTACTCGCCTTCGATTGCTTTGTTTCCCGCTCGCCACCGCTCGCTCGCGACTGCCTTGTTTCGCCCACATGTTGCCCTCCACATCGATGGGAACTGCTCCGAATGCTTCTTCTTCCTCGTACCTATCGAATTCACGCGAATGGACACTCCTACTGCATTAACCGTTCAGTATCTAGGTACCAGGGTTTCGCGTATTATATTATAGCTAATGCCTGAACTCGCTCATAGATGAGCACAGGGGGTTTCACGCAACCTCGAGTGACATGTTCGGAAAGGCGCACACACGCATCCAGTCAGGCATGCCCACGTAACCGTGCGTGAATTGGACACATACCTGGCTATTACCTGCAGGATAACGCAATGGGATGCATACGTGGAGTCGTATTGTGAACTCGCGAACCACTGTCCATATGCTTCTCATGGACCTTCGACTCGTCTGATTTCACGCGAACTTATCGAGTGCTTCTCAAGAGGAAAAGTAGAAGGCGACACTCGAGGCCCTCGATTGATGGTTGAAGGTACTTCTTCAACGCGAGCAATTGTCAAGTTTCAAGTTTTTCAATTTTCTGAAAATTTTGAAAATTAAAAAATTTGAATATTTGAATGTTTAAATTTTTGAACAGGTATTTGAAAATTTGAATATTTGAATGTTTAAATTTTTAAACAGGTACTTGAAAATTTGAATTTTTCACCGGTGAAATATTTGAAAATTGGAAAATTGTTTCCTTCCTCTATCTTTCCTCATCAGTGATACGAAGGAGAACCGAGGTTCTTCAAGAAATTGATTACACCCATCGCTCCGATCTCGCAATTCCCAAAGAAAAGCATGAGCAAGAAATTACAGAGTCTCAGTGTATGCTCATTGCGTCTTCTTGGGTAACTGTCTCAATCGAAAACGGAATCACGGTCGTACAACACATTACGCAGTAATTCGCCTTCTAAGTTCAGCCAATGGACTATGTCGAAACGATGAAGAAAGAATAAGAGGAAACGCTCGTCTTCCACGCTTCGTAGGAGCTGCAGAAGTGAGCATAGTTAAGCTTATCAGCGGATAACCACCGTGGTGAGCAATCTCGCCTCGACTCGCCAGCGATCGCGACTTTTCCTTTTATCGGCGACCAACGAGGCGGTTGTCGACTAGCACTCGCCAGTAATCGCTGCCTGACGCGGATTCAATCTTCCGTGTCCCGTATCCGGGAAAGCAGCTCGTTCACCGTGCAAATGCATTGCGCGAGGCTCTCACAATCGGCCAGGAGAGCGAGACAAGAGGCGGGGGAGGCGCGGGGCTCTCTAGGCGAAAGAAGAGCGCCATTCAGAATGGCACCGCGATGCACAGGCTAGGTCAAGCCGATCGAGATAATAGTCGAGGTTCGGGGCATCGTCCCGCAGATATATCTCAGCTGGATGTACAGCTAACGGGCACGTTGATGAGAGAATAGAGGGACGGATGATATCTTCGGTTAAGTTCCATGGCAATCGGGAATGGAAAGAAGCCGCACTCGTTGGACCTTCACTTCCTCTCATTGTTTCACCCCGTCCAGCCTCTCTCTCTCTCTCTCTCTTGCGCTCTCTTGCGCTCTCTCGCGCTCTCCTTCTCACCCCCTCTGCTCGCCTCTTTCTTTCCGGCTCTCCTCCCGCCCCCTCGCCGGGGCTTTCTCGGCTCGCCTTAATTCGCCCGTGTACTTTCGGAGCGGAGCTGCCAGCAACAATATAACATCCGATTAGCTCATTATGCAGAGATCGACGGATCGATAAATTGAACGCGCCGGATCTGGGCCGAGTACGCGCGATTATTTGACGCGATTTTTGCCGGTACGATGGCTCGCGGGATGTATCCAAAGGCAGCGTTGCGTGTAAGCGGAGAGCCACGGTACCGTTCAACGACGGAAAACCTCGTTGTTAAGCAGATAGACGACCGTTCGACGAAACGTTTCTTCCACCGAGCGGCTGCATCGAGTCGCCGCGCGGATTCCATCGCGCAAAAACCCGATCGTTCGATCATGCATACCCGCTAACGAACCACCGTCTAATCAGCGGGAATTCCTGCGGCCTAATTCGTTTCGGGGAATCGACAGGGGAACCGAGCAGGCGCAAGGGGGATGGCAGCGAAAAAGAGCGTTCTCGAAAGCGTGCAGCGTGACGGCGGTCGCGAAGATCGTGGCGAAAAAGCTGGCAACAACGATACAACGTCCGATTAGCTTATTATACGGAGATTGGGGCTCGATAAATTCAGCGTGTCGGGGGAAGCCGAGAATACGCAGCTGGTCGTCCGCGGCTCGGCCGCCGCCGCGCTGCCGCGACGCGATAAGGGGACCGACGTAATGTACGATCGCGATCTTCGCCACCTTCGAGGCCAGTCGAACGCAACATCTGGCCGCGGTTTCGACGTTTACCGACCCACAACCGCAAGTATTCGGTGCCGCGTGCTGTGTACTGCTAGCCACTCAATTCGGCAGGTGATATCACCTCCCCGCCCCCGGGGCAGCGAAGGTGGATTCTGGACGCGCCGATACATCGCCGATGTTATGATTTATCGGGAGCACCGGTTCTCCCCTTTGAGCACCGTAACGACGGCCTTCAATCTGTTCGAGCCACCTTTCGGTGCACCCGTCGCTATCTTCCACTTTGCCTTTCGCCTGGGGAAACGATCGCCTGATCACCTTTATTCTGTAGCTTGGGAAATATTTCAAAATCTGGGATTCTTTATATCTGATGCAGTTACCAATATCTGACACAACTTCGTAGATAGGTGTGTGCTCTGTTTCTAGGAAGCTCTGAGAATTTCTTCAGAAGGCTTTACAGAGTCTAGAACCATCTTGCGGGTCATGAAGCTCCTGCGGAGAGGCCACTCGTTCAAACGTCTCGACGTCCATAAGGCAACACGATCGATGAGAAGGAAGTCGCGCGGCTTAGGATTAACGAAACAGGAACGTCGTTTCCTGGGATTATCCTGCCGCGTAATCCTTCCACGCGTAGATTATGTACCGCGGAATATTCCTTGGACAAGAAACAGAGTTCCCTTGGTGAGGAACGAGCTCGAAGTGGGTTATCGATCGCTCGAATTAGCGTACTCGCGAGCAGCCGAGGATTTTTCATTCCCAACGTTACGTGGTGCACGCGCTGCGCCTAGATACGCATTAGTCAACTTGCAATTCACTCGATTAAATTTTTTCCCGAGTTCGCCGCGCGTGCGATTTTTTAGCTAGCCGTTCCACTGCGACAACCGATCACGCTGTTTACAGCGAGCTGCACGCGAGCTACACAGTTGCATAAATAACGACGATCGCTCGGCACGCGAATTAAAATTGGTTTCGAAAAGTCAGGGACGCCTCTGAACCGAAGGGAACTATCGAACGTGGATCGATACCTCGGATGGTTTCGTGCAACGCGGTTTTCCCCGATTTCGCTCAGCTGCCAACCCGAGATTCGCATTCTCGAGGACAGCTATGCACTCGCGTGCGCATTAGAGGTCACCGAGGAGTATGAGTAAGCGTCGAGGAAGGCAATGCAAAACCGAAGGCAATTAGTCATATAGTTATACGAGCCGTCTTTAACCTGGCAGCATTCCATCATATCATTACACTGTTTACTGGTTTCTCACAATTCGTGGGGGAATTTGCATGAGGAATAAGGCAAAGCCTTATAATCAGTACATTTGAAAATGCGAATCTGCAGGTCGGTAGTGTAACTCGGTACAAAATTGTTGCGTTGCTCGAACGTCAAGTCACGCATACTCGACATTACGATACAAACATCTCCGTCAATTATTAGTGACTCTAAAGACATCACAGAATTCAATAAAGTCCAACTGAAATTGCCACAAGAAGCAGCACAAAACTGAAGACAAAAGTGATTTCTCTGAATACCAATATACCTACCTATAATTTACACAGTCGTAAAGTGATTGCACTCTGTTGCTTTTATCGCATATGACGTGGACCTTCGAAGGCGCATCGTACGAATGTTCAGGTGAGAGAACGCATGCAGGCAGTGTGCAAAGAAGTAACGGTGGCGCCGCGTCGAGAACGGATGAATTAAAGGCTCGCAAGGCCCGAGCTGAGGCCCACGGGAGGACGAGCGAGGAATCCCGGCGTGGCGGCCCACCTGTTTTGTCCACCCGTTCGCTCGTCCATCCGTCTGTGGCCCGGTTGCGCCCCAGTTGGCACAGGTGTTCCTTCGACGCTGCTTCGCTCTCTCTCTCCCTCCCTCCCGCCCCTCTTTTTGTTTCAAGCCCGTCTTCGTTGCGCTCGTTAGCGGGCCCCTCGGTCCCTCTCGCGACCTCTATTCATTACGGAGCGCCACCGGGAGCTGGGGCGAGACGGAGAAGGATAGACGAGGTGAAAATGACGGATTGCTAAGGAGTTAAGGAGTGACAGGCCCGAATGGACGGATAAGTGGCTAGAGGCGCGTGTGCGAGGACGAGGATCGATGAGGAGATCGATCTAGGAACAAATGCGTCTCCCGACGCCCGACACACTAGAATTCCTTATCGAGCCTATTACAACGGTGCTATTAGTTTGTATCTAATGTCGTTGCATTATTTATATGGGACTCGTACGAGGAGGCATGCGTATGCAAAACCGACGGAATTCATTAGGACGCGCCGCGGTTTTTCGCTGACAGGACGAAAGACGAAACGTCTTCGAAAGCGACGACGGGGAGAAACAGATGGACGGGCGAATGGACGGGCGAATGGATACGCGGATCGCGTATACGCGCGACGCGAATAAAGAGACCGCCTGCGAGCGAGCATCTGTTCGTGGGACGCGAACCTGCCGTCCCTCTGCATTGTCCCGATGCAGACGTCGCTCCGGAAAACAGAGATAAGTGACAGACGATTATTAATTATCTGCGTCATCGAACTGCCTACGTGCTGCAATCGAAACTGCGAGGCTCGCGCGCCAATTCTGAGAATTTCAGTCAATCCATCTTTAGCTGAGTCACATTTCTCGAGCAGAAAGTTTAACGCCAAGATGAAGATTACAGAACGTTTCCTACGAAACTGAGAAACCCAGAAAATTGCAGCGCAAGTAGTTAAATCAATACCGACAATGAACAATGACTGTCGCGTTGTTCTCTTTTCCAGTGCATCCGACAGGCCAGAAACATTGATGCCTTGCACGTAACAACGCTCTACAAAGTGCAGTTTGAAGTAAGTAAAGACTGCGAGCAGCAGTCCACTTCTTCCTGAGGCAGCAATTCTTCTTTGGTAACGATTTCTTTGAAATCGCCGATCGGGCAGCGTCGCCGAGGGCCAGCCTTCCAGCCGCAACCAGCGGAAGAAGAATCGACTGCAGGAAGAATTTATCGCCGCGTCTGCCACACGAACGCATCTGTCCCCCTTTAGCCAGTCTTTATTACATCGCAAGAACACAAGAAGTCTCTCCACGCATATTAGCTCGGTCGTATCTCTTCTTCACGGTGTGCAGACGTACGCCAAAAGAACAGCGGGCCCGTGTCACGGTCCTGCTCGTACGCTCGCGTTCCTCGTTGTCTGTCAGCCTTCCTTTATGCGTTGAGGAACTTGTCGTTCAAGGAATCAGGAAGAGGCTTGATGTTGAATAGTTCCTTTTTCCAGGAGATTTGAACAATCGAAGGCTTTTGTCGGAAACTACGCGAGAAACTGATGAATTTATTGAAGCTGTGTAGGTATTATGTTAGAAGAGAAACTTAAGATGTTACCCTTATCATTTTATCGGAGTCTTAAAACTTGAGGGTTTTCTTATGGTAGGATTGAATAACTTTCTCTGGGGTATAAGTTCATTCTTGCGAAACGACTCAAAGGACTTTCACTTCTGTAAATTCTTTGCCCGCTCTTAAGGGCTGACAATGAGTGACCGCAGCTACTTCGACGTCTGTCTTCGGACAGACTGCAAACACTTGCTTGCAATTTTTCCGACTGTAATTTGTCGAGTCTCCACAGAAGTTGGATCTGCTGTTAATTTCCTGTATCCGTGCAGAGAAATGAAGCAATCGATACCATCTGTGTGCCTTCTTCCAGAGGATATGCTCGTTGACGAGCGTCTTCCTGCGAAGCTGCCATCGAATCTGCCACAGACCGTTTACGTAGGTGCTCGTGATCGGTGAAAGAAACGGTGCAACGTGCGTGGCGCGGGAACCGGTGAGCGACATTATTATGCTAGTTTACGTAGGGTATCGAAAAGGGTTGGACGGTCGCGGCACACAGAGGCCCGATAGATTCCTCGCGATAAGCGTCGGTGGACTGGCCCACCGAATTCATATGCATGAGCCCTTATTATATGGTATTAGCTATGCGCACAGGTGGTTGCCTCGACTAGCTCGGATACGGCCTCTCGTTTAATATGTAACACCTAAGTATGCGAAGCTGCGGCTGCTGTTGCTGCTTCTGTATCTGTCGGGAGGATCCGAGGACGGCTGAGCCGCTCGTGCGTCATTATTAGCTGACAACGGTGCCTTCCAATTATTTAGGCGCGCGTCAGTCGCCTCGTTGACGATCCCCGGGGCTAACAATAGGTCTGCTCCAAAGGATTAGAAACGAACGGAATGGTAGCTTGTTGATCGACCCTGTATTCTGATCCCTCGAGCATCTGGTATTAAGTTGGCCCACGTGAAACGCAGCCTTCCTCGATCAACAGTCACACCTTGCGACCGTGTAATTCTTTTACGTCCACTGACTTAATACGAAGCGTCTGACAACTTTGATGAACTTCTGTACGGAACGCGTGTTTTCTTTCTGACGATCTCATTTCTTGTCCATATACTGAAGCTCTGATGGGTTCGGGATCAGTTGTTGAATGCCTGTAGTCGAGTGTAGTTCATAATCGAAACGTGTTGTACAATTATTTTTATATATTAATTACCTTTTAATCTTAAAGCACCAAACACCTGTTCATTTCCCCTAAACTTTCTTCCCGAATTCTAGTTTACTTCATTCACTAATAAGCTTCTTCTAATAGCAAATACCTTGTGTTCCTCCTTTAAAAACCTGTGGCAGCTGCGATGAAGGGTGAAAAGGTGGCGCAAAGCGACAAAGCCATTGTTACGTGGCGTGGCAGAAAGAAGCACGGGCGAAGAGAAACTCGCGATTACTGGAAGCAGCACGGCCGGTTGCGTTTCGCGTTTCCATCCGGTCCCAGGCGCGTGGAACAGCGGAATCAAGGCGCGAGGGCAACTTTCGTCCGTTTCCATGCGTCGCGAGGGAAAGCGATGCAACGGAAGGGCGGGCCTCTGGCTTTTTGTGTCCAGGATCGGTATGAAAGCCTTTCTTTGTACCTCTCGTTCCGGTGGTCCGTGCGGCCTTTAATCTTTGCGTGCGCGGGACTCGCGACCACGGCCTCGACACTTTCATCCCTGGGAACCCTCTGGCCGAAAAAAAGAGATCCACAAACGTCAAAAGGCGACCGATCGTCCTCTTCCTTTTTTGCGGCGCGATTCATACAGATGGTCTCGACCGAAACTGGGTTAACGGGTCTTGCAATGGAATTGCCAAATGTGAGCGAAATTTGGACGCGGTTCGTCACGCGCGTGCCCTTCCTCAATAATCGCCAAAATAGCGGAGAGGAATCGGAGCAGGACGAGAGATGGCTGCGAACCTGAAGCAACGTGGGACGATCGTTGCCATGCTTCGTTGCGAAGGACAAAATGGCGGGGCAGACCGACTGGCAAGGATTCAACGCCATGAATCTTTCTCCAAATGACAGACAGAAATCAAGTGTCGTTGAATTTATAATATTCTAGTAACCTTGAGCTCTCGAAGAGCAGAGGAAGGCAATAAAAAAAGAAGTTGATTCAGTCCAGATATACCTGATAGTTCCATGGATATCCAACGCTGGGGTTCCATGTTGGCTCGTCAGGGTCTGTTATAAGATGAGAAAAAAAACTCTGCTTCCTAAGTGATTTTTACATACGCTTCCTGCGAGTAGAGGCAACGATCGCGAACGCTTAACTGCTTAGCGTGTAAATGGAAGAATAATGGGTTTCCAACGGGGAAAGTACGCGAGAGGCGATAAAAATTTCGCGACGCTTCCTGGGAAAGGCATAGATGCGGTCTGCACCGGTTATACGCTATTTGCTCCGGCCATAATGAACCTCGTTGGCTTTTTCGCGTAGACGAATGGGGGCAGGGAGCGAAGAAGCGCCGCGACAGAACAATTAATTCCCGAATATCCCGCGTTACATGCAAATTCGCGAGAGGTTCACGCTCTCGTAGGTACGAGCACCGACGTATTTACAGCACCGCGCACGGTTAACTTATGCGAAAGTAGCAATTAACTTTGCCCCCACGACCGACGCCAATTACTTACGGTATAGCTGCCGAGTAGAACTATCGGCCTCCTGATCGCATAATTCCGCTTAGAACGCCAACGATCCTCCTCCTTTGCCTCCTCCTTCGGATGGCTGCTCGATGCTCTAAATTCGCTGCTCCGCTTGGCGGAATTAACTACGCACCGCAACATGGCGTTATTATTTGCTGCTGCTCTTACTCTTCCACTTATGGTGTTTGTTGAGGCTTTCAGAGCTCCAGGTTACCATCGATCCAGCTCTGTGGCTGGCCGTCACGTCCTCTTTAAAGAAAATACAAATAAACTAAGTCTAAGTCTAACGATAAGTAAAGCTTGCACTTCCTTCTTGAAGTTTGCAGTCTATAGGGAATTCTGCTTCTTTCATCGAAGTCTCTTCCGCGATGCTCTACGATCGTGTCGAGCGTGAAAATATTCGAAACGTAAGTATCATATTAGGTAGAAAGATTCGCGGTGGATCAAAGTAGTTAAGCTCGAGCTTGAAGTGAACCCAGACTGCCGGACCGAGAAAAGGTATCATCTACTGTCCGCGCGATCTGGCTTCACGCGGCGCAAGTAGAAACGCCTATTCATAAACAGACACCGAGAAGCATCACTCCTGCCTTTAGCTACACTCCAAAATGTATCTATCAAGCTCGACAGGACATACTGTCGCAAATAGCTACACAGACAAGTAGCACTAAACCCGTAGTATCGGAACAACCGGCAGGTACTGCGACGAACCATTTCATCGGAAGTGAAAAAAGAAGATGGACGCTCGATGGACGGCGGGCAAGAAGGATTCATACTTCACCTTCATACTTGAAAGCAGCCAAATATGGTCGCAAAGGGAGACTGGATCGCAACGAAAGGACTCGGTGGCTGGGTTCCTTCCGGTCCTTCGACTCGAGAGGGCAGAATCGACATTACAGGTCGGTCAACAGCAAGGAAAGGATCACTGGATTGCAAAGGAGCAAAGAGGCTGCATGCGAGCAGGCAGCGCGGGAGTCGAGGCTCGAGCGGATAGCGTGGTCGTCGCGGCTGGCTACCGCGTCCCGACCCTCATGGCCAATCGTACGGAGCTCTGTCCCACCAGGGCTACCAGGTCGGTCTCCGCCTCCTGGTGGCGAAGCAGCCCCCAGGGGAGCCGGTAAAATCAATAGACCAATGGCTACTGGGACGCGTGCGTACTTAACACGGATGACGGACATTGCCTCTTTCTCCGACGGTGCTGGCGGCTCCCCCCGCCTCCTCCTCCTCGCTCCGCCGGTGGGGAGGGCACGAAGGGTATTATCCGCGTTGGAAGTCACCCCCTCGACCCCACCGTGCCGCGCGGCAGAACGACCGAGGGGCAGTTTCGAGCGCGGATACGTGCGAGCAGCAATTTAGCCGAATCATTCCTGTCGCATGATTTATCGCCGTCACCCTTTCCACCTAGCGCTAGCTCGCCTAGTAATGGTGGTAATAGCGGTGCACGTTGACGGACCTTCCGCCGCTCGGCGAGACCCGAGCCGGACGACCACGCAAAGTGTCCATGATAAATCTTTGTACACGGGATGTGTGGGTGGCGCGTCGACTCCCCTCAAGCAGTAATCGTCGCGATATCATTTTTTCCCCCTTTCTCCGCTAGTCCTTTTTTCCTAGGCTCCCAGCAGCCAGGACACGACGCGCAGGTCGCGTGGCGCATTGCGTGAAAAACGAACGCGTCCTTAATTCAATTAGTCACGAGCTCCTGCTTGGATCGCGGCTTGATTTCGGGGGTTGGAAAAGGTGATGGACGAGGCTGGTTTTGGTTGGATGAAGGATGTCAGAAGAACATGGTGTGTATCTAAGGGTGTTATTACGATGAATACTGTCTTAGGGAATAGACTTCTGGAGTACATATAAAGCGAAATAAATTAGAAGCTGCTTGGCTGGTCGAGGTCGGTGACTTTATTATCTTCTAACCGACAGCACGATACGAAGGAACCTTTGCTCAGCTGTCTAAACAGGCAAATAGACTAATCCAGTTAACGAGATGATCATTCGATGGCCATATTGCCAGGTTGGAGTAACGTTTGGTTACGCATCGATTTCGAACTTGATCGCGCTCCCTGCGTCAGCGGAACTGTGGATCCGTCGAACAAATATTTGATCATGTTCGAGAGCAATCGCTGTGACCGCAGAAGTAGCGAGTCGAAGACGGAAATTTACGCTGGTTTAGGCGGGCCAACGATCTGTTGTGGCATTTCGAGGGGTCATTCGACTTTAAGCCCCCGAGGGAAGAGGCAGTTTCGTGGTGGTCAATGGCTAAATTACTGTGACCGCACCGTTTAGCAGATTTGGGAGGGTGCGAGTCAAGGGGCCGAACAAACGGGCCACGACCAATTCCTAACAAGATCCTTCTGACGGAATGGCCACTGTGCAAATTGTTTGTTTACGAGCTATTCTACTACACTCTGGAGAAGAATTTAACACAATCTCGTCGATTAGCAAATTTCAGGGGCAAAGGAAATCCTGATGCACTGATTATTTGTCATGGGATAGGAAGAACTTCCACTGTGAAACATAGAAATTAACTACTAGTTGATTTACGGTTTACGAATACATGACATTTTTTTTCCTTTTTCTTATAATTAGCGTGAAGGAGCCACTGTAACTCTACTTAATCATCAAACATTTATCCACGCATCGAGGCTCATAAACGATCCTCCTATTGCAGTTGGGAAACAAAAACTTGAACGACAATAGGCACTTATGTTCCCTCGCCGTAATAGTATAATTTATGCTTTCGTTTCGAACTTTTAGACTTGGAAGAATTCTTAAACTTACTCGCGAATCAAGTAGCATGATTACTGGGCGTATATAGCAAAGAGTTCGCAACAGAAATATAGCTATTACCTGGTGCCGCGGCAGGGTCGAAGCAGAAAAGCATGTAGTTTCAAGATCGATACTTCAGAACCTTTTCCTGAGAGGTAGGTACCATCGATCTGCTGGTATGTAGCAGCCAAACCGACACGCGACGTGCCCCTACTGTAAGAAAGAATTTGCATCGCGCTCGTTACCTTTCTTCTTCATTCTCGTTAAACTGATTTCACCGTGCGACTATGTGCTCACTCCATGGAATCTTTGAGGATGCTCCAATTCGTGGCTGTTCGAAAATGCAAGGTCAGGAACTGGTAGCCCATCAAAGGATTCGCGTAAGCCTTCTTTACCTGAGAGTTTCTCGACCTCTACCTCGAGGATCGAGTTGTTCGAGAGGCAACGCCTTTGAACGCGTCTCTCACCGAATTCTCAGAAACAGTTTAAAGCATCACTGAAATGGTCGCGTCAATAGTAGAAAACGTGGCGTTATTATGCAAAAACGGACCATTAGAATAGTGACACGGCCGATTGTTGTCGTTTTTCTTCGCGTACTCGGAAGGGATTTAAGTGGATGGTAGCCCGCGTGCACGCAACCAGATGAAATTGATGATCCGCGGCTGCTAAGGACACTGCCCCAAGAAACCTTCGCGTGAGGATCCTCGGCCGACGACTTAGGAGCTGGCAAATTGTTTCTCCTCGCTTTACACGAACCATTGCATCTGGTCGCTGGTCCCTCGGGCTGTAAAAATCGCCTCGAAAAGATTTTCCGCGAACCCCTTCCATCGAATCGACTTTTCGTTTTCATCGTTCGAGTTCCCTTCAATTGTCGATCCCTAACAGCCTCCGGTAGAAATAGTGGCTAATTTTCTTATGGATCGAGCTGGTTTCTACGAGCAAGAAGGTTTAAACAGCAAGAAAACGTTGCCACGCAACGTGGTACGTTTCTAGCGTATCCGGTTCGTAGATTGGCCACAATTTTCCCAGGCACGGCTGAAATATGTTACTTCCCATTGCTAGTTACCGGGGCAAGACGATCGGTTCACGTGCTCGCAGACTGCACGCTGGAGGAACGAAAAATAAAAAGCAGCTGAAGGCGGGTCGACGCACGAAGAACGACGCGAACAGAGATCGCGCAGTGGTCCTGGAATAGGAAACGTTATGACAGATCGACCAGGAAAACAACGGTACTTTACCGCTGAAATGAGAAACACAGAAGTGTGGAGGACTTGGTGGAGACCTAGTGGTATCGCAAGGAACTGAATTATGAAGGTGGTAGTAGAAGAGTTCTTGAGAGAGAGCTCTGCTCCAAATACTCCAAAATCACTAAACCTAATTCCTCCATTACTAACAGAACCAATCCTGGTAAACAGTTCCACGATCCACTTTACATATTTAGAGAAAGCTTCATAAGAACCACAGCTCCAAAAGCACTGAACCTGTCCCAAACCTCTCCTTTATCTACATACTTCTCTACCTACTATTCATATTCTATTCCAAGCTGAGATGGCAATTAGCTCTAATTGGCTCCATGGAAAAAACACAGAAAGACGACACACACATATGTTTCTTATTGGCCAAATTGGTTACATCTACTCGAAACTTCCAGCGAGCCGAGTACTCTTCTTGCCAAGACTGCTGATTTCTCAGCGCTCAGCAGTACATGCAGAGGGCAACACACGCGTAAAGCAATCTACAGCAATTTCCTGCGGAAGCGTTCTCCAAAATTTGGCTGGATAGAGAGGTAAAGGTGGCGTGTACCAAACTCGAGATCGTCTCGGCAGGATAATCGTTGGAATCGGCGACTCGGGAGCGCAGCCGGCATCCGACATCGACATCCGATTCGGGAATTAATCGATCCGGTCCGCGGAAACGACAAAGGCCCGAGTACGCCGGTGGAAGGCGGAAGGGCGCGTTGGTTTCTCGTGGCGGCGTGGGCGACGACGAACGCGAGGTCGGACAGATCGGTGGGCGTCCACCGGTTCGCCCAATTGGTCGATCGAGCCGGTAATGGTCGGTGGGCGTCGGGTAAGCTCAGATGCGCGGCATGGAGTGCGCACTTGGCTGCCTTTAGCCGACTTGTTCCATGCATCCTCGCGGCTGTCGGCTTCCCCCTTGCTCGTCCGTGCCCGCCGCGGCTAAGCCACCTTTCCCCCGACCAGCGTCTCACCACCACTCTTCCACCTTCGATGATCCAGCCTGGCTGGCCGCGCGCGCGATCGTAATCAACTCGAACCCTGCGTCTTCGAGCTAGCTCGCTCGCTCTTACCATCCTCTTCCTCCCTCGTCCACGACGTCCGCGTCCTCCTGTTCGTCTTCGTCAGCGCCGCGCGCCGCTCCGCGCCGCACCGCGCCGCGGCGCCTTAAATCTTGATCTCACCTCGACTGAGCAGCCCAGAGGGTGGGGGTAAGGCTAGTCTGGGCGCGCTTCGAGCCACCGAGCGGAAGGCAATCTGCTCGAATCCGGCGGACCGCGAGCAGGTTACCCCATGTTACTCGCGGCGATCTCTTCTTCTTCTTCTTTTCTTCTTCCTCGTCCGCGGCGTCTTCGCGTCCCTCTTGGCCACGAAGGGGGTGGCGGGTCACGGTGGAGGTTACCACAGACTCGAGGTCTGCGACGGGTAGAAAGAATCTCGTCGAGTGTTTGCTTCCGGAAGTAACGAAGACGTCAACGCAAGTTCGACCGAAAGAGCAGATCAACGATAAAGCAGACAGTTCAGTGGAAGAAGTTGACGAAACGGTATCCGTCGAAGGGGAATCAGCCAGTATAGAGACGATCGAGCTGGGGGTCTTCTAGGTGCAAAGACAGTCGCGTTACCTTAAATCTGGATCTCGGCTGGACGCGCGAGTAGCTCCTGCTGTTCCCGCGAACCGCGAGGTGGGGGTAAGGCTAGTCGTCGGCGCGCTTCGAAACCCCGAACGGAAAGGCAATCTGCTCGAATCCGGCGGAGAGCGAGCAGGTTATCCCGTGGTGAGCGCGTTCCTCGTCGCCTCGTTATTGGAGAAGGGAGTGCTGAGAGTTCGGACAGACGGAACGAGAGAGAGAGAGAGAGAGAGAGAGAGAGAGAGAGAGAGAGAGAGAGAGAGAGAGAGAGAGAGAGAGAGAGAGAGAGAGAGAGAGAGAAGGAGACGTCGGTCGAAGCCGTGAAAGAAGCGGGAATCGGAGCGAACGACAGGGAACGAGAGGGAGGGATAGAGAAAGAGAGCAAAAGAGAGCAAAAGAGAGAAGAGGCGTAAGAGAGGGCGAGAGGGAGAGGGAGGAGGCGCAGGGAGGGACGGCAGAGAAGGGCACACACGTCTATAGGTAGTCACGAGGTTCGACGAAGCGCCTGCGCTCGCGAGCACTCCTCGCCGTCGCCTGCTCGCATCGACCACGCTCGTCCACGTAGACGAGGAGACCGACAGCCGACGTAAAAGCTCGCGCCACGATGAACCGCGCTCGCCGTCGGCCCGCCGGACAGGATGTCATTCTGCTTCGCTAATCGGACGCAGGAAGCCACGCCGGACCGTGGCGTCGATTGCGCTCGCGCGCTCCTGCGCCAGCGTGACACACCGAGATTGCTCTTGTGACAGTGTGTGGGTGCGTGTGCACGCGGACCGAGCTGACGAGCTGCCACCGCGAGACCTTCGAACCGGGACACTCGTCGCGACCAACTATCCACTCTCCGAACTGTTTCGGTTTTTACGTTGGACCGATCCGACTGACTGCCATCGACGTCTGTCATCGTCGACATCATTCAGGCCTCGCGACTCCGTTTTTCACTAGATTATCATTCGAGACCTCCACGGTGCTAGCTCTACTGTGCCCTGTAGCCACGCGGAGAGGGTGCCTTTCTTCGGTAAGAGTCAGGAACGCCAAGGGGTAGAAGAAGATTCGGCGATAAGAGTAGGCAGGGCTGGGGTGAGATTCGAGCATCGGTTGGAGGCACGGCAAGTATCCGTCGGATGCGAAAGCAGGAAGAGAAACGACTCGAACATAGGGTCGGCGTAACGGCAGAAGTGGAGGCAGAGGGGGAGGAGGGGGAGGAGGAGGAGCTGGTGCCCGGTGTGTGGAGGGGGTGGAGGTGATCGTCTGGTGATGATGATCGGTGGCGGCGTCGCGACCCCTCCTGGTACTGCCAAGTCGGCGGCTGCGATCGACAGCGAAATGGTGCAGGTCGACGGCATTGGCAGTGGTAGTGTCAGTGGCAGTGCTAGTGGTAGTGGTAGCCCTGCGACAGGCGCGACTACTGCGCGTCTCACCGCCAGCAATAACGCCAGCAACAATAATAACGGGGACGTTGCGAACAATAATAACAATAACAACAATAATAACGAGGTACACCAAGTGGTGAACTGCAGCACCGGCTCCACGACGACCGCCGACAAGTTCTGCTGCCACGACGACGATGCGCCCGTCAGCACTGGCGTCGCCAGACCCTGGGAGCCACCCTCGCCGACCTTCTCGCAGACCAGGTCGCATCTCCTCCAGGTCCATCCACCGCATCCTCATCAGCATCCAGCTGCGCACCATCATCAACAGATGACCGTGCCGCCAGTGTCTTTGATCGACGGTAAGTTCACTTCCACATCTGTCTCCCTTTGCCGCCTGTTTTCGTCTTCTACATATTGCCTATCCTTTTCTTAGATTTCCAGCAATCTTTGCGTATCATGGTCTAAGTAGTCTCTAGATCTAATAACGACTGCGTCAAAGTTCAAAATGTTAATCTCTTGTTCCCCTTAAGTCCATCGTGTAACTTGGTTGAAGGATAGATACAGAAGAAACGGGTAGCTTTAGATAAACGTCTGTCAGTGTCGCTGCCGCGAGATAAAAGGCGCTCTCAATCGAGTTTCGCGATTAACCGACAGTGACGTTGCTCGAAACGAAAGCAGAGGAAACAAAGACGAGGCAATTATGCCAGGGATCGGTGACACGTCGATCGGTCGACTATCGCGTCTCCTGCTCTCTTCATTAGCGAAACTGCGTGTCCCTTCGCGATTAATGGATTCTCGTGGAACACTTGTATACACTGTCGCGATAATCGAGAGCGAGGGGTAATCGATGAAACACCCGCGTCAGGCTTTGGTTTCCCATTCGGCCTAAAAGTTTCCATGAAACGCAAACAAACCGCGACGAACTGGTTTTTAGAGCCCGGCAAAATGGCTACAATTAAATTTAATTGGAGAGCCGCGTTTCGCGCCACAATCGACAAGGCGGTTCGCGTTTTTGTACGCTTCCATCCGCTTGTACTTTGTAAGCTGTCGTTCCCTTGAGACGCGACCGTGCGTTGCGCAAAAAACGGTAGAACTGATTGCACGTTGTCGATTGTTTCTTTCGCGTGCAACGCCGTTTGATCCGTTTTTTCTTTGAATATTAACGCGACGACTCCTAACGATGAAATGGTGATTTTTATTCTTTTTACTCCTGCCGCGATTAAAGAAAAGGTAAGATAAATCGCGTTAAATGAGCGTAACAACGCCGTTTCATGGTTCTCCAGGTGTAGAAGTGAGCGTCAACTGGTTTGGGTAGGCAGACGGACTTAAGGGATGATACGATCTTCCCCTGTCCTCGATCGTATCTCCTTCGGGGCCCTTTACAGCGTTAATGCGCGAGAAATCACGAGTAATTCTGCGTTAAACTTATACTCGTCACGCGTCAATTAAGTGCCCGCGAAAGCACACGCACACTCCGGGTATAACGCGTCTCCTCGTGTTCCCTTGAAACAGCCGAGATAGTGGGTCCAGGACGAGTATATTCTCGGAGATAAAGATCGTGCGGGACACGACTGACGACAGTGTCGTCGCGATAGTTAAGTCATCGAGTCGCAGGAAACTCAGGCATCGACGAAAATTGCCTCGGGTGCATGCTCCGACATTTCCACGACGTGAAACGCATGCAACGCGTGCAACGCGTGCAACGCGTGCAACGAGGCTGGAACGAGCGACGAGCGGAGCAGCGCGATATAAATGGGAGAGATAGAATTTTCGTTCGGCTGATACGTGGGCCATTCCCGATGTTCACCGTGCGTTATCGTCGCTGGACCGAGTCGTTTTCACCTGGACGAACGTTAATTGAGGCGAGTCGAAACGTCAAACTCTCGTCATAAGGTGTATGGTGCGCGTGAACGCCCACGGAGTCGTTTTAGCGGCGATACACCCTGTGTCCCGATGCAGAACGTGACAACGGGACGAAACAGGACGAAACAGGACTCTAAACAGACCGTCGACCCTCCCACGGACGCCCAGAGAATCCGCTGATAAGGGCCCGTGGCGAGCAATCAACGGCCCAAGAATGCCCATCGAGTAGATGCCCGTAACGCGTCCAACTACTGGTATATTCAGAGATCCTTTACGTGGTTTACACTTGCCAGATGAAACGGCGCTCAGCTACCAGCCATACTCGTTCAGAACCGGTTTCAATGCGTCGCCAACAGTACGTCTTTTCGCGACGAGCTGCTACTCTCGTTGAACCTTTCAATATCTGTCTGTACTATTTGGCACGCTCGACTTCTGTTCTCCACGGAGTCCTCCGCCATATCACCTCGATATGGGTCCCGAGGACTCGGTTTAATGTCCTCCTCGTCCTCTAATGTAAGGCCCTGTTTAAGAGGAATTGATCTGTGGTTAGGATGACGTCTTCGTGGAAGCTTGGCCATACTTAGAATCATTCTAAGTAGCTGCTAGAGCAAAATACGAGTGCTCAATATTAGATATACTACGCACCTTAAGATGTAACCAGCGAATAATAAACAATTTTTAATAAATTCGTCACAAGACCTTAAAAAGATATCTCGCTATTTTCTTCTCCTACATATAACACTAATTACACACTTAAACCTCTGGTCTATTTAATGGAAACACCTTGTATCTAGTTTTAACTCACCAATATCTTGTCTAACCAATTCCATCTTTCCGATTCCACTCGACTACTCCGCTATATTAAAACATTCGAGGCAAGACGCAAGACGATCCAAAGAGAGCACACAATAGAGAGCTCATAACCACAGGAAGGGTGAGAAGGACACGTAGTTTATGCACGACAGATAAGGACCGACAGGTCTTATGAAATGATCGGATATTCGCCGCCTCTATCCGGCAGATTTTACTGCCACACCCAGCAGGTATTTCGAGACAGGTATCGCGGGACGGTACAGAGTAGGCAGGTATCTTCATCCGTGTGCCACGGGAGCCACTTTGTTTCCCCTTGGCTGGTGTCTCTTTGAATCGGCGTGTTCTCTATTGTAGCGAGACGAGACACGAGGAGTTGTGGAGCGTCGGCCACTAATTAGAATCTTCGCAGTGGCTGGCAACCGGCGATACATCAGCTTGTTAAACGGGGATAACAGTCGCGTGGATACACGAGCGCGTAAATATTACGCGACGCCGTGGAACCGTTTAAGCTAATTAAACGGGGCCAATATTTAACGAAAGTATGCGCAGCTAATTGGATTTCGTGTCCATTCGTCTCGAGCCGCGCGATTTATTCCCAGCTACTCGAGAATAACCTAAGTATCTCGTTTCTATCCCGGCTGAATTTATAGCCACACCCTGCTCGCGCGTTTCGAGACAGGTACCGGATCGTCCTGCTCGCTGCAGCTCGATTCCACCGTTCACTGGATTTTCGGCCGCTCGAGGACGGAGGTGCTCGTGCCATTGATCGACGGCAACGATCCTGCAGGCAACGAGCAATACTCCTTTATCATCGCGAGATCTCGTTCGACTGGGGATCCGAGCGATTTTCATTCACCGATCGACCGATCCACGCAGCCAAGGTGGAATCGCGTTTCCAGCCTTTTTTATACCGATTATCTGTATCTATTGCCTCGCGCCAACGATCGGTCTTTTCCACGGGGCGATTTCGAGTATACGAAAGAATATAGAGCCCGATGGTAGGAACTCGTTCAGAACCGGTTCTAGGGGCTCGCGTCGATGCAACGACACGGCGCATTTCTTTCTGTGCATCGGCTACTTTCGTTTTCACGACATCCCCGATAGCTTTGACACGAAACGAGCGCGGAATGCGCGTCGACGCGCCTTCCAGAACAGGCAGAACGCGTAGGCTTCGGCTGGCCTCGCGAAACGATCCAACGGATGCCTCTCATCTGCGGCAAAGTGCTCGCTCGGACGACCCGCGTCCCTCCTCTCGTATCTCTGCTCGCCTGAAATTGTGCCCGACATGTTCGAGTAGCCATACGCAGCTTCCAAAAGGAAATCGTCTCCCCTCGTGTCTCCGCGTGTGAAAATACGCCGCGAGGAATAATTAAGCGATTACCTAGTCAGATAACGCTGTCTCGTTGATAATATGATCCTCGACAGCCTGTACAGGATGTCGACGAAGCGTAGGTACAAATGTCGTTAAGTGCGTAGAACTTATGGGCGGAAATAAAAAACGAAGCTTAATTACCATAGGTTATCGGAAATTAATTATTCTTCGGATAATTAGGTTTTCTTGGTAACGAGCTTGTCTTCAGCTGCGTGATGCAAGATGACAGTAAAATGTGACGTTTGAGTTTAAGCGAACGGAGGGAATCGTGTCTGATTATGCTGGCCGGTACTCGGATCGGGTGAAGTTAATTTTATTCGTAACAGGACTTATCATTAAGATACTCTGAATTGCTCATTTTGTTATAGTATCAGAACTCTCTGCATTTCTCTTCGTTAGTTTCCATAATTAGTCGTTATACGATGTTTCCTCCTTCATGGATACTGCTTTGAAATAACACAAATTTGGATTTCAACCATTGATTATAGAAGGTAGGACTTCGAATATTGAAATACTTACAAGAAGCTGATCCATAAAATGCCTGAAATTGGTTCTAAAATCCTACTAAACTGGCTCGAAACGAGTCGGGGAGTGGTCATTAAAAGAAACCAGTGTCTAATAAAACATTCACAATTTCGGAGAAAGAAAACGATTAACAATGTCCCTCGAGCCACTGAAACACACTTATCTAAACGACATAGCCGTAGTCAGCTCGTTTTACACACCAACTGTCCAACAGAATCGAAGGCAAAACAAAAGAACGTATGTACACCCCGTTGTATTAAGAATGAACACACATGAGTAGGGCAGTGCTCGCGTTATATCCAGAAGGCTGTCGTTAAAATCACGAGCGTGTAGATAAACGGCGAGAGTCGAATCTAAGTCAGGCAAGACTGACGATTTATTTCTCAATCCGTGAACGTCGCGATAAATCTCGAGGAGTCTGTAACGGGCTTAGTTACTTTGTCCAATAACAGCGTCGTGTATCGAGAAAGAGAAACGACTGTGCGGCAAGTAACGAGCGGCGGGGAGCCGCGTAAAATCCATCCGGATCGACGATTGGCAATTCGGTCAGGCCATAAAAGACTAATTAATTAAACGGTCGCTATGTAAAGGAGTGGACGCGTACGCGCGTTCACGGCGCTCGTAACCAGTCGAAACAACGCGTTACAAATGAGCAGGGGCCGGCCGTTTCTATTTACTCCGTTCGGAATTTAATTTCCCGTTCACGGGTCCGTGGAACGACGATCGTCGTCGATCCGGTCGCGCCTGGATCACGCTCGCGGCACGATCGCGGCACGATCGCGGCACGATCGCTCGCCGCGTACGGTTCTTTAATATCGTCGTTCGATCGTAAATTATCGTCGTCGCGGGATCGTACGAAACGTCGTTAAGATTATCCGGCCGTAAAATCATGGACTGTCCGGGAACCGGACGCTAATTACAATTATTCGAGGTGGAAATTAATTCGCGATACACGGCCGCGTACGAGCCTGGTCGCGTGATTATTTCGCGCAATTACGAATTCACGGCCGCTATGAAAAGCTGCTCGTCGCGAAAGAGAAAAAGAAGAGCCGATCGTCCCGTGAACGCGACCTGTTGCCTGACACCCTTTTCGATCGGCTCCTCTCGTGTCTAACCCCCTACCTCGGCCCGCTTCTTCCCACCCCTTCGAGGAGAGATACGATCGGTGTTCGAGACTTAAAAGTAAGGCTCGAAAAATGGATCGCTCCCAATACAGCGTGACCCGTTCGATCGTAAATCGTGCCTCGGCTCTCTCGGCTCTCCCAGCCGAGTGGCACGAAACGAAAACGTCGCCGAGATTAGCAGCCTATAAAATCACGAGGAAGTCGCGAACCGCTCCGAACTGTCCTTCGAGGAATTACGAGGGCCTCCGCACCTCTGCCTGATTAATCGCCGCGATTTCAACCGGCAGATTCCCTGTCCCCTGCCCCCTCCCCACCGACCGACTCCCAAAGATCGCATCGACGAGATCCCGCGACGCCACGCTGCTTCGAGTAATTTAAATTAATTCGCCCGATTACCGCGGCACGTCCGCGCGACTGCTCCTCGACACGCTCATTATGCCCCATATTGTTAACGAACCGTTCGACCAATCCCCCACGATTTTATTCGGGAATTCACCACAAATAGACCTTGCTCAGGAACCGATTAGAGATTTCAATTTGCCCGCCTGCGGTGCGCGATGAAAAACCCTGGAGACCGTGGAATCTCTTATCCAGCGATCAAAGGGGCTTGGTCCTTCGGGAGCAACTTCTCGAGAGATCGAGACGACCTGATTATGGTACAAGGACAAAGGCACAGGAGTAATTGGTTCCGTTGTTGCGCTTTCAGGTGTGAGCTTGCAAAATTGCACCGCGGGTCCATTCGCGAGCGGCAACGGAGGTGGAGCAAGCCGTCAACGACTGCTGGAGCTGTCGCATGGGTTGGGAGCTCTCAGGCACTACAACGACCTGGCCAATCATGTGCTGTCGTTGAACCAGCAAGGCGCAGTCGTCACAAAACTTTTGGGTAAGTTATACGTACTTTCAAGTATGTACTAAAAATCCTGCGCAGTACTGAGTAGCGAAATATACTGCGTGGTACCGTTGGGAACAGATAAGTTTGTACCTGAGAAATAGCAGAAAGTGAGGAAGAGACTTCTTCCTTAGCTTCGATTGCAGAAAATACTCAACCGTAATAGTTTCTTCGAGTGATATTAGATAACAATTCAGCTGACAGATGATATAGTTCCTATCTGGTATCTAAGCAGAGGAAACAGATTGAAGCTAATCTGCTCCCAATTGTATCTCGCTCGTGCTCCTTTCGCAAAGTGTTTCTGCAAAAGCTGTTTCTGTATTGGATAATGATCTCCCCGTCGATGTCTCATCGCGAGACGACCGTCCGCGTGACTAGGTACACGTGAACCGATGCGTGACGTCGATCCACAACCGCCTCGCTTCCTCGGCAAACTCCAAGAAAGGTTGACTGTGCATTCGCTTAATAATAGACGTTGAAAATCCTCGTGCATTCGAACAGCGATCGTTTTAAGATCGAAGCCAGCGAAGCAAGCCGACATGCGCGAAATCAGTCACTCGGCCGTTCGTGCTCTCCTCGAAACTAAACAGAGTCGACTCGAAATGGAAGAGCAAACAGTGGACGGTGGTAGTCGAGGCTCGCGGCTATCGATTGCTATTATTTCCCTGGACGTCGAGCAATTATTTGCCGGTAATTGCCTCTGTGCCCCTTCGTTAGACGCGAGGATAGCATCTGACGCTCCGCAACACGGAAGCAACCTATTCGCTCGCGATCTCTTCTAAATGTCTACAAAACAACAAAATTACCGTATTCCCTGAAATCTCGGGCCCATTATTCTTGCCAGCGACGCAAAAAAAAGTCCTCGACCCGTGGAATTCGTGTAATTCCGCCCTTCGGAGATAGGAATCGTTTGCCCGATCGACACGGCCACGTTTCGAGCGTAATAACGCGAGCGAACCGGAAGCTAGGCTGCTGACACGGGCATGACGCGAAATGAAATCGCGGCGAACAGTGCCGTTCGCTGCCAGAGGCACCGACGTCCGAGTTACAGAGCTGAGATATCGGTTAGCCGACGCTGTCAATCACGCTCGCGAGTTAAAAGACTAGACAAACCCGTTTGCGCCACATTTTCTAACGATTTTCGATTCTTCTTGCGCGACATGTGCACACGCGGTGACGTTAATCGCTCGATTTTCACAACGAGTGTAGAAGTATTGGATTGGCTGAATTTTAAAAGAGATAACCATGAAATGGCTCGTATCGGCGCGAGGAAAAGTAAGGTATAACGAGCGTTACGAAGAAATGGCGCTTTTTCGAGCTCGTTAGCCGCTCGGGATTAACCTGTAACAGCTGTTTCTTTTGCACGTTAAAGTCTGCCTCGGCTTGATCCCGTCGTCTTCGAATAATTTGTCAGGAATTGCCCTGATCGTTAAATGCTTGGCCTTCCGTGTTCGCCAGGTGAAACGTATTCTCGAAGAATTTATTGAATGTTCTTGTGGAAAACTTGTAGAACGCAATAACTTTAAGCGGGAGACTCAAGTAGGTAACAATTGCTAGTGAGGACTTGTTCAACGATCATGCTCGGTACTTAAGGCCACTCCTATAAATTATCTAGTTCTAGTTAGCAACTGCTGAATGAAGAACTCTCACAAGTCTTCTCAATCCCTAATCAGTGAGATTGTATCAACTTAAAGCGATAACCAAAGTGGATACATCCATGGAACGCATCTTCCTTTCCAGCGACTTGATATCCACAGCTTCTAGGTACTGGAAAGACCACAATTCTTTGAGACCCTCTACATTTGGTGATATTAGCGACTCTTAGCTGTATCTACCACATTTGACAGAGGAACAGGGCTCCAATCCATCGCGTCTTCGAAAGTCCCTCGGCGAGCAGGGCTCTGTCAACAGCACGCGTGGGTAAATTCAGTTTAGCCTCGCAGGTGCGAAACGATTCACGGAAAATGTGATCGGTGAGCCTCGATGGTTGCGGACAGGAGCCAGGCTCGTTCGAAGAAGAGGAAGAGGAACGCAGAACGTGGCCGAGGGGAGCAATAAAAAATGGAGGCGAGCCACCGAGCATCGGTGGAACGCTGATTTCTCTCTTTCTCGGCTGGCTGCTACCTTGGTCCTCGTTAACTTTACGAGCCGCTCGTAAAAATACCGTTCGGCCTGCTCTCCGGGCTCGTCGGTAATGTCTTCATCTCCACCGGATACGGACTCCTTAGGCGTCTCCAGGTGAATATAATGTACCATAATCGACCGGCCAATTACTTAACAGCGGCAAACAATTAATCCCCTGGCTCCTACGTGGTCCCCAGGCTCCGCCGCGGCCGACCCTCTCGGCTAGCGCTCGAATCTCTCCCTACGATCGTCGAACACGCTCTCCTTAGTCAACGTTCAGCAGTGTGCAAGCTTAGTATACAGACAAACGAAGACAGTCACACCCAAGTGTTTCAAGATCGACACCTGAGAGAAGTCATTTCAGCGCCTCCATCAAAAGCCTGAAGCTCAAATCTGAAAATAGAGATACTGCCGAGTGATTGTATGAGTGCAGCAACAGTGAACAATAAATTGCTCTGAAGTTACGAGAAGAATGCAACGCGGAACAGGCGATATCGTCTAATTTCTCCGGCAGTGTGGTGCCCCGATAATTAATTCGCCCGCTCCACTATCGGTCTTCTTATCCGCGCGCAACAAGATCGATCGGCGCGATCGTCGCCGATGGAAATACCAAGGCTGGCGGAGGAACGCGTGGAACGCGCAGGAACGACCATCGCGGTACACTTTTGCTGATAACGAGGGAACTGCAACGAAAGCCGCTCGCCTCTTCGTGATTATGCTCATTTTCCATTATAAGCCAATGATGGACAGCGTCTCTCTCGACAATGCTTCTGGCCGTGCGCGATACAAATAACCATCCCGCGATTCTGACAGCAACCAGGCCTGACGCTCGTCTCTGGAGCGAGTAGCCAGTAGGCAGAGGAGTCGTGGCTCTTGATGCGGTTTGTTTCATGAAACAGGCCTCTCTCGAAAATTTTCTGTACTCGACGCGCACACGTACAAGTTGAGAGCGAGATGGAGAAAAGGATGGATGAAAAGTAGAGAGAGAGAGAAGCACGTACAAAGAGGAAAAAATGAGACAAGAGGCAAGGAATTTTGCTGGAGGCATGGATACCTATTAGGTGGATACATCGTTTATACTCGGCACGCACTTCACCCGTGGGAGCGCACGCGATATCCTGCCAGCTTTAGCCGTCATTATTCTTATTAATAATAGTACGTAACGACCGATAATTGCTCAAGTCTGCCTGCGCCTCTGGTTTCCATTACCTTGCCGTTTCGAGGACTCTCCCGCGGACGTTTGCAGCCGCGAGAGACATCGCCAACCACCGACCTTTAGCACGACACGATTCTAAGACGCATATTGCGCACGTACCTGGCCTTTATCTGGCTTGCAGCCTCTATTTAGAGAACGCGTTTCGCTATTGTCAGCTACCATCTTTTGCGTGTACGCTGGATAAATGAGTGACAAGAATTTTTTATTTGCTGAGCCCTTCAACTGATACCTGAACCATCTTGTTTGTTCTCGTAAACGACAACTGAGCAGTAATATTAGTCACTTAAAGCTGGTACCTTCTTATAAAGGTATAGAAATGCTATGCTACTTGCAACTGGCAATTTTGTCTGGATCCGAAAGACTACCATCTCCTGTCATGTCCAAGGAAGCGTAAAATGTTGTTTTATTTCGTAATTGAGAATAATCCATTCATGACCGCTGAGAATCCTTTTGCACGTGTGTCAGAACCTTGATATGCCTACTTAGGTACTTTTTACTGAGCAAATGCGAACCAGTTAGTAGAAAAGAAGTAAATAAAGCTCTTTGTTAGTAAAGCTCTCAGTTGCGAATGCAGACTAATTCTCACTGACAGATTCTACCTTTCCATTACGCTGAATCGCTCAATAAACTTGGCAGATTCCGACCTAACGAGTGCTCGAGTATATTGTATGACATTTTATCAGTCCTCGTAATTATGCATTCACGTAACACCTGTGCGTCTCTAAGCGTTTAAACCGTCAGGTTTGCCATAGCCATTGTCGCTAATGATAGCACAGGACGTTCTGTAATTACTCGTGTCTGGCTGCGCCTCCGGTCTGCATTATGCAGTCAGACGCAGTCACTTCGAATGGCAGCTTTCCCCTGGGAACCGCGGCTCGTGGAAGCTAGTTCATACAGCGAAGTAGTAAAATCAATGACGGCACGAGCGGGTTGTAAAAGAAACGACAAAGCTAAGGTTCACTGAAGTTTCCAGCCGATCGCAATTGCAGGTATCGTTGATAGCTGGCATCGAGACCTCTCAAGTAGAACGCACCGACGAATAGTTTATAGTTTTAAGTTTCTACTCATCTTACTACCTTCCATGCGACTTTGTGCGTGAAGACGGAAAATAGAAATGATATGTAGTACGTGTGAATTACTGGTAGCTTATGCCGACCTTCCTGGGACGGTATAGAACCGAAGAACTTTCTTCTCCAACGACAGTCAGTGACTAGCCCTTGTTTTATAATAACTAACAAGAATTTGATTTTACCATTCAGTTGAGCCATCAACACTCTGAAGAAAATGTGCGTAGTAAATTAGTATATTATTTAATAAAATAGTGACAGCTTTTCTGTTTTGGAGTATTTGATTTTTTAAGAATTGCGTAGAGGGCAAAGAAAGAATAGATAACGAGTGGAGAAGCAAAGTTCCATGTATGTCGTGAATGAATTATTGGAGAGAAGAAAAGAAAAGAAAAGAAGTTGGTTAAATTTATGGAAGGTCTTGGCTTTCAACGCTAGCTCCAGAAGCGATTAGCTAATCGGAGCGAGCCCGAGGCGCTGCTCCTGTGACGAATGACTCGAGCAGAGAGGTGAGAAACGTAACGAAGCAGCATGGCAGCCTGTACACGTATCGGAAACGTTACATGGGCGTCTATTCCCCGATCGGCTCATATTAGATATCTCTGATTATCGCAGGCTATCGCATTCCGGTATCGTTTCACGCGCTAAGCTTCTAATGACTGCGTCGTGGGCCCGCCCAGACACGATAGGATTAGTATCCGATATCGAGAACGTATGCTCGCCGAGACTTCAACGAAGGATGAGATGTATCGTGCTGGTACCTCCATTTTGTCAACACGAACCGTGCTCCTCCCTCGAGACCTGTCTTCTTCCCTTGGAGAACAGAGATCCTACTATACGAGCTCTCTTCGACACTTTACGATAGATATCCGTAAGGTGACTGAAGCATTTTGCATTTAAATATCATCGATTCTTGACGAAGGCAGCTCCCTCGATTTCGAAGTGTTCTCGATACAGACGCAGAAGCGATTCGACTCGCGTCCTTCGAACGTATTTATGAACACAGTTCGACTGTGAATATTATGGACACCCTTGGACGTGGTCATTAGTTAGAGATGGCCAATGGTCGCGTGATTTTCCGAAATTATGCGGGTTCGGTTGGTTCTCGGACGCGGCACGAGGCACATAAACGCGGCTTGGAGTTCGCATTTACGAGCGATTTTATCGTGAACCAGGAACATTACCCAAAGTATCGCGTCCTTGAAGCTCGTTCTAACGTGTTCCAGGTACGCTACGACCGCCAGGTTTAATCGGTGGCAGCAAGCCAAAAGTCGCGACGCCAGCCGTCGTCGCTAAAATCGAGCAGTACAAGAGGGAAAACCCGACCATCTTTGCCTGGGAGATTCGGGAGAGGCTCATCTCCGAAGGTGAGTACGTCGTAAAATTAGTAACTTCATCTGAAGTTAGTAGATTTTACATAATGAAACAAAGAATGAGAAGAGTTAGAGGTAGACTTGTAACACTCTGTAAAAATTGAGTATGTTTTCTTCAACGAACACAGCGATTCAGAAAACGTAGAAAGAGAAATCATTTGGAAGTAGCTACTTTTGGTAAAAACAGTGGATACATTGCTGATTTCGTCCACTTGTGATTATCGCAAATTTCTGTGTAGGCTTCTCGTTCAATTATATGCAAAGTAATAGTTATATGAGAGCAGTGTATTTGCAATTGCAAGGTAGAATCAAGAGACTCTTTCACAGCCTTGTCCACCAGCACGATTTAATCTTTTCAAAGTGAACTTCGGTGGCGACCGGATCTCGCCTTATGTTCCTTTGTGCAATCAACGTTTTGTTCCCTTTTGACTTTTAATTATCCCAATTTGTTTCTGTGTACTTCCTAACCTGAGAACTTTCACATTTAAACGCGGACCGATTTACATGAAAATTAAAAGCAGTCGAGAACGCAGAAAGGACCGGAAGAGTATCATGGTCGGCGATTTCAAAAGAACGGAATTCTGGCAACGTTCTCAAGCCATTCATTTACTATGAACAATATGGCAGGCGAAATATGCTTTTAAGGAATTGAAATGGAAATTCCCATTTGTTATATTCTAAGTGGGTGTCACGGAAAAGGTTAATATGTGAAAGATAACAAGAGTGCCACATATTAATCACGAGGAATCACGTACTTGTAATAAATTCTCTTCAATCTACTTTAATATTTCACGTGGAATGAGTGAAGCTTGACTCACCACCACCGATGGCTCCCATAACATCCTAGCACCACTTCGCCACTGAACTCCTTTCAGCTTCACACCTCTCTTTTCTACTCCAACTGCAATCAAAATCAGACACTTCTTTAACAAAGTCTCTTCTCAGTCCTTTAGTACATTCTACCACCAATGCCCTCCAAAAATCTTCACTCATCAATTCCCAACCCAAACGCAGAAGAAAATCAGAACGAAGAGAAGCTACAGAAAGAAGTCGTTCCAGAAGAAGCACCCTCTGCTTTCAGGCGTCTGCAGCAACGCGACAGCCCCTTCTGTCAGCAGCATCAACCGAATTCTGCGGAATCGCGCGGCGGAGCGTGCTGCCGCGGAATTCGCGAGAGCAGCTGGGTACGGACTGTACGCCGCTGGGCCCCATCCGTACTTCAACAGCGCCCATCAGCACCCGACGACGAGTCACCACTTGCCCGCAGGCTGGCCAGCACCTGGGGCGGCGGGTCACCCGTGGATGCTGCCACCGTTGGCTACTGGAATCTCTGGGGCGGCTTCCGCTCTGCTGCTGCCTCCGTCCTTGAGCCCAGGAGCCGCCGCGGCCGCAGCTGCAGCCGCCTCCGCGTCGGCCGCTGGCACCGCGGACCACTCCTTGCACGCCGACGCGATCGCGAGAGGATACTTGCAAGGTGAACACTCAATCCCTCTGCTAACGTGGTACAAGGGACGTCTAGCGTCTTTTCACTGATTTTCAGAGTTTAAGAGTCGTTAAGACTCGACTGTGAGTGTTTAACTTAGGTGCAGATGACCGACACGAAGCCCTGTGATTTTTATTGCTCTTCCATGTTGAAAATACAGGTAACGATGTCACTGAAAGAGCACAGGTACTTAAGGCAAGTTGTGTCGCTCGTCTGTATCAAATCTTAAGGTGGAATTCATACGCATCTGACGCTGCTAGTGGATTTAATAGTCAAGTGCACGTAATGCTTCTCTGAAGTGGCTTTTGAGTACATGCTGTGTCCTTCTGGAAGAAACTTCGCAAATTATCCCTTACATCCTTCGTAGACTGCTTCCCTAGTTGAAACTCACTTGCTCCCGCCTGTATTTCTATCCAGTTAATTCGGCTCCGCATGCAACTCGCGAGTCATGAAACGAGAAAGAGGATGCGTCATCATTTAGTGAGGGGCTATCAAGCCTTAGCGTACGAGTTCCATTAGATTACCGCACAGTCTTCCGTGATTGTCGTGAATAGTCTGAAGCGTAATTGTTTATCGCCACGGCATTATGCGTCACGTTGCACCACGAGCAGCGATTAGCTGCACGCGTTCTTTGCCCGTGTGTTCGAGATGCAACGGGTCGACAAGCGTGAGCAGATACCGCAGCGGAGGAAGGTAGTAGAAAAAGGTGGATATTGGTCTGTACAGACGGTGACGGAGACGATGGGAGCCTGGACGGTTCGGAGCAGCCGAAATTTCGACGAAATCGCACGACGTTCAGCCCGGAACAGCTCGAGGAGCTCGAGAAGGAGTTCGAGAGATCTCACTATCCTTGCGTGTCTACTCGCGAACGGCTAGCCTCGAAGACCTCTCTTTCGGAGGCTCGTGTGCAGGTGAGGATCAATTCCATCCCAAGATATCTTTGTCGGAGGGTTGGCGCGCTGGTTTCGCAGGGCATGTTCTCGATCGTAGTTTTTCTCCCATTCGTTTTTTCCTCTGTTCAGCGTCGCCTTTGCTCGGAGGAACTCGCCAGCGAAATTCCCGAAAAGAGGGCGGCGCGACGCGACGCCGAGGAGAATAGGCCCTGCATCGCGTGCGCGTAACCCCCCGAACCTTAGAACCTTGATCACGAGCCTTCTAACGACCTAACTCGTGACTCTTAGGTTTGGTTTTCCAACAGACGGGCAAAGTGGCGTCGTCATCAGCGCATGAACCTCTTAAAGCGTTCGCCACCGCCACCTCCGCCGCCTCCGCCGCCACCGCCGCAGCAGCAGCAGCCGCAGCCGCAGCCGCAACCGCATTCCGCATCCGGTATGGAAATAAACCGTGCGTCGGGTTGCTCAATCGCCGGAATGGGAGGAGAAAGTAGCGCGTTTAGGGCGGTCGTCACCAATTCCTCGTCCAGAGACACGACAGATAGGAACGACAGGATCGACAGGGTTGAACCTATCGCGAAGCAGCCCGAGAGGAAGCCTAGCGCCTTCAGGATGATCAGTCAGCTGGTCGGGGAGGACACGCCGAGTATATTAAGGCCCTCCAGCCCAGCGTACGAGCAAAGGCACTCGAACGTGGGCCCAGTCGTGGCCTCAGAGCCGACGAACAAAGGAGACTTTGAGCGCACCGAGGATGAGGAAGAGGACGAGGAGATAGACGTGCAAGACTCGGACCAGGACGTTCCCTCGTCGCCTACCGTTGCCTGGCGGGATCACTGGACGGACCAGCAACCCTTGGAGCTGACCAAGCACGATCGCTGAACTCTCGGTTCACTGTGCTTTTCGATGAACAGAATCGTGGACTCTCCATTAAGTGAAATTCGAAGGAACATTGTGCTTCAACGCTGTGCAAGTGTCCGACTCTCGAACGGTGTAGAGTCTCTCGGGCATCGAACTCGGCTCGATCCTGAAATTCGGGAGAGGACTGTAAACCCAACGAACTGAAATCTCATCGAAGGACGACAGCCCTCGTGCCCGTCCGCTTAATGTCTCCTACATATTTCTTATCGACGACAGCTCCCGTCCACAACAACTCTAGCACCTATACAGCTGCATCGCTACGATTACGGTCCCTTTATTACGGTTAAGATTACGCTAAGTGCTACCGAAGATCGTCGCGTGACATTTAAGCGCAATAACATCGCAAGTGTCGCCGCGACGTTCGTTTACTGCTGGCCCGAGCCGCCAGAGGATTTAGATAGGTAATTAATTAGTTGGCCGATGACACGTATCGCGCGGCGATCGTCGGCGCTGCGCATCTATAATTTACTCGCGGCGACGCTTCCGTTTCCTCGGTCGCGGGGCCCGCGAATCCAGCTCGAAGGTCGAGCGCTCGAATCCATTCGGAACTAGTCCTAGCGAATCATTATGCTGCGGATAATGTATTGCCTAGGCACCGCCGTAGATAGACAGTAGAGAGAAGACGATAATCCTGTAACGAACTCTGTTAAAGTGACTTTTATTTAAATGAATTCGTTTGTAAATACCCAGACGGCTTGAAAAATGCTCTTTTACAATCCACTACCATCTGATCACGGTTCCAAACGACTCAATCTTCTATCTGACCCTCCTGTCATGTCCCGATAACCATCCTGCTTCGACTCCCTTCCCGATCTCCGCAGAATCTCGCGAGTCCACGTCCACTGGGGCGATTTTCCCAGAAGTAATTCGTAATTTTGTGGGAAGAGAGGTGGGAACGAGGGGAGGGAGGCTCATCGACGATTAACTCGAATCTACGGTTTCGTCGGGCTCGCAAATAAGGAATCCGCGCGTGAAACTGGTTTCTCGAGCGACACTGCTCGGGCACGGGTGGAATCGGTTGTTGGCGGAGAGCACGAAAACACCGGATCCACCGACATTTCGCATATCGTGGCCCCCGTCACTGGTTAACGCGACTACCAAATTTATAACCGCGCCCGGCCCGACCATGTGCACACGGCGGAGCGGCTGGCCGCGAGGGGAAGGGGGCCGCGCGCAGACAGGCAGGACGAGGAGGCGAGCGTGAAACGAGAAAAACGATTCGGTCGCGTTGTAATTGAAACAAACTTGCCAAATACGTATCTCCCGCATTCCCTTCTCCTCCCGAGGCCTTCGTCGAGTATCAGCCCCGACACTTCGAGCTTATAGTCTACCGTTCCTGATCCAGTAGCGGCCAGTAGTCTGCGATCGACGAGTCGATAGTCTCTCACGGATTTGAATGTTCAATTTCAAGCATCGTCTTGTTGAAACAAAAGCGTCCCCGGAGGGAGGCGACGGGAGAGATTCATCGGATGGAGATTACCGAGGGATCGTATCCTCGGCGGTGAAATCGCCGCACAATAGAGCAGAAAAGAGGAAAGGGGGGCGAGAGGGGGGCGAAAGGGGAGCGAGAGGGGAGCGAGAGGGGGGCTGTATAAAGGGAGTGGATAGGCCGCGCGCGGAGAACGGGACAGAGGAGAGGGATCGACGTTATTGTAATGCGAACAAACTTGCCAAAGGCATTAACACCGGTGGTGGGTGAGGATCGTTCGGCACTCCCACCGTAAAAGAAAGAACAAGGGATCTGAACGAGCAGCCGAGCACACGCGGGAAACGGGGTGGATAAGGGAGAAACCGAGGAAAGGAGGAGGCGAGAGCGGAAGGAGAGAGAGGAAGAGGAGAGGCGAGGGGGGCGAAGCATGGCGAACAGAAGGAGGGATCGTCGGACACAGTCAGGCAGGCAGTCAGCCAGGAGAAACGAGAACGTAACAATTACTATCTGAGACCGATCGGTGCGGTAAGATTAACGATCTTACTCGTACCGGGCACGTCGGGGCCCGTCTCAGCCGCGATTGCTCATGGGAAGAGCGAGGGGCCAACGTTAAAGTCACCTCCTCCTTGGCTCAATGAGATATTGCCTGGCGAGCGTAGCGCACCTTCCCCTGCACGGTAAATCGCGCGCGCTTCCCTTCCTCTTCGTCTTTTTCGCCTTCCACGATACGCCTGTACCTTCTTTTCCCAGAGAAATATCCCCGATAATCCCTACACCCCGTCACGGTCCTTCTCTGACAACGGCGAGCCATCACCTAGAGCAGCCTCTTTTTTCAGGGGATCGAGGCTCGATAACTCGGAGAATACTAGCCTTCACTTACGTTTCCCAGCGACTGTCAGCGGGTTTCAAGTAGCAGGGCGATATCAGGTGAACCAGAACGTATCATCCGTTCTCCTTAAACAGCGATGAGTAATAGATTCCCTCTTCTCCAACCTTCTAAGATCGACTCCTTCCCTCGTATCCCAATTCCAGCATCTCGTCTGAGGGGTCGTTATTCACAGTTTTTACACAGGACTCGAGGAATTACACGGGGGCGGTGTTATCGGAGCGTATTTCCCCGTGAAACCACCCCGATAACGAAGACTTTGAAGATCCCACCGAAAACTCGCTCCTCTGCGTCGCGCGAGCCTCCTAGCACCGAGGAACGAAACGAAGCGGCGAGTGGAGGAGGGGCGAGGTGACGGGAAGGAAAGGGTGGCACGGTCCCCAGCAATAATACGCGAGAAATCGTGAATTAGTGAGCGTCTTTTTGAGCGAGAGAGAGCGAATGGAGGAAAGGAGTGCCCGATGATTTCTCGCCCAATTAGAGTCGACCGGGCTATAAACTTCTCCGCGGATAAGATAGGACCTCGGTTTTCTGTGTTCTGTCCGTGGTGGAACGGGGAGGGAGCACGGTAATGTCCCGCTTCAGCCCGGAAGCCTTCCAGGTCGCATATTGGTCGGGAATCCGTGTTCGAGCGAGAAAAAGACAGGCCCCCCTGTCTGACAGAGAAACGACGAGACGGGGGTGGCAGGGGGGAGAACGAGGGAGAAGAGTGTACCTGAGCATTGGGACGGAGCTAATTGGCTCGTCCACTGACCATTGAAACCGCCGTCCCGGTATCGTCTTCGATCCACGGAGCACATATACGTGCCAACGTTTCAGGACGATCAATTAAACGGAAATGGCCGAGAGATATCCCTCGAGAAACAGACGTTCTCGCACGTCCCGCAGACCCGCTGGTTTCAGCCAGCGCCCGCCACGACCAACACTCCCTCCATGGGACAACGACTTTTTCTTCCTTAGAGATCCGGGGAACGCTCTTTTTCACCCGCGAAAACCGACTCCTCGACGATTTAATTGAACGAATGGGTTCGCTCGGAAGGCGAGGTTCCTTGTCGGGACAGGAGGCACGATTCGAGTCAACACCTCTCCGATGACGATGTTTCGCGTACACTTGAGGAATAAGACACCACTTATAGGTACATAGGTTTCTCTTTTAGATTCATTTCCCAAATCACTGTGATTTACTCGCGTTCGGTGGGTCCTCGGTGGGTCCTCGGGAAGGAAAGAAATTCAGCCCGAGGTACAGTGGATCGATTAGATTTCTGTCGCCGTCGTTTCCAGCGGAAACCGCGAATCGTTGTCTCGGAGTATTCGGTCGATGATGTAGCGTTTCCCGCGGCAAGCATAAAACGAGCGCAATTACCCGTTCGTAAAGCACCCTTCCCCACATAAATTCCGTCCGCATTACCGGCATGTACGATTTTATTTTACGTAATCAGTTGGTCCCCGAGGGAATATGCTCCCAGGACATAACACACATTCTGCCGAGCTCTCTCCCTCTGTCTCTCCCTCTCTCCGTCTCTGTTTCCCTCTTCGTCCCTCCGTGGCGAGGCTCGCGTGCAACCTGCGTGTACGTGGCTCGCTCGGCCCGTGTTTGCGTGTGCACGTAGGGCCGGCGAGCGAAGTAATGGCGCAGAAGCCAACTCCTACTACTCTTGCGGCCTGAAATGAGTCGACTAGGATGGTGTCGACGTGATGTACAGCGACAGGGTTGATAGCGTTACAAGAGCTACTAACCCTCCTCCCTTGCCGACCCCTCTGCCCTGCCCCTCCGCCCCTCTGTTCCCTCCTTCGCAACCACCACCGTCTTCACCTCCGTCTTCACCTCCTCCTTCACCACTTTCGCCTCTTTCTGCTTCTCCGGCTCGACGTGTTCGGACGCATCAGCGTGTAAAGCACGCTCTCCCGGTCAGACCGGACCTCTTCCTCTTCGTCTCCCACCTTCGACCCCTCTCGCCCTTATACCTCCTTCCCTCTCGCTCGATCATGTTCTTGCTCTCTTTCGCTCTTCATTCGACACCTTGGCTTCCCCTTCTCTCCGGCTACCACCCTCTTCTTTATCTCTCACTCTCCTCTCTCCTCTCTGTGTCTTCCCATCTCGCGCACCCGTGTCGTCGTTTACGTAGGTATACGGAGATTTGTATAGGAGCAGAGTCGCGAGCAGAAAGAGCGAGAAAGCTATCGGGGGACCACTAACTTATTATCGGGAACCGCCATTAGCATGTTTATAGAAGCGAGCGGTCGACACGCATGAGGCCCTGCCGCAGCCGGGACTGGGCCGCGGCGTGCCGGTCCAGGCCCGATTCTTTTGTATTTCTGATCAATTAGACGGTGTCCCGTGTCCAGCGGCGGAACACCTTCTGGGGATACGCCTAGCCCTGGAATGTCTCCTTCCCTCGCCTCGGTTTTCGTCCCGCGATCGTTATCGCCTCGATTTCAGCGCCTGGCATACAAATGATTGCGTTATCAGCCGGCACGCTCGAACGTGCTCGGCCAGAAAGCATCGGCAACGGAGTATCGAGACGTGTGGAACATAGTTGTCGCGAAAACCGCTTTGCGCGAAATTGGTGCGAGTTCGTCAACCGAACGCGACTGAAGGCCTTTTCTGCCAGAGATACTAGGAGGCCAGTAACCGATACGCCAACGAGACCCACACTTGCCGAGGATCGAAATGAAATACACGAATCGTTGGGAAAAGGATGGGAAACGGTTGGACGCGTTCTAGATAGTAGAATCGCTTGGAAAGGCCCTAAATTAAAGCGACGGTTACTCAATGGAACAGCCATGGAACCGTTTCTGGCGCACGAATAGGGAATTACGTTTTCGAACGAAACTCTTCGATCCCGTCGGCGATAGTGTCGGTTGCCTAATGACAGCGATACCATCTTCGAGCTAAACCGATTCCCGATAGAATTCCGCTTTTACCTGCCGCTTTTACCCGCTCGATCCTACGCGCGGAATCACGAGTCCCATTCTCGTTCGTGTTCTACGCTCTACAACAGCCCGAGACATTGTTTCACCGAGACGTCTCGTCCTGACGTTTATGAATATGCCCCACGCTTCGCGGACTCGTCGACAAGCAAATTACTTGAAAGTAGCATTCGCAATCTAGTCCCCGTTGCACGGAAGTTTCTCGGTCTCCTGAAACAAGCTCGTTCCGTGCAGATCATTTGCATCGTGACGGAACGATTTTAGCCGCAAACCGTGACTTCGGAGGCATCCAGCGCCGTTCGCAACAAAAGACGAAAAACGCATTGTGCGGCAGAGTTAATTGCCGAGCCTTTTCACAACGCTGCAACAACAGGGACAATACCAATCCCTGTTTAGGATGAATAAAAAATTAGCCAGGGGCTTGAAACAGAACTCAGTTGTAGTTCTTGCTTCTCGAAGAGAATGGTTCAATTAGATAGACTGGGAACGCACAATGAGGCATAGGTGAGCAGAATGCTTCTGAAACGGTGTAGGAAATAGGAAAACTACCTGGAATGGTTTCGAGAAGTAGGCTGAAGTGTGCTAAGTTTGCTATTCAAACCCTACTATACTTCGCTCATTTCATTCTGACCATGGAATAATTTTTCATATAAAAGAAATTTCTGTTTCCATTGACTGAGTCACTAACGTATTTCTGATGAATTTTCCATACTTTCGTACGTCTAATTACGTAGGTATATTCATAAAAATTGTAATACATAAAATGAAGCTACCACATGATAAAATTTCTCGCTGCAAAAAGTTAAAAACTGAATTTAAATAGCTCAGGAAAAGATCATTAAAACCCCACACAAGTAATTAAGGGTAAATACTTTTTATGCGTGAAGAAGAACCAGAAGGAAGTCCAAAGAAAGACAATTATTCTTTTACGGAAATATGCCCTCCTTTCTTCGAAGCAAGGCGTAAAATGAGATCTGATAATTCCTCCAGATCGAGCCGCAATAAGTTCGCTATCATTCACCCTTCCCATTGTCTTTCGCCTACGGTAGGTGGTTTCGAAGCGTCGAGGCAAGGATGTATTCACGAGCGTTCCCGCAATTAGTTCGACATAGTCGCTGCGATCCGAGCGGATACAAATGCTCCTATGCATTATTCGGCGCACGGCCGATGCAAATCGTGGCGATCCCTCACGCGGGGTGTCGCGATTGCACGATGCGATCTACCGCACGGCCTGTCGTCTGATCGATTGCTGTCATATGTACGCGCGCTCGATGGATTACGGCGCGATCGCGTTCGTGACGCGAAACCGAAAATTCTGGGAGCTAGAGCTCGCGCTAGAGCTCGCGCTAGAGCTCGCGCTGGAAGGCGCGTCGGCAGCTCGAAGCTTATCGTGAACCGCGCGACACGGCGCGGCTGCCAAGATCGGTTCGCGCGATTCCCTCGTTCGACGCTCTCGCCCGAATCGCTGTCGTCTCCGTTCAGATTCATCACGCAATCCTTGTCGAAGATCACTATCTGGTGAGCGAGCCGGTGATCTTGGACTACCGTTAATCCCAGGATCGAGGCGTTCGAAGCGCGAGGAAACAAGGGGCCCAGCCCGGCTGGAAATTAAAGCTTTCGACTGGCAAAGACGGAAGAAAGACCCAATTATAGCGAGGCACGCAGTAAAGTGGCTATTAGAGATTGAGACGCGCGTCGGTCGATTTACGAATCCGTCGAGTCATCCGAATTCGATCCCACTGTGCTGAGACCGTCCCTCGGCCAAGAGACTAGAACCTAAGAGACTACAACTATGGGGCAGAGGCGCTACAGGCGATCGACCAGTCGAGATTCTTTCAGTCGAGCAAAGGAAACCGCGATGAAGCAGCGTCGAAATACGATGAGCGAGTGAAGAGCGATCGAGTCGACGCAGATCATCACTGATTCGTATTTACCCTGAGGAAGATCGAGGCGGGACGGATAGGTGAGGAAAGCGCGTCGGAGAGCCGGCTGGCTGATACCCGATGTAAAATCAAAGCAGTGGCTTTTTGCTCGTGTCGGTGGTCGCGGTAGTCGGCATCGCGACGTCGAAGCTGCTCCCGCATCGCGTTCCCCGCCGATCCGCCGATCCGCCTCTCTCTCTCTCTCTGCTCCCTCGCGGAGAGTTGTGTAGTCACCGTGGAGCCATTATCCCACCAGCAAGTGGGTTTATTAGGAACGCAGCGGGGGTGGCCTCCGGGTAAGATCGGCACCAACAGCAACAACACCGTGAATCGGTCAGCCTCGTTACCGCTATCCTCCTCTTTTTTTCTATCCAACCTCCCCTGTCTCACCCTCTGCTCGGTCCATTATTACGAACAATTATTAATGGCCGACGGGCTTTTGCCTCGCCTCGTCAGTCCAGCGATCGAGAGGCCGAAGTGAGAAGCTGTCGGCTGCTACCGGTCAGCCTAGACGCCTCGGCCAATTTGTTCGCCAGCCCGCCGAGACACGGCAGCCTTTAAACTTTCGCAATTCACTGCCGGCTATTTCAGCCTGGATCTACCAGCGCCTCGTTGGACATCCACGCGGGACATTTCCAGGGCGATCCGACTAACGATACGGTCCCGGCCTCTCCTGCGGGCCTATTACCTGCCGGCTCACGATTTTCGGTGGATTCTGACGCTGCGAGGTGAATGACGCCCATGAAAATAGTTTACGACTTGGGGTTATGGGAATGGTCGACTGGGAGCTTCCAAACCGCAAAATCTGATTCGGTATCTATTAGTCTTGTATTTAAATTGGTCTCTTTAGAGAGAGGAGGGTATTAATACACTCTGCTGTTGCTATTTTTTGACGTAGCATGTTCACGTTCACTGTATCGAAAATTCTTAGAATAGGTGCAGAATTCTGTTCGTGTCGATTGATGAAGCAACTCGCTAAATTCCTATCGAACGAAGAAAGTATTTTCGTGTTCGCGCCTAATGCAACGCGGAATGTCGAGACAATCGATCGAGAAGAAAGGAGTTGCTACCGCCAGGCCAGTTGCTACCGCGGTCGTGCTTTCGCCGTGGGGCCAGTCAGCGCGGTGACTATTCAAATATAAGAGATCGATCTTTTGACGCAATCGAACCGGCCGATTCGCGTCACCGTCCAGCGAGCTAACATCGTTACACGGTGTCGTGTCCCCTGAGACGTCCGAGGGGGGGACAAAGGGGCGATTATCGCGTGCTTTTGAAACCGGCCACGTCCACTGAATGGAAACAATCGGTCGACGCTAGCTAAAGTCTCTGTGAGCGTCGCTCCCGGCGAGCCTGATGTTTCAACTTTTCTCTGCCACGCCAGCCGGAATCTTGGACACCGAGTTATATCGACAGGCCGATACGTGTCGACACGAGCGGCGAGCTCGTTGGCGAGCGAGAAGAAACGGTAGCGGCGCGGGAGCACGAAAGCTGAGAGCGGGCAGGGAAAGAGAGGCAGGCCGAGTCAGGCGGAGAAGCAGACAGCGATAGTCGGTGGTTCTGCCGCGGCGCGGACTCGTCGAACGCTCCTCAAGTCTGGTTGATCGTTATTAGTCGGTAGAACATGGACAAGACCGACCAATGCAACACCGAAAACAAGAAGAAGAGGAGCTGAGGACGGAAAGGGAGGCAGAAGCGAGCAGAAAGGCGAGAAACCGAAAGAGAAGACGGAAGAAAAAAAGAGAAGGGCGAGAGGGAGAAGGAACGAGGCTGGGCCGAGGAGGAGAGGAAGGCATTGTTCGATGGTTGGATCCTGTGGAACCCTCCCGCTGCGCAAGTTATTTGCCACGATTCTCCTTCATGATTTTTACTCTAATTTGTAACGACAGGAACGGAGCACGCGAGCCGCATTCCTACTATCTCGATCCTTCTCCCTGCCCTGCCGACGACCGACCCTCCTTCTCCCTCTTCCCTCACTCTGACCGGATCGGGAGCATCGGTTCGAGAACAACCTCTGCCTACTATTCTCGGCCCGTCCATCGGGGGCCCCGGGAACAGCGAAACGGCCCACAATAGCCTCCCTATGATTTCGGTAGCGGTGTTTTTTGTCAGCGGCAAACAAGAGGCTGCCATGGTTAGCCTTGATCGATGGCTGAACTTAGCTGAGTAAGCCTCCGTTTAATTAATTCTTTAATTACTTTCCCCCGGACGGTGGGAAGAGAGGGGTCCATCGAGCCGATTCCAGATCACCGATACGGATATACCCCATCACACGGTAGCGGTCGCCGTGATATGCTATCTCCACGTCTCAGGCTCGCTACCGACTCCTCAGCTCCCTCGAAAATTCTACGTCTACGTGTATCCTGCCAGAACTATGCTCAGCGGCCGACAACAGCCTCCTAAGTATAAAAATGACTGAAACGATGTGCCTTCGGCTAATGAGGAAAGCTATCCTCTCACCCAACGGGTGAGTCATTAGTCTCCGATGTATTAAACAATAATTCCATGTCTATGAAGCAAAATATCGTAAGTCAAATTCTCAAAAGATAGGATCTCGTGCCTGAAGACGTTGCGGCTGAGCAATACCTGTGGACCGAATTAAAATAGTATCTATCACAGGTGATGTAGGTAATAGCAAGGTGACTAAAACCAATGACAATGAGAACGCACGCGTCGCGTATTCGGGTAGCCAGGCTACGCGATATTTACCACAACACGGGGACACCCGTAGCATTCGTTATGCATGGTGTGTTCATCCGTCAAGGTGGTTAGCACGCAGGGGGCCCGTGCGGCGCGAAGAAAAGGGCCACGTCGTAAAATTCGGCAGGGTAGTCGATCATTGTTCTCGAGGCTCGGGCCATTGCACCTCTCCCCTTTCTCCCCATCCCGCTGTCTACCCACCCCTTCCCTCGGGTAGCAGGTCGTTTCTTTCGAGCACGTTTTCACTCGTTCCTTTTAATAGCAGAAATTACTTATTCAGCATCCTCGCGGACAGACCGATCTCGCGAAACGATCCCTGGCAAAGTGGCGGCGAAACGACAGCATTAGCGGACCACTAACGATAATAGAGCGGTGAACGAGGGATTAAGGAATATTGAGTGTCGCAACCGTGGCGCGCACGCAGGATAATAAGTGCGAGAAAAAGCGATCGCGGAGCGATGTTCTGCTGATCCTTCCGGGTAAACGCATTGCATACCATCGCACGCACAGTTCTGCTTTTTATGGCAGACTACCGTGCCTCTGAACGATCGGACCGCTTCCGTTCGCCTTTTCGAGAATGCCCGGATGCAACGCCTTTGGAACGGTACCCTTCGACGTGCAACTGCATCTCCACGATCGGTGCACTGAGTCTTTCGATAATATGCTTCGACTACGATGAAAGTGCTACGACGATTTGCTCGATTAGTAATGAAGTACGACTTGAAGCTCGTGAAAGAACGATAACACAAAGAGTCGATTGAGTTTAGGGAAGACACCTATACAAGATAGTTGACATCAGGATAAACACTATAGCGCAATTGTGCTGTCTGCAATTGAAGGGGTTGTCAAGCAAACGTGGGTTCCACGTTAAACGAGGAATTATTTATGAGGTACAGTTTCCACTTACTCAATGATATCAGTACGGCCCCTTAGTGGAATTATGGGATCACGAAATACGCGTGGTGTATTATTCCACAGAAGGAATCATGAGTTTCTGTGAAAGTGATTACACGTATGTACAACTAATCGTATCGTCAATCGTCTGATATGTAAAATGAGGGTGTCCTCGATGTTTCCCCCTTACTCAAGACCACAGACTTCAGGCACAGTCAACTCTGAAACGATATCGACATATCCCCCAATTCTCCCTGCAGAGCAGGCGCAAAAGAAATACCTCACACCCTGCCTCGTGGAATAACTTCTTATTTATCTGGATGATTACCATTCGCTTGCAGAGTTAACCCAATAAATTCGCGAACAATCTGCATACACCATCTGTTCCGACTACTATCGCCTCCGCTTCAAGGATCGAACTCGATAGAAGATAATGCTGATAGCCGAGCGTAAAAATGCATCCTCAAGGCGAGCTACGGTAACCCCGTAAACAAGACTCGAAATGATCTCGTGGCGAGCGTCGTAAGTATCGTCAGCACAGTCGGGTGACGAGGAGGACACGAGGAGGACACGAGGCGATCAGGTATTCACGCAGGAAGGCTCGCGGCACGGGCTCGGAACCCTAGCTCGCACGGGGCGCGCAATAACGTACCAGCAAACGTGACATTCGTTTCTCTTAATCACGCTGGCTTTCAACAGGCCAACGGGGGCTGGCAAGGAAAATCATCGTGGACTGCGAAGCGCCTGGAAATTCAGCACGAGAGGTGTGCGAGCTGTTCACGTTTACGGCGAGGGCCGCGCGTGTTGGCGCTGGCTCTCGGGGGCTAAGGAGGCGTTAAGAGGGGCAGCGTCGTAAAATAAGTCGGCGACGTGCTAGATACCGGCTCAACGGCGCATCGTAAAATCAGTCGGTGTCGGTGCAACGGCATAATTCTTCGGGCCCGAGCTCGACCCAGCGAGTTTCGCGAGCGTTTAACCACGGAGAGGAACGGTCGCTCCCAGCTCGGATGTGTAATTGTTCCGAGCAGATGTTCCCATTGACGAGGCTGTTGCGGTTCGAGCCGGCGACAAAAGTCGAATATCTTGCGTAAACGCGAAAACCGCGTCCTTTCTGTCGTCCATTTCGATCCAATTCCTCGCTTCCTCGAACGCCGTTTCTCTTCCGCTCGCAATATAATAAAGACACGCATTTCGAAACTGCCCTTTCACTTTCGGCTTAATTTCAACCTTTCGTTTTATCCCTGTGTTGCAAACTTCATCGACGGATAGAGAAGACACGCGATCTCCCGCTCTGAAGCAGAGAGGACACGCGGGGAGGAACGCGGAGTCGTAAAATTAGGCGAGCAACGCGCGATCGGGATAAGGCATTACACGAAGCCTCGTAAAATTAGCTGCTATCGCTCGACAGATAATTTCTTGCCGACGACAAATTGTACGCGATCCAATCAGCGAGCTGCCGCGAGAAACAAGGTAGCCTTTTGAGTATGAAGCGGAGCAACTTCATCAGCTATGCATCTAAAGCTTGAAACGCCTGTCCCTGTTTTTGCCCGGGTCTATCCCCTGCTTCGAGGTTCGGAGAAATCGGCGAGGGAAAGAGACGAGGAGAAGGGAGAGCATCGAGCGTAAAAGTTAATCGAATGTTGAACCGCGGCCGTTTGGCGACTTTAAAGAGCTGCGCTGAGATGAACGGAATGACATTTAAATACGATCGAATTCCAGGGAATCCGGCAGCTCGGGCGTCATAGAGGGCCTGCCAGAAAACGAATCATATTTCACGGTTCCAAAGGAGGGAACGCGACGGGTCCATCGGACCGCGGTAGGAGAGGACGCAGATGTCCGTGAAAAGGTAACGAAGGAAGCGACAGTTTTGATAATCGGTGTGCGCGTTCCGTATAATGCCGACAAGAAGCGTAGCCGCCATCGTGTGCAGAAGATACGACACGACGCTTCTGCCCCCCGACTCGGGCTCATCGTCTCGATCTTCCCTTATCCGAGCGGGATCTAACTTCTATCGGTGGTCATCGCCGCGAGAGCCCACTTGTGTTTTCGAGTCGGCCCTCCCCGCGACGGGAGTGCACGAGCCTCAATGAAACTCCTCCGTTCGAAAGAACGACCGGGAAGAAAGGGATCCAGACGCCCCCGAGAAAATTGAAACGGACTGCTCTGTTGGATCGCCTCCCGAACCAGAGGAATTAAATAGCTACGGCAACGGAGCTCGGCATAGGCTGACAAGCGTCGATCGTCACGCGAGAATCCTTTAGAACAGCAGTTTCAGAAGCGAATCCTTCGGTGAGTAGAACTCGAGTCAGGTATCTATTGAAACACTCATCGGGAGGGCTACTGGAATGCAATCATATATACCAGTGAAAATTTGGACTGTTTTAACGCTGGGAAGACTGGATGTAATGAATCCATCCCCTCTGGTATAGTAGAAACTGGATAAATTATTTACAACAAGATTGCTTTCCTCCGCAGTTCAGTGAAAAGATAATAAAGTGGTGCTCGAAGGAACGAAAGTTGAAGTAACACACGTAAAGTCCATGAATCTTTAATTGAATGTTCTAGTAAATACTTAAATAATTGATTGCGACGGTTCCCTATTCCTTGTAAAGATCTCTTTCATCGTGGAAACAGAATACTGTCTACTTTCCAAATTCTTCCTCACCCCTACCATGAATTTCCCCCCTTTCCTTTTTCCAGAAATAGGAATGTAATGGAGTTAAGGAAGAGCTCGGTCCGCGAAATTTCGAGGCAAATCGGCGGGGCTGCTGGCATGCACGATGACGGGATCGTCGATGCTTGAAAGGAGAAGAGAAGGCAGGCACCGCCGAAGCCGCTTCTCTCCTCTTGCCTCCTTTGCCGGTCGGTGCTCGCCCCATCAGCCTTCAGCGTTCGCGTTCGCTTCGAGCTTGCGTGCCAGTCAGCATTGGCAAGTAATTTCTTGCACGCAATTGCCCGCTACTGGAATTGCCTGGTAGGCGACCTCAGTCCGTCAGTCATTTACTTTTTAAATCGAACCTGCCTACCTACCTCTACCTACCTGGCTGACTGGCTGCCTGACTGGCTGCCTGACTGGCTGCCTGACGGTCTGCCTCGCTCGTACACGCGTGTGCTCGGCCACCGCACGATTTCCCAACGTTAAAGCCAATCTCGTGATAAGCATCTTCCTCTTTCGCCAGCTTTCCTTTGACTCCCCGGAAACGCTCGAACCCCCGCTGGGATCGCGGCGGCTCGAGGGTGGAGGGAAGTCGTGTCAAATGTTCGAGCGCGTCCGCGGATTCGCGCGTTCACGTTGATCACTCGGATCCTATTAGCCAAAGCTGATATCGCGTTACGTGCGGCTGGCACGCGTTAATTGGCGAAACGTTCCGTGCGATTTTCCAGAGGAAAAGCGAGGGAACGGGAGGTGGGTTACGCCGCGCTGCCACCTCTTACTTGTGGCTACGAAAGAAGGAATTATCGAGTGAATCGAAGGTACCAATGACGAATAATTGTACGTTCGGCGGCGGTCGTTGCGTTTGCATTCATGCACGACAAGCCGACTGTCCAGGAAGAGGGAATCGAGGAGCAACACGAGTATATCTTAATCGTCTCTTGTTGTTGGCTTTCTAGACCGAGATCGTGGCGGCCTCGTGGGAACCTTCTATATCTCGCGCACAAAAGAGGATGCTGCCTCGCCCGCGAACATTCCTGACCGTCAACCTCCTCTGACCTCGAATTCAATCGGAACGACCCTGCAGTAAAAAGCAGCGGTCATGAAAATCTTCGTTTCAGTACTTGAAGATGCTCAGAAGACTGATAAGTGCGTGGGTGACGCTCGAGAATCGACGTGGAAGCTCGAGTGCGATTCTATGTCTAATAAATCGATCATCGCCGCCCCAGAAACTCCCAGTCGTGCAGGCCAAATCGTGGATAAAATCTGCGTGTACGTATGAGAAATTGGCCCTACATGATCCGCACTTAAACCGTGTTCGGCGTTCATCCACACCCCCAAGGGAAAACTCAACCCTTCACTGAATACAGGATAGGCGTAACGACCGCTCCAGATCTCCTCCTGTGATACATACACTGGCTCTTTTTGCCCACACGTCAAATCGACGTAACCTGATTTCCCCGCTAATTTGATTTCCCTGGAAATCCTGGGGACCTCGGGGGAACGTTAAATTCTGGGATATCAGATTACGAAGCTGAGCTTTTTAACTGGGGAAGGAGAGAGTGAACCCGTTTAAAAACACTTGCTGAGATTTGATTTACCTTCTTTTATCGTTGAATGAGAATATCCCATTGTATAGGACGTACATAATCCCTAATCCATAAGAAACATTATTGATCATGTGTAATACATTTAATATGGTTTCAGAATAGCGTAAGGAATTCTGTCGAACAGCGATATCAATCGTCAGACTAATTAATCGCCTCAAGAACAAGAAGCTTGGAAGAAGAAGTCGAAAGTTCTTGTAGAACGACAGTGTCCGCTGTTCGAGATGTGATAAGAAGAAAAATGTCTAAGGCAACGCAGTCTCTGGTTAGGGAATCATTTGTCACGGTCTAATGTCTCTGTGAACGAGTTGCTTATCGCGTGACACTACGCCGCGACCATTTTATTGCTTCTGCGTATTTGATCGCGGGATGGCGCCACGAACTGTATCAACAAATTACTTTTTAATAGTAAGTCATGAATTCCACACGCTACTATTCGTAAATGCAAAGCGCGTCTGATTTGTCAAGTAATTAATTTGTAACGTAGATAGTATTCTAAGGAGGAGCAAAGATTGCTTATGTTGACGCGGCATTTTTAGAAGCCCACGTGCAGAGTAGAGTTGTGCTAACAATTTAAAATACTTCATTTTCATAGATATAAAAGGTTATCATGTTGAATGAACGTAGAACTTCTGTTTTCTCGAGTGAAACTATCGATACTGTAGCACTCAGGATTCACAAGTTTTGAAATTATTGTGTCCTCCTTGAAAAGGGAATTAAGGAATATCTTGAAAAATATGAAGGTATGACGAAATTCGTCAAAGACGTCAAAGAATCGCTACTTTGAAACACTTCAGGTTACACTATGGGCAAATGGCACAATTTTAACTAAATAATAAACATTACCAAAACCAGGATGTACCGCAAAAAACAACCTTGAAAGGTTATCATAAGATAAGAACGAAACGGCTCATACAGATATGAATTTTACTAGCGATCGTGACCGTGGATCCATAAAAAGGGAATAAAACATGAGAATCGCGAATAAATTATAGTTGATCAAGGATGCACTGATATGTTTTGCTCTCCAACATGAGGGATATTTCTCTCGATAGAATCCTTTCGAAAAGAAGAAAATACCTTCCCAATAAGAAGAACAATAGAACCATCGCGACAAGTGTCGTATAACTGATAACGTCACGAATGCACTGGAACTGGTCGATAATCGGTAAATCCCCAGCGTGATAAGCATCTCTCGAATCTACGAGAAACGTCGCAGTATCAGCCAGTATCAGTTTTTATTGACATCGATACGGAGGTTGGCTAGCGATAAGGCATTCGGTCAACTCTCGCTAGACAAGGCTGCTCGCGGTCGACACGGTTCCCGCTTCTGTCCATCGTGTTTACGTCGATCAACACGAGCGTGGAGCAATGCGACCGCCACGATCCATCGATTCGACCAGTGGAAATAGGAATGCGACCGGTGGCCAAGTGAAATCTCGACGGTGATAGACCACGTTTTACGACGCGACCGAGGACTCGTAAAAATTCTTGATCCGTAGTGTCATCACGGGTTTAAATACAGTTCGTCATCGATCCGCTTTGCTACTTTGTTTGCTGTGAATCGCGTAACACGGACGCTCGGAGCGACTGGACTCCTTGGAATCGCGATATTTCCATCGAAACTGTTGTCATCAATCGCCACGCGTGACCCCGACTAGTTACGAGATAGAACTCCAATACAGCATGAGACTCTCGTGGATCGTCGCGCTGACAGTGGCGCTTGTTTTGCTTCTGACTGTGGACACGACCGTCGCCGAGTCCTCGCCGAAAGGACAGAAGCGATTCGTACCATTCGAGAACGACAAAGTCGCGGCTGGATCTATTATCAACGTTCCTATCCAATGCCCGCCGGACAGGGTGAAGATAGGAAACCGATGCAGAGCTGTTTTTTAAGTAAGTATCATGCACTTCGTGAATGCATTCTATTTTAAGCTGCATTTGGAGTAAAATAAAGTTTCATGAAAGTAGAGAGATTTTAAAGAAAGATTGTTGTCACGTTTGATGCGTAGTAACAGTTCTGATAACTTGTATGAAATTATCAGTTGCTTAAGTATAATGAAAATATTAAAAATAAAAGACTATGTAAGTTAATGAAATTATAACTCAATTTTCTAATGTTTTTGTTACTTCTGTTCCAGACATGAGTATTCTAATTAATTATTCCTGCTATAGCGATATATCGCTATTAGGGATACCTACGGTTAGTCTTAAAGAACCTACACAAGGTATATACTTCTTCTCGAAGAGCGTCGTCGGTAAAGAAGTTGATGGAATAACTTATCCAATGAGCAAAATAATTTTACAATTATGAGTTCGATGAAAGGTAGATATAAATATAAATTAGGAGTAAACGATTTACACAGAACTGATATAAAACGATAAAAATAAACGCTCCTTATAAGATAACCTTAGATAACAAAAAGACCGATCTGCGCGATAATATCTGTAACAGGAAATTGCTTTATCGTGTGCTCGTAACTTATCGAAAGTTTCAACAAATAAAGAAATGTTTTGAAAATGTAAATAAATGGCCACCTTTATTTTAGTATATTATGCATTCTGTGTACCCCTCTCTGGTATATTTGGAAATAAGTACATGTTAAAAGAAAGTATTGTCATCAGTTAAACATGTTGGGATCTAGCTTGACGTGTACGGATAAGTACGCTACAATAGGTAAATCATTTTTACCAAGAAAACGTGTACGAATTAACCATTAATGAATCACATAAGTTAATTTTAAACCTGTTTTTTATTCAAAGAATTCGACGGTCATTAACCACCTTTTAATCTTAATTGACGTAAAAGTGTTTTACCCAAGTATCAAATCAAAACCGCAGAATGCGTCAGTGAGATATAAATCAAACCGCAAATTAGCGCGAACAAAACAGAAGGGAGAAGGGCAAACACGCTAAAAGGAGGAAACATTGCTGGGGTGTTCATTGTCCTTTGAGTTTTTCGGTGCTCTGCTTCGTGGCAGAGTCTAACAAGAAGCTGCAAAGTTTAATTCGAAATCATTCGCAAGTTTTATGCGCATGATGACACCGCTGCGCTTTCTCATTTTCGCCTTTATTTTGATGGTTCTAATCGCTGGAGGAAATTCGAAGCCCCTGACGTTACCACAAAGAAAACGCTCCTGCCCACCAGGATACAAACCGATTCCGAAACTGGGATGCAAGAAAGTTATAGTGACCTGAAGAAGTCTAATGGTAAACAATTATTGATCGAGAGAAGTCTTGCGTGTTAATTACTTCAAACTTATTCTAATACAGATAACTTATTTCTCGTTACAGTGATCCTTAAATATGGAGCTGTTATAAGCTATTCTTTAAGAGATAATCTAAGAAAGATTCGTCTACTCAATGGAAAAAGCATTAGCTCCCTGATGCCTTTATTTATTGTGTGATTTACCTGTTTATAATTATAGATGTCTAGTGTTTCATAAATGTAAAATAAATTATATTTTGTAGAATGAATTCATGATAGTTTATTTAAATAAACCGCGTATCTTATGCAATGAGCATATCGATCTATCGAAATTGTCATACTGCATGGAAAATGGCTGCCTGCAGGGCTTGAGCTAGTGGCCACAAAATATGTGTCTTTTTCTCGAAAAGCTGATCTAACGTTCTAAAAGAATCTCGTGAAAATATGGAAATAATTGAATACTATTAGCAAATAAGTTTATAAACTGTATCAATGATGTTGATATTTTGCAGGATACATAACCTATTATTATCCTCTTTGAATAGTTTACGTGCGATATATTAAAACAGCCAATGCAGTAACTACTATTTCTCTCTATCAAAATAGTACTCTACAAATGCAGTTTACAATATACTACTTAATGAAATAGAAGACTTTCTAAAAGTTCATTTGAATCACTATTGGACATTAATATATTTCTGCTATATTCTAGAATATGGTACGAAAAATGCAGTGCATAATAGCATACTCTACACTATAATTACACGTAGAGGCTCTGTCATAGTGTTTAGAGAATGTCTACCATTCATAAGAGTATGATTCATGAAATGCTTTATGAAGTTAAGAGTAAAATGAGAGCAACAAGTGTAGAACAGTTTGGAAACAATTGGAATGGCCATTAAACAATTTTCTTGAGGGTACAGCCAATTACAGTACTAATTCCTAGATCTTCATCCATTACTATTAAATCAGAAGTATTGATAAACCAAGAAACCTCACAAAGTAGTCCCTCGCTCACATCCTGAATACTTTCACAATCAGAATTGCACAAGCAGCGTACGTGAACTCACGTCCATCCAACTCGATGGCGTGTCCAACTTTTTCAATAAACTGCCACCTTGAAGTTTAGCCTCATGCAGAGCAATCCGAGACTAGTTTAATTTCCCATGCAAATTGATACACCCACGCCCCGCTGTTAAACCCGTAATCGCGTGCAAAAATCTCCTCAACGAGCATCTAACTCGAGCATTAGAGTACCGACAGATCCAGCAGATCCACCATCCCGTCACTACACACAAAATCGTTGCGCAAGTTCATTATCACCGTCCCATTGTTGTGGCACAATAAACTAAATATTTCGGTGAACAGTAAAGGAAAATTTATCTAGGTGCAAGGTTGATAAGACCAACGCGTTCACACTTTTGTCGTGATAAGGTCGGAATGGCCGCCGCAAAAACGACCGCGACAGTGGTAGCACACGTCGAGTTGTGTATATCTATTGCGATTCGTACGTGAGCCAGGCTCGCGTGTGGTTGCGTGTGTGTGACCAGAAATACGCGTCGGGACGTATTCGCTTCGGCAGTCGATCGCGACGCGAGCAGAGGAACCTGCTCAGGTGTGCGTTCTCGCGCTTTTCCCTGTGCAACAAGTGCAATGCGAACCGCGGAACCGAACGTCTCATAAACACGTGCCATCGACGTTTCCTTCTCGTTCCTGCGAGCCGCTGCTCTCAATACCTGTGCGTACGATCACCCAGGACCACGCCACAGGGCTCGACAACTTTCCACAGTTACTTCTGCATTTCTTTCACGTTACAGTGGATATCGAAGAGGAGTCGACACGCCAACCCTGTTGTGCGAACATGTCGCGCCATTGGCGAATATTCATTCCCACGACCATTGGAGTGATATTAATTGTTGGATTAGCGGTAGCTCAAGACGCCTTCTCCAGCAACCCCAGCAATATCGTATTCCCTGGACCAACCACCTCACGAAATGAAAAATCTGAATCTACCCCGGCGAGCAAGCACGAAAACAGCGAACTGTCGGTAAATCGATGTTGGTTTCGATAACACTGATCCAAATATGTGATAATCTGACGTTCCACAGTCTCTAAAGAACAGGTTCCTTCTCAAGCCCGAATGCCGTAACACTCCCACGTTTTCTCTAGATAAATAGTGTAATTACGTTATACCGTGTCGCGGAGATCGCAAAGAGGCACAATGCGCCGTGACGAAACTCGAAGACCGATCACCGTTCGCGCGCGAAATATTTTTAATTGTTTCGCAACCGTGCTAAAATCGTGCACAATTGCGCGTCCCGAGAAAATCGTCGTATCGTTCGCGTTGGCAAATTACGTAGAAGTCAGTCATCCGTGTCGGTTTTGTCAGTCCCTCCCCACTCGCGAGCAACAACTGAAAAAACAGGTGGCAATTCGCTCTGCGGAGGTAGACACCTATAGGATCAATGAGATCGCGGTTGCTTTTTACGTAGACTTGGATGACGTCGAAGGCCGAATAACACTAATGTCAAGGATGCACCGAGACCGAGGTAGCAACCTCGCTATGCACGATACGATTAAAATGCTCGTCACAGTGTCCAGAGTTTGTTCTATAGGTAATTGATTACACGTCAGTCGGCGTTTGTGCAGATTCTTCGCCGATTACTCCGCGTCCGTTTATTATCGTCGACCCAACTAATCATAAAGATTGCTAATTGGATACTTCAGGAAAAGTAGTATCAATAACGTCGTAAAGAATCGCAAAATGAGTTAGTGAACATGGAGAAGATAGGTTTACGAGAACCGAGCATAGCGATTAAAAGGAGAGAGAAATTGAGGTTACGATTAATAAAACCTGCGTAGCGCGCGAGTTGCAAGGTGAGGCCTATTCACCTGACAAGGTCGGAGCAACCTTTATTTCACTAAGTTTACGTTCCGCCTGTCATAATGCAGTTATCGCTTCTCGAGTACACAGTCACAATGTGGTAACGCGATCGTAGAATCACGGTTGGGCGCCAGCTATTACGCACGACCTTTCAAAGCCGTTGAAATCTCCAGGAACGTGGAGTAACAGTTCTTTGAAAGTACAACGTCTCGGGGAACACATTTCTCGGTTATGCTAATTACAGCGCGAGTAATCTGTCGATTAAAATGCTCAGCGTACCGCTATCGATTTTCCCTGCAACTGTAGAAACATCTCAGCTGACGCTCGGCAGATCTGAACGTTGTTTGTCCAAAGTGGGACGTCAACGATGATGAGGAAACGACTCAATCGGGTTTTATCGAGGAAAGTACATTAACACCGACGACGAGCTTCTTAGAAGTCGATTCGTCGTTTGCTCGTTTTTCGGGTGTCTGTGCAAGATAGTGGCTTGTTGAGAACCTGTTCCAAGTCGAAGGGCGCACGTTTCAGATCCGGAGGAACGAGTCTGCATCGGTCCTGCTGAGTTAGGAGTCTCCTGACAGAAAAACACTTTTAGCGTTCTAAATATAGACTCCACGAAAGTGCAGATTTTTTACGGTTTCCCGGATGGTTGACCTGCAATCTGTTTGATAATCGCTTTAGTCACAAGAGTATCCGCGATCGAAGACGATGACTCACTTCGTCATTTACCGATACCGGGAATACCCTGATAATTATGTGGATAGATGTACCGTTTGAACATGTTTTCGACTAATGATATCTGATCGCGTTCCTCCCGATCGTTTTGCAATTCAGATATCAGCGGAAAACCCAGGCCTCGTTTCCCGAATTTTTTGAAACTTTGAAACGAATGGTACACAACTAAATGCTCGTCTACAGATCCTCGCATAATTGAATAGCTCGCGATATGCATGACAAAACGTTGGAATGCTTAAACAAAACAGACTCAAAAGTCACTGATTAACGTGTTCTTTTTCTTAGGAAAAATTGTCTGCAACCGAAGGCTGAATACGAAGCAGGACTGGTTAACCGAGATATTAACGTGTACGGATGTAGAGATAAGTTTTTCTCACGAACACATATTTATTGTTCGTAGACTTGCTCCCGTAATCCACAATATCCGACACAACTGGAATCTAAACTTTATCGATTTATCATCGTAGATTAGATTGTAATTGTATCAAGATAAAGTTATTACATATTTAGAACACCCAAGAACGATCCAGAATTTTCTACTGATCGTGATACCTATACCAAGAATGTCCTTTTGTTTTTTCAGAAAACGCTGCAACTAGCCAAGAAAATCAGTTCCTTCGATTCAATCGACGAGTTCCTGAGCATCACCCAAGGTTTTCAATTACGGACAGGTTTCACATTTGGCAGTGAGTTCTAAAATATTACTTATTATCACACGAGATTCTCATTAAGAATTTATAGGAATTAATATCAGTAAGGAAAACCGGTTGGTTCCTAAGAGTCTAAGTTGAAAAAACATCGATAACTGCACAAGTACATATACCTTGTAAATTATACTTTATTTAACGTAAGGAGAGACTAAATTTTGTTACTTTCTAACGAAGTAAAAATTGTAACATTGTGTAATACTGTGAGACAAAGAGAATTGTGCAGTACTAGCTGCTTATAAATTCTTCGATGTTTAATGAACAAATCATTGAAAATAAATCAACTGCAACCACAGTAAATATTGCTCGTGTAGGTAAACGAATTAAACGAAACGGTGTCGCTTGGTGATTTCATTGTTCAAACATCGTATGATCGCCCAATAAATTTTATGCGCGAAGATTAAAACTAAAGCGTAAAAAATTATACTCAACAAAATAGAACTTCAAAATATGAAATCATAAAAAAATTTGACTCTAATATTCAATCACTGCTCTCTACTTTACAAGTATAAAACCAGCAAATATCATAGAACAACCGATAAAAATTAATTTTTACCAAAAATTTGCTAAATTCTGAAGAAATCTCGCAAAATTTATCACAGAAAAAGTGATAATAAATCATAACAAATAGCTATCTCAATAAAAAAACATAAGATATATGTATTCTATTCTAAACTTTGGTGTTTTCAAATTCATCCAAAAGATTTACTCTACACTTATTGTTACTCTCATATATGATCAAATGGATCTGATAATTAAAAACGAAGACTTTCTTATTCATATCTTCTCGATCAGTAGCTTTTGCGCGTGGTTTACTATATACGAGCTTATTTTTTACGTATTTTGGAGCAAATGTCGGTGTACAGGAATCTTTAAGTTCCAGTTCTAAACTTAAATTTTGCAAAAATTCCTTACGATCCTGGAAAAAGTCAACAGGTTTGAGGAAACCACCGAATTTGTTTGTATTCGGTACTAGCCTATTACTGATTTCGTTAATTTCCTCTAAACTGGGCAATCTGACTTTAGGCTGGAAAAAACGGATCGGTGTTTTTTTATTTTCTTGAGGTTCCTCCAAAACTGGTTGATCGGCCAAAGTAGAATAGGCGATTTGCAATTTGCACGAACGTCTCCAAGTGTGAACTTTCGATGTTGCCGAGAAGTAAGCGTTCCGCGCATCTATAAGCGAAATGAACAGGTATTTTTATTAGATCATTAGAGAGGGTACCTAACTTGTTTCTTTAAGCTGAAAGTTGCAAATGAGCCCTTGCCTTCCTTCCAAAATTTCCGCGAAAATTCTATTTCACCGTTTGCTTCGACGTACTTAACCGAGCTTGTCTCAACGATAACAGGCCCATCTCCTTGACCGCACTCTCTCTTGATAACTTTGATAGTTGGTGCCATTTCCTCTTCCAATTTTATCCTATTAATGCTTTGCTCGATCTCCTCTATGTTGGTGGACGAGATCTCAAGCTTGAAAAGATTGTTGAGATCACCCTCGCTCAAATCGTATGTCATATCCTCATCCGTCATCGTAATTCCCTTCGTATCGATATCGTTCTGATTAATATCTTTAACGACGTCACCCGTTGAGGACGATTCTTGAAGTGTTGTAATCTTGTTTTTTCCGCTATTATTCTTATCAATACCTGCTTTTAAGGATTCGTCTGTAGTACAGCTGTAATAGGAGCGGAACTTTTTCCTGCATAAAAATTCGAGATTACGATTGTAGGATTTGCTTTCTTCATAAAGGAAAAATGGAACCTTGGCAACCCTGTGATCGTTCTACATCCTCACCGATTTCGTTGTCTCTTTTTGTATTCGATACCAGTGCTCGGTACAATGTCCACGAATATGTGCCTACTGGTCACTTTGTGCGTCTCCATAAAGGCTGTCACGTTTCTTCTGCCTTTAATCTGTCTACCGAACCAATCGAGGACCACGTTCTCTGAAAGGCGGCTTTCTAACCCAGAAGCAAGGCCATCGACCAGTGCAAAATAATTGTTCGTGAATGAAATAGCTTGTACGCGTTCGTCCATCGTTCACCTAGAATCTAAAAGAACGAAGAACGTTTACGACGGAAAGTTTCCACCGTTTTCCTACAATGAGCACGATATACCACAGAAACCACAATACGAAGATAATCGGATATAGTAACGTTCCTTGAAACTATTCGAAAAATAATAGATGAATCTATTTTATAAATTAGAAAAAATAAAAGAACTTTAAATTTTTGAAAATTTAAAAATTTTAAAATTTGAAAATTCGAAAATTTAAAAATTCGAATATTTGAAAATTTAAAAATTCGAAAATTTTTAAATTTTAAAATTCGAAAATACGAAAATTCGGAATTTCGAAAATTTTAAAAACTCGATGCAAAATTCGAAACTATTACCGAACATCTTCCGAAAACCAACATCGTAGGACGAGAGGGAAGTGGGTGAAGAGAAGGTCGTCTAATTCTACGGAGTTTTAGAAACGTTTCACAACCAACAATTCGGTTTCAGATCCAATAGAAGAGACCGAAGAACGATCAAACGCAGAGAAAGCGATTCCAGCTAAATGTATGCCGGAATTACAACCAGTTTCTCTGAATCTAGAGTCCGATCCATCCACCATGTATTTTCCCTCTTGTACGCGTATCAAGAGATGTGGTGGTTGTTGCAGCCACTCGCTGCTCTCCTGCCAACCGATTGCTTCAGAATTTCGAAATTTTGAAGTAAGTTAAGAAGTAAATTTGTCACTGATAATGGCCACTCCCCAAAGGAATTAAAAATGACGAATCATTAAAGGTGGCGGTTATGTCGGTGACTAACACCGATGGATTCAGCTATAGGGGAAAACGCATCGTGCCGCTGGAGGAGCACACGAAATGTGTGTGTGACTGCAGAATTAAGGCGGAGGTAATTTGAGGACAGTCGATAATTGGGATCTTCCTTCTTAAACCGGTACAAGTCGGTTTGTGACCTATGTACCGCGCCTCGCCAACACTTTCGCGATGCAATGCACTTTCCTTGCGTGAACGAAATCATTCAAGCATTTAGGAACTTTTGGTATTACAAAATTCTTCCTTTTTTCAATCATTTGTCCTGATCTTTTTTAGCACTGCACCGAAAAACAGTCGTACGTGAAAGACGAGTGCAGATGCAGGTGCAACAACATCGACGAGGAAGATAAGTGCCGCAAGAACAATGAGACGAAGATCTGGAATCCAGAGCTTTGTACCTGCCTTTGCAGAGACGAACAAGAATGCTCCACAGGGTTCTACTTCGACCAAAACGCGTGCAGGTGTGAGCGGAAAGAATAGGGGGACTACTAAGGAAATAGGCGACTGTCTTCTCTCACTGCACGTTGCACTCTCGCATATCTTGTAAGCTGCACGCGGTGCACTGAATCTTTTCTTGGTTTTTTACAAACGTTTCACTTTTTATGCTTCATGCGCAAACTAATGATGTTTTTCTTGATTAACTCTTCTAAATGTAGACTGCATACTAACTATTACACTTATGACACTATGTTACCACTTTAAAGTATTTTAATATTTCTTCATTTCTATCTTTCTTTACTTTTAAACTATCCAGGACTGTCAGACGTTTAAAACATTTGAAGCATGCGTTGCCTTCTTCAGGTTTATGGTTTTACGGGATCTATCCTGTGGTTTTTTTCAATATATGCTTCTTTCTATAATTTTGTAAGTTGAGGAGTGGTTTAAGATATTTAAAATTTGGAAATATCTTGTAGATGTCGACAAGTGCCATTATCTAAGACGTGGATACAACTCACAAAAGGTACAGACTACAGATTTGGACAAACACAAAAACCAGATAATGTACCCCCTGTAATAATTGCATTAGATGCAGCAGACCCTAGAAGAAAACCTAAAGAGGATCCAGAATACAAATAAAGAAACTTCTAAATTAAATCATAAGACTTGCGAGATAGCTAGTTCAGAGGACATGCTTATAGCTCAACCCTCCACCTTTGTGCCATTTTATTATTACACAAAATGTATGATTACATAGTATTTGTTATATAGTATTAATTTGATATCAGAAAATATAAAGTCAGTATATTTTTGCATATCAAAACTTTGTGATATAAGGCAATATAATTATTTAAAATATAGCATTTATATTACTTTCTATTGAATTTATCTCAGAATGATTGTAATCAAAGACAATCTACACTTATAGATAAATTATATGTGGCATTAAACATTACAATACTGGAAACGTAAGTGAATTTTTTGTTTATATTAATTTATATGAATTAGTTTGCTCTTATAATCGTTTGCTCTAAAACAATCTGTATTTCATCTATTGTTAAACCTTATTAAAAATGATAGTCTAGGATATATAACCTCATTTTTATTTACCATATAAATTTTTTAAAATAAAAAATTTGAAATAGAAATCAATTAAGTATGCTAGAAGAACAATTAATGATATATGTAAACTGAGATTAGGAGATATTTGAAATCAGTTGAATAAAACATTGACTTACTAGTTGGAGACGCATAATCGACACTCGTCCACTCTTTCGCTATTACAGGTTAAAACGATTGTTCTATTATAAAGAAACACTATACTAATTTTTCATATACACTGCTGTTAACATGGATTTGCACTTTTTAAAAAATACCACTTGAAAAAGCTTAAAATACCAATTATAGTTTTGAAATACACATAGCGACAAATGGCGCCAAAAATATTAAAACTACTGGAAGTACGAAGCAAAGCAACGCGAGCGCACATGATACATTTACACAATGAACGGCAAACTTCGATGTTACCAAGCATTTATAAACGAATATTTTGTTTAAAAATGTACTGAAGGACGCAGTACAGAAAATTATATTTCTTATTGAAGTAGAGCAAACGATAGCTGAGCAAACTATAAAATTATTAACATAGAAATTTGTGTAACGTTTTGAGTTACCTGTTTGACTGTCTTTGAAATCGTAGAAACGTGAAAATCTTATTTGGCACTCCAAACCACGAAAGGTCACAATAACGACTGCCACACGAAATTTGAAATTTCAGGGTGTTATCACGGTCACAGTATTTAAAACAATATTTACGAAAAAACTTTGCCCTCGAGTCTGGCTCTAAATACAAAAAACCTTACCAACAACCGAGCACTGTATATGCGACTCCAGCGCTACCTAGTGACTCACAGTGAAATAAAATAACTTTACAGAAGACCGCTAGATGTCGCGATATAAACCATTTCACGATTAAGCTTATTCAACCATTGCGTATTTGATTCGACCATTTTATGTATCGTATACTTACACACAATTGTACTTCTACTTTGCTCTTTCGAACTGCAAGTTTACTATGCCAATATTCACTGTGCTGAAAATACAACTGTACATATTTCGCATCATACATGAGAAGTTAAAATATTATTCCTCCTGATATATACATATGACCTATCAATTTTTATTGGAAAATCGTATACAGTTATTCAGTCTAATTAAACTCTCGAGCAATTACAGACAGGACTAGACGACTTTCCTAGCACACTATTTCAGGTCTAGAGACTCAGCAATCTTATTTTTCCGTAGACAGATCGCAGCCTCGACTTTCATCTCACAACTTCCCCATACCGAAGCCTAGAAAATAAGCCGAGCCATTAGAAGAGTTCTATTACTCGACTCCTGAACTCGACTTAGCATTAGAAATCTCCCTAAGCGAGTATCGCACGCGAAACATAATCCCGAACGAGCCTCGAATCGTCGAAACCGTCGTGCATCATGTATTTTATCGTGATCGAGCGAAGAGATAACGAGATCGTCGCGGAGAAAGGGTACGCGTATAAAGTTGCGTGCGCTGGCATCGCTCAGAGAGAGAGAGGGACGGGCGGCGGAGCGGGCGAGAGGTCGTTTTTTTTGCGCCACCCGTTATAATTGCCGGGGCCTTGTCACTTTTGCCGCAGTGAAGTATCTCGTCGGGACGTCGCCCCGTGACTCGGCCCTGCCCTTTGCTGCGACACGCGGCGGCTTCCTCAAAGAGATCGGTTCTGTTGAAGTCGCGGAGGAAGCGGAGCAGGAGAAGCGCTGGCGGTCGTGGACAGAGGAAACAAAGACGACGGGCGACTTCCGAGGCGATGTTCGCGGTGCTCGCGTCACGGAATTGTCGTCGGTCGTGGCACGTGAGCGGCTGAATTTGCGGAGCGCAAACACGTGCGGAGATAAACGCGTCATCCGTTAGTTGCTGCTCTCTGCGAAATGGATCGAGCCGCGGACAGCTCCAGAAACGCTGTGGGCTCCTCTAAAAATGAGATTTCCTATATGCAACTGTTGCGTATGCGAAATCCCAGCTTAAAAATATTCCTACGAATGATGGAAGGATTGCGAACGATACCGTTGGAAAGTGGCAGAGTTGTCGCGAACCGGTTGCTAAGGGACGCCAAAAATAACTCGGCCCGCGGAGGATTAATGTAATTACGCGAGTCGTAGAATCGAGTCGATGCGCGTCGATGGACGCTCGAAGGTAGAGATCGTAATATTGATAGATAATTATATACGGCTAGGTGTCGAAAGCACCCACGAAGCGTTCGATGCAATTAAATCGCGTACGCTCTGCACGAATTCAATTTTTTGTCGAGTCGCGATGGACTCCGAGCTTAATTGCGTTCGGTAGCGAGGAAGATTTAAAATTCAAAAGGGAACAGTAGTGGGTCCAGAAAAAACCGGTACTTCGCCTACGTATTTTACGCCACTTTCTTGCGTGTACGCACGCGTGTATTACTGTCTCGCTTCATCACGCTCCTCCTCAAGGACTCCGTCGGAAGACCCGTCGTAGCCCGCCTGGCAGAGAGGCTCCGCGATCGTAACACGGTAGCCAACACGGTGGTAGGCTTAAATCATATTAAAGCGCGTCCAGGCACCGGGAACCGTAAGCCTGGATTACTGCTACAAATCGTCCCGTACGGGGGAATTCCATGCACCGAGTAATTCGATCGTCCCTAAAGGTCTTGCTAATCACGGGGAGGACCTGCTCTCGCTAGCTCCAGACATCGATTACAGTTTTCTTTTTGCGGTTGCCCTCGCCAAATACCCCCGATCCTCCCTCCATCATCGACCTCCGCCGTCTGTTAGATTTCTGTTACAGCATCCCGTCCTCTTCTTTACCATTCTACGCATCTAAAATATAACACTTTGTATTTTTTGAACGCGACCGCATCTAATCAATCGCGCCATTCTTCCCCGTCCATCGATAGCCGAGGACAACGAGAGGGACGAACTGTGTATGATAAAGTGGTCTCTGGAAAGTTACGAAACAACGTGGACAGCGACAGTAGAAAATGGCGTGGGTCGTGGCGGTCTGAGACCAGGTGGAACGTGTTTATACAAGATACGGCCTGATAAGACACCGTAACGCTCGCCAGAGAGATTCCCCACGAAAGACACGGAGTGACCAATGCCTAAACGGACCGAGTGAATGCGAACGTATCTCTGAACCTATGAATGTGATCCTAGGTGCGTTTGGAAATTCAAATTGGTCTGAAATTCGGGGTGGACGGCAAGGTCGAATATCAAACGCCGCAAAGGTCAGAAAAACAGTTTCTCTGCGGCCTTATCGGTCGAGATTTAAGACTGCTGGCTGATACATCGGTCACGATTTTATTGCTTCCATATACGAATGAGTCCATTGGGAGGCTAGACGTTCATAGTCAACGCTTATGAGATTGGCTAGCCATTCGTGGACAGTTAGTGTGATTTGTCCTCGTCTAGAATTCAATCCGTGATTCGTGACGAAAAGAATGCACGCGTTGCTTTTATATTAATATTTCTTTGCACGCTCCGAGCCGTGGTATAAGACGTGACAGCGTCAGGCTTTATTAAGAACCGCAATCGTGATTTCTCGAAATTCACGGGACTTCCACGTGAGCCCTTGTGGGCTTTTTAAATAAATAGGATAGAAGATGCAGCTTTAAAAACCGTGAATTTCAATCCAATCCTCAGTATCCTTTGTGGTCAGCATCATTTCCCACCGTAACCTTCTCTCTATGCGCTACCACCATCTTGAAGTACCCACGCAATTTGCATCCTTAGTTGAAAAAAGACTGTAGGCTGGGGTAGGCCGAGGCTCACAAGAACAACACGAGCATTCGCGGCTGTACCATCAATTTTCCCTTCGCGCAGGAGAAATAGTCCATCCCACTTTGCCTTCCTTCTCCTCCATCATCTTCCTTGTTTCTGTCTCTTTGCAGAGGACCAGTAGCACTACTGTATCGCCTCTCCTTCCTGTTACTCTTCGTCTCCCTTTTATGTTCCCTGCTGCACTTTCACCTCCCGTTGCAGCGATTGAATGTTGACTTCGCTGCGCCACGCTCTGCCCAAGCTGTTTGTCCCAAATAATGCGCACGTATTTTTAGAGATCAATCAAGAACAAAAGTGATTGCGCTTGGACCAAGATTGAGCTGCAATTGTTTTCGAATAGGAGCAGATTAACAAATAGATGAGCACTGATGACTTCTAATCTACACGATTCACTTCTTTTCTAGACCGTCACCAAGCAAATCCCATGGTGCTGGACCACAGATTTTATTTGGAAAGTTTATTCTTCTTCGCGTACCTGTATCGTTACTTACGTATCCAATCAGTGGCAAGTATCACGTTGGAACATAAATTGACAACGAAATTGGTAACGCAATTTACGCTGCAAGGGTATCGGGCTTTTCTGATCTACACACGCGATACGAGGCCACTTACATGGAATTGAGGAGCGAATAAAATGAGAAAAAAAGAAGTAAAGCCTTGATCGAGATCTTTGTATTTGAGATTATTACGCGATTCTTTTCTACTTATAAAGAAGAATATACAACTTTCATATAGGAGTCGCGCAGAAGAGAAAAAACGAATAAGACACGAGCACACGGAAAAGAAGACCTCAACCGCAATCGTTCTCAATTTAAACCTGTTCGACAGAAGAAAAGGTAATTATGGAACGGTCGTGTTATTTGCCTCCCCCTTTTTCCACTAGCGACGAACGCGTAAGAGCGTTGTCTACATGAGTGAAGTATTTATCCTTTGATACTGGAAGAGTGCCACTTAATACGCAATTACATTGATACAGATACCACGCACCTTAAGGTTTTGTTTTTCACGTATTACAAGTGAAGGTGAGTGCCGACAAAGGGAAGGATAAAAAGCAGGCCCCTTGATTGCGTAAAAATTCATTTAAAACCGCAAGAACGAGAGACATCCTGCACGAGCAAGATAATTATATAGATCCATGGACATATATGTATCTCCCTTACTTAACATATTTTTGAAGAAAAAATACTCCCACGTTCAAGATTGTTCAGGGTTACTCAATGAACAGATCCCAAAAGAAAAACGAAAGATGCTAACCCAGGATGGACGAGCATTCCATCGAAATAGTCGCGTTTACTATTTAGGGGTCGGCTAGAGGACGTTATCCCAGGTATCTCAGGGTTTGTTTATGTGTTCCAGTTCCGGTTCTTTGGGTCACCTTGCCGTCAGCGGAGTTTCAATTTCGACCTCTGCGAGCCGATGTTCCATGTTATGGCTCTATTCAATTACGGTGGAACCTATATTACAGGAAGCACCGTTATACAAGCACTTTACTACCTGAGCACTCAACTATCCTTAGCTTTCAGGATATGCAGCCCTTCCAGTTTCAATTACGGAGATTTTGCTGAAGAATTTTAGTATAATAATACCTCAATTATTCAGCTTAAGACCAATTTTGAAATCAAAGTACTCCCTCGATTCCCAATTTTTTCTCCTCGTTGGTTTGTCCTGAAATCATGGCTCTCGTTCAGCACGACCGAGGTTTTACCATATTTCCCTATACCCTGTCCAAGAATAGGAAGAACTTCCAAGAAACGCAAGACAGTAAAACGTTTCCTTTCCTTCACAGAATAACCCTTGGTGCGCAGCAAACCGCGAAAGGGTTCATTTCACGAGGAACCGATTCCAATTTTGGAGTTCGAAGCGAAAGGGCTACAGTCGTTTGGGCGTTCTGCCGATGCCAGAAGATAGCTTGCTTCTGTTTTACGCACCAGCGCCGATGACGTTAATGGGCCCCGCAGAATTACGAGTGCGCTCTGCTCAAGGATGAATCCGTGACGAAGGGGAGCCTCGCCAGTGGAAACGCTGCGTTCGCAACTCGATAAGCGGAGCCAGCTCCGCAGGCAAAGTCGATCCTCTCCTCGCGACGCTATCTGCGAGTCTATCCACTCGGCGTACAGCTTCATCGAACTTTCTTCGCCCGAGCCACTATCCATATCAGGAGGGCTCGTGATGTCGTGGTGCATGGGCCAGTAGCGGCGCACGAGAAACGCGCGTAACGAGCCACCAATTAACTCCTTCCTCATATCGGGGCCGCTTTACACAACGCTTAACACCGATAGCGTCGTCATGCCAGGAAAGACGAGCAACCGAAGGAATCTGGTCCGGCGCACGCCACGTTATAGGACCGCTAACCCTAACATGGCATCCCTGTGAAATTGATTCCCATTCACTGCAACGAGCCTCTCCGCGATAAGATTGCAAAGGGGAGAGTGGATTCTATGGAGAGCGTCCGATTTCTAACTGGGCAGCACCTCTGTAATGCAGCTCAGGAAAACTACCTACCGGACGTTCCAGTTTACTGTCAGTTAACGACGATCTCATGCGCAACCGATACCCACTGAAACAGCAGCACTAAATATTTATGGCGAATCATGAGAGACGTTTCAAAAGGAGATGCAAATCGCATGGAACGGTGCGATGCACTGTGCGCTATCGGAACCACGATTTTACTCGGCTTCCGTTTCCTTTTGGAAGGATTTCGATTTCACGATGACTATGTTCGCGCGTCGAAATCGAACGCGAAGGTGCAGTCTCAGAGTGCGAAATGGGTCCTGAAAACCTTCCCCCGACGTCAAATCCGTGGAAAAAGAAGAAGCAGGACCTTTGGGGACGAGAATGATCCAAGAGATCGAGAGTTTTGTGGATCCGGATCCGAGGGTCGAATTCGATCCTGCATCTCGCGTGTCGAGACACGCTTCGCTGTCTCTTCTCTCTCGCCGAGCATCTCTGGATCTCCTGTCCCCTTTCCCTCCGATCATCCTGCCTGCCTTTTCCCTCCAACTCTCTTCCCTCGCTGCTCTCGCTCGCTCTCTGACTCACTTACTCGGTGGAAACAAAAGGAGCAACTGGTGTGGGCAGACTGGAGAGAGACAGAAATAACGAACTGGAGAGAAGAGGAGGGAGAGATGAATCCCTCCCCCCTTCCACTCTCGCCCTACCCTTTCTGCTGTTCGCCGGTGATGGAGGGGAATCGTTGAGCGGCGGGTTCGACGGGGAGACGCGGACGGGGCGAGGATAGAGGGATAGAGGGTGGAAAAGAGAAGGAGAGAAGGAGGGGGAAGGAGGAAGGAAAGAGAGACGCAACAAAAGTAGCCGTGACGCCGGGCAAAGCGAGCAAAGCGAGCGAACAGCCGTGGAGGAAAAAGACGAAAAAAGCGGCCCTTCGCGGCAACGCAGAAGGGAGCGAAGGGAGGGAAGCACGAAGAAGAGACCGGCCAAACGAAGAGGGGACCCCAGGGATGTAAGGTGGAGGCTTTCGTGCCTCATGCGTGCTCGCCGTGGATTAGATCGATCGCTCAATTGAATTGGATATTAAGAAACTAGTCGTCAGCCCCCAGCTCGCCTCCAATAAATGGGAATCAGCTGGGAGCGGTGAAAGGGAATTTGGAAAGGCGATTGGGGAAATGAAAGAGAGACAGCGAGACAGACTTTTCACATTGGGAAATTGAAGTCTAAAGATGTGGATTTTAGAGGAGTCTGTTCTGTTTAATTATTTTCTTTTTCTTACGGGTGAGAGGGTTCGTGATTGAGTTACCCAATGGAAAAGCGCGATAAAGCAGGAAAACTGATTAACCGCGAGGTTCGTTTTGCTTCTGTACGAGACGACAACCAAGAACCGCAATATGTGCCTACGCAGACTTCCGAGTAATCCGATCGACCAGCTGCATCGAGTCTCCAAGTTCGACTTTACGAGACGAGATCCTGCTACTCGCGATTGGAAAAGTCCGAGTAATTAACCCGGCGTTAAGTGGTTGATCTCCGACGCCATCGACAGGGCACTAAAACGACTGAAAAATAGAATTCAGTTGGCGAACCGGTGGAAGAGCAGGAGCAAGAAGTATCGAAGCAGCGTGGCTGGCGAGGGCGAAACGCGAGCAGCGGATGAATCGGGACAATTGTAAACGTGCCTCGCGAGAGCCGATATTCGGTCGCTACGTCCCTGGACCGTGGCAGAGGAGATAAAGGAGGTGGAAGAGGAAAGAAGAGAGGAAGAAAAAAGGTAGAACTGGCAAAAGGGGCAAAACCACGCGCACTCCTGCCTCTCTTTCTCTCCTCCGGGTCTTTGGTTAGTGCCTGGCCGTCTATACCGTATAGAGCGTAGTAACGTACAGCACGACGGGGCCCAGCAGCGCGGCGCGCTTCGACTTTCCAGCGTGCACGTGCACGTGTGTCGAGGGGCATAATGCGCGCTGGGCCCGTCCTGTGTGCGGCTGTGTACCTGCGCGTGTACCACTTTACCATCGTCCTCCGTGGCTCGGGCAGACCGAGGCACCGAGACAACCTGGTAATCGCTGGATGTCAAGGTCCTCCCTCCGCCGGTAGCCGAATCTCCTTCGGCAACGCCGAAGCGTACTCGCCGATCCGTGCCAATTATTCGCCTCGTCCAGCCCGAGGATGCGAGCCTCGGAATCCAACTGGCAGGGAGATCAAACTTTAGTCTCGAGACTATGAATAATATATTCTGAAGGGTCGTCGAAAGCTAGAGACTTATTACGAGAAACGTAAAATACGTGTAATTGGTGCGACACGCGAGAGGAATTATTCAAAGAAGCGGTAATTAGCGAAGAGCATCGTTAAACGCCCACCATTCGAGCCGTTTTGTCCCTGGCAGGTCGAACTCCTTGTTACGCAACGACGAGCTAAAAGCAAAAGATGAGAACGTGTTATCCTGACGTCAGAGGAGCACCGATATCTCGACGATGGCCGCCAAATGTTTGCCAACGAGGGCTTCGTCCAAAGAAGCCCCGGTACAAATGGATAAGGATGTCGTTCTGTCGAACGCTCGTGTTAATCGAATATCCATTCCGCCTCCCGCGGTTACTCGACTTCGTTTCGATAAAACTTGTGGCCTAATGGAGCGATCATTGCACGGCATGAAAAATTTTCCTCGAACACGAAGCGTCATGGACAGCAACAGGTGGATCGAAAAGGACTTCGCGAATGAAATCAATTTCGCGAGGTGGTCGTTTTATGCGCTTTCCACGAAATTAATATGAAGCTTGGAGTTTTGGTGGGGCGGGAAGGTGGAGGGTGGGTGGCGGGACGCTCGAAACGGGTTGATTTAAATTGCCTAATTGTAAGTTCCTCCCGTTCGTCGTCCTCTGGGTGGAGCCGATCGGTAGTTGTGTTCTCCGCGGTAGCCGTTGCGCGTAATAGCATTCGGAAGGAAGACAGGAGAAAAAAGAGCGGAGGAACGAGAGACGAAAGAGAAACACGAAGAACAAGAGAGAGAAACGGTCCGAGAGGCAGAGAAAAAAGAGATCGACGCATCAAGAGGACGAGAGGCTTACAAGGGGTATACATCAGAACAGATTAAAATCGTCGAATCTTCCTCCATCTAGGGCCTCGCCCATCGAAATTGCAACCACCGCTCGACCGCGTTTGCTCGCGATTTCCCCATCCCCTGTGGGCCTTTTTTTTCTCTTAACCTCAACGCAGTACGCTGCTCGGCCGAGACCCGCAAGAAACGAGCATCAAATTAACCCGACACTTAAATAAATACTCTCGCGCATCATCGTTTATAACCGCCATCGTGGAAACTGATATACGCCATCCATTATAGCGCCGTTAACTCGACGTTACAAAATTTCTCGATTCCCGCTGTAAAGCGGTTCCAGCGCCCCTCGTTACCCTCTTTCGCGTACCAATAAAGAAACCAGAGGGGAACTTTCCGTATTCGATGGCTCGGCGAGGCTCGTGACGCGTGAACGCAAGGAATCCGCGTAGTAAAGTTTACGTTATTACGTCCCTTATCGCCTTTCGCTCCTCTTACATTTAGATGTCGCGATCGCCCCGTGTCCCGGTGATCGTCGTCCTTTGTTCAGCACAGGATTCGCGCACCTTATTCGACGCTATCGCGAACAGGATTCCGATCGCGTCGAGATCGCGTACTCTCCTCCTCGATTTCCATCGTTCGCTCGATTTTATCGGCGACCCCTGCCCGATAAACGGTCTCGTCGAATTTGGCAGCCGAAGGCGGACGAACTGGCTCGAAAGCTGAAAGAGCCGTGGCTCGTTCGATTCAATGTACACGGGCCCCAAAAAAATTCTCCAGGTGTCGTAAAACCTTCGGGGACACTTTAATAGCTCGGCCGTATGCGACGGGGGATCCTTGGCGTCTCGCATTTGTGATTTACACGTCGTAAAGGCTACGAGCAAGACGCGGCTTGTCCGTGCGTGTACGACCGTCTCTCGCGACCAGATTTGGCGCGACTGATTGTGTGCTTACGCGTTACATACACCCGTACCCTCGTCGATGCTGTTCGACCTGTTCGCGTCGTAGGCGAGCAGTGTGCAAAGCAGCTGACGTCACTGGTGTCGTGCCCTTGCGGAAAGGTCGCCAGAACTCGAAGGAAGCTATTCGAGGAAGGGTGAACCCTCCTTGGACTCGGCCTTTCTGCCCAGGCCCGCGCCGATTTTTTCTTTCCCTCGTCTTTCTTTTGTCACGAGAAAAATATAATATCGTAGAGCGAGATTGAAGCCAGCGTCACGGCGCTAGTAATTGATCTTCGACAGGTCGGAGTAGCCTGACGCCTCCGTCGCACGGAAACGCGAGCAAATAATAAAGGTTTCGAGGGTGGATGCTCGCAAAAGGAGCGAAAAGGAGCGAAAAGAAGCGGCGGCCTATCGAACCGCTCAAATCACGCAGGAAAGATTTATCGACCCACGGATTTGCATTTTAAATACGCGAAGTGGCGCTGGATGTTAAGCCGCTCGAAAAGAATATTCCCTGCCCTCGTCTCCGCCACCATTATCCCTTCCCCTTCTCTTCCCTTTTCCCCTCATTTTCTCCGAGGGCTGAGAGGAACCGAGACTACCAGAGAAACTCAGGACCGTAACCATCGTCAATGTTGTGTGAATCGATAAGGAAACCCCAGGCTGAAGTTCGAAGGCAAAATTCGATGCTGCACGGCATCTATTTCTGTCAAGATTCGAGTTGGTTTATCACGGACCAGTAATCCCGCCGACAGCTGACAGGCAGTTAAGATTCATTAAATGCCGTGTTGGCAGCGATTCAACGGTCGTGAAGAAAAAAATAAATTTCTCGGGAGACAAGAGGCGCAGCGCTCCAGGAGAACAGATGTGTCGCGCAGAGGCAAAGGTACTTTGATCTGGTCCATGAGTTCAAAGAATTGCATTAACCGCAAACTGTAACCAGCCATAGTCGCGGTACCGGTGGTAAAGGAAGTGTACTGTATATAACCGCTTCTCTTCAGCTTCAAGTATGTAACGGTTCATTTGCAATAATAATAGAGCATAAAAAGAGGGCGGAAAATAAACGAGAAGCCATCGATGGAACAAAACAGAGATTGACGAGCAAAAACGAAACCTTGAAATCTCGGCTGCCGAAACAGAGCTGGCAAAAAGCGAGCACGACACAGAGGTGTAATGCTCCAAAAATCTGGATACTCGGACTTCCTTTTTCTGCCCTTCTTCCATTCCTTGCATCCTCTGACGTTTTTCTCCGCCGAATCTTCCTTCTCGCGATCACTTTTTCCCGGCTTCGCCGAGGCGTAATTTCGGCGAAATACACCGGACGAACACGAGATTTCCAAGGGGGGACGGAAAATTGATTCGATCCGCACGCCATCGCTGCCAATTCATCCAGGCGAGTATCGCTTATGCCTGCTGTGTTGTACTTCCAAGCGGTAGCGTAACGACAGAAAACGGGATCCCCATCAATTACGCGGTTTTTGTTGCAATCCGCTTCACTGGAACATCTGATTGCACTTACGCTACGCTCAGCGGAACGTCCAAGTTATTCTATATGTTTAACTGTAGTTCAGATAACAAAGGCATCGGAGTAGTGCGCGGTGGATATAACAAGGTGTTGCGCACGGCTTAGCCGCGAGGATTTTATTGATCACGATCACGAGAAAAACGTAATCGGATTCCCCTAGCAACAACAGCGTTGTCCGAGGTAAACCTGGAAGTCGGCGCTCAGCGCACAGAGGGTGTCGAATGACAAGACGAGGTGATAATAATCTCCACGTGGATGATCTAGCCGCGTCATGGTGCGGATCGAAGCCTCGCGAGCGACGCGTCATCTTCCCGCGATTCAAAGCCTTCGTCAAATGTTTCAATGGCCCTGCCTTTTTTCGCAGCTAACGCCTTGGCTTTTTATCTATTTTCTCCGATCACTCGCCGACGCGATTCCACCTTGATGTCCTCCGTTCATTTTTCCACATTTTTCTCATGCGCCAAAAAACATCCTCATCGCGGCGTTACTGCGGATAATGGGTAGTGTCATTAGACGATTGCTATCTCGGCTCGCTATCCTGCGAAAGGAAACGACACGGGCCGACTGACGCGACTGGTCGTACAGGAAGATCCACGATTAAAGTCTTTGCGCCAGGAGGAAGTGGCTGTTTTTTGTGGCTATCAAAGGCGATGAATAGAAGACAGACAAGTCTTGTCCTAGTCGCTGCACCAGAGGGAAGATGCCATGGGAAAGCTTGTCACCGACTGAGTGACCTGTGCGATTCCTCTTCCCCTATTTATACAAACAATCTCTTACAAAGACCTAACATGTTCACCACGAAGATTATCGCCGCTCCAAACTTGTTTTCTCCGTAACGAGCAAAGCGGACGATAACGAGTACCGACCACTGCCGTCGAATCTGTTCGGTGCTCCGTGTCCATCCCCCGGTTTGACAAGCAACGTTGTTTCAGCTCGCATGATAAATGTCTCCGCTATTAAAATGGCCTTGCCCGGCGAAGAAGCGTTCGTGTAACGAGGGGACAGGGGCGAAGCCTGGATCGTGACTAAAAATGGCGATGCAGGTCGAGCCTTTAGCCGAGGGCAGATCGAGATCGAAACCCGCAGGATGATCAGCTGCGCTCGTTTTCACGGCCATCCAGATAAATCTGGCCAGCGAGCGCAGCACTCGCATAGATTATTTTCTCAGTGTCGATGCGCTATCGTCGCGGTGCATCGAAAAAAAAATTCCGTCGCGGCTCCCTGCGATTGTTCCACCGTTGTTCGCAGTCGTGTTACAAATTGAATCTGCCATGTGTCTCGGCTGAAGGTATCTTCAGGCTCTTCCACGTGCTTTTGTTTTCTTCCTCCCCTGATTTAGACAACAAAGGATAATTTGTCGGAAGAGTTCCTGCTCGAATCCCAAATTACTAATCTACATGCGCGCATTGTACCTACCTAACAAAGTCTGCAATTTGTAAACAATCCCGATTCACTTCTCGTGACACTGAGCCGTACACGCAACAATACTCCGCGATAAACCCCGCAATTACCTCTGATTGCCGATGCCAACGAGAGAGACAGGGAGGATGCAGCCCGAGGCTGACGTACGTAGGTTTAATGCGCGCTGCAACTCGGCCGATGGAACACAGGTGCATGGAGCCTCCCATGCGTTATTAAGCTCCCCATGGAAAACATTTTTCACTTGGCGCTGAAATAACAAGAGCACAAGTGGACCCGCGGTTATGTATATGCACGCGTATCCATTCGCGATGAAGGTCGGCACCGTTTTTTGTGGCCTCCTCGGCTCAACGATCCCCGCAAAAATACATTGCAATTTCTTCGGGAAATTATGGATGTCTTTTATGATATGAATATAATGCTGGAAGCCATATAACCCGATGCCGCCATATATCCCTGTTAATGTACGAGCTAAGTCGCTAAATTAAGGGAAAGACTTTAATGACGTCCCTTTAATCACGTCGGAAACATTACGATGAAACGTTAGACTGACTTCTTTAATATTTTAATTATCCTCGAGGATTTCTCGTAACGAACTCGCCGCGAACGGTCGCGTTTTCTTGATTACGCGCAGCTCCCATAATTTACAATCAAGATGTCGACTGTAAACCAGCACTTTACAATTGCTCTGTTAAACTAGTAGATCCTGGCATCTAGTGGATCCTGTTTTATGTCAGTAATCCCTTTCCGCAGCTCTCTTTATTTCTTACAGGAGACCACTAACAATCGTCGCAGTGATCTACGAGATGTTTCGGAATACCAGTCAGATTATGGGTTCCAGCGACATGTTCCATTTCTGAGAATCAGAGCGCACGGATTATTTCTGTTACGAGACATACGATCAATTGAAAGGTCAGTTGATGATTTCTTGCTCGAGTTCCAACGCGTTGTACGCCAATCGCTGGCTCTCCCCTTCGAGTCAGTCCGCGAATTACTGCACGCCCCGCGAACCTAGGTTTCTGCACCACGGACGGGCAATTTCTGCAACAAAAGTCACTGCCTGGCAATTACGGTTTCCTTCTCGAGGCCTTCTAGGCACTGCTCTCGACTGCTCTCGACTGCTCTCCTCTCGTCTTCGTGTTCCCGCGGCCGTGCGAACACCGAGGCTGTTCCTACCTCCGGAAGCTCGTCCACCAAATGCTTTCTTTTATTACCAGTTGACGGGTTTACGAGCTTTATGTAATATCTTCGGCGACGCGATCAGCAGGTTTTATACTCGTGCGGCACCTTTCATGGAACCGTCAAAAATTTTGATTGTCAGCCAGTCGATGAAGTTCAGGCGAAATGTTCCTCGGCTTTCATCGAGCGCGAATCGCTTCGGGATGCAATGGGCTTTTTATTACTGGAGGTGGCAACTTTGTAGCTCTTCAAGGTTACACAAGAACATCGGACACACGACGATGCAGGTCATTTCTCGGCTGTTGACCCGACGACGCGCTGCTACACGGAAAGAAATCGTTTTCGAACAGCGTATTGGTAAGTATGGGCTACAAAGTGGCTATGCATCGCGGCAGGCGGTCGAAGTTTCGTGAACCCCCTAGCTCGCGTTGAAAATGCTTGTGTAAGCCTTAATGGATGAGGGAGTTTTAACTTACACTTTAACTTGAGCTCTCTTGAACGTGAGTTTAGAACAAAGAGCCTTTTGTAGATAAGATTTCCTCGCCTTCGTTAAGCTAGGTTTTCTGTAGAAAAATTCAGAGCTCCTGCCTGCTGTAACGGCGATAGTTTCTGTTTTATTGCATAATATACACGCCCACGCGTGACAGTTGTTTATGCCGGAACCGATGGGCGCGTCGAGTGTATAAGGACCACAGACGTTAATGCAGCGCAACAATGTAGAAGTAACATGGACACCACTTTGGAGGACAGGGTTCAGGATAGATATACGATCCCTCAGAAGCATGGTTCGTTGGAAGATCTTATACCTAAGAATTTCCGTATTGCTACCCGTCCAATCCGGTTTTGGAACCTAAACAGCTCTAGGGAGTGGAAGAAAAACGACTTGGGGACCGTTGATGAGAATGAGGAAAGACGGGTTGCGTGGAACCCAACATAGTTGAGATCGAGACTCGCCCTTCGAGGGCGACCAAATCACTCAAAATTAGGAGCCCGTTTCCAACTCTGTAAGCCACCATTTGGGTGCTCGGGTTTCTCACGAAAATTATATAGGAAGAAGTATTGGAAACCGGCGTGCAACAATTAAACCTAATTGTCTCGGACACTATTTTCCTTTCCAACTCTTTCTCGCGAGAGAAGAGTTTGCGAAGACAAAGAAACGAATTTACTCGAGAGCAAAGGCACAACAAATTGTAATGAGGAAATTCTCGGAATTTGGTGAGGAATTGTTTCTTCGAACGCAATCAGTAAGTCTCGAAAGAAACTACAATTGCTCTTGACTGTGCTGCAACGAGTCAAGGTGCAATTTTGCATTAATAAAACCTGGAGTAAAGACTTCGGGGAAAGCGAAACCTCTCCGCTTCTTGACGCCATTTTATACTTCCTGACCTGGCAATTTTCCCTTTTTTCAACTCCTCGTAATTGACCAATTTCTCCACGCCCGTAGTGGACTCAAAACTTTCGACTCGTCCAGCAAATGCGCTGTACTGCGCTCAGTAGGAGCGCACGGAATTTTTCTGCAGAACTGCCTATAATTGAGGCATAGTGCGAAATCGTTTAAATTACTTTTCCCCTTCGACGAGCTCTATAATGGATTCGAGCACCAAAGGGGTCGATGTCCCTTTCGTAAACAGATCGCTTACGCTCAAGGACGTTAGTACAGTGGGCGCTGCATTCGCACACGATTATCCCTCCTAGGCAATGCCACTAATATTTCTGCAACCAGCCCCGCGAAATAACATCAATTGATTTTAGAGCTGCCCTAACAACACGATGATCGCTGCTATTAAAGTTCTGTAATGTCCCATCAAAAGTTCATGTCGCAGGACGTTGCAAAGGAAAACCTCGTTTTATGGTCGTTTCCTCGGTTAATATTGCAGGACATTAAACGTTGGAGTAAAATAATGACTCACTAAATCTGTATTGTTCTCGGTACTTTATACGTACGCATTTCAAATGGTAAGTTTACTGCAGACACTGCTATTAACAGTCGTTAACACGTTGTCTACAGATTGCCAGATAATAGTTAGTACCTACCTAAATGAAAGGTATACGATAAAAATATGGAACTTATTTTGTTAATAATTTTCTAAGTTCTCCAATGAAAAGATATTAAGAGAAGAAAAGAGACTCTTTTGAAGAATTGACTTCCACAAATTTGCATACAATTTTGAAAAAGACTAAATTGCATCCGTACTTCTGTAAGTGGTCTGTTTATCAAGATAGCACAGAACGATACAAACGCTTTTCATACTCGATATTCAGCCCTTGACGGAAGCTGTAGCATCATTGAAGATGCTCCACACGAGGAAAGTAATGTTGGGTTTGTCAATAGCTGCATAATTTCCGTAGGAGGAACCGCGATCTCTTAATGAAAGTTCATACAACCGGTTCCCCGTCCAGTTTCGTACGCAAAACCACGCCAGCTATCATTTCCCGCTCTACCGAATTTGCCGAGTATTTTTAAATTGCTCGCGCGAATCCGAAACAGGTGTGGTATTCGTGCAACTAAACAAAGCCTATATCTACGCTCTAAATTACATCCCTCACGCAGAACCTAATTGAAAAAAAGAAGAAAACGTTGGATTCAATTGGATTCCCCTGTCAGATTATACCCCGCCTTCAATTCTGTTTGCGCTCGGCCATGAATATAGGATGAATCTACCGGTATCTATCTCGACGATCCTAGCAGTATCAACCTTCCATTTGCGAGAAACCTGTGAACTACATACGAACGTGTTGCGCGAAGTCACGGCAATTTTCCTCGGTCACGGAGCTCCAGCCACGAATTACCACGAACGTTATTTCCTCCTTATCCATGCTGGCTAGAGCCCTGGCGATGCTGCCATGAAACGGGATCAACCGGAGCGTCGGTAACCAATCAGTGATTTTTCGTCATCGTTACCCGGTTGTATCACCTTTCCTCGGGGCAAGTGGAGCACGTACTCTTGTTCCCCCTGGTGCTGTCCTCCACGGTTTCCTTTCATTGGCCTCTTATCTGCGAACGACGGTGAATCACCGCGGCCAACACGATGCCGAAGAGAGAAAGAAACGGTTGCCGAGCGAAGAAGTGGGGCGAGGAAGGAGGGAAGGTCCATGGTGATGCTTAGCGCGAGCGTGTGTGCGCGTGAGTGCGCGAGCGCGCGCGTTGGTGGTGGTGGTCATGAAATAACCGAGGTACAACGAGAAGCTGAGTGAAGAGGGGGCCAGCGGGGGCCAGAACGAGAGGGCCAGAGGGGCAGAGGGGGAGGAGAGAAGAGGGAGGGAATGGTGGAGCGAGTGAGAATGAGGGAGAGGGAAGAAGAGAGAAACACGGGCATGGTGTTGACCGGGCTTTGAACCCTGATCCCACTGGAGTACTACGCCGTAGTACGGCCTCCGTCCGGATTGGTTGGTCCACTCTTCTCGGTTTACCACACTATCAACCCTACTGCTCTCTCCCCTTCACCCTCTGTTTCGTGCTGCCGCATCGGCAACAATCCACCAACCCTTCCCTCTCGATACATACTCTCTGACCCTGCGCCTTTGTACGTAGCGAAGGCAAGCCAAGGATATCGCATAGATCACCTAGCTACACGGCCGCCTTCGAGGTATGTACTCCCTTTGTGGATGGCTGCAAATGTTTACAAACAGTTCGCCTACGCCCGAGGAATCTTAACCAGCCATCGTTGGAATTAACGGTAGACGCATAGGTACGAGCCTGTTACGGGGGATAGATAACACGATCCTCTGATCGGAGATTAATTCTGGACTTTCCTGTCTTCGGCTGCAAGAAAATTGGATTGCCGTGACTTTCACGGAAGGCCAGGAGTACCTATGTAATAGCGAATGAAAAATTGGAGCGCTCCATTGACCGAAAATCAGCGCAGTGAAAATATCAGCAGTCGTAAAAAAGCGAAAGGTGGAAAAGATTACGGGGAATAAAAGATTTGCGCGACGTGTCAGGAGGATGCGAGGCGAGAGAGGGCTTGAAAAAGGGTACGGGCGCCGTGTGTATTTTACGAAAAGACGCGGCCAGGCTCCTTGTCTTGCGCGTCCGCGAGGAGTTGGAACCACAGGCAACTACCGCTTTGCCCTCACTTGAAGAAGCCGACGACGGTAGGGGATGGGATGATCTTCGGCGATGGTGGGGCAAGAAAGATGAGCAGGGTAGGAAGGTAGGGAAGGTGGAGGACCGTTGCACTGACCGGGCTTTGAACCCGCTATGTGGTAAACAACAGGTACGTTGCACCCGTGGCGCAATTTGTAAGAGGCGAACCCGAAGAAGACTTCTTCTCCTTCAGGAAGCCGTCGTCCGAAAATAATACCACTTCGAGACCACTTTGAGTAACGGCCCACCTCCCCTACTACGGCTCCGATTCATTTCTTCGTTTTGTCGGTAAATCGAAGGAAAGTCCGAGTATCGCGTCTGTAATTCAGAACTGCACGAAATCGTGACGGTGCAACACCCAGTGATTACGACAAAAAACCACATGAAATTGTGGTACATTGACTTTGGCTCGGTCGACGTGTCAAACAATTCTTCCCTGTTTGTTCAATAGCTTCGGGGATGGTATTGATACGGTTTCCCGCTTTTTGTCACGCGCCGCTTGTATTTTCTAACGAGGAAGTGGGCTATCGGTCCTAATCGCGGGCAAATGGTATCGGGATGGCACAGCGTCGTCAACTTCCGCTTAATGAAGCCAGCTGGAGCCACGCGATCGAATCACAACGCTCCTTTTATGAGATTCCGTAACGTTTCCCGTTATCCGTGCGATAATTATGAATTGTCTTACGCTACGGTCGATGAATATTTTAACCACTGTACAGTTCATGCGTTGCTCCTCGAAGCACCGCGCGATTTTCAATACTCGGGACGTGGAGTCGACATCGACTGCGAAGTAGGACAACTTCGTGAAGTACAAGTTCTGGAGGAATGAAACAAAGACAAGAGTGGGGATCTCTTTGGTAACGCCATGCTATTCAAGTATGCTGGCCTTTCCTGTGCCCAAAATACCGCTTGAATTGGTTATTTCGACACGCTGCTTGAAAATACATCTACGCCAGTTTACGCAATTTTATGTAAATTCGAATCTGGGTTTGTTGTCAATCGATATCTCTACCAATGGGCCTAGTTACCGACATTCCCAGTTCCCTCTTCGACCACTAACTGTCGCTAGCGTCGCAAACTTACCGAGAAACCCTTCTAGTTAGCACCGGAGCTTCTTTCTTTTTTAACTTCAAACAACGAGCTGGCTATATCAGCTCCACTTTCCTTTACAATGGACGTAAATTATGACTCGATGCATTTTCGAGGAAATTTTATGATCACAAAAGAATTTCCGGAATACTAAACAATGTTCCTTTCTACCAATTTGTTTAAAGACACAATTATATTGAAGCTATAAATATTCCAAAGACCATTGTTCAACTTTACATACATTCATTCTCACGGTAATAATTACATAATAAAATCGAGGTCGTTTCCGGTTTTCATCGCCCGGGATTTCTTAGACACGAGGTATAATTGTATGAACATAACGGTGATTAATATCCTTCTTGTCGCAAATTGTCATTCTAGTTATGAATACGATTTGTACCAGCTACTCCGTTAACAAATGATAAACGAGTTTTAATGCAAATACAAAGTACTTCCTGTGTTCTATATTTCCATTTTGTTTTATCTGTCCCATACAAATTTCGCGATAATGACTGCAGAAATCCCGCAAAGACTGAAGGATTTATAAAAAAGAAATTAGAAAAGCTCTTGAAAAACTAGCAATTACATATACACATGTATTTTCAGTATTTCTTAAATGGTGTACTTTTTCTTTCGTATTATTGTTACTTTTTGAGTTTTATATGAAATTTGTATAAGAATTCATGGCATTCCAATGATCGTATTGGACCAGCCTACGGGCAAACGGGCCACTCTCATTCAAGAATGAACGTCGAAATGTGAGCGTATCGTCTAAAAATACTGGCGGTGGACTGAGGTGCGCCTAGCAACAGAGATTGCATAGAAGCATAACTATAGTGAACGTGCGTGTTTATACATCGAGGCACAACGAGGACACGCGTTACGGAAAAAAGGAGCCTCTCTAAACGTGCTGGGTTGCTTTTAAACGATGTTCAAGATTTTAAATCAGTATCTAACTTACCTCTCTTGGATTTTTTAATCGCATGCAATAATTTTTCAATCTTTTTCCCGAAGATTCTAAAGTAGATAAGTTTTATGATGCGAGTAAAATATTATTATCGGTCTTTTTGAAAGTTACTCATAGATATTCAAATATTTCAAGTCATACTGGACTTTTTATTGTATCGATAAGCTGGTCTGAAAATCATAGTTTTGAAAAATAGGGATCAATAGTTTTTTTTCGATTTTCATAGATAGGGATAAAATTTTCCTAATGATATTTACACAAGAGCATATTATGCGACAGAAAACAGAAGACGTTTTATGCGTACTTCTCCAGGCTCAAGGTCCGGGAGAGCGTGTGCCGATAAACATTCAAAAGAGCACAGATTGCGGAGGGACACGTGCATCTGTGCTTGAAGGAGAATTACTTCAAAACAGGGCCACGTGGACCTCTACATCAAAACGAGGTTCCTGCCACGTACTTTTTTCCTTTTTAATCCTTACGATAATTCTCTTATCCGTTTACACTAAATTCTTGAATAATTCATCTCTGACCTCGAATTCGCACTCACACACGATTCAATAATTTAAATTGAACTTAAATGCTATTGTTTAGATCAACGGTCAACGATTTCGACGTTTTCGACAAAATCTGACTTTAGTTTCGTCAAATTTCGCGCGTCACTATCAGAACCTGCGTGTACGTATTTTGGATTTGAACCGTATGATTTTGTAATTGCAAATTTGGTCGAGTGAATCGAGGACATTGCTTGCATTTCGTCTTCATAATTGCTGACTTCAAATTTACATAATATTTGGCATAATAAATCGCGACAAATACAATTATACTTCGCGAATTGTAAATTATACGTGAACTGGTTCCCTTCCTTATCAAAGACAAAGCTTTTCGCTGTCGCTGCTCCCTTATTAATGATTCAATTTTTCAGGATAACAGCTTCATCGCACAGCAAATACTGCGTTGCCGTGTGAAAGGAAGAGAAAAGGGGAGTAAAATCGAAGTACGACTTACCGAAAATAAATACACGGGAATCCAGGAACACCTGCTTGCGTCTCCGCAAATCCTCACGGTACAGGCTCTCAAAGTTTCTGTTGCACCTGCACCTGTCTGAATTTTTCTCAACGAACAAATTCTCTATGCTGTGTTCATCTGACGATAAGGAGATTGCACTGGGATTCAAGGAGTTCTAGGACGGACGTATTGTGTGCAGCTGTAACAAGGAGACGAAACATATTCAGGTCTGGATTAAACTCGATTAAGGTGAAAACAATGTAGAGTGACTGAAACATGTAAACAAAAAGAAAGGAGTATATGTGATGGTATACCGTACACGAAAGTCTTTCCCTACTACTCTACTAGCCTAGGAAAACATTTTCTTCAATCTACTAATTACGTACTACGACTAATGCATGAACAAGAACATATGCATGGAGAGAACATGGATATCGGACACCAGGGACACAAAAAAAAAAAAGATAGACTTTTTTTTATAGATAATTCTTTTTTTTTTTTTTTTTAATAAACATAGGCATTCACTTATGTAGGTTAGTTCTTTTAGACTCTCTTACGATTACGGTTTATATAATATATGTTGTCGTTACACATATAATTCTTACGCGAATACCAACTGAAAGTGAGGCACTGGGTACTTCAGCTCTCCCTTTTATCTTTTTTTTTTCCTCTGCAGCATCCACCCGCGCAAACAAACACCATGCACACGTGCCCAAGCATATGCAAAACCGTTCACACACTTAACCGGGATCCTTACGTCACGTTTGGAACGCACATATATATCTACTTATTACAAATAAGAAATACACGCTAAGTTATGTTTACTGAGATCATACTAATACATCACAGGGTTACATAGACATACGATTATTTTCTCTCATTTTTTCTACTATTTCTTGTTTTTTCTTCGTTCGTTTCCTGGCGGCAGACTATTCGCGCGTGTCGCGATCTTTCAAAATCTGACGAGATTCCGCACAGTCGTTCTATTTTTTCCCTGAAACTATTCGTTACTGGCAGGACAAGTAATTCTGAGGAGTCTGCCGTGAACTAACGATTTTTTTTAATCGTAAGTCCTGACAATGCGCGCTCAAGGAATCAGAATTAAGTAATAATTTAACGAAAACTGTAAGAAGAGTAAAATTTACTGCACATCGCACGAAATTTTGATTACTTATCGCGACGCTGTTACTCGCGTCTAATCGCTGCCATTGAAACTTGGAATACAATGCGATCGGTATGAAAAAAGTGCCGAAAACGACCATTTAGAATTCAACGAATCGATCCTTCCCACTCGTAGCGTATTTCGACCGAGTGACGACTACGAAAAAATAGCTTTGTAACCACCAGTCGTATTTTTGAACTATAATCTCAAAGAGGGGGAACAAATGAGCGAAAGAAAGTAAGTGTACCAGGAGCAAGGTGTGAGATTAAGAAAGTTGAAGGGTGAGTGGGGGGGTGGCTTTAACCAAATTATGAACAAGAACTTGTAATAAACAGCTACCATTATAAAATCAATATACCATTTAAAGATATACAATTACATTTACATTAATGTTACGTTTCTCTTGCGTAAATTCATCCACGATGAAGAAAGTGGCAAAGGAAGTTTTGGTTCGTTCCAAACTCTAGCATTGTTAATACGTGTATACGCATATTCGTTGTGTGATGTGTGTATGTGTATATTTTGAACTTCGTATTTTTGTTAACACGACATATATGTAAAATTTTATATATATATATATATGAAAGAATAATTCAGACACAAATGCACTCTTGCATAATTTAAAGAACCGTTTAAAGACCTCCAAATTTGTACTCCAAAATAATATACAATCGTGTTAATTGCGTGAATTTCGACCTAAATAATACCTGCACGAAAGATAAAGATTTTTCAGCTTATGTCGTGGAATACTTTTAACGGTCTTTAATATGCTGTATCATCATCAACCGTCCAGAGGTCTGATCGTATAAAAATAATTAAAAGACCGAAGAGTCTATCGCGATAATTTGTACAACAAAATGCAAATTCATTGACGAAGCTAAATGAAGATTGCAACGCGCGTTCTCCAGATGAACGCTGATAGCGATAGATCACCTTTCGTTGTAAAAACTATTCCGATCGTAATTTGATTTGCAATCTTCGAGAAGCTTAGTACTTTAGCGTACTCTACAACTTAACGCGACTTGGGTAATGAGATGAAAAAGGAGAGGGGTGGGGGGAAAAGGGCCCGAGAATATAATAAATGTTCCTTCTTCGAAGGGACCTACGTAAGAGGAAAAAATTCGCGGAGTGATTTGGCATCGGCTGTACTTTCTTAAAATCGTACAGGAGATCAATGCTTAAACATGGGTAACCAGCTACGTATCTAAATCATCGTATATTTCTCTCTCCGTTTATTGTCCTCGAGACTGGTCTCCTTTTCGAACATGATTGTTGTAAAAAAATATATTTCATCAAACCTTTGTCCTTTGAATGTGCGTATTTCGCGGTCGTTTCAAGGACTTAGTCAGTCGAAGCCACCGCGAAATTTGTCTTATCCAATTTGCTTTTTTGTCAATGTGTTCGCTCTTAGAACGTTCCACGGGTTTCCATCGAGCGAAATGGTCGATGGAAACCCACAGAGTCTTTAGCAAAAGAACCAGCCTCTGTTTTCTAAAGATATTCTGGACCAGGCTCAAGTGGATCAACATTCGACAAGAAACGCAATGCACACTTTCCACTTATTACCTAGATCGCTTAAAATCTACAATGTATACTAAAAATATTCATAGAATTTTCTGTCTCCTTCATACTCGCGTCTAAAGTGTACGTGTGCAACGACCTCATCCACTCGTAAATCCTCTCTTGCATCATGCCACAAAATCGAACGAATATATATTATATTACATTAATTAATTTTGTGAAATCATTATTTTCTGTCTTCATCAATAATATATATATAATATATATATATACCCTAATCATTACTCTGTCTCTAGCCTACTACAAATAAAGAAAAGATAACGACACGATGAATTACATGTACATATTATAAAAAAAAGAGAAAAGAAAAAAGTAGAAAATAGCAACAACCTTCGGAAAATCTGATCTTCCTCTGTCTCTCCAGTCCTTCGTCCGTGTGTAGTCGTCTTTGTCGCGTTGTTGCTATTTTGCGGATTCCCGCGGCATGACTGCGGGAAAATTCCGTGTCTGTCTAATAATAATATTTATATGTATACCAAGGAACGAAAAACGGTGATACTTCGTGTCTTTTCTCCCCACCGTTTTCGCTTACATTCATGGCGGATAAATCTACGTGAATGGCACAGCCAACGGACCTCGCGCCTCCTGCCAGAGCTTCTGCCTTTCTCGTTCCTCCTGGCAGCGATGTGCTTGCTTGCTCCTTGCTCTGTGTTTCCGGCCCTTCCCTTTCTCTTTTTCTCTCTTGTGCGCGCACGCGCTCACGCTCGCGTGAAACACGCACGCACGAAGATGGAAGAAGACAGCGAGGCTGAAGGAGGAAGCTGGAAGGCTCTTTAGCTGCGTATCTGGCCCGCGTTGCGGCCGATCTTCTCCGGCGGCTCTATCATGCTCTTCGCGCTACCGTTTAGGCTACGTTTACGACTCTTCATGAAGTCTGAAAACAGAAAACAACCAACACGTATAATACATTATCCCGTTCTTTAATAGACGCGAGAAGTATCTTCGAATTAGTCAACCTCATTTCTTGTCTTACTTAAACGACTTTCAATATAAAATACAGGTTTTTCCAATGGGTCTTCCTAAGCGCGGGTTTCTCCTCTTCTTTCCAATTTCAAGAGCCCAATATTTTTAAATTTGGAAATTTCAAAAATTTGAAAATTTGAAAATTTGAATATTTGGAAATTTGAAAATTTGAATATTTGGAAATTTGAAAATTTGAAAATTTGAATATTTAAAAGTTTGAAAATACAAAAATTTAGAATTATCCGCGCTTGAAAAAAAGGTAGTAGTGATAAGAGACTTAAGTTCACTACAATATGAAAACCAGTTATTTCCAATATCTCACACATGCAAAGTAGTAAAAATCGTTCCGCAAATCGACTTCACTTTTTATTGCATGCAGCTCGGAGTTTCGCTTCGTGCAAGGTTACACATTGCCAGTGCATGAATACGCGATAACCTTTCAAATATATTGCCTCATCGTCTCTGTTAATTGTATATCGGTGGCAGATAAGATATACGCAAATCTCGGTGGAGCTTGTGTGAAATTGAGGCGCGCCAGATGAAAGGCAGCAGGCGAAAGACAAGCGTGCATAATGCGAAAAGTTTGGAATAATAACACACATGCAATTTTATTTCTTCCAGCGCGCAAATGTTGTTTGCGAACCTTTAATGACTCACGATATAGGAAGCTTGCACAAAAACACGGCCCGCGCCAGGCTGATACTCGTGATCATGAGTCACGTCGCGACGCTTTAAGCCTCCAACCACAAAAACCCACACCCCCTTCTCGTCCCTTCCCCCATGCAACATTTGGCGAATTTCCACGGGAAAACTCGACGCATCTGTTCGATTTCCCGGGATTATCCCGAACGACCTTTTCAAAGCTCGGTCGGCACGGCACGCGACAGAAATTATGGAGATCGGGAGGACAGCTGTGTCAATGGTCGCGACCCCTCTACTGATCTCGCGACGTTAATCGGCTACGTGAAAATTAATAACTGCAGCGAACAAATAAATTACTTCCAAACAGGCAATCGTTTCTGCCAAAGTCTTTTTCATCGATTCCTACTCTTGATAGCCTGCAATTAGTCTTCAAAATTTCTCATACAGGGTGTTTCAAAGCGCGAATAATTGTGCAAACTATTCTCAACTGTGCTTGCAGTATAAAACAATAGGACTACGTTGAATCTCGATATGCTCCGAATTCTAGCCGTATCGATCCATTATCCCACCCTCTGCTCCCTCTCACATCCATCCCTCGAAATTTCGCGCGATTTTGTGAGGCGCAAAGCAATTGTCGCGTGCAAATTTAAATGGCTGGACGCACGCATGCGGGTCGAAACGGTCGCGTCGAGATCGTGATTTAAAATAGCAATCGAGTGTCACTTCGCTTGGGGCCATGCACCCCAGTTTGTCAGGGATGCACGATTGTGAGCACAGCTGATACCCCCATACGCGCGACGCGCAGGAGGCGCACACGCACGAAGGTCGCGCGCGCGGACAAAGGCTCGATGAGCGAGGGGTGTGTGGAAAGAGAAAGGGAACGGGGGTGTGCACACACGGGGGCAGCAACCCCATATGGACGGTACAGCTGACCGCGTGGCTCATTAATAACGTACGTTAGAAAAATCGGTCGGCGCCCCTATCTCGCTCGGCGAAAACGAACGTTACATGCACGCTCATTCCCCTGTATAATGCTCGAAATGCAGGAGGAGGGTGGAACTCATCGGGACGGTTCCGTATCGGGGGATCAAAGCGCGTTGCGTTTCGTGCGTATCGATCCGGTTAATCGAACAGCGAGAGCGTATCGTTCTCGATATTATCGTTAAATAATAACGGACTTTGTCACGCGTCGCACGCGACTGCTAAAAGCTGAGGTGAATCACCATCGAAGGTAAGACCAATTTACTCATAATCCTACGGAGCAATTAAGTATCTCTAGGTCGAGATTCTACTTTGGGCTGTGAAGAGACGAGGTTAACTTGATCGTTACCTGGCAATAATTTAAAATGAAGATAAACATTTCCCGTAACAAACTTAGAAAATTATTGAAACCTTAGGGACATCGAAAGAGTGACTCATGCGAGTGGTACTATTACTGATTTATGCTCCGAAGTTTAATTATTCCAGGCAAACAAGTTTGAATCGACTCGTTAGTCATAGGAAGTAATCAAGAAGATCGATCCCTATGATTCACCCTGTATAATGAACCCTTTAGAGAGCCTCGAGCAAGGGTGGCACCAAGTGCATCGATGACCCCATGCAAATGCCCTTATGTCAGCCTTCCCCTCCGTCTAAATTAAATTGGCTAACTGTTTTGTTAGTAAAAATCGATGACCCTGCTTTCTCCCTGATTTCGCACACCCCTATGCAACTCATCGGCAGGTTTACAGTCTCGAGTAGACGGTCTGTCGTCCAGACGTTGTTTTCCTTTTTTTTTCGGACGAGTTTCCATCGAATGCACGGCTCTGCCGCGGAGGGACACAACGTGGTGGCGCATAAACAAAAGAGCGACGCGTGCTAGTGTGTCGCGAAGTGTGTTTGGACGCGAGTTAGATGCATGGGTGCGAGGCAGATGAGGAGTCACGTCCAGAAATAGTCGCGTCGCGTGGGTGGTGTGCACAGCCGAATAATAAATAGGCGAAAAAAGGGGAATTAGACCGTGAGGTAGCAGAGTCGAACAAGATGGCCGTGTGCAAGATACAAACATAATACGGAAGGCCTCGCGTGAGGCGAGAAGGCGTCGAGGAAACTGCAATGTACAGGGTGTTCCAAAATATAAGACACCAGTCGATTTCTCCCGAAAAAGAAAGTCGAGAGTAAAGTAAACGCTACTCGCAATACCATACGTTATATATTTTGGCACACCTTGTACATATGTATCTACTCCTATTAATCTTCTCGAATCAAAACACACACGAACAGAAAACATCGCACCGTTGAGATAATCTATTAAAGGAATTATGCCATAATATATTTATCATTATGTCATTCTTGTTTACGATCTCCCGAGACGTGCAATCATCGAGCAGCGTTTATCCTCCGCGCAGAAATTTATTTACTTGACTTTATTTTGAGCCTTATCGTCGACTATGACGATACACGATAGTTTATCTATTATCCGCGAGCATAGGAATATTTTTATTGTTCGAACGCTCGCTGCATCGCATCTGGCTGATTAATCGATCGATAAGGGGCGAACAAAGTCTCGAAATCGAAAAGTCAATCGTATTCCAGCGAAGTAATATTCGCGAAATACGATATGCAAGGAGGGACGCGTTCACGCGGGTGCAATTCATTCTTTTTATCAGGTGCTTACGTAATTACGTAAATTGCGACGACCTTGCCTGCCGGTCGACGAATTAGATTGACCTAGGCAGTACGGGCTTCCCGTATAAATAATGCCACTCAATTAACTCCGATAACGCGCGTTAATCGAACGAAATAATTTAGGAAATCTGGCGATTCATCAGTCGGTTGCATAACGTCTCTTACAGCGGACCCAAAATTAGTCTACGATCAAAAAATAGCCCGACTATCTCTTTACCATTTCTTTAACAAGAAACCAAGTTTACCACTTTACGTACTATGCATGCTGATAAATACAAAATATATTTAGACCAATGGCGATAATTCTTCGTTAAGAAACACGCAACAAGCACAGAGTGCAACGAACTTCAGTAGCAAATTCGAACCGAAACGGGTCACATATGGCGCAACAAAGCTTATGAAATGAACTCGAAAAAACAACCCAGCTTTTCCCACGAGCTAAGCAAAAAAACTTCGTAGCGTGAAAGCCTGAACCAGTCCCGTAGAAAACTGAAGCTCATCTGCTCCGAGCTGAACCAGGCCAAACGAAGCAAGCTAGCCGTTCAACGTGGAAACAGTTAATCAGACACGAAAGAGGTTTCGTGAAACAGGTCTCTGTTTCGAGCGGCGATCTAAGCAGCCACCGAAGGAAGCGCACATGTTTGCGCCTATCGAAGCGACGTACAATGGGAAGCAATCAGGAGCAGCAAAAATAGGGGGAAAAGTTATCGTTATCTCTTACCGGTTATGGAGGACTGCTTCCTCGCGGCGGAGGTGGACAGAACGGGGGTAGTGGGTTCGACGATGTACATTTTCTTGTCCGCCTCGAAGTCGAATATATCGGTGACGGTGAGTTCGCCGATCTGAGGCACCCTGGGCTCCTGCGGCGGCGTCCTCTCCGCCTTGGCGAGGACCGGGGTCGTCGGAGACTCCTTGCGCAGCAGTCGAGTGGTGGGCGAGGAGTCTCGCGCCTTTCTCGGCGTGCCTGGCGCGTGTTTCCTTAAGTAGGGCATCCCGCGAAGGGCATAGGGCTCGGGCACCACGTCCTGCGGCGTGACCAGCTCCCACTCGTACCTCGAGTTCGCCCTCGGTATCTCCAAGTGAAAGTCGAATCCCCATCTCTCGGCGTCGAGCATCGATTGGGCACGCAGCTCGCGCTCCGCCAACGCGCGGGCCGCCGCGTGATCGACGGGCCCGAACAGATCCCTCCGCACGCGAGCAAGGGCTGCTCTGCTCGGCACCGTTCGTCCTCCACCCAGATTCCTACTCATTTCCGTCATCATCACCGGATTCAACACCCTTGCGCTCATATTTCGTCGGTCTTTTACGCCGGCAACGTCGCCGTTCTCCTCGCGCGCAGTTACCAACAACTATAAACACCAACACCGATGTTTTCACGACGAAACAGCCTCTTCTCTGTTTCTCTCGCCTCGACCGCGATTTCTCCCGTCCTCTCTCTATCTCTCTCCGCCTCCCCCACTTTGTCTCTGTTTTCACCGCGCGCGGTGCCCGCCGCCCGCCGCCGATTCAACACGCGCACACCGTCCCGTGTCGCATCGATTCCCGACAAGCAGTTCACACGCGTCCCATTTACGGAGATGATTCCTTCCAGGAATCGTTTACGGAACGTTGAAATACTCGCGGCTAGCCGAGAACGTGGCAACGCCGCGTCGTAGCGCGACCCACCGAATTTCGAATAATGGCCGTACTTCTCAGCGTCGCCTCTCCACTACGCTGATCGTTGACCAACTAGCGGTCCCGCTTAACTGAACGCCAGGACAACTCTCTACCGAGCATAATTCGCGGTTAATGGTCCGCGAACGTGTCCTGTTGAAACGGTATTCGATCGGTGGAAAGCGTGCACGAGCAAAAAGTTTGGCAACACGGTAAACACACTATTGCGTAGCACGGATCGTGGGAGCGAGAGACGAGATATCAAAACAGCAACACACACCTATATAGTATTTTCCCTGAGTTCGAGTCACAATTCGTCGTCGATGGAAACAATGTCCGGGACAGAATCATGGAGTCGGATTCGCCGTCGTTTTCCTTGCGTCGTCTCACAAATTCGTCGCTTATAGCCCGCGGGAAGGACGATCTGGCAACGTTGCACGCACTTGCGCGTAAGCCTCCAGAAGAGACGGCGAGAGCGTGCTTCGACGTGTTCCCGCGAAGACTAGCAGGATGCTGTTCGAATTTCAAATCGGTCGTGTCCTTCGGATGGTCGATTCTGGAACAGCCTCAGGTCCCAGAGAGAACACACAGCAAACGAATCACTCGCGATGGAGTTTCGCCGACACAGAAAGTTTTCGCGGAAAACGTTATTGCACACGGCCCGAAAGCACCAATATGCTGTCCGTTAGTACAGTTGGGAAGCACTGGATGAACACCCGTGCCGCGTAGAATCCACAACGAGAGAGTCCCGGCACTTCCCGCCAAACACACGACTGTCAGACACGCGGCGCGTGGTTCCAAGTTCGGTGGAAGGTCGTGCACGATTGCGCAGTTACGTAGACGCTTGAACGATGTGCGTGCGTGCGCGGTCTGCAACTCACGGAGTTGCGCGAAGGCACGTCCAACACGTGAAAAGCGCTCTCTAGCGACTGAAGCATGCGCCTCCCGCTGCAAGCGGCCAAGCCTCTGAACCGCGGCTTCGACCACGCTCGGCTGTCGTCGCCGTTCCTCGGCTCGTTTGGCCTCACCCCTTTCCCTCGCCGCCTCTGACGCGCGTCAGGGAAGAAACGAAATAACCGCCGTTCGCAGAGTATAGTCCCTTCGACCCGAGCGCCGAGCTCCGTGCCTTTGAAAATACGCACGGAAGGTTGTACAGTTATTGGCCCCTTCCACAGCAACGCAAACGAGCAGAATGCTGATCCGTAGCCATTGGACGTGTCCCAGTATGCCAAGCCCTATGGTAAATACCCTCCAACTTTATTTTTCTGCGTCGGGGGGTACACTCTCTCTGGCTGAAAAGCTCGAGGAGTCCGATGAGTCGCGTGATTGCTCACTTAACCACTCCCTTTTTCAGCAAAAAGGCGCAATTACCTGCCGAAACGCAATTTTAGTCGCGGTTCGGCTTGGAATTGCGCGAGAGAGGTAAAATGGAATGAAACTGTGAATCGGTGTAAGTTCGAATGGCTTACGATTTGCATTCGACGCCATTTCAATTTCGTGTCAATTGCGTCATATTTTATTGTCAACGGACGAATCTTGTAACGTGTCCGTATGCACCTTACGCGGGAAGAATATCAGAAATTATCCGAACCGAGAAGAAAGTAAAACGCAGTCTACGTTGACAAAGAGACGAAAAATAAACATGTCCAGCTTTCAAAACAACGGTCGTAATCTTATCACGGACACTCGTACGTGCGTTTATTCGGCGGATTTCCATGTTTGCATGGCAATACGTTACGCACAGTGAATTTATTTGCATACTGTTCACATTATCGACGACATTTTATTTTAACCGATAGTAGCTACCGTAGTTTCTTAACACCGTGGTGAGAACTGGAGCACCATGTTTGGATGAAACGTTAAGAGCGAAATCTTATCTGAAATTTGCGCTTTCAGTGAACAAAGTATCGGGGAGCGCACCGAATTAACGTTTTACCGTATCTACTCTTTCGAATTCTTATATTATATACGAATATAGTGTTACGTGTTGAGATTACTTCTCTTATTTGCTCAGTTGAATAATCACATATTTTACTCTGTGAATTCTAAATTATATTTATCGTTCGATTTTAAATAGATTATCGTGATACGGGAGGTAAAAACTCGGTATGTAGTATAGAAAGAATATTTTCAGAATTTGTTTATTTTTCCACATCTCGTTTCAATAATAGTGAATTTTTATCCGAATAACGGATGAGGATTGCATATTATAATATTTTACGACATTTCGTTAAGTGAGGAGTCATAAAGAGACACACGTTTTTTACAGTAAAAGTACATGTTTTGGCTCATTAATATTACGTAAATACGAAAAAAGTCAACTCTTGTTTGCTCGTTAAATTTTATTTATATCGTGACGGTGCTCCTGGAACAGCAGATGTTTATTGCCACGAGATTAAGAAAGAAACATGTTCAACGAGGCAAACCGACACTTTTCATTGATAATTGTCAATTTACCTTGTTGCTGTTCTCGTGGCCTGAATCGTTCGTATCTCGCGTAGAAAGCAATGGGGAAATGTTTCTTTCTATCTCGCATAAGACGAAACTTGCGTCGAGCGGACCGTACGTAAGAGATCGTGACGACCAATCAGGGCGTCTGTCGCTACGCAGAGCGCGTCACTGTGTGTTAGTGCATATCCGTTCAACACAATATGGCCGACCAAGTGGCGCCACCGTCGTTTGCGGGAAACCTTCGACTGTTCAAACTTCGCACAGTTCATAGGACACTTTTTTGCAATGAAATTTCATATTGTGTCTATTTTTAATTTGTTATCAGAATTTCGTCTTAAATATGTGGATGAGTATCCGCACTATTATTTCCTCTTTCAATACTGTTATTTATTATCATCTTTCTTAAGTTTCTTCTTTACTGTAAGAGATTGTTTAACGCTGAAACTAATGGAGGTGAGAAAAACAATATAAAAGATGATCGGTCGGAGAGCAAATTCTCATGAGAGGAGCTTAAAGCGTGTCGTTGGAAGTGAAAATCCCACGCAACATCCAGGAAGTGGTGAGGGTGGCACCGGATGCATCTCAATGAGGGGAGAACGGAGCGAATGAGTCGCGTAAAACAATCCTTTTTGCGTTTCGCTGAGACTACCGTCTCTCTTTCATCTGCGGTCAGGTGGGGTACCCGTTTAGCAAGGTATTTCGTTGCACAGGTGTTCTCTCATGGTTTGCCATAGACGAAGGATGGAAAATAAACATCACGTTCCCCTCGCGTGTCTGGCCCCTCTACAATGTCTTCTCCGTGTAGCCAGCAGACAACCAAGCGGTCCTAGATTATTTCTCGAGGAAGCCTGTGTTTATACATCCCGAATAGACGACCGGAAGACGCGTGGCTGCATCTGCATCGTCTGTTTATCATCAGGGGAGAAGTCACCTGTTTCATCAGTAGGAGAATATCGCTATCAAATCCGGAGTTTGCCGTCCTTGCGTGTTATCTCGTCGCGTGCACGACGCTATAGAATGGAAATGTTAACCGCGATAAATCATCTTTATCGAGCTCAAGGTGGTGGATCGGGATCGAGGTTGAGAATGAGGGTACTGTTTCGTGCGATGCGATAACGGATAATGAGCGGGTTATTTTCATTTGCGGGGATTGAGCGTTTCTGCAAATCGCAAGGTTGCCTTTGAAGATCGTGGATATCGCCGATGATCGATCGTTGAAATTCATTTCAACCGAAGGACGTTCATTGCTCGTGATCGTTCATTAGCGACGCGCGTTAGATGTATACACAACCTCGGTGTGGATGCGTTCAATGGTGCCTCAGAACAATGAAGGTGGCGCGCGTTATAAGCGAACATCTTTTGTCGTAGTCGGGATTGTGCCCGCTTCCGTGGGAATTCGCGGAACGGAAGTGCAATTTCTGGCAATGGGTACACCGCCATCATCGTGGCCAGCTTCCATGGCGCGAGCAACGTGAAAAAAAGCGATTCTTAAGAAGCGATGCCAGGTGCACCGGCTGCCTTCTCACGAGAACTCGAGATTAATTTTAAGAAATCGTGATACTCGTGGAATCGAGATCGGCATTTTTTTTAAGAGAAAAAAAAATAAAGTTTCTTTTGATGGGATTATAATTGCAAGCGTAAATCGCGAGAATTTCTCAGGAATTATTGAAATGCGAACTCACTGGCATTGGAATAATTCTTTAATTGCGTACACGTTTCTTGCAAACTTTTTATGACCATTACTCGATCTTTTCGTGAACGCTAAATACAGTATGCGAACAGGTACGCGAGCAGACGATTTCGAGGAAATTCAATTTCCATACTGTTCACGAACAATTTGCGAATACTGGTCTCCACGCATCTTAAGAATGGGAACGTAGGTAGGCTTCTCGGAAGATGCACTAAACGAATGTGTCATTTCAGTCTCGTGGCTAGGAATTAGGTCGTGTAGGGTAACGGTACTTGGTAGACTGGGTGCATGACAACAGGCAATGCTGACTTAGCAACTACTATTATCATAAACGTCTGTAGAAATATCGTAGTAAATATCGTGTGAGTACAATAAACGATTGCAGTTGTCATGTAAATGTTACGTGTGAAAGACGTAAGTCCATAAGTCGTGTGGCCATATTAGGAACATGGGCCGTAGGTACTTACTTTTACCGTATAAGTTATATACCACATGCTTGAGAGCATTCAGTCCTGCACCAATCTCGTATTACAGCCGTCTTATGTCGTTCGAAGTAAGCTGAAGGAATACACGTATTTTAATATACAATCGAATGAGATCTATAAATTTCTAGGGAAATATATTATTCAGTTTATCTATAAAACGTACAGAATCGTATAATCTAATCGCATAGTATAATATCATTCGTTCCCTAATCACCTCTATTGCACGGCGTTTTAATAAATATTGAATTAAATAATTGTATAAAATAGTATAAAGCCAGTATAAATAATTCAATAACAAATATCACCATAAACAATTTTCGATTTTCGAATTGTTACATTGAGCCAAGTTGTAAGATCATTTGAATTAAAAAAAAGTTTCGTAACTTTGGTTTCCTAGTTTTTCGGCTTTAAGAGCGCACGTAAAGCTCATTCGGACTAGAGATCGAGTCATTGTCTTTCTTCAACCAGCTATCCAATGGAAATGCCATTGTTACTTAGACTCTATCAATTTCACAGTATTCGTTTCTGCTTTCCAATTGAAATAGAAATTTCTTTGCAAGTGAAGAAGTCGTTTTCTATGTACCGTCGATCATTTTATTGTCTTCTTTGTCTTCCGACTGTTCTTGCATCGTAACGTCATCGTCCTGCGCTTCCTCGTCTTGCATAATTTGCAAATTTTCTATCCGGTTACTTGTTTCTAATGGATTACCGATCTCGTTCCCGTCTTGGTCGACCTTCACCCACACGTAACGGCCAGGTAGCGGCTCTTCCTTCTCGAAATCGAAGTTCCACCTCTCTTTAGCCTACAGCCAAGCAAAACATCGCGCATAAGTAACAACTATCATTACGATAGGGAACATGACGCAATATATGTTTACTCGTGGTCGAAGACAAATTATGTTTTCTTCGAACATACTCACGTTTGCTCGGTTCTTCCGTGCTTCTTCGAAAAAACGGTTCACAATGTTGTCCTCGACGCCAGAATTTCGTCCCGGTTCCCCATCACTGTCATCGCCGGCGTCTTGAAAAAGTTTCCTTCGCACGCTGTGGAGTCTTCTTCCCTCCTGTATATCGATATTCGGATTTTGCATCGTGAGCCTGGCCCTGCGATATTCCAAATAAATTTACATTTAGAGCTACTAGAATTAATCCTTCAGAAACGGAAAAGAGAAATTTTTAATTTTCAAATTCATGTTGAGTATAGACGAAGGAAATAATTTTATAATGATGCGGAGTTAATCAACCACGCACGATCTACCATGTAGAATACTGCTTTGTAGTTTGTAAATAATGTGGATATGCATTGAGTGACTCGATACATTGCCGAGTGCTCGACTCTCTACACGTGTAGTGGCAAAGGATAAAGAGAGAACAAAAGAGAAACTCGTAGCACTCTCGTTCAATGTGCTGTTCAATGGATGTATTGGAATGCATTTCACTTCCTGTATGAACGTACAGTCGCATACCGGATAATAGTTATTATTCCACATCGAAACGAGATAAAGTTTCACGTGTAGAGTTGAATCCCCGATCAACGATCATGCTCAAGCGAGTAGTGGTGTTGCTTCTTCTTATTGTACTTGTAAATTTTATTGCCATCCATAACGACTCGTTTAGCTCTTGACACTAAAATCGTAGTGCAAATATTTGTGCCATATTGAGAGGAGTCGCATTGAGCAACAGCCGAGTCTCCTTTTTAAATATCCTTTATGAAATCACAGTGATTATTCTTATCACAGTATATCCTGTTTTCAACGCGTGAAAGTTAAAGTCGAAGGCACTGATTAAAGCCTTTCCTCACGTGCTTTTTAGAAGCTGGAGCCTCTACAACGCTACATAACGATTCTGTGTCCTTTTTCTAATTACTCTAGTGTATCTGAAACTGGTTCTATATCGCAACTTTCCCTGCTATTGGACGAACCTCAGATTGTCTGATAAAGAAGGAATAATTACCAGGCAACTAGGTGTTACATACTACTTTGTATAATTTTTCACTTTCAAATTTTACTGCCCGTGAAGGCAATCTTATTCAATTTTAAAAGCAATTTAATTATTCGCTTTTTTGTACCTCAAGATAGCGAACAAACTGATTTCGTGTTTTCTTGGAAACTGGCATATTTCGGATTTTTCGCGGGTTTCGAACATCGATTTAAAGTGTGAAGCGATTACGGCAGGAACGTAATTTCGTCAGGGTGCATAATAAACGGGTAGCCACGATTAATCCACCTTGTGGGAAACAAAAAGTCGGCGCAGAGAAGATTGCACCTGCTCGACCTCCATATCGGCTGTATGTGGTTGCAATAATTCGTAGTACAATGTTTCACGAATAGCGATATCTTATCGCTACCTTCGAACCTGACATTCCTTGAATATAGTAGGGTGTACCTCGACATAAACTCACGAAGTAGAGCCAAACATTAATCGCGACCCGAAAACCGAGCATTTTTCACGGAACCACTGGATCGTATCATCGCGTCTCCAACCTGCTGTTCGAACAATGGTGCAATCATCTACCTATTGTAGAGCAGCAACTCTAAGTGCACACTTGCAACCTTGTGTCATGCAAATTTATGATAATGAAGCACGTCCTACCTACACAGTACACGTCTCCTTTATCCATTCGTTAGTTTTAAGCAACATAAATCTTCAACAAAAAAGCAAATCCATGCAGATCACTCGAAAATATCTAACTTTCACCCCACACTCACATCTTCGGCGTGACTTTCATTTTCTCACCAGCTCGAGGGTAGACTCGCAGGTTATCGGTAAATCTGTTTTATCTGAACTCGTACACAACAGTAAGCACTTAACACGGTTCACTCTGGTCTCATTTTGGAGGCAAAATCTCTGACACGCGAGCTTTCTCGCCTGAAAATGCGTCCCTACGGTTTACTGTCAGCTGGCGAAAAGTTCTTGGCTTGAATAGCAACGCGATCGATAATCCCATCGTTTTCGTCGGGGGTGTGGACTGATACTAAGGCACGAGGGGGATACTTTAGTGCGCGCGCACGTTGCAACCAGAGATACGTCAATGCGCATTCGCACGGGTATCGATATTTGACACTTTCAACGTGTATTAACGTGCTACTGTATCTCTGTCTCATTACATTCAGATCCTTCGACTGTCACGGTTTGTTCTCCCATTTTTTAAAGACTCCAAGCACTCCATTGTATTAACACAACACAAACGTAGGATGTATTTCAAGAAATTTATATGGCTTCAGTGATTCACGCGCCACAATTTGATAAGAACGTTGATGCACGTATGGCTAGGTCAGGGATCGAAATTTCGAACCGAGAGCGCAAACAGATTTTTACGTAACACGCACACCAACCTTGAGCGATGGTCCCCGTAGTCTGGATGCCCGAGCATAATCTAATTTTAGATCAAATTCACCGGCGTGCTTCACTTTCGTCCTTGTATACACGCCAACTGATACCAAATCGTCCACTCCGAGGCCTGGTGGAACGCAAGCGAAGGTAGATCGCAGTTCGCAGCAAGAAACAGAGGCGTAAGCAGCGGTCGACACGAGCCTCAAAGTGCGACTGACGGAAAGTTAGAATAGTACTTGCATCTCAGGTGCAGCAGACTAGCCTAGATTCTCTTTGCAGACTATTAGTCATGACTGCACTCTGCAACTGACGCATGCGCGAATACCCATTAAATGAATTCGTTGCTCCCTCGCTGATCTGTCGGCGTGATCTTATTGTCAGTAATAACATTCCGTGGTAGAATCCTCTCTTCTTCAACGAATCGATTTCGTTCAACGAAGTCACCAGGAGAAAGCGGAAGACTCAGTTGCGACACGAAGCTTCGGCGAATTGTTGATACCCATGAACAATATCTATCTTGTGATTCTTCTAGGAATCGTGGAGTAAAGTGACAACAAAGGGGACATATCGTTTCATGGATGCTTTTCCTCGGGGAACCAATTGTTCGATTCGCAATTGTATCGCCGTGATCAGACACGGGGTATCGTATCGTTATTCCCGCACGATAAACCGATCAGCGATCGATCAATATTTGCGAGGTGGAACGAAATATACGCGGTGAGGTTACTTAACGGTAGATCACGGGAAAAACTGAAATGTTTCCGTGAGAGTAGTGCCTAGTAGAATGACGGGAAGTAGAATGGTAGGGAATTCTCACATAGATGCAGTCCTCTTGAGAGTTCTTAGTGGACCGTAAAAAGCGGCTGGTGGGAGCAAACATCCAGTAGCTAAGTACATTCGATTCTCCTCGTAATCAGTCGTCTTTCTCGTCTTCCTTCACCTTACATTTCCTCCGATGCTTCGACCTCTTTAACGGCCCCGGAACAACCGTCATTGTGTTACCGTTCCGCGTCGTAACTTCCGAGGAAATTACAGTAGCCAGATCGCGCATAATTTCATTTCTTTCGTTTCGCGCCTCGCACGTCCCCTAGCAACCCACGCAGCTGTCGATCATCGTTGACGAGCGAGCTTCGATAGGCTTCAGTCATCGCAGACATCGCTCTTAACCAGCGGTATACATTAATTTCTCGCGCTCCCGCCGACAGCTGATATCTGAAGTTCGTCGGCCGACGCTGGGTTTCAAATTTCGACGAGCTCCTCTGGGGATAGAGCGAGAAGCATTTACTAAGTGAAATATGAACAGATGTAGGGCAGGTTTTTCTACATTTCCGGAAACGCTGCTTCTGGATATCTGTCGATGCTCGATACTTCGTGGGGTAAACTGAATAGCGAGTTTCTGATGGAGCCGCGAAATCGTTTGATTCGTTGCGTGCAGCCATGCGAGACACCTGCGCGGTTCGAAAGAAATTCGCTGGCCCTCTCTTTAAGGAGACTGAAATAGTAAGAACTCGAGCGTGTCGCTATTTGTAATTATTCCGCTCGAATTATCCGACAAACGGATGGTTCCTTCGTTTGAAAGGAATCCTTTCTAGCGGAAAGTAGCCTCATTCACCTCGACTCTTGACACGACCATTTACATCTTTTTGCTCTTCGTCGATTCAGTCTTGATTAATGGATCGTTTCTACCTTGCAATTATCGACCGATGAAACATGGCCCCCGATCATGTGCATGAGCGGGAGTAGAAAAATCTTGGAGCACTCGGTAAAGGAACTTGGCCATTGGAAAGTGTCCAGGTTGAAGCTTGCAACATCCACAATGTGTTTAAACATTCTCCGCGCGTGACCAGCATAAATGTTTCGCGTCGATCGATGTGTTTGATTAATATTACTAACCAATTAGAAACGCATCTGTAAATACCACTAAATTTCTATGTACATTATCATTATGACAATGAGTTCTGTGTAAACGATCTCGTTCCACGAACGGTGTTCGCGCGCATAAATTTTACGACCGTCCCAATTAGGCGTTTCGCAATCGTATGGGTTTCGTAAGATGGTAGAACGTGAAAGCTGACGCGGTTGACCGATATGAAACTGCTGGTTTTACCTTGAACACGTTCTTGACTCGGTTCGTTATCAGCGACGTGAAAATTGCATAGTTTCTCGAGTATCGCGGTAAGGTCAACCCGCTCGAACCTTAATCAGTGTCAGACTATGAAGCCTCTTCGATAGCCGAGCAAACACTGTTTTTCTTCCGAAGAACAGGGCAATAGCGACAGTGACGCTCGTAACCATACGAGTCGCGATGCATTCTCAGTCGTCGTGTCAACAGCGCAATGTCACTCTGACAGACGTTTCTTATCCTTGAAGTCACTTGCTCAAATACCTATCGCGTCGAAGATGGTTCGACTTCACGGCGCGTTATCGGTAATCGAGCGAGCACGGTACACACGCCTTAAATCACTCGCGCGAGCATGAAATATTGTCCGACGTTAAAAATAATTAAACACCGAGAACCGGTAATTTCCGTCAGAACACACGGTGGCTTGTCCTCGCGAGGCAGCGACTCCGAATCTCGCTCGGCTGCCTGCCACGCTCGTTACGTTCTTCCGGCAACGCGGCATTTTAATCGACGATTATCGAAGTCGCGCACGCTGTCTAACAAACCCCTGTCCGACTGCCCACCGGCAACGAACTCGATTCCTGTGAATGGAATGCATATTCATTCATTTCTTCACGGTGTCGTCGCGTATGCACGTGTTCTTCGCCACGGATCTCGACATATGCTAAAATCTCTCGCGCCAACTGTCGCTTCCTGCATGTATCCACGGACCTTGAAATATATTCCCGCGAAAAGAAATCACCTCGGTCACGGTCCGATCGACGAGGAAGCCCGCCCGAAGAAAGTGGTTCCTCACTATAGGAAGGAAGTCACTGCGGTCTCCCCGATTTCGCTCCATTTCTATAAGGGGATGGTCTCTCGGACTTCCTGCGAAGCGTCCCTCCAACGAATAATACATGAGACGCCAACCGTAAACCGCGACGATATCCTTAGAGGCTTTGACCTTTGTCACCCTGCAAGCTTACAATCAATCGAAACACGTTTGCTCATTTTCTCCTCCTTTGCGCGTACTTGAATCTCGAAGCAGCTTTTGGGACTCAATATGACCCTAATCTTGCGTAACAAAAAAAGAAAATGAAAAGTAAATTCAACGAACACCCATCCATTAGGGACCAGGCTGCTCAACTTGACGACACCCTTCGAATCATTCCCTTTCCCAGACGTGTGCCCTGCTTCAACGCAGCCTGGTTCGTTACGAAGGGCTCGACCGATTCGGAACGCCCTCGGGAATGTTTCCTGTCGGACGTTTTCATCCGACGGACGTGTTTTCAGGGGCGGAAAGTCCTATGAGAAAAGCGGACGATGCGACGAGACGCGTCTCACGTGCGGCCAATCTGTCTCTGCAGCGGCAACTGGAGAGACATTTATAGAAACGGGTCGACAGAAGACGCTGGGGAAGAAAGAATAAGGGGAATGCACGCAAAAAGCGAATCAGTGCGAATTCGTTGAACGCGTTGAAATCGTTGCAATGAATTAGCCAGAAGAAAGGGAGCCATGTTTTCCCGTGCAAACCGACTGTTTGCATTCGCACCTGTTATGTTAAACGATTCACCGACTCGAACATAATATCGCCTTAAAATATGGGCGGAAAGGTGAGCATCGTAACACTGCTGAACGAATAATAGCCGAGTTGTCTATGGTAATTGTAACCGTGAATTGATTATAAATACGCATTTTACTCTGGTTAGCGGAAGAGTTTTCATAGCCCTTGGAAACGCATGGGAAAGTCAGGGTGCCTGTTCCGTAAACAGCGGAGAGTTCGTTAACCGAGCAGACCTCGCATTCCCCGTGTAATAACAAGAAATCGTTATAGGATGTAAGACGCGCGGTTACCACTCCTCGCAGCAGGATTCGTCCAACTCGCGGGAACGTCGATGATGTTTATCAGCTTAATTAATTTCAAATTCCACGGATAACGAGTATTCGCGGCGCGTGGTCGGGCATTATGCGCGCTAAATCTTCTGCATACGCATACATATGTTAAGCATTCAGGGAATAATTATTATAGCGACGCGTAAACTTTCCCCAAAAGGTCAGAGTGACACCGTTCCCCGTTTCTTTTATTATTCGTTTCTCGCCACTCCAAGGATTCTCCAAGGCAGGCTGTCTCCATCGCTCTGCTCGTAAATTCCTGACAATAGATCTCCTCGAAATAGGTTAAACCACCCACTCCTGATCGCAAATCTACACGCCTCTTCGGCTTTTCCGTTTCAACTCGGACAAAAATAGATTCACGTAGGTCGGGAACACAGCTGTGGATTTCTATCTAGCATTTATTTCGTGTTTGCGCACCGTTCGCCCATTTGCGGCAGGTCAGTGACGTTGCCCAGCCCACGTATCGGCCAACAAACGACACTCTTCTCGGGCTTTCCTCCGCAGAAATATAAGCACTCGAACGCCGACGACGTGTCGCGTGGTCACGATCAATTTTACGACCACTCCGCGGCTGCCTCTTGCCACTTTTTTGCCATCGCGTCCTCGGATTTTCAAATATTTGTTTCAGAAATGCCTGCACCTCAATAGTCCTGTAAACCTTCAACATCCGTCCTTGACTATTTTCTTAGGACTCGATACACCTCTGCAGGCGGGGTCGTTAAACGAGCAGTGAGAAAAAAAATTACTAAATCAGATATATTTTTCCACGGCGAGTGCGGCTGCAAACACGAAGTAGCAGAAGCGTGATTATCGCTGGATGTTTGACACGAGAGAGGAAAGTGAAAGTGACGCGTAATCATCGACTCTTGACCTACCAGACTGCCGAACGATACGCGCGCTCACAGAACTGTTTCCCCGTCTTCCTCTTTATCGCGAATCGCCTGGACGAATCACGTCGGTAAGACGCGATCGAGAAATTCGATAGGGAGGCTGCTCGTGTCCCCAGATGCATTGTTCTACCGAGAATGACAAAGCCCATTGGATACTGTTTTCGCCGTGATCGCTATAATAAAGAGAAAGGTGTCTCCTCGACGCTGTGGGTGCATTCAACCTGGCCGGAATTTAAAACCTTCGCACAATAACCTCTCCTTTCGTACGCAGAGAAATCCAAGACTCCGCTGGTGAACTCGAGGAGCACAGGAAAGGCCAAACCAACGATGTAACGTTACACTGTTAAATCCCGTATGTAACGCTAGTCACCGGTACTCCCTTTCTCCTTCTCCTCGGCCGTGAGTTACCGGACGCAAGAACGACCGCAACGCGACAGGATCTATGGTGTCCGGAGGGATGCGTCTTATCGTGAGGAAAAGCTGACGTCCAAGACCCACTTCGACCGTGACAGGTAAGTGCAGACGTATTTATACGCGTCAAGATACGATCTGAGTTCGGATTGCGTGCGTGGTGGAAAGTACTCTCGGCAATCGCAAGAAAAAGAGGAAGGTGGCCAAAAGCTGAAGCGAGATAAACGCGCGGAGTGCAGCAACGAGGGCTTGTGCCACTTTCGAGCTCGAGTATCGGTCAGCAAAGCGTTCGCGAGGTAGCGTACCGTTATCACCTCACCTGTGTCTCGCCGCCAGCATGTTGACGAAAGTTTCAGCTCGTCGAGGCGAGGGGAAACCGTTCCGCACAAGTTTGCAACAGTAACTGAACGCTGGCAGCGCTTCCACGTTTTAAAGCCTCTCGTGCATCGAATTGCATTCCGTGCGCTTAATCCATCTACGTGTGTCTATTTATAAGTGGGAAGCGTGTATAGCCCTCTATTCCCCCAAGTACCGCTGCGCATGTACTCTCGTCTGCGGATGGGTGCATGGACCATGCTCAGAGGTTAACAGACGAGCCGACAGTGCAGGCACAAGCGCTTCGACTTTCGAGGAAGGAAGTCTATATTCGGAAAAAGGGGGGCGAGTCGAAGGGACAGCTCACCAGAGGCAGAAGGTAGCAGCTTTCGTCAAAGACGAAGAGGTCGTCGCGTCCAAAAATTTCGGTAAAAATAGTCTGCCCGCGAACGTAGGAGAATGCAGAGAGCAGTGATTCTCGATAAAAGAGAAGCACTTATTTCGTATGCTTTTCCATCGAAACTTTCAGCGCAAAACTCTGATCTCTTTACATATCGCTAAGAGCTCGCTTCTTACATTAGCAAAGCTGGCGGAAGAACGTCGGACCGTTCCGCGATAAATTTAAAACGCCTGGATCTCCCTGTGAATTGCGTCGTTTCGCTACCGCTTATCTGAAAGTGGATGCACTTTCGAGCAATCGAAAACTGACCGGCAGTGACCGCTTTCGCGGTAATGGACCTCGCGCCGCGGTAGACTTGGAATTTTAAGTGGCCCCTATTCGCCCACCGAGTGTCGCAAGCTCGCTCCATCCCTTCACTTTCTAGGCGTTCAGCAATGGCGCGCTGTAAAATTCCATAGACTCGATATTGGCCAAAGCGAACTCTCTCACGGCTAGGGAACGGATGGCGAAATGGCAGAGCGATCGCGATTCGTTGAGAGAAGAAGAAGAGTCCTCGCGGCGGATACGATGCACAACCGAAGACCTCCGCGCACAAAGGGAAGAATGCCTGCAGGCGCTTAACGATTTCCAAGGTAGACCGAAGGCGGTGGTACGGAACGAGCGAAACACAAACGGACATTCGCTTTTTTCGCTCTTTATATTCAGACTGGAAGTGATTTCACGGTTCGAAAGGTCTCCCTTCGGCCGCCAGACAGGATCTAGGCGAGGCATCCTGCCAGCGATCCTCCCTCTGCGTGGGCCTCACCTCCTGACCAGGCGTCAACCGCGCTAATGTTTCTATTTCTTTCTTTCTTGCCTCATTTCCCCTCACCATTTACATGGATCGTAAACGGCTCACGCTCGTTACCACTGCCAGGGAACACGAGGCGTTGCAGGTACGTCATGAGAACAGAGGGATTTCGACGTTTCTGTGGTCACTACCGTGGTCGAGTTCGCGACGGTGATTCTCACAGGAAGACTCTGTCTCCGTGAGAGACCGAACGAAGGACGATGGTCGATGATTCTGTCGGTGGACGTAACCCTGAGTAGTTCAATACAGTCAGCTTTTGCGGTGAGTCTTGGTCCACCGAGCAGAGGAAGCAGCCCGTGGGACATCTGCTCCTGGACCGCACGATTATTGTAAACGTACTTGCATCTCGTACCTATAACTCACATCGATCCGTCGAAAGTTCGTGGGCGGGGGAAAACTGGCCCGGTTGAAATTTCATCGGGATGTGGCTCCTCTTCGGAGGATTTTTCTGCCTCCTCTTTATCCACCCTTCCTCTTGTGTCATCGTGCTACTCATCCCTTTTCTTTTTACCCCTCTTCGCTAATCTCGGTGTTTACATCCTTTGGACGCAGGATATCGACTCGACTAGGTACTCTGTACAGTCTTGTTGAATTATTTAGTAACTGAATCGTGCTCTGCTTTTTGCATCGCGCTTGTTGGACTTTCGAGCACTGTTCGGTCTCTGAATCGACCGGTTTATGTAGCTCACGACAGCGTACGGTAAATCGTAAACGCACATTTGGAATGCAGTGTGTGGCACACCATCTGCGCCGTTCAGCGTGGATTTACGGTATCGATACGTACTTGCTTAGACGATTTCAACCCGTTCAAGCGTCTTTTTACTGCTTTTCTTCTTCTTGTTTTTCCTCTGTACAATTTCAACTTCCCTTCAAGCAACGACACGTGCACCTTCTTGTACGCCTATCCGGCACAGTCACTCGATCGTACGGTTAGTCCCTTAAAAAAGAGCTAATTTTAGTCTGACTTCGGCGAGGGATGCACGGATTCGAGCGACGAAACGTACTGTGCTGTTAAACATTGTAAGAGAGAATTTCAGCTGCACCAAAGAAATTACAAAATTTTGCATAATTACATATTGTATGTCCCAGACTGCGATCTTGAATCATATCGCGTCACGATGACCAATCACACGGTCGAAAAAAGGGGGAATGAACCAGGCAAATGATCCTCGCGTGTCGAAACGGTCACTCAGACCAGTTTTCGCGAACTTGGATGAAAGGGGTTGGAAGGACGGTCCACTCGATATGAATGTCCTTTAATTAGAGTTGTCGGTTGGTCCCCTCGGACGCTCGTGTTTACAGTGTATTAGCTAATACAGCGGGGCCTGATGGGGTCCGTGAAGTGAGGAAAACGAACGGACGCGTGCTACCGTTGGAAAGTGAAATGCCACTCGGCGAGTTCGTTAGGGCATTGTGGACATCATTTGGTGGCTCTCGATCGAGCATTACCCCTCTCATTTACCATTCTTCGATTCACTGGAAAGATCGTAATTTATCGCCGCTCCGGTTGCGCTGCTTTTTCTACTTCTGTCGCAGGACGCATTTGTCGGTTGAACTTTCGACAGCCAGACGGCACAGTTTTTTTATTTAAATACTCGGACAGTTTTTCAATCAGGACTTTCTGTTGCATATGTTGCGTCACAACAAGTTTCTTTCAAAGTCAGTTCCCTTTTCTTGAGAGGCCAGATCAGATTGGCGACTTACTATAAAATATTCAAGGTGTTTTATTAAAGTTAGTTACAGTTGAATTACATGAATATTGTTTGGCCCTCCATTTAAGATGGCAGACTTATTGCGTATAGAATATTAAAGGGACACAGATGTACTGTCATCTTAAATAAAAAATTGATTTTCAGAAGACCGTTATGCGTTATTTTAATTTCACTGAGGCTATCAATTTTGTATCCCGAAATATGAGGTGTACGATAACAGAGAACACTTTTTTGAATTGCAAAGATACTCCATCATGTAGAATATAAAAACATCGATAAAAAAAGAAAATGGCACAGTTCTGCATCAAATGAACGCTAATGAAACTGTTGGCATGTAAAAAAGTGATCGATTGATTTTGGTTTCGCTCAAGAAAGGGAGTTTGATCGATCGAAGGGCCCAGCGATCCATCAAAATCGACCCGCCGGAAGTTCGCTGGGGTCAGGTGTAATTTGGACGTGGTTTCACGACTAATTCGATCAATTAAGGCTGCACCAGGGCTTGGTGTACATGTGTTCCTTCGATAAGTACTCATTAAATGTATATTCAGTGGCGCAACTGGATTCTGCAAGAGGTAAGAGTTATGGAAAGTAAAAATTCGATCTAAGAAGGGGCGTAGTCTTGGTCCTTTGTCTTTCTTCTTTTTTCTTATAATTCTTCTCGTCTGCGCCATAATGCGCCGTCTCTCTTTTCGTTTTGCGCTCGAAACTTCTCTTTTTTCCCGAGTAATTGGATATCGCAACGTACGAGGTCCTTAACGATCTTGGATACAATAACGCGATGAGGTCACGTCCTGTTTTAGGTTTCCAATTATACCCTGAAGCTGCAACGTAAAATTCACCCGTTCTCTATATTGGGCTCATTTCTCATTAATGGATGCAAACGTTCTTATGGGACAGTGTGTTTATTTCGCTGATTGTGAAACCATTACTTTTTTCCAATATTGTCGATATGATATGTTCGTCGTAACGGCCGCAGATCATTACCCTGGATAGAACGTTTAGTCGACATTCGATTTAATGTGAGCGAACAGGACTTGAAACCAGCCGTATTAGTTACCATTATCGAAATGACCAGCTAGGATGACAGCCATTAAAAGCATGAACCAGCTGCTTCCCTTCGTACGGCTCCCCCATGGCAGAAGACCCTGCGGTGCATCACGCATTATAATTAACCATATATATGCGGTGTTCAGCCACCCCCATGTCCCTATCACGTCGAAGATAAGTAAGTGGTCAGACACGCGTCTACATAGGGTGTGCCCGCAAAAACCTACCAGTTGTTGCAGCTTCATTTCTTTTAGCAACCCTTTGCCCTACCTTTTTTTATGACTCTGTGTACGATTGAACGAAACATTCATTTTTTTTATTAAAGAAAAAGAGTAATTTGTGTAGTAGTAGTGTTATACAATTTTATGTTCATGTTACAAATTTGTGGGCATTATAGAAGTGACCGAAATATCAGGTAATTACGTAGCACAAATTGATTCGATTTAATATCCTGTTCTGTAATGAAATAGGGAACTAATAAATGTGAGAGTTCTGGCTTTCTCAGTCCACCCTCTGGTTTACCCCACACGTGTGCTGGGGACCAGCGTAACTCGAGACCAGGTGGATATTACAAAATGTTCGTTACAAAGTAGTGTCCATATTGCTCAGCTGCCTAATTTTCGATGACTCTGCTCGAATGCCGCGTGTCGAATGTCAAAAGCCATATCAATGCATTTTTGTGTTAACTAAACATCAGGCATCACCACATGCTTGAATTATCTCTACTGCCTCAGCACAGGTATGATAATATCAATGAAACTACTCTAAGGGAGGAAATAATACAACGCGTAATATTTATGTATGAAAGCACGAGAGTTTATTAGTTGATTTCGCTTAAATAACTAGGTGACTAGAGTTTTCCATAATTCTAAATTCTCAGATATACATAGGACTTTCTCCAGTGCCTCGAAAGTCGAGACCATGGAGGGCATAGTGTCGTATTCGTACTCAGTTAGTCTTTGGAGGTGCTGCATTGTTGCTTCATCGAAGAACCAACCGATTCAGGCTTTCGACGACTCACTGTGCCTTCAGAGGACCTCCATACACTATGACATACCATTAAGCTAATAGAGGCCTTGAGTTTTGACCAGGACGAAAGGATTTTCTGTTTCATCGAGGTCAGAACTGTTCCCACCTTTCTCTTTTTGTCCATCGTCATAATTAGATGCATAGGCCATCAAGCCAGTGGCGACAGTGAGCTCGTCCAAACCTCCATAAATCACTTGACGTACTATTTACAAGAATAACATAATTAACAGGTCGAAATTAATGCTAACGAGGACAACGTCGGCGATGGGCTAATTCGCTACAACGATGGCTATCACGGAAGAGCAATGACAATAAATATACAGGATCTCGATGGCGCGACGAAGCAGTCGTAATAAATAGATCCTGTTGCTTCTTCAATTCTGTGCCGTCTTCTTCGACGACTTCACTGCCGTCTTCGTCGTTTTCGACACTTCGTTCTGCTGCTTCGAGGCGTCCATCGATGTTGCAAGTGGCTTCTTATTCACCTCGCAGACTTTTCGAGCTCGCCAGTAATCTGCAACAACAAAGAAACCAAGTTTCAGATTGGTATGCACATTTGACGATTAATTAAAATTTAAATTGCAACGCTCGTGCTGTTCGACGCATGGCAAATGGTAAATGTCAAATTCACGTAAGCGTAGCTTCGTCATCGCGGTTTCTTCTCGCATATATAAGAGTAAGAAGGGGGCGTTTCAGGGGAGACCGTTGCGAAATGCTCGAAGGAGTGAGTCGTAAGGTTTCATCGGGTCAGAGTGGTCGAGACACTTGCAGAGTCGGAGGGGTCGTTTTATTGCGACGTAGTTTAACCTGTCTAGGGGAACGCAACACGTGAGAAACACGAAATTTCCACAACAAAAGCCACAGACGGACAAAACGCTTTGCGGACACCCTATTTCCGATCAGGTAGTCACCTGAGCGCCCTTGCTGCTTTCCTTTTTACTCGATCTCTCGTCCTTTCTCTGACGGGCAGGTGTGATCCGCGTTAATGGTATCACGCTGGCTACTTCTTGTTTATATTGTTCTGGATAGTTACAACGAGATTGAAAGTAACGATCAGAATCGATCGGAGAGGAAACGGGGAAAAGAATCGTGCATCGATATACGATGACGCTTCCTTCTTCTTCTCGGATGACGACAAGTGCACAGGTTCGAGTAAATCGGAGAAGGAAGAGAAACGGTCAAGCAGTGGCCATATGTCGAGATCACGACGATCCTCGTCCCTCTCGGTCTCCCTTTTCGCACTGGTTCGCCATATGGCGCGCGGAACCGAGCTTTCTTAACTAACGCGTCTACTGGTCTCTCCACTGGCTTGAATTCCGTCAAGGATTTCATCTGTCAACATCTGTTTCTTCGCCTAGCCACCAAACATTCTAGAACGTAGCTTCTCAAGGGGGCCAAAACGCTTACCTGTCCGTACGCTTCCGAGCAGAGATTCTGGCACAAAGATCGAGATTACCTTTGTCCATGGAGCGTCATGGACCCGTCCTCCGTTCTCGAGCGTTTTTCAATCAAACGAAGAATTTCCACCCGAGGGGTCTGAAAGGAGGTCAGTTTCTTTTCGATTCTTTAGAAAGAACACTCGCGACGAACCTGAATCTCCCTCCTTTCTATTTAAGACGCCCTAGAATTCTCCAAGACCCTACGAGAATCTGTTTTTTTCGACGATTCCTAGCGTGAAAGGAACGTGATCAGATTTTCTTTTTCGGTCGAGGTGCGAAGAAAAGACATCACCTTAGTATTTCTATACAACTTTTCTAAATTAACATGTTATGTATGAACCTCATTTTTCTAATAGAATTTTGAAATTCGTACCTATTTTTTTCTTCAAAGTAATTGCTGCGGCCTAAATTCGATACTATTGATAGGAACATGCGGGCTGCTATCATGGTGAGACACTGGTCGACGAAAGGGCTAGAAGGAACCGGTGGTTCGATTAGATGCAAATAAGGGCGCAAGAAGGTGCCTATTGCGACAGGTGGTGCACGGCCTTCGGAAGGTCCCGTTGCTGGTATCGCGTGCTCGCGAGCTTGATTTAATCGTGGGAAAAGAGAGTGGAGTCGTCATAGTCCCGTAGCAGGGGCTAACAGGTGTTGCTGGAAAAGGGCTCGTTGCGATGTTTCGCTCCGATGACTTTCCACGGACCTCCGCGAGCTTTTGCCCAAGGACTAGCCAAGCAAAGTGTTATCGAGGCGAATCGTAGCTCTTATAAAACACCTCCAGATTATACATCTTGTTTTTATCTTACATCCTACATCGTGCTAGCAAGAAACTCATTGCTAACAATTCTGCAGACTGCATTCGAAATTAGCAGAGAAAAACCTTCTACGACTTCCACTTCCATGCTAGCTCGAAACCCTGTCCTAAGTTAACGAAGACTTAAATGGTAATTAAAGCATCGTTCGCGAACGGTCACACGCGAAGTATGCACCTGGTCGACAAAATGTGATATCCATTGTGCCAAAGCGTGACCGTTGGGGGTACGTAAGTGTGCAAACATGTAGGAACCAAAGAATCCAAGGAATGCAGTCTTAAGTTGGTCTTACTCCTTGAAAACTGGGGCCCTTAGATGAGTCACAAGACCCTTCAGGTATTTCGTCCGCCTTCAAACACGACGCATGACTCATCGGCGTGATTCACTCAGCCTAGGAGGATACTTTCTAAACCCTCCAGCTCGTTGCATATCGCCTTCTAGTGTTTCGTCCATTCCACCTCCTACACGTCAAGCCTCAGCTATGTGGCTAAAAACGTGCCTCTACTCCATCTAGTTTTATCGAGGATTATCTGACCGATTACCCAAACGATTAGTGTCGGAGTGAAATTCCGTTTTTCGCCCTCTGGAAATCACGGGATGGGACAGGGGAACCGAAGGGTACGAGGGAGCAATCTACGCCCTGTTGGGTTTGTAATTTTGGAAAGTGATAGTGGTCAGAGCCGGGAGGGCCCGTCCGAAAGTTTCTGGATAGCGTAAAACCAGAAGCCAGAAACGATGGAGGAAGAGGGAGAAAGAGAGAAGGCGGAAGAGGCGCGGAGGAGCGAGGCTAGACTAAGAAAACAGGTCGGAGCCACGCGACCAGCCTGCGCTCTGCGTCTGCGCCCCTCGTACCTTCCCTTTCCTCTGCGTACGCCGTCGCTTTCCCGCCAAAAACCTTAGATCCTCTTCACCGCCAGACGCTACGCTTATCAAATTTATTTATACCTCGTGCAGCGCTTGTGAACCCATTTCTCCACCCGTATCTCTAATACCAGCCACTACTTTACTTCTTTCATCATATATTCCACTGATTACAAAACTTTTCCATTATTTCATCATCTCTCAGTGCAAAGAATTTTCCTATCAAAATTATTCTGGCTTATTCTAAGAGATACTGGGTGGAAATGAAGGTTAGTCGAAGCGAGCTAGCCTGTTATCAGTCAAAAAGCTTACGAAGTTTCACCTTCCGAGCTTTCTCAGTACTGCTGAGTCACACTTCGTCGAACACGAAGTCACTGCGTATTTTAGCATTAAGAAGACGAATAGACACTTACCATGAATACTGGTCTGCCTGGAGTACGGGTTGCTCCGTTTCTTAGGCGATGGCTCGTGCTTGTCGTGGTGCTTCCTCTGATAATTATTCTCCTTATCCTCGGAACGCGGATCGACGCCCCATCGCTTCGCGAATTTGCTCCTCTCCGCGTCTAGGGCCTCTTGGAGCATTTCCACGGTCTCTCTGGAGTTGGGCTTGCCGAAGAGGCAACGTGGAACGCGCGAGGCCATAGTCGTGCTGGACAATACCGTGAAGTGAACTTCGCGACAAATCGAAGCTGCCAGCATCTCGAAAACTTCTTGTGTTTCGACGTGTCGAGGCGAGCAACGGTGGCGAGGGACGATAGTCGTCGTCGAGCCTCTATTTTCCACGCGATGGAAGCGTTTCCTCCGTCCCCTCACTTGGGAACGTTCTGGCCGAAAATGGAAGGTGTGCCGCTCCGTTTCCCAGGGTTCACCGTGTCCAGTGTCCCCCGATGACTCGGTCCTCAGGTACTTCGATCGATTTCCCCACACTTTTCTGTCAGCTTTCCGCGAGAATCCTCCTGCTGGTAGTCACGTAGTCACGAGAACTGAACTAGATAACAGGATCGAAACTGGTCTTCACCGCTCGACGGCCAGACTCCTTCTGGTTGGATCCTCAAGACGACGTAGCTTCGTTTCGAGTCCGCCGTTTCATCGAAGCCACGAGGTCCGTGCGGCCCTTCCACCAACCTCACGAATTCAAATCTGATTGGTGCGCCGCCACGGATGCGCAGTAAAAATGGCGCGCACTCGGCTTCTTTCCGTCCTCCTCGCTCTAATGTCTCCTCGCCTGTTCTAGCCTACCGATCGCTCGACTCTCCTCGCCCTCCTCCGCCTGTCTTTCCCTCTTTCGCGCCTCGAACCGTCCAACGGATTATGCTAAGCGATTTTGGCGAGGGAAGGGAAGAGGCTCGCGCCATAAAGCCTACGTTTTATTTTTTTCTAAGTAGCACCGCGTATAGAACGATCACGATCGCGCGGCTATTCCTTCGTAGAACGTGCTCCGTGGCTCCTACTTGCCGAATCAATCCCTGTTTCTTTTATTGACAGAATTCTCTCTAGACGTCAGCCGAACACCGAACGATTCTTTAAGTTTTAGTTATACTGGTCGTCTTACGTCCTATATATGTAGGATTTAGTTTCATTCAATTTTAAATTTCTGCTTGGCTGCCTGTTTCAAAGTAGATACATATAGGTTGAAAAGAATTGGATGGGACTTTAATTAGCGAATTTGAAAGTAGATATAACACCAGTGGCGAATGTTGAAAGGATGCGTCAGGTTACAAGCGTCCAAGGGTCCCAATTATTGGGAATTACATACTGAGTATCCTGACTTGCGGGACAGAGGGGTAGTTGGAGCGATTGTGAACGCGCGGGCACATATACATTTTCGCGGGAAGCTCGGTGTTCTGCGTCGAACGAAAAAAACGATCGTTCGAGAGCAGGTGGACCAAACAGAAAAAGAGGGAGGGACGTCGAAACAAGTTTCGCGCTGAAAATTGACCATCGCCTCATTGCGATTCTTTTTCTTCTACCAGGGTGAGAAAAGGGACCGTGTATCTTTGCTACAATGATGACGAGATTGTTTCGTCGCGACGAATGGCGATAACCTTCGATTTCTACTAAGCTTCGCAGTTTTGCTTTTTCTCGGAGTCTTGTTTTTGCTAGCGATCATTATTACCTGGCGACTTTGGAGCTTGCGTTACGTTACGATACGCAACACGATAGGGGTTCGTGTTTTCTATGGCGCATTGTGAATGTCGACCAGTGAAATCCTCCAAGGTCAAGGTTTAATTTTAGTACAAGGTCTTGCATTTGATACCCCAATAAAACGGACGGTTGCAACCCGTTCCCGCTCTCAAAGTTGCATGCAACTTCAACCAGTTCCTTAGATCACTTTACACTTTCCTCGAGTCTACCCCGTTTTCAATGCTACACGTAGAAGAGACAGGATAATTTCCACAGATGTTTACATCGAACATTGTAAATCATAACACAAGACAATTTTGTGTGTCCTCTTCGCGAGAAGCTAAACAAAAGCTCAAAAGTACGACTGAAAGTGGGATTAAGTTCAGAGACACAAACGTGATCATTACGGAAGAGCGAAGAAAAATAAACGAGTGATATTTATAACGGTCGAAGTGCTTTCAAACGCATCATACGCGTGCGCGTGTATAATCACAGCACGATGTTGCGATTTGAGGCAGCTTGTTCAAAAGAAATATAATTTGGTAGATCGATCGCGAGGATTTCAAAGTGCTCGGTTGTATCACGGTATTCGAACGATGGGGGTAAATTCGACCGTTACAGAAAGCGAACTGAAAAACACCGCGCACTATAGATCATGCGGGCACGCAAATCGGTGTGCGTGGTATACGTACAGGCCGCGTTTCAGTGTGACCGAACCATGGACAGGTGAACATCGTGACCACGATGGTCAGCCGGCGTAACGATTATTACCGAGGTTTGTGATTGTTTTTCAGGATTCCTTTAAAACGTCTTGACATTTTTGCCACTTAAAATTCTCAGGTGAAACCAGAAAAGGGAATATGTTATTTGCTCTGCAGGAAAACTAAAATTGTTGTGTACGTGTAGCCTGTGTTCGACCAAGAACGTTTTTTTTGTGGTTCATCGCGAAGCAAAGGAAGGGGAAGGAAGAGGATGGATTCATTTGTGGACGGACATCGGTGGGCCTCTTTTCAGATTTCGATTCACCCTCGTTTCCAAGAGCAACCGTTGGGTCCTCGAGGGAGCACCACTTCCTCCTCGTTCCTCGTTTAAACGCGCGAGAACATCGATATCCGTGGGGGATTTTCAGTTCGAAGGCTCCGCGCTCCCCAACGAGTTCGTTGTTTCCGGTCCCGAGCACTCAGACCGGAACACACGGGGAACGCGGTGACGTCAGGGAGGGCATCGTCGAAAATTAGAGAGAAACCGATCCGCAGGGGTTCTGCGTCAGGATGTAGTTAATGCCCGCGACTTTGGCTACAACCGAAGACGATTACTGCCCCGATCATTTTCCACGCTCCTGACCACTCTAATAGATAATGAGGTGAATTAGGCAGCATGGCCGATTTTTACGAAATTTCGGGAACCAATTCGGTTTCTATTCTACTTCAACCGTTACAAATCACAAACCGTCGACATTTAAACTCGTAAATATTCAGAGGAGATGTTGAACAGCTGACGAGGATAAAATCGGATGAAGTCGAGAAGGGAACTCTGGGAGAAGTCGCGAAGAATGGAATTCAAAAATTTGACACTCAACCCTTTGGGCAGCGGTCCGAGCAGCTGGCGCATATGCTCGTAGCGAGAGAAAGAAACGGAACATCGCTTCGTCTCGGAGCATTGCCTGACCGATGCGCTGTCCTCTCTCCTCTTTCTTCCAATCTCTGCTTGATCGAGAATCGTTACTTAAAACCGATCAGCGCCCACAGAACTTCAAAGCGGCACCGAACTTGCCACAGGGAGATGTTCATCCAACGATAACAATCCGATTACCATGGGCTTCTGTGTTACCAATTCAGTGCAGCAGTTTGGAGAAAATCCAAAGTTTTGTTAGTCATGCATGGCACATCTCCGGAAGCCGCTGGAGACTTTATCAAAGTATGAAGATACCAGGAGGAAGAAAAGGAGGAGCAGAAGGGGCAAGAGGCAGGGAGATCGAACAAAGGAAGACGTGTTCGCGATCACCTGTGCGCTCAGGTACCTCAGAGCGCGCGTAAGAAAACAAAGCTGGCTTTCCACGTGCACGTTCACCGCAAGGAAGCCGAAAACAAACAGAATCCTTCGCGTGGTCTTCGAGCAAGGGCGCACCTTTACGAGGAAACTCGATCCATTCGGTCATCTGCCCGCCACGGTCGCGTGGTCCTTCTTGGAGGGGATCTCTCCATGCCTAGAACCAGCAGAATTTCCCGGATTTTAATGCTCGTCGAGCTGCAATCCTTTCTCATTTGACTACCTGGTCGCAGAAGACCGTCTCTCCCGCACTCCTCCCACTCACGGTTCCGTTAAGCAGAAGGCCATTTTCCTGCGCCAGATGGAAATGTCTCGTTTGTGTATCGCTCCTAAAGACGAAGTGACGAAGGGGGTTGCCAGCTGCTGTGGATGCAGATGCATCTGAAATCGTGGAATTTCGGCGACAACGTAAACGGCACACGCCCCGGGGGGAAAAATGTTAAACAAACAGTCGAGTGGAAACGTCAGAGAGCTCTTTGACGTTCTAGTGACTCGTGCTCCGATGAAAAGGGACACGCGCTCTCTGGTCAGAGTCCCTCGTTTCTTTGACGGAACGTTTGATATAAATAACAGTTCCATTGCGTGCAATTATATGTACGCGTCCACCGTCTAGGTGGGCACATTCAAGAACTGTTGCGAGTAATTGAGCTAGTTTATCCGCGGCAGAAAAATCGCGCGTGCAACCAAACCGTGGGGGACAGCGTTTAACACAGGATGTTCCTCTCCACTTTGTAGCCATGCGTGCAACGCTGTACTTTGTTCATTTCCCGACTTTAACCGACCATGCGATAAAACGAAATAAAGGTCGCCGTCTGATGGACACTCGCCTCTGTCCATGGGACGATTCAGTGTCATCACCGAACATCCTTCATGAACTTCTTTCCTTGCGAAATGCACCATTTGCGAGAAATAACTTCAAATGTTCTTCTGGGCTTGAAATCCAAGGTAAACGAGGACATACTGGACGCGTTACTGAGCTCAATCGAGGAAATACACAGAGACACGATCTTCCAGAATCGAGGACACTGAGAGATAGCAAGTTTTTTGGTGAAACGCAAGATTTTTTGGGAGCCAAAGGGAGCAACGCTAGATACGAACAATGCTGGAGGAAGGCGTGACGAGTGTTTTTCGAGCCTTCACCGATCCAGCTGCCCGTACCTACCTCCACCGTTGCTCTCTCGAAACCTCCTCCGCACGATAGTTTCTTCAGATAGACCGAATACCAGCAGATCTCCCGAGGAGACGCCCCGGAGGGGGTGGAACAGCTGTTCTCCGCTTAGAAACAGAGCCTTCCCGTCGAACCGCCCCAGACACTTTGCCCTCTACTGCGTTTCGCGATTCCTGAACGGCTTCGATTCAGGCGCCAGGGCTTTTTAAGGCCCATCAAACTTTTACGCGCGCTGTACACTTCACGGGGCCCCATAATTTAATATTCCACGCGAATGCAGCTGTTCCGACGCGATACTTCGTGAGGATTTAAACGCGCGAAATTGACAGGAACGTGAGCTGTCATTTATTACGATACCGTCGTAAAACTACGACGAAATCTGCTTGTATAGCTCGAAGAGTGCGGTTATGTTGGTGGTTATGGCTCGTGGGTGGATACAGGGGAAAAAAAGCTGGCTCGGGAAACGCAGGATCGCCAGATGCCGAGGGTAATTAAATCGCCGTAAACAGGAGCAGGACCTTTCACGTCGCTTGACGGATGGCTGCCTCGAGGCTGCTACCATCTTCAAAACCAGATCCTGCGTCTCGTACTGTACGTGCATCAGAGAGCGGAAATTCGTGGCCGTTAGCTGGAGATTCAATCTCTGCGAGAGTCAATATAGATTTGCATCTTGCTGCTTGTAATTTTGGACCGTGATTACACCGATGTTTTATATGTGTTCCTACGGAGTCAGCCACTTCCAGGTCAGCTTTTTTCTATCATCTGTGATATAATAGCCCCGATGACTGTTAAATATTATGTCATAACCAGATGTCTATGGCAATTAAATCGCTGACTGAACTTCCGTCCTGGCATTAGCTGGGTTCTCGGATTTCTTTGGTTCAACGACGAGCAGGAAGGACACATCCGTTCGATAGAAGAAACAGCGATACGTTCGAGAGCACTCGTCGATACAAAGAAATTCGATCTATCAGACATTTGATCGACCTTTTTTACCAAATAATAGAATCTTCTAAGCCTCATAGGTGCTTGACTAGCTTTTCATTATGCATATAAAGAAATTTACAGAAGTAAGAATTTTTTAATAATAAGGTGTTCAAGAGACATACTTTGAATGCCACAGTTACGCGTAAAACATGACAGCTTTGGAGAAAGCGCAATTGGAAACAGAAGGCCTTGACGAATCTGGAGAAGGCTTGGGAACAAGGTTCCCGCCAATTTCTTAAAGTGTGCTCGAGGCACTGTAACGGCCGTTGGTCCGAGATGCCTCGAAAGTGGCAGGTGCAACTCGGGCCAAACTTCATTAAACACAATTCCATCTGCGCCCTCATACTTCCAAAACGTCTTGTGGCCGACGCTACTCCCTGAGACGGAGAAAAGAGAGGAAGAGCAGGAAGCCTGGAAGCTCCAAAACTGTCGGTTGACGCGTTTCAAATTTTTTTCGTTTACGGAAGCGGACGTGGCATACCTCTGGAATAATTTTTGCATACGCCATTCAGTTCGAGGTGAAGCTGTTTGAAGGACAAGTTACAATGACGCGTAATTACGCTTTAAAATTCATGGAGTAAAATAATTTATTCAATACTATAAAACGCTAAAGCGTACCAACCTGTTAAATTAAAAAATGATTAGCGACACAAAGTTGAAGAAATGTAGGAAAATCGGACGTCCTAATTCTAAGGTTTGTGGAGTCGTTTAAACGCCAAAGGAAACTGTAGCCGAAGAGCTGTTTCGGTTAAAACACAAATCGTTTCTTGGAAGGAGGACGTAGCCACGTGGCTGATCCTTCTGGCACGCGTGCCTGGTCCTTTGGCCTTCCAAGATTTATTGATATTGGGATGCTGTCTACCGACCAGGAACGAAACAGGATACGAATCCAAATTAGACTATTACCAACACCGGTCCTCTGATATTTTTAGTAATTAGGGAGTCGGTGCAATTAAGGAGTATCTTTCAAGGCATCTTCGATTTGAATTCTTCACTTAATGGATACAAACGCACCTTTACTATTTAAACAACAAAACTAACAAACTAATAGACTTCATTCAGGTGGATACGCCTACTGGTTTTTCTCACGGGAAGGCCAAATAGAATATTTACATAAGGTCTCGGTAGAATTGCCAAAAATAATTGATGCGTGCACCATACGTCTCGTGCACCGTATGCACCGCACACAAACACAATGCACTGAAAGGAACACTTGCCAGACTACGAAGGACCTTGGTAGAACCCTCCCCATTTTCCCATGAACTTGCCGTCTTAGAAAAAGGTGCTGGCTAGGTATTTTCCGCAGCTTACGATCCGCAGAACATCGTAAAAGAGGACCCAGCTCGAGGAACGAGGTGCATAATAGGGTTTCCAGGACCTTTAAACTTTAAAGGGACGACCCTCGAACAGCTGACGTGTTCTAAGGTGGCCAGGTATTCTGTCTGATAAATTCTGAACACTTTGGAAAGGTTTCAGACCCCTGAAACGGAAAACGCCCTGCGAAAATCTTGGAAAAGGCGGGAAAACTCGTTTCCTGTACGTTGCTGCAATTTCTGAATCGCGAAATGTGAAACCATTGCGAAAACCAGCGTTCCTTTTTCAAAAATCCCTAGCTACGATTGTTCCTCCTGAATCCTACGACCTCGTAAATCTCCCTATTGTGGAAATGGTTAAGCTTCGCTTAGTTTCGGGCGAATTTAAAGACTCAGGTAATCGAAGAGCGAGACATTTAAACTTTGTTGTAGGTATAAGGGACAGCCTTCGAGCAGCCGCGCTTTAATGACTTAGGCATTTAAATTTTTTCTTATCTGAGGTACTTTGTTGACTCTTTCCAAGTAAAATTTAAAAATAAGTGAACGACGCATACCTCTGAAGCGATAGAGAATCGATGAGCCAAAGCTAATTGCTAAACGTGGGAAAGCGGAAATCACTATCGATATTTCTGCGAGGGTGCGTAGACCGAACAGGACAGGGGGTAATTCCAACGGTGGAATAGATTTTTTCTAGTTCTCTAGTTCCCACGAAAAACGGGAATTACATCGGGGAGCAGCATTGCCCACGATCGTAAACATTCTTCCGCGGCAATTAACAAGCCGGTAATCGAGCTCTGTGACATCTGTTATCCATGATATGATATCCAGGTGTTAAATGGGGGGTGTGTCCAGTGTTTGATACTATTTCACCCAGAATCGCTATGAAATACGATCTTTTTCCGGTCGTACGAGCATTGGGAAACGGGTTCGCGTCCACTGATGTTTTCCCTTTCCTGTCCCGAGATGAATATCACGACTCCATAGACCCTAGACTATCCAGAAACGCATTTTTTCAGAGTGTACTCTCCGTTATCTCATCCTTCGTTCTCATTCCTAAATATCCAAAAAACTAAATTGCGTTATTTAGTATAATCTGTAACCACTTGAAGTAGTTTCAACAGCCCCTCGATTTTCAGCTTATTAAATTCACGATTTTGCATTCAAATCGATTTCCGTTCACACGGCCGAGCGCATGACGCAGTGCGTATCGGAGTTCGGAAAGTAACGAGATAATTGGGGGTGGGCGTAACCGTGACGAAACGCGAAGGGTAGTCGATGCATCCAATTGTTCCCTAAAACGGAATAATTAATGAACGCACTTTCCCAGCGCCACATGTAGCTATATAAGCGTGTGGTACGTATCACGCGAGATCGTGTGCTCGCTTCAATTGGGGTCATAGCTGGTTTTGGATCCCTAAAAGAGAAGGAATCGATTACGGAGAAAGCGAAATGACTGACGCGAGAAAACGGAAATTAGCAGGTAATAATTAGCCATAAACTGTGCAAAGCTAATTTCGAGAATAAATTTCCGGCTATCGGCCACTCCTGACCATTGACCCTCTCCATCGCAATTTTTCGTTTCTGCTATATCACGACACGGCTTTTATTAACGATTTTTACGTCCAGCAGTTAGCGAAGGTACACAGGCAACGCATAATACCTTGATGCCAACTCCCCTTTGATTTTTGCGGCTCGTGGGTGGTTGCGATTTCGATTAATACCCCCGTGGGCGTAAGAAGCGAAGGGCGAAAGAAAAAGAGCGTAGCGAGCGTGACAAAAATTGCACAGGATGTGGTTGCACGCGCCCACGAAAATCGACATTAACCGTGTATTAAACGAACGCAACCCTTCCCTCTCCTCCTCGATTGTCATTGTTCCTGGCAGCTGCCTAATTCACGGTTTCGCCCGATTTTCTTCTTCCTCTGACAGCTACCGACTTGTGCCAGCCAAACACGGCCTTTTTCGAAGCTTATCGTGTTTACGACAGTCTCTGGAGTTTTCTGGCTAATGATACACAGAACTCGTGACTCGTCCACACGAATCGGAGTCATTTCTAAATTTAGCTGTTTCGTTCTTCTATTCATTGAGAATCTCAGACAATGGAACCCAGACGTCAAGCTAACCTATCTTTTTTCCACCGTGAACGACCCAGATGTTGGCTGTTTGTTTCCTCCAGCAGGCCTAAGTAATTTTGTCTTTATTCTTTGACGAAGAATCGCAGCGAGTTCTTCCGACTTTCGATGTTTGTCGTCCAATGAACGACGTGTCCCTTGTCATTCGAAAATAATACCATAGAGGCCAGCAAACGGAACGATCTCATTGTCGACCCATAGCGTGACCCTTGCCATTGTGCAGCGACCGTAATTTTCGTTCCAGCGATTCAGCAAATTCGCCGAGAAACCGCCACGTTGCGGGGGTGCTCGTTACGTGACGCACAATCGGGCCCCGGACATTACAAAGTCATTTGAACTTTCGTATCGTTCATCGAAAAGCAATCGCCACGTGCTCCTCGCAAGCTGCAACGAGCGCTGATCATATACAATGTCTCTAATTGGCGGTGGTACTGCGCAAAGGTGAAAGCTTAAACACGCATCGAATCGTCAGTCATCGTTCACCGCAGATTTATATCTCGCCCGTTCCTCTTAACGATCTTCAATAGCCCCTTGTTTCTCCTTTCTCGAAGTCCTCCCGTCGCGTGCAAGAGGAAAAAGAGAATCGAAGAATCGATACGTCTGCCCGATATCGCAGTTACCCCTTCGGCTCCTTTATCCATCCATCGTCATCTGCCGATGTTTCCAGCGATCGCAATCGCCTCCTCCCGTAGAGATCTCGGCAGATCGATCTCCCGATCAATATTACTCGATCGGCCATCTGCCAAAGACAGTTTTCAAGGGCTGGCAACCCCTTCGTGGACCGCCGGTGGACTTTCACGGGCCAGCGGTTCGCCACAATGCGTCGCGAAAGGTGCCACGTAGCTGTGTGGCTGCGAGGGGGATGAACGGATATGCCGATTGTTCGACGCGTGACAATCAACTTCCTGTGTATCGCCACGTCCGCGGTCGTTCTACGTTTTCGAGAAGCGCTCGACGTCAGCTCGAATCCTAATTGCAAAAGGAATTAAAGAACGCTAATTACTTACTGGGATGCTATCGACGTCGCTGATGTGCGCAAATTCGCGTTGAATTATATTTTATCCGCGCATTTATCCTCTTCCTGTTCGACGATGAACAATGGACTCGCGTCCCCGTTCGTTGTACGTCAACCGTAACCTTACCCTCTCAATTCGCCGTCGCGAAAGACAATGCCGAAAAAAGAAAGAGGTATACAAACATCCCACTCATGACTTCCTGCATTATCCGATAAGTGCCAGATAGCAACTATCGTTTGCAACCATCGCGTAAATTATCATGCTGTTCGAATTTGCCTTGACCATTGATCCAGGCGAACATGCTACAATTTCATTGTATAATTCAATTATGAATATTATTAATGCTTGAGTGTTTATTGCAAGTCGACTTGATTGAAAAGAATTCAGAAGTATGAAATCTCTGCTCTTTGCTATCGCAAAGGATTTTATCTCGCCAGATGCGAACGAGATTGTAAACAGATAATGCGTTGTTTATATACTGCTTCTGTGTTGGAATTCGCAACATGCACCGATTCGCCAAAGACGGACAGTCAGTTGATCTTATCCGTCCTGTAACGAAGGAAACATCAAACGTATCCGAGAACGTTTCTGGTTGCAGAGTTCCTCTGTGAGGAAGAGCAGGATCAAGGAAGATATCGTTTAATCGCGATGATTGCCGACTGCCGCGATACGTTTGTCTCGCTGGAGGAGCGACGTCGTGTTCGTGCACGCGCACTCGTCCACGAGAACGCGAGAGGAAGTTAAATTAACGAGCGGAGGCGTAGAGCGGAGTTTGTTGCAGGAGGGAAGCGGCAGCGCGCGGTATCTGGAATATGCAAATCCGTAATAACGCTTTGCGCCGCGTATTACCCTGACACAGGGTGGTCGGTGAAATTTACTGGAACGAAAGCCGCATCAGATAACGCTATTACATTATACCCATTATTTTTCTTTCGCGCTGCAACGACCTCGTATCGGTTCCCTATATTCCCGGGTAATTACTCGAATGTTCGTGCAATCGTGTTCCACGCGATGCTACTTTAATGCACTGAAGCCTCGGCAACTTACATGTTTGTTCCTTACATTAGCAGGGCAGCATGTGATCCCATTAGGGAAAACTAGAGTAAATCTTATTGGCACGTTGCTACATAGAATATGTAGGTATTTCTGATATGTCCCCCACACTATGATAAGACTTCGCCACTGGCATATTATATTTGCTATATTTGTATATTTAATAAATGAAGGTCAGAGGATATACTACATTCCTTGTTCTCCCGCAATTTGAGACCTACAATTTAAGCTCAGAGAATTCAAGCTACAATTCAAGCTCTTCAAGAGAACGTTTAGGTGTTCGAGACATTATTCCTTACCTCACCTCTACACTGCTGCAGAAAATTATTCCCACTGCTACGCGCAACGCTCGAAACGCGGCGTGTGTGCCCTCGCCAAGCACCAGGGGGGAGGAAAGAAGTTAATTTTTCTCGGGCCTCGCGCAATTACGCGGACATTAACTCCGGCGTTAACTAAATTTCACCGGAGTCCAGTTGTAACACGGCGGATTAACATATGGCTGTGATCAACCGAGGAGCAAATTGTGCGAAACTTCGCGCGACACCTGCGAAGACGCGAAACGAACGTCGCGCAAGCTTTATGATCCGTGAACGAACCACCCTTGCAGAACTGTTTCCCCCATGGTGGTCGTGCGAAAGTTAACCGACAAGGATCTCTTTCTTTCGGTTTCCTTGGGAATTATGAAGTGTCAACGTTATTAGGAACGACGTTGAATGGTCATTTTGTGCTTATGCTGCGTAATGTTCGAGACGTCTGACAGGAAACAGGAGAGAATCCTTTGAAGACTCTTCCTCTGGAATTCGCTTCCGGATTAAGGGACGATCGATGCGCACGTGTCTCTCCTGTTAACGAAAAGGTTTCGGATGCTTACTTTTTCGACACCTTGGAGACTGACCACAGTTTTTGACTAAGTAATTTTGAAAATACTCTCCAGAAAAATTGTCGAATTTCTTATCGTTCGAATTGCATTTTGTACACACGTATATCTTAAGGCAATCGTGCGTTATCTGCATCTTTTATATCATGATTTATTTCAAGATATCCCTGCTTCGCGAGCTCTCGTTATCGAAGTGGATTTTAAAATATTCGGCAACACCTGGGGAGAGCGTAATCGTAAAATTGCTTTCTTGCGAGACAAGAGACGTGTCCAGTCAGGGTCTTCTTTGTGAAACCATGACCCATTACTTCCATGCTGGGGGCACGTGAACCATATGGTCCACGTGACCGACGATGCACGCGTTCTCGATACCCGATCGACCTATCGAATTCACGAAATTTAAACTTTGCACGCGCGATCAGTTCCCTGTCCGCGCTTCGCTGGCTTCATGGGAAACAGCGTTCGTCGTGTCTGTCCCTGCGCGCCAATTTTTTTTTCCCTATTTCTACCACCCTCGAGCTTTCTCTGGAAATAGTCGGGTTTCAAGCCTCCAGCGTTTGGATCCCAGTGATTTTGCATTCGCCATCGATCGGCCCACCGATTAGCATTCAAATTGTCCCGCGATTGTTTCGCGCAATTTAATATACACAGTGTTCTAGCCGTGGACGCATTGCAATTAGCCCGAGGGTTCACCAACCCGTGGCGTTAAATATTAATGTCCATCGGACTTCGTTGACCCTGCAAGTGGAACTCTGCTTGATCGTATCAGATTATTTGTATAATTTATCCTTTGATGGATATTAAGATCCTTGGAAACTGATTTGGAACTGACTCTGTTGCAATGGACCCCCTTCGCTGGTTGGAATAAATAAAACTGTGCAATTAGTTTGCAGTAAACATATATCATGACCGTGCTGTCCTTTTTTTCGCGATGATGAAAGGATTTCATGGTCGAGTTTCTGAGCTTCGACCGTTACGGGAGCGGCAATCGTATGAGGCATTCCGTGCATTGTTCATTGTGCAACGACGTGCACCTGCGCTTTACGATTGCTAAAAGCGGAAGAACTCCCCCGTGTACATGCTTCACCTGTGCTTTTCTGTACTTTCACGCCTGTACCGCGAGTAGTAAAAACTGTTAAGGCGTGTCAAATGTGACGTTTGTAGGAAGCGTTTATTGGTTGGTGAATCGTTTCAATTTCAACTTCTAATTGCGTATATGAACACGTATATTATGCGAGTACCGCCAATAAGGGACTTTGGTACTTTACAGGTTGTAAAAATAAAATTACTTTTTTTTGCGAGCCCCATTTCAATTATTACACGTACAGAAATTAACGAGAGTCTAATCTAATGTTTGAAAAGTAGAAGAGAATTTCGTTAAATTGTTAAAAAAATGTTAATTCTCAAAAGGTATAAAAAATAGTTGCACCGATGGTTGATAACATGCTCCTTTTCGTACATGAATAAAGTAAATTCCTTTATTATAATTTAACGATCACGTAGAAAATCCAACAGTCGGTATATTACCACTAGATTAATACCCACTATTTCTCAACAGGTGGCGCCACAGTCTGAGTTCTTACTATGAGTCGACTTCGAGCGATCGCCGCCATTAAACGGTACTTTCAGTGGCACGGACTTACGTAGGTGACTTTCTCCCGCTCTTTAAAGGTAACAATATACAAATATCAGTCTTAATTGCCAGGTTTGGTATCTCACATACGAGCAATATTGTCGTGCAAGCATGCTACAGTGACAGTTCAGTTAGTACTGTTTTTTGTCTTGCACAAAGAAAAGCAACAAGTGCGATTGGTAGCTTGTTTCATTAAAAACACATTTAGTAGGACAGAGTTTTGCTTCCCCTTGGGAAACGCGCAAATCGTGCTCGCTATAGCTCCTTTCAAGGACCTCCATTCAGTTAGAGATACGTTCAGCCAATATCGATTACTTTATAAAAAGATTCAAGGAGCGCCGCGAAAGAAACAATCGCACGAAACAGGGAATAACGTTCGTCCATGTCGTGATACGGCGTTAGGAAAAACACCGACGAAATATCGGTCGCGTTTGATCGATACGAACGAGAGGAGTCGCGCGTTCGGATGACGACCATTTGCGCGGGATGGGTCTCGTTCAGCGAATGCTTTTTTCGTCTTTCACTGACTGAGCAAAGTTATACGCGAAAATTAGGGAGATGGAAGGCAGTAAACGGTAAGGTGGCGCGCTCCACCACCGATAAATTTATCATTCCTATCTATTTACATCCGAATCGATAATCGATGCCTTGGCCGCACCTCTCGTAAAGTGCATATGGACGCCCACGCGTGTTTGTCAACTAACACATACGTAAGGGGGTGTATCCATGTATCCAACATGTTTATCGGTTACAGTGTGCGTTCCACCATTTTTCTGGAGATTCGTGAACGAATCGAATTCAAACGTTTCTCGCGATTTTTATTTGAAAATGACACTGATCAATGATGGAGTAGTCTGTATTTGAAAAGTCCTTTCAGACAGTATGTTACAGAGTAGATAAATCGTTTAAAGAATTTTACTTGAAATTTTGAAATCGTCTCGATTGCAAGTGACGCGACTTCATTTTTATTGCAAGATATCTCTCTTGACTCTTGGGTAATATTACTTTTTATTGTGTGCTCTTAAGAAATATACCTACGTATAGACAGCTTATATGATTGTGGCTGCACGATAATCTGATCGCTGATGATAACCTTGCGATGTCATTACGTGGAAGCTGAAAATAAACAATTTCGAATCAGAATTTGAAAGTTTGAATATTTGATATTCAATATCTGCCATAAAACGGCAATTGGCATATAATACCATCGTAAAATATTAGCGATCATCAGAATGCCGCGTCAGAAGGTATCCCTTCCCCCCGGAACGTTATCGAAATAATTTTATGTAAAGCACAGTCAGCGTGTTCTGCTCTCACATCGGTTCTCGCCACGAGGTCACCAGGTGTCGTCATTCGTAGTATTGTTATCATTCCCGTCGCGCCTGTTGTTCGACCTCACGAAAAGCCCCGACGCCCTTTGACCTGTGGCTTTCTTCGTTCCTCCGCGACCGAAACGGTTCTCGAGCCCCTCGTTTCTTCTTCTCCGCGGCAGGAACGCGCTCGGCCCGCTTTCCTTTCGACGCGGCCAATGAAACCGAGAATTTCCCCGTGCCTTTTTTAGTCAGCCGCAACGACTCGACTGCGGCGAGGATTAGCGAGGCTGAAACGACACGTCAACGAAGGAAAACTGAGATTACGGGAGCTTCGGACCCTGGGGTTTCTACAGGACCATACCTTCTGCTCGGTAATACTCTCTTTGCCAGTCCTGCTTGCCTCAGTGACTCTTCGTCGACAATAAACACCCTCTAGGCGAATCGTTATCGTCCGCTGAACAATTAGCAAGATTTATGCTATTGCAGGCAGCGTTTTCGTGCAAGTTAGGATGGAAATAGGAGGCAAAAAAAGTGGGAATAGAACTGGATGAAAAAAGGAAGTCTTAGAGGAGAAGCAATTGTCTTTTCTTCTATGGTTAGCGGGATTATTGATCATTTTTTCAGACGATCATTACGTTTGTGCTCTGTCGTCCCCTTCGCCTGCTCCAGACGACCAAAAGTAAGAAGACATGTGGACTCCTCAGTAACAGTTACAACAGACTAACGTTACATGATGCAACATTGCGTCAAACTTTTATACTATCGAACCAGTGCATACAAGCAAAGTCGACCTTTCAGCAGATAACTTTCTCAGCTCGAAATGTCTCATTTAGCTACAATATCAGTCCTCCCGTGATGCGGCCTCTAATGCAGCCATCAGCAGCAGCTCGCGATTAGCCTTCATCTTGGTTGAGAAATTGCTAAATCTGAAACTCGAGTCATGGCGCAATCCTGATACGAAAGGGCGGTATCCCCCTGGAAAAGCACCGGTCAACGAGGTATTAAACCGTGTATCTAGCCTAGCGTATCGCCCCACGGTTTGCAGAGGTGGCTTATCGTCGTCGGTTATAAAACGACAGATAAATGGTACGCGGTGAGCACACGGCCGACTTTGAGATCGCGGTCGACTCGGTCAAGCAGGGTCACCGCTTCCGCGACCGTCCTACGTTTCTCTGTGTACGTGACGCCACGCGCACGTATCGCCGCGTGCCCGTGTGCACGTACACGCGACTCGGATAATAGATGTGCGTACACGCCCGCTCGCTATTCACGATCACCCCCTTCCCAGCTTAGACAGTTTGGAATCTCATTCGCAAAATATATCTGTGTACGTGCACTCGACCGATTCGCTGGTGATTTAATTTCACCGACTCTTGATGCCTTCATGCTTGCATACTACAGACGAAAGACGACTCGAAGGCACGTGTTTTCTCTATGCCGATGACCCAACCCCTGTCGCCGAACGTCTACTCGGTGCTGGAGAACATTTCGAGTTGTCAATCGATGCGGGAAATAACAGTTCTTGAAGAATCAGTCTAGAAGGTACAGTAGGACCTTTATTAACTTAGGCTACCTAGTTGCTTGAGGTCTTTGCTATCTGAATTGTGGATTATTCGCTAAAAGATACAGAAAATTTCTCATTTCTGAAACTTCTCTTTTTAATACAGATGATTAGGTATACCTAAAGATGTGACATATTTTGTAATAAAACGTCGTTTACTATTTGAGTTTCTCGTAACGTGGCTGGCCAACGACATCGGTTTTCCGGCCGTCGGAGTTGGGCGAAGCGTAGGGCGAAATTACACGCGAATATCAACGTCTCGAGGAAATTGATAAGGTCCGCTTCCGTAGGAAGGCTGACGTCCCGGTAGATTGGCAGCCATCGCAAATCCGACGGCCGATCCATAAGAATCTGTCTAGCGAATTCGCGTCGGTTTTATCCGTAATAAAATTATATGCTCCTCCCGCAACTAACGCGATTAACTTCGTATCGATCGGAGAGGTGCGTCAACCACGTCCGACCGCATTGGTTCTCGCTTTGAGCGTAATCTTTAAAACGAAATGAAAAAATAGCTCTTCTTATTTCGCGTTCCGTTTACCCCCTGAAACGAGATCAAATCTGACAGGATTTGCCGCTGACCAGGTTATCGTTGGAGGTTCACTGGCCCTGTGCTTGTGGAAATAAATTATTATCAACTTGTTTGCCACCGAATCCTTATCGGTCATCCTGCGAAAGTTCACAGAGAGTAAGAAATCTTGACAGAATTTCAGGACCACTGTTGAACGATAGCAAAAGAGCTTAATGGTTGACTGGTGTATCTTATCCAGAAATGAGGCTCGTTTCTCAAGGGCTTCGTTTTAAAGTAAAAGTACCTACGTAGACTTTTGATAAGGGAATTTGAATAATACATGCAGCTTTAAATAGAGCACGATCATAAATGTTTCATTCGAAATTTATTTATTTTCAGTCTCGGATAAGCTCTGTTTATGTGCTTACCTACACAGTATTCTGCAGCTCGCGCGTTGATTCGATTTTCTCTTAATCTCTTGCTTCTCGATTAGTTTCCGATCCGACGTCCTTTTGTGTACTCAAAACGTCGACTTCGCCTTAATTCTGAAATCCCTCTCGCGAACATTCTTCCGTCTTCTCAGCCGCGATCGATCCTTTTCTAATCGAATCTTCAATGATCAGCGAGAAAATGTGGCGCAACGGGCCATGCGACGAGTGCTTCCGAGACGTCGCGTCGTTCGGTTCAATCGGATTTTCGTGTCTCGCCTCATTCTCCGCAGGGAACGACGTTAATCTCGATACGAACGAAATTTCTATTTACGTAGCAACGGGGCGTCGTATATTTTTTCCTCCCCGATGACGCGTGACTTCCTACTCGATATATTCCAGCGGTTCGCCTTATCAGCTCCTTTCCAACATTTTCAACATTTAGGTACGTACTTTTCCGCGCGAGTTCAGACGACGAAACGCCTCCTTCGTCGTAAAGATTCGTCGAGATCGACGGCGAGCTAATCGAAATTAGATCGCTTTTCGACAGAACATGCTCCACCCCCTTCTAGTTCGCAGTGATAGCAGCTTTGATACCGCGATCGTAATTTCCTTTGGAGACCCGAACTTCAATTTCCTCCCGCGCAAAATTTTGAATACCCTCTGGCGCGCCTTGCTCGGGCACGGTACTTTGATCGCACGTGAATTCTGCGAAGGAAAATGAGCCATTCTTCGAACTGCCACTCCAGGGCTGCCTCTATCATTACCGAGCCCTCAACTGCAGAGACCGAAAGCGAGGAAATTGTAAAAGGATAGACAAGTTGTTGAAGGATAAAGGCCTTGTCGGTTTGCACCTGTTCCTCCTGTAAATCATACTTGGGACAGGTAGCTAAAAATGTGCAATTTGGTTCTCTGTACAAGGCACGAAAGCCTCAATCGCTTTAGAAATTGAAGCTAGTGTTCGCAAAAAAGGATCCGCAATATAATAAACAAAGGTACAGAAGAGTCGAGCCAGCTATCCAATACTCTGCCGCAAGTTTCCTTTTATTTTTCGATACCGAGAGCGGACTTTACCTACCCTAAAGGCAAATTGAAACTTACGATCGCAAAGGATTAACCTATCAGTGGCTCAGCCGTAGAAGAAGGGAGAATAGCGGCAAATCGAGCAGAATGTCTCATCGAAACACAGTCGCGATTTCCCTCGATCGGAGTTAACAGCTGTTAAGCTCGACGAGCTTCGGTATTCCTCGTCGATTTTTCTTCGCGCTTGCTCGCCTCGTCCTCACTCGAGATTCTTTTCTCGGTGAACGGTCCAGGGCCGCTCCGCTCGAGAGGCAAACCTTCGAGCAAAACGACTTTCAGAGCCCGCAGTAATGTACTTTCACATTTGCAAGACCGAGGCATTGAATCGCTGGAAACTCGTTTCGTGTTGCGAGAAGAAAAAGGAACGGCTGACGAACAGACAGACGAGGGAAAGAGGGAGGGAACCGTCGTCAGCGGGAAGGATTTTTCGCAACGATGCACCATGGCCGCCGCGAGGCTTCTCACGAAAATGCCTAGCCGCCAGGTTTCGATGAGGGACCGCGATCGCGTTCGAATCGCGAGACTGGAGAATCGTTCGTTGTCCCGCGATGACGGTCACCGAGTTTCGCTGCGGCCTCGTACGTTCCTGGCTGAACTTTGGAGGCGGCTGTTGAACACGGGGCCACGGTACTCTGATATTTAGAGAGCGATCTGTATTCACGTTCTCGCGCGGGACAGCAAGTGCAGTGACCCAGTGACACGTGGAAAATCTCGCCCCTGGCGTGCATCGAAGATCACTCGGTCGATCGTTCGAGTCCACGGGCTAATATCGACGATGACGATTGCCGCGGAGTCACGCAGCAGCGTCACTTTTGCCAAAGAAAAAGAGCTCGTGGCCGTGGTCGCCAGTTGGGAGGCGCCACGACGCTCGCATAAATAGCGACCGTTTGAATTTTCATCGCACCTGCCGCCAGCGTGCGTGCTCGCCCGCTTGCGTGAGCGAGGATTCGTTTGCTGGTTCGACTTTCCAATCTGCTGGCAACTCTGCCTTCGCTGGAGCTTCCCTCTGATTCAAATGCATATAGTATATTCTCTCCCCATCGTATGTAGCTGTCAAAGAATAGAACACGAATTAAGGACAGAGAAAAACTCGAGATTGTCCGATCGTCGACGTCGATTTTCCTCACTGTGGTGGCCGCAGTTTTCTTGGAAAGCGCGAGGACGTCATCGACGCTGGCAACCACGCGAGAAAGGAGGGTAACGGGCCCAAGTGGCGAGGGAATGGCAATAAGAACGAGACGACGACAAATTAACAGAAGTCAAGACGAAAGCTGACGACAAGACGTCGGTAGGCGAGAAGCGAAATCGATTTGCAGCGGTGAATCGAATGAATATGGGAAAGCCAGTCCTCGAGCACAGTAATCGACGCGACTGAATATAAATAATCGTAACAAATAAAGTAACGGTCGAAATCCCGTTTGCCGCGTTTCCAGGCCAATCTGGGGAGCGCGAGAATTTCCGTACGAAAAACGGCTGCCCGCAGGCTTCAGGCCCCCTCCACCGCCCCACCTCTCTCTCCCTCTCTTTGGCCATTTTTGAAGGCACTTCCCGTGAAACCGTTGAGGGATTTTAAGTAGGGTGCAGCCAGGCAGGGCTTGGGTGGGGCGAACGCCGCGGTCGGTTTGGCTCTCTTTATTGCACCCTCCTCTGGGTTGGTGCCGTGGACCCAATTCGCCCGAAGACCCAGGCCAACGTTATTGCGCCCGCCATAACGCATTGTCACCGAGGGATTCTCCGATTCGGAATTATAAAATTGCCAGTCGGCTAAGAACCCTGCCTTTTAATGGCCAGTGACATCGCACACCACCAGGTACGCGATTAGAGCGGCCCGTCTCTAATGGGATCGTGACGTTTCGCGTTGCCCTAGCTTTATTGCTATCATTACTGTTATTATCGTCATCGTTATTACGAACGCAACGAATCCTTTTGTGAGCGTGCATTGGAAATATAGTATACAATGCAATGAAATTCGCGGAACCTCGATGCAGGTCAGCAGGAACTGCAACGCACCTCTTCGACTCCTTTCCCTTCCCCGCGAAACGGGTACCAAATGGAAAACCCGTTGTTCGTGCGCGGCTTATCCATTTTAGGTCTATTCTTGAAAATGTGCTCGGTCGGTGACATTTTCTGGAACGACCGTCAATACGGGACCGACGTATCGAACACGGGACTGTCCCGCATAATCCAGACTATCCGGTTGCCTCGCTGATATAGAGTATGTACAGTGTTCAGGCACTGAAACGAAAGTCACATTACGCTCAGTTACTAGAGATACCTTGTTGTATAAATGAAACGAAATAGCTTAAATTATTCATGCTAGCGCAATGAAGGATCGTAGAATTAGAGGCTCTCGTTAGGAGACTACAATTTCGTTTAATTAAAATTTTCCAAGGCGCATACTTCCCTGGAAAGTAGCTCGTATTTTTAAATTGTTCCTGTAATATAAAAATCATCATCCATATCTAATTGTACAGTATTTCGTAGGAATACGAGAAAAAGCGCGGCTGTATCTTTAGGTCGTGTCTGACGCAGAAAGATCCGGTTTCACTTGGCTTGGATGCAATGAAATTATTTTCTAATCGAGAGGCCAAAATTTCTCACCGCGTTATCGCCTACTTTCGCAGCGACGGCTTTGAAACGAGATCGACAGGCCGCGGGCCGATTGATCGGTCAGAGTGCGAGATCCCTTGGATCGTTCTTCGAACGTGTGGTGTCTGCCAACGACGAATGGGCGCAGCTCCCGGATACGGGCGGATCGACGATACGCGAGGCGGTCGGCTATTTTTACAATTTACAAAAAGACCACCGCCGGCGACGTTATTAATACTCCGTCACTCCAACCAAGCAGTCGTAAAGATATCGGCCTCTCAGACGCACGCTCTATTCCTCTACTAGCGCCTGTCGATCTGACGCGCGCAGGAAAGGTAAAATTGCCGTCGAAGGCAGCAAAGTTCAAGTTCGATAAAATGCCAGTCGGCGTCGTTCCTATCGACGATTTATTTTTTCCCCGGAGACCGTCTCAAAAAACAATCGCTGGCTCCCTGGAAAAGAAGACTCGTCGGCTCTCGACTGTCGCGACTCGATTAGATTAAGGTTTAATTGCGACGGTCGTTAGTTCCCATCGGTTCCGATCGCAACGCGTGCCCGTGAAAGTGGTACGATCTTTTGGGATTTTACTCGTTTCCGTGGTCCCCCTGCGATGCTTGCAAATCGCGGACTCGACCACCCGTATACACCGTTGCCTTGTCGTTTTTTCGTCGGAAACCGGCGTACCGTGGTAGAACGGTAGACCGAGAAATCGATGGTGAAAACGATTGCGCGAAACGTTTGTCCCGGCCGTATGCAGCTAACGTTGCAAAATTAACGAACATCGGCGCCGAGAACACGTCGGACACTTCGTACGCGCATGACTCTTTATTCGCGGACGAATAAAGAATCTCTTTCTCTGTAGACGCCAAACGAAATTTCGTTGAATCGCTGATGTATGTAATACCGAAAGAATTAGTAACTCGCGTCACGCGTCGACGTCAGCGCGATTCAGCTCGACGCAGCAACGTATGGGAGCGAAGGGATACGAGACGGGTTTCTCAAAATGTGCAAGCTCAACAGCAGGCTCATAACAATTGACTTTTGAGCACATATTAAGTTTGGGAGCATGGTCAAATGTATCAGTTGGAAGTTCTATGGTAAAATAGAAGGAATTGTAAGGGGGTTCACGCTCCCATTTTTTACTACCATCGGCACGTTTGCTTTCTTTCTGCATTCAATAAATATTGAGACAAGCTGAAATTCTCTGCAAATACTACTTATTATTATTCCTATTATTATTCCTAATTACCCTGCAAAAACTACGCGACGAGTACTGTCATTTCGAAGTGACACTGTCAATTTCGTAATTGAAAGGTGAGCGGAACGAGCGCGTCATCACCTTAAACCTTGATCGTCCCGTTATTGCTTTATAAATAAAGTAGAGTCAGATCTCGGGCAGCTTGTAACGCGGTTTATTTATTTATTTGCCGAGCGAGTCTCGGCCCTACTCAGTTGATATTTCCCGAAAGCTCGACGCTCAGCAAAGGAAGCTCGAGTTTTTTCACGCGAGCAATATCTCCATGTGTCGCAGATTCGAGGAATAAGCAGGCGAGTGTCTGGCACAGATGATTCAGCCGCGAGGAAACGGGGACGGGGCGCCCGCGGCAGCCACGGTAGGCACGGCCCTGCGCGGAAAGTGAGCGCAAACCGGCGAGCCGTGGCGAAGATGGCCGAAGCGGGGCCGTCGTGCGGCAGTCGAGCCCGAGCGATCCCCCGATCGCGGTCGTGCGTGCTGGAGCGGCAGGTACGGGCAGCGGGCAGGCAGTAGCGGATCAGCGGCAACGGGAGCAGCGACGGTGGCGCAGCGCTAGTACGCGGAACGGAGCAGCAGGAGAAGGAGGTATGATCGGTCGAGCGACCGACGTCGGCAAGCATCGTCGAACGGGTAAATAACGTCTGCTCCGTGGTGTTTTGCCCGAAGAGGAGGAGAGGCTGGATGCGAACGCTGGCTGCTCCGCGGAATATGTACGTGAGGGAGGTGGGCGAGGGCCGTGCGAAAAAGTGGCGAAAACTGTGAGAGAGGCGCAGCGGTGCCTCCACGTCGGTAGCAGTGGCGGTGGTGTTGGTAGTAGTGGTGGTGCTGGTGGTGTGTGGTGGTCGCGGTGGCGGCGGTGTGGCGTTGCTGGTGCTACCTCGGTGTGTCTATGCGCCCGTGTATTGGTGGGACACGCGCTCTCTCTCTCTCTCGACCCCGCTCCCTCGTCTCGCTTCCTCCTTCACCGTTACCCCTCTATTCACCGCGACTATCCACCTCTTCGTCGCTCGCACGGAGGCCATCGTACCGAAAGCGACCAGCCAGGCCAGCCACTACGCAAGATGGCTGTGTGTCGCTAACGAGAGGCCGACAAACCAGACGGGGAAAAGACAACCCGGGGATAAACGGAACATGCTGCTACGTGATCGTCGGGCCCGTCCCTGAACAGAGAGACACTGGCCAAGAAGCGAGAGGTACGTTTCTCTTTTCCTTTTCGCTTTCTTTCCATCCCTCGACCTCGTCGCGGAGGCACAACGCCTCCTGCAGACTTTCCTCGAGGATCTTGCGGCTGACAGGTCGCCAGAGCCGCCCACGATCCTGTCGCCTTCGTCCAGTCACACCTAACGTCTACCTTCTGCACACGAAAAACGTAAACAAATTAGGATTAACATTCTTCGACTGGACTAACGCTCGAGACGTTCGCGTCGCAACGACACGCTCGATCATCCGCGAGGACCGTCCACTCGAATCTTCGTCGGTTCGTTTCGCTAACGTTCGTCCACGTTACCTGTCTGTCAGCGGCCGTTTTTTCTCCGTGGCAGGTCTCGTTGCGTTAACCGGATAGCCGTGTACCTGATCGTTCGCGACAGAGACTCGAATCGGGAACATCTGTTGCCGAAAGGCTCGAATGCCGAACATAACCTCAAAACGTGTCGGTGCGCGTACAGGGAGATAGCTGCGTGCGATCCTGGCTACGCTTTCATCGACGCGCCTCGTGCATCTGTGTGTTCTCGTGCGTACGTGCGCGGCACACGCATTCGACCCTAATAAACAACTTTCATCGTAAACGCACCGCAGACTTTTCTAATCGCACAGCGAGTCGTTTCGAACGTGTCTCGCGCGCGGGATGAATCCTGGAGAAGGTGTTGCGTCGTGAAAATGCTAGACGAAATTTGAATATGCGAGGGGAACTGCGACGCGGTCGATCGGGCTGGAAAAGTTTGTGCGTTCGTACCGACGCAACGTCAGAGCAGCAGTATCCGTCGTCGTGTCGACGCAGCTTGGAAGTGTCGACGAGGAAAACGCGATTTTTGCGTGTCCTGGCAGTATTGCACGTTGAAGTTCTACGGTGTACGTGTACAACACGTAAGTGGACGGCTATATTGTCGGTTTCGTTCGCTTCGTCGATGCTTAACGAGCGCGTAAGCTCGCGTGGAAACTTTCCATCCGGTGCGTCGGACGTGTTCGTTTCGCGACGCGTCCCCGACTTATACTTCACCGCTTGCTAACGCGACCACGTTTCCGTGGAACTGACGCAGAGTGAGTCGCAAAATTATTGCCACTGACAAACATTTCGAATTGTACTCACCGTTTATTATTGCTCTATACTTTTACGTAACCGTCTGACCCCATCACGTTAAATTTACGTTCGTCGTTCAGTGCAGCGCAGTACTCGAAGTTTGTGTGATTTTAAACGTATTTGGGGATAGTTCCGTCATCTTTTTGTGTTCATATTTCTACGTGATTCGAAGCAGCAAGAAACTATCTCCTTTCAACAAAATGTGGAGTAGTAATTCGTGGATTTTTTATACGTTTTAAGTGAAAAATATTCCTGTCGGCTGATAACTTTCCTCCATTACGTTTGTTTTCGTCAGTTTTTACGTTTTTACGACGTTTCTCGAGGAACAAGCTTTTTTAATCTCTTTCTCAATTTCTTTACGTGTGTCATGTTTTTGTGCGGTATCTGTAATATTTTTAACTTTTACGCGTTTTGCAACTTTATTGAGCAGAGGTGCGATATGCCTCTACGTGTTACTTTCAATTCAGTTGGTGGTGGCAGAGTTGTGCTCCTCCCTGTCGAGAAATATTCTAAACAATAATAATTTTACATAATTTCTATTGTTATTCATGTCACGGAGTGCAATACCCGTGTCAATATTTTTACAAAATCGAAAACTGAGGAATTTGTCACGTTCCTCTTTGTTTATAATCTTCCATTGCTATGCTATGTATTTTTCTATATTTTTTCGTTAATTCCCGATTTCAAGTTTCTCTCCGCATCGATAATTCCTGTCTCGCTCTATCTGTCACGTAACCAAAAAAGGACCTAAACGAAATTTGCAGGAAAGAGGAGTTGTTTCGGTTCGTGCCGTTCCACATCGAAGTTTCACAAGTTCGGTCTGAGTACCATTTATCAATACATCGGCTGTCTGTGTTTTTTCGGGCAAAATGTATCGTCACGAGTTCGAACGAATACGAGCGATATTTCATAGCCATCGAAACGAGTTCGAGCACGTCACCGGGTCGAGCGTGGTAAACGAGGTTCCATCCAGAGGCGAAAAGCGTCGGCTCGAATTCTCTTGTTCCTAAAATCGGAATTTCATATCATGACCACCGTCAGAGTTGAAGTATTTGAAATTCACAGATAGTTCGATGTGTTACGAAAAAAGTCGAGGGGAATTGTGTTCGTTTCTATGGTACAGTGGTCAATCTAAAAAACCGATCTCTAATAACGTGAATCCTATTATTTCGCAAATCGACTGCAATACTATTCTCTAACTGACAACTGCAGCAAATTCGAGCTTTCGAAATATCAATTTTTAACGAGATACGAGAAGGAAGTTTCAAGGACTGCACTCCTCAACTAAACGTTTCTCCCTACGATATCGACAAAAAGTCACATAGCTATCAGTGAATCGATTTAACATCGAATGCACGGAACGTAATTCTACCTGAATATAAAGCAATCTAAATAAAGAAAGATTAGATTGCAGCGAAATGTCGTTCGAAACAATGACAAACGAGTCGCGAAGGCTTTTCTTTCCGCGCGACGAGGACCCTGGACGAGGCGAAGAGCAAACGCGATACCGTGGAGGAGAAACGTAATCTGCGAATCGAATCGTTTTGCCGCGGAACTGCGACTCGAAATTCAATTAGTTTCATCCGTTCTCCCAGCCGCTGCCGATCGATCTATCGTCGTTCTATATTTTCTCCGTCTGATTATCGTTTTCTAATTATCGCCACGGCTTCAAGCTCGTCACTGCGTCGAGCGCTGAATAATCGAGAACGATCCAGACAGAGTTTCATTTCTATCGATTCCAGTGGATTTTCTGAGTCGATCGTGGCCTTCCGACTGGCCTCTCGGTTGAAACCTTGTCCCACGACCCGACACGTGCGGATTTTTTCAGAAGGACACGCCGCGTGCCTGTTGGCGCATTTTTAAACGTCTTTTCCTTCCCACTCCGCGCTCTTGCTGATATACGCGCGTATCTTTCAATAAGTTCAGATTCCTCTTAACCCTCGTCGGACATTGAAAGCACATGGAACCTCGAAAATATCACTGGACACACTCGTTAGAAATAAATTCCTCTGAGCAGCATGTCGCAGCGTCGAACAGCCAGGCTTCGAGAGCTTACTCCAGCAGCCTTGGGAATAAAAAAAGAGGCTTTCCCGAACATATGGTCGCGCGGTCTTATTCCACCTCCAAGGCGAACGCAATGAACTCCCGAAGTTTGCCCACTTATTTCTGGGGCATGGTTGACTTTCGCCACGGTGTCGCGGCCAACGGAAAGAACAATTTCTTTAACGCGTGGAACGTCGATCTTTCAAAGTCTTTAGTCAAAGAAAATGCCTTTTCTTTTAATATTTCACGAGTTTGGAAACGCCCATTTCTGAAAACTAGAAACTGCTTGAGGACCGACAGTTCTCGATATTTTGTTCAAAGTTTTCTGTCAGAAGTCTCAGAAGAGAGAGAGAGAGGAATTTCTGTTATATTCTGAACGTCGCATTCCGTATTCCATGTACGAGCCGCATTCTCGAAGAAAATAAAACGGAGTCCCCGTTGCGTCCACGAAATTTTTCATCCGTCTGAACTTTCCAGGCTGCACGGCGTTCCATTTAAGGAATAAGCTCTCCCTGCCGGAGAGAATAGGTTCGCTTCCGGTGAAAGCTTCACCGTGGTTCTCCTTCTACTCAATTACTGGTCCATCCATCGTTCACCCCCTAGGTACCTTCGTTACCGTGAAAGGCTTCCGATGTGTGCTCTTTGCAATCTTCTCCAATTCCATGTCCCGTGAATGTGCGTCATTCTGAAAAACACGCGTCAGAGGGAGAACGCGACGCGGGGCTCGTCAGACGCAAGTATCGCTGTTTGATCGATAGAAATACCGTAGGATCTCGTTAGAGCGTTTCTTCGGGGAGGGCGAATGAGAGAGACAAGCGCCGATGATTGGCAATACGCGTTATTGACGCACGTCGTTTGATACGTCAGCTCGCAGGAGGTTTGTTTCTCTCGAACGAAACAGATGTATCTGAAGGGGACGTTGCACTTGGTTGAACCCACGAGGAATTCACCCTTGGAGTTCCTTGACTTCTCCAATTTCCCTCGAATGCCTAGAAGCACCGATCGACCTTTGCGTCGGGTCGTTTCAGTATTCTACCCATCCGCTGAGAATCACCAACGATGATTGTGAAATCTCTACTGGCCACAATCTTTATAGGTCTTCGTAGGTCTTCATAGGTCTGGAAACGTTGAAGACGTTTCTCGTCGACAGTCTGCAGGATTTTTCCTCGTACCCCTACATTGCGCCTAAAGTTATCTTGGAAAAACGAGCAGTCTCGATTCACAAAATGTTAATTGGAAAATTCCGTCGTCGATGGAACGCTATCGGGTACCGTTAGCCACGGTATCGTTGGAGGAAAGAACATGGAATTTTACAGGGAAACAAAAGGAGAAATCGAGTAATGTCTTTATCGCGCCGCGGTTCCAGCAATCGACCGACGCGGTTCTACGATTCTGAGAAGATCTCCGACGCTAGGCTCGGTAGAATAACTGTTACATAATATTAAGCAACGATTTGCTTTACACGCTCCGTCGTTACTTCGTTCGACGTTGGATTTACGTAAAAAATTATAATTAGGCCCCCCGTATCGACGGTATCTCGTACTCGCTGGGATCCTAGGAAGCTCGATCGGAACGCAACGCGTGCAACTTGAATCGCAAACGTGCCATGGAAAATGCATAGGACTCGAATTCGCGGACAAGCCGATTTCGAACCGAAATCGTGTAGAGAGTCAGCCACGTGTCCTCGAGTTCGAGGAAGAAAACCGTGGAGGTCGTCGATTTCTTTCACGTACTCGTCATTTCTAAAGAAAAGGGAACTCGTACGAACAAAGTATATTAAATTAGATTTCTGAATAATAACAATAGGTAATGCAGGCAAAGGTTTTCGCTAGGTTTACAGCTCCAATCGATAAACTACTTTTTCCTTCGAATTCGAAGTTAATACCACGAATACCTTATCTCGGATTATACTGCACATCCCAAGACGTTCCGCGTTTAATGCGGGAACGATAGCCGTGTTTGCCCAGACACGCGTGTTACAGCGGTTATTTACTCCCACTTTACGATTATCCTGCTCCTTCGATTGTTGCCAGTGGCGTCTCGCGCTGAGTACCGCGCAAATGAAGCCTAACGCGTGATCATCCAATTTGTCGGCGAACTTTTGTGCTCACAGTTGCAGATTATAAATAGTATGTAACGGCAGACGTTTACGATCGTAATATTAGACGCTTAATTTACGACAACAGTCTCTACTCGAACCCTCGCTGGCCTCTTTTACGCACTAGTTAGACTCCGACTTCGCAGCATCCTTGCATATACCGTTGCTCTTCTCGTTTTCTAGCACTCGAAGCGCCGTCGTTGTCCCTCGAGCTCGGTTAGACTCGCAGCAGACTGCGAACATAGGTCATCTAGGCTTGGTTCCCAAGTCATGGCGGATCGAAGTGGAGCCCTGACCTGACCCGATGCCCATTAGCGTTACAAAATTGGTTGTTTCTAACGGAGCTATCAGCTCAATATGCTCGTATCTCCAACGATAATGCCCCAGAATTGCTGAGTAGACAGCGAGCAGTACGCATTTGGTATTTCCTGAAAATCCATAAATCGCGAATAATCTATCCTTAAGCCATACCTTTATCTTATTTTGCTCCGTACGTTTTCTCAGCGAATGAACAGGGTTTAGCGGCTACACGGTTTTCCGACATCGTTGCCCAACACTGATGTTTACTCCGTCTCTCTATCTCCAGCGACGTAGAGAATTTTTATCTTTCTCGTAGGAGCGGTTGTCTAGGTCGTGCAACTCCTTCGTGATTCATCGTCGACCCATTGTTCCCCCGACCAGAAGGTCGCGAGGTTTCCAGCAACTGCATTTTCCAGGAAAATCACTATTACTTTCGGCCCTTCCCGTTTATCTAACGATCGCTTGACTCACCGTCGGTCCGTGGCAAGCATAGGCTGCTTGCATGCGATTATATTCGCGCGCGAGGTCAGCGCATAGATCGCAAACGATCGCAAGCTCGCGAGGGCGAACTTTCGTACTTCCCTTGACGCAACCTCGTCGGGTGAGTCATCGCGGCTAGGCCTCTCTTCTATCCGTAGTGGAAACAATTACTATCCCGTGTTTAGAAAGTCACGACGGCGAGGAGGAATCGTCGGTCGGTTGTTGGCGGAGCTGGCCGTAAAAAGTCGCGGATGATTTGCAGGCGGCGCGCGTTGTTTGCCGCTCGAACGACGAGCGGCGGCCGTAACTGCTTGCCTTCGGGACGATTATACGCGTCGCGAGCAGAGATAACTCGAGATCGAGCTCGAGCTCGACCCGACTTTGCATTGCAAAGATTGCAAAGTCTGCCGTTGCGTTCCGCGCCTCGAGCGCGTGCTAGAGGAGATCGACTCTCCGTCGGATCTCTTCGATCGAGACACTTCGGTGGCTCCGCGCGGCTAACTGGGACGCGTTTAAACGACAGAGCAGCTGGGCGTCCCTCGTCGCAGCCACGAATCTCGTTTTTTATTGCGTCACCGCTATCTAACAATGCCACCTTTCTGTTGGGCCTCTAATCTGTTGCTATAACAGAAGCTTAAAGCTGTTCTCGGTTTGTGTGATCGACGCTCAGAATTGTGCAATTTTTTCAGAATACTCGTGATGGTCTTAAAGTCTCGGATAGATTTACAATTGGCGCGCAAACGCAGACCTTGAGGCTGCTTCCTAACTGGAAGAATGACGTAAGAATGTTTTTAAATCAGAAGTCCTTGGACAAAGATCGTAACGTTTTCTACTATTGTAAGCTCTGAACGTGATTTGTTTGCCTGGCTGTTTATGAGAATCGATTCATTAACATTGCCAATGTCTCGACCATTAGGAAGGTAAATCATCGTTAATACAGTCACGGGACACTTGGTAGCTTTGAACGATTCCACTGATGGCAGCATATCTTTGGCGACAAGCCACTCGAGGCTGAAGTATGCTACTGATAGATGATTTCTCCTTCCAGTGATCGAGACACCGATAACTGCGCCCGCCACTTGTCTCGCGCGCGAGCATGGGACATCGTGAAATGCTAAACGGAGACAGGGGTTGAAAAACGGGTGAACGTCTTTTGAACACCGCTCTGGAGGTATTGAAAATCTTTTTGCTGGTAGACGTAGATATAGAATAAGATTTTCTTCTCTGTGTCATTTCCGATCAATTTTTACCACGGAAGCGATAGTAATGATAAAGGTCAGCTAGTTACGTTCGAGAACTAAAACTTTTCTTGTTCGATCAGCCGCTGTTGTCGATGCGTAGATAGTATTACGTAAAGTTGATGCTTTTATTACGACGTACCCGGCACAGACGGCTTGCGTTAGAGAGACGAATGCTGTCACCTCATGCATTCAACTTTTTCGTCGTTTTCCGTCGCATCGCCGTTTGGCGCGAATGCGCGACGCGCCTTCTAATCGTCTCGAGACAAGTTTCGAGTCTACTTGGGTGGAGGTCGATCGCTGCGATTTTCTATGACCTACATTTTATTTATTTATAAATACCGTTACATCGGATACTTTTAGACGTGTTACAAGGTAATCCATCTAATTTGACGGTTTTGAGTAATTAGTTTATTTGAAAACTTTAATATTTGAAGATTTAAATATTTGAAAATTTGAATATTTGAAAATTTAAAATTTTGAAAATTCAAAAATTTGAAATTTCAAGAATTTGAAAATTCGAATATTTGAAATTTCAAGAATTTGAAAATTTGAATATTTAAATATTTGTTAAAGGGAGATCCAATCTACCTTAATTTTTTGTCCATAATTAGTATCTACGTCCTACCAATAATGTGTATACAAGCTTCCAGTATCAGTTATTAAAAACTGCCTTATGTAGTAGGATTCAGATTACACATTTTCGCCAGCGTACGATGTGTTTTCAAATGTCGTGCGCTGCTTGCAATAACAGGAATTATAGTCGCAGTATAATGGAGGTCGCTCATATTTTTACGCTCCAAAAAATAGTCCTAACTTTAATTACATTTTTGACGTACTCGCCCTCTATCATTGGTAGCGAAGTTTTGCACAGATATTATTGATACCTCACATGCACTATCTACAGATAAAATATTAACGTACTCGGAAGCATAGAATTTTCTTTCTGAGTGAGACGTGTACTCGAAAATTTTGAAGACAGGAATATTGATTACTGAAACTGTCTTCATTACCAGACGCGTCGAACCACAACTTCTCTTTATCTTAATTGGAGCATGTAAACACACGTCCCAAAATTCTTGATATCTGCTACAATTTGACTGAAAATTTTTGTCATCCCCGACAATGAAATCTCTATCCCGTCGTTGCCTCGAATCTACTACCAAGAAGTTCGCGTTCGAAGAAAGCATACCGTGGAATAGTTTGGCACGCTAAGGCGCGACAATGACAAAGCGGTTCAGGCTGCTGTCCCGCCTGGAATTAAGCGCGTATTGTGACGAATTTCTCGAGAAGTTGTCTCTGTTCACTCGCGTTGGACCATCATGGAATAATTAGAAACCCATTAGAAGGCTATTCGGTTATCCGCGCCTACCAATTTAACAGGACTCAGTTGGCGAGTGTCGGGACGGTTAACGTAAACGTAACTGTACTTCGTGGTACCGTAGATCGTTCATAATACCGAGCAACACTATTTCTGACAAGCAGCACTATAATTAGAGCACGTCGTGTACGCGGATGAACGAAGATGGTATGACTCGGAGGAGGGGGCGAGCAAGATAGAGGAAAGAAAACGCATCGAAAGCTGCGGGGGCGGGAGTGATTCATGCTTATCGAAAGTTTCCAAAACATTCAACGTCGATCAATACCCGGGTCCAGCATTTCATCGCGTTTTTGTTTGCCTAGAGGCAGAGAGCGATTGGATAAACCTCACGTACGTCAGATCGCGTGCACGTGCAGTTTTTTTCGCCATCGATAAGACCGAAGGAACGACCTTTATCTTATCGGAAACGTAATTTCGTAAACACTGTATCGTCTCGTTAAACTTTCCAGAGATTAAATGTCGTCGAGGCCCGCGCATCGTAAATTTTGGAAACGAAGGAGGGGCCTTTCTGTTGGTTGGGGCTGCTGGAGGTAGCGTGCCACTTTGGCATTCTTTGAAAAGATTTCGTTCGCTAAGGAAAACCGAAAATGCTTTCCCTGTCGCGGGCATTTCGACCTGCGCCGCCCGGTAACATGATATCCGCTGGATATTTTCTACAGCTGCGCGTGACTCGAATGCTCGAGACGAATCAAGCTCTCGTGCATTTTCAGTTACACGAGAAGAATTAGAGAAAACTGAGAAACTCGGAATACGTATCATTATTGGATCAAACGGGTTCTAACTCGGCTCGAATTTCGAGCGCTCAGACCGCTCCTCTTGCGAGAGTTGCTGGCCCGAAACAGCGCGGAACCACACAGAGACACACAGAGACACACGTACGCGAAGGAGACTCTAAAATATTCATAGTAGTCGCTGTTCTTAGTTCGGTACTTTTTATATATCGCACACGTGTGGTTCGCGGCAATAGCCAGCAGTGGATTCTGAATTAGAATAACACGATTCTTATCCCCTCTTCCGTCCACGATTCTCGATTCGATCGTTGCCGCTCTCGCTACTGGCAAGAACTTGCCACAAAAAACCAACGTCGAATCGAGGAAAGTCGATTTCTTGCTTTCCCTTCATTTCCATTCTGTTCTATATATTGTTTGTTGGCGCACGTATCTCCGTTATTTACCGCTTACTCCAATTCCTGCTAGTGACATCATCCCCTGAATTTCTAGGAAGCAGTATAAAATTGTAGAACGACAGTCATTCAGTTTGAAAATGGCGAACGGTACTACGTATAGTTGACTGCCAACTATACTGAAGTTGACCAGTTTTGGCCGGCCTGGGTCATTGTGGGTTAACCCCTACTATGCCGTCTGACTGGTTCGTATCCTTTGAGAGCCACGCAATTCTACGCAGCAAGTGTCGGAGCACGCGCGAGACTCTGAGCTCGAAGGGGTTGCTCTCCCCCCGAACGTTGCTCTCGAGACTACGCTCAATGGTCAAAACTTGTCAACTCCAATATAGCGGATCGTCTGGTAAAGGCGTCAGTGCAATAATCCGCGCGTCCCGTTTGTGTGATTGCAGGGAATGTGTGACATGTTCATCCAAACACAGCAGACGAGTAGCGTCAACGGCAGCAGCAGCAGCAGCAGCAGCAGCAGTAACAACACCGTTCACCATCACAGCAAAAAACGCAAGTTGGAGTACAACGTGAGCCAGCCCGTGATTCAGCACGCATTGGTCCAATCGACCGGCGACTACCAATTAGACAATACCGGGCTGCAGCAACGGTACTCCGTGAACGGTGCTAATACCGCGTTTAGCTCGCTGCACAACAATAATGCGCTGCAGAAGAGTAGCCCGAACCAACAGACCCTGGTACGAGCCTCGACGATCAAGCTCTTAGACACGTACCAACGCTGTGGCCAGAAGGTTGGTGCCGCTTCCCGCGATCGAATCGCGCCGATAAAAACTCACTTCTGACTTCTACTTCTTCTTTCTCCGCCCCCTCCTCCTCTCCTCCTCTCCTCCTCTCGTTCTCTCGTTTCTGACCCGCGCTTCGAGAGATCGTGTCGAAGAACGATCGCCCTCGTCTCCACGAGCCGACCTGGCTCCCTCGACGTTAACGCTTCCTCAGACCTACTCTGTCGAGATTCGATGCTGGCGATACGCTCTCAGACCGATTAGAAGTTCATAATCGAGGGCTATATAATGTATTTGCAGCCAGGAGACTCGAGCCGCTAACGAAACAGCTATAAATAAGCGTTAACGACGAAGGTCCGTTCGCCTCTATCGAAAACAAACCGAGGAGACTTTCTTCCACGATTCTGTCGCGCGTGATGGTTCAACGTGTTTCGATTGGAAATTGGACGACTCTGACTCTGAAACACGCTTCTTATCAAGTGGAGACTGAAATAAAGTCGGTATATCGCTGTACGGTCACTCGAAAAATCGTTCGTGAAAGTCTATCGTATTTGCATATATAGATTATGAACGTGGTTTTGTTTGTGTAGTAGAATTGGAGTGGTTTCTGATTAGTCATATTTCCTTGGATTTACATTAACGAGTCTGGCGAAGCGCTAAGCAACGCCCATTGAGACCCGTTGGCTACCCGATCCTAGAGAGCAACATATTCCAGGTGTCTCATTTAGTGTTGTCTGCTTCGAGCCAAAATTGGAGACCGCTGATCATTTCATTGGTGCGTTTTATTCCATTGTTATCCGGTATTTTCTACAGTTTCGAACGTCCTCCTCTGCGGTGTTTGTCTCTGCTTGTTTTCCTCCTTTCCATTGCTCATTTCCATGCTGGTTCCAGTACGATGTTCTGGTCGCTAAAAATACGACTTGTTTTTTTGCTTCTGTCACTGTGCAATCGTTTATCGTCTCTCCTGTTTCTTGTTCAAGTTGAATTACTGTTGAAGAAAATTATTTAGATGAATTAAGAGAGGAAAGGGACCGATTCGTAGCATTCTTCCATCAAAAGTCATAGGAAACAAAGCGTATCTGCAGGATAATACTCGTTCCCATTCGAAGAGTAACACCGGCGACAGGGATTAACTTCTGCGAAGGTAACTTTGTTTTGCAAAGTCGTAAAACACCTCCGCCTTTTGTCTATGTTCAACTACCTTGGAGCAATCTTGTAGTTTTATATTCCCTATCCTAGGGGGTAATTAAAAACCGAGATAATCGATTTCGTTCGTAGTCGATCGAAGGTACCATGGACACGGATGAACAGTTGTTCTGCAGTCGGCTTTTCCGTGTGGCGTAGTTGAGTATCGATTGCTTCCAAGGTTTTCATTTCATATTTCATGCTGGTCGCCGTGATCGTGCTTCCGCGGGACAAGAGTTTCACGACAACTATCAGCTCATCGTGGGAAACATACTCGTCGAACCAGCGATCGATTTCGATGAAGCATCAAGCATTTCGATGTCTTCTCTTTCGACTAGTAACATTTTGCTTTTGTCACTCATGAAATCGCACTGACCTGCGATGTACACGCTTTCCGAATTCAAGGATCCACGTGTGAGATTGTTTGTCGACGTTGAATTCGATACCTGTTCCTTCGTGTGTACGTCGCCCATCGTCCCTTTACAACTAATGCTATCAAAGCTATCTACGATCTCTTTAACGTCCAAAAATTTTTGTATAAGGTGTATTCCTCCTACAGAGAAAAACTTGGTCGAGGGAGGGTAATGGTGACGGCCTGGCAGTCCACTCCGCCAACGCGACGAACGCAGTGGGTAGTACTGTAGTGTCGCAACACCATACGCAACAGCAACAGCAGCTGCAACAACAACAGCAGCAGCAGCAACAACAACAGCAACAACAACAACAACACAAGCAGACAGGCATGACGACGCACAGCAAGCAAGTGACGAACGCTGCCAATGGAGGCGGTGGCAGCAACCCTCAGGGCGATGGAGATTACCAGTTGGTCCAGCACGAAGTTCTTTATTCTATGACTAATCAATACGAGGTCCTTGAGTTTTTGGGCAGAGGTACTTTTGGACAGGTGCGAACTTTTTCAAATACCTTTTCTGTAGAAAGTATTGGCTTGTTGTTTCTTGTTCTTTGAAGACTACTTACTTTTCTTTAGGTCGTAAAATGCTGGAAAAAGGGGACGAACGAGATAGTAGCCATCAAAATTTTGAAGAACCATCCATCGTATGCGCGCCAAGGTCAGATTGAGGTGGGTTGTACGAGGATTATGTTAATTAACGAGTTAATTATTTTGAAATTGCCTGTTTAAAAAATCGATTATGCCAAACAGGTCTCCATCCTGTCTCGACTCAGTCAGGAAAACGCGGATGAGTTCAACTTTGTGCGCGCTTATGAGTGTTTCCAGCACAAATCCCACACCTGCTTGGTCTTTGAGATGCTAGAGCAGAATCTGTATGATTTCCTGAAACAGAACAAATTCTCACCCTTACCGCTCAAATATATTAGACCGATTCTCCAACAAGTGCTCACTGCTCTTCTGAAACTTAAAGTGAGTTGCCTTCTTGCGATAGTACAAAAAACTATTCGCGTTGATTTACAGTATACTCATGCAAATACATATTTACAGCAACTGGGGTTGATTCACGCTGATCTTAAGCCAGAGAACATCATGCTGGTGGATCCAGTACGGCAGCCTTACCGTGTAAAAGTTATTGATTTTGGGTCAGCCTCCCACGTGTCCAAAGCTGTTTGCAATACGTACTTGCAATCGCGATACTACCGTGCACCTGAAATTATACTTGGACTTCCGTATTGTGAAGCGATAGATATGTGGTCGCTCGGCTGTGTGGTTGCTGAATTGTTTTTAGGATGGCCTTTATACCCTGGTAGCTCGGAATACGATCAGATTCGATACATAAGTCAGACGCAGGGGCTACCAACGGAGCATATGTTAAACAATGCCAGCAAAACAACTAAATTCTTTTACAGAGACATGGACAGTAAGTAACCATGTATACTAAGAGACAATTACATCTTTATTGCTCGAAAAACATATACTCGCATTACATTGAATTCCTTATAGGCACGTATCCCTTTTGGCGATTAAAAACACCGGAAGAACATGAGGCTGAAACTGGTATTAAATCTAAGGAGGCACGAAAGTATATTTTTAATTGTCTTGACGATATTGGCCAAGTTAATGTTCCAACTGATCTGGAGGGCGGTCAGCTTCTGGCTGAGAAAGCAGATAGGAGAGAGTTCATTGACCTCTTGAAGAGGATGCTCACTATGGACCAGGTAGTAATATCTAGTTCATGCTTCGATCGCGCGCACAGGGATTGCAAGGTGGCATTTTGTTTTCAGCGTATGAAGAGGAAATACCTTTATGCACTGTATGCATTTTATTTTCTAGGAGCGCCGAATAACACCTGGGGAGGCTCTGAATCATGCCTTTGTTACACTAGCCCATTTAGTAGATTATGCGCACTGTAACAATGTCAAGGCTTCCGTCCAAATGATGGAGGTTTGTCGACGGGCGGGTGATTTCACTGCAAGTCCAGCTCATCATCAAGCTCCCCCAGCTCCTCAACCACCTCCACCAACGTCATTGGTAGCTAACTTTGTGCCGACGACGAACGGCAGCGCAGTCACTTTCACCTTCAACAACCAGTTGACCAATCAAGTACAACGATTGGTGAGGGAACATCGCACTGCGCAAACAGGATACGACAACTTGGTTCGTAGACAACCTTCCTTTTTCTTATCTCTTGAACGATGTTCGCTATCTATCGTTACAATGAGGTTCCATACTTATTTTTTTCATCATTCTATTTCCATCGTCGATATTTGTGTTCTTTAATATTGATAGATTTGGTACGCAAGGCTTATTTTGTATCACATTATGTGTTTTTTTCTTTTAGTATCAAATTTACAGTAACAGTAGTCGTCGCGCGACTCAATATAGTAGCTCGTCTAGTGGATCGAATAGTGGACGAAGTGGAGTGCACGACTTTCCGCATCAATTGGTGCCTGGTCTACTTTGTCATCCACCCAGTTATCAGACGATGCCAAGTCCTGCAAAACACGTAGTTGTTGCTCAAGTAAATGTGATACTGATTTTCTTTGTAATTCAACGTGTTCGTGTCTTTATTCGTGATTGTTTGATCATGCTCCATGTTTTTCACAGCCTCCACAAGCGCAACAAGGTCCACTGCAGATTCAGCCATCGATCATATCGCAGCAAGCTGTTGCTGCAGCGGCTGCAGCTGCTCAACAACAGTATGCTGCGGTCCCTGTGTCTATGGTAGAAACTGGCCGCCAAATGCTACTAACCGTAAGTTCATTTTTACATCAAATCCCTTCTTGTTTATTAACTAGGTAGTAACACAATACCTGTGCTTTGGATTATAGAACGCTGTACAAACTTCTTGGCCTGGTGGAAGTCGCCAAATGGCTGCTATCGTTCCATCTTGGCAGCAGTTACCACCGCAACATGCAGCCATACAGCAGCCATTACTGAGCGATGCTGGAGATTGGGGAAGACCTCTTATAGTTGATAGTTCAGCTATACTGCAGGTAGATCTGGTAGAATAAAATTGTATTCACGTATTTAATAGATGAATAGTCTTTCAACTAATCTCCCTTGTTTTGGGGAAGGATCAGCGGCCAGTATTTCCTGTCACGGAAGTTTACAACACCAGTGCCCTTGTCGAACATCCTTCTCAGAGTTGGGGCAAGCGTAGTGTGACGAAACATCATCAACATCACGTGACAGTACCACAGCAGTCTCAACACAGACACGAACATAAGAAAGAGACGCAGCAGTTAAGTCCAGTGAAGAAGAGGGTGAAAGAAAGCACACCACCGAGCAACATGAGACGTCATTCGCCTACTAGCAGTCACTGGCAACAGCAGCCAATGCAACAACATCATCACAGTAGCAAACACAGCAGTAGTCACAACGTGGACCATCATCAGGTTACTTCCGGTCGACAACAAACCATCACTATTCACGACACACCATCACCAGCAGTCTCCGTTATTACGATCAGTGATAGTGAAGACGAAACACCTGGCAAATGGTAAGCTATCATTTATTGATGGAGCTAGGGTAGAACGCTAGATTGTAGCTAGAAGGAAGTATAGTTCATCATAAAATTGATTGGAAAATTAGCTTCATACAAGTGATGAGCATAAAGAAAGCTGAGAAATGTAATTCATTTGTTATTATTTTGCTTCTTTGACAATTTTGCACAGCTTAATGAACATGGAACTACGAATTATTCGATAGAACATGTATCAGTTATAATTGTTCTGTACATAATATCGAGTGCCGTAAGAGTTTCGTTTAGAGATGCTATCAAGCGTGGAATATATTTAGTTAGCATCTTATTAGTAGACTAGATAGTAGTGGAATCATGCATGAATATCATTGACAGCTGTGGAGATCGCCAATGTGGAGCCTGTCAAAATTTGGCAACTCGCCTGTCTGGCGATGGACGTCCAGTCCGTGAGGAAGTCATCCGAAGGTACATTACTGTAATGTAATAATCACAATGCAATCATCACACAGTATTATCGATTAATCAGTCGCTAAGAACATCATGGCATAACGCACGAAGCTTGTAAATATTTGTGGAACTGACCTTTTAAACATTAACGCGCGTGCTTCGAGCTCTGCCGCAAGTCGTGAAAAACATTTGCAGGAAAAAGAATTGCATTCGATGTGATACATGAGCAATTTATATAAATACGGTTATGGAGCTTGGAGTGTCAATTGTCCCGACTACGAACTAACCACACTACAACTTACAGCGCTCTGTCCTTTAATACCATTTTTTTTTATACTCTGTGTAACTTGTTACATAAGTTTTGATACCTGGGTATCTACTGCGTCAACCGATTCGTTTGCAATTAATGTTGCTTATTTTCAATTTCAGTACGCAGTCAACACCACGCGTCGTCCAACCAATGCAACAGACTCATTCAAGTAGTCAATCTCATACCAACGGGCACGTTACAACGCATAGCAGTACTTCGCAAAGAGCGCAACGGAAGAACATTATCAGTTGTGTGACAGTCGGTGACAGCGATGGCGAAGCTAGTCCAGGTCGAGCGCATACTCATCTCTACCAACATTTACCGCAGCATCCTCAGCATCAACAAACCACGCAGTTAATTAAACACGAGCCTCAACAACAACACCACGTCAGCAGGTAATCAGCTTTACCGATTAGGCTTTGTAACGCTATTGAAAACACGTGCATCGAATGACGTCAATCCATTACTCATTGCAGCAGTAGTTCTGGATATTCCTCCCAATCGCAAAAGAAACGGTTATTGGCGAAAGTACAGTCCGAGTGTAATATGGTGAATGTTGCGACAAAGCCAGAGCCCGGCGTAGAGTACCTTGCTCCACATCCGTGTCACGCGCCAGCCTGTAAAGAGCCACCGACCTATCAGGTTAAATTTACATTTCACTTATACTTTCTTCTCTCTCTTTTTTTTTTCGTTACGTTATTCCGTGAATTTTTCCTCTTTTTCTTTTTCTCTTATTATTATGGTTACAACGTACAACCTCTCTCAACTTCTGGCCATATTGAAACGATGACAACAGCGATCCTGCTCTGCATTCATTGGTTTATACCCGTTTCCCCCGGTTTTTAGTAATCTTTCGTTTGGAAATGTTTTTCTAGGATGATGCCTATGACATGCATGACTACTTCTTGCAGTATGTGACCACGAGTAGCGCGCATCCGCATCTTCAAGAGCAGCATATCGTGTACACGACCGGCACGGACAAGCGGGTATCATGGCCTGGAAAGAGAGCTGAGTACAAGCACGAATACGTTCAGCCGCCAGCTGCTCATTCGAGAGACCACCAAAAGTGGGCGGTGGCGAACACAGTACATCAATATAGGTGAGCATCGTGTTTTGCTGCATGCTCACGTTTCAGATACACATACGTACACATATTCAGAGCATGTAGTATATACACATAGATCTAGAAGAAATTAGCGACAGACACTAGACTAGATACGAGTGATGAGTTTTGTGTGCACGTAGTTATCGAATGCATGTAGGTTTTCTCTTCGAATGTGATATGACCAAACCGATGAGGAGCGGCTCGTGTTGTACGCTGTCGAGACTGGCTAAGCATATTCGGGCAAGTAAACAGCATGGATTTTTATGTTATATCGAAAAAGAAAAACGAAACCAAAAACGGATAGGGAAAAAGCGATATGAGAAAGGATCGAGAGAGAGAGAGAGAAAGAGAGTCGATCGTTGATTTTGTCGGTTTGGTCTCTGGGTCCTCTGTTTACAGAGTGCCTTCTTACAGTAAGTAAAGAAACGCATGGGAATTGCATAACGAAGGGTTGGATTTTGTTTTGGGTTTTGTAGGCAGAGCCAGGTGGTGGGTTCGGCAGCCCATCCGGGTCATACCCACAGCCATCATGGGCATCCGGCCCACCTGAGTCCTGGGGGCGGTGGCGGTGGCAGAAGTCCTGCAGGGGGGCCTGTAATAGGAAGTGCCCAACATCTGGGACAACCCCTGTACCAGGAGTACGCCCATGTGCGTTCAAGAGCCCATGCCGTGCCACCCCCGGTGTACGTTACCGCTGCGCCCTCTCAGGCTCCCACTGCTATCCAGCAGCAACAAGTGCCCACCTATCAGGGATTCACACCCGGGTGGGTACCTAGACACCTAGTTGATGCATGCATGTGTGTACCATTTATTATATTTTCGTTCTAGCGATAGTGTGTTCCGTTCAGTATTGTTGTTACTTGTGATCGTACGTAGATATGTTGGTAATGATAGTGCAACCGTTTTACTCGTTCTTTCCTTATGGCATGCAACGAAAGTCGTTCACAGTGTGTTTCACCGAATAATCGATACTCTGTTTCAAGAGATACGGTGTCATCTCTTCAATCGCACACTGTTTGGTTAAACACACGACACTATCGGTTATCTAAAGTTACTATCTTCTTGCAAGGGAAAGTCATACATAAACGAATATATTTTTTAATAGAATCAGAGTTGGATAATCGATGAGACTAGTAGAAGCTTCATGTAGTTTTGACTGTTTCAAGTTCACTATTTGCAGTTATATCAAATTTTCAGTTTTAAAATTCGGATTTCATTGAATGGAACGACTTCCCCTTGTCAGGCAATCACAACCAACGTCTCGTAATCAAATCTGAACAATGTACTTTATTGTATAAAAACTGAAAGAAAATCATAATCGATTAGTCGACTCACTTGATGTACAGTATACATATTTGTCTTTCATAAAAACGTGTGCGTGTAGAATGATAAAATTATCTGTATAAGAAAAAAAGCAATATGTTTCATTTTCTTTTTTTTAGAGCTTTATGGAGAGTTTCTAACGTTCGTTATCCCGTTTTTTACAGCTCGTCTCCATTAACGTTGTATGATTCTAGTCGAGCGTTGCCACCACCAGCTCATCACAGCTCGGCCAGACCGTTGCTGGCGAGTCATGCAGCGCATCCACTGCCTGCACATATGCAGCCGACGGCCGTTTACGGATTGGCCCCGCTTTCACCGGCCAAACATCAATACCAACCTTCTGGTTTGTGGTTCACCGAGTAAATTATTTCCTTCTGTATCTATTTGGCTTTAGAAGAGATTCGAAACGGCATAAGAAGTAGATGCTCGCCGAGTTTTTCTGCGAAATTAACAAGGTCGTGCGGCACCGATATATATATAGTATATATCGACAAGAAAAAAAAAATAATCGAACGAAAGGAGAAAGAGAACCATCGGGAATCTGTGCATTCATCCCTCGTGAGCATGTCTTTTTACTAGCGAATGAAAGGGGCTTTTCGCGGTGCTTGTTTTTCAACTACGAAGACACAATGAAACACTAGGCTTATAATACGAAAAAGGCGAATCATGACTGAAAAGACTCGTCGAAGTCCCAAAGCAAGATAGAAGTCGCTCTTCAACGTTTAACTTTCTGACAATCCGTCCTAAGCAGCGATTGCTCCTTTCAAACTGCCCGTGTGTAAGAAATCAAGAGTAAACAAGCGAATGAACGAATGATGCGCCAACAATGAGCACAGAGCGCGCTCTAATGCTTTCAGTCGTCTTGAAACAAGTGTTGTCTTTCTCGTTTCGTTCGATTAGACGGAGTCGTGTCGAGTACGCAAAATTGATGAAAGTATGAAAGAGGAAAATGACACGGAGAAAGCTTTACGCTTCCCGTTGTACAACATACTGTTTCCTCAGTGAACCATTCGCTTCTGATTTGTATTATTTGTATTAATTTTCCAAACGTTATTTCGTAATACATGGTCGACGTACAATTTTATCCGATTTAGACAGCGCATATGTTATATATGTGACGGTATATATGTTATATACTCGATGTTTCGCAAGTTTCCGAAAAGAGAAAAAATACCGTCGCGCCAAGGAAAATTTTTGTGAAGATTTGAGAGAAATCCAGACAGTTTTGTCAAAGGATCTGTAAAGTCGAAGGAGGAAATTATGCGCAGTTTAAGCAGATTGTGATAAACCATCGATGTTGATGATTTTGGTAAAACTGTTCTAACTTTAGCGTTGAAACAGTTAGCGACTATACGTTTTATTGAACTTTGATGTCGTAATGGGGATAAGTTTGCATTTCTTTTATGATATGTTGGGCGCATATCATGCACGTTGTTTTTAATGCTCGTCGACAAGTTATCTCAGTTCGGTCGGATTCACGGTTACTAAGCGACGAATCGCTGCTTTTACCAGTTGAATTATGACTGGGCCAAGATTTTTGTTGTCGAGCGTGACACGACGCTTCAATACTTTTTGAGCGTTCTTTTTTCAAACGGGATATCGGTGTCAATGGAGATTCCCGTTCTATTTCTGTTAGTGTAAAGGGAGTTAATCAGTTACACGCATACACACACTCACTTGTACACAGTCATACACACAACTATATGCGACACATTGATTAGTTCGTAAAATGTGTTCGAAGTTTTATCGCTAGATTTATTTCGAGCTGTCTCAAGTACACCGATGTTTAATAATTCAGACACCTCTTCGAAGGATGTCGCTGTACACGACAGCAAGTGTTTTTTTCGTGATTTAGAATCGAAATCTATTTTTGATTCGAACTCGTCACGATGAAGTTGAGTACATCGTGCACGGTAACTTGTATCTGACAAAAGCTGTGCATCCTCGCAGCAGCCTCACTATTTATTTTTATTATGTATTAATCTTATCGTCTGATGGTCGCAACTGTTACTATTATTCTTATCAGTACTATTACTATTATGATTGCAATTAGGCATCACTGTCTTTAAGATAATTACCAGCAGTTTGCAATTTTTTCTGTAGATATTACGTTCCATATAGAAGGTTTTATTCGAGAATGAGATATAGCGCTCGTAACATTTAAACATTGAACAATTGTCGATATTTAGCATTAATCATATTCCTTCATCGCATGTCATCTTTTCCTTCATATAGCGCGTTTCAATGTTTTTGCATTTCACCAAGGGTTGTAGCTTAAGGATGTACGTATATCAGGTACATTGCACAAATCTGCAGTATACAGTTAGTAGACGGAGTTTGCGTTTTGTTGGTAACGCGACCCCGACATGGGACTTATTTCGAACGGTTTTGATCGAAAGAAAAACCTTTCGTTGCAGATGTTACAATGTTGGATTGCACAGATTTTCTTCAACGTACATTCGATAGTTTCTATATACGATAAAACGTGTCAATGGTGCAACGTCTTTTTGGCGATTTCTGCGTTTCTTTGTTGTTTCTTTTCCTCGTCAAATCATGTTCTTCCTTCTAGCACTTTTCCACGTCAGTATAAAGGAAGCGATTTCTCTTCATAAAAAAAAAAGAAAAGGCTAATTGTAACATTGAATGAGCTTAGATTGGATGTATATGTACTCAAATGTCGATTTGTATATAATTGTTATGAATGGCTCTCTCCTTACTTTCGATGTTCAAGTTCTTTATTCGTGGATGATAAACGCCATTCTTCGATTGGCGACATTTTGAAAAAGAACAAAAAAAAAGTTTTTCCGCATGCTGACGTGTATTTCGTGTTTTTTAATGGAATGACGCTTAGGCATTGTTTTACTAATTATTTTATATATTACATAACTATATAATAATGTGTACGAAATATTAGCTGTGGTACGTTGATTAGGGTGATCTATGTCCAGAGTTTAATTAGAAGTATTTTATACTTAGAGCGTGTGAGTGAATGAAAGGGAGGGAGAAAGAGAGAGTCGTGAAACAATGAGAGGAATAAAAGGAGCTGTGTAGAAAGACTGGTGAAATGTTAGAGATGTTACCACAATACCAGAAAAGAACAAATTATTAAATGTTTTAAAAATCAACACGACGTGACAACGCTGCACATTCGTTACTTATGATCGATAGACATATAGATCTAAGTCATTATCATTTTAATTGAGAATTTCACATAAATCTATAGTCACTTTTTTGTATTTCTTATTTTGATATTCTAAATCAACGCAGCGCGTCTATTAAACCAAATTGGTCTCCATTTTTTCTTCATGCATACACACATATACGTACACACACTATACAATATATAGAATCAAAAAAAAAAAAATACATGTAACCAAGTCGATGTGCCTGTTTAAGAATTAATCGTATTTAACATTTACATTTACTGCAAACGAGAAAAGGGCAAAAAAGAGGATGACTGCGACTCAGGAGAAGACATCCTTCTCCTCTGTACGTCACGGAAGTTGCAGTAAACAAATAGAAAGAATGAAAGAGTTACGTGTTATATCGACCACACGGACATACAGTTTTAATTACACAAGCACGTTGCGCGCCTACATGTGTATATATATATTACATACTATATGTACGCTTCCGTATAGAGCGTAGGAGTTGTATCGCGTAGAGGATACCTACCTACTCATCTCTTCTCGTAAATCGTGAGAAAAAAAAGTCATATCCTTAGATTTCGTACATTGTACTACTAACAGAAAACGTGTTGTTAACGTATTGTATACGCGCGGGTGTACGTATTAGAGACAGTCTTTTTTTCGTTCGCGAATCGATACATGCACAAACATACATACACGTACACAATGTACACGTGACAAGTCATACGCATTATAGTCATACCATGCTTCATTTCGCTCCTATAAATACGCGTTTGACGTATTTAGATATAATATAAATATAAATATATATACATATATATTATATATTATATATTATATATTATATATGTTGTCAGTAGATACGTAGAGGGAGAACACTTTCAGTTAGGTTTTCGTTTCCATGTCCAAAGAGCAAGTCTTGACTGACGATTATATATAATAATTCCTAACGTTAGCGTAAGACTATAACACAGTTACTTGATCGTAGAGTCAATCATGTACGGATTAACCATTTGTCATATTATTTGTTATTAGGTTCACATTGTTCGTAGCATCGGATACAAAAAAAAGTATTCGTGGGTGTAGATTTTACGTAGATGGGTGTCGTGTTTTTTCTTTTTTTCTTTCTTATGGAGTCGGATGTCGATTACTCTCTAACATGTAGATTAAATGTCATCGTCGTGACCGATGTTACGCTGAATAACTAATTAATAACAGCTTTGGGTTTAGGAAACGTGTATACGCCACTATTGCATGGTCCTATGTTATAGTTTCTCCCTTAGGTGGTTAGATCGTCAGTCACTACAAGCTCAACAGTCAGGTTTAACTCCAGTCATCGATTATTTTTAACACATGCATAGTTTTTCGCTGTATTTACGAACTTAGGCGTAAGCACGCGTCACTGCACGCGAGGAGTATCTATTAACAACTGTAGAAGCTATTAGACAGAACGAAAAGGAAAAAAAATCGAGTAAAAATGAGTAACCCGTAACTTGTATCGATGGTTCTAGTTGTGATATTTTATTAATTGTATAGTATCGATATTTGCGCGGCGTTATTTTGGTCAGGCTTTTCGGAAGGCCAGCGTGTATTATTGGGACATATTATTATATGTAACCGTGGCGTTAACAATCCAGAAGGTTATACATTTATCGTGAGCCTGTCGGACCCGATTGGAAGGTGCGGTCATTACGATGCTGCTTCATGTGGCTTTCATATTCCAGAATTGTCCGTTTATTCGTGACATTCGTGTCTGCCTACGATAAGTCCTCACTTCCACGTTTCACTCGAAATTACCACTTATCTACCTATCGTAGAGCGCAGGTGTGAACGTTCCTTCCTTTCTGGTGACAGGATACACACACGTACAGGCTCGTGTACACATATACATGCATACATACACTAAATGCTATAGAGATACAATTATTTTAATCGTTTTTAAATTTGTACATATGTTTCTTATCGCATTAGAGCAGGGGGAGGGGGGCGGAGTGATTTATTAGTATAGGTGTAGTGCCTAAAATGTTATAATGAGATTGTGTCCAATAGTGAATTTATTTAACGTGGAATCTCTAAGGTCGAAGTGTTCATACAAGAAACGCGAAAGTTGCTTGATCTTGGCTTTTCGATGGGCAAGGAACTATTGTCTCTAGAGAGTTAGGAATGTATAGAGGAAGAGGGAGGATGCGATTAAGACTTTTGAATAATATCGCTGTTCTTGTACGAGCACACGGAGTCACGGGACAAAAAACGTGTTCGACGAACAAGTGTAGTACCACTGAAACGTAGGTAGTCGCGTTTCGAAATGGCCAGATACGAAAGAGAAAAAGAAAAGGGGAATCAGTGGGACATCCTCGGATAAGGATTACGTTTTCTTCTTGGACTTAGGGTTTAACGTTCGATCGCGTTATACGGATAGTTAGTATGGGGAGAATCTATTATCACTGTACACAAAATAACTGACTTTTTGCGAGGAATAGATAATTTAGTTATAAATATAGAAGAGAATAACATATTTTTGGAGTTACTACTAGAGAATTGATATTGTATTGTGCTCTGTGAGTTCTTAAAACGTCTGTCTTCTTGCGTTCTTTGGTCTCTAATCGTCGCGCATTGCTCATCACGATCGGACCACATTTACACAATCGCGTACGAAGGGAAAAACCCCCGAAGCAAGCCGTCGATTATCGCCACGATGCGACGATTGTCCTACAATCTCGGTTCGTCGCGTCGAATAGGACTTTTTGCTCACATAGATTAACCGACTAATTGCGCTAACGCGAGACAAATTACAATAGACAACCCGTAGCTCTAACTCGTGTCCGCATTTTTCTCAACGGCTCGAAATTCAAGACTTTCGCGTTAAAGGCTCGATTATCTTTCACGCTGTACATAAAACAGAAAGGGTAAATGATGTCCGATTAGGGGGAAGCAACGGAGTTAAACGATAGATCGCGCGGGAAATTAGGCTAGAAATCGACGATTTACCTATCCGACTGTTCTTCGATGTTCTTAATGTTCACTATTATACTATGATAATATCGCAACTAATAATTAACGGTGGTACTTGTATTATACGTTCGTCGACTTACGCATAATGATATACGATTAAGGTAATTAACGGTAGATTTAAACAGAGGAAAAAAATGAAAGGAAGAGGGGGAACACTCGTGTAAAAACACATCACTGCTTAGACGTTGTTAATCGTTAACAATTTTCATCTTTATGGGGTGATGGATTACGTAGATTGGTAAATTAGACGCGCCTTGGCATAGCTGAATAGAGGGTCTCTTCGCTGTGAATGAAAGTAGGAAATTTGGTGTTTCAACGTTCGTACAATTTCTATGTAGCATTGTTTTCTTACTTCTTGTTCTTCACGACACGCAGACATTTCGATCGTTTCGTTTCTGTCACGTGGCATTCTGCTTTGGGTTCGTAGAATCGATCGATTTCTCAAAGGAAGCATTCGAGGAGAAAGATTTTTCTATGCCATCGTTCCAAGAACTTTCGGTCGTTTATTCTCTTTAAAATAGTCCTGAAGGTATTCATAGTTTTAGAGGTGTTTGAAAGCCATCGTACCAAAATCTAATTTTCGCTAGGTTCTGCGTGTTTCTTTGCGATGGTCCTTCAAAGTAGTCGGTAAAAGAGAATGACTAACAAAAGAATCGTAACGAAGCTAACACAGGTCTACCTAACAACTCTTTGTAATTTAGGAAACTTTATACGATTGTACGAATAAGCCGAACTTGCTGTAACGCAGACTAAACTATCGCTGTATGGCTATACTATATATTTGTATCATATATGAATGTTCGTCTTTTGTGTATTTTAATTATACTATGATAGTAGTAGCGCCATTTATACTATTATTATTAATAATCGTTCTAACATCGTTGTGGTTTACGAATATTATTATTTTTCATCGATGTTGTATGGGCTATTATACACGTGTTTGATTCTAATACAGTCACTTTTAGTTAGGCAGGTTTGTCTCTTCTTGTGTCTCTTGTAGTTTCAAATCGGTCGGTCAAAATTTTACGGTCGTAAAGTTGAAATGTAAGACCTCGTGAAGCAAATCATTTCTCATCCTCCACGACAGTGATTTGACATCTCGTTCTAACGCGATTTGGGTCGACTCTGTCTTCTTTCTTTCTGAGTTTCCAAACGTCTTTCTGCGAAGAATTTTCGTATCATTGCCTTATCCAGCTACATCACTATCAATATGAATGATAATTACACGTGTACACGTACACAGACTCACACAATACACGTAACACGTCGAGTGGACAAGTCGTTCGTGCCGTCGATTAATATACTGTTTGCCAAACCTCTTTATCCCATTATACGTACGGATACAGCTGTATAAATATGTAAATTATAATCACCGCGTGCGCTCGAATTTATATGTACGTTTAGCGACGTCTATGGAAGCCCAATCGAAACTAATTTATGTCATTTGAAGAGTTTGTGAAGTCCCATGATAAATTATATAATATCAAAGCAGTTGAATTAGAGACCAGCTTCTTGCTGGGGAATCGTTTGATCTTGGACGAAACAGTGTAAATCGTTTTTCTATACAAAAAGATTTCCTACGCTATTTCATCAATGTGGGATACGCTTAAGTTTGTTAAAATCGAGTGCGCGCGGATCGTTCGTACGACCACGCATCTAGCAACATAGTGACCCCGATCGGTCGTCCATCGAGGCGAGCAAAATAAAGTTTCTAAAAGGCGGTATTTAGTGTAAAAAGACGAAAGAAAAGAACAATGTTTTGTAAGCTTTCGCAGGATGTTTGTCTCAAAGTATTAAAACTCTCAGGCTGCGCCGATTGTCTTAGCCGCACACAGTCGCGCGGAGTCGTCGGATAGAGAATGGTGTTGACGGATATCCGGGTGACGAATCCTCGGAGACGAAGCTCCATCGCTAGCCTTCCTTTCCCTTCTCGAATCAAGACACGCCCGGCCGATTCTTTCGATCGACAGAAGCCCTCGTGGCCCCCATTTCTATAATTTCGAGCGACGAGTTTGTAGCTTCAAGATCTAACGAAATGAAACACGACCGCTGAAAACGCTAGTCGACGAGATCAATTTGTTTACCAGTAGAGCGTGCCTTATATCAACGATCCGATCTGGATCAGTTTCCTCGATTTTGTTCGACCGGACTAATCAGGCTAAAACTTTCCTCCAAAGCAAGTTCGATCGTCTCCCGTTCGTCCTCGGTTATCCAAACACCGCTTCTATATAAATATATAAATATGAATAGAAATATGAATATACGTATATATATCTATACATAGATATATACGTACATGCATATACATATACAAATACTATTACGTAATAAAATGGGAGAAGAAAAGAAATTGAGATATCCATAGCGCGCGTGCGACGAATTACTTCTGGGGCCGACCAGAGTACAAAGCGTAGGTTTAGTTTGGTCCCGGGAATAGTTTGCGCACGCAATTCGAATCTATGTCGTCGTCGAACGTTAGAAAACCAATGAAAATCTAAAATGAGATGAAAATTGGCGGAAACAAAAATGGAGCATTTTGAAGTACCGAGAAGTGTTAGTTGTTAGCGGCGTGGCGTGGACCGAGGACACGAGTCCCGTCGTTTGGCTTCTTTTCTATTCGACAATAAAACGGAAGAATCGTATCGACGCGAAGGAGAAGAGCAGAGAGAAACAGTCGTCGAAGCGTGTAATGCACTCCGACGGCCGTCGCGAATCAATTACCAGACAAATCAAAAGTACTTAGGCTTAAATCGTATCGCGACCGAGCGCGTGACCCGTCGCGCGACATAATCGATACCATGGCTCTCCCCTCGATCCACGCCACGTCCTGAATCTAACAAAGCAGTCACGGGACACTTTAACGCCTGGGCAATCGAAGAAAATTCTAATCTCATTGCGGCGTAGCTCGTGACCGCTACAAGCCACTCGTGAACAGCGAACATCCTTGGGCTTTGATCGAGGCGCTCGTTCCTTGGGCTTTGGCGGTGGCTAGCTTCGCGTTCTTCCGACAACAGGGGTCTTAACTAATCGGTGACGACTTACTTAAAACGAAAAGTCTCTCAATTTTGAAGTCGCGCACCGGCATTTAGGTGCATATATCCTTGGGGGCAAGAAGTCTATTTGATATTTATATTTTAATATACACGGGCCGATTATATTTAGTGTATTGTAATTATCGAATATTAATCGATTGCCCTGGGGTCTGCTCGTCTAGCGAGGCATAAGTTGAAGGAGGAAGAAGTGAAGTTACGGAGAAGCATTCGGTGAACGAGCAGACCGACGGGGCGTCAGGAACCACGATTTTCTGTATATTACTGTAGTATAATAATCAAACACTAAAGACTAATGCTTAAGGTGATCGAGGGGAGCTTCGACGGGGGCTCTCCGAAGCCACGTAAGTGTATTCGAGATACTACTATGCGCAACCTGAAAGAAAGAGTGGACGCGAATGAAGCATTGAGAATGTGAAATAAGTGTTCGGGTGAAACTGGAGAGAATGGTTAGAGTGAGAGAGGTACACGCAGCGGTACAGGCGTCACTGTGTTTTAAATGGTTAATAAATGCAGATGTCCGTGTATTTCGCTCGGACATTTTTTGAACTGAGTTCGCTGTGTTACGGGTGTATTCTTTATCAAACGTTGTCCTTCTGTTTGCTTCGCGCGCACAACGCGTCCTCATTTCCATTTACTCTCGCACCTTTTCGTCAGCGTGTCCACTTTCAGGGAGAAAGAAATTTCACTTCCTGCGTTCTTTAGTTTCTGTCGCACGTCCTTCTCGCGGTCTTGATGCATCTCGATGCTGCTGCAACCGGTTAATCAAATTTATGAGGGGAGGATCATGATTTGGATAAGTGTTTTTAGTATAAAATTGGATTTGGAACCAGTCGGTATCAATAATACTCCTAAGATATTGGTCACTAATTATTCTAATTAATTAGCAGTACCAGTATATGACGTAACACTAAAGTAAACTACATGTAAATTTATTGAAATAGGTCTTGAGAAACGACTACTAGTTTCTTTCTACATGAGAGAAGTAAAGAACAATATTCCTAGGGCTCATCGAACGCAAAGGAAATTCCAAATTCCATTTCATTCAATAAGCATTCGTTCAACCTATGATTTCCCCATTTCAAATAGAGCAGAAACAGTTGTGTTTCGCTGTCGCAATGTGCAATTGCGTACCTGTTGTATATTATACTAATTAAGCCCGCAATCAAAGCAATCGTAGCTTGATCAAAAGAGCAGCCTTGCCGTTTGTAAACCATTAGACGAAACCACCGTTAGAGAAGCAGCAGAATACGAAACGTCCCTTTTTTACGATCTTTGCAAATTGACTTTTAACAAGTAGGCTCTGCGAATTATTCTGTCGAATGGATAGACGCGCAGATTCATTCTTTAATCTCATATATGCTTGGTAGATTTTTATAAAGTTGACGAGACTCGTTAGAGAGTTATTGTAATTGTACCAATGATAGAGCAGAAGGTTCGTAGCGCGAGAGCGCTGGAATTTGAACGATAAACACTATATTCGATGTAAGTTTCTTGCCGTAGGTTTTTCATCGTTAGCTGCTAAGGGTATTGCGTTGTCCTAAATCACTGACCAAACGGACTAACGTTATCTTCCACAAAGCTTATGGTAAGAGTTTTTGATCAGCGAGATTCAGTGAACGTCTAACATACAGAAATGCGAGCGATCACCTGACGCGGCTCAATTCTTTTCCAGAAACGCAATTCGAGTGTAAGAGAGAATAATATGTACTGAAAGAAATTAGAAAATCTCCCGTAAAAATAGTAAACAAATTAATCAGGTAATACGAGTGAAATACAGAGAGCCGCGACTGGTAGATCAATCGCGATGTTTTATCGCTTTTTTTTCGTTCTTGATTGTTCAGAAATACTTACACCTAGATAGTACAACAAGAGTAGAAGTTCCTCGCAAGCGCGTCAAAAGAAGTTTTCAACCGCAAATATGCGTTCTTAGTAACCGAGTAGAAGTTGAACGGCTAGTAATAGTTTGAGACGAGTTCGCGACTGCGGATTACCCTCGCGCGAATAACTTCTTGCAGAAATGTAAGAAGTGCAGGAAGCCTGAGATACGGCCATCAGAATACAGTGGCAATCCTAGAGAACTGAAATAGAATTTTTGAAAACGTGTTTTCCTGTGTCCCGCTTCAATTTACTATTCTTCAGTCTCCGATGTTATCGTTGAACTTGATGGGCGCGCGTTCACCGAAGAGGAAGGACGCTCTTCGACGAAATGCACTGATTCGTGGGACGAATGATTTCGTCTACCTTTTAATCAGAATGACAAAATGGATCACGGTACCGTTCTAAGCATGCGACTGAATAACTAACCTGAAGTAATTGTAATATCGCATAACATGGTAGATGATTTTAATAGTCAACGATTGTATAAAAAGTACATTTATGAACATTGTTATATATATATAGAATTGTATGTATATGTATACTTGTAATTATTGATAAAACCAGGGTAAACGATTACTATTGTCTGTGTGTATTAACTGAGGAAGCAATGCCCCGTGAGATATAATAACGATAGAAGAGAATGCAGGTTGTTTCAGGACGTTCCTATCAGGCTATCTCGATTGAGTCTGCTTGTGGATAATAATAAGAAAATGTTATATAAGCATAGGTTCAAAAGAAGTTTATTAAGGATTTATAATGAATAATATAAAATATAAAAAAAAGAAAGTAACGTTACTGGACTGGAGACAATGGTATTTATTTAATTGATCTCTTGTTTGAGAACTTCACACAATCCAAAATTTAGTGTTGCAAGACGACGACTCTGGATTAAATTAGCTTAAATAATATGGGGTAATTACACTAATTTATCTATTTAAATATGGGCCTTCTTTGGCATAACATTTTCTTCTTATCCTGACTTATACTACTCACGTTTTTGTACAATTTAGCTAGAAAATCCTGAGACAACTTGTAAGAATAATAATAATAATAACGTTAGAGAGGCCCGGCGACGTATTTTATTGTACATAATGGTAGCAAGAACTATTTGCAAATTAAGACTAAAGAAAATGAGCGGAAAATCGTAGCGTTACGTGTAACGTCGATATGAAAGAAGAAACAAGTAACTCGTAGACTGTCATAGATTTATTATTATTCGTTATTGCTCCTGCCTATTTCGCAATCTTCGACTGTAATATCTTGTATAAACACGTTGGACCAAGTCGTTGTGAGCACTAGCTATAAATTAGAAACTTTTTGACCGAGGTTTCATCATCGTTATCGATACAATTATTAGATTTCATTCGAGTGTAAAATTCTGGTAGCTTGTGTCGATTGTCTAATCGTGAACATTGACGTAATAAAGTTATCGTTTTATAGCATTAAAGACACGTCGTTTTGACTTACCATGATAAAAAAGATAATGGTTTTTTACTGTTGTCGCTGTTGCATTGAATATCCTTGCTCTTATAAGGAATCGGAGTAGTTGACTCGTGAATATGATACTGAAGACAATAGCAGATTCAACAAGCATAATATGAACATAATTCTTTTAGGTGAATTAGAGAAGACGGAAATACAAGCTACGAGAGATGCTCGATACTTGAATTTTTCGTAACGCTCACATCGACAAGGCTTGCAAAACGAAAGACTTCGTAGATGTCGAAACGTTTACTAAAATTCACCTCGCTTTTAAACAGAAGGAAAGTGAATTACAATTTGTTTAAGGAATGAAGTGTCTCGGTACAAACAGTACTTTTCAAAGCGATTGAATCTTTTCTAGCTAAAATTGCCTATGAAAAGTAATATCGAGTGATCTTGAACTAATTGGAAACATTTTCGCCACCGCATCAATGTCGCATTCTTTGTATATATGATAACAATAGGAAATTGAACGGCGAACAAATTACTACTGTCATGGTATATGTATATCGATAAATCGATGATAATAACATAATAGTACTACTACAAAATGAATGTTGCCTTTTGTCACACTGGTTAATCGTGAACGAAAAGATGAAGAAAATAATAAGTACGAGTGAATTACGATCGTACGATTGTATTGATGACTAATTAACATTTACTATCTATTGTATTTACGAATACTAATTAACTGTGTATAACATGGAGATCCGTATGATTGTAAAGGATATGTGTTGTGTTGATATGTAAAGAGTCCCTATATTAACACATGGGAGCTGTGAAAATAAATCAACCAGACACTTTGTTGGCCTTCTGTATTGCCCTGATACACAAGAATATTATACACACACACACACACACACACACATATATATATATAGAAGTACTTGATATATGGCTCGACTGAATGATGTTTTTTATATAATAAACACTAGTGCCTAAAAATTTTACGAATTTCAATTATTTTCATTTATTTTTCGTTCATATACATAGTATAAATACTATTTCTAATTGCACGAAGACGGAATTTGTATTTAGTAAACGTATGCGCTTTTATTCTATTGGTTAATCTTTACAGGACTGTCTGTCTTTACAAGTAAATTATTAGTTAATGATGCGAGAGTACTGCTTAAAATATTTTTGTTTCCAATTACTTGTGTGGCTGCATGATGTACTGTAGCTGGATTTGTCTTAGATGGATAGAAGAAAAACATCATAAACCCTGCTGCCAACATAAGATGCATTCCTAGGATTATAGCGATATATATTACCCTATACCTTCCTGAAAATTAAATCAGAGTTTAATTCTCTTTAACATTATGTGGTATATAATAAGAATCTAATTCCTTAGCATGTTATACCTGCTATTACAGGCAACAGAGATCTCAATAAAATACCACCAGACATAAAAGTTGCTACCACCATTAAACTCCATTGTAACCATCCAATTTGTATGGTCCAAAGAAAAGCTACTGGAATGTAAATTGCTAAAGAATAGCCATAAAGGCAAAGAAGTTCCAAGACACCAGGTGTTGCATAAGACTGAAATAAAAGTCTCAATTGTAAATTATTCTGACACCTTTTAATAGTAAAAAGCAACACCTTACAACCTCTATTAATTCTTCTTCTGTGTCCCTCGAACTGGTAGTCCACTTCAATGCACCCCACAATGCGATTGGTAGTAACCACGCATATAAAAATATACAAGTAGCAGCATAGGATACAATGTGGAATTCATACTTCCAATGGTATTTGCCAGAGCTGGCAGTCTGTAAATAATTAGCCAAGTTCCCACTGATGGCTATAGAAAATACTAGTGTCACGCAAATCCAAAATGGTCCATAAAGATCTGGATTTGGTCTTATGTGGGATATTAAATAGTTCTCACTGCCACGAGGAATAATAGACCGTTTGATTCTTTCTACAACATCTGCTGTGTTCACATTGAAGAACTTCTGATAGTATTCTATTGTCCAAAAATTGCGCGAGGGGGTGGCTGTAAAAACAGAAATATGGCTTCGAAGTACAGACTCACTGGACAGAGTAGATCATGATACTTGCAATAACTTTTAAAATGACAATCATTTGTCTGATTAGGATAACAAGGGATAGAATAAAAAGTGTAGACCTTCAGTTTTATCGGGTAGTCCCTGAAGATCCTCTATAATACCAATCCCTGCTGCGTCATTTGACAGGTTATTAAAACCTTGATGAGTAGATGTATTAACATTTATTTGTGCTTGACCAAGATTTCCTTCCTGATGAATCGAGGGAAAGTCTTGAAAGGAGATAAATTGAGTATCACTAGCCTTCGATTGATTCCCATCCATAATAAACTAATTTGTATTTTCTATCTGTTTGACAAGTGCAACGTAAACATTAACTATACAGAGATCGGTCACAATTTATTTCACACGATTCCTGCCACTTGTAGCAGAGTGATCTTCTTCTAGACTGAACCGATAACGTTGTATGTGTTGCGGAAATAGTCAGAGGTCTCTCGTAGCGTCTGACAGAAAGTGTATTAAGTCATCGATCTATTTCATACACTATCAATGACATGACACTCGTACTCTGTACTCTGTACATGTAACGGTTCGTTCATTTCAGAACTGATTGGTAGCTTGAGATTAATATTAATATATGATATAACGTTTCTGCCATTTCTTTTACAACTATGTGAAATAACAAAATTCTTTATTCCTTGTTATAAAAACGTTATAAACAATCACATTGTAATTACAATGTATTTACCGACGGTCATTGATGCTAGAATACATTGCTAGTATCGTAAGGAATTTGACCAATTTTTTGACAGTTCGAACGATACTTACTAATTTATACTCTTCTAAGCATAGTGTATTACCGAGCAGTATTTCCGTCCAAATATTGCTAACAATGTATTCTATTTTTTAGAATAATCGAACTTGGACAAAGGTAAACAAATTTCTAAAAATGTTACTTTAGGGATGCGTATGTTCCATTTGATAACAAATAAGTTTTGAAGTGTTGTATTTGCAGTTACTAAAAATCAGTGATTTATTGCTATTTGTATTCGAAATATTGGTGAATATTAGTTGTTTCACTAATGAGATATTCATTTTTCAGTTAGGTTAGACGATACGGCTTTTTCAAGATTGTATTCACGGCGACCGGTACTGAGACGATGTTACAACAATCTTCCAAGTTGCTGAAGCATTTTCGCAATATTACTTACCTCAATCATGACTGCTTATATATTTTTCAATTTGGATACCTAAAAAGGCATGCTAGCTCTTTAATAACATGTAATCATAATACAAGATACAAGTTACACATCATTGCAAGCTCTCAGAAGCTTTCTAGTGGCAAGAAATTGGGACATCCTGATGAATGGAGACATGTATTTATTTCAATATTCAGACCAATTTCTGTGGTCTCAAAAATGCAAAAAGAAGAAGGTGAAAATGTGGATAAGCCACAGGAGAATTTACAGCAAAGAATAATAGAATTGAAAGAAGAAAATTTAGGACAATTGAAGGAGAGAAAACTAGATGTTGAACCTATTTTCACTAAAGATAATCAGAATAATAAAGAGAAACCAGATTTAACAATGGAAAGTACAGAAGGAGTAACAGCAAAGAAAGGTTTTATTTTTTATTGTATTGAGTTTGAAGTCTCTGTGATTCATTAATAATTTGTATTCCTATATTGTGTTTTGAATGCAAATGTCTTTTGCTCCTAGTTAAGAAGAAGAAAGTTGACAAAAGTATGTCATCATTAGAACGTAATTTTATTACACCAGTCAGAGCTATGTCTGATTTTCTGTTGAAGCCTTCTGATCTTGAAGATTTACCAAAAACAAAAAGACGATCACCATATGAGTTTGAACCACCAATCACTGTATACTGGAGGAAAGATGTAGAAGCCAAGTAAGTTTGTGCAATTCCCTTAGGCTTTGTAGTAATATTTAGTAAGTTCCATTTAATTACAGAGCTTTGGAAGTTTGGGGATCACGAGAAGCTTTGGCAAAGGAACTTCTCAAGAAAGAACTTAAACAAAAAGCCTACCAACAAAGTAAGGATGCCATTCTTTTCTAGAATATAAATTACTGTGCTATATGCTTTCTTGTGCAGAAGTCTTTTTCCACTTTATAGAGGTTATTGTTGCATACTTTAATACAATCTTTATTAAATAATTGGTACAAATATTGTATCTTATTCTTCATTGTAGACATATTTACTGTGAAACGAAGACTAAGGGATTATAGGAGAGAAATGGGTAGTAAAACTACTGAGTTCCTACAAGAAAGGGAAGGTCTGTTTGGAAGGTCTGGTAAAGTAGTTTTGACTGCAATTGTAATGTAAGTTCAGCCAGTTTGAGGTAGATTTTAGATTTTGCTACTTGATTATTAAATTCATATTTACTTGTTATGTAGCAATGCTAGCAATTTCTTGTGGAAATTATGTGCTTGGATATTTACTGGGTCACACAGTATGTTTGCAGAGTGTGTACACTCTGCTGCAGATACTTGTAATCAATTAATATTGGCGTATGGGATACATAAATCTGTACAGGTACATGTAAATTTATAATGTTGTGTAACGAATGGTGTTGATACACATTTCAGTGTTTAAATTTACATAAAATATTACAGAATCCTAATCCAGATCACCCATATGGATACACAAACATGAAGTACGTTTCTTCTTTAATATCCGGCGTTGGCATCTTCTGCGTCGGTGCTGGTTTATCAATTTATCACGGAATTCACGGTATTTTTAATCCTTCGCCCGTAGAACCGTTCTACTGGGCATACTATGTCCTAGGTGGTTCCTTAGTGTCTGAAGGAGCAACACTATTAGTAGCGATACAATCAATAAAAAAGGGGGCCGAAGAGAAACAAAAAACATTTAAAGAATATGTATTAGGAGGACAAGATCCTTCTGTGAATGTCGTACTTCTAGAAGACTTTGCGTCTGCAAGTATTAGTTGCTTAGCGGAATGCGTCCTACGAACAATTGATTCACTAAAAAATCTATTTTAACCAGGTGGTTGGTATTACTACTGCGACCATTTGTATGAGTTTGACTTCATACACTGGAAACCCAATATATGACGCTGTTGGATCTATCTTGGGTGGTTTCCTTCTGGGTGGAGTAGCGATGTTTATAATTAACACGAATACTGCTGCTTTAATTGGCAGAAGTATATCTCAAGAAGACCTTGATAAGATTAACGCGGAGTTGGAGTCTGATATAATGGTAATGCTTTTTTGTCTACAAATAATTATAACAATAGTTGTTTTCCTATTAATCGATTGCATGTTAGGTTCGAGCAATTTATGATGTTAAAGGTATCGACATGGGAAATAACCTAGTTCGATACAAGGCCGAAATAGATTTCGATGGAAAGGAATTAACGAGGTCTTATCTGGATAAGAACGATCTTACCGCTATGTTGAAGGTACAGGACTTTTGTCAAATCTTTATGAAGTAATACTATAGTATGTTATTGTTAGAATCATTTCGCTTGTAGGAAGTAAAGGCCATGGAAAACATCGACGAATTGGAGACATTTCTTTTAAAACACGGTGAGGGTATCGTCGACATGGTTGGTGGAGAAATAGATAGAATGGAATTAAAATTAAAGGTACAGTAAAAAAAGTGTAAGAGCTTCATCGCTAATTTATAATTGTTCTTGGAACGTAACACTTGTGTTTCATAATGTTTGCAGAAAAAACATCCGGAGATTCGACATTGTGATTTAGAAATTCTGTAATTGTTTTTTTTTGTAATAGAAAAATAATATGGTAAAAGAAGTATATATAGGGTGTAAGGTCTGTTGTAAATAATGTGTAATAATTATTCATGTCATATTAATTATGTTACTTATATAAAAATAATATAAATGTCTATGTCAATAGATAAAAAAGAGAAATAAAGTGAATAGTCCTTTTAATTACATTGCAATTGTATCGCAGTCACATCTCAATTTCGATATCATCCTCATTCTGATATTATTTACTTGGAAAACACATTAGTTCGTCACTCTGAATTATCGATTTTTCCAACCTGCTATTCACGCTGGCTTACAAATGACAACAAAGCGTTTCCATGGATACTTCTCATGAGGGAATTGCTGCAATTCAGACATCTGTTTCTGCGCTCTGCGTTAGGGACTAGACATGAAGTGGTCTAAAAATCAAGGTAGTGGGAAAATCGAACATTTCTACGCAATTAACGAAACGATCAAATGAGTCGATCAAGTGAAAAAGTTGCACGAAAGTGGAGCTTAGAAGCTCCACAAAAAAATGGTTCGAGCAGTACCGATGAGTTGTCATCGACCAGCAAAAGCTCCGAGAATTCACCGTACGCGAAGAACACTAGCACACCTTTAAAAAGCAAATGGAACTTGGAGCAAATCAACAGGTCTCCGCGAAACAGTCACGATGTGGCAGAGTCTGAAGACACGGAAGACGAATCCTCTGACGAGGAGAAGGTGGACAGTTTTCAGAGTCGCAAAGAACTGCCTCGGACTGAACGAGGAAAGCATCAGGATGAACGTGAAAGAAGGCAAAAGGCAAGGCGTGATCACCGTGAGAGGCGAAGACATAGTCGACGTACTGAAGATTTTGGAAACGAAACGAGGAAAGAAACTTCTGGCTCACAGTCTTCTGAGAAACGTCATGAAAGAGGTGACGCAGTACATTCTAGAAGAAAGAAGGGACATTTACGAGGTAAACGTATGTGAGATCAACTATGAATAGAAGAAAATGTTTAAAGAATAGGAATAAGTAAATATTTGTCTTTAAAGAGGAGGACGAACTTCCAATTACGGAGATCCTGAAGAGGAGCCAAGAGGATGCACGCACTAAATATGAGCATCAGCCGCCTTTTCCAGAATTAACTACAGATAAAATTTACGTACAACATAGAGGTAGTTTTAGTGCTATGAAAATTAATCGATTAAGAGATAGTAGAGGAGGGAGGAAAACAGAAAATAATAGAAGTAATGAGAACATTGAGAATCGAAATTCTCCACCTATAAGGGTGGCTATTACTGCCCAAAAATTATGGAAGAGCATAGGATTCGTGTCTCAAGGTATCCTAGGTGGTATGGCTCTGATGCATTTTATCATGGCAAGTTTCTATTTTATAAAAAACGTTTGACCTTCCTTAAAATTGCTTCTTTTTAAAAATCATGTCATTATTTTTTAGTTGTCTGTATTTTTCAACGTTTCCATGGACTTTGTAATAAATCATTCATCGATTTGCGAAATTTATACGAGTATCTTTTCCTTTCTTATCGCTTTATGCATAGTGTCGACCTTCGACAAGTATGTTTTCATGTTTGTTACATTTTCTACTGTTCTATTCCCACTACTGAAGCTCATTCCAATTTGGTTTTAGATTTGATTTAGCTCGACTCAACGTAGAACATTTACGCGAGATCTACCTTGATTACAATAAATCAATATTTGCAGTCCCGTTGTATTTGATCATCTTCTGCCTTCACCAAGTCTGTCTGAACACAGACAATCAGTTGTCACTGGTGCATTATTATAGCTTAAACGACAGCTTATGGGAAAACGTAAGCTCAAACTAAGCTTTCATACCTAATAGAAATTCGCTAACTTACTTTATTTCAGGCTACTAACGTTCATACTTTTCTGGATGATTTAAATGCTTGGCAGAAAATGTCCATGTCGAAGGATATACTAGCAGTGTTTGCTTGGTTGTTCGTTTCTCTTGGGACCAAAGACGACGCCTTTTTGATACATTTACAGACTATGAAGAAATACGCGGATGAAACTAGTCCTTCCAGATAATAAATTGTCAATACATTCAGCCATAAGGAACGCTAGTCTACAATTTTTTCATTTTCTTCTATTTTATGTTTCAATATTTGGATTAGGAAATGTCTTAGATATTGTTTCGATGTTTATTCGTAACAGAATAGGGTCTGATATGTACAATATTTATAAAGTTTTTTCTAAACTCTAACAGATAATACACGTATATATATATATATATATATAATACTAATAAAGACAATAACGTTAAGAATAAAATAACATATGGCGCATTCCGTACAATAGTAAAATATGGTCTTAGATTTTGTTTTTAGCGCGACAAAAAACTGTGTCGATAATTACAGAGGAAATCGGTGACCAAAAGGTGGTTCCAGATATACTGAGATTCTGGAAGGCCATTCTTCTGTCACAATCATTGACACATCGCGTCGGCTACCCTCGTTGCACGGTGAACGTAGCATTTTATTATAAATAATGCACGAAGATTCTTATTAACCTGCGAAGCAACAGATAAATATATAAATACTGTACGTACATTTACAACTCTAACGTACATCTTTTTTCCAATTTACATTGACGATAATATAAAATATCTCTGGACTTAATAATGCTACTGAAGGCACTCTTTACGGTTCTGTTCAAGGTCGACGACCCTTTCTAAATCGCCCTCTCAACCGCGAGATCGATACGTGTTTTCGAGACGAACGATCTATAAGATTATTTTCGCCTTCCTCAGAATAAACACCTCGAATAAAGCGAACAAATTGCGAAATAAATGAATTTAAGGACGAAAGAGGCATTCGCGGGTGAAGGGCGATCGTTTTACGTCGTTGCTTGACCAATCAAATTTATTTTTTTTTATTCGTGAAAAAGCAGGACGATTTAGTGGTCCGTTTATCGACAGATAAGGACTACTTATTCCCGAGGAACAAAACACCGTCTTTCAGTCGCGATTTCTTTAACATTCGCGACTTTACTGGCTGAGAATTTAACACGTTTCATATCACGCTTGTCATTTAATCGTGTTAAACTTGATTGTAAAATAGAAGAAAAGTAACAAATTGTTACATTTGACAGCTTTCCAAAAAATTTAAAATACCATCATGATATGAAACTTGTTAACTTTGTTCCTCTTGTCTAAAGCTTTAGAAACATTTGTGCGGATTCGTGACGGCAGTACATGAAGAGAGTACAATTTGCATAGGGTGCAAAAAAAGTAATTATTATAGTTTCTAATTACCTGCCTAGATCCCAAGACTGAACGGTAGGAAAAGTTCTCCACTCTCAGAAGTAACTTCAGTAACTTCTAATTAATAAATATTTTACCAATCTTCCACAAGAAGACTGTCCAGTTATAAAAAAGTGCTCATTACTTTTCTTACACCTTATGCAATCAAAGTTTGTCGACAAAGAAACCATGTACATTCGATAAAATACACTTATCGCGAAGGAACGAATATCATAAACGACACTTCACCTAAAAACTGTCTTCTCTTTATTCTTCTTTGGGAAGAAACAGCATCGAAATATTACTTTGGATCGTTGATCTTTACTTGGCTCAGGTTTTCAATAATCTCAAGTGAACACATTTGAAAAGACCAGTAGTGGTTAAAAAGCATTCTAAAATCGTCATGGGTTCGGTTCGCTCAGGATAAATCATCTCTTCTCGTCGACATAAGCGTCTGGCTTCTCGTTGATCGACTAAAGAGACAAAAGAGAGGAAGAAACCTCCTTTTCGAGACAGATCTGACAAGATGCGTTCGAGACACGGATTCTGGTCGCTTCGACGACCACATTATGGCTAGTCTTTTTCTTTTTTCACCCTATGCTTTTCGCTGGGCCCCGCTCCGCGGGGATAAACTGTCAGAGGAAAGGTCTTTGAAGACTTCCGTGATCGCGGGGACGATCGTCGCGGTGGCAGGGCGCTCGCATCTCCTCCCTCTCTTCTTGTCCGTCCGCTTTTTTCCCTTCGACCTCATTGTGCGATTCATTCGAGGCAAGGGAAAAAATCGGGGAGAGGAGGAATCTCGCGGTCTCCCTCTTTGAGTCACGGAGGAAGAGCCAGGAAGGGAGGAAATCCTGAATGGCGAACGACACAAGACGAATCCCCTTTGGACGATCCCTCCGTTCCTCCTCTCCCTTCCGCTTCGACGATCAAACGGCTCCTACGTCGTGGTGCATATATCTGCACCACGAGCGGCCGTTGTTGTTGCTCTCGCGAACTTGAAGCAATCCTCAGTCGTCGAAGTCGTGCCTGAGCTTTATGTAGAGGCACGAACCCAACACGATGCCGAACAGCTCTAACACCGACAGGCCCAGGCCCACCGCGCCCAGAATGATCAGGTGATCCTTCGTCGTTTCCAGGAATTTGTAGATGCAACCCTTAAAAAGAACAATTTATAAATCACTACGTCCATCATATTATCATCACGTTTACAAATTTCTTAAGCCTATGTTCCATATCATGCAATTATCCATAACTTCACATAGGTTCTATAGAGTGTCTTCTTCAAAGATAATGAATTGATTCTGAAGAAAAAGAGGCGGTGGAGCGAACTCAGGTTGTTGGCTAGAAATTTAGTTTGTAGCGAGTCCAAATAATGGAACTTCGCCTCTAGAACTCCTGCCAATAATGTTGGTTAAATAGCTCGTTAAAGGCGTTTGTTAGCAAACGAAAGGTAGGTACTCTGCAAAGTTTGTTAACACCTTGTATAAATACACTGTCCGTCGATGTTATCCCGCATCCACTTCAGGGAATCTCAAGAGTCGAGCTTTGATTCCGCGAAACAGAAGCGCTTCTTCAGTTAATGGAATCCATATCTCGAGTGCGCGTTGCAGCGGATCTATGATGTACAGTAGTTTTACGCGATGAAGCCACGAGGATTTCGATAACGAGCTTCATCCTCAAATTGTATGCACGTCGATTATCGTGCTCCTAACCAGGTTAAATTGGAACAAATAAGCGTGCATTTCAGCTTCGAGCACAGATTGAATAGAAGCCTCCTCCAGTAAAATGAAAACGAATAAATAAATCGATCGCTGATAGAACCACAGAATTTCAGGGGAAAATTAATCAGAATTTATGAGTACCGTATAGTGGATATTCGAAGGGTGATCCCTCCTCCCGCAAAGGTGCGTCGGGGTCTTGCAACAGCTGTCAGGAACAAGGCTTCCATCCCTGAGGACGTCTTCGTCCTTGTGCCATTCGCTCACCAACCAGTCCTCGAATCTCAGGGCTCCGCAGCATTTGAACTGAAAGTTTAACAGGAAATTGAATCTTCCTAAAATAATCCAATCAATAGCTCTTAGGCTAGTATTCGTTTACGTAACTACGTTTTTCGCTTTGCCTTACAGCCACAGATATAAGCAGTAGTTCTGAATCGGGAAAGTGCAAGCAAATATTCCTCTTTACTCAGAGAACTACAGAGGAAAATATCAATGAACCAACGACCACCCTCAATTGTATTCGCCTGCTAACGACTCTTCAGTACCTAATTGCTTCGGCCTGAATAAACAAAAGAGAGTCTAAAACAATCGTTAGCGCGTCCATTAAATGGTCGAAGAAGGAACCTTCGTTCCAAGAACGCGAATAGGAACCGCGTTTGAATGCACTCGGCGGATCTGGAGAGGGGCAATCGAGCTTCTTGGAGCGAGTTACAGGCGACCGCGAGGAGAAAACGGATCGATGGAAGGAGCAACGACGCTAATCGATTGGCGGAGGACGTACTGGGAGCGCTTTTCGCGATGCGATAACGATAATTCGCTATCGTAAAGTACTGACGCAACAGTGGCTGCACTACTAGGTAACGCAGAGAAAAACGGCTAGGCGATATCGCGAGCCAGCCCGCAGCTATTTCGTGCTGGGGAGAAAATTTAACGACGTCCCCCTTCTCCCTGTGTCTATTAAAGGTACGGCGAGAAAAAAGAGAGCGAGGGCAAAATGTCCCAATAAGGCGACTCTAACGGATGTTCCTTTAAACGGTTTCGTTCGAGTGCTTTCTGGTCAATGAAACGTTCACGACCAGTCGAACAAGGTACCGATTCGAATCGGTGCAAGTAGCAGCAATAAAATCGAAGGAAGATTGGTGTACAAGGACGCCACGATTCACTGCGATGAAACAGAAGTAGATGGTTGCTCTTTACGACTGACTACCGGTTGTCTTATTCTCGGACAGGCAATCCTTCTTCCGGTCGCTTGACGAGGTCGCCGTTCTAGCTGTACTCACCTCTATCTGCATCTGGTCGATCGCGGAAGTTTCTCTGCTCCTTACGGAGTAGTTCTCGAGGAAGGTACGATTAAGATTCATCTTCAATTCAGGACCGACTTGTTCCTCGTAGAGCCGTGCCAGCGCGCCGACTCCTGCCTCCAGGACGAATACCAGCATCACCACGAATACGTACTGCGCAGAAAACAGACGTGATTAGAGGAAATCGGAGGTAGATTTTGTTCTTAATCTTTCATATATTTGGACAATAACACATTATCGGAAATGCATGAAATACACTTTTACTTTTTTATTTATTAGTAATTGATATCAAATGGTACTCTCTTTGTAAAAAACTCTGAATACTTGTGCAGGCTAGGGTACTAGCATAAGCAACAAGTCAAGTGGTTTATACGTTTGACTAAGTAGTGACATAAATCATGGGAGCAATTTTCGCTGAAAAATCTTCGCTAATGTGTCTTCGACTTACACCTGCTCTTCGAGAAACATTCATTAGCATAAGCATTTCGGAGTAAATTGCAGTTTTAACTATGTGATCGCTACAGTGGTTGCCTACGGTGATTATCCTGTCTCGCTACATATTAATCGTCTCGAATCGATCATCTTCAGGTTGTCGCAGCTTAGAAAGGAATACCGTTAACGCTCGTCAACTCCATCGACATGAAGGACTTTATTAACTCGAAACTTCCCTAGCTTTCACCTTGAAAGGCTAATTTCCCTATTTTCAAAGGCATTTAAGACGTTCAGTGTTGCTCAAAACTTCGATACTTTGGTAATCGAGGAATTTGATTGCTGCACTACACTGAAGTTACTCTCCCCTTACCTCATTCAACCCCTTGCAAACTAGAAGTACTGTTGTAACAGCTAGTACTAAAGCAAAGTTAGAGAAGCAAAGGCGAATGAAATTTGCGGTACATTCTCTGTACCTTCTCTATAAAATTTGTTCACTAGACCAGGAAAGATATTGACAAAAGTCTGTAGACTATTTCCACGAAGGAAGCCCAGATAACAATAACATGGATAAACTTCTCTGGAAACGCAGTAGCATGTAATCCCAGAATCAAGATTGGAATACGATCACGTTTGTCACTAACGACTCCCTCGTCCAGAAATCACAAGATCGCTGCTAATGTTCCCTCGAGAGCGTCGTAAATCGTCGACAAGCGACTCGGTTACCTTTGCAACGGAGCTACATTAGCAAGAATCGCGTGTAACGACCCGTCTCACTATGAATCGTCTCAAAAACGATTACCGAACGGTCGACTATCGCCTATTCAATCGTCCTCCTAAAGAACACGCCGCAATTTCGCGCGTTCCTCGACCTCTAGTCGAACAATATGTTCGCCAACTTGTTTCACTTCCATCCTGCGGCGTGTCGCGTTAAAATATGCGGAGCTCGTCGACGCCGCTGGTAAACCGAGTTTCTCTAATTTTCGGACAAACAAGGGGATCCCGTGTAATGTTCGCTGGCTGCTCGCACGTGACGCAGTTTTACTGCCTCGACCAATTTTGCTGCCAGCGTACTTTGAGTGTGAAAAACGGCTCGCGTTTGGCTATCAACGCACCAGGGGATAAAGTACACCGTGGGACGATCAGCAATTTCTTCGAGGAAAAGTTCGACGTGCCACGTGGTGGAGCCCGCAAAATGCCAGGAGGAGCGTTTCGGGGTTTTCATGAATATAAATCTAGAACGTGTCGACAACCTGCCTGCATGAATATTCAAATCGCGAGGTCAGGTCCAACGATTGGGCAAAAGTTTCCAGCGGACTGTTCTGTCTGAGGGAGGAGCTGTTGACGAAGAAGTTGGTTAACTTTGTTAAGATATAGAATTCTATTCTCTTGCGTTCGAGAGAAGGTCTCCTCAATCTTGTGGGACAGTATCTAAGTGTTCTCAACCTGTACAAGCGATTCCTCTTCTATTCTTATTGTGCTAGAACAGGGTTTCTCAACCGTTTTAGACTTATGGCTCTCTTTCGAACCCTTCTCTCTTCCTTTCTTTCCTATCCCCACTTCATCTCTAGTCCCTACCTTCTTTCTCTTCACGTGGCCCCGACAATTCGTCATCCGGACCCCAAAGTGTCCAGATGATCTCTGTTGAAAAAGCCTGTATTTGAGTCTTCTACAAACGAGGGCGTGAAATGCTAGCGAGTCGAAGTATTGACACGCGAGATTCGATAACAACGCAACGTAATCGAGAAAAAAAAAGAGCATTTCCCAAAAATCCAATTCGAATGAGCAGGATCAGCAGACGCAGCGGCGGCGAGGCATCGGTATTACAAGATGAGCACTCGCGTACACGTGGGTGCCAATTTAAACTGCATGCACGCGTGATATGTACATTGTGCTGGCCGCAGCATCCGACCAGGAACGGCAATTGACAGTTTAGAATTGAACGGTACCGCTAACAGCGAATAGACGGTCGATCATGAACACGGATTGCGGTCGCCGCGATCACAGTCGACATCCGTCGACAGTGCAAATAAATCGATTTTACTAGGAGAAATATCTGCAACGCGGTACACTTCGTCTCGTTCAAAATTGACGTGAACCGACGTCACGCGCGACTGCTACGAAAACGTGGCTGAGTTTTAGAATTGTTGGCTAAACGCAGAGCTCGTTGCACTTAATCGTTGCGTCTGTACAAGATTTTCTCGCTATTAAAAAATGTATCCAAGGCAGGAAAAACGTCTGTTCGTAAGGGTTTCCCGTGATTAGCTAGACGTCTAGTCTACCATTACTTTCTCCGCTCGTTTACGCGGCTCCTTCTTCTTCCTTAAAAATCCGCGGCGTGTTCATTATCCAGATTTACCTACCTACCGCGGGCAAAAATTTTAATTGACCACCATATATGGTGTTGGCTAATGAGACGATCCGCTCGTGCCATCGTGTACAGGTGGTGAAAGGGAGCTAAAGACCTATGGGAAAGGAGAGGCAAAAGATTGACCGAAAGAAGCGGCGGGAACCTTTTGCGCGCGAGATCGCCGATAGTCCCCCGATCGAACAGCCTAATTGCTCGTGGAATTCTTGATAAAGTTCTTCGGCTTTCGAACTGTACGAAATCTATATTAGGCGATACTAATTAAAAGATAAGTAAATCGAGAGATACTTTACAATTAAGATTACGATAGAAGGAGCGACGCAGCAACGTGCTGGTAATTGTCAACTTGAAGAGCAGACCGAAGTCGATTGGGACATCGCGGAAAACACGTTGAAGAGGAGGACGTAACTCAAGATTCTCGACGGAGTGGAATCAACAATCCGATTTCAATTTTCGTGGCAGGAACAATTCTTTTCGCTTGCCTCCTGGTTCTGAAATATCGAGAACAACAGAAATAAAATGAAGAATCCCGGATAGTCGTGGGACGAGGACCAGACTCGAAGAAACGGGAAGCAATATTACCGTTCTCGGTCTGACGACCAGTTGAAAAATAGACTACATTCAGAGGAAAACTGGAGCCTTCGATTCTAACTATACCTACTTCATCTTTTTTCACATTTCATTAACTATAATTTATACCAAGTAACTCCCATTACACCGAAGATCTGATTACTCAAATCTGCCGCGGAAGCAATTCTATTTTTCCACCAGCTCGAATCCATGACGCTGATCGATCATCGACCCTATTTTCTCTTCAGTATCTCACTCCTACATGATGCATAACTATCGATAACTATCCTGACAGTGTTTTAGCTCGACGCTGCATTATATCACGTTTCGTGTAATTTATGATATTCCTTCCTTAATCAATATTCAAATTGGAAAAAAGTTAGCGATACAGTTGGCTGGCGTAGGAAGCGCAGGGAGGCTCGTTAAAGTTCTCGGCGACTGAGCGGACGTAAAAGGAGATCCCTCGGAGGATCATCGGGCGATATCTCCTTGTTAAAACGTGTCCACGTCGAGGAGTAACGAGCCGACTCGATAGCGAATCTCGGCATCGTTCGTCGCTCCATTTACTCTCTAGACGCACGAAACGGCGATACCCTGATCACGGAAACGGCGCATGGAGTAACGACCGTATATGGCCAGAAAATCTACTGTACATACCTGCCGTCTTATCGTGCGCCTTTTATATTTTTATTTACATGAAATACGCTCCGCGCCGAGGGAAAGATAAATGCGCTAACCCACTTCGCTCGCGCGCCAGCACGCGCTGAGAAACAAAGGATAGTCCCTTTGCAGGATCGGGGCCTCGTTACTGGTATCCGCGCGAACACGCGCCATCCGTGATAGAAAACGTGCCTGCGCACCAACCGTTCGTCGATAATGGTAAACGGTTCGAAACTTGCGCAACTATTTGTGGGAAATTGCCAATCTCGTGGGGAGTTCAAAGTTGCGCCTATGTATGGCTCGTAGATTTCGATGCTGTTCCCCTTTACGCTGCGTATCGAAGGAACTTCTGCAATGGCAACGAAATCTTTCGATCTACCGTGGTAGAAATCTGTAGTCAAATGATAAAATCTGATATGTCATGATTTTCTCACTTTGCAGGACTTAAAGCGGTTTTTAAGGTAAACTTGCGCGTCGTGTACTGTCATCTTTCTTGAATCTGATAGATCTTATCTAAATACGGATGGAAAGGTAAGCATCTCGATTTTGTCTTCAAAAAAAGAAATGTCTTCAATTTGAAATTCTTGTCAATTGAATCCGTAGATACTTGCAATCACGTCGATATCTAACAATAGGTTCAGAGTTTCGATTTTAACTTCACTGAAATTCATAACATCTTGAGTTCATTGGAACCGAGGAAGCCGATACGATAACTTCATGGGCTGGGATAAAATCCAATTGAATTCAGATGATTTCAGTATGGTCTACGCGATATTTCATTTCCTCGGGATAATATTGTCCGCTGGCGTATTTCAAACATCGAGGAGACTGTGGGGAGGAGGCTTTGGTCAAGACGTCAGCTGAAGTATTTCTTTTTGCGAGAATGCTTGTCGTCGAAGGTTCGGGCACTTTGGATTTAACGTCTTCATAATTGCACAGATTCAACTGGACCAGTCATTCTGCCATGCTGGACGTTTTCTTGTCATGTGCGGTCTCTTTTCATCATGTCGAACGCGCAAACCATTTTGTAATGCCCTCAAGAAATCCTCGAGAGCTTGGTCCAGGTTTTGTTACAATCTCCGAGGGCCATCGGTAATCTTCTTGTTAAGATAAGCAGGCGGTGGACACAAGACCTGGGGCTTCTTAAATGAACGAGATATCCGCGTTTAATTAATCCACTTGACCGAAATAACGAGCCACACTGCTCGCTATCTGCAAGTCAGATTTGCAACGCATATGCAATTAATTTAATCTAATTCATTACAGAGAGGACACGTTTCTCATTGGAACCCATCCGTAGCAGAGAAAGCATATCAAGGCATGCTTTGTCTAATCTTCTTCAGAACACAATTAAATGGGTGAGTTGGAGAACAGAAGAAATCTAAAATTAATTATTTTCAAATATTCTCAAATTATATGCAGGATGCATAGAAAAGAGAACTACACATTGAGATCAAATACTTCAATATGTGATTTTTGGACTTGTACTGTTTTCCAACTCACCGATTTCATAAATTATTTATGTAAGTACATACGCTTGCATGAGTGTACTTAAGGGTTCCTATCAAAGCAACTAGATATTACAATAATAGGGACTTTCTACAGGATTGCAAGGTTCCCTCAAGAAACAAACATTGATAGAACAGATCAAAGCTAAATCAACAACGATCATCACGCAACTAGAGAACGATTTCCCAGAAACGTTTCTCTTCAACGATGCGCGCGCAAAGCATCGCGTTGCGATTGCCTCGAATCGTCGATTCGTGCATGATTGCATCGTCAAACATTCATACTTCCTTCTTCTTATTGCGTTTACCTACGTATCCAGGCATAAATTGGCCGTAAGTGGTGCGATCAGTTGTCGGATACTTAGGAAATAATGCGCTCTCGCCCGCAGCATTTGGATCGCTGAAACTGGTTCGAAACCAGTCCAAGGCGTCGAGACTTGTCTGCCGATTCCATTCTAGCCCCGCGATACGTCATTCATCTCGAAAAAAATCGAGAATGAACAGGCGCTCTTCTGCGCTATGAAAACTAATTGGATCGCGGCGCGCGGCGTCGCCGTTAATATTACGCCTGCAATTATTGTGGCAGGATCTGAAATATGCATTACGCGTGATGCAGCTTAAAATGGCTCCAGCGGCTGGCATTGTTCGTTAACGCTGCTGGCTGAAGGAAAATGTTAATGTCCTCATTTCAGCGATATTTGTACATGTTTCGTTGCGTACCGAGGATTTATCGCTTCGAGCAGTATTTTCCTAATTACCATTCGAAGGTAGAAGTTAATTACCATTCGGTATACTGTTGGCCAACTTATGGTATTAATCGTGTTGATTCGGTAAGACCTAACCGCAGCGATGAAGAAATGGTAAATAGAAAATTAACCACGAAGCGAGCGAGAGAAAATGAAAGGTAGACTATGCTTCAGATTACGTGTAATCGAATACGATTCAACCGAGCACCGACACCCTAAATTAAGACGAGATCTTAGCGACTAAAATTTTGCGGGTTACAACGACTACTACTACAATTTAACTATCATTTATGTGGAATTAAATGTAAGCCAGTCCAGTAACGTAGCAGTCTCAATGGAAGCCCGAGATACCAGACACGGCGCTGTGCTAATTCTCGATTAAGTCCGATTTATGGTTTAACGAGGATGGGTAATTTTGAGTTGGAGAAATACAAGGTAGATTTTGGGGCCAGACAGTTTGGCAGGACATATCTCGTCCTTTCGAAAGCGCCAGGATTCCTGGGAGTCCTTTGAGCCATTTCAGCTATTCTACCCTTCTGCAGAACTATCTTTAGAAAGTATCAGGCGAGATCAACGTTTCAGGAAAAGGGACATTATAAATTTCCCTGGCCCAGGTGAGAATAAAGGGGTATATCTCTTTCTTTCTCACCCGATTTCGCGAGTTCGTATTAATGTCCATTAGAGTGCAAGTGCACGGGTCATCGTATATCTCTTTCGGTGAATAATGTCCTTCACCGTATAAGTAAAGCAGCTTTTAAACGTAGATCTTCCTCTATCGCCTCTTCCGTTGAGTGCGCGGTTCTTTCTCTCTTGTCTTCTCTTTTTTTCTTTAAAAAACAAAACGCTATCTAGTCCATTCTGCTAGCCAAACTTTCGCCCAACGAAAAGGTTCTGGTCTTTGAAACAATTTCGTTGAAAGCATAAAGGAAAAACTGTTTCGTTACTGCGGCTAATTGTGTTCCTAGGAAAATCGAGGTACTTTTTAAAGTAGACTTCGGCCCGTCGTTTACCTTATTTACTTTGATGATGAAGTCGCTAGTCGGTCAAGAATAACAGGGCCAGACTTTGAGAAGATTTTTAAGAGATACTCAAGAGATACTGAATATTACTCGAGACCAAAAGATTGAAAATTTGTAATCAAATGTAAAGCCAGATGAATCTAGCAGCACTTCAATAGGATGCAAAGATAAATGAAACTGTGATTGCAAATGTAAATGCATCCCTCGGGCACCCGCTTCGCAGACAGTCAACCGTGTTAAAAAGAAGTTGAACTCTTCAGCCGCGGAAAAAATGAGCTCGCGGGTTTGCCCTGGAACTGTCTCGAAACCGGAACTTTGCCAAATCCTTTCTTCCTTCGTTTTACTGGGAATAGCGAAACACTTTTAGCAGCCCCTTGCTCTTTTAATTAATCCCGCATTGTATTTTCTTTCACGGGCGTTCGCAAATGAAATTTCCCTCGAAGGGATAGGCGAAAGAAGAAACGAGTCAGATTCGAATCTAAACTGTACGAAAGCGAGGTTCAAGCGACCTGTGGCAACAACTCACGTTGCTTCGACAAACTGCGTTCCTCGACTGGAATTCGCGAAAGTTCCGCGACCGATCTGGAGCGCATCTGGTGCCGAGGCTACAGGTAATTTCAAAAGCGATAGTGCGAGTTGGTCGAGTGGCTCGTTCCTCTATCCCACTGTCAACGTTCCGGGGATCCTTTAGCCTCGGCTTTATCTTCCACGCCATCCCTCTCGGATACGAACGCTCGCCCGCAAGGGGGAATTAATTAATCAGACAATAGCGGCGCCCTGATAAATGGCTGGCACGGAAGTGCATGATCGATAAGAGACATCGCACCACCGTCAACTTCCGCTACACGTTCATGACAGCGCGATGAATCCACGAGACGAATGGGAAAACGTTTACCGTTTGATCGACTGTGCTAGGATTATTGGCCGTGGAGCGAACAAATTTCTACGATCGTAAAATATCCTCTCGCGCTTAGTTTCGCGAGCTATCGATCGACTCTGGGCAGAAGTAAATTTTCTGTCGACAATTGGACACGACTGGGGGACACCGAACGGAATAACGTGGAATTCTTTCCTGGCGTCGAGGGAAGGTTTATCTTTGGGGTGGGTGAATTTATCGGTTACTTACTATGAGAAGAACGCATCTATTTTCAGAAGTTACACCGCCGCATCCGAGCCAGCTGCCAACCACAGCCAGGACACCTGCGACGATCAAAGCGTAGGCTAGAGTCGGATATGTCGAGGTCGTCATCAGGGACACGTAGCTGTGCTTCGAAATCACCGTCCAGATACCGATCCCGCCCACGACCAGTCCAGACAGCTGCAACAAAAATAAACGCGACGATCAACCTCTGGCGCCCTGTTAACCATTAATTGCTCTCTACTTAGCCCTCTTGGTAAGGGCACAGTAGACTCGAACTTCTTCTTTGCGTTCCTTTGGAGCGAAAAAGAAGAGCTTATAGTATACTTATGTACAAACATTTATAAAGAATCCCAATTAAAATAGGCTGTCATGAGATTAGAATAGATTATCGTAAGCATATGTTAGCTCTAAGAATCTGTTCTCGCTATGAACTCATCAGTGAGTCTCTATCAAGGAAACACTGTAATCCCCCAGTATTCGTCCGACTCGAACCACGTGGCCCGGTTCTTCAAGTTGCACGCGCAGCTCCCGCGAAACATGCGCGGATAGACTAACGACATCGTAATTTCCTTGCTCAGCTATCCGCGATAAGATCTCGAACGGAACGCTTTATTCGGAGCAATATCGAAACTCAGATCCCGATGAATTCCGCCACGAAGAGCTGCCGAGATATCACAGCCGCCCACAGACAGCTGCCGCGCAGCATGTAGCAAACATCGAGTTAATCACGCGCGTCAAACGCCCAATCGCTATCTCGCGGCACGATTTATTACGATTTTTTCTTCCATTTTCGCCCGCCGATTTTCTCCATTTTTTTTCGTTTGCCCTGTGACATCGGCTCGCGACTCTCGAGCGCCTCTCATGGGAGCAGCGACGCAAGGTAGTGGGAAAATATACGGACAATACCGACGTAAATATCGGTCGACGCGCGATATTTACGATATCAAGGAATGTGCAGTACGTGGGTAGCGTGTACCAGGGCTGGGACACAATGGTCAGGTCCCTGGACACGTACGTTGGAGGCGCAAAATACTCTGGGCTATTACGTGCGCCTGATGTTACGCTTAGGGAAGAGTTTCGACTGTGATCATCGTTAATTGCAGAAATATTATTGCATGCACTGTTTTTGCTGCTTTCACGTTTTCACAGTGGTTGAATTTAGTGTTGGTTACGAGTAAGTAAAGGAATTAACGGTACTGAGGATTGGATGCTGCCATCTGTAGTTCATCAAATTTTAGGGATGAAGAAATTCTTGGATGAATAGATTCTAATCTTAATCTCTCGCCTACTAATCTCTTGTGATTGATTTTTCTCTCCCTGCACGTGTCAGAATGTAATATACCATCCATTTAATCTAGACACCGAATAGATATCGCAGGAATTACGAAATACTTCTATTTCAACCACAATATCAAAAGTAATCACCGCTTTCACAGTCAGTATCTAGGATGAAAGAATTTCGATAGCCAGATACCATGATAAATTCCATAGACAAATATCGGGTTATTCTAATGCATAAATTCATCTGCAGAAGTTACGATTATTACTTTTTTTCGAGCTCTGCGCAAAGTAGTAAATCTCCACAGCGGTGGGGGATAAAAAAGGGTTCGCGACCGCGGCTGATCGATATTCCTTTATCATCTTTGATCGTGGCTGCGCCGGTGGCCGAGTCACCAGTTCTTTTGGAGTCGATGCTACGAAACCGTACCTACGCATTAGATCATATATCTTCGGGGAAGAATCCAGCCAGAAATGTTTCAAGTCGATACGACCTCGTAACGTACGTATTTCTCTGCGGCATAGTCGAATCGGAGTGGCTCGTGCACGACTACGTAGGAAGGACCTCGATATCTAACTCCCTGCGGGGAGGCTACACAGCCGCCGCTGGACGGGGGCCGCAATTTATTATTTTATCATTGTTCCGAGATGCCGATGGCGGCCACGTATCGCTACTACGATGCCATAAATCCCCTCTATCGCCCCGATGCTCGGCTACGTCTCTACGCGCGTGTAGCCATCGGGTCAGACCATGAATGTGAAGTTTGGTATAACTCTTTTTTTAATCTCGTCAGGTTAATCCAATCATGATTTTCCTCTGCTGCATGGGGGTGCCCTGTTATAGTTGTATCGGACACATTTCACAGATGATCATAGTTCATTGGACTCCGCGATGCAGATCTATGTTGCCACGAAAAGACACGTTCCGTTTACGTGCAAAATGTTCGCCAACTCCACTGCTTGTCTCGTCTGAGCCATTAACTCGGACCATTAGCGTATTAAAGTTACACACGCAGAACGATATTACTTATGGAATGACGTGACATCCTACGTTACGTTTTACGATTCCCTAAGAGACTCCAGCAGCGTCTGCATTGGCTGTGAAACCAGAGGGATGAAAGTCGATAGGGAGGCTGTGCCATCCGCGAGCGAATCACTCGCAGTACCTTTTTATCGTCCCGTCGTTCTCCAGTGTAGCTTCGATAGTAAAAAACGATGTTCGAGGGCACGATCGGTTACAAACGGATAAAACGAGAAAATACTGTGTCCCTTTCCTCGGTGACCTATTCCTCTGTGGGGATCGAAGAAGATGAAAAGGTAATCTACGGTCAGCATTCGCAACAGAGTATTTATAATGCACCTGGTCTAACATCATATTTATGCTCCATCCTTCGAATACCAGGGATTATTTACGATCACGAGATTACAGGTGTTCGACAAGCGAGGTTCGCCTCGTGAGTGTGACGAAACGACGGGCTTGAAATTCTTACCACTTTTTTCTCCCACTAGGCGCAGAGAATCGACGCGTTAACAATAGCGTGAATAGAAGCGTTACGCTAATTTCCCCGCATGGGTGCCCAGTATGTATCAAAACGGACGACGTGGGTGGTCCTGTGTACCGCGAAGAATCGCGAGCAGCCAGAAGCAATATTTAGCGCACAGTGTCTGCGACAATAGACTTAACGTCATCGAAGAAAATCTTGGTCCCTCTCTCTCTTACTTCTATAGTTGAGCTGAAAATAAAAGCCGAGAGCGACGTCGGTTTTATCTATCTCCTTCAATTAGAGCCTCTGCGCTTGGCTCCTCTTTCGACTTTCATCAAGCCGCAGGTAATCGTGCGAGACATTTGTCTCTAGACGCCGAAAAGCCTCGTTTGGACAGGTTTTCTGGAATTCTAGGAGGGACGCTGACGTCTCCCACAAACGCCCCCGCAGTCTTCTTTCATTCCTCGTCTCTGCAGCTTATCTTCTTCGGAGGTTATGAATTTAGAAAGCAAATAAAGCGGCGAGTGTCTAACGGTGTTCCACGCTCATCCTTTTACCATGTCCTACGCGCCACCGAACAGCCGATGGACCAGAAAATTCATTTCGTCCTCGCGAGTTTTCGACGAGAATAATGATCTTTGTTCAGGTGTTCCTTGGAAGACAAGCTCCAATACGACTGTTTCGTGATCTAGTTTACAGTAATTTTTGTATCCGTCGAGCTCACGTAGGTATGTACTTCTTTAACAGCATCCGATATCCCGCAGTAATCTTTCCCCCCGACAGGGATAAAATATTGCACCGCTAATTCCATAAATCGCAGCATGGACCCTCTTGAATTTTTGCCAAGATTTATGGGAACGGTAACGAGGCTCGAGTTGTGTGGGCTCGTGTTGTACGAGCCGTAACAGAAGTAACGCTTTCTTTTACTATCGTGTCTACACCGAGGAGGACACGAATGAAATATGTCGATAATCGCGTTAGCGGCTCGATCAACTGGCGCGTCTCAATTTCGCCTCGAATTAATAAATAAACGTTCTCTCTTTTTTCGCCTGATACGATGCGGCAGAATTGCATCGGTGTATTTTGTGAGGCGGCGCAAGGCTCACTTAATGAATCTCACTGTTGCGCTCACGGAATTTTTCGCTGGAACTCACTTCAAGAGAGCGAAACAAATTGCAGCACGTTAATTGTTTCCATGTTTGCTATCATCTCAGTTTTTACAAAACTTGACATAGAACGAACGTAGATTTGCGCAATTTTTGCAGCGTTTATGCAGTTCTACCCGCGCAGTTCCTCCTTTTTCCCGAATCAGCGAATTTTAATTGAAACGGAATTTTCACGGTTATGTAACGCAAGCTTTCCACGTTGGTTCGCTTAGCCACACGAACTATAGCGGGGACGAGTCTAATTTTAAAGCCTGTTTGTATCTGCGAAATGCGTGCAACTAAGAATCCGCGTGCTTGTATATATAGGTTTTGTATTCATAGACGCGTTTCTCTATTCGACACGAGAATGCATCGAATGTCGGTCAAACTGTGGGCAGAACGACTCGGATCTTGGCGCGCTGGGAACATTTTGTTATAGGTATTCATCCAGCAGCGATATTCTTGTACTTGTTGGAGCGGTCGTGGCAGCGGAATTTTTGGTAGTGCGCTCACTGTGTTAACTGAGTTATTTAATACAGAGAATTCATAGAATTCTGCATGTAACCCTCATCATATATGACGATGGAGTTATCTTATTAAGGTTTTAAAAATTGAAAATGTGAAGAAAGTATTAAGCATTCCATAATCCATCTCTAATCCTGTCTTTCCAACTCGATTTTTATATATCATATGAGCCTGTCTTCCTGCATTAATAAAGTAATATGATAATCTCTTTTCTTAACGTCAAGCCTCATTGATAATAATGTTAGAAACACCTCTTCGAAGAGCGAGAGCAAGGGTACACAGGAACACAGTGTTCGATGTTCAATGATTCCTCGAGCTCCGCCGTCAGGGTATTTTCTGGTCGCAGCTGCAGCTGCCGCAACCGCCACCAAGATATCATCGGTCCACCACACTGTTTGTTCCACTCTCTTGGTATAATACTTGCATCCTATGTGTACCTACGTACAGCAGCGCACTTGCATGATTTATTGGAGGCGTTTTAAGGCCACTGGCACCGCCACCACGTAATAGTATTAATGATAAACCTTTTTGACGAGCTGCGTGTCCATGTACACCGTTCCCAGACTTAACCGCGAACGCGGGAGGAACTCGAACGCGTCGGCTAATTTAATGGAATCGTTTGCGGCGAGCGAGCTTTATGATAATCGGCAGCCCTCAGAAATGCTTCCCTTCGCACGATACCGCAGCCTCCAGCCATTTGGATCTTTCCATAGTTCACTCTCGCAGAGATTCAGACTTTATTATGTTCGATCTTGGGAATGGAGGTTCCTTTGAAATTGTAAATAGCTTGGACAGCTCAGTGATTTCGAGTAGATCACTTCTTCTCTGAAAGATGCTCAAGGGTCCAAGGATTTAAATCAGTGGCTAATTGTTTTTCTTCGTTATAGTCTTCTAGACTCCTTTCTTTAATCTACTGGGCGATCAATAAAGAGGAGACCTTTCCGATCAGGAATGGCAGAGGAGTTCCCTTCGAGAGCGTGACATTCCATCCAGCTTTATCGACCCTAAGGATCCATCGATCGGGCGCCGGTTGCCGAGGAGCTACGTGCACTCGCGTGCTGAACGGTGGATGCTTGTACAGCACCAGCATTAATCGGTCGAAGCGCGTGAGGCGAGAAAGAGAGCCTCTATTCGAACAGTCGAAGGTGGGTATCCATTAGCATAAGAACCGAGAAGATCCCTCCTCGAAGATAGCTCGCTTCTTATTTACAACGTGTCAAGGATAATCATTCTACTCGTGGGGTTTACTCTGCGCGCCGATCAAGGCGAGAGGTTCTTTAGTTACACCGTCGTCAGCTCGTTTAACGGTGGCGTTTTCACAGTGACCCGTGAAAATGATGAAAATACAGATTCCTAAAGATTCATAATGGAGAACATAAAATCGAGGAGAGTTAGCTAGAATTTACTTAAGAATTTATAGCTCAAAATTCAACATAAGGACATTTATCCACTCGTGAGGCTGCAGTACATTAAAAGAACAGATGGTTCTAGTCTAGTCAGACACGCTAGTCACTAGGGCAATGATAACGATCCAGAAGGAGCGTATGTCGAAAGGCCCTCTACTCTTCCAATACGAGTGTAATTACGAAACTTTCGGAAGGTTAACTTCCCCGGTTAGGCGAAGGACGACGATAAAATGTATTCAACGGCGAATTAACTGTTCACGGAAATGGAGCAATTCTAAAGGCGATTAGGCGCCCTGGCTAACTTCACGTTAGATACCGTGCAGAACGCATTGCGCTAAGGGGGTACACGACGATAAAGCCATTGCAGCGGCGTTCCAGGGGACGATAAAGGCCGCGTTGGTTTTCACTACTGCGAACAAGATTCCATCCCGCGACGTCGTTCCTCGTCAGTGCATAAAGATTATTATTCTGCGATTGTGAGCGCGAAACTGGCCCTGGAGCCCGCTCCTGGAATACACCGAGATCCAATCTCGACGCGGCACGTAAATCCTGCACAGCCGGTCCTGAGAGAGCAGAGTTACATCCTTGGGCGAAATTAGAATAATTACGTATTACGTCCTGTCTTGACTGTTAAGAAAATTCAAGAGACCGCCTCTCCATCTCTGCCCTTCGAAGCCACGCAGGCACAGCGTTTCGTCTGGAGCATCTTCTGGAAAGCCAGACGGTGCTTCCAGCATTCCTCTGCCTCTTGGCTTCTTCTCTTCACTCTCCGCTGATCCGACGTTCGAAGACATTCCAACGTCTGGTTTCTCTCGGAGAAGAATCTGTGTTTTCTTAACTGAAACTCTTCGAACCGCGAGGAGCACCGACAACTGAGCGGCAAATTGCGTTTGACCCGCGTCGCGTGAACAAGGATGTGCTTGGCTGCCGCGAATCACCGGGGATTTCCGCGCGTGAAAATCTTGCGGTTCAAGAAGTTAGAATTCAAAGGCTGGGGAAACATATTACGGTGAAGTACTGCGATTAGAGCAATTAGGTTACGCCAGTTGAGGTAGGAAATAGAAGTACGTAATTATGTGATATTAATTGTATCGATGTTTCTTGACCTAGGGACATTTGTCAGACCCTATGACCTCCTTTTTTATTTCAATTAATCATGATATAGCTTTCCTAGTTAACGCTGAGAGCAGAAGAACACTATAAAATGAATACAGAAATGAATAAAAAAGACCTACATATTTTTCCACGCTGAGGTCGTTGCAACAGTAATAGAATTTTTATTGAATTTAGCGTAGCAGGTGACTCGAGATGTTCTCCCGAGGAATTTCCACGTTAAAGTGGCAGCGCATGGGGAATCGCGCAGCGCATGAAAGGATAATTAAGCACGATGCAACGGCGCGAAGCTAATTCAACGCACGATCGCCGGCAACGCGAGAAAGGGATTTCAGTGGAACAGAGGACAGTATTGTGCGAGTTCCCATTGCCTCGCAGGTCGATGTTTCACGATCGACAAACGCGTCAAGTACGATCTGTCGGCGGCCGATGCACCGGCATGCACGCGCCTACGTGCGCGTTCCTCTACTCGCGTTGCATTGCCTGCACGGAAATGCAAGTGCCCCTGGGATTGCAGTAGGTGTCCCGCGTGGAACGTTGCAAACACCGATCGCTGCCTTCGATCTGGATTGTCGCAGGGGAATCGACCTGGCTGACGATCCTTTCACTCGTTTATGGACCGAACAATACAGTCGCGAGGGACTCTTTCCGCGGTGAACTAGATCGAGGAAGATTGTGTTACGCAAAGTGCGTGAAACGACTGACGAATGCTCCTCCAGTGGTACGACCTTTCGAATCTAAATCGAGTTTTAAAATGCTGTAGAACGCGAAGAAAAATCCTCTAGCTCTTTTAATTCTTATCTAACAATTAAACATTTCTTACTTAATGTTTCTTCTGCTCTTTAAACTCGTCCGTTTGAAACCATAGTCATTCTTGCCGATCTCGGGATACTAATGGCTATAAATAATCGACAAATGCGGGGCTGTTTAAACGTAACAGCGTTCGGGAGGCTTGACGTGGATATTTCGGCTACTACCGTGCGTTTCGACATTTTGTTTTCGGTAGTTTCGAGGCAAGTAGAAATTACGCGACGTTAATCGCGCAATATTTAACGATGAGAGCGTGCGCCGCACGAAGCTTCCGATGATGGGCCCTGAACAGGCCGCACGGAACGCAGAAATTATAACTATAATGACCCTAGTGTGGTGGCGGGTAATACGATTGGACCGCGCGGTGAGATAATCGTATTTTATTACGCGAACCACCCTGCACACTCTGCCGGTCACGAAGGAAGTGCCTCGATATTCGTTATTAGCGATCGTTAAAATTAATCCGGCTTACGGGACTGCGCAGAGGATCGGGACAGCGGTAATTTTCATCGACAAAGGGTTACCATGTAATTCTTCCCTAAAGGAGTCGAGTTCCCTCAGGAAAGAAGAATGAGAATCGAGATTAAAATGATAATTTATGGTGGGAATACAAATTCTTCTGTCTCTGGAAGTAAATCACTTGTTTCGACTGTAATTACGTTAGCATTCGATTTTCTCCAGCCGTCAGCGGCGTGGTGGCAACAATCTCTAAAGGATGCACCTTCTGCGATGCTTTTGTACGAGATCTACGCACGCAGATGTCTGCGCGCGTCGTTACGACAATGTAAAACGAAACAGGAAAGCCCTCCCATATTTCATGCCTGACGAGGTTTAAATCGTGTATTATTACGTCGCCGTGTACAATAGGAGGAAAACATTCGAGTGGGAATTGAAAAACGACGTTAATAATGTGTAATGCAAAATCTCTGAATAGGCGTTCGATGTGACAATGAAAACCGCTGGGGCTCTCGAATGGATTTCCTCGAATGCGCTGGTCCATTATTAATCGGTAATTAGTAGCCTGGCCGAGGATCCTGCTAACTATATAATTAAGTCTTCGTGGATGCCCAGTGATCTCTGGTGTAAAAATTTTATGTGCCTGACTGTGTGCATCCTGCAGCGTTGCATTTTGCATAAGGCGAGAGTGGCGCAAGATGAAAAGTTATAAGCTGGACGAGAACAAAGTAATAAATTAGGCGTATAGCGTGGATTATGAGAGCATAAAATTTCATCCGAATAATTACTACTACTTTTGATCGTCTCGAGATCTATCTACCAGGTTCTGGATCTTACCGTGTAATTAAATCATTGGCAAAGCGATTAATTAACAGAGGATAGGAGACGCGGAGAAAGGAGTCGAGCCACTTTTTGTACCCTGTAATTGCCAGTTGTTAATAAATCGATGTCTTGTAATAACCTGTCGTAAAGCACCTACTAATTGCTTAATTTCCCCCTCCTATTCGATCCTTTTTTTGCAAGTGCGCCTTTTATCTTCTACTCGTTCATCTAACACAAGAGGTTGTTGGATAGCTCCTTGGCTCTGCTCACGAGCGAATGGCATTATGGAAAATGTACCTTTTGGAAAATTAATGTTCTGTATCATAGCCCTTTTCAGAGAATATTTTGTATATTTTAGTAGCATTCTGTGATTCTGTACACTTTTAAGATTTTCATAAATGCATAAAAATCTGTTGTCTAATTATCATAGCTAAATAGATTAATTTTGCAAGTGAAATATTACAGCAACTTGACATTATACGTCAATTACTCTTCCTCCTATATCATACGTATATTAATTCCACATTCAAATAACGTCAGCCACGAATAATGCTCTCTAATGGTGAACTACGCGCCCGATATGTGAATTTCTGGGAATAAGAAAGGCCAGAGCCGAGGAATCTTGTAATTACGCGATAACGGCGAGAGACAGCTCGATGCCGCGAGTAACACGCTGGATCCTCCAACTTCGGAGGCTTGACAGGGTGACTGCACTTGCACGAACGCAATCAATGGGAAGTAAACGCGCTCGTTAAGCGACCAGGCATTGTTACGCGGCCATTGTTCCCGACCAGGTTATTGTTGCATTATCCCGGCATTATCGAGCCTTATTACCAGGCAAGTTTAAACTCCGCCATTCAGACTGGCTTATGTCGAATGTTCCAGCAAACGCACCAATGATCGCGCGATCATCTCGCGACATCTTTCGAAAGTTCGGACACGGCTGATAGTACATGGTCACCCTCGGACTAGACCTAGGACTAGAGCTAGGATTAGATCTAGACCTAGGACTACTCCCAGACCTAGCTCTTGGACTGACCCTTGGGATTATGTCCCTTTTCTCTATCCTCTAATGATCTTCAGTAAAAGAGAAGATGAAAAGTTATCCCAACTTGTTGTTCTGACGATGGTGACTGTTAGAAAGTGGAAGTCGAAGGAAACGCGAAGTTCGATCAGGGATAGAGTCCAGGAATTTCGAGTGAACCGATCGACGAGAGCGCGAGGGAGCAGAAATTATGAAAAATGAGCCTTCACGGAAAGGCGGCGGCAATAACAGGGTACAAGGCTTGAACAAGTTCCTCGCTTGTTTTTTAATCCAGCGGACCTTCCGTCGGGACTGCTTCTCAAACGAGGCGTCGACATTTTATGCATTAAATTGCGATGCTTCGCGACGAGGGCTACCGATCGATTTGTAACCTCATCCTTTTGGGATTCCCCCTATCCCTCGGAGCCTGTCGATGCTCTCGTACATTACTCGCGGTTCGCGTCTTTTTATTCCCTTGTTGCACGGCTGCTGCACCTTACCACGCGAACTTCATTAGCATTTTATGGGATGTATCATAGCATGGGTCACGATGTTCGACCGTCTGCTTACAGCATTTCACGACTACGAGGCGGAAAGCGAAAGCTTGTTCCGTGAGCTAAAAGTCCCCCTAGATGCACGGGACTTGGCACTATTCGCTTTTACGTGTGCAGATGGACACAGAGGAGTTTTCAAATGAAGAGAATACTCCTCAACAATTATTGCAAGAGGTACGTATAGGCAGGGTGTCTCTATAATTTTTAGTCGCGCATACAAAAGGACTAAATAAATAAAAAAGGAGAAATACTCTATCTCGCTCGAAACCAAGGGCGAAGTCATCGAGAATGTAACTGCACATAGTACTTACAAACAACACCACGTTGTAAATGTGAAGAACGTATTTGAGGAAGTTGACGGAGCAGCAACCGTCGTCTCTGGTCCTCAGCCTGGTGGAGGTACCGGGTAGCCTCTCAGCACTCTTAGCCATGATCGCTTCGTTAGATTCCTCGTGAGTCTCCGATGTGCTTGTCGTCGTCACCTCGTCACTGACCCTGAAACCACGCCAAATTCCGCTGGATTAGGAATCTTTCCACGGGACGGGCGTTCCCGCGGACGCAGAGAGGGATCACCCTGCCCAATGGAATCTGATCCACTCGCAGCGACGGAATTGCATTTCCCGACGCGAGCTATCTCCCGCGATTCCTCGCGTTTGGAATTCGTCGTTGCAACGTCCCCCTTCGATCGGATCGCGAGCAATCAATCCTCGAGTGTCGTTCGGGAATCCCTGGCGATCGGCCAAGGGACACCACGCACTGATGCACTTCCGGTCAAGTGTGATCATCTGCAGCTAAGAAAAAGCGAATCGATTTCTCTTTTACTTCGTCGAAATATCATTAGGAAGGGTCGACTCGCTTCCCAATTCCTAATATACATTGATAGATTGAATGGATGGTTAAGTTGACTCACAGACCATGTTAAAACTCGTAAAAAGGCAGGAAAAATGTGAGGAGGGTGTTTATAGTCGACGCAGAGGTAAAGTAACAGCGATGCGTGGTCGCTAAATCGAATGAAATCGGGAAGCTATGTTTCATGGAGGCGGAAAGGAGCAGCGCTCGAGGAACCGGAAGTAACTTGGTCGTCATTCAAAGGAGAAACGACACACGTTGGCACGAGCCCATCACCAGCAACGTCTTACCTTGCCAAGGAATGTCGAGCTTCCTTGGGTCGAATACGTCGTCTTGACCCATCGACCGCGCCTTTTTCCCTTCTTTTCCTTATCTTTTCTCCACCCTTCTGTCTACTGCGGTGGCTCCTACCACTAACCCTCGCGTTGCGTGCACAGAAACACAAGAAACACTATCTACAACTGAACCCATTCTCAGCTATCCTTAGGCTTCTCATCAATACATGCAAGTTGCTTCATTAGAGTCCCTTAGAAGCTCATTTTCCACCGCCTCGAGTCTCCCAGATTCACTCGAATCCCAAAATGAATTGGAGAGCAGGCAAGGGTCGCTTCTTAACACCTTCTAATTGTGTTTCCGCAATTAGGGCGATGGAGCAGCCACGAAGGATCGAATAAAGGCGTAATCGAGCGAGACCAAGGCGTTCGTTGTTGCGCGCCGGATTTTGGTCAACCGCGGGCGAATTCTAAAGGATAAATGCCGGGCTAATGAGAACGAAGAAGAGGAAGAAGAAGCGGTGAGCCAGAGCTGGGGGAGGCGGTCGAAAGAAGAGAAAGACGAAGGCGATTGCAACGGTGCGTCGGAGAAACCTGAGCAGAGAAGATGAAAGAAGAGAAACCGCGAAATTAAATGGGTGTGACCCGTCTCTTTCGTGTGGGCGAAGTAGTTTCGACCACGAGGAGGGCATAAAGGAAAGTTCTCGGGCCGGATGCACGAGCAACGTGCATTTTTTCTCCCCACAAACAGTGAGGCTGGAACGTTTAATGCACCGGTAGGCTGGATAACGTTCCGCGGTTATTGGCCGTCAGACGGTCATTGGTTATTATTCCTGCACGCAGGGTGAATTACTTTTCCGTGCAGCGCTCGAATGGAAAACTGTCTGCGAACCCTCTTTTCCGGTCGTTTCGTAACTGGTTTACTGCCGCGCTGTATTCGCTGGGAATTCTAATAAGGTATTAATCACTTGAACCTTAACCCTTACAGGTTTTAGAGCAGTGAGCAAATTTTTTTTTTATTGATTATGTACGTTTATTGATTTATTGATTACTATAAAATAAGAAGCTGAATAAGTTTCGTGTAAAATTCGATGAGGCTGGGTTTCGAGTTTAATACTTTTCCAGTATACCTACTCCACGTCGTAAAAGAGTTAAGTAGAGATGTATTTTATTTTAATTGTATTAATTTCTCCTGAAAGTACTTGTTAGTTCTGTCCGTAGCTGCGTAAATGAATAGTCATTGCACGACGATTCATTCATGTTAAGCTGTCACAGAAATTTGTTGTGTCGTTAGTGAATACTGCTCGGTAGCGTAGCCCCGAGTCGCTATGCAATCTTGTTTCTGAAAGCACTCTGCTCCTTCGACAAGCGCTCCTTTCGAGACTAAACAGTTTACGAAATGATTGAAGAACTTCGAGTTTTACTACTAACGAGAAACGAGAGAGGGAGCTAAGGAAACTTGTTCAAGTAGAACCAAGAACCACCGTATCCTCCAATTGTTTATGCAACTTACTTTCGAAATTTTATTACGAAATTAAAGTGATTAGTAGTTTCGAACCGCGACCACTTGTTTCTTTCGCAGTTTGAGCCATGAAATTGCACCAGTTAGTGCTATCAAACTATATCGTCGAGAGATGGGGTCAACGTTCCCTCAACGAGTTCCTTATCCACGTCCAGCTCATAGAAAACCAGCGATTAGCAAGCTGAATATCCCGTGATGCTCTTCGCGCGATTACATTGCAGAACGTTCAGCAAGAAGGAAGAATTTAGCAGCGAAGTTCGCTAAAAGTGTCGTCCATTACAAGCGTGTCCTGGCTGGAGGACTTGGGTATGGATCAAGGAACAATGCTGTAAACAACGCAGTTCTCTTGAAACGAAAAACTCGAATAGATCAAGAGTGGGAAAACAGGGCGAAGAGAAAGTCACGAGTGAAGGAAACTTATTGCTTCCACTTGACATCAAGCTGCTGGGAGGGTGCTTTGTCTTCGCGAATAGCTTCAGGAGAAATATGTAAATGCAGCATTAAACCCGTTATTTGGGTCGTTCCTATTTTTCTTGAAGTTTAATAAATTCACCGCTGGCGAGTTCAGACGATTAAAGGCAAGGACTGAACTCTCGTAGCACAAATATCTTCGAGCCATTAACCGAACAAATCTGTCGTCCTAGACTGTCGGAACGTGAACGATTCAATAAAGTAGCTTTCAGGTACGAGACAACGATTTCGACAGACCCATCAAAATAGCTTTCTAAACTGGTTAGAAGCGTGCGTACCCCCACGATAATGGACGTGAAAATAATCAACGGCGGCGACAGGAAAAAATTTCAACCGCCACGCGCCACTCGCCCAATAAGGTTCTTCGAGTCGACCCACGTGCTACGGACTTAGGCACATCAGACGCCCACGCACGCGAAGCTACAGCCTACGCTCGCGATGACGCATCGATATGCATCTCGAAACTGTTTTTACAGACGGGATAGAAGAAATAAACCGAGACGTATTGATGGGCCAGTTCATCTTGCTGACGGGGATCGTACGCATCCATGGTTTCTCCTTCTCTTTGCTCGATTTACGATCCCATTCGAAGAAGCTTTTTACTTCAATGTAACTTTTCATAGCAACGTCTGTCTTCGAGAGTCATTCATGAAGCAAAGGGCACCAGATTTCGTGGGAGAGATTCACGAAACTTTACAGAAAACAAAATCTGCCGGAGTTCCTGCTCCATTTTCAGTTTTTTTCCCACACGATGTTATAATTCTTGAAGGCTCAGGTTAATCGGCAACCTGACACGCGCACGTAAGCCCCCTATCGAAAACCATGTCTCATAATATATCAGCGACGACATCGAGGCTGTCGTTCGATCCCTTCCCATCAATTTGCCGTAGTGCCATGTTCCCAGCATAGACATATCCTCATTTATCCCAATGTCCTACACGTCGACAGCCAATTTGCTAATCGAGCCAATCATCCAATCGCATTAACCTTGCCAGCCACTCAGAGTCCCCGGTCGCCTTTTTATTGAACGGTTCCTGCGACAGGTTTCACATTTTCCGAACGACACCGTTCAAGGTGTAAAAACCTTGCCTCTTCCCCTGGGCATCGGAGAAACCACCGTCGCGAATTCGCTGATGGATTTTGTTTAAACGAGTAACAGTCGCCGAGGCTCCGATATAATAGCGAATGACTCGCTTTAATGGCAACACGTATACGTCAGAGATCATAAGGTGTAGAGTCACGTATCCATGGGAGCGTAAAGCGGCCGTTTCTCGTACGCTCGATTTAAAGTGGAACCGTAATCTGAACCATTCTTTCCTCCTCCTTTATTCCGCGAACTCCGCCCCGTTAAATTTCGTCGATAAAGGTGAAATAGCGGGGGCGAGCGGCGAGCAGATTGGCTGGTTTTACGCGATCGGTCGTTAAATCGGTAATCAAAAATTCTTTGCAGGGAAAAAGAAATCGGAGGAGAGGTGCGCGACGAAACGAGAAAATTCGGTCTTTCAAGACAAAAGATTTTACTCCTGTTGTAAAATTAATATTTAATCATTCAAATGTCCTCTTATTTTTAGGACCAACATTTATTAGCTTATTTTTAATATAATATCACCTTTCCTATCTAAAACAGAACTCTTCTGACATTGAAAAAACGACACAGAATATCAATAATAGCACGCGATATCACTTCTATTACTATAGAACAGCAAATGCTAAAGCCAGATTAGATAACAACACACTGAACAAATATAAAGGTACATACATCAAATCTATTTCCTTCATATCGAACCCACGCTCACCGAAGCTCTATTGCGACTGCTTGGATCCGTTCCTCCCGTGGTATCGGTTCGCGACCGTTTCTTAAGTCCCCGGCACATTAATTATGCTTCTCTCATTTAAATTACATGCGTGACTATCGACGCTGGCTCGTATCATTCATATCAGCGGAGCAGTTAGCGTAGACGAAACAAAAATCGAGATCAACGCGGTATCGATTTCATCGCCGCTTTGGATTTACAAGCGACGCGCGGCGACTCGAGCACAGGTTGCAGCGTGCACCAGCTGGAGTGCAGCGTGGCGGAGGGAAAACTGCAAGGCGCGGGGACAAGCCGACGAACGAGTACGTCGGCCCACGCCATCCGCCTCTGCGTGCAATTGCACCGCGCTGCACCGTGGAAAATTGGATAATACGATGCAGGAATAAGCGCGATCCATCAGCCGCTATCGCGGACTCCAACTCGGGGGAGTTTCCGATTTTCACCGTAAATTCATGCACACAGCCCCCGAGGAACTTTTGCAAACATCTCTTTTTCTTCCGCTCCTCAATCCACAGTAAATCCTCTTCCATATGGAAGAAAACAAAACGCGTCCACTTCGTTCTACGAGGCAGGATATTCATGACCGTCCCATGTGAGTAATAACGAAACAAAGTGCAGCAACTCGAGTGACCGTAGTTTTAGGAAGCTTCTAAAATGCAAAGTGCATCCTTTATGAAAGCTCCCTTTTTACCCGTGTCCCGGGGCATAGGACACAGAAGGATTAACAGTGTTTTTTCAGCAGCGTGAAGCCTGCTTTTTAACGATTACACGGCGCTCCTTTCCACCGAGGAATCGCGAGAAAGCGGCGCCAGGAACACTTGTTTAACGTCGCTTCCTGCGGCGTTCGCGCAAGGGGGACGTAATTAACGTTTATAAGCCATCGTGCCCCGGAATGAAGAGCACCGGACCGAATGTACCCGCCACGTCCGTAGGTGTACGGAAGTTACGACCGCGTTATTTATCGCGTTATTGCGCTGAATATCGTCCACCACATGGAAATAACACGCAGGGAGAGCGTTTAGGCGATCGTAAAGGACACTCGTTTCGTCTTTACGTCGCTTTCGCCTCGAAATACGAGGGTCGGGGTTGTTACGCGCACACTGTCCGCTCGTGAAATTCCTACGAATCTCTCCGCAAGGAAAGACAACTCTAACTTCCTAGCTGAGAACAACTGATTTTATATACGTCACCAATTTCGACCATGATTTCGGCAATTTGTACGAGATTTTTAGGGATTTCTACTGCGCAAGATATCAAAAATATTCTTTACCTTTTATACAATACTCCTGACGATACGATACTGCTGACGTAATAGCGCTGATAAGTTGAAAAGCTCGTAACAAAAAGGACCCTTGTCAATTTGTTGGTTCCATTCCGGTTTAATTGGTTATCTAATATTCTTTTTACTTAAATATTACTATAAATCTCTTTTCTGGCCATCAGAGTGTGATTTTATTTAAAAAGTCGTCAAATTTGATGAGGGCTGTTTTTGTTGCAAGCTCTTCAGTTGATTAACGTTTACCCTTCTCTGAGGAAACTACTGTTTCGCTCTCCATCGAGCAAAAAGTACCCAATTGTTCTACAAATCGCGCCTTGTACACGTGCGATCCCGTTTTTCAATTTCACATCCATTTTCAGTAGCGAGAATGAATATCGTCGAGAGTGAATTACCCCTGAATCGCACGCTTCGCTCCAATTCGAATCTGGATACTCCACGGTCGACAGTCCATCAAGGAATTGAATTCATTTCGTGGCGATAATCTCCTGCAGACGAAGGAGAATGAATTCCAGTCGATTCGATCAGAAAAGCGAATTTTCTGGGGTACTTGATCGCAGACTTTCAGATTATCTAAAATATTCATGATGTCTGAATTTCGTTCTTCCCTGTTGCTACTGTGTATGCTCATTCAGGATACACGTACGCGTGGGCGGGGAAGAAAAGTGTCGATGATGTAGGAGAGACCGCTCCTGGTTATCAGCCGCCGGAAATATTTTGATTGCACGAGAACCAGCTTAGGTGAGAGTCTAGCGACCTCTCCTTCTACCTTCTGCATATGTAATTTCATCGGATAGATTAAGACCTCATTTGCTCTAATTAAGAACGATGGATGATGGCAGCTCGCGTTGATAAATAATTCTTCATCCGCATCGAACGATGAACGATAGGTCAAATGTTTCTTTTCTCATTAAGTCTAGGAACAGAATACCCACTTTTTAACGAAAGCATAATAGGAAGGTAATTAGGTATCTTATTACAAAGATGTCGTGCTTCTAGAAAATAGGACGTAGCTATATTTCATCAGTGCTCCTATAAAAAACATGATCTCCTCATTTCAACTGGAAATCAACTGAATTAGTGATATGAAGTGCAGGAGAAGTCCAAAAGCCACAGCTTCAGGCATTTGGTTCATCACATACTCGAATCTGGGAGCCAGAGTATGCCCTATTAAGTCCACTTTGACTCTGTAGTCCAGATATAATTTTGAGATTCCTCGAAAATGGTTAATTTAGGACATGTAATGTTCTCCAATTCATCAGTTCAGCTAATTTGTCCCTGTCCTGTGAAGTATCGTTCAGCAATATTAATCTAATACGAAACGAGGTCCCGAGTTTTAGAAATGAATGGTTGCTTAGATCGTTGACCAATAACCCTGGTATTTGATCGTGAACCGAAATCAAGAGGATAGAGGAAGAGATGGGATCCCATGGACAAACAGCAAACAACATCTACCGCAGAGGAGATTCAGAGTTTGCTAATATCGCGAGCTCTGGGGCAAGTTTAAACCGCAGGAGTTCGCCGCAGGACGTGGCGAGTACTAATTTAATTAAAACGTCCTGGGCGCTACTAATACTCGTTAAATAACTGCCACTACGTAATTACGCACGGAAGGACAACAGTCGTTTGCTTTAGTGCAGAAACTTGTAAGCCGCCGGTCGCGTTTTAATCTTCCAGCGCCGTCGCAACATTCCCTCGCGACGACCGGTTCAGTTAGAAAAACGTCAGAGTCCCTGCAAGTTCCATGGCCCGACGTCAGCCTTCTGCTCGATTAATTTTAATAATTAATTTAGTGAACCGATTATCCAGATCGGTTTAAGTACTCTCTAAGGCGGTAGGATTAAGAAATCACTTTTCTGAGAGCACGTGGAATATGGTAACATCTCGTAACCCTATACATACATATATAGTGGATATCTCTTGAACTTGTAGAAATGTCCTCAGATCCTGAAGTCTCTAATCCTACCCTAGCCTCCACTTCCTCTTAATTCTTAATCCACGTACACTTCTATACAATGTTCGTCACCTAGGATATCCAGCGCTTATTCAACAATCTCTACCTTGGAAACACCGTGTGGAGCGCGAAAAAATACCAAACGTCGAGCTCGCTGGAAAAGGATAAGACTGATGTCGCAAATATCTCTACCGTGACAGGGTTAAAAGTTGAAGCAACTTCGAAGCGCGTGTGGGACAGTTTCGTCGGTGAATCGGGGGCCAACGATACGAGCAACGAGAGCAATCTCTGCTTCAGGGACAGAGCCCTACCTTTTCCCCTAATTCGCTCGGGGAGAAGCTAAAAGGGGCGAAAGTTGAGGGAGGAGATTATGGCGAACGGACACGAAACGTTACGTCGTTGGACGTGCAGATGCTGTTCGACAACCTGCTCCCATAACGACTTTCAAGCAACACGGAGCGAGACCATGTTCAGGAATTGTACTCGCGACTAGGAACGCGAAAGTGTATTTAGCTCGTACCTGCTTATTTGCATCGAAAGGTGGCTGCTGGACGATGCTGGACGAGTCGCTAAATTATCCAGAAACAGGGTCCACCATATTTGCATAAATGAATATGACGGAGAATTTTGGGAAAAATTGAGGTTCCAACGAAGCTGATGCCTCTATTTGTTCTGCCCGCTAGCGTTTTCACGCATAAAACGTCGATATACGAACGGTTAGGCAAACTGACAGCATTTTTTACGATAAATAAATATCGCTGGATTAGTTTTACTCGTGGGACATTGGTCTTTTTGTTGAGCCTTTCGTAATCACACGGTTTGTTTGAATGAACGACAAAAACTCCACTTAGGAAGCGCTCAGATCTTCAAGATCATACGATTGATGGTACAGGCGACTTTTTAACGTCGCGAGGTCAATACACTGATGTCACGTTACGCAAATATTTGAGCTGACCACCCAACACGTCCCGTCTACGCGTTATGTCCATACTGATGCTGCTGAACGTTATCTTCTATGTGCTTTGGACACAATAAAATCAAAAAGTCGATCTTCGTGTGGACTTTTTCAAAAGAGCAGGCTGGTGAATCGGAAATATTTGAAGATAGTATTTGATTAGTCATGAAATCCATGCACGAGCTACGTATTTTCTAATCCTGTGATTTAATCCCAAAGGAAACGAGTTTAAAAATTCCAGACCAATAAAAAAGGTAGATCTTTACCCTTTCAGTTATAAAATTCTACGTCTCATCGTTGAATCATCCCCCTGTAGGTTTCAGAGTTAATATAGTGTAGTCCTCGATTCAGTATAGTCTCCAAGGAAGTTACAATTGCAATTTGGCAAGAAATCGAGCGTGCTGAGGTGCTCGACGATTTCCGTCCCGCGGGGGAAAGAAGGTACGACAGACGAGCAAACAAAACAGCACTACGACGACTCCTCGAAAGCAACTCTTGAGTTCGTCGAATCCATTAAGTCCCGCAGTTTGAATACCTCTGTATACTGCATCCGAATGGAGCCAGATTCGATATACGGAGCCCTCAAATGCATCCTTTCAGAAATCGGGTAAGTTTCCCTCGAAATGCTTACAATTTCTCAATTCCTATTTACCGAGAACGCGGATGCCAGAACTAAGGATCTTATTTAATATATTAGTGCAGCCTTCCTCATCGGAAGGAAAGCTTTCATAATAATTGAAAATGGTATTGACTACGTTTAGTTCCTGATACGAAGAGAAAAATGGGAAGATCCCACCCCTAGAGAATAATTGTATTAATAAGAATGTGCGAACCCTTATGTCTCCCGATTTCTACGAATAGAGAAATGACACGCTCAAAAAGAGGAAGACGAGAGCCTGTTCCAAGGGTAACGAGGGAGGCCCTAATCAACGTCAGTTACCATCCGACAAATTTCATCCGATCACAGAGGCAATTACTTTGCCAGTTCCACTAACGAATTCCATGCACGTTTCTTCGTTTCTTCCGTCGCTGAACGGAGGGATCGAAAGCGAAGGGGTGCAGAAAGGAAGAGGACCCAAGGTGTGCAAGGAGAAACGATCCAATCCGACTAAAGCGGACTTTTCTACTTGAAAAGAATTCGTAGTACCAGCAAAAGACTCGCTTCCGCGATTCTCTTGCCTTTTAGAGAGATATCTCCAAAAAAGTCCAAGCATCACATTTTGCACAGCGTTAGTCATTTTTGCCTGCTTCGAGGGGACGTATCTATCTCATCATCTAAAAAGTTCTAAAAGGTTGCCACCGTCAGACAGGAAGTGACTTTAGCTCCCATATCATGATTTCGTCACTCCGACGACAATAAGGTGACGAGGAAGCGGAATTAAAATCTTTACGACTGCTTCTCCCCGTTGGTAAGAGGATCAGTCTCGTTTCGTCGCGCTTAAAATTCCGTTTCCGGCTTTGCATGCAAAGTTTGACGAGCCTGGCAACCATTCCCTCGAACCTCTATTTCCCCGCTGGCCGCGCGAAAACGGAACTCGACAAAACGAATTATCTCGAAACTTGTTGGATTAAGGACGTAAAAGAGGGAATTAAACGGGAGAAACTTGGTAGCAGCATTTCGACCTAACGATCGCGTTTGTCGCTGAACCCTGCTCCACTCTCAGCCTGTATTTCTCCAAAATCACAGCAGCGATATTGTAGATGGATCCTTCTTAGTCTAAGTGGAGAGGAATCTTTCATTATCCAGGTGCCAATGACTGGCGTTATCTCGTTATAACTGGAGTTAAGGTAACGAAGTACTTTGGTATTGTTTCCCAGCGAGGTGCAATCGCAGAAAACCATTTTCTAAGGAAATCACAGAGAAAGAGGAACAAAGCGTGTCTTCACACTTATTGATACTTCGTAGAAACGAGGCAGGTCTTAACGAGGGAAACTTCAATTGCGAATTAATGCCCACATAATTAGCTGCCTCCGGAGCTGGAAACTTGTTAACTATCGGCTCCTCTTGTGGAAGATCCCAATAGGGAGCAGAGGATTACACGCGACGCGAACCGAAAGAATGAAAATCCGATTGCTGGTGTAGTCGAGGATTACGCTCCAGTCTTTCCTCTACTTAGCTTCTCACGATTGCTACAAAACCTGCAAAAATTCTCTCCCGCCTCAGTTATTCTTCTGTTCCTTAATCGAACAGTTTCGTAAGTGAGACTAGACTGCACAATTTTATTAATTATTTTGATAATTATTAGCCCACCCAGTAGGCGCCACCTGTACAGTCTAAGTCCTACCAGTGTTAACTTCTGTGGGAAATCCATTGGTTACAAAAGAAACAGAAATGAAATGTCACTCTGCCACTCGTCACGAAACGAAGCGCATTCTTCTCTGATGGTTCTAATCAAAACAGCGTCCACGCTTTTGCCTCGTCATTCCCGTGGACTCACCCCTGTCGACTATTACAGGATAAAAAATAAATAACCCGTCCTTCCTCCTATTCAAATGGCGATATTTCCATTCGTCTCTGGCGCGGTACAATGGACCACAATAAAACGCGCAGCGACAAGAGTACCTATGTATGTACATATCTACATATATTCATTGAAGAGGCGTGCCACGCATGCAGCGCGCCGCCAGAGAAACAGAAGAGCGATCTCGCGTTGACTTTCGACGCGCAACAACGGGGCGAACCACCCCTCCGAGGGCCATTACTCACGCGGCCGTGTCCCAGCTGTCAGGTACAATTTGTTCGACTCGCAGAAGCGAGAAGAAACGACAAACCTCGCGTTTGCCCGCTGACAGATGAGCTGAGAGAATCGCCGACGGAAAAAAACTAAATGGTCCATCTCGACAGAGAGACGCGAACGTCTTCAAGGCCCTTTCTTGCGAAAGTCGAATACCCCTGCGTCATCCCTGTAATAATACTATATTTCAAGTGACGTCGCGTTAGAATCGAATACTTTCCTTTACGTCGAGATAAAAAGCCATAAAGGGAACGCGAAGAGAACATTTTCCATGGATTACGAGGCAGACGTTTAGGACGTTAATCGATCCGGAAGAAGGTAATATCTGCGTCTACTGAGAGGACAGCTTCCCTTGATCGAAAACGAGGATGTTATGCTTTAACGCTGCTGCGCGTGGCAACCCTAGTAGATGACAGCGCAGGGTCTATGTGAAGAAAGGAACTCGAGCACACATCTTATTGAGCTTTCAATTTCTATGACTTCTGCAGAGGCGACGCGAACGTACGAGACTTCAAAGGAAGCAGGCCTTTGGACGATAGCGTAATTCGCCACAAGCGTAATGATTAGTTACTGAAGAGGTTTAAACATCGTCTTTGCAGCAACTACAGCGCCCTTTTCAATTGTGTTTCGTGAAGTGATGATCGTGAGTAAGAGAGGCCCGCCGATTTCAAAAGAAATACGTCGTGGCTTGACCCACTCGAGAATGGACGGATAAAGGATTCGCTCTTTCAACGCGGCAGAATAAACGCTAAGAAAATAATCCCCCCGGTTCTAAACGAAATGCCTTCCTGCTTTAGAGCCCTTACGCCTCGGCATTCACCAGTACGCCGCGGAAGAGGATCATCGGTGCACGTGGATATTCATTCAATTCGGAATGCTTCTCCCCTCCCTCCTCCTTCTCCTCCTTTTCGTCTCAATACTACTCCTCCTCTTTCAAATGGAGTTGTCTCTATGTGCTTCCAAAGACAGAATAGCCCGAATTTAGCTGGCCTTCCTTTTTTATGCTGCTATCACAATTTCAAGTCAGCTTGAGGAAAGATATTCGCTTTATTTGGAGGTAGACGTAAACGATTTCACTTATTCTGGAATTATACCATCTTCTATTGAAACGTTGTCGCTTTTGATGCTGAGTCGATCTGTCTCTCATGAATACCAGAAATCTTTTGCCCGAGAAACCGTATAGAAATTTGTATGTCTTTTTAGAAAGGAGTTCAAACGTCCTTTTAACTGTATGTTTAGCAATGCTATACTGATAGCAATACCTCATCATTGGCCACTGTATCTGTAGCATTCACTGGAAATCCGATTAACTGGACGTCATTACGTTCCACTGTGTCACTGGTCCACACACCTGTGTTTTGAAAGCAGTCGAATAACCTGTTCGCCGTGTACGATCTATTGTCTCAAAGCCGATCGACGATGAGCTAAAGTGTCAACAGCGCTTTGATGCGCGGGCCAATCTCGGTTTAAGCTAACACTGTTAACAAACGAACCCGAGTCAAAGCACGCCAAGATAAACCTAGTCAGCTCGCGTTGCTTCCGGACTTTTTACCATAGATCAAATTTTACAGAGAAATGCATATCCCAGTCACAACTTTAATTAACTCACGTCTGCGTAACAATAGCTGCTATTAAACCAAGCTTACCATTTTAGGTTCACGCGTAGCGTTCCACGAACAAAAGCTATCCATCACTGCGCGTGTCGACAGCTTTGGAATCACGATCAGAAGTTCATCCGCGGCGAGCGAACGTGTTCTCGGTTCTTCCGTTTCCGGCCGCCCTATAAACGAGCCAAGACTAACGGGCCGAAGCTCCGTGAGATTTAATCGCGCCTCGAAGGAGTCCATGCTGGGGAAATCTATCTCCGTGAATGGGGGAGGCGATGAAAGGGCATTTAAAGTTTACGAACGAGCGAAACGACTTCACAACGTGAACGAAAGCGTCGCCTCGCGAGGACAAAAGCTCCAAACTCCCTCTCTCCATTCCTGTCAGAATTCCTCCGGCACGAGATACGGCGGAGCGAAAAAAAGAAGTTGGAACAGGAGAAGAAGGATCAGAAGGTGTTGGCGTTCCAGGGACCTCGATACCCTGGGGGATTCTTCTCTTCTTTCCCCACGACCTGTACCTTCCTTCTTTTCCTCGTTCCGCGATACAGTTGACAGCCAATAAGGAAGCTCGACGCCTACTCGAGAGTATCCCCAGCTGCGCGAAAGATAGAGAGCAAGCAAGTCAGCCAGCTCCGATTGCCAAGCGAGAACAGGTGCCGCTTAATTACGCCGTGAATTCCTCTCGACGTTTCGGAGATACAGGCAGAGAAATTCTCTCGCAAACAGAAGCTTAGCCGCGTCGATGAACCGACGATTCCATTCGTTCACCTCCAATTAAGAAGCTCCCGCTAGCTGTCCAAGCGATAGCCGCTTTGTCAGCCATTCACCTATCACGGGCAAAACCTTGAGAAAGCTCGCCTCTGGGGTCTCATCTCGCTCACTGGAACTTTTTAATTCCTCTCCGTGATTCCTTTCGTCGTTTCATCTCGTTCCTCGAATCAGGAAGAGATCGTCCGATGAGCCTTCTATTCAGTCGCGCGCATTGATCCCAGGTGTAAAAGAATATCCCCCAATTTCCTTTCGACGCTCTTGATGTCCTCCCTCAGGTGCTCCTCGGATAATTTATCGCGTCCTTTTGTAGATACCGATCCGAATTCCGCCGTTTCCAATATTCCCTCGCCAGGGACCAATCTAGAAGCTTCGATGCGAGCTGGAAAGCGGTTACTGGAATTCGTGCTAGGTTCGCGACGCCACCCTCCTCTCCTGTCCCTCTTTGACACGATTCAAGCCCCCAAAGGCTTACACGCGAATGGAGCATTGTACGCGCGCAACGACGCTTCACCTCGACGTGCATATATGTGGCTGTGCCAGTTATTGAATTCGCGCTTCAAAGCTGGCTTATTATCGACTGTCGCGCGATAATACACTATTCGAGTTTGTGGCTGTGGTAAAGAGTACCTTTCGAGGTGTTTGCTACGCGCTCGCAAAGCGAAAAGCGTTGCTTGCGAAAGAATGCATCGAAATCGAGAGGGCGACGGAGTTGAAGTGGGACGATAGTGTTTAGGGGAAACAGAAAGCGCGAGGGGAAAATTGTACTGAATCGAGTTCATTTGAATAGAAATGGGACTGGACTTGCAGCGTCTGAAAATTTTAGTCTGTGAAACCTTACTCCTATTTCCCTAACAGGATTGTGTCTGTTAAGTTTTAATTGAAAAATACTGAAAATGCAGAGAAGCTGCTCTGTGTCAATGAGAATATTAGTCATCAAATAATTAGTCTTTGAAATATGAGAATCTGAAGTTCTTAAACGTATCGATTCTTTTTAACGCAGATTGAGTAAATTCGTCCTCGTGCAAAGTGATCCGCGTGTGATCGTGAAACGTTTCAACCAACGCGAGTCGTGTTGCATCCCTATGAGAAGTAGAATATGGAATTTCCACAGAGGAATTTCACAGTGAAATGCATGATCAGCGTGAATGCCAGATATCACCGAAAGAACGTAAAGGTAGGAAAACGAAAAAGCGAATATTGAAGTTCAAATTACCAGATACGCACAGTTTCGCGCGGTCGCGAATAAATGGAATTTTAGAAGAGGGTAGGAAAAAAATCGTTGGCACAAAATTGGTAAAACTCCCGTTTCATTCGCCGGTTTCAAGCCAATTTCATTTTTCGCATGATGGACGTAGAAGAGAATCTATCAACGATTAATTAGAGGTAAAAAACATTTTTCTTTCATTTGCAATATTCTCCAGTCTGACTTACAATTAGAAAGAAAAGTATATTCTGTCAAAACTAAAAAATGTTTCAACTTTTCAAAGCGATGTTAAATGGAAAAAACTTTTTTATTACTCCATAGATGAACTCAGAAGATACACAAATAAGCGAAAGATCTCCCGTCTGATTTTTCCCTGTAATTACTACTTTAGAATTAAGCAGTTCCTCTGCCTGATTTGTGACTGACTCTTATACTAGTTTAACTTCAAAGTCTCCCATGCAAACTGCTTCATTAGTTTTTCTACTTGGTGCATATGAGTTCGCTGAATGAATTTTTTAATGCACCTACACGAAATGGTTCTCGAGCTCTAATTACGTACGTACCCTGATGCAGTTTTGGATATCCGTTAACGAAAAGGAAGAGGCAAGGATTTTTCATTTAACGTTCATATCGTGACGCTTTGGGACTCGAGAACGGGAGAATACAGTCAATAAAAGCGCAATATACCGGCTTTCGTTGTCCAAAGTTTTCCATCGGATTCCTATATTCCATTACGGAACCAGCCTCTCTGCCGCGTTCGAAAAACTCAACTCTCTCTCGGCATTCCAAGTCTATTCGAATATTCAAGCACCAAATGGCCGGCCGTCGAAACAGAAACATTATTTTTCGCAACAGTTTCCAGCTAGAGGGGCGTCGAAAATGAAAAACAAGATTCAACGATCGCGACAAAACTTCTCCCGTAGGAACGGTACACCATAAGCGTTTCCCGATTTTCATGGTCTGGGACAAACGTGATATAATTGTGGATTATAAAGAATAAACTTGTGGTACTAAAACGAAACCAGTTCAACAATATTGCTTAAACATCAATTATGAAATTATGAATATACTGGAACATCAATTATGAACTGAAATTGCTAAACTTGAAATTCTTGCTGTTTAGATTTCCTTCAAATTTCCGGCTAGTCATTTTCATACTATTAGCATCCCGAATTGAAGAGTTTATTAATCGAATGCAATTAAAACCCTCAATGACACTCGACTTAAACTCGTGAAAGTAATTAAGGATGCAATAATCGTGACGCTGGCTTGGGAAGAAAAATTAATTGGACCATTTTTCATGTTCCACGCGGAATGAAGGACGCGCGCCGTGTACGAAGTAGGAAGTATACATATAGCGGGCGCAAGAGGTTTGTTACTACTGGCAGGAGTATCGGGCAATCAAGTTAATGAGGAAGGAGAAACGAGTCGATGAGAAGGGCGAAAAAGACACGGGAAGAGGAGGGCCTTTCACCTAATGGTTTGAGAAACGTGCTCGTTGGCCCGTGCCACGCGCCATTTATGGTAAACCCCTTCGAGCATCGCGGAACGATTTTCATTGACTCCGTGAATCGCGTTTCCTCCTTTTGTCACACTCGAAATGTACATTTGTACTCACCCTGCGTCATCGGTGTACAGCTTGAGTCCGATCTTCGACACGCATGTCCACTTTAGAATTTTTGAAAATACTTCTTATTCCCTGTTCGTCTGTCCTGCAACATGAAAAGACATACCTGATCAGAGGAAATTCGATAAATTCGATCGCTAGAGGAAAGAATGTTTCTGTGTTTGAAATTTTTCTTTCATCCACTTTATCAAAGTCGCCGACTGCGAGGTAAGAGCACGAGCGAACACGATTCACTTCGTGGCAGTCCTCTTTTTCCAATCCCCCAGGCACGTGTTTCTACCATTTCCCTCATATTTTCCAGCTTGTCCACTATTTCTCGCCGAATACAAGGAGAATAGTTCTGCAATTACCAGACGGGCTCTACTTGGTCTATTCAAGAAATGAAGTCGAGGCACGCAGCCGCCGCGTTAAACGAAACAGGAACAAGCGTTCCTGCGATTGAACGACTCGATGTAATAGAATAGAACTTCCTTTTTCCCGTCGAATCTACGTGAAATGGATTTGTTCGCTCGTTCAATGGCTAGGCGAGAAGAATTTTCGATTTCTCACACGACGTACACTCGCCTCGGTGATGAAATTTTCATCGCCAAAGTATGGAAATAAGATCGACGCGGGACCGTACCTGCCACTAATGGTTCAGTGGATCTAGTTTCACTTCAACTAAACAATTTTATAGCACCGGCGATAATTAAATTTCTAATTAAATTAAGCGAGGATCATTAGCGCGATAACATCTCGGATGAAACAAAATGCAAGATTTATGATCGTCACACTAGCGTCATATCTTCCTTTTTCTTCTCGAAATAATTAAATTTAGCTTGAGTGGCCTGGATCTCAAGTTCTCGTTGCAACAAATTATTCTTCGCTCTCTCATTATCGCGTCAAGATTTTCTCACGTAATGAACACGCTCCACGGCAATTTCTATGCAAAAGACAGTGCCTAGGAAGCAGGGTACGGTACCGTCCCTCTAAAACGTTTGACTGCCTCGGCTGTTAAATTGGACGACGCACCTACATTTAACAAGACAGATTGCATTCGCAGGACAATGAACGTAGTTGGAAAGCAGTTAACAACAAACAAGACTGTGAGTCAGGAAGAAGACAACCAAGCCAATATAAATTAGAACTAGAATTACGACAGATCATCGAAAACCGATAAAAGATGTTCGTTTATAAATTATAAAGCTTATTACTCCTAGTAGTGATTTAATACTATCGGTACTTAATAGCCACATTAGCTAATAGTAAACCATAACTATTCTCGAACGTTTGTCTTCGAATTAATGCTCTGGGGATTCTCAATGGGGAGCCAGCACGCGCGATAAGCGAATCGTCGCGCGAATCGTCGCCGGAATTCGCGGACAGGGCTCGAAGTAGACGCCCGCTACAAACGACGCCTGGAACGGCGTAAACTTCAGGCTGGGCGCGGCGTGTAAACGCGATCAGATTTACGACCACGGCATTTAACAGCGATAAGCCACGGCCCACTAATGCGAACCGTCTGCAACCGCGCGGCGATTCAACGTTAAGCACGCTATCTTCACCGACGCAAACTTTTCTGTAGGTGTCTTAGGCTTGGCATCATGAATTTCTAATCGAAAAAATGCTTCACACCCTCGTACCTCTGATAGCGTGACAGACTGATAGGACAGATATCCCTCAATTGCTTTGAATGTCTGGATCTACTTGAATATCTCTGAACGTCCGAATGATCTGGTCAGACACTGAACGTCCGAATGATCTGGTCAGACATTGAACGTCCAAATGATGTGGTCAAGCACTGAACGTCTGGATGTTCCTGACTGGCCATGAACGTCCGGATGTTCGCGTATATTTTTTGCTAACGCTGAACGTCCGGATGATTTTGGATGTCCTCGGACGTCTAACATCTCGGTATTCAATATACTTGAAGTGCAGCAGATTTTAAAATGTGATAATTCACGGCTTTTGTAAGATCTTACAATATTTATGTGATGTATTCAAACGTACTTTTTTCAAGAATTCCCACGCATCTTTATGATGCAATAACGTCTCAAAGGGAGTTGTACGCGTACATTTTTGCATAATCCACGATGCAGAAGAGACGGGAAAATGGAAGATGACTCTCTAGGGTCAGTTCACTCGCGTTACTCGCCTGCAGCAGCGTTTTGCAATATTAAGGGAATCCTTTTCTTCACCGAAAAGCGGCACAAAGCGGCGACAAAAGTTGCAATTGTTAGAAGCAAATAGCGATTGAAATTGCGCAAAAAGCATGCACTATTTGTTGCAAATGATACATTTCTACCAATACATCGTCCACGATGATCAAACATCTACTATATAAAACGTTACTGAAATGTAGCTTTGACTGCGAAAGTAGAAGCGCAGGAAAGGGAGAACAATTTTTCCTCTTCAATGTTATAAACCTCACTCACTTTCTTGTTTCTGTCAGTCGTCGACAATATCTGACGTTCTGATCAAAAGACTCCGATATTTTCCTGCAATAGTGCACAGAACTATTTAAAAAAATATATGGATATTGCAGCTTTTTTATTTTAAAAGATTTTCACAAAACACTGCGCTTTTGAGAATGATCATCTGCATGAGCCTCTACAAAACCCTTCATTTAAAGTCGCTAAGTTGCCTTTCATTAGCGGGCCAGCTGTATAATTTGCTTCTGTTGCTCCCTGAAAATTGGAAGGTCTCCTTTTTGTTACACGGGTCTGTTCCGCAAAAGAAATTCTAAAAGTTTTTCAAGACAAAAGAATTTTTATTCTTTCAGTTTTTCCTACCCCTTTCCATGCAACCGTTTCATTTTTGCCCACCGGGCAAATTTATATCGAATCTTCGCGTTTTAATTTCATCTCTATATCACTGGACATCAATTTTTCTCTTTTCGTCGTTTTCCAGAGGATAACATCGTTGGCAGATAAATATTTATGAATGTTACTCCGCGGAAATATTCAAACGAATCGGTATATATGGGACTTTTTACTAATTGTAAAAATCACGTTGGATAAATGAAATATGTATTTTGTATATACGAGAAACATCATCAGAGATTAAACATGAGTAATATAGATACGTTTCCGTAGTTAATTGCTAAATAAACATTTCCAGTCGAACATTAATTAGTTGGTTATTCTCGTGATAGAATATTCGTTTTCAAGCAGCATGAATATTTATGAATGAAACTTTTGTTATCATTTTGGAGTGCAGAACAATAAATTACCCCCCTCATTACATTAATTAATCAAACGGCGGGCAGTTTATAGGTAGAACAATCAATTAAACAGTACTTTGCTGATTCTATAATTGAATTTACACTCCGTGAAATTCGTACTGCTTCCATAGAGTTTGCAGCAGTTTCTTGAAAAAACTGCCAGTTAAAGTATTATGTGACGGGGGAAACGCGAAATTACATCAAACACGGTTAACGATGTCGTTTCTTCATAGTTATGGGGCAGAAAATGGAAATTAAACTTCTCCGTGTTTCTGTCCCCCTATATTTTTAATGAACAACGTTCTACGTTAAGGTGGCTGTTAACATCCCATCTTCGTGCTTTCATTAAGTTTTCTTGCTTCGTCCTGTAACGTCTACGTTACTTTACTACATTGATTAAGGTAGAACTCCTTGTTCCCTGTATTTCTTTTGCTCCAGACGTCAGATACTTTAATTACTTAGTTGCAGTAATTATCGAACGTAACGAAAATATGGCTACAACGTTGAGAGCCCTGGTACACAGCTTTCATTAATCAAATCGAACACCTCTCGCATAGCCCCCGCTGCGACAACTGTTGAACTGTTGATATTTTGATGGAAAATTTTCCTCCATCCAGCAGTGTCCTATTGTGAGGACAATCCTTCATTGTTACAAGCCAGGAACTGGCAGATGTCATATCCCATCAACGTTCCTGATTTTTATAGAAAATACTAAATCCACGTACAGAGAAAGGATGCTTCGTCGATGATAGAACTGACTACAGAAATATTTCTGAGGAATTGTAATTTACATACTTAGCAGATTTGGTCTGTGGAGGTCACCCGAATATCGAACACCTACAGAACACTTTCGATTGAAAACTTTGATGCCATTCCCTAATTGTCGCAAACATTTAAGAGACTTTTGTAAAGGACTCTCCCTACTCGTTCCAAAGAGAACTTCCGTGGACCGTTTCCAATTCTTTCGCGATGCACAGCCACCACGATACTTATCGCAGTGCCATGCTGCGTTTCTATGGCTTTTAACCAACGACTCTGCGATTTCTTGCCTCTAAAACGGAAGAACTGCCGTGGAATATTGACCGCCCTGTCGTCTCGAGACTTCTCCCCATCGATACTCCTAGTTCAAGAAATACAAACTACCTGCAGCAGAAAACTCACGGAAATTTCGATGTCGCTCGAACCCCTCGCGAATGATTTACAGTCCTCTCTGAAAGCTCGGTAGGTAATACAAGTTGGGAGCAGAGAAGTTTGCACCTGAAGGGTTTGCACCTTGCCAGGACGTAATGAAGGGACCGTTTTAGCCACAGAGTGTGTTTGCTCCTGGAAATTAACCAGACCAGGCTTCGATCTAAAATCCCACAAGTTCGATGATTACGGGTAACAAGATTGCACCTCGCTTATACATGCAAGAAGATCGCGTCAATCCAGGGAATAACCGACTCCAGCAGTTCTGGCTAAGTCAATTTTGAAAACTGCCCTGGTACAGCCGGTATCTAACAATACACTGGACACTCGAGCGCAATTCAGCCAGCCAATGGTAGGCGGATAACTACGTTACAAGAGATTTCGAGGTGTCCCGGCAGCGACCCTCAGGGGAGGGAAATTTCAGCAGGGTAACGCCAGTCTCAAGGGTGCAATCCACTTACATAGCTGATACCCAGCGCCGTCAGCCGAACGTCGACAGGAAGAGGAGATTCTATTAGGGAACGCTAGACCATCTTATCAGGTACAACCCCCAGGATATTTCCCTCAAAAGTCTTAGCTAACTCTACATCCTAGACACGCAATGCTCCGATATCCGCTCCAACTTATTAACAACTTCCCTTCGATCCCTCATCGTTAACTTCCCTTACGTGTGTCGTAGAGGAGGACCTGTGATTAGAACCGAGGGCTTTGAGTAGCCCAGAATAAGTAATTTAGTGATCAGGGAGCTTTGGGAGTATCTAACAGTAGATACACGTTTTTATTTTCGTTCTCAGTGATTTTCAAGGATTCAGTGTCCACACCTTTTGTTCCGCAGATTTTCATCCAGCAACTGAATCAGTGAGCCAATTATCGCAGATTGCGCGACAGATTCGCGGAGCGAGACGGCTGTAACGGCGCTTCAATTGGCCTAATCGCAGTCACTTTGCCAGGCAAGTCCCCGCCGGGCACCGACGTTCACGACCCGTTTATTAAATAAGAGCAAAGGCCACGAACCATTTGCGAAGTGGGACGAATGGATTAGATTTCCTGTTGCAATTCCGTGCGCGTACACGTCCGCCTGCAACGACGACTGATGAATGCACCGATGGAGATCGTTTCACTAGCGATTGTATGCAGGGTCGCCTTTATTGGGCGTGAGATCGTTCGCCAGTGAAAACTTGTTAACAATAAATGCGAGCGTCGTTTCGATCGATGTACCACGAACTCATTCTGGGAGGTAACAATTAAGAAGAGCCCACAATAAGAGATTATCGTTTGTATGTCGTGACGGTGACATCAATCGCTCGACAGACCCTGCAGAGAGACCAGAGTTATTTCGATCCCTCTCAACTTCACGAATCGTCGCGGTGGGAGTCGTGTTCGTGATTTACCGCTTATCACGGGGTCATGGAAGGTTGTTTGAACCCTGGTAAAAGGAGATTCTTCGTCGAGGAGTTCAATTATCAGAGAAATATTTCTTAAAGGAGTTACAACTTCGTTAAAGATCTCTAAAAATCCCTCGCTTTCAGTGAAAAAATTTGCCAGAATTTTTATCAGCTTGCGTTGTCTTCGTTAACAACGACAACTGCCTATGCGAGCAGGAGTCAACGGAATTCAAAACGAGTTCCCTTGTAAGCTGCTGCTGCTCGACAAATATTTTAGCGAATAGATCTTGTATCCTCGCGGAGAGGACGAGGTTCTCGATAGAAGCAACAGCGGAGACCAATTGGAAGCCGTTTTCTACTCGTCCTGGGAGTCACGAGAACGAACGGTGACTAATAACACGTCGTGAGTCACGACGTGAACCGTGACATAACCTCGAATATCCTAGTCCTTGGCGTTTCTCCTCTCTCCGTCGATCCTGTGGCCCTTTGCCCTCCCTTCTCTTTCGACGACTCGACTCCTCCGCAGACTCGCGGAACGAGTTGTAAAATATTAGACCCCGCATCAAACGGCTTCCTCGGCAACAAATAATCAGTCTCCCTTTCTCTCATATCGCCGCGTAGGCGGAAGCACTATTACCTTCCATTCAGATCGAACGTCGATTGTCTGAGGCGGAGGACTATAAACGTCCCTGCGAACTGCCACTTCTTTGTCTTTGCAGCGGATCTCTGGTTACGCATCTTGACGAATTTCTTCTCGAGGAATGAAAAACGAGAGAGGCTTTCATTGGGAAAGGATACCATCTATTCGAAGCAATGCTGGGTACTCAGATATCTTTTGCTACACGTTCCTCTGCCGTAGGAGTGAACATGTTAATTCGTTATGCATATCGCAATGTAATCTTTTGAACACTTCTGAAAGTCGTACATATCGCGAGGGGATCGGTGAGTGCGTTCGAATGGCTACGTGTAACGATGGAGCAAGGAGTGAAAAATCGAGCGATTAAATTAATTCCTCAAGGTCGGTGCTCTTAATACGGTCGGTAACAGGTATCATTCCAGTGGCGAAAGATTCTTGTCCGCGCAGTTGGCCGACGTTTTAACCTGGCATGTTGACTCGTTACACTAATTAGAAACCGGAAAACCTGTCTCGAGTATCGCTAATGTACCGAGGATGAGCGTGCACCAGGTGAAAAATTGATCTCGCTTCGTGGTATCGCGATCGACGATATCTGAATGTATTCCATCCTGTGCTTTCTAGAACGGAAATGCTTTCCTAATGACAGAGATAGACAAGATAAGAAAAATCGTGAGCATACAAAATCGAGAAATCAGCTTCCCTCTACCTGATAGAAATCATGTTCCAAGATCTCCACACAGTGAATAGTTTCTGACGTTTTAAGAAACGTAACATTCTACATATTTCTAAAAAAATTCCTCTTGCAATTTTTCCTCCTTGACAACATCCCCTTAGACTAATTCTGTTACCAGTGACACGTGATTCTGCCGTGTTGCAAGGTTTGCAGGCTTCGAGACAAGCGAGGGTAGAAGCAGAGGAAAGAGAGATCTTAATCGTGAGGGTCCAAAGTAAACGAGGCTAATTAGGATTTAACGTATGCACAGGAGTTAATGAAGCCAACGACCTGCGCGTCTATAAGCGGGAACTGGCAGAGCCGAGTCAGTTTTCTCTTCCCTCGAAAGATGAGAAACGGTTTCCTGCCGCGTGTCTTGACGCGTACTAACAACGAGAACAGTCGTCACGCGACGCGTTGTCGCTGAATGGAAGTGTAGGCTCGATGATAAAAATCGCCGCGGAGCTCGTACGTGATTCGGCCTTTTAACGAGCTACTTTCACGGCTGATCTCCGCTGCTCTCACGAGCTGCCTATTCGGATCATTGTGTAACTGGATCACACTCTGAGACGTGCTACTACAAGCAACTTACAAGATAGACTAAGGCTCTAACGGACATTTGTACCGCACAAGTTGAAGCGCAGAAGTTACAAAAATGCATGATCACATCTCAAACTTTTCTCAGAACAATATAATTGATCTACATTGAGATTAATGCTCTGAATGAAACTGTTTCCTCGGGGAGGAAATTTGATTTTTCACAAGCGAGACGTCAACTTCGCAAAGGTTGGCGTTATTTACTCAAAGACTTTAGAAATCATTCGCCCGGATGAAACTCGAATTTCAAGAAGCGCTGGCAGAGATCGCAGCGCTTTGAGCCTCGACCGTCCGAGCGGAGTGGATTTCCCCTAGGACCCGAGAAGCGTAACGGGTAATTCTTTCACGTCGTGGAACACGCGTCACCGAGAGGAATCGAGGATTTTCTCAAACAAGGTTTCCCGCGTAACAAACTTAAACGTCAGGAAAAAATTGATAGTAACTGAAAACGTGGCACTTTTTGCCACCGTTGTCTCGTTCATATTTCTATCAGACCTTCTCCTCTAGGTTCCCTTAAATATTCACTAGCCCTTGAACTGCTCCCACTACAATTCTATTCCCACGATTATCCCACACCGTTCCCTCGCTCGTGTACCTGCAGATTATGGGACCCGACTTGGGCCACCTCGAGAGCACGTAATTCTCCGACCTTCCAGAGAAATCTCAGCAGGTTTTATTTCCAGGGCAGGTACAAATGCTCGCGCGGCTCATACTTTTACAGGGGCATCGCACTCTTCTAGCACCCCAAATGCTACCTACCCTCTAGAAGTATCGCTTTCATTCTGCCTCATAGTCGCCATAAATAACGCGACATTTGTATAATGCCGCTGCAGGTCTCTTTTTCCCTCGTTTTCGTACATTCAGAAAAAGACTGAAAATGCGCTTATTACTCTCGTAAAATAATTCACAGAAATTGGAGGTTCGTTAGGTATAGAAGCCGATTCATTACCGAAACAGTCGAGCAAACGAACTGGCGAAAAATCTTGACCAGATTGTCCATTTTTATCGCCCAAGAGCATTCTTGCGAGATCCATATTCGACTACGTTTCTCATCGTGCGCGATTGTGATGATAGCCACCAATATCGGCCGAAAATAACGATGAACCGTTATTGCGAAAAAGAGAGCTTTGGAGTGCGATGCACCTTCGTTCGAGTGAATTTATTAGATACCTGGGGCGTGGAAAATTCGGAGGGAACGAATTAATTGAAACTTCAAACTGTCGGAATTATTGGTTGCCCTCAGTTCAGAGAGAAACGTGTGGATTTTTTCCATTCTTTGAATCGCTCGAGGGGAAAGAGAGGTTGATCGCTGAGAGTTTAGGAGAAGTTTTAGAGCGATAGGGGACAGCTGACTACCACGCTGCCGCGTATTACAGCGGCAGAGGACGTTGAAATTAATGTCTCGTGGACAGGTCGAGATATCGTCGCAACGGAAGGGAGGAGGACAAAGAGAATCACGCGCGTCGGGCGCACGTGTTCTCGCATTCATACGTGGTCGGATTTGGCTACGTCCATGTACCTATTACCCACGTGACCACGATGCAACCCTGACGAGAATATGATTGAGGAAACGCAAAACACTGTCCAAAGGGAAGTTACGAATTTTCTCTAATTCTATCGAGATAATCGTGTGCATCGCTTGTAGAGAAACTAGAGGGTGGGGCATGGGATATTTTATAAATAGAACCTGATGTTTCATTAGGAAACTTTTAGGAAATTTTATGCAAATTAAGCCTTCAGGATCTAGTTGTAAGTAATCGACTCTTATTCATAAGAACCAAGGAAAATACAATTAAACCATCTTATCACAAACATTCTGTCTGCCAGTGACGCCTATATCTCACCCTATTTCTAAGGAAGAGGAGGAGCAGGAGAATATCCTCGTTCCCGAACTTCCACGAAGTTACGAAACAGCCCGACCGTGTGAAGCAACCTTAGTTTTTCGAGTCGTAACGCCTTCAATGGATTCGACCCAGGTTTCTATGAGACCCGTAAAAGGTGCACAGGCACGCGCCCACGCACGTGCGTGTCCGATTCGAGCCGAATGAATTCTTTCGTCCCTCTACTCCCAATGAAAGACATCCACTGAAGAATGCCTAGCACTTTGTAAAAAGAAGTTTCCTCAGGATTCAATGCTCTTACTTCTCTAACTGGATCATCCTCGAATGAGAGAATATCAGATAATGGAATAAATAACATTCCACGGCTTCTAGTTTGTAACTGCAGAACTGTATAATAAAATAAAATAATATCAAAATATCTACGTACAATAATCTTACATGTGTTTCAATTTCAATCTATGAAATAATACAAGTGCTTGTTCTTGATAATTGGCGGTGAGGTAATCGGAAGCAAAAATTAATTAATACAAGGTATCCTCCAATAATGAATTAATTCATCTTTCCCTCTTGAAAATCGCTGGACAGCAACGGCTAATAATTCCCCTCCGGGAGCCCTCTTTCCAGTAATTAATCCTGCTAAACAGTGGATTTCGTGTTTTCCGGCCAAATTTCTGTAAGCACTGCGCGATAAGCGCAATTCGCAGCCCATAACGCGAGCCGCTTGCACCGTGAATTTACGACCGACCGAAACGAGATCGAGGGTCGTTGAATAATTATTTTTAGAGGAACGATACGCGTGGACCAGTTACGCGATTACCGGCCGCAACTCTCGTCGATGTCACATCCATCAAGCGAATCAATTACAACAACGTTCCTTGTTTCCTCGTGAATGAGAGCGTGGCCTTTGCTTTCGTTTAGCGCGCCTGCGCCTACGCACGGCTCTGCGTTTCCCTCGATCCCACGCGGTTTCGATTATTCAATGGAATTATTTAGTACGAAATTTTCGGCGGGCTTGTGAACGCATTAGGCACGCGAGGAATTCTGTCTGAAGGAATTTGGGATTCGATCGCTTTGTACCCTATGATTAAATACCAGTTGAACGTGAGCGCAGGAAGCACTCGTTTCACTACTGTACTCCATTCATGTCAGAGTACACGTAAGGGATTGAACACATTGCTGTTACATCACGTGAAATCACGTTAGATGTTATAGCAAATTTCTTTCATATTGTAGCAAAATAGATCTAAGACAAGGGAAAAATCTCGGCTCACACTATGGATTTGCTATAGTATGTAGCGTGAGTTCACGTGACGTGATAACAGTGTGTTCGTACCGTAAACATCGTATGATGTTAGCGTACATACGGCTTCTCATAATAAATCGTTTATTCTAACTTAAGATACACGATTAAAGTTGAAAATTTTATCTACAAGCCACCTAGCTTCAATTTAAATTGACATTAATTTAATCTTATGTGATTCAGTTAAAGTTCCTCACCATTTCCACTTCATCTTGAATGGAACTCTACAGACAGTGTTTTCGTCGGGTATCTACCGATCCCACGACACAGTACACACAGAAAAGTTTGCCAAAGAGGATAACGGGACGCGTATCTTGCCAGTTAACGTTCCCCGTCGAGAATGCTTCTTTTTCCTGCTTTCGATAAACTGAGCACCCTTTTTCCGCCAGTTCGTGTCGCTAAATGACCCATTTACTCCACGAAGTCACTCTAATTTTTCCCAAACGAACGTTTCAGCAACTCGACCGTTCGTTTAAAAAGGCAACAGCGCCGCGGGGCCGTTTTTATTTTTCGAACGTAGAAGAAAGTCCCGCGCGGTCTCCGCGTGCACGCCGAATCCCAACTTGTGCGCTACCTCCGCTCGAAAAGGAGCGTTTTAATTGGCGGCATAGGTAGAGAGAACTGGTCCGCTCGTTCGTGCGGCAAATTTGCATTCAGGGAAAAGGCGAGATTGTCGGCGAACTGAGGAGGTAACAGAGGAGCAGGGGGAGGAGGTGGGAGTGCACGAGCACAGCTTTTTAAGGCAATGCGCTTCGACGAATCGGCGAGATTTAAGGCGAAACGTCCCGCGACGACGCTTAAACACAGACGCTTATTAGCGTAATTAACGGATTGTCGGGACATTCATTTACCTTGTCACGCGCTTCGCTCGATTATTCGAGAAATGACGAGCTTGATGGAGCATGAATAGTATGTGCAATTAAATTAACTGATACGATTAACACTAGACTACCAGAGCAGCTAAAATATCAGGTAGCATTATTTCTTGTAGACATATTGTTTTTTAAACATGTAATTTTATTTTTGAGAGGACGCTTATACTCAGAAACCTGAACAGTAAGAGCTGCAGGAGATCAGGCCATAAAAGCTTCCAATCTCTGATATTTACCTATAGCAGGTACTTAATTTTATCCCTTAACAAAGTGGTTAAAATCCGATTTACTTTGCAATCCGCTAGAAACGTTTCGAGTTCCCGAGTGCAGTTACAATTTAATCCCAAAATGATTAGCTGAACACACCTGTATACCGGTAACACAATCAACGAACCTCTATGGGACCTTGGCAACGAACGATTTAATCAACGAACACGGTGTAACTTGTTCACAGCGGGTGCAAGAGGGAAATGTCCATTCTGTCTGCGCTTTTGCGGGCCACAAATCATTCCCAGATCATGGACAATCGACCACCTCGGCTCGACGAAGCGCGAAAACGCGTGCCTTCGCGCGTGCACGTGATTCAACTTCGCGCCTACACCCGCGCACTGACACGTTTCAGCTTGGCCCTGCTGCGAATTGCTACTGCACGCGATAGTATTTTATTATCTTTCGCGTGTCGGCTGCGAAACACTCTGAATTCCTTCTATACATAGTCCAATGTCTGTCTATCAATTATTACGCAAAGAATCACGGAGCATATGATAATATAACCGAGGAATTTATGATAAATCGTTCTAGTTCTTGACCTCAATTGTAAGAGATAATAGGCAAAAGGAGACCAAAAAATCGGTTTTTCAAACTAAGAGGCCTACAAGAGGCCATCTGAAAATTGGACAATTTATAAAAGTAAATTGAAAAAAAATTGTATTCGAATGTTGAACATTTTACACAAGGTATGGGGTAGAGATTTTGCAAGTGTGCCCTACGACAGTAATTCTCCATTCAAATACCAGGATTCGGGGAAATGGAATTTGTAGACGGATGGCTATTCTCGATTGCTCAATAGGAAGGGTAGTCACCCTCGAACGGGAGATTCGAATTCAAATCCCGATCAATTTATTCGCCCTCTACCTACAGGCGAAGTAAAAACGTATATTTACGAAAAGGTCACGAGCAAAAATTGCACACGATTATTGCTTATGTTTTCGATTACGCTGAGACCGCGTTCATACTTGACACTTACGGCGATGAAGAACGCGACAAAGTCCAGTGCTCAGTCATAAATCGTCTCGCGCTGGTTTTTCTACACTTAACCGCAGCCAATCGAAGATTACATCACTACTCGACGTTTCACGCGTGCCATGCATTCAATAGACATCATCGTTGAGCGATACTTCATTGTGCAGAGGTATAGAGTATTTCAAAAGATATTTCAGAAGATTTTCAATAAGAGATGTATAAAATATTTAAAATTTGGTGAGCATAATTTGAAGAGAAAGTCGAGAGAATAAAAATAATCATTTTATTGTAGATCTACGTTTCAAAAAATTTTTTATTTTATTTCTCAACATGTACCTAACTTTGCCATATTCTACGTGGCGAGGGACTTTTATAATTCGGAAACCGTGAAATCGGGGAGTGTCTTGAATAGAAAATTCTGGCAGTTTTGCGAGAATGAACACATCCGTGCAATTCCACTGTGCAAACACAGGCGCGTCGGCTCGAGAACGGGTATTTTAATTTTAATGCTTTCATTAAGGAGACCCCTCCTGTCTTCTTTCTTTCTTCCTCATTTTTACCTTGAACGATACCATGATCCTCTTTACTGCGTTCTAGACGAACCTTGCCCCTGAAGAATGCGTCTTTATTCATCCTTCCATAGAATCCTCTTACTTGTCGAGTAAAAACTTTTCTTTCAAAGTAAGTACTGGCCAATTCACTTACTGCTTCACGGTTTAGAAAAAAATAGCAGTAAAAAAGAGTATGTTAACTGGACCAAACGAGTCAATTTGTTGCGAAAATTTGATAATAGCTAAGTGTATTAGATCGTACGTAGCGGTTACCCTGGAAAAATGAGTTAACTCGCCTTTAACCAGCTTCAAGTACAGCGGAGTGTACTTCGCTGTTCTAATCGAGGAATGACCCAGTTGCTGGATTAATGGGATAACTCGTGACCGTTTGCAACAGGTAAAAACGCAATTCGAGGCTGTTTGGCGTCCCTACATTTTGCACCTTTAAAGTCACGAGGTCGACGTGTTTACTGACCCTTGAATTTCGAAGAGAAGCCTCGACAGTGGGCTTTCCTTTTCGCTTCGTCATCTTTGGGACCGTGACAACAACGCGGCATTTAGACACGCGGTCGAATATAAAAGAATCAGATCGCGAGGAATGATTAGACTATCGCTCTTCTCGATATCGTTACAATCACTTCTTATTACATTTTTTGTTTACGATAATCGAACGTTTTAATCGCTAGTCGGCGATATTTCAAAGAATCATTTCTTTTGGAAGCTATTTCGATATCGTAATTGACGCTGGTCATATTTATTATTAGAGTAAGTGTATTTTATATTTCTTCTACTTCATATACTATGAACGCGCAGTTGCAGGAGACTTTTATATTCTCCACGCAAGGTACTCCTTCGAATGCAGAATAGAAACGCCACAGGCCCATAGGTACACGCGCGGCAGCATATAGCGAGCGATAACGGTGATAACGAAGCACTCGACGCCCAGAATGGGAACATCCGTGCGTGTGCTCGCAGAAATCGTTAACCCATATACATACGTAACGCTTGATCACTTAACGTTGCGTTCAAATTGCAAAACACGTGCTACTCCTTCGAGAATTTATCCCTCTGCCATACAATTTTTCCCCTTTCACGTGAAAATAATATTACGAAGTGCATCAAACAATCTGCAGTAATTAAACAGGATGGAATTTTAAAAATTGACGACTGTGGGTGTGTAACTCTGACGTCGTGTAGAGGTACGAGGGATTAATTAACTCGTCACAAAATTTGAGGAAATTTTAACTAAAATTTACAACCCAACTTGTACTAATCCGTTTTAAAGGAGGCTTAATATGAGATTTTAACACGATACCCTCAACATGGGAAGATGGAGAACATGTAATTAATATCTACTAAATAGCAGACGATCACCTGCAGTTGCGTGCACGTTCATCGATTCCAATTCTTGCCCGCCATTGGCACAAGAGCCATCCATATTCAGGCTGAGAGACGGTGCCCTAGGTAATTGGAGAACTATCTACGTGCCGTAACCTCGAAACGTTGGGAGGAGTCCCTATCGCTAGCCACGAATGACGACTCCTATGCACTTAATCCCACCTATGTAAATTGAAAGTGCTACGTGGAGACGTGACTTCGTCGTTTCCTAATTTCCGCGTCGAGGCCAAGACGATCCAGTTATATAACTCGAGCGAATTTGCGTTACGCTCATTCGTGACATTACGCGCTTTATCAACGAGCAGTTGCGTGGCGCGCGAAAAGAAAATATTTCACCGGGGGAAGATAGTTGTGTTTACCTAGCCGTGTTGCTCGAAATACGAGCCTATCTCGAAAAATATTAATGTGGCTTTGTACAATCGAAACGATCGATAAGGTGAATTTACGTTACATGAGAAGCAATAAGGGTGCTACTTTGAAGACCGTTATTTCGCGCAATAAATTTCAGAGTTATTGATGCTTCTAGGAATAAAAGGGACGAACTCTTGGAAAATATAAGATTATTGCGGTTGAAGACCCGATCCGAAGATAAACAAATTGGTGGAAGCCCAAAATAGCCTGGAGCCAAGCAAAGTTTCGACCGGGTCTGGGTTGGACAGCAGGTCAAAACAGGTCAAGTGTTTACGCGAACTTTTCCTATGATCCTCGAATACCACTTCTATTTTTCCACTTAGGTCTTATCAAGAAAAAACATCTTTTTGGCATTGTTTACGATGACTAGGTCATTATTATCGCTATTGTTGTCCCTATGTACCTCGTCGGGTTAAGGAACGTGAAGTACTCAGTTTGGGGCAACTTCTTGCACAAATCAGAGGTCAAGCGAGCCAGGGAATAAATCAAAGTTGAAATATTCATGCGGTCTCCGGCAGACGTGGTTGAATACGAAACAAGGGAAGAGTAGTTGCGTTAAATCTCTCGACGAATGTTCGCCAGTTCTTTCAGTAACGAGAAGACTGCTTTAGCGTTGAATAAACAGCGCCACTCGCGATTCACTTAAGTCATTAACGTCCGGCATTTCTTTTAAGAGGGCATCAACACTAGAACTACTAAAGCACTTAAAACGTCTGGTGCTATTACTTATTTTATATACGACTTACTTTTAACTAGCGCTGAATGATATTAAAAAGGATATAACTAAACATATTACTTCACGACTTGCGCTATTTTTACAAAAATCCATTATAACCATCATTTTAATAGAGACAGCTGACTCAATTAATGGCAATTTTTATTTCGATCGAATTCATTCGAAAAACAAATCTTTTAATTGCTTCAAACTAAAGTAAATAAAGAATGATCAATATCATACGCTTCGCTTCCTGGAAACGCGAGCGAAATATTTTGTAATTACTCCGATGCAATAAAACAGTTTCCGATGAAACTTTTCGAAGCGCTTCGCAAAGAGCCTGCCTACGAATTTCCACTGTTTCCAATTGCTGTTATTTCAAATATATCGATATTTTATTTAATCTCAAATAACTGCATCGCGAATAAAACAATGGAATGTTATTAACGAGAGCGTAGATTCCTATTTCAATTTCAAATAAAATCCAGCCAGCTTCACTGCAGGAATTGCATCTAAATTAATTTAATTGAAAACTCGTCTCACTCTATTAACATTTGGAAAACGTTAAATCCAATTTGTATAAAACATCCAAATTATTCTCTACGTCCATCAAACAGTCAATTCAGCTCTAACTATTTTCTAACTAATTCTCTCGAATTTTCCCTGTCGGACCCTCTTTCCCCCCAAGACCAAGCGCAAGCTTGAAATCCGAATAAAATTTACAAATTCGTAGCCAAGAGGTTGGGGCAAACCGCGCAACACAATTAAACGTCTCTCTTCGGTCGATGAAAAAAAGAAAACTGGAGAGAAGAGAATTAACCTCAAATTGTTTCGGTACGGTAGCCGATATAGCACGTGCATCTCGAGGGACGACCACGAGGAGAGCACGTCGCATTTTTTGTCGCCGAGTGACCCGTTCGTTCCGATCCTCTCTTGCTCTCTTTTTCCATCGACCATACCCCTCTCGCTCTCTGTCCTTCTCCTATCCTACGCCTTCTTCATAGGCACCACGCGATGGGAACCGGTAAGACCGGAAAGAACGCGGCAGAATTCTCTCTATGACTGTCAAAACAAGTCCAGCGGCGCGATTGAACCAACTAGTGGACCCTTGATTGCAATCGATCACGTACTCGCTGCATCTGCGGTTCCTCTGATGCCAGTGCATCGCGCGAAACCGAGGCGTCTTAATAACTGCGCTGGCACGGATGAAATCTATAACGCGTGCTACTCGCGCAATCGGTTCGCATTCCTCTAGGCTGCTTTTAGCAAAGGACTTTGCTAACCGTGTTCGATATTTTTCTGAGATAGTTTATGCGTACAGTTGCGCGTATATCTGTGGCTGTAAAGTGCAATGACACGAGGCATATAATATTGGAATGCTTCGTTTGCTTCGAAGTTTCGAACGGCAGTGTTAATTTGGAAAATAGAAATATTGCGTATTTGCTAGGATAACCATATGCAAAAAATAATTATTTTTGAGTTTTTAGCATAAAAATCGATCCTTGTGTGGAATTATTATTGTCTCATATTTTGAAGTATTACGGCTTTGGGGTTATGTCATTGTTGCAGGAAACGAGCGATATGCGACTTACATCACTGCCTTATAATTATAGATTACTTGTTTTGTTTACGTCGTGCATTATGCATTTCCGTAGTATCCGTTCAGTTTGTACTGTTTTTATGGCTGTGTTAACCTAATTCTCGACTGTGGCCAACTTTGGACCATTAACGGACTGAAGGTCACGAGCAGCGACGAGAATAATAAGGAAATAATATTATTGATATTGGCCCGTGAAATGTAATTTTGTGTACGTGTATCGAGCATAGCATGGATTCTTATTATTGGAATTCTATAAAAATCTGAATGTAAATAGTAATATGTGTGTATAAACATTTCGAAACTATGTATGCGAATGCATTGATACCATCGATACCATTTCACATTCCCCTATTTCTACTAAAATTAACACCAAACGCCCAAGATTTCAGTATGCCATAATAATACTTATCACCAAGTATATCGCCATTAAATTTGTTTGAATATATATGTGTAACCTCATAAGTACCCCTTCCCGTCAGTAGTCACAAGACGCTTCGTGATCAAACACTTGCACGCGATAAATACATAGAAGTCCAATAAAACAGAACATCTACCACCATTCTCAATCCTACATTTGTGAAATGAACTCGTGACGTTGACAGGTCGCGACCACAAAGACCCCTGAACGGGCACAGAAGTCAAACGACGCCATTTTCGCACTTTTTGCGTGTCTCAATGTCGCAGGGACTCTGCCCGTGGATCGCGAAAGACTTAACTAAGTTAAATGAATTTAAACGAGATAATGAAGGTTGACTTACCGAGCAGTTTTCCAGGCAACCGCGTGACAGCGAATAAAAAGAGGAAGGCGAAGATGCACCGCAAGTTCGCAGAGTTTCCCGCGCGGCGCGAATCAGCGATGTGTTGCGTAACGCGGCAACTTGTTCGCACAACGTGCTCGATCCTCGTCGAAACGACGCACGTTTTACGAGTCAGACACTCGGATGGAACACTGTTTCTTTTTCGCACAGGGTGTCACGGGGGAAACAGTTCGTTCGTTTTGGGCGCGCAAAGATCGAAGGGAGCACACGAAGGTTAGAAGAAACGAGAGCGCGACGAGCACCTTCCACCGCGACGGCTGGAGCGCGACTGACTGACCGAGCCGACTCACCGCAACGCGCGCGGCCTCGAGTTTCGAATTACGCGCTGCTTTACAACGCTACATTCTGCATCTGTCAGTCTTACCGCTCCAGTTCAATGCGTGCTATTACGCGACAGTTTTCTTCGCTTCCGCGTTCACGGTCTCTACACGTACACAGAGATAGTCAATTTCAGGCATGGACGTTTGGAAAATTACTGTAATAAATAAATGTGTTTACTTTTCGAGTACTATCGCGGTATGAGCTCACTTGATATACGAGGAGTTCCAGAATTGATGGTACAAGTGGAGAGGTAGCGATTCTATGTGAAAAATGAGTCAAAAATATTATATCGAAAATATTGAAAATTGATTTTGAGAGGAGCACAATGAAATTTTATTCTATATTTTCGAGTTATTTTTGCGTGTATAATTACCACCTCTTTGCTTCTACTACCAGTTCTGAAAGACTCTGTACGTGATAATATGAAACCACGATACAATCAAATACAGTATTGTGGAACCTCAATTATTCACAATTTCTGTTGTTTCAGGGGTCTGCATGTTAAGCACGATACAAAAAGTACAATAGATACATTCACAACCCTATGACCCTATATGGGTCAGATTTTAACAATGACGTCTGTCGATATTTTCATCAGATTTTCCTCGAATTTTTAACAAAGCAATGTACAGATATTGTTGGAAACTGTATGTTTCTACTCATTACTTTTCACTCGACATTTTTAAAAAGTTTGCGAAATCTGTATCGCTTTTATAGACTGTGGGAGAGTTAAACAATGATCTAGTAATACTCTGCCAACGATAACAAAATTGACTATCAGAAGATTGCTTCTGATTTGCATCTCCTAGTACTCTGGATAATTGAGGCTCAACTGTAATTCAATTTGATGGCTCTAAGATCGATTGCACAGACGACTGGGACATTAGAGGGTGGATACTCCCAATAAAATTGACCCACGTGAATTCCATACCCTGTATACGATCGTCCATTGCTCCCACGTTAGCCGTGTTTTGTTGCAACGAAACAAAGCGACAAAGGGATTAATAATACGCGTAGCACGGTGGTAGCACAGTGAGCAACATGAATAAGTATGTCCTATCAGGCTCGTAGCACGGTGGTAACCCGACAGTCAGCATTGCCGAGTAGGGACCAGCAGCTAGAAAATCAAAGCCTCCGGCATTTGAATATTAATTAAGGTGCTCGGACGCGCGTAAGACTAAACGAATAGGTAGGGTTTACGATTCGCTCGGGGACGATTTGGATCGCTATAAATTAGACAGGATCGATGGTCGTCGGATGGTAAATGTTCGGTAATCGCAGAAAAGTTTTTATTACGAAATTGAATGCTCTCATCTAAGGAAGTGCTGATGATAAGATTCTGCATCGATCTTCGATAGAACGCGTCGGTGGATTATTTACATAGAAAGTAGTCACAGTAGTCTGAATTTCGAGTTTGCTTCGTAGATCGTTCGACATCGGTCGATGGAAATCGTTTCGAGCGCGTCTGACGCGATCGTCCTACGCAATGACAAACACAAACAATGGGGGCCCTTCGGCTAGAGGCTCGAACAAACACACGGCTTATTATTGTTGCGTTCCTCTGCAATTAGCTAGAACGAGGGATACTGGTCGGGCACCGGGTGATGATTTACGCGATCGCTTAGACTGACAACGTGTCGTAAAATCCACGAAGGGACCAAGTAAAAGACGGCAAACGACAAACGTCCCCTTCTTTTCTACCTTTCTCTATTTCGCACTGTTTCGCTTGCGCTCCCCGGGGCACGCATGACGCACAAGTAATGAAAGCTGACGCGTAGCGCATGACGAAAAAAAATATCAATGGTTGCGATGACGGTGATGGTGACGACGATGATGACGACGGTGATGACACAATCATAACGGATGAGCGATCGCGTCGAGGGTAACATGGCTCGACGCGTGTATAGCCGTGCTCTATGCTTATCCGTGTACGTTTTATGCAAATTCTGACGTCAACGAGTGGAAATTACATAGCGAGGTGACCCTTCGTCCGTTCCAACTTCGACGAAGTTACGATGGGGGTGCTGCAAATAAAAAGAGACACGTTCGTTTAAGGCTGGGAAATCTCTGTTATTCTGTGTTAGCTCCTCGAACAGAGGAGGAAATTTAACAGCTTGGATTAATTGACTTTTCTTTTTAGTACTTTTAAATCGTTACTCTTCTAACGAGAAGTTTGCTTCTTCCTTCAAACGTTCCTTTGCTTTCATCAAAGTTTCGAGGAATTCTACGTATTTCACCATCGTTACTACTTCAGTATTAAAATTATTGTTACCATTATTATCACTACTTTAATACTAACTATTTGGCTACAGTAATAAAAAAATATTAAATTGAAAGTAGTTTTCCTACTAATAAAAATGCGTGAGTGATGTCAGTATATTGATGAATTCATCGTAGCTATCGTCGACACTAAATGTCATCCAAAGTACGATGCACCGTATGATCGCTGATGCAATTAGTCGGCTATTTCTTTGTACGCTACTCGTGACTCATGACTAGGTTTTTAGTCCTCTACTAGATGGTCAACCTTTAAGTCAACATACCCCACGTGATGAATTTAGAACCCCTAAATGGGATTCGGCGATTGGAACCGACCGTCAATGTAACTCTCACAAGCAAAACTACCTTAGCTAGAAATTAAGTTGGGAAAAGAAAAGAAGGAATTATTAAAAAAAATCATTGGCAGCAAGGACAAGAGACGACGAATGGACGACTGAAACAAGCTCGCTGTTCCATTTCATTAGACTCATTTAAAAAATTGCGCTCAAAATCCCGTTCTACTCACGGGAGTAAGAGGCAATTGAAAAATGGAAAGCGGAAGTGACCCAGTTTCTATGAAACATGATGAGAAGAGATGAATCCTGCAAAGTGACAATACACAGTCGTTGCAAAATACGATGTAAAGGGAGATTACCTTCAGCGGGCGCGGGTGCTGGTGCAGCCTCTGCTGGGGGTGCAGCTCCTTCGGCTGGTGCAGGTGCAGCAGGCGCTCCCTCCGCTGGGGGAGCTGTTCCTTCGGCTGGTGGTGCTGCTGGAGCTCCTTCCGCGGGTGCGGGTGCAGGGGCGCCTTTACGAATGCATTTCAGCTTCTTACCAAAGTCTCGTGATTCTCAGTCACAGTAAAAAATTTTGGCTGAGGGAGGTCACTCAGCAATTCCCCACCACCACATCACTTATGGTGGATATGGTTTTTTTACATATCTAATCTCCCGATTAACAGCCAAAATCTTCTACTTCGACTGACAGTATTAGTTATTGTTAATAATTCTGTCTCATATCACAGCCTCTTGAGAAAACTGTCACAGGTTGAACCATTTTTATAGATTGCTATTTTCTAGAATATCAGTTTTAACAGTTTCCTCGCAAGCTGCAATATTGCATGAAAGAAAGCAAATACGTATGAAGAAGTGACGAGTTAAAGAAGTTTGATGAAAACTTTGGCAAGTTCACCTTCTGCTGGTGGTGCCGGGGGCGCGCCTTCCGCGGGTGGTGCACCCTCCGCAGGTGGTGCACCCTCTGCAGGCGCAGCCGCTGGCGGTGCACCTTCTGCGGGTGCAGCCGCGGGCGCTGCTCCCTCCGCTGGCGGCGCACCTTCCGCTGGTGGTGCGCCTTCAGCGGGAGGTGCACCTTCGGCAGGGGGTGCTGCTCCCTCCGCGGGAGGCGCGCCTTCCGCTGGTGGCGGCGCTGTTCCATCCGCGGGAGCTGCTGCTCCTTCCGCTGGTGCCGCGCCTTCTGCAGGTGCAGCCGCTGGCGCACCTTCTGAACAAGTACATGCACCTTACTCTTTTCTAATTCTACTCTAGATCTACCATAAAAACGACGAACATATTCGTTTGGCCTTCCTCTTCTCGTCGAAGAATCGACTCGTTGTTATCGTGACGGACATTGAAACATATGAAGATTATTAAAGATAATATGTATCTAGTATCGATATATGAAAATGTTATCATAATGTGCAAGATGTCTTTCCTAGCTTTATTATCTCTGGAGGATGTTCCCTGTTTCTAGTATGACAAGGAAAACCATATTCTTTGTAATAAGTATGCTATGCGACTGGGCTAGAAAACAAGTTTCCTCGAGATACTGGAAACAGGGTGACATCTCAGAAAACCCTTTCAGGTGAGATTTCCTACGCACTCCTTTAACCCCTTGCCATACTTTTACGAGTCTGACTCGTGCACTTTTTACAGTATCTTCGTTGTCAATTATGCGGTAGCGCGTCGTGAGGATTTTTAAAGTAATTTATGTAGGAAATCGCATCTTGGTGCTAAGAAGCATCAGGAGTTTCCAGAAAAATGGTAGAGGAATCCTATACTGACCGGCTGGTGGTGCGCCCTCCGCAGGAGGTGCCGCAGGTGCTCCTTCCGCAGGTGGAGCACCCTCCGCAGGAGCTGGTGGAGGAGCTGCGTCAGCTGGAGGTGCAGGTTCTGGTGTCGGCGTTGGCGATGGTGCTGGAGGAGGTGCCGCTGGTGCTTCCGGTGCAGGCTCAGGTGCTGGAGGTTCTGGCGAGGGTGCTGGGGGTTCTGCTGGTGGTTCCTCCTACACAAGAGTGGCACATGAAATCCTTAGCTGCGAGGATTCAGTTTCTAAACATATACAATGACATTGGAATAACAAGTGGTTTGCAGCTCGTTTAAAAAATGCTCACTTCGACAAGGATATGGCCAACAGTTTATGGTTAGCGTTCCCCATAAATTCACTTGATAAAAACAGGTAATAAAGTATACACGAATGCATCTGAAATGTCAAGCATTGTGGAATGCTGCGCTACTGGAAAAACCCTCGTATTGTTTACGTCTTGCTGTAAACGCACCGCGTTTATACAGCGAAATGAATACGATTTAGCGGAACGAAAAACCGCGGAACAGTAAGCGACGCTTATTTTTCCTGCGCCAATACAGCATTTATTTTTTCCCGTGTTTATCTCGGCGGTACTTGGTGAACGCGGTCGGTATAAAATTGTATTCGCAGCTGCGTGGCGCGTCAACGACACGCGCGTTAAATTGCATGATTTATAGTCGCGGCCGTGCATTTCGCGAATGTACTCGGGTTAAACCCAGCGTTTATAGATACATCATTTGTCTCGGCGCATAATAGTAACGCTTTACGTACCGCTCAGCAGTTCCCGAACGCGTTTCTGTCGACGCGGTACAGTTTCGCGACGTAAATCAGCGGCGCTTGCGATCGGGAATACTGTTAGAATAATTAGACAACGGCCTCGCGTTGATAAACATCAGCCAGGGTAATCACAGTACACGTCGATCGGACAATTTTGGAGCTCGAGCAGCTATTTACAATTCCTTCGAATAATTCTGGCGTTCCACGTGTCCACCAGAAACATGGAGACAGAAAATGCGAATGAAAAATTGATCTATTAATATCAGAAGGATGGTGCGTTGTACGCGACATCGTGTTTCGTAAAACACGGTAAGCTTTCGTAGAAACAATTTCCGTTCGATATCGAGGACGCGCTATCAAAGCGTAAACAATACGAGCGATCACGGCGAACGTGTAAAAAAAGCTCTGCGATAAAAGCGCCACTCCATAGCGAATTGTAATTAAGCGAAATTCAATTAACGAGGCACCTACCGTGTTCGTTGGACGCCTGCAAATTGAATTGTTGCAATATTCGCTTTGTTTTTCCGCGAGACTTACTATCGACCAAGAAAAGATTCATTTAAAGCGCGGCGTCGAGTTGCTTCAAAACGTCGGGAAATTTCATGGAGAATTCGATCTCCTTAAAGCGTCGTCGGTATTTACAGGACGTGGCGTAAAATTTCTCGATAGATTGTGCACCGTTCACCGTACACTCTACCATCCGACGCGGCACATTGAGCTTTCGATGTGGATCGTGGTCTTCTCATGGAGCAAAGGTTCGAACGCGGTAAAAGTTCAGCTTCTTGCTCGATGCCAGATAATCGTCTCATAATTGAGCCGTTCGTGGAATTAACAACGGTATTAAGACGCTTTACCCATGGTATTCGGTTGAATAGGGCAGGGGTGCTATTAAATGCCTCTTCTCCATGATCAGATCGAATCGAAGACGTCGGGTCTGAGGTCAAACGAGCCGATATAACGATAGCGTTATACGACTTGGGTTTACTACCTCGCATTCACGTGGTGGTAGCCTTCATTCATTAGTTCTAGTGAAAGTAAAACGTGTACAAAGGTCGTGATCTTTGAAAAAATTACGCGAACAGGTTTTTGCTGAAATTACAGTTGTTAGACCTCTCAAGGTCTTAACCCCCTCGTATCGATTGTATTACTACTTGTAAGAACAATCTTATTCTTGGAAAAATTTATACTCATTGCACCTAGACGCGAGTACAGAGGAGCTGAGCAGTTTCCAACCCGTCATCTTCGATCATAAAGAGTTCATTAAAGTATGTAAATCAGTAAATCACAACGAAGGAAACAGTAGGATTATGGAAAACGGGAGAATGAACATATAATGGGTAACACTGTTTTTTTTTTCATTCTCGTGAAATATTTTGCTTTATAATAAATCTTAAGTAACAGTTCCCTTTGCTTGCTATCATTACGTTTCATTTCTCCCTTCATCCAGTTCACAGAAAATTACGTAACATGTATGGGGGTTGACGTGTAAAAAAGAACATTGGCAAACGGAAACGAACGGTACAGGATATTGCTTTTTTTCTTTAAAAAATATGTACATATATACGTGTGAACGAGAATAATAGTCAGTCACGAAACTTCTGAATTCTGGACAGGCATTCTCCAACAGATGGAAGAAAATGAACAGAGGATTCGTCGTTGGACAAAAGACAGACAATGTGACATTTCTGCGTGCAATTTGGGAATAGTAGACGTTAAATTAATTAAAAAAAAAAGAGAAGAAAAAATAATAATAAGGAAGTTTTTTGAGTTCTTGCGTCGAGTTGTTATCGGGTGGATGGATGGACGATCCCTTCTCGAGAATGTCGAGACCGAGTTTCTATTTCTCTCATGCCTCCACCTCTTCTTCCTTTACCTTCTTTTCCTCGCCCTTCTTCGACCAGTCGGGTTTCTTCTGCAAAATTCAGAGAACAAGCATTAGTGACCCGTTTTTTACAAACATAACTCGATCAAATTTGCACACGCCAGGTCTGGGTTAGCTTCAAGGTAAACCTTCGCAAAAGCAGGACAACGCGTATGGGGAACTGTCGCGATGGGAACATTCTGTCGGGACTCGCGAAAAATTGCTTATGGTGAATTATTCAACAACATTTATTATCGTCGTCATATTAACCGTAGGTGTGGCTATCGCTCGAATTTTAAAATTCCTCCCAAAATCTTAGGAAGTATCGCCAAACCCGTTCTCTCTGATCAAATAATCGACGACCTTATCGATCTTCTCTGTTCGTCATCCAAAAGCCGTGCAATTTGTTAGTGAAACTGTGGCGAGAGGAGTACGAGGGATAAAATATTATAAAGAAACAGAAAAAAATAGTCGAGCCTCTTCTATCGACGTATCGAAGCTTGAATACAAAAAAAAACGGAGAAAAAACGTTATCACGGAAAAACGAGGCCGTGAAAAACGAAATATTTAAAAAAAGGCACAGCCTGATCGCGAGACCGTGACGAATCGTATCGTTAAGGAAATTAAGCGTTTTCTATCCATCCTATCGTCTTGTTTGCTTCGTTCCTTCACACCCTGCGATCTAACATCTTTCTCTAACACACGCACACTCCCCTACAGAAGCATGCCGATCTACGTGTTGATCGTTAAAGCTTTACCTTATCTTTTGACGCGTTCTGCGAACATAATGCAAGAGCAACATCATTAGTCAACAGATAAGACGTGGACAATTATTAGAGCGTACATACTAATTAATAAACTTAACGATTAACGGCGTGTCGAGCGTGATTCATGAGCGATCCAAGCCTCCCTCGCGAGTTATTTCTGATCGAGGAGACTTCGACTGAGCCATGAATCACGATCGACGACCGTGGCAGGATCGAGCCCCGTGCATCGATCATTGAGATCCCCTGAGATCTTAAGAGATCGTCGAGCTTCTGGAAAAATTCGCATTTGTGGAGAACTGACGTATCGAACGACGATCTGGGATCTTGAGGATCGATGCGCGATTACGATTCGAAAGAAAAAAAAAATTTAGACGGGACAACAATCCTACACATTTACAGCCTGGAAGCATGGCAGCCGAGTGATGGCGGTAAAGGCAAGCCGTAAAAGAGCTTATTGCATCTTGGATAGAGTGATTTTAATTGAGAAATGTCTCTTGTACAGCGGGGCGTTTTCTGTTTTAATGTATCCTCTCGCAACCTCTTGCGCAGCACGCGACAATTATTTCCTAACGGAGCCTGTACGTTCAACGAGTACAGACAGAAGAAATAAACGAAATGAATGCAAACAGTAAATAAATGAATAATTAGAGAAAGAGCGAGTGATAGAAAGGGAGAGACAGAAATAGTAAAAGATAGGTAAATAGATAGATAGACAGATAGATAGATAGAGAAAGAGATAGAAGAGAGTAAAAAGGCTCTTGTGAGTAAAGCGCTTCTGCTATTACGTACGAAATGAGGAAGAAAGTCTGTGAGTTTTAAATATACTTTGTAAGCCATTCTCACCTTTTTTCGTTTCTCTCTTTTTTTTTTAAACGTTATTTTTAACCAAGTATTGCCTCTTTATTGCGCAGGTTACCGAGATCATTGTGAAAAATGGCGGTAGAAGTAGATGATAGAAAAGAGAAAGGATGAAATGAAAAGTAGACACGTTAAAAAAGCAATTTAGACGCGTTCTTCGACTCCGTGGTGCCGTCGAAGTGATAACCGATAGAAAAAGTGAAAAGTTATGAAAGCTTACAACAGAAAGCATTCAACCTGTTCTTCTTGGATTTTAACGTACAATTTTTCAAATTTTTAAATTTTCAAATTTTCAAATTTTCAAATTTTTAAATTTTCAAATTTTCAAATTTTTAAATTTTCAAATTTTCAAATTTTCAAATTTTTGAATTTTTGAATTTTCAAATTTTTGAATTTTTAAATTTTTAAACGGTCAAATTTTCAAATTTTTAAATGTTCAAATTCTCAAATTTTCAAATTTTCAAATATTCCGACTATCGTACATACAGAGTCAGAAAAGTCAGCTCTTTTTTTATAATGCGATAGTAATCCACTACAAGAGTTCGTTAAGATCAGAAATGGACAAATTAATTGCTTTCCTTATAAGAGAAAAAATTAGTTGAAACAAAATCGGACGATCCTCGATAACGCTCGACCCTTTCTCATGGGATATTCAACACAATCCCTGGTACGTGCTTCTGCGAACATTACTCGAAATTATTTAAAGCAAAAGGTTTATTCAGTACTTATACTACACGTATACAACCCACTACCTTATAGAGGACGATCACTGTAAATTATTCTATTGATAGGAAACAGTCGGAAAATCGTGATCGAGGATCGTATTGAGTATAGTGCCGTATGAAAAATAGACGGAGAAAAAAATATCGTAAGAAACGAAAAGAAAATATGAGCGACAAAATGAACTGACGTTGAGAGGGTAGAAGAGTACCAAATGGTGCTCGAGGGAAATATCCGCCACCTTTAACATGCACTTTCTTCGATCGTTTATTGTTACAGCTTCTGTATTTTTTCCTCTTATTTTGTAACGCTTCAGAACCCGCAATCTAATCACCGAATCATTGATCACCGAATCGGGAAAAAAACTTGGCTTACAACCTAATGATCACTCGTGCAATCTACTAGTTCCTCGCGTAACAATGAGGCACGCACTTCGAAATAGCAAAACCAAAAAACGAACGAATACGAGTGTTTACAAATTGGTCGGAGGAAAATGATAAGCAATCCACGTTGAACAACGTGAAATTAATTATCAACGAAGGAGTAAACAAACGACATAACTCCGAGGTATTACGTTGTATCTTCCTGACCATCCTTTTTACTTTCGCGCTTTGTATTTTCGGGTATGTATGCAAAAAAAACACGGCCACGCGGACTTTTTGTAGATCGTATATGGTATATGATGATTATTTTTGTCTGTGTACGCGTGTGTTTGTTCGGGTTTCGTTTTTGTTTTATCGTTTTTGTTCTGTGTTTCATTTTAAATCTACTTCTTCGTCTGCCACTCTGCCTTCTCGGACTTCTTGGGCTGTGGAGAACAACACAATTGCCTAGTCAACTATCGCTACTACTGGGGACTGAACATATACGAAAAAAGGATAAAAAATAGAGTCCCTCCAAGGAGATCTAAGAGAATTTCCAAAGAGTCAACCAAAATGGAAAATAAGGGCAAAAAGTATTATAAGAAATCGATCGATCTCCGTAAAGAGACAACATTAAACGAAAAAAACTACTTGTACAAGGAAAAAACCTGCCAATTGGGTTTTATATACACGGAATGAAAACCAGAGCCACAAAAACAGTCTTTCTCAATGGCTGGAAAAAACGTAAGTAGAAGGCCCACCCGTCGTATGGCAAAAATACAAAATGCTTCGCAAAAGACAAAATGTCGCGATTGAAATCGTTTCATCCACAGAAATACAAGACCATCTGCGATTTTACTCGCGTAAAAATGTCGAAGTCAAAAAGGCTAGTGTTCCACAAACGTAAATGTCATAGAAATGGAATGTTGTATTTCTGCGGAGCTTATCTAACAGTAAGCACATCAGATCGAGCCCCAAAAATGCAAAAGTGGGGCGTGCCATCGACGGGAGGGAGAAAAATCTACATGAAAAATTAGAGCATCGATTGATCTTATCGAAAACGATCGTCCTTACCTCCTTGTCCTCCTCTTCGAGAGTGAACTCCTTCTTCTTGACCTGCTTAAGCTGGTTACGGAAGTTGAACTCAGCTGCCTTCTTCTGGAGCTTGGCGAACTTGTTCTCGTACTTGGAGACCTTCTTCAGCGTAGGCTTCATGCTAACAATACCAATGAATCGTTATCGTCCACGAATCAAACTGACGAAAGATAGATTTGGTGAAATGAAAAGCTGAAAATTGGTTACTTACAATTTACCTCGGAGGTCGTTCACTTGGCTGTTCAAGTCCGCGATCTGCAGCGATCGAAGTTTTTATTAGTTTCACGTTTCGATCAATCTACCGTCGTTTAATCATGCGATTCTTTCGTTGAATTTATCGCGAGAAACTAAGAAACTACAGGAACAAAGTCCTCTGGAAATTGACTTCCGTAAAAGATGGCCTTTAATTAAATCAATTCAACTGAAAATATTAATTCGTGTTTCCAGAGAACGAACGTTCCTCGGCGATACTTCAAAGCGGGACTCGTGCTCGCGCAAGGGAAATGTCTCCCTTTCGTCTAAAAGGCAAACATTCAACTAGTAATTTGCAATACCAAACAAAGCGTCGAGTTTGTCTCTAATCACGGCACAATAACGCAGAACACAGAAACAAACAGAGAAATGTTAATGAAAACACGCGTACACCAGTGAATACGAACGAGCAGCAATCGATTAGCGGACGAATGAAACGATTGAACATCAAGTATAATAGATCAGCAGAAATTAGCATGCTACCTGCGTGCCGAAAGCAGGCGGGACTGGGTTACACACGGATCTACAGCGAGTACAGAAAGATATTCGGTTAGCGAGCCACTCGACGAGTCGAGATTGACAGTAAATTGGCTTGCTGATTAACTGCAATGCCAGGTAACGACGGTGGGACAGGGACTGATGGGAAAAAATTCGTTTGCGACCGGAGAATGGACGAGGTCGCGACGGGTGATACAGACGAGGTTGATGCACAAGAAAAAAAAAGAGAAGAAATTCAAACGGGACTAGCAGCTAGATCAAACTTGCACGTATACAGGGTGAGCCATTTTAATGGGATCACATACCTTCGTTGTCCATAGATACATACGTGAAAAAGTCAAGAGTTTAGAGAAGACGAAAAGTTCTTTCACTGACATTCTAGGGATTTTACTTTATACAAGAGGTTGTAGCAAAGTTTCTCCACATATGCATAAACAGCGAACATAATTAGATGATCCTACTTAAATGGTTTACCCAGTATCGTACCCTCAACATCCCCCCACAAATATGGACTAAGACAAAAACATGGAGAAAGAAAGCTATTGCTGAAGGGGATCGAATGTTGCACATATACTATGTCTGTTATTAAAACAATATTTTGAACGACTGATACAATTAAAAGCCACGTTCTTCCTTTGAACACAAAACAGAGCGATATAGCAGCTGCTGTTTCCAGGACAATCGACCAAAAACTCTACGTAATTTGAGGCACGTTGCAATCGTAAAGTGCATCTGCGACGTTATCGTTACACATAAACAGTGCATCCGGCTCAGCGAACCGTATTACGAATATAATGCTGAACGATATGTCGAATTTATTCTTTAGCCGATCGTTTCGGTAGGTAGAATCTCACTGCAAAGGTTTCCCTTCGTCATCTGAAACGTGCCCGGTTTTTCTAAGGGCCTTTTAAACAAATTGATTTTCTAGTGTCTTCGAATAGCTTCTTCAAAGGTAAAACTTCCTCCGGAAGCCACTTGTCGGATTCTCTCCTCCTTCCCCGAGAGACGTTTTAGCCTTTCCTTTGCCCGCTTCGTTTCTCCCTCTCGGAGCTTCCACGCGTCCGAGACGGGGAGAGAGAACGACGACGAGAAGGGGGAGAGAGAGGGTGAGAGAGAGACAGACAGACGTATTCGACACGGGGCGAAACAGAGTCGGTGGTGGAAAGGAACGAGAAGGGAAGAGGGGATCAGCGATGATGGGATGTGAATTTCATTCTGGCCAATCAGGGGGAGGGCTGGTCACGATCAGCTCTTTGTCCACAGAGGGTGAAGAGAAAAAAAAAGTAAAACGTCCACTACAATCCCTTTCCTGGACCGATGGAATTCTGTTCCTCTCGCTGCTTCGCGAACCTCTAATTCTCTAGATTGGAAATTTAATCGAGTCTGTCGGTATCCCGTCGCGATATCAGACTATCGATTCCGCGCGATACCAGTCATCAAACGTAACCGTGTTACGTTTCCCCTCGGTACTCGAAAATCATATTTCCAAGGGAAGGGGAAACGAATTCCGCGGGATCGATTAAAACGGGGATAGAGATGAAAGAAAGACGGCAGGGTACTTAGAGGGAGGAACAGATTCCCGCCAGAAAGGATTTCCGCTATTTACAGGCCCAATTGAACACCATGACAAGAGGACACTGACAGTCGGTGGTGCGTGCGAATCGGTGCAAAATCAATTTCGCTCGTTCCCATTTCGACATCGTAGACGCGTGTACGTGTTCACTTTCACGTCTCTTTCACAAGACTGGGCTGGAGGACACAAGGGAGGTGCGGGGCACAAGTAGAGACAGAAAAAAAGAATACAAAATCCGTATCGTTCCTTGATCTCTCGGCTTACATCACATACGGCGGGGTCACGGGGTCGTAATTTACAAGGGGTGAGACGGAAACAAAAAAACAGTGGACGACGGGGGTGGGCTGGTCCGGAGAATTTTCACAGCATGGCACTTCGGTCTCGTGATCTTTTCACTCGATCCCGAGACGGTCCACCTTCGTGAGAGTTAACAGTGGAATAGAGATAGAAAAGCGTGGAGAAGGGGGTGACAGACATCCAGCTACACTTTCAGCGAGAAACACGATGTAATAGACGAGATTTTTTTTCAATATTGTAGGGCGGCGGGCAGGGGGGCGAGATTTCAAAAGAGGGGGCAGCAACGGTTCTAAAAGGCGGGATCTCTCGTTCTAAGTACCTATTAATATTGCTAGGGGTAGTTCAATTTCGGACATTGCTTACTTGCAGCGCGTTTCTCGAACGCTATCGATATTTCCTGTCGCTCGTCTGCTTTAATACGATCTCACTGTCCAAAGATTCATGAATCTTTGAGACGGAATCAAAAACTTTTTCCTTCTTCCCCCGCGGGGAGTATGAAGTGCCATACTTCTCTCTCGCGATGCAACGATATCTAAGATTGCTTAAGCACTGAAAAATACTACAGCGAGCCGCTTTGTTATTGCCGATCAATCGATTCGTCTCGATTCTCCTCGCGACTGACCGAAATCGAGTTAATAGAGAAGATTTGTGCTGGCTTCGCAATAGCGTGAGACGTTATTCCATGCTGTTAATTTAGTCAGCTGCTCGGAAGAATATCGTATCGTGATAAAAAATAGCTCAAATTTGATTAATTGACTGTGAATTAAATAATAATTGACATATTAGGTAATTTACTGCGTTTATGAATATTTGTGTAATTGTTTAAAAAATATACGTGAAGATACTTGTGAATTTCGTCGCGAGCGTTAAATGTAAGTTTTTATCCTTGATAGTGCTTAGTAAATTCTTTGAAAATTTCTTCGGATTAATCCAGATTCGTATAAAAAATGAAAGCTGAAAAGATGACACATATTAGTAGGTGTTACAAGCATGCTGGGTTAGGCGAAAGAAGCGGTGCTTTGGCTGTGTATTTACAATCAAGCTGGCTAAGGTGCAAGAGGAAGTAGATAAATACAGAGAGCTAGATAAAAAGAGATAGAGAGATAAAGAAATAGATAGAGAGAAAGAGGCAGAGAGAGAGAGGCGGTGAAACGAGTATTAGAAAAAAACACGAAGAAGACGTGAAATGTACAGTAGTAGTCGGTTGCGATCGATTCGATGCGATTCCATTTCGGCTTCCTCTACTTTCGTTTTGCCTTTTTATCCACCAAGTTCCGATTTTGCACCGCACACCCACGCACGCACACGCGCACACACACGCGCGTAGTCTCACGCAGACGTTTGTTTCTCGCGTGAGATCAACTGAAAAGAGACACCAGAGTCCCTTTCTCGGTGTGTTCTTCTCCCATGACTGTGTCTGTGTCACTTTTCTTTTCTTACAGAGAAAAAAAAGAAAAAAAGATAGGGGAGAACCCAAGAAAAAAACGAAAAATAGTCGAGGGTAGGCTCTTCTATCGTTTGGGACATCGCGCCCTTCTCATTTCACGATTCGTTTCCTCGACGAGAACCCGTCAATACGGTCGGCAAAAATGCTTCGTTGCGCGGAAACGGTCCCCGTGACGAAACGTCGACCAGCGAACGCTAGTCACGAATTCGATGTATGAGTCGCACGATGGCGTTAATGTGAATCGATTTCACACGATGAACGTCTCCTCCATAAGCTTGCCCAGCCCTGATTCGAATCTCGCGGGAAGCTTTTGCTTTATTCTTCTTTGGCGAGTTAGTAGAAAGCTCAGAAAGCCTATATTTTGCGTTACGGTTAGATAGAGATAGATAAAGAGAGAGAAAGAGAGTAATAGATAGAGCAAGATAGGGAAACAGAGAGATATTTTATAGATAGAGATAGAAAGATACGTTCTATGCGTCTAAAGAGTGAAAAGAAATAGAAAGAAGAAAAAAAGAGAGCAAACAGATTGACGAGGCGTCGTCAACTGCGAGAAAAATGCAAAAATATTAGAAGAAAAAGAGCGATTGGCGAGCGATGGGCAAAAAAAGTGTGGACTTCATTGCGGCACTTCATATCCACGCGAAAAAAGAAAAAATTTGGCTGATGCGTCCTCTGACAGTCCTCGAGGGCCCGTCGAAAAAGCTTAAGAAAAAAAAAAAACAGGTCGAGAAAAAGGGGGGTGTAGTAGTTCACCGAGACAGGACTGACCAAGATTATACAGTAGCAAAATGATCGAATATGCGTGACCGATCTGAGAAAAGCAAAAAAAATACGGGCGAACGAAAGATCGTGTTCCCTTTGTCGCGACTCGAAAGCGGTCTTTTTCTCGTAACGACTTCTGGTCGCTGAAAAAGCCACTCAACGTGTTCTCCAAGAGAAACATCGTGAAAGAGAGAAAGAATTCAAAGAGAAACGTATGTACAGAAAAGAGGGTGGAATGAACGAGAGACAACGCGAAGAGAGAAAGTCAGGCTGGGGTGTGCACAAAAGAAACGTGCGACTGACGGTTGCTCTCTTTTCTCCTCGCATTGTTCACCGTTTCTTTTTTTTTTTTTCGTTGCTTTCATGTTGCTTTTTTGTTTTCGTATTTTCTCCTGTACCTCATAGTCCCTTTTCCGAACTTCACGCTCCAAATCCCACTTCTGACCCTCACAAAGGTAGACGCGGTCGTAATACATTTGGCAAATCTCCTTCAAATCGTCTATAAAGAACATGGAGTGTCTCTCAGATATCTTCCATTCACGATACGTTGTCTTCTCTAAATAGCCAGGAGGCAAGGAGAGAGAAAGAGAGAGCTTCTTGCTATATGAATTGAACTCGAGTATCGAGACGCATGTTTCTATAGATGCAGCGAGCGATTCCAAACAGCTGACCGATAACACTTTGGTAGTGCGCTTTTAAGCTTCCCGAAAAGCTCTCTCTCCCGCTCTGCTCGGTCGATAATACAAGTATCACGAATGCCAAATGTCTAAAAGCGTCGAGCGTCGATGCCAGCGGTATTCTGCCCGAGAAATCGACACGAACGTGACCTGCTCTGAAATCTCTCCTTCCCGTTCAAATGGAAATCACCGTATCGGCCTCCGTCAATATCTAAGCGATACAGGGGTTGGCGCTCCCGGTTGCACTTCTTCGAAACTTCAATCTGCATCGATCTAGATGGGAAAGTCGACCGGATGGTCGGCAATTTATACTCGAGATTGAATAGGAAAACAAGCTATCGAGACTGCTAACGATAGTCGCGAAGTCTCGAAGGTGTATCAACCAGAAGTGCCCTAGGGACCCTAGGCCAATCCCATCGCACGAAGATGTGGCAAAGTTAAATGAAATCAAAAAAGAATCACGTGGGAGGCCAGATAAAAATAATCTGTGTGCAGGAGACTCGTTAGGCTTTCTTCAGGCGAGCCGATCGTATTTACCTCGAATTCTTTCAACTTAATTTGCCTCTCGAGGTCGTATTTATCGCCCTCGAGCGCGTATACTCTGTTCCAATATGCCGAACAGATCGTCTGGAGCTCGGCTAAAAGAACAAAAGTTTTTCACAGAAGAAAAAAGGAAAAAAATATGAGAATCGGAGGATGCTTTCGGCTATCCTTCGCTGTTAAAAAACTACTCTAATCCTATCGTTACGCGAGCTTAAAAAATACTTTGATCAAAAACAAAAACTACCTGGTCTCTATTGTTCCTTTTTTTCACTTGACGATCTCTGAAGTCTTACCGTCGCGTCGATGACGTTCTTATTCTACTTAAAGGTCGAACGCGGAGAAGGGAGAAGAATCGAGGGAAATTAAGAGAGAATGAGATTCTCGTGTTGGAAGCAACAAGCACGAAGCTGACAACTGCGTGAACGTTAACCTGACACCTAGAGGAAAACTCGGAGGATAAATGAAAGGAATGTGTAATAACGTGTCGGATAAGAGGAAGGTGATTATTTGCCTACGCAAATAAAAGAACGAAATAAAAGAAAACAAGATAAAGAATGTTGTTCTACTTCAAACCGCTCACGAAAGGGACTACTTAGGTATCAGCGTTACGATATTACTTGACATCTACTTGCTGCGATTCTACGGTTCACGCGTGCCTGCTTTATTTGTTTATTTGTTTGTTCTCTCTAATTACGTACACTCTACGAGATAGTAATTCTAATACTAGTCAGATATTGGCGAGTACTACGTTAGAGTTGGCGCAATTAGGTGATTCAGCCTCGATGCCTAATGATTCAACGTCGTTAAGTAACAGCCGAAATTTTTTAATTCTCGTCAGAAAAAAAAAACGTATTATTCAGCGCTGCGCTAGCAAATCCCTTGCGTTCTAATGAGAAAAAATTATTCAGAGGAATTCAAAAAAATGTGTGAAGAAAAAAAAAGAAAGACGGAATCAAAAATAAAAAGGAATTCCGTTCTGTTTGTTAATTGCAGCTGATTTGTCGCTTCTTTCTCTTTTTGCATCGAAAACGTTTCGACCTCGAAATCCTTCTTGGCGACTTCGTACTCAAGGTCGTACTTCTCCCCCTCGAGAACGATGATCCTCTTATGATACTGGGTCAGAATGGACTTCACGCTAGCTGTCAAAATTCGAAGTCACCTTGAAAAATCCTCCTCTTTCGGGCAACACGGTCGATTTTGTCCGCCGAGTGTTTTTCCTACTCTCTACTTATTCCGACTAACTGGCATTTGGTTCGTTCAGGCGTTTGTAAAAACTCGCTAACTTCCCGCCAACGAATCGGGGGACGCGTAAAAGCAGGGACAAGTGTGGTGTCAAAGCTTGTATCGAATACCGACAATGGCAAAAAATGCTACTTTTGCTCTTCTCTGGAGAGGGTCCTAATCGACGACGCGTTACACGATATAAGTAGAAACTCGAACAGGGATGTTGATGCAAGAACATAGAAAGCAATGTGAGCTTACTGTATTTCGAAACCAACTTTCTCTGGTAAACCAATCAGTTGCCGATTAACGCTGCGAATAGAGTAGCTTGATGCGACAATATTGTGAAAACACAACGGTTAATCAATACGGCGAAACGCTTCACGATTATCAGACCACCACTAAAAGACGACGTGATAGCGTTAAACGAAGAGCAGATATGTGGATCGCGCGCACATAAAGAAATGCGTACAGAAAAGTGTGCGAGAAAAGAGAGAAAGAGACAGAGAGATAGAGAGAATAGTCGTGTTATAAAAGTGAGAGAGATAGAGAGAGAGAGAGTGAGAGTAGTAAAAAAAGATGTGAAAAGAAACACGGAGAGACGAAATGCGAAGCTCGCGACACTTGCCCAGGTTGCGGGAGCGCGTGACGATTGTCGGGATACGGTTTGGCAGAGAGTTATGTGTGAAGAAGTTATATTTCTGTGAGAAAAATCTGAGAAAATTGTTCGAGGAGAAAAGGAAAGCGCGATATAATCACGGTAATATAAATACACCCGCGGTTACTTATAAATAAACGCAATGTTAGCGTTGCGTAATCATTGGGAGAACACTTGGAGCTCTTTGCCAAAACGCAGTCGAGGATACCGCGGCTGATAGAATGCGAATTGCAACCGGGCAAGCGCGTCAACGTTACTCAAGTGCAACAACATTGAGAGCATCGTTACTGTGTGTCGTGAATGCCTCGTTATTTGCGCGACTCGTAATATGTTCTCGCAACGGTTCTTTCTCAAGTACCTCGTAGTCCTTCTTCTTAACGACATATTCGAGGTCGAATTTTTGATCCTCCAATGCTGTGATCCTATTGTGGTACTCGCGCAGCACGCGCTTCAAGGTTTCTGTGTGGATCAAGGTGAAACAGATCGGACAAAATTCAGCATATTCATTCAATCACGAAGGAATAAACGTTTTCTTCGTTCGTAGGTGAGAAGCGAACATCTTGATTGCGCGCCTTAAAAAGTTGCACCGGGTTGGAGCCCTAAAGCTTTCATCGTTCTTCGCGAAATTTCGCTTGAATCGCATTTTCAAAATATAAGCTGATTACTTAGCTTTTTCGGAAATGCAGTTCAATTATGGAAAAGTTTGCAAAAGATCCACGAATAGTTTAGGTCTCCAGGTTGGTAGAACCTCTTCAAGGTATCGGCGTTGAATTCGTGTAAGCTAAATTCGTAAATGTGTAGATGAGGGAACCTTGGATCGTGACTAGTGAAACGAGTACTCGGACGTCAGCGAACGATTTTAATATCCTGCGTACCAGAAACGTGAAGAGACCGTCTGCTAAGAAGTGGACGAAATAGGTATTAGATACGAAATAGGTAAACGGAATGATCTATCGCGATCTCTTCCTGCGATATCGAACTGCTTCGAATATCACTTGGGACCGGAACTGAATTAATAACCATCGACCCTAACTTATTATACTTCGCACGTCTAACGAGTACAACGAACCGATAAAACGCGATACACGTTATCTATTAAAATTTTGTAAAGTCTGGAAGTACCTTCGCTCGCGTTGTCGGTATCCTTCGGTTTTCCACAGCGTTCCTCGATGATGCGTCTCCTTTCAGCAGCTTTTCTCTCCTGTTCCTTCTTCAATTCCTCGGCGGCTTTCTTACGCAGCAACAACTGCGAACACACGAAGACGTTCATCGGAATACGATTCAATGAAAGCTACAATTTTACTAAAGGAACTTCAAAGGAAGCTCCAGGCTACCGTAAACCGACAAACAAATTTTCTTCCAACCGCAAGGAACGACTTGTGAAATATGCGCACACGAGAATATCGCGGAAAACGAAAAGAGGATAAACTCTGCTGCGTTTTCGGAGCCTGTAGCTTTCTAAAGAAGAAGATAGGGGGAAAATAATTTTGAATACCAGGAAAATTTTATGCACCGCGTGTGTCAGGTACTGGGAACCAGAAATGAAGACGGAAGGTCGCAATAAACTACGGGCTGTAAAGTTAAGTAGATGTGGAAAGTTGTGAGTTTATGACACCGATGGTATGAGTATAAAATGAAAGCTAAGCATAGGAGCGTAATATCTCGGGACGAAAGTATTTTCCTCGGAAGTTGCGACAACAATAATTCAAGTATTACGAGGAAAAGCTTTAATCTACCAGTGACAAGACTTTGCAAGAGAAAGTTCGTTAATAGTGTTCGATGAAAAGGAGTGGAATTTTCCAAACTAATAATTAAAAGTTTGTACCGCGGTAAGAAATTACGGAGGAATGGTATGGAAGCTTACCCTAAGCTTCTTCTTCCTGTCAGGGGTCATGAAACCCTTCTTCGCCTTCTTGGCTTTGGAAGCCTCTTCGAGACGGGCGCGGACCTCCGCCCTCTTTCTGTCGGTCTCCGCCTGTTTCCTCTTCTTTTCCTAGATTTCCCGTGTGAAACTTCCTTAAAACATCTTGTTTGCCAATGCTTCGAAGCAACGTTAAACGGAGAAACTCCAAAGAATTTCTCCCCGCAAAGCAAGGACACTTGACATTCTTACAGCAAATGAAGTATTAAAAAGAAAAGAGAGAAAAAAGAAAAAGAAAGTAGCAAATCGTTACTGGTCGATGAATCTTCCAAGAAAAAAGAAAATCTGAACATGTGCGCAAGTTTTTTGATATGAAAACCGACACAAAAGCTGCTTGATTAGCGTGGTACAAGATATTGAAAAAGTTTCGCGAGTGATCGTCCTTTTCTGCTCGACTTTAAACTTCTCCTCTCTTACGTACATCCTCGAGACGTTTCCTCTGTAAAGAAAAAGAGACGAGTCGTTAGAGAAACTTTCCTGTCAATTTTCTGCGAGGGGAAAGCGAAACGCGCCATTCATAATTAAAAATTTCAGATCCTCGCTGATAAAATTTAAAAAAGTAACGCGTTTCGAGTTCCATCTCTGACGAAATGCAAAGCGTTTACAAGCAATATTGTCTGCGTGTTCTGCTGCGATATGGAACGCGTGCAACATTTTACAATCTCAGTGAACTTTCTACCTCTGGCCAGCGCAAATTGCAATCCGTCATATTTCCAACATTACACGTCATGCATTAATTTGTACATATTTCTGTTGAAAATATCGACTATGCGAATTGACGTACTGCTAATTTACAAACGGATAGTGTCAGTGTCGAGATGAGTTATTACTGTCATGCTGGAAGGAAGAGGACAAGCGTGAGCATGCTGTGGGCAGAAAGGTACGGCACAAGTCGCATGACGTAGAAATACTTTGTCTTTCATGCGACCATAATATCTACATTACCCCAGGTTTCTGGTTATCTACGTTGCTCGTGCTTGGAGTTCTACATTAACACTACGTAGTCTTACTACTGACTGTAAGTCAAATCACAGGAAATGTAACTATTGTTAGATACTCCTACAGTGTGAAAGGACCACCAACTGGCACAGAAAATGACAAATGGTAGAGGAAAGAAACGTATTTTACTTGGGACAAATTTTGAACCTGTAGCAAGACAATATTAGAATCTTTATATTTTCTTACGTCAAGAGCAATATTTTCCGTGCCAATTGAAATATAAACGGATCGAGAAATAAGGGAACGAAGAACAAGAGTAAAAAGGTTCTTCGTGTTACGACATTGAAGGATGTAGATTAAAAAGGTAATGGTGAAACGTTTGTATACCATAGGAAATTGTATGATCGCAAAATAAGAAGAAACAGGAAAGCGGAAGGACAGATAGCTCTATCGAGACGAGCATAGGGTAGGATGGTAAATAATGTTGAAATAAGGACAAGAGTGTAGTAATAAATCAGAGGAAAAGTCCACCCCACGAAGGTAACCGACATGTCGCTCGTAATACTACCAGATCTATCTCTTATTCTCTGAAGCGCACGAAATTTCGTGTTATGCTTCAAGAAATATGCGTCCAGTCCCACGAGAGTGAAACATCTTATCAGCCACTAAAACTTTTTACAACTTTCTACTGTTTTTGCTTCCAAAAAAAATATTAATTCATTTCTAATACAACGAACGATTTTATTCTGATGGAAAATTAAATAACAATTCTGTCAAATAACCAAGATTGATGTTCCAGAAGTTACAGTCGTATTTAAATTGACTAGATAGGAGAGCAACATTATGCGAGAGAAACATCAAGATAGAGTCGAAGTAAAACGAAATCGAAGGATTTAGTTCCCTATCCTCCCTCCGCTGAGATGGACCGCTATTACGGTAATCCGTTGTTCCATAAAGAATGAGGAGATAAGGGAAACGAAAGAAAAATAGAAAAATCAGGAATAAGAATGGGAAACAGGAATTCCACGTAGTTTCTCGTAAACCAGAGAAATTCTAAAGGATAATTGTAACGAGGAATGAACAATTACATCCTCCTCGTTACTCTACGATACACAAAAATTACTACTGTCAAACGTGGCCCATCATCGACCACGTACTATTAAGGCACATCAATTTTCTACTATAAAAAAGAAAAAATATACGGGTCTCGGTCAATTCAGAGTCCCGAGTCAATCGAAGCTTCACTGTTTAAGAAAGCCTCTTCGACTCAGACATCTACTGGGCAAAAAATAATTAATCCGGAACAAAATGGAAACCAGCAAAAGAATTGTTGTAGAAAAACTATTTTCCTTTGACGTTTCAATGAAAACGTTCACTCAGGCGAGGTTCGCGGTATTTGTCGCTGGATTAATTATATTTATACTCGGAACAATAATCTCAACAGGATATCTATTTCAATAGAAATCTCACAAGCACAAAGAGCCCAAGCAATGCGTACCTTTCAATGAAATTAGTTGTACTGCACGTTCCAATATAGAGAAGATCCATTGTTCGCCATTTCCGTGCAAAACGAACAAGATTCCAGTGCATCGTGCGTCGACGAGTGAGGAAAGCATGAAAGGGAGAGAAAATGAAATTAAAACGCATACCACTAGACGAACACTTCGTACAATCGTTATTGCATCCCTTGTACAGGATGAGAATAATATTGTAAACCCCCAGTTCCCAATCTAAGAGTCGCTACTCCCAAAGGGATCACAAAGTATTCTCAGGTATCCTCTTGATTGTTACTAGCTTCAGTGATTTTTTCAACACAGTTTCGATAAAGCTACAATATATTAAAGGCTTAAGCTTCTGTGGTTCATTTCCCCCAAATGTGGGAGGTGTCTCAAATTACTTGGCAAACGTAAGAGAAGGAGTCTCGACTCGATAAAGATTGAGAAATACTGTTCCGCACGATTGTCCCATAAAAGATGCTTTCAATACCCACCTAACCTCATCGTCCGCCATCGTGGTACCTGGCTGCTACACGCGTCTACCTAAAAATAAAGGACAGAGAAGGGTGTTTCACGTATCCGTGGCAAAATAACAATAACGTTCAGTTGCGTCATCCGTGTAAATACGTTCGATTCTCCGTGACACGGATAGACGAACGGCATCCAAACATTGCACGGTTTAAATATAAACGCGCGTAAAAAGGGGTCTGCAGAGGTGAGGTGGGATGAGGTGGAGAGAGGAGGAGGGCGAGAAGAAGAGGGGCGGAGGTGGTGATCTCTGATTGCGTCATTGGATAAATTTTTCTTTCGCCGGTCAGTGACAGCCGTTCCTGCGGATCCGCGCGATAAATCGCGCGTTCTGCGCGTAAATTTTCGCCGCTCACCGCACCGACGCGACGGCCACGGTATAGAATATCCGGTGCTCGAAAATAGACACGCGCGGACCACGTCCCCACTTTCCGTACCGTCGCCCGAGACGTCGGTACGTCGACGATCCAAATTTGGATGCAACGACCCGGTAGGTAGATCTCTCTGCTCCTCGAGCCGACACTCGATTCGACGGCGAAAGCGGAAAAGCCGAATGGAGCTGGAGAAACTCGGGAGCTGACGTGGGTCATGGAAGCCATTGCTATGGAGGCTGCTTATTCGAGAATTCTGGAAGCTATTTTTTTTCCAAGTGTATTCTGAGACTATTTGGTCGTGGGGGTAGTTCTCGGATAAGAGTTCTCGGATAAGAGTATTGATGAATGTATTTTAGATAATATCTACCTGCGTATGTTTCAATGAATAATTGTTAAAGTATAGGCGATACGATCATTTGGAATCCCTAGCGCCATGAAAGGAGGAGACCTCGAGTCAGCTGTAGCAGCGAGTAGAAATAAGCATTTAAATATAGAAAGTAGGGTGCAGTTATTTGTCTAACTTGAAACAATTCTCGACTGCGTCAGAGTCATTAGAAACAGAAAATGCATCTAACAAGTGCCGTAGCTAAAATGACGAATTATTCAAATTCCTGTCACTGGTTGGTAAATGAGATTGTATTTGGAGCTTGAAGTAATTCAAGTGCTTGGCGAACATTTCATGTCGACGTCGAAGCGATAATGAGTACATGAACAATGGTTTAAAATATGTTCCAAATTCATTGCATTCACAGATTGTGTAACCGTGTTTATGTGTACCATTAACTGCAAAATGACGTTTGATTTTATCAAACGAACTGAAATGTACCTCTGCATCGAAATGGTATTAAAATTATATTGCATTGAAGATCATTTGTCGATACCGCGACATTTATTATTAAACAATGCGTTTGCTGTTCGTGAAATTATTTCGAGAAATTATTCAGCGAAACTGGGAAAGTGCATGTCCATAGAAATTTCATTCGATCACCAGCAAGCGGTATGACGCGTTGCCTTTTATATTTGTAATGGACGATCGCCTTCGCTAAGTATAGATTCCCTCGCACTCGAGCCATTCCAAGACACGTCCCACCAAGACTCCGATGTGTGTCTCGTCTCCGATGTCAAAGAAGATCCCGACGCCGTAAAAATAGAAAACACGTAGAGTCTATCTCGGATGATCTACGATACTTTGTCGCCGAGGAATCAAAACGGCCCGATCCTACACCTTTCTCTCAAAAATCGAGGATCACGCTTCGCCAGAGCAACGTAGAAATATCCTTTTTCTTTTTACTCGCAAAGGATATCAGCTCGCGAAACGATGCATCAAAATTCGAACCGTATCAAATCGACGCCAGGAGATTACTAAGTCTTTCTTGGAAGAGACGAATGATGAATACCGTTTGAACAGAAGCGTTCGAAGCTGCTATATTTGTCGAAGAGATAACCGTGGCGAATACTAGTACAAGGCTGTTTACGAATATCCGCGTGGACTCACGTTGCAATCGAATAGTGGCGAGACGACCCCTGCGAGGTCTCCCGAGCGAACTACCGAAGAACCGTGAAATACGAACTCATTTCGAATCCTATCCCAGAGGGTGAATTAGTCGCGCAGAAATACACGAAACGGAAGCAAGCGGTACCGGCTTGCTCGAGGTCGAGGCTTTCACCGCAAAGTCCCCCGACGAAAGGGAAAGGTCCATTTCAGAAGAGGCTATAGAAAACGAAGAAGCACGAGGTCTCGTCTGTCACTTCGAGGTTCCTGTCACCAGCGGAATCTCACTCGGACCTTGTAACATTCGCGCGGAGAACGTCACGGTTTCTGAAGAGACTTTTCAACCTGGAGCAACACTGGCGACCTTGAAAAAAGTCTCTGATAAAGCACCTCTCACTGACACTCGATACAATGAACGGATCACCCGAGGGTTCGAAGACAGGAATCTTCGAGTAGTCCGAGACTCGGAGTCCTGAAGAAGCCGCAGCGGCCGAGGGGCGAGCGATCGACGCGTTTCCCAGAAGCTGCTCCGCTCAAGCGCGACGATTTTCAGAGCTTACCTTGAGAAGAACTTTGCTGGCTGCGACTGGCCAACCGGACCTTAGGCAGCTGACTGTGCTATCGTGGATCTGTGGCCGATGTCGTGAGCCTCCATCGTAGCCTGTTCACGTGGTAGTCGCCGACCAATGACGGCTCGCCATTGGTCGTAAGCATTTTTAGGCGAGAGCTCTGCCCGCTCTGCTTGCTGCCAAAAATAATCGGAAACTGAAAACGGAGCCGAGCCTGCTTCGTTGCTCCCTCGCCTCACGATGCTCAATCTTTCGGTTACCTTCCAACACACTTGATTAAGTGTGGTAATCCGGCCGCTATGCGTGCAGAGAAGAAAGCGGGCTTCCCCGTTTCCGTTTCACTTGCTCGACGAAGATCGATGGACTAACAAATCGACATTGTTAACCAATTGCCAATGTTTTTGAATTATAAGAATTGATGTTATATACTGTACACAATTGTCTGCACAATTTTTTTTCAATATGAGAGTTTGTTTATAAATATATAGGTTTATGATTTGTAAGTCTATAGTAAAGAAAAGATACGATTAATTGATACAGTTTCATTCAGGTATAGGAGAGGCTGAGGAGGAGGAGGCATGGGTGAAATTTAGAAATCACAGAGATCGTAGGAGTATCCCGAAGCGCGTCGAGGCAGAACGAAGATATTATTAACGGATCGTTCTGGATTTCGTATGCTGCAGCTGTTTGGCATTAAACGTGGTAACGCTGACGGAAACATCGCCGTCTAAACGTAACACTTACGACTTCGCACGATATTATAATCGTCTTTCAATTGAAATGGGACCTTTCAGTAGGATACACTCGATTAGTCACCACCAGGCATATCGATTACAAATTATGCACTAAATAGGTTGCTTTCAAATTCTAGAAGTACTTTATCTTCTCATTTTATGTTCAAAATACTAAAAAATCATTTTTTGAGTTAGTTTCAAATAGATGCAGAACTTTCTAAGAGTCTACCTATGCGAGGGTGACTGATACAAGGCTGTTAATGTGTCAAAGGAGACCTAAACATAGAAAATTCAGAAAAACATTTTGAATTCTATAAAAAGTGACCGATCTATTTACGGGAACCAGATTCTTCTACGTACCATCATCCGAGCGATGGTATTTATTGGGGTTAAAGTCACACGGCTAAAGTAGGAAGCAGTGGGTTAAGTAGAATAGCCCGTTCCCACAGACGAGTAGTGTATATCGACGCTTGGTCGGACGAGCAGCCGACGGTGATAACACAGAACTCTATGCCAGTTTCTTGCGCAACGAAATGGCAACCGGTACAGCTCGTTTACGAAAGATGGCAGAAGCTATTTGTGGTAAAATATATTAGTTCAAAGATGAGAATGAAATACTAATTGAAAAGATACATTAGAATACAAATATACCATTACAGGAAACAGAAAGTAGAACTTTCTGATGGTTTTCAGAGCGGATTTTTGAAAAGGCTTATAAATCATTTGATTTAGCATTCTATCGTAATTGTACAATTTCATAAATAATGCAAATGCGTCCTGGAATGAATCTCATTCAAAAGTTTCCTCCATTCTAATACTAAAAGACAAGGAAAGTCAAAGTTCTCACTTTCAGAAAGTATCTCAGGAATTTTCCTGCTTATATATCAATTCGTTTTATAAAGATACGCACGCACAGACCGTAGCATCCAGCTGGAGCAACACAGGTATGTTTCTGGAGGGGTAGATTGACTAGTCGCGGGAAGGACTAGGTGCGAGAGGGTGGTTGGGTGGCTCTGAACCAAGGGTGATTAACCCGGCGTCCCTGTTGCCACGACGACGATCCCGTGACGTCACGGGATAAGCCGGGGTTTATGGGTGACCCACATTCCAAAAATAGCCATCGCCGACCTACCACCCCTTTCTCGCCGCCGCTTTTACCACCTCTTCCTCTTTCTCCAAGCACTGTCGCCTGCTGAACCACCGACCCTGTCGTCCTGCTCTACCCCCTTCCCTCCGCCGAGTCTCGCCGAATCGACTCACCCTTTTTCTTCCCTCATTCCTGTCTGTGCCCTACCATACTATTTTCTTGCTTGCCTCTTTCTGTCTATCTGATACGAATCTAGAAACGATGCATTTCGTGGGTCCTACGAAAATCTACAGTGGGTCACCAGATTATTATAAGTACTTCAAAATTATTATTTATTTGAAATTTAAGCAAGAGTTATCATTGTGAGTTCCACTCTTGCTCAAACCTTAAGTAAGTAGTAAGTACTTTCAAAGTGTTCGTAATAATTGAATGAATCACTGCAGACGCAGTCCTTTAAAAAAATGACTCAGTAGTTAAGTTTCTCAAAAATTATTTCTGACAAGCTCTTGTTGGGTTCGTCTAAATTGTCGATAGTCTCTGTTAGGTTAATCCATGAGGATGGAGCGTTTTAGGGGTTCAGGAGATGAGGTACAACGATATTGGCAATCGATCGAGGGACAAGGGGATTCTTATATACGTCCACTGTTTACAGACTTCGTCATTGTATGTTTATAGGTATACAAGGGATGTTCCACGACTGACAAAGGTCACCAATACCTTTCAAGTGGCAATTTTTTCTCGTTTCCGTAAACTTGAAATTCTTGCACTTTTGCGCCACTCAAACCAAGGGTGCATTGATTTTAAGTAATAGAAACTGAACAAAGGAAATTTTTACCCTTTTCGACTCACGATATGGCCGCAATGCGGTTATCCGACAAATTTTGACGAGCAAATATCGATACAGGTGGAATGATTGCACCGCGTTTCTGTAAATCAAACGAGGTCGCTACCAGACCCTTCAGTTTTTCTGATAAACGCATTAACTGCTCTCCGAGCGGGTAAAAAACCGTTGCATCACTTAGGAAGCAATTGCATTATCCTTATTGCCAGCATTCCTTTCGCTGGAACTTATACGCTTCTGATCTAGTTCCTCTTCATATGAAAGCTTCCCGTTTTCATGCATCTTCGTCTCAATCCATCTTTACAGAGATGCGTTTGAATACACCGTGAACCAGGAAATCTTATCCTCCCTTTCGATCCTGCCAGATGAGTGAATCGTTTCTTTAATTCCCCATCATACGTGCACTGGCGTCCCTTACAATTTCAGAGAAGAATGTTTCGTGGAAATATATTACGTCTTTCAGAGTAGTCATGGCGACCGTCCAATACACGGTATTCCTAAATGTGCTAGAGAATAGCAGGCGATACTGACATCGTGTCCTTGTTTCTGTATTCCCTGCTAAGATCGTAGGGATTAATTCGAAGAAGAAACAAGACAGAAAACCTTGATAGCAATTGACTCTTTGCATTATTCTTTGGACCTAGAAATAATTTGTCTATATTCTTTGAACTCCTGAGTTCACATCACGAGCCTATATCGAGATAGCACTGTAACAGCTTAGTAAATATTTCATATAATTTGTCTCACATAATGTGCTACGAAATGGTTAAAAGTACTAGCGATTAGCATTAGATTATCAAAACGATAACAAGAGGAAACAACGCAATCGATAAACACTCACAAAAGCGAGGGAAGGTATAATATCGCGATATAAATCAGTAACGAGGCAAAATGCAGGAGTAGCTAGCAATAGCTGCTCTCGACGCTGATAACCATATTAAATCCTGTCTCTTTTTTTCAATGAATCGAGCTATCCAGCAAGGGGGTAAGTATCCACGGGAAATCGACAGGGGTGCTACGACCCCACGGCCCAGTTTGCGCTCCCGTGACGTCATACCCGACGTCATTGCCCGGGCGAAAGTAGGTCGGGCAGACCCAGCCGAGCCGCTTGAGAAGCCGCTTTCGAAAGTTTATTGAGAAATTCCCTGGTCGAGGCTCGAACCTGCTCACGCCTCCCTCGACGAAAACTTCCTTACCGATATAACGAGGCTCGATTTCGGCCAGTATCGCCAGGATCCGAGTGATAAGAACGATACGGACTCCCGAGTTGCCCTATGGTCTGGGACGCTCGTCATTGACCTACCTCAAGGATCCTGAAATTCGTACGGAAAGCACACCTCTATACTTATCGGTCCCTATCGTTATCCGTATCTCATTTCACGAGTCTCATTTCGAGGACTTCAATAACTTTAGACATTTTTCAGTTTCTTTTCTGAGAATTTTTAGAAGTTGGATATGGTATCTCGGTCAGTTGAACTGATCATATCACAAGTAACTATTTCCTGAGAGAATTTCTAACGAGCAGAAGATTCCAGCAAAAGAAGAGTGAATCTAGAACGAACAAACATTTGCAAACGATTAATTATCCCGTCGAATAGAACGGAAAGAAAGCGAGGCAAAGGTTTGGGTGTCCCGGGGGTACCACTATCGCGGTACCGTTCGGTTACCCCAGGAAACGCCAGGAAAAGTCATCGATGTGTCACGTATTAGCGAACAGAAAAAGGGAACTGATGTCTCTCTGTTCTATGCGGTGAACAAGGGTAGGAGGGCTCCCGAAAAGTCAAGAAATGCGTCGAAAGCATGAAAGCCGAACGAACGGTTGGCAAATCTCATGAATGGCCGCGTAATGTGAATGAAGCTCCAGTGACCCAGTTTCGTTGACCGCCCCTCGCGTCCCTCGTCGGCGTTTTCTACCCCTTCGACCAACCCCCCGGCGATTCCCACCACTGCACCGCGTGGGCGTTACGTCAGGGACAGGTTATCGACTGCACCACTGAGAATATTAATTCGCGGCATCGATTGAAAATTCGAGCGATAAACGCAGGACAATCGGGACGTCGAGATTAGCAGTCAAAGCGCTAAATGGGGCTCGTACATATTTTTAGACAATTCTATGGTATGCACGTGTCATAGATAAAGTATTTTGTCATTACTAGTTTCACAGTTGAACTTTTGACAGCTTTTAGAGACCTATATCATGAATTATAACAGATAGAAGAATCCCAGTGATGATGTGGAAAGTCGTCAGGTGAGCAGACAAAGCTGACTGAATGGTGCAACTCATATAAGTTTAGATTAAGCAATCTTCTCGAAGGTAATTGTCGAACAGAAAAATTTCCTAAATCGCAATCAACCATTGTCCGACACCGACAAGTTGACGGCTGTGCCGCAAACCGCAATGAGAATATTAGGCTGCGGTATAATTTCACGGAATTGGCATGATAACACGCCGATCGTAATTCCAACGACCCAGCCAACGAAAGCTCCGATCGCGATCAAGGGAAACGTCGCGATAATTCATCCGGCCTTCGGGGCTAGAATGCATCGGCTCGCTACCGCGTATTCATTCTGACACGCAATTCCGTGTGTTTGAACGTGTTACATTCTTAGAATATTCATAGACCGCATTTACAATTCACTCACTAACAAGAATATTACGAAATTGAAAGAGCAAAGAAGGAAAAGGAGCTGAGAAGCAAAAGTTTGATCGCAACTGCAAGCAACGAAAAGTCAGGGGCGAGTAGAAAAATCAGCTGGTTGTCCCAGAGAGGAAGATCGAACGGAGCAGATAGGATATCCCTAATGAAAACAAGGGGTGAGAGAGGACCAATCAAAAATCACATCGACCCGTTTCGCGACCTAAAATCTGACCTAAAAAACAAGTCAGAGTTAAAGCCACGAAAGGAAGGAGCTGAAGGATCCAGTTTTCGAAGGACGAAAACTTGGTCCGCCGAGCTCTCGTCGTTTCGTCGGTACCGGCGTAGCTGATGGAGTGGGGGGTAAAGGGTCAGGGCGCTCGAATGACGTCAGGGGACGACGCAGGGCGTCGAACCCTCGTTGGCAAGCGAGCGAAGGGGTGCATCGACCTGAAACCCCCAGTTGCCTGCCTGGATATCTGGCCATCCCTTTCTCTCCCTCGCAGTTCCCAGCATCTCTGCGCCACAAGAAGGGGACACCCTCCGCTGAGACAGGGGATGCCCAGAACTGCTACTCACAAATGTTTCAATATAAAGCTCATTTTTCCTTTTACATAAAATGTGATTATAGTGACCTAACAATTCGACATAAAATCAGAATCACAAAAATGAACGTTTCATAATTTCTGGAAAATGGAAATAAAATCTGAAGGGTTTGTAAAAAAGGATAAGTACGAGAAGGAAGTTTGCTCAGATAATTAGGATCAGAGAGGAGCAACTGCGCTGGGAGTACGTGACAGACTCGCAGCAGGAAGGGTCGGCGCACAGTGCAGCAGGGGAGAAAACTGGGTGAATGAGGTTGCTGGAGAAGAGCATCAAGGGTGGTGGTGGTGGTTGTGTCGCCGCCGCCACCGTGGCTGCTTCTCCGGCGAGTTATTTTTGGAATCGTCGAATTAGGCATTCAGGGCAAGCATCAGCTAGGTGTACGGGCTCCGGTACGAGGGATCCTCGCGTAAGAAGTGGTTACGATCGAATCGCGATAGGGGTCGATATGACCTTAATCTTTATCCGGTGACGAGTTAAAAGAGGATGGTTACAAGGTGACCGATTATCGATTGGAAAATATTTAGGAAGGTCGACGGCGTCACTGACCTTCATCCCGGGAAACCTTTATAGGAAAATGAGCGAGGAGTTTTCTTCGCTTTTTCAAAACATCCTGCTAATTTATTTAAAAGTATAATATTAGGAAATTCCTTATTGTATTCTTTACTGCCTCTGAATACTGAAAAATGAATTCTAAAGATCACTCTCATCTATTTATCGTATCATCCAATCCCTAACCATCTTGGAGAAAAGAAGAAAGTGGAACAAGCCAAATCGTTCCTCAGTGCATCCCTTCAATGGACTCGAAAGATAGGCATGTGCTTGAAACAAGTAACCCTAAGGAAAATGGGAAGACTTAAGACAGACGTTAAGTGGTTGATGTCGGAGACCAGACGCAAGACAGATTCCAGCAAGAATCTCGTCCATCCCCTTGGCAAAGCAACCCTCTTCTAAGCAGTTTTCAACCAAACGGCAAGGTAGAAGAAGAGAGAGGGTAAAAAGAAGGGTAGAGAGAAGGAGGAAAAGAGTGGGCTAAGGGGGTGAGAGAAGCGTTCGAAGGGCCACGTGGTGCGGCGTGCGCGGGACAATCAATGCAGTGACGTCATCAGCGACCGACCAATCGCGGGCTAGCTCCATTCAAACCTGACAGCCTCGGCCTCCGAGTGGGAACTCGTCGAGTTCCATCGGACTTTAGCCTGACTGCAGTTCGGCCTCGATCACTGAGACGCGCGAATTCGAGGCTGGACCCGCTCCTTCGAACTCCTCGCTCTCGCTAACAGTTGCATAGCTTTTGTCACAGAAAACTTCCGAATTTTATACAAACATTCTAGAAAATAGATTATTATGTGTCTTCTAAAGTTTATCGTGGCAACGCATTATAGAATCATTTCATTTTTAGATCGTCAGGAATGCGAATCTTCCTTAAAGGAGATAGAGGAATCGTGATTGCTACGAAAGAAGTTAGAGATTTCATACGTCGATAGATAGACACTGTCAACGAGACAAAGAAGAGAAGAAGTCTCAAAAAAACCCAACGAAAAGATTTAAAGGGATCCAAAGTGCACACTGTCGCTGTCACAAAAGGGGATATCGAGAGTTGTCGATTGTACAGTTGGTTTCATCGGTCGCAGGAAGTTGTAAGTAGAAAGTAGTGCGTCTCGACTTTGTGAAGCTGTTATTTTTTTGTTTCCGGACAAGTAAACAGCACTAGATGGTACTTGTTTCAGAATCAATGGAACTGTCGCGTCAAGATTATTACTGCGAGTAATTCGTTTCGAGGAAGTATTAGTGTCTACGACTCAATTTCAATTAGTCATTTGTGTTTACGGAAATTATCGAATCGAACAAATTTTTTGAACAGACGTTAGAAACATTTTTTTATATGACTGAAATTTTTTAGATAATTGAATACAGAACGTTTTCGACAAGAGTACGCAACTATTTAGACAAACGAGCACGTGGTTAGACGGAACCCAAACAAACGCCCACGCAAAATTCCCGATAGACAAGACCATGGGTAGGACATCACGCATAGTTTTCGCTTTCACTTGAAACGCGGCGACTTTTTTCGTCCGCCTCTAAAGAATTCCCGAGTCCAGGAATAAAAGTCAAGGACTTTCCTCTTCTTTTCATCATTGCAAATGAACTCAGTTTGCACATAAGGCTTCCCCTTTTACCCCAGAGCTTTTCAACGCGAACTTTGAGCACTTTCACCTATCGTAAGTGCAAAGGTCATTTTGATCAGTAAACACATTCCATAGAACCGAAGAAAATCAGTCGCCTGAGTCCATTAAATGTTATTCGTCGGTCGATTAATTAATTGACCGTAAATATTCATAAAAATATTAACAAGTCTACAAGCGTGACACAACCCTAGTAGTTATCGTCATTGTCCTAGTTTTCATCCGGTGCATTCAATTGAGTGAACCGGCATTTTAATAGCGCTACGTAAACTTCTCGAGATTTGCATATCAAGGAAGGGTGGATTCGTAACCCGACGATTTGCGTCATTTTAGAATTTGCAATTAAGAAAAGAGTTTCTGTGACACATTCGATGAAGACCTTGAACTAAAAATCCTACTGCAAAAAACACAATGTTTGAAGCTTTTCAGATAGATTTTCTAATCGTTCGTGACAGTGCCTTTCTTGATTCTGAGTGAAAACTATAATGTGAGGTGATAATAGCGTCAGAGTAATCCTCTACAGAAAAGCGACGTCAGAGCAACCCCCCACAGTAGTAGGAAAAAGCGCGCGTTATTTAAAAGAAGAAGCAATTTTCGCGGCGTCCGTTTAGCCTCGTTTATTCGATCAAAATATGGTGCACCACTTATCCTCGTCATCCTGCACCTTCCAACAACCCCCTTTGTCCCCCGACAATCCTGTGCCTCGACCCTCTGTACCCCTCTTTTCCTTGGAATGCACGTCACCTCGGGGGGAGGTGATGACGTCAGTAGAATGCAGGCACAGGATTGGTCGGTTGCTCACTGACGTCATAGGGGCTGACTCTCTACATGCGCTTGCACCCCCTACCCCTGACTCTTCTCATGCTGGCTGCAATAGGCATCGGGAAATGGTGCATGACAGTTCAAAGCCCCAGTTTCCCAAGGCTGCGCGAATCGAGAGGTCGCCGTACGTTTCACCTTCTTTACCATCCTCTCATTTCTTCTCTTTCCGCTTCTGCTTCTCTACTTCTTACTCTTCCTCCATCTCTACGTCGTCTCTTCTTTTACTCCCTCGTGCTTGGTTCAGCACCATGCAAATTTATCTCGGGTCGATCCTGTTCGGTAAAAATATCTTCTCTACTCCATCGAGTCCAAATAGTGTCGCTGATAATTTCCCTGGGACCATTTGGCTCCTTCGTAGGTATGTCGCCAGCATTACGACTTCGATCATCAACGTGCAGTAGATATTCCCTCGTTTCTGATCACTCGGAAGCAAGACCGATACCGCTACCAACATTTGCGCAAACAGACTTTGCAAAGGGAACGGATTTCAGCGATGCATAGAGGAGGGTAATTTGGTCTTCGATCGAGTAGAGAATTGCTTCCAGGCAGCCCGAAGTGTCTTATCTTGTCAGCGTGGCTCGCGAGTGAAAACGTACCGTGAGTGATCAGACACTTGTGAAGATCTGCACACACGGACCTGGCTCGTTCTCGATCTCCTTCGATCACACAGCTCATTCCCTTCGTAGGTACATCTTCGGTTGTGTGACATCGAGTTTCATAAATAAAGCCCCATTGAAGAGGAGCTCACAGGGGATGGAGTAGCATGACCCGGTGACCCAGATTTCCCATGACTTGCGTCATTCACAATCTCTCCCCACCAAGCGTTACGGTAACGACACGCATCTGAAATAGGGAAAGAGAGAACGGGAAAGGGAGAGAGAGAGAGAGAGAGAGAGAGAGAGAGAGAGAGAGAGAGAGAGAGAGAGAGAGAGTGAGTGAGTGACTGAGAGAGAGACAGGAAGGGGTTGAGTGAAAAGGGATGTGATCAGACTGATTGCGAGAGAGCGAGATGACAAACAGAGTGCACATCCTGCTGAGCAGCCTACGATTTCAGTAACCACTTTCGGTCTTCTTTCAAGGACGCAAAGCTGCATCCGGCTCTAGAAGAACGTGATCGGACTCATTGATGAATGTTGTCAGTGTGCATTACGGACTCGAGAAGAACTGTGTGTCTCAGTGATTTTTAACTTCGACGAATCAACTGTCAGATCAGTAGATACACTTCCACTTCTTCCTCGGTTTAATTCATGGTGGCAGAAACTATCTATTTTTTCTTGCTCCCTTCGTGTTAACGAGCAGGAGCTAGTGTGACCAAAAGGGACATCGAGTCTGATCAGAGATTGAAGCCGTTGCACTCTTGCCAAAATATCGAAGACCCATGGTGTGCTGTTGCCTGGCAACCATCTTGGGTCAATGGGATACGCGTTCATGGGAGAAACTGGGTCAACTCGCAAGATCTTCGAGGTGTCTCCTTAAGTTCTTTCGTTGAAAAGATACAGGGTGCTCTTCATCTTCGTTCGGCAGCTAAGCCTTAAATGTTTCGCACAGCATCTTCTGCGAACAATGGTCCCCTGAATTCGAGAGTATCGCTCGTGCAACCCTTGCAACGACTTTGCATTTTTCATTGATCGTATCGTACTCGAAGGTAAGTCGCTGGAATTTTCATGTTTTTAGAGCACAAACCTTCCTTGCAAAGCACAGAAAGCCATCATATTTTAGGAAATGTTTATTTCTCAAAATATCCGCATTTGTGTGTTGGAAGATTCTTTGACATCGTTCAGTTAGTTGAGGTGAAACTAAACGCAAATTAAAAAAGAACTGTGCGTCGTCGCAAATCTTGAACAGACCGCCCTTGGCTTGCCTTCCACTGACCCGAATACCTATATAGTACGCGGTACGCTATTTATAGAACCACCCCCGATGAACGACCTCAACGCGCGCCACGTAAAGATGTTCTGCTCTAAACGCGAGAAAGGAAATAACTGTGGGTCCTTTTGTTCAGATACTAAAGCTAAAATGTAGTTAATTTCGATTCCAAAAATGGATAGGTTTGACTTCGTTGAAAACAACAGCTTCTATCTGAACTATACAAAGCAGAATATTGTTTGGTCTTTAAAGAGCTATTGGTCTATAGCTTTTGCACGTTCCACTATGTTAATTGACCTTTAGAATACGCCTGCAAGCTCAGCCTATTTATAACAACATGGAAATTTCATTTCAGTTTTCGATACTACTTTGCCATTAATATTCCATTAATGAAAGGCCACTTGTAAAACAATAACAGCAGCCAATCCCAATTTCCCTTATATTCAACTTGTTGTGACGTCAAAAATGTTTGTAATCGAAGCATAAAAATTCCTCTCTAACCCTCAGTCTTTTTTACTCTTTTTTGCCCCAGTTTCTCGGCTCTGAAGGCCTCCCTCTTTGTGACTCGCATTGAAACGGGTTCACTACCCTGATACACTTCACTTTCATCACACTTTTCTTTGACGTCATAAAATATCTACGTCACCAACTTTCAGCACCAATTGACATTATTATTTAAAATAACGATTCGCATATTTTTTTCTAAATATACGAGTACTTGAGTAGACACGAGGGTGTATCGAGAAATTTTTGTTATCGAAATATTTGAAATTTATTTTTTACCGAGAATTTTATAAATTGTTTTTCCAATTGAGTTCGTTGATTATATTAAAAAAATTTGATTTAGATAGAGCCAATATGTAGCATCGAATGACGTAATATATTAAGGGGTTGGAACTAGCCAGTAGCGATGCAAGGAACTGCAGTACCGAGGTAGGTCGATAAAAGCAAGGTGTAATGGTAAGAGTAACGTAAGGGTTGGTAAGGGAAACAGGTGGTTTGGTGACCACTGGTAAAACTGATAACAGTGAGTTGAAGACAGGGTAGGTTCTCTCGTCCACGTTGTGCAAGACTTTGTTACTCGATGAGCGAAGCAGTGACGACGCGCTGTGAGCGTTGTCTGACCGAGCACAGAACTACTCTACTGTAGGCCAGGCCCCTCATGTACATGGACGCGCCGTACTTGAATTTTAGTCTGCCACTTTTTGTTTTTAAAAATCCTGTATATTTATAATGGAATTTTAAGCAATGATACTATTTAAAAAATTAACTACAAATCAGCTCCACCTTTTTAATACTTAGAAAGGAATACTAATAACGCTACGGTCACTCTTATTGTAGAAGCAGCGTTAAGAAAAAGAATTTTTCATCTGCAAACCTAGTGATTTTTGGTTCTTATTATCAAGGTAGTTCATGAAAGACCTTTAATGTAATACACACATTGCATTTTTAGTAATGTAAAATAAATATTATCTGAACAGTTTTGTAACACGGTGAAGTGTATTCCCTTTTCATGAATATCAGTTGTAAGTATTACAATAAGAAGATTACGGTAAGTAAAGAATCTACAATATGTGAAATTTCTCTCACTCTTATTTTCTAGAGAAAAATTTATAAGCATGCATATTTTTAAGATCTTAACTTAATATATCAATATCAAATAAATATATTTCAAATTGCATGATCAGAAAAAAGAGTGCACATAATTTTATATACTACAGACTTTTTTTACTGAAATTTCATACATTGAAAAGGTTCAAAATCTTCATAAATCAAACCATTCAATTGGTATTCCCGTTGGGTACCAGATGGCAGGTTAAACTTTGAGAAACTGACAAGTTGTTTTGACAGATGCAACAGTGTCAGTGTTCCACAGTCATCTGCTTACAATTTCGGGAAAAATTAATAGTTAAAGTCGAGATTTGTGATTACGAAAGGTCATGAAACACCCTGCAAAATTCTGTGAGCCACGGAATGCCGTCGGACGACATTGTAAGCAATCAGAAAATTAACACTACTTATTGTACCAAAAAAATTTTATTAAGATTATGATTAGCATACACCACTACCCTCATTCTAGTACAACAACTGTATTTTGTTGTAATAATCAACTATTGTCTAGTACTACAAATGACTATATTGAAGTATATTCAGAGAAAATATTATTTATCAAATAGTTTTCTTTTGGTACTATGTATGTTTTATAAGAAATATTTTTAATAATTATGTGCTCAAACCATCTAGGATTTATTTGTTACAATGGAGACAATGAAACACTAATTGACTTTTATAGAATGGATCTTGCTTGCATGTCTGATTAGACACCATTTTCTACTACTTGCCATCTATTTATCTTTCAGCAACACCTTATCATGAATATTTTCTTACACGAATCATTATTTCTATTACACTACATACCTTATGCACCACTTTTGTTCAATGTACTTACTTAAATGTACAATTAATCTATAATTGTATATGAAAATATTCAGTAGTTATTTTTTAAGCATCAGAATTAAGTAACAAGATTCTGCTTTTGTTTCCACAGTAGTCTTCAAATATTACAATAATTTAGAATTACTAAAAATATTTGCTTTACATTCTAACATTTCGAAAAGCTGGAAGTCATAAAAACGAAGACTGGAATCTCGTTAGAGTCAAAAAAAAATTTTAATTCACAGAAGAACTCTATTTTTCTACGCCAATGAGATTGACAAGGCTTCGCGTGGGGCGGATGAGATTAATCCCGTTTACCTCAAGCAGATTTAAGGCTTCTTATGCAACTTCACGTGCATACATACGTATGCAACTGTCTATGTTTCTCTATACACCTTACACCCTTCTTTTTAAATGTATTTCTTTTCACCTAATCGGTAACAATATTGACACAAATTCGCTTAGAGGTGATTCCCTTAATTAGAGCATCTGAAGGTCTTGTTTCCCTCTGCTTGCACCTATTATCTTTTCCTATTTAGTAAATGTTATCATCGAACAAAATTTACTAGACCTTACACAACTATTTCAACCATTAAAATTATTAAAAAAAGTACAGCTCAACTCGCAGAACGGCGAAGCCTCTCAAACAAGTTCTACGACTAATTCCTGAAACCTTCTTATTGAAACAAACAAAAACATATTAAAACAACTAAAAACAGACAAGAAAAGAAGTCAGACGCCTTGGTAGAAGGGCTCCGTTTGAAATCCTAACTGATGTCCACCCTTCTGACACATAACACCAATCTGACACTGCGGTGGTCGCTTGCCCGCGCACTATATCGCATGACAAATTCTTCCTACAATGGCGTCAGTAGCATTATTTTTCGACAGACAGAAAACTTCATTCCTTCTCAGCACCTATTAGCTAATTTCAAGATTACAATCTCTTCGTTGCAACCATCAAGAGGAAGAAGTTCTTCGCGAAGGAATCAACGTAACATAGGAAAGCCGTCTTATGTTTCTGTCTTATTTCATTATAAAATTGCTTATGAAATATGACATAAACTTAAGGTGGGTACCTATATGATCAACGAGCCGATACTATACCAACGCAGGAGAAACACATACATCCTTCTATCAAGACCAAAGGATCAGCAATGAAGATCATCGGAGTTGAAGACCACTTGGTGAGTCTCGAAGCAAGGAGTATGCAACTGCCAATGCATGACTGTCTTAGAACTTTTGGAAATAGAAAGCTGAAGCTTGAGTAACAGTTCCACATATTTTCGCTGCATGCCTAGCAATTTTTCTTGACTTTGACTCGACAATAAACACTTTGCTTGAACAATATAATTAGAAGGAAGCTGTTGGTTGCGGAAGAGTAGCAGAAAAACGGGACAAGCGGACATCGTCGGAGTCAGTGGAGGAGTCGCAGGTTGGGCCAGGCAGACGTGAAGCCTGAGGATCTGGGGGTGCTAAGCCCTGAATCCTGAAAAGTGTTCAGCTTACTCGGCTAGTGTTACCCCCCGCCATCTCCGTCCTCTTTCTCTTTTTCCTCGTTGGCATTGTCTCGGCAGGGGCGTAAGGTTGGCTCGATGGCTCCTCATCTTCATCCGCTTCTCGCATTCCACCCTTATTACAGGTCGAGCTTCTTCACTGACAAAACTACCCTCTTCAGAGTTTCAAATTATAACGGAGGGTTCAACGAGAGAACTATTAATCAATTGCTAATCGTTAAATGATGATCCTGAGGGAATCAATGTACCCTTTCAGATCGTTTTCAAATTATTCTTAATGGAACCTGTAGAGTATAGTCTCTGAAAATATTGAATAATTTTGAAATTTCCTCTTCGTCGGTATTTTCTCGCCTTGTCACGATATCCCAGAGAACAGAAATGATGGAAAAAGATTGCATCTCAAGCACTATGCGCTTTCACCTTGCATCGATGTTCCCTATGCACGCTTCTTTAGACGTTCAACCTCCGCCAGTCTTTGAAAAGTCTTTAAAACACGTTATTCTCGATCAACTTGGGTTGGCAATGAAGCTAACACGAACGATTCTCACACGGCAACGACGTATCTCGTGTCCTTTATCACCTGACCTCCTTCGCGGGAAGCCGCAGAAGTTGGCGACAGTCTGCGTTGATATTCCCTTTAGATTTACTGTATGTACGCGATTACGTCAGTTTAGATCGATCGATGATCGAATTTGGTAAGTTTTACCGATGACAGCTACCCTGTCGATTATATTTGATAGAAGGATTCGAAGATCTACGACTAGCAGCACTGTTGAAGCACAGAAAATTCGATCGAAATAGAGAAAAGAGGCAGAAACAGAATAAATTAAGATGCTAGAGTTATAAAATATAAAGGAAGAAAAATAATATGAAGCAAAATATAAAAATTAGGTCGTCTTGATATCAAATCCAGCTATTTAAGCAAAGGGCTACTTTGTAACAGTATGTCTGTATGTGAGGTACGTTTTAAGGATTCACTTCTTCCCAATATCATTAAACACTACCACTAATAGAAGCACAGACAATAAGCAGCAATAGCCAGGTCACAGGGTGAACTTACATAACGAAACATTTACGTAATCGTAAAAAGTATTACATAAAATTCCCGAAAACGTGAAACTGAGTGGAAAATTGTATGTTATTTAACCCGAAACACAGTATTCAAACATTTCATTTGAATAACCCAAAGTGACGAAGAATGTACCGAGATGGGTACCAATTCGATGATGCAAATGTCACAGAATGACGATTCTTAACGCGACAAAGAGATTGTCATCCAGAAGAACGAAGTATTATCAAAATAACAAACTTCGAAAGAAGAAACGGTATCGCAACGAAAGTCCAAAGAATGCTGGAAGATTAGATTAAATGACATCGCCTTGTTATCGGGCGAACATCAGGTAAAACGAGAGCATTCGCATAGAAGAAAAGCTAAGCAAGCAAACCGTACCGTCTGCTATTCGATCGTCCAACTTCGGTAACGCAAATACGATTTCGTTCGTAATGCCTGTGCCCTTATTTCCCAAGAAACACGTGTCTTGTGGCCTTAAAGGGAACCGTTCATTGGCCAGTGCAGCCTAAAACCACCCCGTCATTGGTCGATGGATTAGATGACCACGTGGTGTCCTGGTATATAACCAAGGGTGAACTAAGAAGATATCGGCAGTTGTGCTCGGAACATGGACAGCAGTGCGATCATTTTTTATTAACTTGCGTCTAGCATCGATCGCGTAGTGATATGGGAAACTATTCGAAGGGAACATCGATCAAGTGCGATTTACCTGCGAGTCCTGCTCGGCATTTATCCATCGAGAGCGAACAAGAACTCGGTGAAGACAAACCGTACTCTTGGAGGGACTGAAATTCTGACATTTCGCGTGGATAAATCGTAGAAGACTGACGAAGTGAGTGGCGGCATGTACCTGGACCTGAGAGGTGTACGATGATTGATGCGTTTGTGTGAACGTCCCTGCATCAGGGAGATGTATCATTTGGTATCAGAATGATTGAGCCTCTGGATGCTTTTAGAGAGAACACTTTCGAGGAACTAGCAAAACTAAAAGCATCATTAGAGGTTCTGAAGTACTAGAACTCTATGTTTGGAGGACACTTGTTACCGTGATATTCACGATTCTAAAAGAAACGATTCAAAGAATGCGATACCTCGATCTTCAGTGGAGAGGATCAAACTTTGGTAGTCGCTGAAACGATCACTCGAAATTGAACTCGATCGCTTTCGATGTAGTGTAACTTTCGAACGAATGGAAGAGGAGCCTCGGCGTGTACAACTTACTACGGTAAGTTCATCGTAGAGACGTAGAGGTAGGAAAATCGAAGACGTTGAATTTTGTATTCGAATCGAATTATCCTATCAACTCTATAGAACCGCCAGATGTCCGATCCCCACAGCTTATCTTGGTACGGATATACCTACTTCTCTTATGCTTTAATGCACCGCAATCTTCCTGCACAGTGACCAGTAGAAACTTTCAAATTGCAGAGACACAAATCGTATTGAAATGAACCACTACATTTTGAAATGGTAGTCTAGAAGGCGATTTCAATAATATTTCCAAAAAAAAACACAGAAAACACAAAAAAATGTCGATCTGTTCCTTCTGAAGTGGTTGAATTGATCTTTGAAATATTTAGCGCACAATGCAAGACTAGCCACGACGTCGAACACGGAGGAAAATAGAGCGCATCGTTGTACATAGCAGAAAGACGATGCTAGATCAAACAGCACTCTACTCATTCATTCACGACACCTATACATACTTGACTACTTGGTATCCCACTTTTGTACTACTCTTAACAGCAAAAGTGACATCAAATAACCATCATAAAAGCATACCATATCGATTAGATTTTTCTGAATGTGTCGTAAATCACAACATCTAGGTTCTAAATTACAGACAGAAAAATACAGAAGTCGTTTTAGTCTCTTTAGCGATTCATTCTCATTTCGTCTGCTGTTTCTTCTGAAATGACAGCGGTCTCGAAGAATGCGTAAGATTCAAAAAAAGATTGGATCGCGGAAAGAAGAAGAGTCAACGTATATGGACCCTAGTGCAGCTGCTGGCCACTGCACAAGATTAGACATAAGACTCTTGTGCGTGTGACAGCGGCTATGATGGGGCTTCCATGGAACATCATCGACGGAATGAAATCTATACCCTGACGAAATATCAGTTCTAGCTCCTTGAAGCGAACACCACATCGCATGTCAATATGTTGCGAAAACTCTATCGACGTTTATTGTCCTCATTTTTCACTTAGATATTCGACATTACAAATGAGAAACACAGTAAAAAATATCACTTTTAATGTAGAGAAATTGATTGAAAAATGTTGTTGTTAAATATTACTTAAAAATGCAAATATAGAGTGTTAAGGAAAGGAGTATTTTTTATTATACCTTGGGTACTTCTTTCTTGTTAAAGTTATAACAATTGTTGAGAATATATTATACTATACTATAATAACTGTACTATACTACAATAGTTAATGATAAATTACAGTAAAAGAAAAACTCCTAACAAAATACTTAGCGGGCTTATACTTTTATTCTTTCATAAATATATCAAAACATTAATTATACCTTAATCTTTTATTAGAAGAGCTATACCTTAACTTTACATATATCCTATTACACAATTATTGTAAAAAATTCTGTGGAACACTGATAATTTCAACACATTACTATTACTCCATTAAAATATTTGTATCCATTCCCATACAGTACTTCTGATCTTTCCATAACTAGTTATTCTTTACAATTTATCTGTGAAAAATGATCAATCTTCTCACGTAATGGAATAATTGCTCTATAACATTTTTTAATAAAATTAAATTACTTAAATAATTTTGGCAATATAATGTACAGGTCACATTGAATAAAATCACATTGCATACTGCATGTTTGCATATCTTGAATGTCCAACCTAACCTATCTTTTCTCGTATACTATACTTATACTAATATTTACATGAAACACGAATATTTTTACACCCACATTAAACAGCTACATCTGACAACATTTCAGACACAAGCAGAAGAAATGCAACATTTTACATTTAGAAGGAAATATTCCAATTAAGGACTTCAAAAGCACGTCTTGCACGAGTTGCATGTCGTACACAACATATATGCATATACACACAGGTGTGTATCTAGAGCTCACAATACTGAATACTTTACATTTCGAAGCCCACCTAAACTAAATAAATAAAAAATTATTCTGTCCACTAAGTTACAGCGGTTGAAAATGACTTAAAATAAGAACCACTAAAAAATGCTTTTACACTGAAAGGAACATTGTAAAATGATCACGAATTAATATATTCAGCCATAATTAAAGATTTTTTATTACAGAAGCTATCGGTCTGAAATAATGTATTTCATTTCTAATCTTTATTTGCTTTTTTTCTCCCTCAAGGTCATGTATTTAAACTCAGAATTTCGATAAGAGATTTGCGCGCTTGCGTGCGTCACAATTGAATCCCGCTTGCCTACACATGCACACTCAGTGCAGCATGTTTTGAAAGCGCAGGTCAGATCATGGTTCTCTTATATGCGTTGTAAACCTACCAAGAAACTCAGTGTCAGTCGCGATTCTGTGCCTTTTCGTATTTACGTTTTCTCTTCGACGAAATTCAATCTTCACGGAGTATATTATGAGTCTGGTCAGGCAGAATTTTCACGAGGAATGCGAGCAGGCTCTCAACAAGCAAATCAATTTAGAACTATACGCGAGTTATGTCTATCTGTCTATGGTTAGTCGACGTATCGATCATTGAGTGTCTATTTTTAAATGCGGATAACCTTTTGTGAAGACCACTTTTTTAATAAAGAAAAATCATTCTCCCATTCTTTCGTCTTTTTGTCATGCCTTCTAATTGTTGACCACACTTTCGCCTGTCACCGTCACTTTCTTTCAGGCTTACTATTTTGACAGAAGCGATGTCGCATTGCCCGGAATTCACAAATACTTTAAAAAAGCTTCTGACGAGGAAAGAGAACACGCCACGAAATTTATGACTTATCAAAACAAGAGAGGGGGAAACATTGTTCTAACTCATATCGAAAGCCCGCCAAAGAGTGACTGGATTAGTGCTAAGGATGCCATGGAGGAAGCACTCGTATTAGAAAAAAAAGTTAACAAGGTGAGTAAATACGAAATTGCATTTCAGTCATAGAAATCGTTGTTATTAAGTAACATTTATTTTAAACGCGTAGAAAATATGTATGTACGTACCTATTTTGTGATCATATTACTTGCATGCATTCCGCAAGGCACTTCTAATTAGACTCTATTCGCTAATTTGAACAACAGAAGTAGCCTAATGTTTTCAAGGTTTACTTCAACGTGACCATAAATACATTTTTAGAGAGTCTACATTCAACTGGGGGTGTAACTCAGTGGTAGAGTGTCCGCTTCGCATGCGGAAAGTCCTGGGTTCAAATCCCAGCTCCTCCAAAACAGTTTTTTTTTATATATTTTTTTCTTCATTAATTTATCATATCAATATTATATGACTATGTTACAGCCTTTTTGATGAAATAAGTATTTTTTTTTTTTTAAACATTCTAATTATATTTCAGAGCCTTTTGGAGTTACATGCATTAGCATCGGTGCACAACGACCCGAACTTCTTAGATTTTCTGGAGACCGAGTACTTACAAGAGCAAGTGGATGCTATTAAAGAGATTGCTGATCATGTAACGAACTTACAACGAGTTGGTGAAGGCCTTGGCGTATATGTCTTCGATAGAGAACTCAGAGATTAAAATTGCAAGAAAGAAGAATATATTACAAGGCATAAACGAATCGTACATCGATAAATGATGCAAGAAACGACAAAAATAAGAAACTGTGCATTAATACGAATTCTAATTGCTAATTCTAGCAGAATCGTCAACTTCTGTGTCATTTTAGATAGATTTTACGAGTAAAATTGCAGAACGTCAATTTCAAACTAACTCCATCGCTTCAAATATTTTAGCGAGTATGATAAACATGTATGGCATACCATTGTGCTAACTTTAATCGCAATAAAGGTCGATAATTATTGTAAATACATACACGATTTCTATTTCTCTCAATACTACCGCTGAAAAAAAATTGCGAATCTGCGCCTTGACATTTACACCAAAATGCTATTAACCTTGTTCAAGAATAAATTCTGTTGTTAACATGTCTCTAACGTCATATGAAATGTCGATGTAAATTGTAAGTAATTAAATGCAAATATGTTGAGGTTGTTGTTCCACAGAAAAATTTTTGTCCATACATTGCGTCAGCATGTTCGAAGCATATCTCACAGAAAGTAAGTTTCTATTTCACGGAATAAAAAAACTACTATGACGATAAAAATTACAAATTTTACAATTAAAATTTGCAAAAATAACTGATCTTTTTCGAGAACGCGCAAATCACAGCTGTTTGAGATCATTTGCAAACCGAGGAAGCCTAATTTGGGGGCGTTACCTGGGAAATTCTACTCCACTTGTGATACCGATAATAAATGCAATAAATCCGACAAAGTTTGTATCGATAAACCAATGAAATGGCCGAGTGAAAAACCAGCTAGTTTTAAATTTCACGAGGAAACCGAAACTATTTTCAACGAGCAAATAAATGCAGAATTAAAAGCTTTCTATCATTATCTCTCTATGGTAAGATAAAAATGCACATGCAGCGTATTTGCGCTAATACATTTTTTCCTTATGTGAGTTTTTTCCTGTAGGCTGCATATTTTGGGCGTGCTGACGTAGCGTTACCCGGTTGCGAGTCATTTTTCATACAAATGCATCATGAGGAACACGAGCACGCTCTTAGGTTTTTAAATTATATTCAAATGCGTGGGGGGCACGTTGCTTTATGCCCGATACTGCATCCTACCGACCAAGATTGGAAATGCCCACTATACGCTTTTAAAGTAACGATATAGTCTTTAATAATATTAATTATAGTACATTCTATTGGATTATCGCTATTATTCGGTGATTTTATTTAGACGGCGTTGGACTTAGAAGTCGAAATAAGCGAAAGACTAGTAGCAGCAAACGCCGTGGCGGAAAAACATGGTGATTTAAATGCAAGTGACTTCATAATTACCGGTTTTATGGAAGACCAAATGAAGAGTGTCAATGAAATGGGAAGATTCGTGGCTGTTCTTTCTGGAATTGGTGATTACGCGTTAGCACGATTCATGTTCGACAAGGATTTACTCGATAATCACATCATACCGAAATTTAACGTTCTGCGCACTAAATTGCGTCCAAGGGAACCTGACAAGTAGCTTCTGCTTCTTATACACCAACGTGCTTCTATATACACACACATATGTATGAGAATACTTTTTTAAAATGTATTTTGATAATATTCTTTGCATTCCTTTTTTTGTAGAAAATATTATATACAAATGTAAGTTAATTAAAAATGTGAAATGTATATTAAAAAAAACCTTATAAATAAATCAATGGATATAAATATTTTTGTTGTTTACTGTCTTGGATGATAAGACGGATTTACAAACGATTAAATTATTAAAATATTTAAGTTTGTTCAAAAATTAGGCATTACGTTGCAGGATGTTCTATCAATTTCTAGTAAAATCCTAGAGACCAATTTCAGAACGTACTCATATGAGAAAATACACTAGATGATATCATATGTTGGGAACAACTTAGCATGGCGGAGATCAACGAAGATACTACGTGCATTTGGTCGTGGAAAGAAACTTGCAATAATAGTAGACCTCGTGGCGGATAATTAGATTATATTTTGTATCGAAAACAAGATCTGTATGATATTAAACCTTTAAATTATCGTATGATCACGTGGATAAGAAGATTTTTAAAGTTCGTTGAGGTGATATGTGTGCATGCTAGAGGTTTGGATCAGTGAAGGAAATTACTGTAACTGTTAAAGCGTAATTAACTCAAGTCTTGATGATAGAATATTAGCTGCGTTCTGATATTTCTATTTGACTATTACGAATGAACGCGATTAGTTGTTTACGGGTCGAGGGTAAGTTTAAGAATGGCTAGCGATTTGTCAAGTGGGTGTACTGAAACAATCGGGGTGTTAGACGAAAAAGAGGAAGGTGAGATATCCTTGGAAGATGTGAGTTCTTCCGACGAAGGACATTTAAATTGCGGATATGGAATTAGGACTGCTCAATGTTCGAATTGTTTATCAACTCAACACAATGCTGCATGGTGTACTTCTGTCAAGCCCTATCATTCTAAAGGCTCTAATAGAAGAGGTAAATTAAATAATAAGTTTTTCTTTCCTTTAAGTGCTATAATTAAAATGATATACATAAAATGTATTCATGCTAAGATCTTAATGTAGTGTATTAGGCTTTTAGTAAATCTTATGTTTTTCAAATATTTTATTTTCATTACATTAAATTGTAGTATGCAAAGTACTGGTTTTTATTTATATTGATTATATATTTTTTATTTTTTATTGTACAATAAAATATAAAGATTATGTTTCTCAATGTATAATATTATCATCTTCGACGTATCATGTTCTAATCAAGTAGAAGTTGACCTTATTCTACAAGATGCAGTCCAGGGAAAAGAAAACCGTCATCAGATCAAAGAATCAGGATGTAATGGAACAAAACATACAACTTCTACTCTTCAAGAAAAAAATGATGATCTTGTACCTATTTCAAGCGACAGTGATATGGAAATTGTTGGTCTTGCAGACAATTCTAAACAAATTATAATACGTTCTTCAGCAAAAACTAAAGTGAAGAAGAAGAAGAAAAGAAAAAGAACTCATGCATCTTTGTTAGTAATGGATGATTTGGTTTCTACATCTACTATAGATGTGGCTGTGCCAGAATCTCTTGTACCATTAAAACATGATAATGCAAAAAGCACTTCAAGAACACATCATAGAGAAATTAGTCCTGTTCACAGAAGTAATAGATCAAGAGCAGCTTTAAGATCACCTCCCAGAAAACACAGATCTCTTGCAAGACCACATTCTCCTTTTAGAAGATCAAAATCTCCACTTATTCGTGCTAGATCACCAATGATAAGAAGATCCCCAAGAAGAGTTAAATCTCCTAAACGATCACCCTATCGATCACCAGGAAAATCAATGCCCCGAAAAACATCACATGTTGAAGCAGTATCATCTCACAATTATGTTGATACGCATAAATTACTTAAAAAAGTTAGGCATTTAGATTCCATAGGAACTCACTCATTGGAAGAAACACTGAATAAAAATAAAGAGCATGCCTCTTCATTAAAAGAAAAATTAACAAACATGATGAAAAAAGTTTGTGATAATAATAATGAAACAACAAATGTTTCTAAAGAAAAATCCATTACACAAATAAATAAAAAAGAACCGAATGATGCAGATGACGATGAAGACTTAGCCTTATTAAGACAGAAAGCACTTGAAACAAAACAAAAGAAATCAACTAAACAAAATGATCAACCAAAGACTGACACTGATAAGAAACTAAATGCACCTATAGATGATGATCAAGATGAAGAGGATTTAGAATTGAGAATGATTGCACTTCGTTCTGCAGTATTAAAAAAGCACCAAAATAGAGTTCAAAAAAGTTTGAAAACAGGAAAATATAAAAAGTCTACTACATCTCGAAGTGAAAGCCCATTCACTCAGAGCTTTTTAGATAGCATTCCTATACCTGGAGAGGAATTATTGAGTTTTGCATCACCACCTCATACACCTCTTCCTATGAGTGAAAATAATCATACAGAAGACATGGAATTAGATACTGATGTTGAAAGAGAGAAGGAGAAATTACCATATTCTCCAACAGACAAAATTACTGCCGATATACCTATGGATACAGAGTTGTTATGCATGCAACCATCTGATGTGTCATTTATCAGTGTTAATGAAACAAACAATAGCCCAAGTTTTAATACATCTATGATATCTAGTCAAGATGATCAGAAATCTTATCAAGGAAAAATTATTGAGAATCAAAGTTATTTACCAAATATTGTATATTGTGCACCTCAAAGTACACTCTATGCAACTAATGCAAATATACAATATACGTCAACAGATCCAACAAAAATTCCTAGACCAGAGTTTATAAAAGTACATAATTCTAATGTAAACTCTTATCAGTATGAAAATATGCCCAACATTCTTAAAAATAATAACACTTCTAACATAACAGATATCAATTCAAGTCAAGAAATGCCTTATTCTCCTACTGATACTCCTATATATGATCCTGATCTATCACATGCACTTCCCCAGAGTCTTGGTCCAATCAATACCTCAAATTCTCCCTTAGTATCTGTGGGATCTTGCAACTTCAATACACAAGAAAATAATGAACAATGTAATGATATACCACTAACTCAACAAACACAAACCACAACACAAGTAAATAGTGCAAAAGAAGATGAAAATTCAGACAAACTAGAAACACTTTCTATGGTTCCAGCTGTTGGTTCTGCTACCACCTCTATTAGAGAATCAGTATCATCTAGTAGTTCAATGATAACTATTGATGATCTTCCAGAGATAGATGCAGATGCAAATCCATTAGTTGATACTCTCAAAAATATAAAAACAGAGTCCATTCCAAGCAAATTAACAGATAATGCTACAGAAGCAATATCAGAACCTCTTTATATGAAAGGAATACCAGATGTTACCAAAGATGTAAATAAAATACCAACACTGATCAATAGAACTCTTGTTCCTGCACCAATTTTAAAAACAAACAAACAATTGCAACAACCCTTGCCAGTAAGAAAGACTACAACACAACCAGAACCAACATTTAAAAGTGCAGAAATGCAGCCAGTTGACATTGTTGATGATAGTAGTACAAAAGCAAATACTTCTTTCAAACCAATAAAGTTAATGTCTTTTCAACAAAAATCTCATTCTGTTTTAGCAGTACCTACTGTATTCCATGATTCTTTACATGAAGATTCAACTAATGAAATACTTACAAATGAAAATACCTCGCCAGTAGAAAGTAATGACAATGTAATTTTGGTACAAAATGATAAAATTATAAACACAGAAAGTTCAGATAAAACTTGTGATAATGTAAACCCAACTCAAAAGAAGAAAAAATTTATGAAAAAGGGATTAAAGAGAAAAAGTACTGATGCAGTTGCAAAAGAACACACTGCAACAGATTCCAATAAAGACAATATAAGTGAAGATGTAAATAAAGTAACTGAACTTGTTCACAGAAATGATACACAAGATCATAAAGAATCTAAAAAAACAAGATCTAACAAAAGTAATCAAAAAGATCAAATTTCTTCTGAAAAAAATACAGACCAGAGAAAGGATAAAACCACTTCATCCAATGATGTATTAAAAGAAGATAACAATACAAATGATAGAAGACAAAGTCTAGATGAAGATGAGGAGGCATTAAGAGCAATTCTATTAGCTTCTTTACCAAAACGAACAAAGAGTACTAACAGTACTTCAAATTCATCTGCAGCCACAAGTGTTTCTACAGCATCAAATACTAATAATCTAATAACTGCAAATCAAATTACATCAAAAGTTGTAACATCAGTGGTTAATACAGTTAGTACAACAAACATTAATAGTACAACAGTTCCTCCAACAGTACATGCAAACTGTGTGACTGAAAATGATAAAAATCAACTTAATCCTGAAGACAGAGTAAGTAATACAATTACACAAGGTAATGTACCTTTTGATACTATTAAAGCGTCAATTTCTGTAACTTCTGGGAGGAAAAGATCAGTCCCTGTGAATAAGAATCTACAGAAGAAGCTAGTGAAAAGAATTGCAATTCCTGCAAGTACAAAAGTGGTAAATAACGCAAAGAAATATCAAAATACAATGATGCAAAAGAAATTAAATTTACAGAAAGCTGCTCTCTATAACAAACAGAAAGTAGGAGAAAGTAAAAGTGCTTCTAAACTACTTCTTGACAACAAATGGACAGCAAACACTAAGATATCATTATCTGATACACAAAGAATTGTAATAAATTTAGAATCTGACACAGAAAGTGATTCTGAATCTGAACAGCAAAGAAAACAAACTGCTTCCTTAGCAAATTCTCTTACAACAGATAAACATCAACCAGTAACAAATTCTAGAAGTGAATTTGAGAAAAATTTGGATCAATTTTTACGAGCTGTGCGAAAAAAACAAGAATCTATGGCAGCTGCAAGACCAACTTCAGTATCAATAACACCTAAAAAAGATACAGTGTTAACAGCAAGATCAGAAAATTCAAATTCATCTAATCTTCACACACCTTTGGTAAGAATTCTATATTTAAATCTTTTGATTTCCATAAGAAATTTAAATACTTCAATATTTCTTTTTTAGGCTGTACGTCATCTACCTGCATCTCAACAAGAAGAATATCGTCGGTTAAAACAACAGATTATAGAACGCGAAAAACTAAAATTACATAGGACCGTAGAAAATAATAATTTAGTGAAGAGTAAAACTGCGGAAATATCGTCGACAGCCTCGTCATCCAAGAGTTCAAATAAAGAACCCCCTTCAAAAGAAAATCAAGTTATAACTGGAACAAGTCAAGATACACGAGCACAACAAATTAATAAAGAAAATCGTTCTAAAACTTTAGAGTCAATAAAAATTGCGCCTATTTTGCAAACAAATAATGTTCATTTGGATACTACTAAAACATATAGCGTTGATAAACAAGGAAGCACAAGTTCAAACCAACCAAAGCTAACATCAAGGACAATGACAAATCTTAATATATGTATAACGAATGAAAATACTGTTAACAATGGTGGAAACAAAACTATTGGGAATCCTTTGCAGTCTACTACGCCGCGTCAAGTTTTTCAATCACCTACAAATGATATTTTAACAAAAAGTAAAGTCCCACCTAGTTTGAAAATATTATCCACGGACGAAGTTAATCGAAAATACGTACAAATTCAAGTAAAAAATGATACAAACGAACGAGTAGTAACGATTAATGACAAAGTGACCTTAAATAACAAAACAGTAATTACTCGAAATGAAAATATTTCTGAAAATAAAGATACTGCTAATAAAGATGCACATGATCATGTTATAAATCAATTTGTACAATCTGTAGAAAAAGAAATAATTAGTACTAGTAGTCAGTCTGACAACAATGATGTTATAGATTCAGATGCATCAACTGTTATTTTAACAAGAGAAAATACAGAAAGAAGTCTTGATACATCTGAATCGACGATTCGATTATCACAATGCGAGGAAGATAATCAGTCATCATTAAATGTGAGTGCAGCAACTAAGAGTGATAGTAGTTTCTTAAATAACAGTAGGCTATCGGTGGATGGTAAAGGAAGTATAGAGAAAAATTGGGAAGCAATAAGAAGAGATGTTAAGACGGAGCTAAATGCTCTTACAAATCTTCCGCGACAGGAACAAGAAAAACATTTAATAGAGACAGAACAAAAATTGGTTTTAAAACGGTAATTATACATTTTGCAGTGGCCTGAATATGTGAATTAATATGATTTACTTATTTATTTATGATGCAGGTATACTATTTTGGATGAATTAGCGGAAATGTCAGGTAATCTTCGGCAGTGGCATATGGAACGGGATCTTCAAACAAATTTAGTTGCAGAAGTGAAAAAACTTAGAGAGCAACTCAAAATTGCCGAAGAAAGATTGCAGCTACAGCGCGATCGTATTAATAGTATAGGCCCCAAAGTAGTAGCAGCACACGGGAAAATTAACGTAGACCGGCAAGAATGCTTTAAACTTGCAGCAATTTGTACAACTTTGGGAAGTAAAATTATAGGAAAAGAATACAAGTACAGTATACAAAAAAATACAATTTGTGTAATTGTGAATAATCATAAAATTCTCATAAAAACTATTATTTTTATTGACATGTTTCAGAATACCTGAAGCTGGAGCGCAACTTCTAGACAACAGACTGAAAGAAGTAGCTAATCATACACGGCAACTTTCTCGAAAGAAAGTACCGTCTATTGACATTCCCGAAACATGCGATACGACAAAATTAGAAACTAGTACCACGTGTCTGGAACTTTCGCAAAGTGAAGACTTATTGTTAGGAGAAAGTAATGTAAATAATGTTAATACAACGAACATAAATGAACATCAATGTTCGACACAAACAAACACAGCTGAAAACAGTGCATCAACAGAAATAGCTACAGTAGATTTAAGTGACAGAAACGAGCAAGACAAACACAGTACACCAAATAATTTACCTCCTAATATTGGTGAAGAAACTATACTTGAAGAAAGCAACACTGAAAAAGAAGTATCTGTAGAACAACTAGATTTAAGTAGTACTCCCGAGGCTACACCTGTTTCAAAGAATTCCGAAGACTCAAACCAGGAAGTCTTATCAGAAAATAAAACAGCAAGGCATAGAACAACTTCGGAGTCTAGCATTGAGAACGTCCAACAGAAAAAAAGAACAGTTCGACCATACGAATCTATATTAATACACTTTAAAATACCAAGGTGGGTTTTGTTTTCGAAATATTTCAAGACTATTTATTTGCAATTATTCTAATTAACGTAAAACTATTCATTTTTTAATGGTACAAAAATTTTGAGCATCTTTTTGTGTTTTTCATCAATCTTAACCAGGAACGCGAATCCCAACGGTGTTCTTTGCCCATACGAGCTGATGGGAACTTGTAACGATGGAGATTGTCAATTTATTCATCAAAAAGAGAGACAAGAAAAGTAGCAATTAGCTACTAAAGTGGCATTGTTAAGTTATACGTAAGGTGGTTTTAATCTTTAATCATATGATTCAGAGGACATTACAAACTAAAAATCTAATCAAGATGTTAATTGAACCTGATCGTATTTCTCTATCATCTTTTTCATTTTTGGAAGATTTATACCTTTTCGGTTGTAACTAAACATCGTCGCTCTTGCGATTGCAGGTACCTTTTCTGCTGGAGCAATATCGGAGAATGGAAGGAGTAATCCCGTTTAACAACATAGAAGTCACACCTGAAGATGGTAAGTTCTCTTCACATGGCAGGAGTTTGTGCACAAATTAAAATAACCATTTTATTATGTAAGGGTCTTAAATTTTAAGCAAAACAAAATTTTTAATACCGTGCTATTTCAAGCTTCTATCGAAAGTTTAAAGAAGATTTGCTGCAAGTGTTTATTTTTTAAATATGTAAAAAGTGTCATATAAATTACAAGTAACTAGTGTGGTTAATGTAAAAAACAAAAATAAAAAAAGAAGAGATTGTTGACCGATTGTTGAAGACAGCCGTACAACAGGCCAACATCGGACATTGCAACAAATATTCATTTCCTACTTCTATATAAGTTACCTCATACAAGTCTTGTACCTGTATAATAAAAAGTTGATATTTTTTTCTAATTGTGGTTTTATTCATTTCTTAAAACTAAGAACCTATCCCATAACTGTAAATAACATTTTGGTAACTCGTCTAAACACCGTATTTATCGCCAGGAAAATCTCCTTGCGTCTTATACTTATGCCAAGGCAATTTCCCTTCAACTCTAAGCTTCTCCCATTCTTCGATCCAGAATTTTGGACACATGACATTATAGACATCTTTAAACCAAGTGCATGCATCTGTTCCCTCTCCTAAAATACGTTCACAACGATAGAAATCGGTATACATTACCCAACAACGTAACGTCTGATTTTGTTGTTGAAACCTAAATAACGATAGCAGTTTATTTAGTTCGGAAAGAATAAAGAAAATTAATAATAAATCAATGGTGTAACTATGTATGTTTATGACGACCATCATGTAATATGAAAGTAATTTGCGTGCTGAGAGACAGACTTGCCTTGGATCTTTACCAGGAAAGCGAGCTTTTTCTTTTCTTTCCTCCTCTTGTTTAAGACATGGATCGTCTTCGTCTACTTCTATCGTTATTTTTTTCTTCCGGCTAGTATTTGAAATTGTGCCTTCTTTGCGTGTATCGTTATCATTCGTAGTATGACTCATATTAACTCCCTTTTCGTTTGAGACATGTAGTTTATTCTTATCAGTAGAATAAAAACTTCAATTTAAATTTTAGTTTCCCTACACAAAAATATAATTTCGAAATATTGATACAGACGTGACTGCTAATAAAAGCTATTTTATGATACTTCGAGCGTTCAAATTTTAAACAACTTTTTTTGAATATATGTGCAAACTTGACGCCCTCTGTTATCATTAAAAATGTGTAATAAATATATGTAATAAATTTAGAAAATAAATGGAAAACAAAATTTATATTATTTTAATTTGAATATTACGGAGTTTAGTTTTATAATTATTACTGAGTTCAAAAATTAGGAGTTTTTCACCAATAAAATAGAAGATAAAATGTTTACTTTGCATTTAGTGTAGCCAACTGCAAAATTCACATGTGCAAATGAATAATGAATCCCAAGTAGCAGAAGTGTTGACTTACGAAAAGGAACTATGAAAGAGTATACGTCGTTTGGCGTCTTTTATAAAGTATATTTTATTGATATTTAGAATTATTAAATATTAAGATGATACCATTGGGCTATTTACTGCTTTACGCTATCTTGTTTGCGATAATATGTGTAATTACGGTATGTTTTTTGGTTATATCACTATTTGTGTATCTTTCAAATTTGTATAAACGTGGCAATTTTATACTAACTGTAACACATTGATTTGAATAAAATATTATTAAAAATAGTACCTAATTTACAAAAACTATTACATGCCTATTATATTTAATATTAAATCATTTAACACTATATGCTTTCAGTTTTCCATAGTAATGCGTGTCATTACTCAACCATATCCTAAGATATGGAGAGATGACAAAGAAAAATATTTTTACAATCCAAAGACTAAATCTCATGAAAGTTTTCCATCTTTATATGATGACTGGAGTGTAAATTTAAGCGTTATAGTGCCTGCATACAATGAAGAACAAAGATGTAAATATTACAGTACCAATAATAATTGTCAATCGATAATAATAATCATATTTTTACTTTACAGTACCACTTATGTTAGATGAATGTTTGGAATACTTGGAAGAATATTCAAAGCATGGATGGACTTATGAAGTAATTGTAGTTAGCGATGGAAGTACAGATAAGACTATAGACATTGCCCACAAATATGCATTAAAAAATGAAAATATTAGAGTACTGAATCTCGTTGAAAATAGAGGAAAAGGTGGTGCAGTAAGACTAGTCAGTATTAAAAAATAAATTTGCAGTATTCTATTTAAATCAGTATTACTATTTCATGATACAATCACTCTCATTTAAGGGTATACTAAGTGCTAGAGGCAGTGCAATACTATTTGCTGATGCAGATGGTGCTACTAAGTTTAGGGATTTAGAGGAGTTGGATGCTAGTTTGAGATCTACTTTAGGATGTAAATGATCATTTAAATTATTATTCAAAATGTGTAATGCAAGGCCTGCTTAAACACCAAGATTTTACTTTTTAGTTGACTACAAGAATAATCCAGACAAACTCAGTTCATCTTATGCAGTAGTATGTGGCTCTAGAGCTCATCTAGAGGAAGAAAAAACAGCTAAGAGAACTATTTTCCGATTATTGTTAATGAATGGATTTCATCTCTTAGTATGGTTCTGGGGAGTAAGAGGTATCAAGGACACACAATGTGGTTTCAAACTTCTAACGCGAGCGTCGGCCAGACTTATATTCCAAGCCCTACATGTTGAACGTTGGGCATTTGATGTAGAAATGTTATACATTGCACAAACTCTAAACATTCCTATTACTGAAATTCCTGTAAACTGGACTGAAATAGAAGGCTCCAAAATAGTACCCTTCTGGAGTTGGCTACAGATGCTTAAAGACGTATTTTTTATTTGGTATAAATATAAAATCGGCGCATGGAGAATAAAGCAATGGAAACAGGCGTAATATAAGTATCCGCGAAATTGAAATCATTAAATTTATTTTAACAAATATCTTTATATAGTATTTAAACCTCCAAAAATTTATAAATCTTGTTAAATATCATGTTTAATGTGATAATTATGAAACATTTTTCCTTTGTAAGGAAAACTTATAAAAAATGGTGACACTTTTTACTGTGTGTGCTAATCATACATTCAAGGAATGGGAATGTCATGTGTACAATTTTTCATAACTATTGTTTATACATCTCTGGTTACTCTAACCGAGTTTTGCGAGGTATATTACCTTTTCTTTGTATTCATTCTTGTATGCGTACCAGACGTCAATTTGTAATAAACATCGTTGTTAAATATTTTACGCATAAAAAAAATCTTGTTTATTCATTTTATATATCTATATATAAATTACTGTATTCATCATAATATGGAATCCGACTTTGAAAGAATTTTGCTACAATCAAGAACTGCTATATGATAACTTGACGTAATATATATGTCTACAGTTATTTAGTAACACAGTAACACGTCATTCATAGCCGTCATAGTGTCGGAACGAACGAACGAAGACGTGTCTCATGACGTAGATTGCAATCTTGTGAATTTTTTTGCATACGATTTCATAGCGGTTTTGTTCTTTCTTATCAATAACTGTGAAGAAACGTTTAGTAATATTATCAATAAAGATAATCGTTAATATTTGTGTATTTTGTACCGCTAAATCTCAGTTCAAAAATGGCTTTTGTGTCGCCTATGCCCAGTCGGGAATTCCTCTGGGATGTTTTTCAAAGGTAATTCAAAAATTATCTCAATAACAATCATTAATTTAAATAATTTATCGTGTATTAATATAAAATGTCATTCTATGTGAATTGCGTAATGTTTCATCAATGGTTTTATTGAAATGATAAATTATTCGCTCGTGGAGGTTACCGTTAATTACACGTCATTTTTGCACATTTTTTTATCGTGAATGATATGAGTTTTGATACAGTTATTAGTACTGAAGCTATTTGATTGTTTGTTAACCGTTTAAAAAACTGTATGACAAATAATTATGGTTAAAATTAATAAAGGGTACATATATATGTATTAATTAAATTTTTTTGTTAATGATGTTTCTTCTCTATTATTTGTTAGAGTGGATAAAGACAGATCTGGTGCAATTACTGCAGATGAATTGCAACAAGCTTTATCAAATGGAACTTGGACACCATTTAATCCAGAAACTGTTCGATTAATGATTGGTAAATATTTTACTGTTAGTAATTTTAAATGACCATGTAAATTAGAATAATTTTTTTGGCACTGATGTTACAAAAATTAGTAGTAATGCATTTAGTAATAGAAAATTGTAGATATATCTGCACATAATGTCCAAATAAATTTGCATGGTCCTTCATAATTATTAATACATTTTTACTTCATTTGATTCATGCAGGTATGTTTGACATTGACAAAAATAATCCTGCTTCTCCAGGTATGTTTGATAAAAATCAGACAGGAACAGTTAGTTTTGAAGAGTTTGGAGCTTTGTGGAAATATGTAACTGATTGGCAGAACTGCTTCCGATCTTTTGATCGAGACAACAGTGGAAATATTGATCGAAACGAGTTGAAGACTGCACTTATAAATTTTGGATACAGACTATCAGATCAAATTATAGATACTTTAATACGTAAATATGATCGGGCTGGCCGTGGAACTATATATTTTGATGATTTTATCCAATGCTGTGTGGTATTATATGTAAGCATAAATCCATACATACACAATATAGTCAAAATTATATTGTGTATATTATTTAATAAAAACTTGCACCTTTTTCAGACTCTAACGGCTGCTTTTAGGCAATTAGACACAGATTTGGATGGTGTAATTACAATACATTATGAACAATTCTTGGGTATGGTATTCAACCTTAAAATATAAGATACACCAATATTTTGTTAGAACTGCTCTTGCCTATTCTGAAGCCACATTATTTGTAGCATAAACAGTATATCAATCTTTGATGCCAAAACTGGGAATTTCAAAATATTTCCAAAAATTTTCACTCTAAATCTGAGATCTTATAATGTATAACTTGTTTATATATTTAAATGTTGTAATGAATATCTAAACCACATTCCTAAGGAAATAGATATAAATGATTAAGCTTGGGCATGAATAGTATGTCTATTTAGTCCTTGTACTTGTTCATTGTTAAAAAAAACAAACCTATTGCATGTTGCTTAATTATTTATTAAGCAAACTATTAAAGAAATATTTAACTAAAAAATACTATGGACAGTATGAAATGCTTAAATTGAAAAAAAATATATGATTGCACCTATCTTAAATTTTTATAAACAAAACACTTTTCTATATAGTATACATTATATTATTAAGTTCAGAATATTGAATACTTTGTATAATAAAAAACAGAAGTCAATTACAAGAATGTTAAAAGTGATATCCTATTTAGTTAAGTATTCCTTTTACCACAATACATTACTCAAAAAATGATATTCCATAGCTTATAAGGTGAATCAAGGAATCTAAACTTTTAAATTAGCCTGACTGTGCTAACTTCAAATATGAGCGTGTGCATATTACTTTACTTATGTAAACAATCTATTTCTATATTTTACTATTGCTATTAAATTGGTGATAAAAAAAATATATATTTTAAATTAATATACATGCATTCATTCCTTCCTAAAATATGGCTATCCTACATCTAGTTTTTTACTACCGGAATAAAGCAATACATACCAAGAACGCGATCACAAACGCAATCATCTTGTTTATCAAATTAGAAAAAACAATACAACAAATCACTCGCACTACTTCCACGTAATATTTATGATAAAGATGTTTAGAAATAAAGAATACTTTTTTATTAAATTGTAATCACGAGTATAAAACATGTCATAAAAGAGTTGCAATCTTATTTTAAATTGAACCGATAGTGTTATGAGTGATGTAAAGAGGGCTAGGCAGTTTGGTACAAAAAATGTATTGAAGGGTAAATCTATGACATACCTTATCAATGACTAATTAAAATTAAATTAGAATTGATAAAAAACGCGAATAATAAAATTTAAAAAACAGATACATTATCTAATATATTTGAATCACATAAATCGTTTTAGGGATTACAATTACATTATAAATAAAAAAATAGATTCATAGGATTACATACAGACATGAAATTCTGAACAATGCTTTTAGTTTGTATAGTTAAATCATTCTACACTTTGACACACAGATGCACATTTGTTACACACATATATATGTGTATGTCGTTTTCAATTGAGATGTTTTTACCACGATAGTATTATTCGCTTATGTTTTCGGTGCAACGTTTCTAGCAGTTTCTTTGTGGGATTAACAACTTTTGGACAGTGAATGATGACGGACGGTACAAGTAACGAGGCTTGTACAACTTTTAGCACGATATCAGGCAAGTTCTTGAATTCCTGTTAAAGTTTTACAGGTGACACCGGCCACTAGAGGTTAGATGTCTCTGAGCGTAATGAGCGTTTTTCAATAAAGAAACTCCGTAAAAACAATTTACTCTATTTAAATCCAACATTAATACTGTGTATAAATTTTTACATCCATAAAACCTGTTAATAAAGACTATTTTAGGTGGGAATGTTATTCGGAAATTATAAAGGTGACCTTAAAATTATGAATATTTCGCTATTCTAATATATACCACGCGGTCAAAAGCTATAGTTCGTTTCATATTCACATACAGTTTTGTACACATACAATATGATATTTCATAAAATTTAAATAAAATATGAATGAAAAAGATTGAAAAACACATAAAACATATTTTACAGTCTCTTCCAAGGCAGAATCATGTATAGCTGGCCCCCTTGTTCTATATTCAACGGCACAAGCATGGACAGCTCAGTTTCATCGCAGTCTCATGGGTGCCAGGATATCAGAGTCATCGGATGAGGAAGATCTTTCTAACTATCAGTTCGAAGATGACTTGGAGTACCTTAGGTCATTGGATCCTAAGGAGTGGAAAGATCAAGATCATTATGCTGTATTGGGATTGAAAAAACTCAGGCACAGAGCGACCGAAGATATTATAAAAAGGGCTTGTACGTAAAGAAAGTTCAAAGTATACTCTGTAAAGGAATGTAGGTGTTATCTCGTTCACTGTCTTGCTTGAAGCTCTGATTAACGCCGTTGAGGAGTATTTGTTATGTGACTTACAGATAAGCAGAAAATCCTCAAGCATCATCCGGATAAACGTAAGGCACTAGGTGAGGAGATCCGGCCAGATGATGACTATTTCACTTGCATTACACGTGCCTGGGAAACTCTGGGTAGTTCAACCAAAAGACGAAGTTACGACAGCGTGGACCCTTATTTCAACGACGATTTACCTGATGAAAAAGACTGTAAAAATGACTTTTACACAGTAATGGGAAAGGCGTTCAAAGAGAATGCTAGATGGTCTCTAAAACAGCCAGTGCCGCGCTTAGGCGGACCAGATACCCCCAGGGACAAAGTGGAAAAGTTTTATTCATTTTGGTATGAGTTTGATTCATGGCGCGAATACTCTTACTTGGACGAGGAGGACAAAGAAAGTGGTCAAGAGTAAGTATATAAAAATAAATTTCAATAATATGATTCTTATACTTGTCAGAACTAATTAGAATTGTTTATCTAGTCGGGATATGCGTAAATGGATCGAGAAGAAGAACAAAGCTACGCGAGCAAAGCGAAAGAAAGAAGAAATGGCACGCATACGTTCTTTGGTTGATATGGCCTATAATATAGATCCTAGGATAAAGAAGTTCCAACAGGAGGATAAAGACAAGAAAACAGCGGTAAAGAAAGCAAAGCAGGAAGCGGCGAAAGCGAGGCAGCAAGAGGAGGAGAGAATAGCAAGAGATGCAGCCGAAAAGGAAAGGCTAGAAAAGGAAAAACGTGAGAATGAAGAGAAAGCAAAACTAGATGCTTTGAAACAAGAAAGAGAGGCACAGAAAAAGGCGCTTCGCAAGGAAAGGAAAGCTCTAAGAGATTTCTGTAAAGCAAATAATTATTTCGCGGAAAATGCGGCAGAAAATATTAGGCATATGGAAAGTGTAGAAAAGATTTGTGAACTTTTCAAATTAATTCAACTGGAAGAGGCTTTGAAAAAATTGCAGACAGAAGGCAGACCCGCGTTTCTCAATCTCGTGGAAGAAACCGAAAAGAAGATCGAAGCAGAACGTAGGGCCGGTGTTCTTCCAAGTGATTCTCGAAATACGCCAGAAAAACAAGTGAAATCCAGTGCAGCTCCGTGGAGCGAGAACGATCTACAGCTTTTAATAAAGGCCGTAAATTTGTTTCCAGCTGGGACGAATCAACGATGGGAAATAGTTGCCAATTTTATTAACCAACATAGTAGTTCTTCCGCAGGTGTGATACGCGACGCAAAAGAGGTTCTTGCCAAAGCTAAGGATTTACAGTCCACAGACTTCAGCAAATCTACTTTAAAGGAACAAGCGAACAAGAAAGCATTCGATAACTTCGTCGCGGAAAAGAAAACCAAGGAATCGGTCGAGGATCGAATGCCAGCGGTTACGGAGCGTTTAGATCATCCTATATCGAACGGTGTTGCTGAACAAAAAGATGCTAAAAAAGAACCACAGCCGTGGACCCCAGCGGAGCAGAAGCTGTTGGAGCAAGCCTTAAAAACTTATCCCACAACCGTGCCCGATAGGTGGGACCAAATTGCAGCGTGCATACCAACTAGAACGAAAAAAGAGTGCATGAGGAGGTATAAGGTATGTTTAAAAAGAACAAGTACTGTAAAGTATGTGTTTTTCTCTAGAAATGTCATGGATATGATTGCGTTGTAGGAGCTGGTTGAACTGGTCAAGGCGAAGAAGGCAGCGCAAGTGATGAAATAATATTTGTCTGTTCTTAACTCGAAGATTTTTTCTAAGTTATTAAGCTCGGATTCAGACGATCTTGTGAATCATTTCGGGTAGGAGAACATTCATTCAGTTTGAAAGACGAAGTTAACTCGAACTTTAGCTTTCATCGGAAACACCAGCTATTGTACATATCTGTGCCTTGCTTTAGCTTGTACGTGCACAGTTCATAAAAGTTCTCTAGGAATTTTCTGCTGTTTATGCGCGAAAAAAATTGCAGCACCCTAGTGACTATATATGCATTCGTGGCAATCGTTAATCATGATGGAGGAGTCATCTTTTCTAGAGGCTCAAGTTAACATTTACGGGAATAAATCTTTTTTTTCACGGATTCCTTTAGCGGTCGAACGATTAAGATACTTCATGTAAGTAATGTAAAATACGTCATCACAGGAAATGCAGTCGAGAACAAAACGTACACGTACTATCTACTTTATAAATAAAGAACGATATTTCAAAATGGCGTGTCATTTTGAGAATACCATGAAATCAGAATCGTGAAATGTTTGAAATCCTTATATTTTAATTTGACACATTTTTGACAACATTAACAACAACAATTTTTCGTGTTAGATTTTTTTTTTGTTTCATTTCTATTTAGCAGATCCGTCCATGCAGTTCCTTCGTCGCTCGCGCCAGCCTCGTTCATATACAAACTCAGAACCGCATGCACATTCGCGCGTATAGAACATTTGAACGTTTCTGCGCTAAACATTTCGCTTTACCAAAATGTCGTTTTATGTTCCTGGTTTTTGATGGACGTGAAAAATACGTCGAACAAAAAGTGATCGACCTGTTCGAATAAACGAAAGCAAGTAGTTATCCGGGAACGTAGATTTAACGATATATCTTCCTTTGATGCGTCGATCGATCGATCGGTCAGCCTCCGTTTTGTTCTCACCGGCCAAACATTTTCATTGGCTTTTGTGTTTCTTGTAAGAGCTATCACATACAATTTTATTTTTAACTGTGAATCATCAGGTAATATTAATCGATCGATCGACTTTTACAATCGCGAATGACAAAAAAAGAAGGAAAGAAAGTGGTTGCGAGTCAGTTTCAGAATCTCGACTTATTTGGTCGTGTCTTTCGGCAATTCCTTTGCTGTAAGAAATACAAATACGGAGTCACCTTTGTTCCACGTCTCACTCTAGATCCAACACATTTACCAACTTTCTGCATGCGTTAAACATATTTCTTCTCACGAATACAAGGTGCCCCAAAGTAGAAAGTAAAAAGCCATTTCAAAAAATGAAAATGAAATTGGAACTTGTGGATACGAAAGTTTTTTCTGTATGAAGCATTCATTTTGAAGAGAATTGGTTTCGAAAATACGCGGAGTTGAACAAGAAAGAAAAGTTTTTGGGAATGAATGAAGCAAGGGGAGTAGAAATCGAAAAAAAAGAAAGAAAACGGCAGTATATATCGTGTGCGTGTCTGTTGGTTGTGCATCGGGGGCATTTCTAAACTGTAAAATTTCTAACGCACTAACGAGAATCGTGAACGTGCGCAGCGGTACTCGTTTCTTTCTTCTTCGACGAGATACACAGCGCACTGACTGGTCCTGCAACCGGAGCATGTTCCCCGACATTTGAAAACATTTACAAACGCGCATCTTCGAGCGTAATTGTTGAAATTCGATTGTTCTTCGAGCTACTTAGTTACGTTCCTTCTACATTCATTCGCGCGACGGTAACAAACTTATCTGATAACGAAGATAAGGAAAAAGAAATGGAAAATGAATGCGCCACTCTTCGTCTTTGTAGTAGCGTTGGTAGGAGACTTTTTTGTCAGCGTTCTCGTACAAACAAGGGTTCCATTCGCGCGAATATCGTTCAACGGTAGCAATAATAGAATGTTGCGATAAAAGCAAGCGGTGCGAGTAGTGTGTGTGAGAGTCTAAGCTGTGCTTCGAGATCGGTGGTAGATGACGTTTATAAAATTTTCGATAAGTTGGAGGTCAGTGTTCTTGACACAAATATTCTCACGAGTTGTGCATAAAATCTTGTACATTATTTATTTTTTTTCATGTCGATTTACTTTGCCCATTCCATACTGAATAAATTGCCCCTCTGTTGCAGCAATGACATAACTCCAAAAACCATGATTTTTAGGGAAATGACATAGTGTCGCCATTTAATGCAAAATCTGTTTTTTTTTTATATTCATAACTCAAAAAGAGCTAATCTTTTAAATATATCATTGATGCAGCAAATGAGCGAAATGTATTGAGTCGCTAATTAAACGAAACCACAAGTACAGTTTCAAGGAGTTAACTCATTCTGTGCGTAACGAAATGGAGTAATCATATGAATCCATTTAGGTGTCTGATTTCCATTAAAACATCGCTTCCAGCACCACATGTGTCCTCACATTACGATCCACCGATCTCCAATTACGAATCGTCAATGTAATTTTAGTATTTTAGCGATCGCTCATCAGAGAACTGTCACGTTTCCGATAGTTGTCAGTCTCACAGCATAGAAAATGTTGGTCTCTCTAAACACGTCTACAATTAAACACTTAAGAGACGCGAAAACGCAGTGCGTTTGGAATTGTTACGATTTTAAAAGGTATCAATTGTTCCTTCTATGTATATCCTACGATATTCGGTGTAAACGTCGCTTCGCAATAGTATAAAAAGACCGCTATAGACAAACACGTAATCATTAGAAAGACGTTGGAATAAAAATGAATACGAAAGGTTGAGTACAGTGTATACAAGTAGCATCGTCAGGACGATTGTACGAAATATCAGATCGCGACTCGTCTGTCGACGATTGAGCATCGCTCACTGGTGAATTTAGTTTCGGGTCTCTTTTCGCCTGGTTCTCACACACACCACACGCACCACTTTGCAATTGTGACTTCAACCAAACATTCAAGGACGTAAATGTTGATTTGTTCGCTTACTTCTTTACTAAACACAAAGGCATTCGATTATTACGCAAAACATGCCACTTTGTTTACTTTCACAACAGAAGTAAACATTTCCTTAATTCATTCACATAATTTAATCGAATACCTTTGTAGTTCTACCTTCGTTTAAGTCTTTTAATAGGGAAGCGCATCCTTATACCCTAAAAGAATGCAATTACCGCTCAAAAATCAGGCGTCACTTAATTCTTGTATCTGGAAGAAAATTGACGAAGATCGTTTCGGTGTAACACCGACGAGAAATTTGTGACTCTATAGTAATAGCTGACGCCAGATTTTTGATCAGCAATTTGCATAGGATAAGGTTTGTGGTAACGTGTTGGGATCCACCGAGGTCGACAAGAAACGCAAGAGGGGGACCATAGAAAGACTAACACGTTTGCGAGAAGGGGAAATAAGACAGCTCGATAATCGAAAAAACGCGACGAGGGAGGAGCTCCGGGGAACGTGGTTCTGAAAATATTCTCGATGAAAATTATTGTCGACGTCGTTTCAAGGTACACGAGAGAGATTTCGCGACGAATGCTTCGTTCGATTACTTCCGCAACGTGTTTCCCATCAAACGTTCGCAAACCCGTCACTCGCGTCTCGAAAAACTCCGAAATAAAGAACAGCCAAAGTCGATCGACCGATGATCACCTTCGAATCGGTTTTTCCTACCACTCTGTACGAGTCACACGTTAAATCAACATGGAAGCCAATTCGAAGTCACTCGCGCGCGATTTCAATACGCGGAACGAAGTAACTCGGAGTCGCTGCTGGACGTTCTTGGTTTCTCCTTCTTGCAGTCACTGCTTTACGATTGTACTCGAAAATGACCAAGGTATCGCGTTATCGCGAGGTCGCAACGCGATCAGACGAAGAAATCGAAGATTGCGCGACGCCTGTGAAGAAAAGGTTCGTACACCAGGTTTCATTCGTTTTGCGGACAAAGTTTGTGCGTGGAAGGGAACGACTGCCACTCCCGTGATCGATTTCTTTAGTCGAGAATTGCGTAGGAAAATCTTCGGGTAGACGCGTGCTCTTCCTCTCTTTCTCTCCCTTTCACGCTAATTCAGTTTTCTCGCATACGCGCTCATGTCTCGCATACACACGCGCGCTCCTCTTGCAACTATAAGAATATATATATACGTGTCGAAATTTCGTTCCGGGGCGCAATTTGTAAAAATCGAGTCTAAAAGGGGAGAGGGTAATTGGGTGAGTAAAATCGTCAGAGCGTTCAATAGAAAAGATCAGTGTCGGTGAACGATTCGCGCGAGTGGTAAACGCTTCCAAAGTTAGACTAACGAGAGTCGATGGAGTAACGATACTGGATCTTCCACACGGAAAACGAGATTATTCGTTAATGTAATATCTCTTTTAAGGTGGAATGGATTATACAGTCAGTTGGGTAAAATACATTCAGCGACTTTACAATCGATTTGAGCGTAAAGGAAATATTACGCGGTTCAACACGTTCACAGTCCACCAACAGGGTAATGGTCACCACAAGGTTCACCTCTAGATTTAAAAAATCGATACAAGTTTGAAAAAATGATTAATAGAAGACAATACACCATTCCCAAGATCTAGACAGGATCAGAAATCATTGTTGAAATTGTCCTGACCCCCATATGGGTCATGGGACTCTGAATGTGCTAATAGTTCCCTCTCGTTTTCTGTTTGTCAGATCGCGTACAGTGGCCGAAACGTGACGTCGAGCACGAACGAGTGTACCCGATGAATAAATTCTCATTTAGGTGGATCCGTAGGAATATACACGTATCTCTATAAGTGCCGTTCGATCATTACGGTAGATCGTCCGACGATCGCGTCAATCGCAGCCAAAAAGAAAACGCGTCGCGTGCTCAGCTGGCCGATCGTGCGTAGACTCAACCTAGACTATAGAAACGAATCTCGTAGTCTCTGCGCTCTTATCGGCCGTTCATCCTCGCGCAACGTATATGTACAATTACATACGAATAATAGTAATAATATCTATAATATCCGTTACAAGTATCGTAGCGTATACATTCAACACGCAACTTGCTCCGTAATTCGCGGCAAATGGTACTTCGTCTAAGTTGATAAAAGTCTCTTCTCTGGTCCGAAAGAAGTTACAGATACTTAGGCACTTGTTATATCTCATCTAGAATCCACATCGTACGAAGAGCAATATAACGAGTTCGATTTCGTTATCCTAATAAACCGGTAGTCGGAGGAATAAGTGTTTACGATAAGAATGAGAGCGATAGGTAAAATCGTTCCGGATGGATTCCTCTCCATTTCATTCATCCCTTGCTCCGATCAAGTGGATCGCGCATTTAATAATCGCCGTCCTAAAAGGACTCGATTCCGTCCGAATCTCCCTCGAAGCCTCGCAGTGGCCGCGCGAAATACAAAAACAACCCGAGCCGGGTACGAAAGACCAGTGGATGCATCGGTAGTTGCTCTCGTTGCTTTATTGCTTGCATCATCCCCTATTTTTCCGCCTCGAAATCCTCCTTGAGTCTTCTCGGAAGAGTCTTCCCCGCGATACTATGTTCGCTGTCTCACGCGCAGAGAACACGTAGAAAAAACGCCGTGTCGTTGCTTTGCGCCAATAGGGAGGCAGATCCTGGAAATATCCCTGTCGGTCCGATCGTTGGACGATTTTCATCCAGTCGACGGCTTCCTCGAGCAGCAGCGCCTAGAAGTCGCTGCACAGAGGCGTTCTCGTCGGAACGACTGGGCAACGGAACTAGGAAAGCGATCAATGGGTCAGCGATCGTGTCGCTAAGAGGGTGGAGGCTGCTGTTGCGTGGATAGCTGCGATGCTGTTGCTGGTCCGCCGCGGTAATACGACTGATACTGCCGCGGACCGGGCGGCTGTTGCTCCTGCAGGGGCTGGTAGCCGATTCCTGTCGGCTGTTGGCTCTGATGGAACGGTGGCATCCACTGCTGGTCCGCGCCCTGCTGCAGCTGGTACGTCAGCGGCTGACCGCGACGTTCCTGGAGGAGCAACTGGTGCGCCGCCCGATCCATCTCCTCGCGGGTCATGTCCAACGCCTCTTGCATCTCTCGAGACGTGTACCTCACGAACTCGGGGTCACAGTACTTGCCCAGTCCTTGCTCCACGAGAACCTGAGTCAATTAACGCGTGGTTTATATGGATTCTAGAAAGCAAAGGTCGCGATCGAGGCGAAGACTGGGTCAACTCGATCTGCGACTTTTAGGAAGGGGTTGCACCGCTGCGGAAACAGGATAAACGATTTTTTTCTCGTTAACTCTTTGACAATCTTGTACAAGCTAAACTGTCAGAGTTAAGTAGAAAAAGGTTGTATTTCGCAGACACACGATGCAACTCCTTAATTTCTCTTGAATGCTCACCCGACCGACGAGACTCTCCGCGCTCCCGATCACCTCGAAGTTCGGCTTCCGATCTGCAGGGCTTCCCGGCAGGCTGTGGGACAGGCGCTCTGCGCCGATGCTTCCGTTACTCTCTCCGGCCCAGGAAACTGACGAACGAGGAGAGGCGTGAAGGGATTAAGCTCGTCGCGTACGCTCTGCCTCTACGAGTCTCGACAGCGAATCGTGCCACATCGAGCGTTGCGTGGGTTAGTTCAAGCAACTCACTGAACAACTATTAGCCGAAATGTCTGGGCAGAACGCATGCTCCGAACGAGAGTGCGCACATGCGATACACACGGATTCCACTCACATTTCGCGTCTCTGTGTGTTGCGGTCATGCGGCAAATAAAAGGTAGCTGCTTGCGGGTGCGAGTTTGAGTAGGCGTGCGTGCAAAAAAAGAGCAACTAAAACGGTGAGACAAAAGCTGGGTTTGTTTCGTCTGAAAGCTGGTTGCTCGTTTACGCAGATCGAGTGTCTTGGGAGTCGAGTCGAAAGCTTTGGATCCGGTTCGATTCGAAGACACTGGACGCGAGTAAACGCGCGACTCGATCGCATCTTGGTGGGGTTCGAGTCTTTGGCACGGGCTCGGCCGAGATCCGGTGAGTGTCGTTGAACGCCTTTGCGTGAGGGGTTAGAGGTGAGTGTTGTCGAGAGTTGGGTGGCGACAGGCGTGGATCGAGCGAACGACGAAGCATTGGTTCGAGGGTTAGTCACCTCTGCCGTGGTAAGAGGCCCGATGCGAGAGACAGGAGGAGCAGACGCGGCAGGGACGCGAGTCGACGTCGGCGAGGAAGCCAGCGACGGCGATCGCCTGCGTCTGGGCGAGCTTCAGGCCATTGGCGACGGTTCGCGCGACCCCTGTGCTCGCGGAGGTGGTCGAGCTGCTCGACTGACACCCGCCGCCGCTCGCGTCGCGTTTCCTGAAGCTCGGGGGTGCCGACTTGCCGGCCAGCGGATCGCGTCGACCACGAGCACGGGACCGAGACGCCACGGCGAACTCCTGCCTCGTGGATCCTCCTCGGCTTCTGACCTTCTCCGAGCTGCTCCAACCGCTAGACCCTCCGGACACGACGGACCCGCTCAACTCGCTTCCCGCTGACGAGTCCACATCTTCACGATCTACGACTGCCGTGTATTCAGCCGATACCGCGTTTTAACCATCCCTTATCGTCCCTTTCAACCTATCTCGCCTCTGGACCGCGTCTCTCGCGACTTAAGTATCCCTTACACGGTGGAACTTCTTTCGAATCATACAGTCGAGCAAGTTTCACCGTGAAAGGTGCAGAGAATACTTTACTCTGCATTCGTGCAACCTCGTTCAGTGCACTCTTTCACTTTCTGGATTCGGTAGCTGACAGCTAACGAGGTAAGAGATTTGTCGACAGTTATCGACTCTTTGGTCCTCTTTCCGATGCTTTAAGGTTGTCATACACTTATCCATAACAGCACAGCAGCAGCACACGAGTGTTTAACTCAAACAGAATTGCCAGAGAATACCTGGTCGATTCATCCAAACAATTCCAAACATTTCACGATCTCTAAATAAAATAAAAAATATTCTACAACAGGTGAAGGAAGAGAGTGTACTTCCCCTCTTCACCAGGAATTCTCTAGCAACCTTGACGTCAAATCTAATTGTGTGCCCTATCCGTAACAGTGTCGGTACTGTGTTGTTCTGATAAATTGTACGACAACCTACATTAAAAAAGCAATCGATAAACGGGAGGCGAGATAACTCTGACGCGGGATGAAGATATCGAAAGAAAAAGAGACAGAGAAGTAGAAGTAGAAGCAGAAGAGAGAGATAGAGAGACAGAGAGTGAAAGTATAGAAGAAGAAAAGTAGAGAAGTAGAGAGAAGACAGAGAGAGAAAGTGGTGATCGTACCGTGATTACTCCAGACGGCACAATCGACGCAGCAGCCCCGTGTCGGGTAGGAATAGTAACAGCGCGTCCCGTTGGAGGATGAACCAGGGCTTGAGCTGGTCGTGGCGGTGGATGTGTTCGTACTCGACGTGCTTGTGCACGTGGCGATCGACGGCGTACCGCTGCCGGACTTGCTGGACGATAGTTGCGCAGGGTGCGGGATGCCGGTGCTCGGGGCATTGGACGGGGGTGGGTTCCTTCGGGGTGGTGGCGTCGGTGGGGTCAGCTGCCGCTCGATTCCGTCCTGAAGACTGCTTCGAGCAACCGCGGTGACGACGACGCGCGCGCGCACGTCGCGAGGACGCAGAGAAAACGGGCAAAAACCACTTTCTTAGTTTGTTAGCGGACCCACCACAGGTGCAAACCCTCGCCGCGTCCTCGAGAACCTCGTGCAGCCGCACCTCTTCTCCTGTCTAAGCTGCCACGAGGCGCCCGACGATGTCGCGGAGTTGAGAAGCGCACGAGTCAGCCAGAAATCGTACCGCGGTGAAAGTAAGGGACGAAGAATAACGTCATGCAATATCTGCGCGTTTAGTACGCGTAACCTTGCGAACTCCTCGTCGGTTCTCAACTATTTTAACGATTATCGCGCCCTTGATGCTTCGAATCGCGGAGAGAGCCCCGCTCGGCCGTGAATGGGACCCTCTCGATCGATTAAACTCGACGAGATCGTCGAGGTCCGGTTGGTTAGTGGTTAGGCATGCAAGCGCCACAAGCGAGAAACGCTATTGGATCAAGTAAAAGCAAACTATTGAAAATCTCATAGCCCTAACTTGTCTTACCATATTCGCTATTCGGATGTAGATAGTTACCGCTACCTGGACCACTGAAACGTACGACAGTAAGCAGAAGACCGTGGATTCATGTGAGAAATCGCAAAGGTTCGCGCGAGAATCGCTTATTCGTTTCTCTTTCTCTTTCCCTACCAATTTTTACCGTAGTACGCGTGTTTTCGGTACGAGACCTAATAAAGGCAAATGTAGACTTTGATTATAAATATCGGCTAGCGAATTCTACTTACTCGACCACTTTGTACGAGGGAAGGCAGGACTGCTGTTGGACGGGATTCCCAAACATAGCCAACGGTCTCAGAGGAATGTTCTCCTCTATGCCCGTCAACTTTTGATCTATTCCCATTTGGTTCATCGCACTGTCGCTAAGACCACTGGACAAATTGAAAACATCTCACGTCAGACTTTCATTTCGACCACCTTTCACAAACTGCTGTTGTTAAGAATGTTGAGACTAACCCAGCTACGTTTGGCACGACTTGATGGGACCTTGCTGTGATTTGATTCGGCGCGTCATGCCCTGTTCTGTGAAGCGAGGAGTACGGTAGGAAGTCTATGGAATTAGTTGGCGAAGCCTACGAACATGTATCGTCGATAATCCTTCCGAACTTCTACAAATATTCTGTAAATATTATGACAGGATGTTTACCTTGGTTGTAGAGTTGACTTTGAGCGACCTTGCCCTATTGAAGCCATGATGCCCTTTCCTCATACTCGACCAAACACTGCCAAAGAGTGAATGGTTTCTCTATAAAAGGAACGCATTGAAAAATTAATCACAGGCCCCTGAATTGTATAAATATTACGTATAAAATTTCGTAGATGTATACCCTGTGCATAGGCTCTGGATTATCATCGAGAAGTTCCTCTAAGTTCCCAGAAATTGCTCTCTTTAGCTCAGGACCAGCTTCGTGAAGTGTTCTTAGACCAGCCTATGAGAAAATTACCATAGTTAAAAATGCAATAATTGAATGAATTTTGTCTCGAAATATTACCTGAAGTGTGACAGTGTTGTGGCAATCCTTATCACCGTCTTTCATTTCCTGCTCCTTGCGTTTCTTGAACCTTCGGAAGTAGTCCTGAATCAGGAAGGTCGCGTAGAATTTGCCAACAGTGACTTCGTCGTCAACTAAAAGAATAATCTCGTCAGAAATACGTTTTAAAATAAACCACTGAATAGAAACGTCTAAAAGTAATACCTCCAGGTGGTGGAACTACTTGATCCAAAAGTTTTGGACTAGTCCTTTTCCATATCTTTTTGATCACTGCTCGGAGTTCGGTATTAGCGTCGTCAATGTTTCCCTCGGTTTTGATTCGCAAAGAGGTCCTCACCACGGCAAACAAAGTCGCGTTAAACAAGACCGTACCGTCACTGTTCAAAGGCATGTTCATGGAAACCAGCCTCTGAAAATGTTCACAATTAAAATATAAGAAAATACCGTTAAATAGTAAAGAACTTGGTGGATACTGACTTTACACGCGACTCGATGAGGGCAGAGTTTACCGAATCCTAGAGGCGGCGATATCTTTCTGAGAAGAGTGACCACGTCAAGGTGCTTGATACGACCTTTCGCGTCGGGATCGTACTCGGACCAGAGACGAATAAATTCGTCCAAATGGTGGGGACCGAGGATCGACCAATCCCTCGTCAAGTAATCGAAATTGTCCATAATAACAGCCACGAAGAGATTGATAATCTGAAAGGGGAGCAATCAAGTGTTTGTGAAGCTAGAGAAGTTAATAGAGAGAAGGTAATTTTTGGATCACTTACAAGGAACGAGCATAAAACGTAGAAAGATATAAAGTAGGGAAATGCAATGTCGGATCCGCAACCATTGTAATTGTTGGCCTCGTCACTGTGTTGATCGCACATCACTACACCTGGCTGCGCCGAACAGTCCATCATAATTTCTTGCCAAGCTTCGCCTGTGTCGATACCGATACATTTAACGCGATGCTGCAAAATTAAGGAATTTTCACGCAAGACGTACCTGTGGCCGATCGAAACAGCACCAACACCGCTTGCGGAAAGGATTGAAAATTATTGTTCCGGTTTATCGACGTTTCATCGTCTATCGCGATTTTTCCAAACACCTACGAGAGGAATATTCTTCGTTACGAGTTGTGTATTTACAAAGAAATTTCTTTCCTTGTCTCTAAATCATCTAATCGCTTACCTGCATACCTATGACGGCGTAAATAAAAAAGAGCATTATTATAAGTAGAGCTACGTAGGGCAGAGCTTGGAAAGACTTAATGAAAGTCCAAAGAAGCGTCCTGATGCCTTCCCCTCTGCTCAGCAGCTTTACCAATCGCATCACTCGGAACAGTCGGAAAAAGTTAATGGAAATGATGGACGATCCGGGCTGAAAATTCCAGAGTTCTTATAGAGACCATGTTTGACTCTTTCTGCGAGTCTCTCTTACGAAATGTCGAGGAACTTACGTTCACTTCCGAGTAAACGATATCGATGAAACTTCCCAGGACGATAATGAAATCGAACACGTTCCAAGCGTCACCGAAATAGTTCTGCGAGCAATGGAACGTATTTCAAATTGTTTTGGATTAAGAAAAGACCATAATTTTGTAGGAAAAATTGTACCTTAAACCGAAAGGCAGCCAGCTTGAAGATGAATTCCAGAGCAAATACCGCAGTAAAGATCATATTGAGGACGTCTAGCGCCTCCGTGTAAATCTCCGGCTGCTGGTAGAATTTCATCGCTAACGTGACCGTGTTGATCATGATTAATGTAAAAATGGTGTACTCGAATGGCTGAGAGGTGACGAACCACCAGACTTTATATTGTATTCGATGCTTTGGTATGTATCGTCGCACTGGTTTCGCCTTTAGCGCGAACTCGATGCAATTTCGCTGTGAAATCAATTTCAGATACATAGATATATTCACATATCACGAACTTTATGTAAATCGAAAGGATCGAGTCTCTTCCCTCACCTGATTCTTGTCGAGCTCGCAGTTTTTGTACTCTTGTTCACCCTCGTTCTGGAAAGTGACAATAACGAAACCAACGAAGATGTTCACCATGAAGAATGCTATGATAATGATGTAAATGATGTAGTACGCGGCCACTATCGGCCGAAAATTATGAATTGGTCCATGATCCTCCTTGTTAGAGTCGATTGAAAAGTCTAGCAATCTGTTGGGAGAGAAAACTCTAAGCGATGCGTATCGATTCTTCGACAGCTTTCTTTTTGTAGGGTTTCTCAACGCAAACATTTATGTCGAGGGATTTAATATATTATTTCTGCGGCTTGTGTGGATCGAGCTTGGTCACAACGCGAGTTTACTTACGATGGCCAGCCCTCGAACGTCGACACGGTAAACAGTGTGAGCATCGCTTTAGCTACATCGTCGAAATGAAAGCGATTCTGACCCCAGGTCCTTTCCTTCATCACTGGTTTATTGATGTTACCGTTCTCGAATTCGAGGTACGTACCCCTGAAAATAATAGTGACAATGGTCCACATCTACTTTTAACGACTAACTATTCATCTTATCGGATCGCTAGTATTTACGGTGTAACTTACTGACAGTCATCCTTAGTCATTTTCGATGCATCCGTACAATAGAAAAATTTTCCCTATATAACATAAAAAGAACATTAATGGAGAGCGCGCGATTGTGAAGCCGACACTGGCTTCGTGTAGCGTTGCAAAGCTCATCGATACTCTGTGTATCCGATTTCAGGTGCTGGATAATTGTTACCAATAGAACGTGAAGTTAAATTGAAAATCAGACACAGAGAGTATCGGCGAAGCTCGTGTATAGAACAAGAAACAGCGTATCGTTAATTGGCCATTCCGTTGCAAGAACAAAGTGAGTAGCAGCGAGCGATCGAGCAAAGTAAAGGAAAGATGAAAGAACAAAACTGGAAAGTAACAGAAAGGAAGAAACATCATTCCGTTCAGCGTGCACATATATGATACATGTAAATATGTACAGAGTAGGCCGTAGATGTAGGCTATCTGATCTGGCCTACGTCGATCGAGCGAGTTCCTTTTCAATTACTCCTCGCGCAACAATTTCCTCGTGAATCATGAAGATATCTCACCGCTCCGAACGTCTCCTCGCCGGGACACGATAACTTTCGGTACAGTCGAAGGTGACATCGTAATTTTAGATTAGAAAGAAATACATCGAGTTGGAAACGCTTTAGCCACGAGGAAATTTGTCTGCGCGAATAAATTGCCCAAGTACGAGTTGTTCGTTCGAATGGAAAAGGAAGTTGGCGTCGTCAGGTGGACAGTTACAACTCGAGATTTTACGAGATAGCTTCTCCGCTTGATAGCTTCGACAGAGGTCCATTGGAAAGCCATTCGAGTGCGAGTTTTCGGCGAAACGCAAGCGATTGGTCATCGTTGCGCAGGGCGTTCCCCAAATCTTTAATCGTCCTTTATCTCTGGAAAAACTGTAACGAGTGGGATGGATGGGACACCCCATACACGCGATAAATGCGTCGATAATTCGTCGTTCACGACATTCGCTAACTTTCTTCGATCCATAATTGCTTGCAAGTGAAAAAGCACAGGCGTCGCTCCTAACACGTCTCGAGTCAAAATACATGTACATAGCTTCCTCTCGATGAGATGGATCCTTTGCTAGCAAAACACGCGATCAACCTTTTACGGATCGACGCACATTTCGAAGAGCAAGAATGCTTTGCGATCTTGAATAGGAATCTCTGAAAAGACACGGAGTGCAGCGTGGGTTTCCTGACCATCTGTTTTGCCTCCCTTTCGACGGGATGGATTCCATATTGCATAGGTGTAGGATGCTTGATCTTTGGTTCGTTAGTAGCCAGAACAACGTTCACGGTTAATGCAAATGTAAATTGGCAATGGAAGAACAGGGAGCGAACACCATGCACCACCTTTCTTTCTACTCGTGCGAACCGTAACCGCGAGACTCGAACTTCGAACTTGCTAAAAACTTGCTTTCGCAGTCGCGTGTGCATTCCTTTCTACGCTATCGTGCGTTCGAACGCTACGTGTGAGTCAGCCAGGTGTCTAGAAGAGTCAGCGTGTAAGCGAAACACTTTGGAAGCTAATGTAACTGTCTACGAACTATGTGTACGTTTCGTGCTTAGGATCTGGTTTCGCGAAACCACCCAGCTCTCGAGACATGGAAAAACGAGGCTTCTCGACAAGCTGAACCACTAAGTGAATTACGCGACGCCGTGCAGCTTCTTGAGGAGCGTTTTTTGAAGAGCTCGAGTGTCTTTCGAGGGGAAAATGTAGCTCTGTTAGGTTTCAATAACGCGTTATTAAAGAATACGAATGACAGAGCGGAATATTAATACATTGTGGACGGTATGGTGTCCAAACTATGATTCAAACTAAGACAAATTTGGGCTTGAAGTGTGTCTGACTTCACTCATTCTACTGGCATCGCTGCGCTTGAACACAAGCCGCTAGTGAAATGAGTTTCCAATTATGTCTGACTTGACTTATTCTACTAGCACCAATACGCCTGAATACAGACCGTCAGTAGAATGAGTATCCTAGTCAGACGCATTTCACCTTGCCTTTTAAGCGTACATTTAACAATTAATAATTCTAAAACGAAGCTTCTGCCTCAAACACAACTTTAATGTGAATCCCACTTTCGAGACAGCAAATAAAAAACGTCTCCCATCCACAATGCGTTAACTCACTAAATGATCATTGCCATGTTAACAGCGATGACTCGTGGTTTCGGCGGAGGTCGCGTACGACGATCATGCACTACGATTAAAGCTTTCATTCCCAACATGTACAGCGAAAGTGGCATGCCTATCCGATGTGTCTCTCTCTATCCGAAGTCAGATATCTATGAAGCATTCGTTAAGTCGTGTAGCTAGTCGTGTGTTACTCCGTTATGGACGAGCTGTTACAGCCGTCGTCTGGTTTTCTTGGTGAAGCGTTAAAATCGTTAACAGCGTGTTACCGTGCTCGAGGGTGTTATCGTGAACGCAGAGCCTCTCTGCAAAGGGTAATATAGGCAGCGACGACGTATCCTCGACCAAGTTAATCGATCAACGTCCCAGTTTCATGCTCGACGTTACGATCCTGGCTAACCATAGCACCGATAACGTATTATCGGTTCGCGATTAACGTTCGCGCGAGAACTATCCGCAGCCCCATAATCAATGGGAAAACCATTGTCGAACCGCTGCCCGCGAAACCGAAAGTGTCAGACTGTTACGAGCCAGAGGTCGGCCGATCTAATCGACCAACTTTCGTCGCCGATATTCTCCTTTGTAGAGCCGAAGAAGGATCGAGAAAGATCAGCCGGATCGACGGCAAGTTTAGATGAACGCAGTCGGTCAGCGTGCAGTCCTTCGCGAAGTACGAGGTGGAAAGAGAAATGGAAGATCTATAGTGATGAATGAGATCAGTGAGCAAACTTCCAGCGTCTCGAGACGATTAAACCGCGATCGTTAATCAGTGAAGAGCAATTTCCGCGGCCGTGTCAGTGCCTCGTACTTTGCGAAGGAAATTGACGTTTCCGATCCGCGGGACGCGCCTCCAAAGCTTCCGACTTGTAACGCGAGACCTAGATGTCGATGACGAAGAGCAACGACGAAGAAATAAAAACTAGAAAGAAATAGAACGAAGGGAAGAGAACGAAAGTAGAGACAGCGTGAAGAAGAAGAGAAAGATAGAGAGAGAGAGAGAGAGACAGAGAGAGAGACAGTAGAGAAAAAACGAAAGAAAGTGTGAAATGAGAAACAAGTAGACAGAAGTAGAAGTTCTCGAAGTTGGCTTGCTTAGTTTAAAGTTTCTAAGTGGTTGGTGGTTGGCTTTACCTTAAACAGCTGTACCCCGATAACAGCGAACATGAACTGTAGGAGATAGGTGACCAACATAATGTTGCCGATCGTTTTAATGGCGACAATCACACACTTCACTACGTACTTTTTACGTAGTTGGTTTTCAGGGCAGGTGAGCAGGACGAGCGAGCACAGCGGGGAACACGGGATCGTGAGACAGACAGACAGAAAGAGAAAACAAAAAAAAATACAAAGTAGCATTAATCGAGGGTCGGCTAGTATTGCTCCTGGAGTTGGCTTTGGGGCGCTTAAAGGGCGCTAGGGGGCAGGGGCTAGGGGGCAGGGGAGGTCGGGAAGCTATGCAAATACGCGTAATCGTCTAACTTCCGCGCTTCGCATCGTCGTTCGTTTGGCCTTCCGTTTTTCTCCTCGGTGCGTCTTTGAAACGCTTTTATCCCTCTCTATTTAGTTCGCTCGCACGGTCCCTTCGGCCACAGACCACGCATTTCGTTTCGTTCTCGTCGCATCGACACATTCCTTTTCTTCTCCATTTTCTGCTTTTTTTCATTTGCTTTCGATTTAACGCGAACTCTCGATGTGGTCTTTAATCGTGAACTAAGCCCTCGCCATCCATCCAACCCACCAGTGCTCGATGTTTTTTCTCGGCAATGCACCTAAGGGGCCACGAAGGAGATATATCCTCGCCGAATCTAATCCTCGAAACGTTCGATCGTGTTCGTCTCGTTTCGTCGTTGGAATGTTTCGTCGTCTTTTATCGTCGGATTCGCGAGTGAAACTGCATTTTTGCTCTTTTGGCTGTCGTACCTCAGATATTTGGCTTTCATCGTTCTCTCAACGATATTCCGTGACACCGAACACCCTTTAGTTCCTTTAGTTCCTATATTTACCCCCTCGCACTCCCTTGAATTCGACCCAGGCACTCGAATTGTACAAAGTTCCTCGAGCTTCTTCGATAATCTGCGCTCTCGAACGTATCCTGCATTTCAACACGCCAAGGACACACCTTGCGAAAGCGATCATCGCTTACGCTGACATCAAACGAAATTTCCCTAATCGATCTAATGTGTCTGAAACTACCAGAATTCAGAGGAAGGTGCATCCTTGGAGCATCGCTTCTCTCGCGTCTTCGTCTCTCACTGAACGTTCGGACGCCAGCTCTGGTGTGTGCGTGTTACTGTTAAGAAACGTGTAACAGCGACTGATATTCGGCAAACTACCATCTGTCTAAAACTAATCGGATGCAGTGACCAACGATCGCGTGGAATGTGAACTATGAACTACGAACATGACTAAGTAACTCTCTAATTCTCTTTGAATCTTAAACTTTGCTTCTCACTCTAAGTCTTCTGAAGTTGGTCGTCGATAAAATATGAAACAAACTTTGAAACGCAGCTATTCTCGCCGTTTAGTGTCTAAAGATACGTATTCACCTGAGGATACCTGTTCACTTGAGAGTTTTCTATAACAGCTGCTCTCGAGAGTACATTATCTGATTGTATAGTTTTACACGGTAGTTGCTCTCTACAAATACTCCTAATATTCTGAAGATGGACGAAATTTGATTCTCGAGAGGAGCTGACGACAGTTATATTCTCAAGTGGATACGTATCCTGAAAGAAGTAACTTGTGATAGTTCTACTCTCAGGTGAACACGTACCCTAAATTCTGGACATGCTAGAACTTAGACGCTGCATAGAAAACAGTAATAAGTCCGCGTTTGAAATCGACCGTTCCAGTTGTATGAGTGGCACGAGCTGAACGCCGTGGACGAGACAAAGCGATGCCTCGTTAATTGATCGTGTTCAATTAACGGGGGACCACCGTAGAGGCTAAGTGAATCTACAGGACTGAAAAGGAACGTTGTTCGGAGGTTTCGGGCGAAGTGGATCGAGGCTGTAGGAGCCTGTCGCGAGTCGACTAGCTCGATAGTCGGTCAGGCCGAAGCGGCTACTCGGACCTGCGAGTAGACCGGACAGAAAAGTGCCGTGATGCTTCTTTTTGCAGCAATTATGGGAATTGGAAAAAGAACAGGGGACACCGGGGGACTTTCTTCCCTCTCTTCTACGCTCTTTCTCGAATCCCGTCGGTGCTCGAGATTCACGAGATTTATGGAACTGCCCTTTCTTTCCTTTCCTTTTCTTTCCTTTCTCTCGTGTTAATATAGCGACACACCACTGCAACGCTCAGCCGGCACAAGCATGCAATTGTCAAACAATCCTCTACTACCATGTTTAACCACGAAGCCTGCGTGTGTTTTTTCTGCGCACGTGTGTATATAAGTACGTATGTCCGTGTATGTATATGTGCTGCATGTTCAAATTCATCGACATTGTTTGCGTCGTGTTGCATCGTGTCGTGTCGTGTCATTGTTCGTTTGGAGCAGGCGTGCAGGCCGGATCGTAGCCGTCAGAACTGTCTCATCGAGAATTCACCTTCGAGACGTCGTGCTCGACAATAATCACCGTTCTGCTTCGCCTGTCCAATACCTTCTTCGTAGGACAGAAACACGCCCGTGGTACATTTCGCTACGTGTACTTTCGAATACCTGTGTCTGATAAATCAGTCTTCCAGCTATAGAGCTCTCGAGCAGCGAAGTAAAGGCAAAATGAAAATGAGGGAAAGAGAGAAGAGAGAAGAGAGATGAGAGATGAGAGAAAAAGAGAGAAAAAGTGAGAGAGAGAGAGAGAGAGAGAGAAAGAGAAAAAGATGTAAAGAAAGTCGTAGGTGTCCAGACAAAGGGGAAGTAAACGAAGATACGAAAGCCAAAGTCGAAGAGACCAAGGACATGGTGGGCCTTTACGAAAAACCGATCCTTTTCTTGCAGAATTGTTGTTTTCCAAGAAGGACATGTACAGGGGATTTCGACAATAGGTGTCTGCGTGAAATGTGTCTGACCTCAGACTTATTCTACTGCCGACAGGCACTGCGAAGTAAGTAGAATAAGTTCAAAGTCAGACAACAGTACACTGAAATGAGGTCGCAAACACACTTTTATCATATTTCAGCGTCTGGAATCACCCCATAAGATTTCTGACATCTACTGTCGAACAGTCTGTATTCACATGTCTGTATACGTACGTATGCGACAATAATTTTCACTTTATCGCTATCTACTTTGAGCTACCGTCTCATCTCCCCCCGGTCACTCGTCTACTATACATAAATGCTCGTACACTACAATATATATATACGTATATGTATGTATATATATCGGCATGCCGTTTCATAATATAATATATATTATCATTATTCGCAACAAAAAGACAGTGAAAAAGAAGTCTCGTCCGTCTCTATCGACGGGCTTCTATTACGTTTCTCCTATATTATCATGTGACAGTCTTGTAGCGTGGGATGCCTTTTATACTATTCGACAGACAAAGAATCCCATTAATGACAATGCAACAGAAAAGCATCTCGCTACACGAACGATCTACAAACCCGAAACACCCGATCCTCGTTTCATCGATGCCGAATGCTTTTCGAAGAGAACACAGAACTCGGGATTCTGAGCTCTCGCTTGTTGGGAGTGTCGTTGGATAATGGATAAATATGTCTGATTTCCCCGTTAGTAAAATGTGGTCGCGATGCGTGCCCCCATGGGACAGCCTTTACGCCGAAGCATCGCGTCGTTTCGATGCGCTAGTCGATGCACTCGGTTATACAAACTAAACGTGGATTAAGATGAAGCCAAACTCTAAGCTAGTCAAAGGACAAAAAGACGGACAAGCTCGTTGATTAGACGCCAATCAGCGCGTTAGACGGTGGACGAAAAAAAAAAGTATCGGCAAAGTATCCAGGCTCGTTTTAAGGGAGCCGGCGTAAAAGTGTCTCGGATGAGGGCAGCTTTTCTATTCGCTCTGGGTTCGCATGTAGGCGGACAAGTAAACAAAAACGTTCCAAGGGATAGACGTAACCAAGGCGGTCACAGTGAGAGGTTTCGGGGAGAGAGTGCCGAGACAAGAAACCCAATGAAATAAGTTAACACGTAAACAGCTTTGTATCACAGGGAAGATACCCAGAGGTGCATTTGTCGGAAAAAACAACGTCTGCCTCGTGCCCGCACCTCTCGACGATTATTTTATTTTTTCTGTAGCAGCCGATCGCTAGACTTTTGGTCTCGTTAACGTAAGCGTTTCGTTGTCAGCGTCATGGAACAGAGGCGAATTTGTTCGTTCACGTTTAAATGCAAAGGCGTTATCGGTTACACGGCCTGTTCTTTATTCTAGCGAGCATCGGGGACAGCCGTCGAATAATCGTCGATAAAGGTAGTCGGGATGTCGAGCAAAGGCGTACTGAGGTGGTAAACGAATTTGGTAGTAGTGAATATTTGGTGATGGTGAATTATTTTGGCGTTGCATCAAACGTATGTGAAACAATGAATGAACGAGATATGACGATATAATCAATCGGATCGCAAGAAAGGGCTGAGAGGGGGGGGCTTGGGGTAAACGGGGTTTTGGTTGTATATTATATGCCACTCTAGTGTACTACGAGAGGTTCGAAGGAATTTGTCCCAGGACCGTTTACTGTGCCGGGGCCTGGCAATCCTACCTTGAACAGTTGTACGCCAATGACGGCGAACACGAACTGCAGGAGGCTGGTGACGAGGACTATGTTTCCGATAGTCTTTACCGCTACGATGACGCACTGTACTACGTGCTGGGTTCAACATTAATCATAATGTAGATCCGCTCTTTCAGATACGGGATTAACGTGTGCCGATTAATTTTTATTCACGTCGGTTACCTCTTGTTTCTCTTATTCTTTTCTTTTACTTCCTACTTTTTTCTCGTTATAGATATCGTTCTTTACTTTCGGGTATTACTACTTTGCGAGTCGCACGAGAAATTTCGCGGAGAATCATAAAATGCAGTTCTCCCAAATAATAGAACAGTGTGCATATACTGAAAAATTGCGTTTTAAAAAAAGAACGAATATCTCCGCGAGATATTTCCCACGCGACACGGACTTCAAGATACTTGGATTTCAATGAAGGTACCGGTAAGATTGTCTTGATTCTCAGAAGCAATCGGAAACAGTCTACTACCGAATATTCAACGAATCGCTTTTCTTAACCTTTGGAAATTTGTACTGGATTCATGTTACGCGACTCGAACTAAACTGAAAATTACTTTTACATCTACATCAGGGTGTGTGCTGTACTCATGGGACCGATTTAGCGAGTTTACTGATCGTTTGGTGGATAATACGTTAAGAAAAATACCTTTAATCCCTTGGCACGGTTGATGGCACGCAGAGGTCTCAGGACACGCAACACACGGAGGACCTTCACGACGGAAAACGCGCCGGAGCTAAGAACATTGGACAAAGTGAACGTCTTAAGCGATTATTCCTTACAGGTGGGGCTACTATTGTAAACATTGACGAGTTCGTGAGTTCTTACGTAAAAGACATCGAAAGGAGGGACGAGCAAACGACCAACAGGTCGAGCAGATTGAACGCCGAGCGACAGAACGCGCCATCGTGTATGATAAAACCGTAGGAGATCATCTTTAGACAGATCTCGATAGTAAACACTGTGGTGAAAAAATAGTCGAAATTCTGTAATATCTGCAATGAAAAACACAGGTAGTATTGTTAGAATCTTTAAGAAATACGAAATAAGAGGACATATGAGCGTATAAGATGTCATAGATACCTGATTTCTATAAGACAAAGCGCTCAAAGGATCCTCAGCCGCCAACATGGCTGAGGATATCATGATACACACTAGAATCACGTTGCCAAAGTAGCTGTGATTACAGAACCAATGACAAAAGACTCGAAACCTGAAGCACAAACAAAGAACGAGATCAGATGAGGGTCATTTGATGGGCTCTGAGTAATGCGATAAAGTTTCGCTACCGGTTCGTTTGTGAAAAAATGAAGAATGCTGAACCGGGTGGAATAGGTTGCGTCTTTGTAGCCATGTTGAACTCGGACATTCTCCGTGGCCTGGCCGAAACCCCTTGCTCTGTGCCATCGTCTATACACACAGTTTCATTAAAGGTAGGACTCGTCAACTTTAACTGGGGAAAATGTTCAGTAAGAGGAGACAAGAGAGGATACCATGCATCTCGTTTTGCTCGACATCTTCCTCTTCTTCGACCTCTTCGTCGGACTCTATGTTCAGTCGGACTTTCGCGTGCGTGTTCCCATCCTCGCTCTTCTCCGACCTGAGATTTCAAAATAATATTTTTACTCATCCTTCTTGATTGAAATACTTGAAAAACATCGTAAACAATTATATGCAGGCTTACGTTTCCGTGTCCAGAGCCGCTTCATAGTCCTCCATCGTTTCGTTAGGGTCCTGCTCGAGATCGGTCCCACCATCCTCATCCTCTCCACCAGTTTCTTCGCCACCGTCGCCCTGATCCCCGCTAACCTCGTCCCTCGCTGGTGAGGCACTGTGCGATTTATGTTTTTCAGCCTAAAAGGCAACAGAGAACCCTAGGATTACCTTCAGTGTCTTGATAATGTTTACATTCTACGATACCAATCGACTACGTGAGAGCTCCAGGGACTGGACAGTCTTCTGAGCACGAAGTCATTGATTCCTTTCGCATTCCAATGCACGCCGCGGTAAAGCTCACCCTCGCAGGATTAACGCTCGATGACTACCGATTTTTCATTAGCTTATCGACGAATCACGAACGATTAAACTCTCGACGTGAAGCTATGCGGCAATGCGACGATATCATCGTCGTTGGGACGTCTATTGTTCAACGACGGCCTCTTTTCTCTACCCTTGCAGAGGAGCTTCACGCTCGACCTGCTCCGCGTATTTATAGACGTTCGTTACAAAATATTACACAAAAAAAAGTGGAGAAAAATGGGAAAGCGGGTGGAGAGGGAAGGGGTGGATAGAAAACCAACAATGGCGCGGTGGATGTCTCGCAATAACGGTTTTAATTCCGGACTATCGGTATTCGATTGCGTCGACCTCGATTTTGCGTGCGTGGCTCGCAGTCCGTAGGTCCTTGAGCATCCAAGCGCAACGATTAAAGGAGATGGCGTAGTTTTCAACCGATACTCGTTAACTGGAAATTAACTGCGAAACAATTTCGAAACGATTTCCGAGGAAGCTGAGTTTACGCGGAAAGTCATTACTGCAGGACAGCCGTTTTTTGCGAAACTTTATTCCACCGGTTCCAATTGTCTTCTCGCGTGGAATGACTCTTTTCCGGCTGTACGACGACTGTAGACTCGTATTACCCTTGCGCGTTTAGTTAGAACAGCACAGTTTCATTAAAATGGACACGCGAGATACGTCCTATGTGTCACGTCTGTTAAACTCTTGAATAAAGAACATTGCATGCAATTATACCAGTGTTGACGCTTTGCTTGTAGGTGCGGAACATTTTATACGAGAAGTGTATATGTGTATGTATGTTTAACGAAGTCTCTGTTGCATTCGATATAAATTTCAATATACTTTTATAGAAAATGTCAATATTGTAAGAACATGATATACCTATTCTTATAACACAAACTCTAGGTAGATTAAAAAAATTTCTCGTTCCCGTTTCTCCTTCCCACCTCCATTTTTGACTGAAAAGTGGATAAAGGAAACAGGAAGAAGGTGAGATAGGAGGAGAGGGAAAAGTGGAAACAGGAAGATAGTGAGGGAGGAGAAAGGTGAGAGGGGAGAGAGGAGAGAGAGGAGAGAGAGGAGAGAGAGGAGAGAGAGGAGAGAGAGGAGAGAGGGGAGAGAGGAGAGAGGGGAGAGAGGGGGAGAGGGGGGAGAGAGGGGGGAGAGGGGGGAGAGGGGAGAGAGGGGAGAGAGGGGAGAGAGGAGAGAGGAAAGAGGAGAGAGGAGAGAGGAGAGAGGAGAGAGGAGAGAGGAGAGAGGAGAGAGGAGAGAGGAGAGAGGAGAGAGGAGAGAGGAGAGGGAATATGCCCATGCACGGGAGGGGAAGGGTTGAAGCGGTCAAGAGGTCGAGGAGGACCTTTGTCCTTTGAGTGACCACCCTTGGGGTGCTCATCCAAGGGATCCTGGAGGTCCAGGGAGATCCGTCCCCGACAGAGCCGAGGAAGGATCTGAAGGTTTGATGGTCCCAGGGTTGTATTTATAGCACTCCGAAGAAAGAATATAATGACATCGATTCAACTGATTGGTTGACTGAATCCGCCAATTTAAATTACTAAGGTATAATGCACGAAAATTTGATGTGGCTGATAATGTGACCATTCTGATAGTAATTCTAGATGCACATAACGTTAACATTACCAACAATTTCGCCTATTTTTTATTGCATTAATACACCCGACAAAATCTAATTCTTTATTCTCAAATCTCATTCATTTTTAGTCACACAAATTTCGTACATTTGTTTCTTTTACCTGAATGAAAGTGTTTCGATCGTATTGACAAGATTTTGCTAATAAAAATGAAACCAGTGAAGCAATGTCGGAGTCGGCGTCAGAGCTGGCGTCGCCGTTGGCGTCGACTTCGGCGTCAGCGTCGGTCATTACAGGCGACAGCAAATGAGCCCCCTATTCGATGCTCTTTGAGAGAACGATAAAACGACCGGCATTCTAATTTTCCTCGGCCTCGCGCGGCTAAGTAAACGGAATGGCGAAACGTTTATTGAGGCGACGCCGATACCATTCGCTGCTTCCTTCACCCAAACGAACAACTTTCATTCGCATCTTTAAATATTTAAGTATAGCTACAAAGAATTTACTACGCGGTTGCGCGATTTATAGTTGCCACAAAAAGGTTTCATATACAAAAAGTGAATATAAAAGAAACTCACCTCTTCCTCAGCTTCCTTCTCAATGGCAGTCAACGATTCAGCATCAGCGAGATTATCGACAGCGATGGCCAAGAAGACGTTCAGTAGGATATCTGCGTTACTTCTTATGTCAAGGATCATTTACTTCGAGTGCTGAGAACCGGGACGCTTCGTTGTGCATCAACTGAATTTATTTGAATACGTTCTCGGTGGCATTATTCGCAGACCACATTAGGAATTGTCTGCTTTACGCTTTCGCGCATTTTATGTTTTAAGGAAAAGGATACAGTTACCGCATATGAAGAGGATGATGAAGTAGAAACAGGCGAGCATGCCGAAGCTCGCAACGCCTCCGTAGGCTCTGATCCCATCGTACATCACCGCATTCCAGTCCTCACCAGTCAGTATCTGCGAATCAAAATCGAACGTACGTGTTTCTAACTTACATTTAAATTAAACAGAATTGAATTAAGCCGCTACTGTATCACTTTACCTGAAAGACTGTCAATAAGCTCTGCCAGAAACTGTCAAAATTGTGACGGGGCTTATCTTGCATTTCGCTAAAATTAAATTTCCCTCCGAACACCTGTAGATAAATGCAAATTATGAAGCGGGGAATCACGATCTATTGTCACTAGAAAAATGATTCATACCTGCATGCCGAGAAGGGCGAAGATCACGATAAAGAGAAAGAGTAGAAGCAGCAAGGACGCGATCGATTGTATTGAATTCAACAGAGAGGCCACTAAATTCGATAGCGATTTCCAATATCTAGAAAGCAACGTGTCATTGGTAATATTACTTCCTTTGTATCCTTTTAACGAGCTCTGTTATACTCTACAAGTCAGATATAGACTTACTTGGTTACTTTAAATACCCTGAGCAACCGGACGCAACGTAACACGGAGACACCGAGTGGTGGCATCACGTGTGTGTTCGTGAGAATCATCTCGGTGATGGATCCGATCACAACGAAACAGTCGAATCGATTGAACAACGAGACAAAGTAGCCCTGAACAAGGACAAAGAATAAGTAATTTTCTAATTTCTGGATTGGTTCGAGTTCAGAGGGCGACCGAGACTTACTTGAAACCCTAAGCTATACATCTTCAGCATCATCTCCATTGAGAACAGCGCAATGAAAAACATATTTGTGATCTCTGCGTGGCGAAAAAAAAATAAATTACACGTTTGGTGCTAATGTAAACCTAGAAAAATCTCAAGTCGTGTACCTTGAAAATCATCCAACCAGTGTGGCTGATTGTAATGCTCTGTCGCCAGAACACCGGTGTTCAGGAAAACCAGTACTATGATCAACCAATAGAAAACCTGTGACTTGACAGCCTTTCTGCAGGCTCTCCTCATCCTTCTATTTACCCTGTGAATTTCCATTGCAAAGTCGTTCGATGAAAAACATTTCGTATTTCTGAAGTAGGATCTTTTCACGATCTTAAGGCAAACTTATTAATATGCACTGCTATTTTCTTTTCATAAAGATTGCACTCGTTGTGACCGTAGAATTTCAATTTAACAGAATATAAGACAGATTCAACTACTGGTTATGAGAAGCAATAGAAAGGTACTTACCTGTCAAAGTCCCGCTTCTTTTTCCTCCACACGGACTCCTGTTGAACCCCCTCCTCATCGCCCTCCAGCTGATCCGTGCTCTCCATTTCGCTTTGCTGCTTTGCTGCAAGAAGTGACTTCGGTCGATTTTTTTCCAGAGCATCTTTCTTGTTAAAACTGATATTTATCAGTAGATTGCAGATTTTCATATACGTACTATTTGAAATATGGATCAAATTTTTATTCAAGTTCTATTTTTTAATTATATTTATAAAATAATGGAATTGCATAAAAATCCGCAGTCTAATTATGAGCAACAGAAATTGTATTCACCCTTGACCATATCGCAAAATTAAAAACACTTACATTTTCCGTCCTGCATTTTCGGCTCGTCAGCTTCCGGCTCGATCACCTCGGCCTGCGTGATCCAGTCCAGGTAACCCCTGAGATCGTCCTCGATTTGCTGTTTCTCTCTGAGCTTGTGGAAATCGCCCCTCGCTTTCGCCTTTTCTCTCTCTTTCGAAAACTCACTGGAGTCAGGCAAAGACACGCGTGATTTGTGGCGTGATTAAAGACGTCGATGTCGTGTGTAATTGGGACGTTCGTCGATGCCGCCACCTCGTCTCGCCGCGAATACGAGATAAGGGGAAGTTTGCGGAAAGCGGGACAAGACTTGTGCCTCTCTGACTCGCAGAAACGTGTCCTTATGTATATCGAATGTCTTATCGCGATGGGGAATCAAATTGAAATGGTAATTAACGAGATTTGGGAATCTGCAGAAGGGACTCGTTGAACATGTCATTTGATAAAGGATAACAAAATATTCTAGAGCAAGGATGGCCGAATTGCTGCTCTTCTGGAGGCTTATTACAACTCCTTGAGTCTCATAGTCAACACTAATGTAAGACGTATTTAATTGAGGTACTCACCCAGACAACACACCGAGAATCAGATTCATCACGAAGAAAGCTCCAAGTATAACCATCGAAATAAAATAAATCCATTGCCACGAGCTTCCCATCGCATCTTCGATCTGCAAGCGATTAGGTAGAACTGCATTATTGACAGGAGCGAAGAGCAACATTAAAGAGGAAGCCCGAAACGCTTACGAAACGCTCAAGGCAGATCACGTAATAACGAAAATTGCATTATTTAACGAATACCTCATTCTTCAGGCGAAAAAATATACAAACACCCGTGGGAGCAGAAGAGTAGGCTATAAACATCCACTCTACATAATAGAAAATAACATTCTTACGTTATAAAGCACATCCGTCCAGCCCTCGAGAGTGACGCACTGGAAAACCGTCAACATAGCCAAGCCGAAGTTGTCGAAGTTCGTGATACCCCAATTCGGACCTTCCCAAAACTGTTTGCTACAGTAATACTCGTCATCGCACTGGAAGCCACCAGGTCCACATGGAACTGGCTCGTCCATTATTGCATCTGCCAAACACAAGATCCGAATACAGGTAAACACTCGCTAGTTCTAAAACTTGGAAGCCATTTTTAGATACACAATTCCGTGAGCTCTGCTCATTCCCAGAGGTATCGTAACACAGGACTCTGAGACTCTGACAACGCAGTTCACGGTCGCTCTGTGTATACATTATTTCTTATCAAAGTTTCCAGTTTAAGTAACATTAACGCATTACGAGGGATGTGCATTGGTTGACATTGATCGTCTCCCAACACAATGCGATCTGGACGAAGAGTTTGGCAGCGAACGAGGTGATCGGTAGGGATGGGATCAAGGTGGACTGAGCTTGTATGGGCAAGCATATCCGGGGCTGTCACGCAGATGAGCGAATTCGCAGATTCTTGTGAATCAGCTGTTTACCGGTGGGACACGCGCGGCCGGCTGGCCACGCAGCTCGCGTTCCGCGCGCTAAGAATAATTAGACGTTAGTTTCGCCGCGGCTGAATCATATCTAAAATAGCGCCGGTGCAAAGTGTGTTTCGGGGTTAAGCCGGGAACTCCCCCGGCAGCCGCTGCCAACTGCTCTTCGATATATTTCATTTTTCAAGGAATTTTTCCCGGAGTGGGACCGATCGATAGACCACCACAGGACTCTTATGTAATTTCGATCGCTCCTGCCTCGACCGCGAAGAAAACACTCTGCTGCTGGAAATTCGAGGCTCTAAACCCTCTTTCACTTACACCCCCAATCGAGACTAGAAGGGCACCTAGGCGAATCTCTACACAGTGTTTGAAAAGTGAGAAATAGTAAAAGGATAAAGGTAATTAAAAAATTGATTGTTAGGATGCTTAGAATTATAGGAATACTGGTAGAGGTACACTTCGTAACTTTTCCCAGATATTTGTCGTGATGCAGCAAGTGTCTCAACTTTAATACCTCTGAGTGGGGGTATAACTTGCACTGGGCTAACGCGAGTAATACCCGGTTTCAATACAGAGTCTCACCTCCAAATCTCCGCGCAGTGATTCGGGGGCTCAAGAGATTGTGAACTTACCTGTGAGATTGTGCCTGCAGGTTTTATGCATTTTCCCAGAGAACAGCTCGAGGCCGATAATGGCGTAAATAATGATGACGAACAGAACCAACAAAGCGATATGGAGCAGAGGTATCATCGCTCTCAAAATAGAGTTTAGGACCACTTGAAGACCTGGACAGATCGAAGAGAAAAAAATTGGTCAATTCCTCGAGCGTGTTGAGTCTCGAAACAAGGACAAAGGCTACGCGTGGGACTGGAAACGTCGAGATATCTCAGCGCGATCTCCCACGGTCCAAGATATCGCTTTGATATGGTAATCCCCTTACTTGGTACTCCGGAGACCAGCCTGAGAGGTCGCAGCACACGAAAAGCCCTTAGCGCTTTCACATCGAAGCCTTCTTTCATGAGCATCGTCAACACGGTGCTCACCATTCTGCAAAGGAAAGATATGGAAATTAAACGATCCGTTCCCCAAGCGAAACGTTCGTTTCGACGTTCGCTGGCTTTGTCCCGCAACCGATCGCCTTCTGACACACCTGTTCACCTTCCCTTCTTCCTTCATTTGTATCGTTCGGAAATCCCGTGTTCAGAATCGAATAGAGGTATCAAAAACGCTGACCTCGGCCGCACAGACACGAATTTCGACGCGACAGAATCGCAGGACGCGGGTAACAAGTGATTCGCTGGGTGACTCCGCCGATAGTTGGCGGAACGACGCGGGCGAGGACTAGAATCGAAATTAAATGTGGTTTGATTGACAATCCGAGGGAGGCTGCGAGCACAACGAAGGAAACCCCCTTGTTTCGCCAACTAAGCAAAACTTATTGAATTGAAGTGGAGCACGCGACAGGGAACAAAGCGACACGTGCCGATTCAATGTCATCGCGGTATCGCGTGCGGCCGATATTGGATGGTAAAACGTTCAAACCTGAAAAAAGACCTCGATCGCGGAATTTGTGCGCGCTAAATTTCCATTATTGGCATTAATAATTTCTGCAATCGATTTGCAGCGACCACAAGTATCTCTTGTTGCGCTGATAAAGTAGTAGATTTAAAAACGATTGTATGTTAACAACTTTTGCTGCATGAATCAGTTAAAAAAGTATTTCTCTTTGAACTGATTTGCTATTAAAGCAAAATTAATGTAGCACTAAATCTCCATATGTATTACATTATCGTGCAATTCCTTGCTGCATTACACAGGAATCAAGTGGGATAAACGGAGCATCTGGTTACAATTGTACTCACCCTATAACTACTATCGAGAAATCTAGTATGTTCCATCCGTTCCGAAGATAAGCTCCAGGATGAGCCACGAAGCCGTAAGCGATGATCTTCATTACGCATTCGACCGTAAAAATCACAAGAAATATATACTCTATTTTTTCCTGAAACAAGCAACAGAAATGCGAGGTCAGATAACGTTTTGCCAATTTGCGAGCAGCGCCTACGCTTTCCTCGGGTACCCGATGAAGTAATAATCAATTTCCATCAGCGAAACGTGTTTGCCATTAAAAGTTTTCAAGTTTCTAATAATTATAAAGTTACATCGATGAACGCGTTACTCGAGAACAACGACCGCTCCTACCTTCAAATGAATGGCCAATTTGATTAAACAGTGCTAGCTCCCATTTGTTTTTCGACGTGCTACTCGAATATCAAGAAGAGTTTCGTGTTTGAATATCGCTCCTATCGCATTTTCGAGCACCGATTAAATGAATGCATTATTTATTTGCCGTACGCTTGAGCTAAAAACATTTTAGTACACTCCACGAGGACTGTTGCAACACGATGGAAACGCACTTAATTATTTAACATTCGTTTTCGGTCAGACAAACCAAAACGAAAATATAGTCCGTCATCGGTCAATCGTTTGGGTCATTCATGCGCAGATTATGGTTTCCCACTCATATCCACGTTAACCGTTCGCAGTGCCCCGAGCACTTTGCACGATTCAATAATTTGCAGTTTCGAAATGTAATTGAAAAGCGGTTAAATAATCTCCATTACAAATTAAATACCCTAACTAAAATAAGTTTGTATAAAGGTAATGTGAAATGTTACAGTATAATATATTAACAAGATAAAACAAATTGCTGAGTGATTGGAGAAAGACAGAGAACAAAATAATGAGTACGACAAAGGATAAGGGTCGCAAGCTTTGATTATGTAGAAAAAAAGGGTAAAGTAAAGGACGAAGGGTAATAAAAAAAAAGTAGGATAGAGAGGCTAAACATAAAGACAGGGGCTGAAAAGAGAAAAAAACATAGGTGGTAGAAGAAGTAAGTAAACAGGATGAGATGGGAGGCAGAGATAAAGAGAGCAAACGGGTAGTAAACTATGGCTATTGATACTCCAGATACTTAGGATCTCCATGTTGATATGCTAAACTCGAAGCCCAACACTGTTTCGGCTGAACATTCCACATTTATTAGGCCACGGAAATTGAACTAGACGCCTGTTCGAATCGATTAGACTGTAGCTAAGGAAGTCTATCACCGTAAGCTAACGTGATGAAGTCCAGTGGGCGCCAAGATTCCGGCTGGCTATTCGGTATCTACAAGAAAGGTGGTACCAACCCTTCGGCAACAGTCCATCAAATCTAGTTTTGTCGGTCAGCTGTGCGTTGAAAAGCGTATCGTTAAAAGAAGAAATTGCTAAACAAGGATTTCTTACTTTTACGACAATTGCGTGTAGTTATCAATTATTTTACTTTAGATCCTTACAAATTGAAGAACTCATAACAGAAACGACTCTTGCTAATTTTTGTATTTTTCTAGGATAGCAAAAACAATTCTACAGTCTCATTTCTGACAATTAAAACGTGTTCTTGCTTGAAATAAGAATCGTAAAGTTTGGCGAAGGCTATTTATGTAAGGTCTTTAATTGTCTAACGACAGAGCCAGATTCGACAGACCTCACAAACTCGTGTGTATGATCTTCACGGGGATTTCGAGCTGTCTTAGGGATCCTCAAGTAGTTTCCTCGAATATCACATGGACGGATAGGTATTCGCCTAGCTCAAATCAATAGCCTTGCTTCAAGCGCTTATACTACTTACGCTCCGTGTGGTTTATCAATGACTGATCAAGACTGTCTATATCCACTTGCCTTTACTACGCTCTTCTTGACACAGATCGCCCAAAAAATGGAGGATTACAGATAGTGACAAGGAACTGCCAACGACAACGAGCGTGACGTTCTACAATTGCCACTAGCGAACGTGGAAATCACTCTAATCAAGTGGAAGTGCTATCAATAACAAACTATTGCAAAAGAATATTCTTAGAATTCGTACAAATTGTTGTCAATCCTAGAATTATATGAACGGGTGAGTTCTAAAAACAAAATCGTGTAGTAAGTTCTGAAATTTCAAATGAAATATGGAGCATATAACATTGAATGTAGATTCCAGCATATATTGGGTGTGCAACAATCTTCGTATCTCCATCATCAAAGAGAGCAAAAGATCGAAGACGAGAAAACAATGATAGCAATATATGAGAACGTACGGCGTGTTCGACCTCGGCTCTTTGCTGAATCCATTCATGAAACGTTACGAAATACTGTACAGAGAATAATCGACAAACTTGTATACGAGATATCAAGTGTCGTTTGTAAGCCGTACGATAGTATCAGTCACGTTAGCTCAGTCTGTCAATAGAAGCAACGGGATACAGAGACGGCGACAATTGTGAAAGGAGGTCAAATAGGAGCATCGCTCGTGCAACTTTTTTATGGTCTTTGTGGCTCGAATTCACCCTTCAAGTCACATCCACGCGTCCCAATACACCCTCCTACACAGGGAAGGCCTTTAGCCCAAGTTTCCGGTCTGACGCGACATAGACGCATTTGCTCTATCGGCCGCGATAAGCCCATAGAAAAAAACCTAGCCTCTAATAAAAGGTTTTAAGCCTTGCTCCGAAGGCCAGATCTTGGTAGATCATCTCGGGACACCTTTTACCCATTTTCCGGGACACGAGCTTCGCTAGTTTCGATTCTATTCAAGCTCAAATTTGCCACGACCCTCGTCCAATGCTGCTTTCGACAACCTTCAAACGATTCTCTTCAACACCGAAACACTCCTTTCCTCGCTTCGCCTTCTTCTATCGCCCTTAATGCCCCCCACCACCGAAAGACAGGTATTCACGTAATTCACACGGTGTGAAAATGAAGCAATTTTTCCCCACAAACAACCATAAATTCCCGTTCACGAAAGCTTTATCGTTCTAGATTCGGTGCACGAAGAAACTCGCACAAAACCCTCGTGCGAACGTTTTGTAGCTCAGTGACAAAGAAATTAAAGAGGTAATTGATAAAGTAGGGATGTGAAGCGTTACATATACGTCATGGCAATCTAACATGCAATTGTAAAAAAAAAAGGGAGTGTTCGATGAGTGTTGGAAAATTTAAAGGGTGATTCTACGCGTTCAAATAGAACGAAAAGCAAAGATGATGGCATTGCATTTGAGACTCTGTTTTAGAGTTGTTAATTAGTGTACAATTCTTGTTGTGTGTCTGACTCGGGACTAGACTTATTCTACTAGCGGCGTACAGTAGTCAGGTCAGACATAGCGAAGCCAGTAGAGTAAGTCGTCAGATATACGTGGAGACACATTCTACTGATGGACTTGTAAGTGTATATGTATTTGTTCATGTTTCGCAGTAATGGTGAGTTACGGTGAATGGCCGACGTGGGCAAAATGAACAATTATTGAAGATTCAGCTCGAGTAAATTTTATGCCGTCAACCTCTATTTTTTCAAGAAAATGCTTGAAAACTCATTGACACGGTGACCATTTCACATCAGTTCGATGAACGAAACTGTTCTCATTATATTTTCTATTATTAACTCCACAGAAATTGATTTCTTGACGTTGAATATGTTCGTCCCGAGAGAAAAAGGGACTACGAATTAAACTAAGGAGATTATTAGAATAAATGTTCACACTTACCAAATACTGGTTGGTCAGATTAGAATCTCCGTACGGATAGGGTGTGTAGACGGCCAGGGCGACGCAGTTCGCAAATATCGTCATGAGAATAAGCCACTCGAAAGGTCTAGAAAGTTGAGTCGATGAAAGGTCTAGCTAAGGAAAATGAAAATAGCCTCCATAAAGCGCTGGGTGCTTGGTCGAGCCGCAACCAGGCAAACTTTTGTTCAACTTTTTTTTTCCGATCTCTAATAGAAGCTGCAGAACCAATGCGCCCTTACCGAGCTTCGTAAAAGCTTTTAAATATAAACAGAGGTTGGAAAGTAATTTCGCGTTCTTCGCGTCGCTATAAAATGCTCCCTCTCTCTGTTTTCATTCAGTCTCGCGAGGATGATGGGGGAGGATGAATGTCACCTTGAATTAATGGAAGGAACCTTCTTTTATTAGGTTCTGTATCGAATGCCTCACTGCGGCTCGTAAATGTTTTACGTAACAGAGAGGGAGGGTGGAATTGGGACAATATACGCTGAGAACCGCTTTGTCAACAGGGATCGACGTCAACGTCGTTCGTTTCCACCCTCCTCCATCGACCTGTTCCGTATCCGAAGGGCGCGGCAGAGACCGAAACAAAGGTAAACGCATATTCGAAGTTTCCAATGACGAGATTTGAAATATCTCACAGAAGTCTTAGCTACTACGAATCGAGCGCTGAGTCACACGATATCCTTCAGGGAATTTTTGCTACAGGTGTTTGCCTCGCGTGCCCAGCCTCTCGACGTGACTCGACGTTCCAAAATTTTGGCAACACCCGAGTAAGCTATCGAGCTTGCTCTTCACTGCACTTAACAACTACGTACTATATGTAGTGATAAGAAGAGAGCTAGACAAAGCAGTGCTATGAATTTGTCAGTGAACAGTGAGCCTGTATTTATATCAAGGAAACTGTACTCCTCTTACCTCTACACTGTCCTATTAACCATCACTGTAGAACTACATAAAACAGAGATTTAAAAAAGGATACTTCCATTCGACGACATCGATGCACATCTTCCGCACGGGATTCTTGAGGGGCAAACAAAAGAGGGCCCTGACGGGCCTGTCGGGTGGGGGTTTGCCACCCCTGCGAGCCGGCCTCTTGGTGGCGGATTTCGCGGTGCTGGTCCCGAGAGTTTGGCCCGTCTGCGACTGCGCGGTTGCTGGCTGTCCGTCCTGGGCAGATTGGGGGTTCTGGTGCTGCCCGAGGATGGGGGGGGTCGCGGCAGTCGGCTGGGCCCCCGGCAGCCCAGGGGGGCCCAACCCCGAGCCCCCATCCCCCCCCGCGCTCATCGGTCGCTCCTCCGCGCCCCTGTCACCTCCGTGCTTCCGCTTCGGGACTCTCTTCTTCTTCTTCTACCCCTTCTCCTCCGCTTCCGCTTACCTCCGCCTCCGCCCTCTCCTCCACTGCCTAAGATACACACGTAGGCACGCTCCTCTGGACTCTGTCTGGTCTGCACGCAGACGCCCGTCCAGACGCCCGACGACGCCGATCGACGCGCTCTCTCAGAGACGCCCCACCACCCGCTGCAGCTAGCCGGCATGCTACGGCACTGGGCTCTTTCGAACCTCCCTCCGTGACCTAAACATTCGACAGAACTCTGTTATTCCCTTTCTCTGGGTACATACATTTTTAACCCCTCAACCCCCGTAACCAAAGCAAAAACTCATTATTATCAAAATAGGACACATTCTTTTATTAAACAGTCGGTATAGGGTACTGTATTTATACCTAAAGCTCGTTTTAGGAACAATAAAGTGTTTCAGTGAAATAACTTGTGTTCACGTTAATTGGCACAAGACTGTAGTCACGGGTATTTCTCATGTGACTACGAAAAACCGGGTTTTGAGGTCTCAATAGCTGTTGCCTATTTTTATATGGAAATATCAGTTAACAGGATGTGCACGTGTGGTTCTACGTGAGAAAGAGTTACATAACCGACTTATCGAGGGGTTTCAGTATTGAGACAAGAATGATCCATAAAAAGAAGAACAGTACTAGCACTTCTTATCTTTCGGCACAACCACCAGCAATTAATTCCATATTCACCAGACGATGCAGTCTTGCTCAGTTTCGAGGCGCAAGCTTAAATCCGGCACCCTTAGAAAATACTGCTATACTTGATAATGAATATTTAAGACAGTCGCGAGAGCAGCAATCTGGCACCGCGACGCCTTGGACGATTGAGAGTTCGCGCCGGATGCGATAAATATTTATGACCGCGAGACGAAGTAGTTCCGCTCGTGTTCCTCGTGCCTCGTTAACATTTAAGACTATACACGAGCGAAGTCAACGTTATCACGCGAGAATAGATTGGAAGTTCAGAAAGCCGGTCGACCTTAAAAGCCATTCGTTGTTTTCCTCCACGCAAATGTCGGCCTGTCCCCTTTTCTACTCGCTCCCCGCGACAACCTTTCCACTGCCCTTCTACTTTTACTGGCATAAGAACCTCTCCATGCCTGGACTTTTCGTTACTTCGCGCGGAATCGCCCGAAACTTGCATTAAATCATAACGAGAGGAAGTAGGTTGACCCCAAAATGAATGCCTGGCTCGGATGGAGCCAAGGGCTCTCTGGTAGAGAGTAACAGTCCACCGTCAATCTAAAACCAATAGAATATCAGCTTTAGCCAAGATTTTTATCACGTCGTAACTATCGAATCATTGAGAAACTTTAAAGCAGGAATTCTCAACGGAGGCGATGTCTTTCTAAAGGTATCAGCGCTGATTTTTCGAGGCTACGTGAAAAAAGAAAAATGGGAACAAGAAAAGAAATGGGGGTAGAAAAGAAAAGAGGAGGGGGATCATAGAGATGGCCGATGGTCGAAAGAGAGCCATAAGTTAAAAAAGGCTGAGAACCCCTATTCTAGAAAGACTCTAGCAGACAAGTGAATCCTCTCGCAAGGGCCACAATTTCGATATTAGTCGACAGGGAAAGCGTGTTCGACTTAATAAAAGTCAAAATGCTGAAGAGAAGACGAGACGAACCGCGGCTGAGTTTCGGCAAGTCCGGGAGTCTGGGATTTATAGCGGACTGGCGCTATATTTAGGGAGCCTAAATACTAGAAAGTTCTACCTGCGAGCGAGTTTCTCGAGCGCTTGCCTGCTTTCGTCGCGCGAACTTGTCTGGAACTGTACAGACTTAATCCACTGTCGACCCCTTTGAACCGCCTAGCGTCCCTCCGCTGACTCTAAGTGACTCTTTAATTCATTTACGGCCCCGTTACAACAGGATTCCGTGCCATAAGGTAAACGTCAAAATCCTATTACGATTTTACAGAAATTATTCGTCCCCACTCATGGAGGGATCTAGGGAAAAAGTCGGCACAGACTCTCAAAGCGAGGACAGAGTCCATTTCATGAATGAATTTGTGCGCCAGATATCCCATTCAATGTTTATGCATCTGGAGATCGTTTTGTTTAAAGTGAAATTCAACTGCTGCCTTTCCGTTGTCTCGCTAAGTGGCCCTCTCTTGTCTTTTATTTTCATCCAGTCTCTCTTCAATTTCCAGATGAAAAGAGAATTCGCGATTCTAGTTCAAATAAAACGTTTTATTGAGACGAGTCGTTCCCATTTTCCCGAATGCGGAAAATGTTGGAAGGCAATACGGGGACAGAAGATTCTGTGAATCAACACGAAACATGTTCAACTGATTACCAAAAGAAGTTGCTGAGATTTCTAATGAAAATCAGGATTTTGCGATATAGACCTACTTCAAATCATTTTTAGGCGACTGTTCCATTTCGGTAAGTGAACAGCGTGGACCCACGGCCTCGCTTTGTTCTTCACCTTCCAGAATCCTTTTAGAAAAAGAAGTCCAGAGGAACTAATCGACCACTTCTAGTGTCGACTTTAAAATTAGCAGAATCTCTCGAGTTTAAACTCTGCATTCAACAACTATCTGTATTAAATTTGGTCAAAATTTCGAGTCTTCGTATACCAACGACAAAATTCACACGAATACTCAGATTAATAATTCCAACATCGACGTCAACATAGCTCGCTACGATTCCTCCATTTCCCGTGACGACTGAACACGCTCGCAGACGCGTGACGCACGTAAAGCAAATGTTCGTGATTCAGGAGTCTCAAATAAAGCCTCTTCGTAGGAGATGCGCGTTCGAATAGTGCCACAGCTAGAGACGAGTCCCGTTTTACGGTGTGAGTCAGACGATTACCGAAACTTGCGTACGTAATTCCCCGATTTCCACGGAAAAGAGGAAATCCTGCTGGTTTTATTTCAGCCAAGGAATTTCCCGTTTATGCTGACCGATGCACCAGACAAGCCAATCTCTTCGAAGTTCGGACGCCCACGCGACTTCAAACCGATCGATGAAGGATCGATTCGAAGATAGAATGAGTCTACCAACGAAAGTAGATATGTTCAGCGAAAGTATTCACTTTTTCTCAAAATAGCCGAGGCACGTGATTTGTACTCAACTTTTTACAAATTGAACTCCTACTTTATATCTGCTACAAAATAGTGAAATTATGGCTGCTAAGTTCTATGTAAAACCGTAACACAATGCATCGTATATGCATTCAATAGTAATATAAAAAATTGGAGGTCCTAAAGGATTAAGCGCCACAAATGTGAAATCTATGAGCCACCCACTCGACTCTACGGGGATCAAATGCAGCACATTTGCAACAATAGATTCAGCATATATCATTCCAGTGACTCTTAATCGCGCCATTATCCAAATTCGCCCGACGTTTTTGAAGAGCGCCATCCTGCACAAACAACCCGCGAATCGATTACGCGGTCACGCCGTACGTTTGGGAAAACCTGTCGGTATAACACGAAGAGGGATTCAGCGGGTAATCGGTTTATGGATAATTGAATTGCCGTCGATCTCGGAGCGGTCATTATCAGTGGGAAAACAGGCGGACGTGGCCGATTCTAAGCTGGTTCCGCGAAACGAGGATTCCTGGTAATGGTTCGCGCAACGTCGTGTCTCTAACAAGGAGAATACAAGACCTTCAGATCACCAATTTGGTTGAGACTTAGTACACTGATAGGTTTCGTTATTGTGTCTACTAAAATGCCCATTATGTACTCAGATACTCAATAAAATGGGCATTACATTTTAGTAGACATAATAACGAAATCCATCAGGGTGCAAAGTCTGAACGAAATCGTTGGTCCAAAGATCTTGCACTCTCCTTGTAAGTGGAAAAATACAGCGAAGAAATGGGAATGTCGGGCCGCTGACCCATTTTGTTCGCCAGCCTTTCGGTCAGAGATCGATCGCCGCTAATAATGTTTCCCCATGTCGCGTGCGTATAAAGAGACACACTGGTTCGTAAGATAGTCACCGACCGGTGCTAACGAGTTAAATTTAGTTCACCACTTCGCTCCCACGGAAGCCGCGAGCAAGCTGGGCCGCTTACCCGCTTACCCGCTTACCCGCTTACCTTCTGGCACGTGCTACGTGGACACTCTCGCGATACACCATTCGACTCCTTTTTATTGATACGAGTATGTCGATAGCTGCACAATTGGAAATGTGAAGCTATGTCTCTACCAAAGTAACAAGGAGGAACTTTTATCTTTGATTTTTCATGTCTCTGAAACAGAACCCAGATATTCCTCGAGTTATGTTGCCTCAGCGTGAACAGAATGTTTCTAAAGGCTGATATTTTTTGGAAATATCTTGGAACGTGCAGAAACAAGAGGTAATAAGATGTTCCTTGTTGTTGCTTCAGCGGGAACACAACTTTATGAGACACGAGACCATGTGACAGCAAAGCTGACTCTTGCTGTTGTCTAATTTTGTGCAGAAAATGGCATGCAATATTCGTTGCATTTCTGTCAGGTCGCCTAAGCATCAAAGTCTCGATGTTTCTAAAGAGGAATAAAATTACTGGCTTTAGATGATATTACTCTGGACGATAATTAGTCTCTAACAATAATCCAGCGATCAAGATTGGTTCGTTTCGATTAAGGACAGGAATTAATTGGCATTTAGATTAGGAGAGAAACTGATCGCCAACTGGATACAGCAAGGATTCTCGCGTCCGAAATTACTTGGCTTCCATTAATTGCAACTTTATGGGTTAACGATCTAGGGGTCGGAAGATACCTAGGGGAAGGTTTTATCTCTACGAGGTGTAAATAACAGTCTCATAGTAATATCTTGTTTATTTTCAATACTTCTGACGTCCTTCCTGAGAACATTTATATAATTCACGAAAATAACCGTGGCAAAAAGCAAAGAAGAGGGTACGTCGACCGAACACCGTTGTCTAGTAAAGCCGAAAGGATGAAAGGGGAAGAAGCAGAGAAAAAAACGAGAAAAGAAATTGATAAAGGAAACCTGAAGAGGGGACGAGGATGGAGCATCGTTTACGGTACAATGCGTTCTACGTAATTCTATTGTCCGTTAACTCGGCCAGAGTTCCCCAAGCTGATATCAATATTTCAGCTTCGCAAAGTCGTTTCTCGACTTCGTGAAAGAAGGGGCCGATCGCTTGTGAAATATGCACCTTCCCTCTCACTCTCGACATGCTTCTTTTCCTCTTCCTATTTTGCTCGAAACAAATGATGCATCGAAAGCCAATGGGTATCAGTTTCTTAGACCTCACACGCTCTGTCCAATCACGAGAGATCCTTTCTCTATAATAATTGAAGTAGGATACAATACTTTTACTAAAAGTAGGATTTTTTCTATGCGACTGATGCTGTGACTGAGCACAAATGCATACAGAGCTTTTCATTATGTCTGTAATCTACTGCGTCTGTTTTCTCAGAGCTTTTATGATGTATGTATTTAATCAATCACATAAGTATAGCCAATTTCACAATATTCAATGACCAATAGAATCAGAAATTATGGAGAAACACGACTCTAGTGCTGAAATATAGAGATCACATTCGAATTTGATCAACTGAGCGTTGATTCGTTAATGCCATATAATACGCAACATGCCTGAAATACGCCTGGTTGGATTTCATTCACCAGGTATCCGATAATGCTGCGGAAATCCGTCTCTTCTATGGTTAATATCACTCGCTGCGATTCAGACGTTAACTATTCTTCCCTCGTTGCGCCGCATCGACGATTTCAGTGCTATTTTTCAAGTTCTTCTCGCGTTCCCGTTTCCTTCTCTCCGCTCTCAACAACGTCAGGAATTCGCATTTTCCTCGTTCACGGCCGCGTTGCGCTGGATTAACTATATGGTTGGTTCGATCTCGGCTGGTTCGAGCTCGAAATTCAGCGAGATTCGCGAGATACGAGAGATGTTTTCTTTTCAAGAGGACCATTCATCTTGCTCAATGTGAGCTTTGTCGCGAGGAGGTGAATCAGAACGCTGAGCGCGAGTACTATCAACCAGTTTGTTAGTGGCGATCGCGGCTTCTTCTCGAAGCCGTACTCGAGATATTTTTACTCCTAGACACACATGTCCGGGCTCCCGTCAAGATCGTCGAACTCCTCTTATCTATCGTTTAAAATAGAACCAACTCGAATTGTTCGCTCGAATCCACCTCGAATTTCCCTATGTCGACGAGGTCTCAACCATTATCTGCAGAATTTGCACCAGAACAGTTTTAGAGGAGAGAAAAAGCCTTGTACTAATTTTCTCCAATACCAAGCCAACCCCTCTTGTTATCATGTTCGACTGTGAATCTAACTTGAGAACGAAACCAGGAGTGACTGTAAGCGCGTGGCTGGTCGTGAAATGAAACGAGAAAATCGCGGAAAGGAAGACGCGTGCATAGGACAGCTGCTTGGCGTGCGAATTAGTTTACAGCGTGTACGGGGTTAATCAACCGCAGGTGCTTCGAAACAGTAACCCTGCTAACGAACTGGTCATGTCACGAGAAAAATTCTACGGAATTCTCGCTGAACTTTCTGTTCCCTAGAAATAAGCAACGAGGAAATTTTCCGTCATTCGTAATGTGACAAATGGAATCTCTTCAGATTAAATAAAACTGTACGTCAGAGCCAGACTAACCCAAGCCCATTGTTGTTATTCTTCAGGAGAGCCAAAAAACAAATGCGATTATCTATTCCTTAAAATAGTATTTGAAGTAGTTTGTACTATTAAGTTACCTTCACTTGTAGCATAACTTCACTAAATTCCTATTATTCTAATAAATAGAAGAACTGAAGAAAAAACTTAATTTTGAAAAAAATGGATTTAGGTTGCTCTGGCTCTGAGGTACAAAAAAGATGTATATCCAAGATATTTCACTTTAATCCCAGGTGCATTTAGAAATGGTAAAGATCGATAGATTTGTATTCGAATGAAAATATGTTACGTAAAAGAGGATTGTCATCGATAATAATTGGTACTCCTGTTGTAAGGTAAGACACTAAGAAGAAAGAAGACTGTCGAGTAGAGGCAGTGTTGCTGTTCCAGCAGACGTATAGAGAGAGCAGGAAGGCTTTAAAAATAGTTGGTGCTCTAGGTCACGAAGTCGAGGGCATTTGGGACGATATCCTAGCCAGGAATCTGCAGAATTGACGTTTCTGACTTGAGAGGGACACTTGTAACACATCGATGGTTCGCCCTCTCTCTCTCACACTCCTGTTCCAAGTGGATGATGCCCTTGCAGGTCGGTCAAAACGTGCCCTCGACTAACGCGCGTGTTGTATTCCCGTATAGTATGTACATATTTGATTCGCCGCTTTCGCGGGCTATCCGTCGTTCCGTGGCAACAAAACACCCGCTAGCAGGTGAACATCAAAGAGATTTCTGGTGGGCGCAAGTGGGTCGCCAAGATGGAATGCTTTCTAGTTCGAATTTACGTTGGGAAATCTGCTTCCTTGATCTACTTTGGCTTCGGAGAATAGCCGATCGGAATTACGAAAAGGGGTTAAAAGCTTAGAACGCGAAAGTTTGTTCCGTAGCTGGTGGAGGAAAAGAAGGAATTTCAAGCGGTTAACGCGCCAGGAGTAAAAGGATCCACGGAATTTCTGGCCGAGAGTTTGCCAAAGTTTTAAGATGCCGGATATTATTCGTATTATTTGAGGTGGAATCGGCCATCCTCAGTCCTCAAGTTTTGTCGGCTCATCTCGATACTTAGCCATCGCATTTTTTCTTCCATTATTCACTCTTCTCTATCTGTCCTCCTGAATAAATATCCTTTCTCGATCACCACCACCACAATCCTTCGATTTCTCATCAAAGATATATTTCTAATAGGAAGATTGCAGAAAGTCAAGAAAATTCTATGAATTTCTGATACTGTAGGAGCTGGATTAACCTGATTTCTTTGTTTACTTATTCCCTAACATTTCTGCGAACGATTTTTCCGAGCACTTCCTCTGACCTCTGACATATTCTTCGAACATCTCCTTCAACTTACATTTTCTTTTAATATCGAAGGAAAACTACTTCGATAAACTTTACTCTGTGTATCTATAAGCGTTTCGAATTGAACAGCAACGAACTGGCAAAACTTCGCAAAATAGACTTCGAAATCCCTCAAACGCCGTCTGAATAATCCGTGAGCAGCGGCTTGAAAGGAGTAGGATCCTGGAATCACGATATCTCCCGTAGAACCGGCACAGCTTCCTTTCGATTAACGTCGATCGACATCGCCGAGGCAAAACCTGCAGCTTTCCACTGCACCGAACTATCTAGATAGAAAAGGAAACGACATTTCCTCGCCGCTAAAGTAATCCGTCCACGGAAGCGCCGTGAAACGGTAACCCAATGAAATTGCAATATTGAACGCCATCGCGCCCGATCCTGTATCGCTGGAGAAAATGTTATCGCGAAACCACCCCTTCAGTGTATTTTTATCGCCGATTAGCGAATCATATTAACGAATCGTCGTCGCGTTCATTAAAGGAATTAGTCGGGATCCAGGTGTACGAGATAACCCTTCGCCCTTGTTCTCTCTAATTTCTCCTTGTAATGGATCGCTCAGAAACGTTTTTCCTCTGAGTAGTCTTTTAACAAACCTTTTACTAAGTTGAACGAATCGAATATTCCTCGAAAAAAAATATTTGGAAGGTGATGATCCATCATCCTGTTCGCGAGGTTCACGTGTTTACAAACAGCAGACCTATGTAGGTTTCGCAACGTCCGACGAAGAAGACTTCAGTCGTAATTTGTTCTGCAATTTATGGTGTTTTTCATTCTAGAAGAGAGTATAAATAGGAGGTTCGAGAAGAGAGGAGATAGCGCTCGATAGACGATGAAGTTGTCTTCCATTTCACCCAGTTTCCTCGATTTTTTTATCATTCACGTAGAGACAAGAACGACAAAGTCAGAAAAAATCGAACGCAGCGTTGCGTGCATCTTTATAACATGAAAAGCAACTTTGAATACTGTCTATTGATTTAACGTATCTTCTAATATCAGTCGAATGCAATGGAGCCAGAGCTGAGCGCGTTACGCCATTCGAGAATCACAATGTCCAGAGATAATTAAATTCCAGTCGTGTAAAACGAAAGGAATGAAGGTATTGTCAGAATATCTAACCGAGAAACCGAGAAACGGAGGGAGACCCAAGGTGGCGTAACAGCCTCTAAGTAAGGTCTGTGGTCTGTTAATAACGTTTCTTAGCGGTAGGCAGACGCGACGCAACAACTTTCATTAGTGGGATGACGGAGCGAGGGTGGCGAAGAGGTTCCGAGGGAAATCAAAGCAGATCTCTTTGTCCCTAGGCATGTTTCGTTCGCGTGACCGCTCACGAGAATACCAAATTATCATTAGCCTGCATATCGAGCGAATAGACTTCAACTGGACTTTTGCTTTTCCCTGTGAAAATCAGACGTTGCTATCTTCGCCCTCCTCAGTCGTAGAACGAGAATGTTCCACTGGGTCTGTTGGCGCCAGCTCCCTAATAATGGATCGAACACGAGACCGAGAGAAAAAAACGACCACATCCAAGATTCGATATGTTTTCCTCGACTTTTCCCACTAGAGAGATATCCTTTCCTATCCATTTTTCGCTTTTATCTTTTATGAGGCCAATTCTTCATAAACTCGAAGGAATTAATTGTAGTAGCAGAAGATGAATATTAATTGAATGGATTCCCCAGGTGAAGGAAGTCGTATTCACAGTTCTGTTCTGTACTCAGTACTTCAGTAAGTTTTTCAGAAAATTCCACGTAGTCTTCATTTAGAGGTTGTTGAGTTTGAGGGAAGTTAAACATGGATTCTGTTTGGGGCGCACGGGAACGTTGTTCGAGCACCACTAACTTGTGCGGGCAGCTCGAGCTCTATTTTCAACGAAAGTGCCTTGTTTTTCGGTTTCGCGAAACTCCGCGCGGAACTAGTAGGCGTTTCGGATATTGTAAACGAGGAAATGATGTCACTGAAGCATTTACAATTTTTCCGTAGCACCGAAATGCTGCTTCTAGAAGGACCTACTTCGAAACAAAAGAGCTTCTCGATGGATAGTAAAAAAATTACTCGTACTTCCGATGATGTTCGTGCAGTTTTTGTTTAATGAAATTCAAGCTTGTTGGGAAAACTCAAAGTTCCTGAAACGGGATCCGAGAAATTGATTTCCTTGGACGAGAAGCCGAAGCAAAGTCGAGTCGTCTGAACGAATCAATTTTATTTTCGTCGAATGCCAACTTGTTCCGGAAAACTCTGGATGGAAAACGGGGACACCGATAACTGGTCCATACTCTCGCTATGGAATTAGTTTGCGATTTCATTAGCAAGGTAAACAACTCGTCTCGCAAATCAAACTTTTTTACGACAAAATTAAAAACACAGATAGGATCTGTACTCCCAAATAATTGAAATAACTTTCATATCGGCCAGCGATGTACCAGGCGATGTAGTGTCAGTCTATCGAATCACTAGAAACTAAATCATTTTCACGGAATTCCAGCTATTCAGAAGAAATTGTTTACGTAAATTTCTTGTGGTTTCAAGGAAGTAATTTAAAGCAAGACCAAAGCGCTCATAGCTGAAAGGTGAAATTGCCTCGTTGGAAAATGAAACTAGTCGCTAACTAGAAGTCTTTGCTTCGGGTAACCGCGTGCTCGTTTCGATGATGCACATCATTTACCAGCTTCTAATATCCAGAACAATTAATCCCACAGGATGGCAAACACGCGGCGCGGGCGAACTCTCTCGGGACGAAACTGTCACGCGACTTTTCAGACTCATTACCGTACGTCACGACGTCCAGGGCAATGCCGTGCAGTCATAGTAATTCGAAGCGACTATTTTGTCGAGGCTATTACGATGATAAATTCTAATGGATCATCAACACGCGGCTAAAGGTTGTCGGGAAGGATTACGATAGCGCGATAGCCAAATAAAAGCAACTTATCGCCAATAAAATTGATTCGGACCAATTCTATATCTTTTCGAAGTCGCCGAGCCATGCTGAAGCGATTTTTCAGCGATGCATCGATAAGCTGCTCGCGCGAATTACGTGCTCTTGATCCCGAGCGAATTCGACGGTCGTAAACTCGGAAACCCATTTGTTTCTTTTCGTTGGAGTACGGTGTGCGAAGAATTCTTTATTTATCGACTTATTTCTGACGTGGATTTTCAATGAAGCTAAGGTAGGAGCCATGATCTAAACTTATCGTTACACTGAATAATAATTTGATGAGTCAGGGGTTAGCGAGAGGGATACTCGGATTTCCTCGCATAAACCAAGGCAGCTTTATGAAATTATTAGATTATTTATGAGAAAGAAGATAGGTAAATCTACTCTGTATACTACTCTGTGTATTGCAACAATTTGAACAATGACCTTTCAGGGAACGAAGGAAAGTACGATCCACCAGTTTGGCAGAAAGTGTGAGGTCGACCGACGGACGTTCGAAACGCGCGCGGATGACGAACGAATAGAATTAATTTCTTAACACGATGACGTCTGTCTAGGTAATTTACACTTCGGAAAGGCAACGTTCCTGGCGGAATGCCTTGGAATGCCGACTGGGAATCCGAGGTGAAGCCTCATTATGCATCGACCCGAATTTCCTTGGGATTAGACCACGATTTCGGGACAGAGGGAATCGGGTCGATCATCCCTGTTTCTCGAGGAAACTTCGCGTTATCTTCCCAGCGGTCAGTGGGCTAATGCCGACCGTTCTCCTCGAAACTCGAATCAGCGCCAAGGAACTTCGCGAGAGGCGGAGTCGATGGAATTTGAAAACAAGAAAACAAATAAAGGTGACACTCGCCCTTAGCAATTTCGAGCACTCCCGCACCAAACTTAGAGTCTTACGTAACGAACGAATATCCCAGAAAAGTTAAGAGACAAAGGATCATCTAGAACTGAACTGGAACCGAGCCGGGGTATTCGAGTTGTGTGAAACGAAGAAGCAGAAAGTTAAACTTCTGGTGAATTGGATCTGAATTGATTGACACGAAATCCCAAAGGCGCAGCAACAATTGCAGGAGCGGTCAGAAAAATCGGTGCACTCGATTTGAAGAGAACTGTTTTTTAAAATACCTACAGAATCAGTGACCACAAAGCTCGGGATACTGTTACCGAAAACAGAGAAGCTATATGTTTCCCTGCGTTAAAGACACCTGCAATCACGATCCTCTCACGCGCAAACAATTGTCAAGAGAATTCCCTTGTCGAATTTCCATGCGAACGTTTGAATAGTCCACCTGCGAAATGCGTCATTACATTCTGCTAACAATAACGTCGATCGACCGAATTTCCTCAAGCTCACGCGACACCGCTTTGTTCCCGCGAGATCAAAAGCCAATGGATTTTTAGAGTCGACTCCCTTTGACACGCATCGTAATGGACTGCGTGCTCCAAACGGCTGTGTGTATGCAGAGACTCATGGCGTTCTAACTGACTTGCTACAAACTGACTGTCGCGAGCAAAAATTCAGACAGTGAAGAAATCGACGGCTATAAATGTCGGACTATAAACGAGGGGCCACGAGCACGATCGTAAAAAAGAAGCTCGGCATTTTTATGACACGTGTTTGCACGCTGTCTAAAACGAACGAGTCCTGAAAAAGTTTGCGGTACATTATGAAGTAATCTGTGAACAGCCACGCGCGCTACATTTTAAACGAGCGGAAATATCGTGGGGTAAAGCGACGTTGAAAAAATATTAATGAGAAGAAAAGTTGGATTCATGGAACAGAATATTGACGAAATCCCCTGGTCTTCTTGACGAAAAAAGTTAATGAAATTGGCAGGCCTGCTGGGAAGGGGGTACTTAATGTTTCTCAGAGGACAGCTTTGTAAAGGTTGCGCAGGTAAACAGGTATCTTTTGAACTATGACAAACAAAGGGGGACACGTTGCCTTTTTCAGTGCCCTTTAGGTGTTGTCCTTTTCTACTGAAATTAACGATCGAGCTTTTGCGAGCCTTCGAGCAGCGACAACCCTTTCTAATTAAATACTGATGCTTTTACGATACTTTGAAAGAACGTTTCCAATCGCTAATTCAGTAATAAGCTTTAATTCATGGTTGAAAATGAGAGTATCTTCGATGAATCGACTTTTATCGATGTAAGTCTCCGTGGCATCGGTTATTGACTCGAACCTTCAAGCCACGTCTTCATTCTCTGTTTATGAATCGACCATCGACCGTCGACGTCCGACGTCCAAACCGAGCCTCGATCGAAACCACGTGTACCTAATCAAGACCTAAATGTTGTCAAAACATTTGTGCTCGTAGCGATCAAATGAAGGGTGTTTCATGTTCTTCTTTGAACGTCTGTTTTTTATACAATACGTACAATAACTATGCCTCTAACATTTTGTTTAAGAACGCAAGAATACGACCCTGAGCGAACCTCGTGCTAACAGGATTCCGAAGCACGACGCTTTAGGCATATTCTACTGTGATCGCAAGTAGAATAGATCGGAAATACGATCAGACGTATAGAATAGGAGAGTAGGAAGGGAGATGGAGGATTTCTCAGTCTCGAGATCTTCCGACGGGCCTCGAGACCGAGGGTTATGCAAAGGATCTATCTACTCACCACATATCTTGCAAGAGAGCGGTATCGGTGAAGCAATTGTGTCGCGTATCACGTGAGCCGGGCGTATCCGCTCGTCATATCCGCGTTGACGCGCTCGAGGTCGTGATCCTCCACCGCCAGGGCGTTCTTTTCTCTTCTTTTCTCCTACACCTTCTTCGCTTCCTTCCTCTTCGTCCACTTTCTCCACTCTCTCCTTCGCTCTTCTTTCCCTTATCGCGCCACGACACACAACGGACAACGCACTTTTGCCACTCTCCCTCCTATCGCGCTATCGTTTCACCCTTTCTTCTACTCCGTGATCTTACTCCTCGTCTCTCAACGCTTCCTTCCGCATTCCTTTTTACTTCTCCCCTCTGTTTTGTCCTTTTCTGTCGCTTGTTAAGACACTACCGCTACCACCAGCATCATCATCACCACATCAGCAAGCAGCAGCAGCAACACCACCGTAAGACCACTAGCCGAGAGAGCACCACTACCAGCGGCCGCGCAACACGCACGCACACGCCTCTAGCAGAGGCCAAGCATCGCTACCACCGCGGCGATCATTCCCACCACTCCTTCTTCTCGCCTTGTGTTTAAACTTATAAATAGATATCTGGGTGCGTTCGATTATATTTATATGTACGCGGCTCTATGTATGCATGTATACACATCTAACACACGTACGGACGTACGCACACGAGCGTCCCGTACACCCTCACCACTTCCACGAACGCAGAATCGTGCGAGCGTGTGCTTGTCGCGAACTGCGCGTATTATTCATGGTACACCTAGTTACGCGCTCTCACTTGCTCTCTTTCTTTTGCCGTGGCGCGCGCCCGCGCGCTCCCTCTCGCTTTCTCCCTCTCTCGAGGCGCCTCTAACTCTCTCTCGGTCGTCCCTTGGCCGGATCCTCCGATGAGGACTCGCGATTCCCGGACGCGACGAGTCGCCACTAAGAAGATCGCGCCGATCGGTTCCGCAGATTGACCGACCGCCGCTTTCTTCCCTCGCTATTCACTCCCTCTCCCCCTCTCGCTCTTCCTCCCTCGACTTCCGTGCACACGAGGGCGGTTTAACACTCTACGCACAAAAGAGGCGTCGTCTACATCGGCGGCAAATCAATCGGCTACCTTACCTCTTCGATACCTGGCCCCTCTTCTCTCTACTATTATCGTAGCTCCCACCCTTTCGCGATTTTTCAATCGGGAACCTTTTCTTCCCCTCTTTTCCGCCGTTCTCTCGCCACGAACGATAACCCAGGACGTTGCTTTCAACTTTAGCCCTCGGTCTCCTTCTCTCTCGCTCTTACGCTGACTCTATCGTTCCTCCTTCCACTCGGTTTCGTGGCAGCAACCTTTCCCTAGCACACGACCAACGCTGCTCCCCCGCTGTGAATGTAACTCGTACGGTGCACAGACACTTCTCGCCACGATCCTTCGAAGACCGGGAGGTCCAGCGTCTATTGCTCCGAAAGTAACAACAATTCCACTGAAACTCGCTTCTTCCTACGATCTCGGAGGGCAGGAAGGGTAGAGGTTCTTTTGGAGGATTCTTTAGAGTCTGGCTGGATGAGAAACAACGAATGAATTCGACGATGAAGACGACAGCGACGGCGGCGGCCACAGCGACGGCACACGACACGTTCGACTTGACGATATGCCGCCGGCTCGACGCCAGCGACGCCTGGCGTCGCGACGCCCCACCCCCGACCGACGTGTATGGCTGCGTGTGCGACAAACGCGACGCGTTCTTTCGAAGAAAAAGGAGCAGGAGAGGAAAGGTTAACCGAGAGTGGAGACGTCTTATAACTCCTAAAAATTGAGAAAAATTAGGGAACGTGTTGAAGAGAGTTTTTGTCGTCTGCATTTCGATAACTATATTTTTTCGTTTCAGTAGCAAAATGTGTAAAAGCAGTTTTGCTTTCAATGAGACACAGTTGTTTCGGTTTCAATTATTACTGCAATAACCAGAGTAATGTTTCTATTCGAAATCACTCTAGTATATCGAGTGAAAAATAATGGGTAAGTAATCACGATTTAAGAGTTGATAAAAAGTGGAGAGGGGAAGAGCACGTGCGTCAGGTGTGAAATATAGCATCTATATATATAATTATAGGTATATACTGTGCGAAACACACGACTATTCATACGATTGATTGCCGGCAACATTGTTTCTAATTTAATAGCAACTGTGTTGTAATACTTGGTACAAAAAGTAATAAGATACAAAACGAGAATGAAGTAGCTATGATAAATGAACTACTGCAACTCGAAGATCGAATAATAATAAAGGATTATAAGTAATGTAAACAAAAACAGATTCGTACACGTGCATCGATTATAGTAAACTATAGTAAATGTCACTGATATTCGCCTTGCGTTACAAAATTTATCAAAAAAGAGTGAAAGTAAAAGTGGAGTCAATAAAGATGCTTACAATATATTTGCATCTACTATTTAAAAAGAGGAACGGACGGTTTCAAGTTCTATATTCCTTTTACACGTACAATTCAACTTCCACTTTATAGGTATAAATTATATCGATCAACCTTATGAGCTAATCATCATTATAGCAGCTACTACTGTTTCCAAATAGTATAAACATATGAGTACCTGCTTTGGAATTCATTTAAAATGCTCGACAAACAGGACACAATATTCTTCATGAGAAGCTGCCGTCTGAAGGAACGGTAAGCTACTTTTCAATTCGCTAAATCGCGTGGCGCCATCATGCGAGGACGCAATCACTCACTTTTCCCGCTAAAACAACGATAAAACAGTGTAGGAGCGACTCCTTTTTGCAACGTGCAAAATGTTAATCTGGTTGTTGATATCGTAAATATTTGAAATTTTTGTAAATCTCGTTTTGTAACGACGATTTTTGTACCATATGTTTTGCACCATTTTTATATTGGTGCAAACAAGCGCGCTCTATAATTAACAACGCGTCAGTCTACCCGTAGAACCTTATTCTATTCTTAAACTGTTCCACCGAAGAAAAGATAAGCCGGGGTTGCCGAGGGCCTGTGTTTTATTTATACAACCTTCTCTGTCTCACTATATTTATATATGTACCGAGAAAGCAACTATTTCAAACAGTACGCAAATAAGTAAGAACGCGTGCTTCCGAAATTTCTACAGAAAATCGAAAATAAATCGAGTCATCTTTGTGACACTTGCGATTATAAATTTTGAAAATCTAGTCGGTTAACATGTTATCTGAACTTAGGAAAATATTCATTAGCCTATGTTAAAAAAATACATTGAATACATTGAACTCGACTGAAACATTGACGTTACAACTTTGTCGATATATTTATTTGATATAGCTGATGAAGTAGATAATTGAATTAAGTACACCGTGCATTTCACACTTCGAGTGTACCGATGGCACCCTGTAAGAATGCAAATGCCCACATAGAATATGAAGCATTCTAATGACTTAACTGTTAACTTAACCTAAATCCGCCAGTTCGAAAACGAACCATAACGAGTGATGTTCGCTGGGGCAAAATATACGATGCAACTTGATCTCTATAGAACGAATTAGGAATGTACGATTCTAGACCGATAAAGACACCGATCTCGGTCAGAGGAACAAAGGTATTCGTGCATTGTTCGTATTCGCCAATGTTCAAGGACTTTACAAAAGGCATCGATTACCCTACCAGAGAAGTGTTATAAAATTAATTTGAAAATTTATAATAACGATATGTCGTCTCATGCGTTAATTTGTGATGTTTTTAGAAAATTGATGAATGTTAGTAACGAAACGATCACAGGAAACAAACTGGAATTTCCGGCTCAGTCCGTTGGATCAGTCGTCGCGATTGGAGCGATGAATTGCGTCTCACTAGAAAGGACGAATAGCGTGGTGTTAATAGAGGCTTAGAGGGAATCAGAAACTGTTGCTGACTATCTTTCTTTCGGTCGTAAGCCGGCACCGGTTCACCATAAGAACCGACTGTGACGCGTGCCAACTGCTCCGAAATTATTCTGGTGCGCAGTACTCTGTTGCTTTCACTCATCTCGTTGCTCCGACCAGTCCACTTTATATCTTCTGACGTGGTTTTAACGCGGTAAGCTCTAAACAGTACGCGATGGCGGCAGTTGACTGTTATCAGAATCAAGCCCAGAACGAGGGTACCGGCCAACAGACACCAACTCAACAACAGCCGTCTCAACAACAGCAGCAATCGCAACAGCAACAACAACAACAGCAGCAACAATCCCAACAACAACAGCAGCAACAATCGCAGTCCCAGCCACAACAAGCCACTGCCGGAATTCCAGGCAAAGATGACGAACGCAAATTATTTGTCGGCGGCCTGTCGCGTGATACCACGGACAAGGAATTACGAGATCATTTCGGGAAATTCGGAGAGATCGAGAGCATCTCCGTTAAAATCAACCCTTATACCGGTATCTCTCGAGGCTTCGCATTCATGGTCTTCACTAATCCGAAGACGATCGACAAACTTTTGGCCTCTGGCGAGCATTACATCAACAAACGAAAGGTCAGTAGTATAGAGAGTAGAAAATTTGGATATTTGAATTTATGACTGTTTCAATTAACCGTCTCTGTTACGTTTATATGTACATGGTTTTCTATGAAATATTTTTTTGCTTTCGGTGTAGGTGGATCCAAAGCGGGTGAGTAAAAAGCCCCAGCATGGTAAAATTTTTGTGGGGGGCCTTACTCCTGAAATCACGGATGATGATATTAAATCCTATTTCGGACAATATGGTACTATTGTTGAATTACAAGCGCCATTTGATAAGGTAAAAAACCAAAGAAAAGGATTTTGCTTTATAACGTTCGATTCGAAGGAAGTTGTATATAAGTTACTCAAAACACCAAAACAAACGATTAATGGTAAAGAAGTGGATGTCAAGAAAGTAAAAGTTAATCCAGATCCAAGGAATCAAGGATTTTGGGGTCCAGGATATGGTTATGGTTATGGTGGTGGTTATGGCTACATTCCTGAGTACTGTAATGGTTATCAAGGAGGATACGATATTTATGCAAGCTACGATTATGAAAGTTACGACGAATATGACAATATGGGATATGGGGCTCAAGGTAAGCCAAGAGGAAATGGTCAGGGACCACGCCAGTTTCAGAGACATCAACCATATTAAAAAAACTAAGGCTATATGAGCCCGACATATTTGAAATTGGTGATACAGCAAGAATATAGTAAGGAGTAGACGAACTTTAGGTACAGTCTAAGACTGAGATGGGTATTTGGGATACAAGAGCTTATTGAGTCTTTGCAAGATTCATACTGGAGCCCCAAATTCCCTAATCTTTGTGTGTCGAGTCTGTGAAATGTTAGATAGTTCCATGTATATTTTCTAAAACAGAAACGAATTTTTCATTGATTTTTGATAAGTATAATTAACACATTACAAGGACCTTATTGTCTACACACATTTTATCATCAATTATATGAAAGAATTGTTAATGAGATAACTGAAATGAATTGAGTATTTTTACTCAGGATGAAATCTTTATACAAAAATACTTTTTTTTTTTTATATACATGAAACAACACTCGACGCGACAATGACTAATATCACTCTCCTGCAACAACATTTTTTTTGAACTTCATACAGAATAAAAATTCAAATGATCGATTTACTCCTGTTTTCTTGTTATTCATGATTCATAATACTAACATGTATATCTTATAATTTAATACTCTAATTATTCTTTAGCATCTTAAGTTGCATTACTAAAGTATTGTTTACTATATGCTTGGTGTTAATCTTATTATTAGATACGAAACGCTGTGCCGTTCGTATTAGGACTTTATGTTGATAAACAGTTTCAGTTCGGAAAGCAATTGTCACAGTTATAGATAATCGATAGGTATAAAAGAAATTTGCTATTCATGGACCAACGGTTCGTACTCCTAATCGCACGTACTTCTTCCTTAAAAATTTATAATCTAAACGTATTATCTATTATCATCCAATTGTTTATAATCTAAAATAAGTCCTGTAATTTATACGAAACATAAGATATTACAGAAGCATACGCATCCTCGTATGTTATAGGTATATGCGTGTACACATACATAATGATGTATACGCGAGCGAATTAGTATATAATAAAGTAGCAATTAAGACAAAGATAAAAATATTTCAAAATGAATATAATTAAAATATGAACGTCCTGGGTAGATGCATGAAGAGTACGCGAGTGGTAGAAAATGGTTCCAAAATATTATGAATTTATATACCAGAAGCCATCTAAAAGGGGTTTTAAGTACGGTATAATATGCATGAATTTTGTAAAATATAATTTTGTAAATTATGATCATGATGAACTTTAATTAACTCTATCGAAAATTGATACGCTCGTGTACTCCAATGTTACATAGAGAACATGTAATATGGCAAAAACGATTGTGTCTTGTCATATGAAAAAAATTTCGTAAACACTGAATTAACAGAATGTTTAAGGCATTGCAACAACAAAAATATAAATTACTATAATTTAGGCTAGTTTGACATTTCTATTGCATTTGTATTGAACAGCAGTTCCTGTCTGGTGTACAAAGACTGTTCTTCATATCACAAGAAGACTGTTTTAAGTGTATATGTATCATTTGATATGATACAAATTGTAGAGAGTTTAACAACTAATAGATCTTGTGATTTCCTTGACTAAAAAACTTTAAAGTGACAACCTAATTATAGTAAATTTAGATCCAATATTACGAGACTACATTTAGGTACATCGAAATTATACACGAGAATAATACGGCTTTAAACATTCAAGTTTTTCTCAGATGTTGCAAAAGTATAGACAGTTCGGCTTAAATACAATTTATTATACAAAAACACAACGGAATATAAACCGTTTCTCTTGAAAACAATTTTAAGCCAAGCTAATTGTGCTTTTGAAATTAAATCTGTATACTGTGTATACCATATTTGCTGAGTGTGAAAAATGTATATAAATATATATACATATATATATAAAGAGAAAAGAGTGTGAAATTAAAGGAAATAATACAAATATTTTGTTACTATTGATTACTATTCGCCTGTTTCACCCATGACACAATGTATATTTTAATTATAACAAAAAATAAAATATTCATTGATTGAAAAGTACTTTGTGACGTTCTTGTTCTAATCGAAGCTTATGGTTGAACGAAAACATTGAGTAAAATTTTGTTGTTACAACATCTTATAAACAAAATAATTCGAAATAAACTCCTCCCTCATCCTAACTACGAAAAAATTCAAATTAAACAAGCTTCGTTAAATTATAATTATGAGCGTCATGAAAATTTTGAAACTCGTATTTTTTAGTTATAATTTAAAATTTTGTACTGGCTAAAGTGAAATATATGTGATTTAACATTTATATTATGCAAATATGTGATTGTGAGAAGGATTCGAATTACTGACCTTTTGAACTCGGCCATCTTTGAAAGTAAACCATGTATGCCATCTGAGCAGAGTCAGTGATACTAAAATTTTCCGATGTCTGGATCGATAAGGTAGAGAACAGGCCTACAATTTTATGAGATTTTGCATCTTGTATTTAACACAATTTAATAAATTTACTCAGGACAGATTTCTTAGATTAGACATATTTAAAAGTAATACAAAATTTCAAACATTACAATAATTTTTATTTTATTTGCGTTTAATCATTTTTACAAAATAGGTTAAACTTGTTAGCAATACATATTTGGCCATTCGAACACGATTAACCAGTACAATTCATATGTCTAGAATCAAAATATATTGCAGCTAATTGCACTGTGAAGTAGGTTTAAAAACACGATACATCAGGGAATGCGTAGACCGTTAAGAATGCGGCTTAAAGCTCATTAATGGCAGTTGCATCGTTGCATGCATTGCATGGGTGTAAACGAACGGACAGACAGCTGCAGTGTCATCATCATAGTGTGCGTCATATTGGACGGAAAGAGGCTTGTAGTGTTGGAAGTTCGGAAAGGAGCGAGCTGCTACTATGTTTCAGAGAAAATTGATAAAAGTTATGTCGCGATTAATGTCGCCACTTTGGCCAAGAGAATCCGCGATGTAGCCTCTTCCATAGTCGATTTCATCGCGTTCGCGTTTATTCATCATCGATGTACCGAGAAGTATCGGGAGTATTTCGTGCAACATTTCCAAAGCCAAATCGCATGAAATCCTCTGTTATTGTTCTTGTGACAACATTTGTCTATTGTCGTGTCATCCTTCATCGTTATTTTCGACGTTTTCATTCTCGTTCTGCACCCCCGTTGTCATCGTTCTCACCAAGTGCCTTCTCTCTCCCTCTCTCGTACCTTTTTTGACTCACTATTTTCTGATCGTAATCGCGCGAAAACCAGTGTATGCATCGAGTGACGTACTAATATCTTTACCAATCCAGATTCCGGTAAGTCAGAGTACCACGCTCATTTCAAAGTTACAAAAGTTGCACGCTCTACTTCTACGCTCGCTATGTAGGACTTTTTCACGAGAATCGTATGCTCTCTCATTTCTCGTAACATTATTTATTTGTTGTTTGCTGACTCGTCGAGACTCACGAGTTACGGCTTGCTTCATGATACTGTATCCGTAACATTTCTTTTTTTCTGTCCGCTATTCTTCCGGGATAAACAACTAGTAAATATGATTCTGTGTGAAAATTTGTCGAGTTCCTTCTCGGAAAATTTGCCAAGCTCGCAGTGAAAATTCATCGAATAAGACGATGATAGTTGACACGCACACGATAAATGGTGGTGCAATCGATGCAACATAATCATTACTATTAAAGCTGATTTATCAATGCAAAATCATTAATAACGCTCTCTGTGAGCTGTTTCACAGTTCAGCAACAAATATTTAGGTCTCAAAGAAGTTTACATTTGTGTTTAATACTACAAACATTTAGAAAATTGTTTATTGCTTCTTATTTTAGGTTTCTTTAATCTCTTTGATGAGAAAAAAATACAAATAATTTTTGTATCAGTTATAAATTACCTTAACAATTTACGTTAGTTAAAATTTATATTGCATCATTTCAATGTAAAAATAGAAAGAATCATGTATATTACTATATCAATTTATTTACAAATAGCATGGTGATGAGCTTTTTTTTTAAGAATTCGTTTTTTAAAATAGAGAAATTAAGTTTTCAAATATTCACCACACATTTAATTTCAACAAAGATTAACAAAAGTATTCTATGACATAACCACAATCAAACTTTTCAGTATGATAAAATAATTATTGTACACTTTAAAGGTATAGTTGTAAACCATAATTAACTTTTTGAGTATTCAGATTTCATAATACTGAAAGTCACTTATATCAGACTCTGTAATATCATTGAAATTACAATAATTCGCAGATATGAGGTGGACGATTCATTCCACAATGCATTGCATTTACTGAACATCTTGGAGACAAACGGATTTCCTTGTCAACAAAACGGCAAAGTATTCTCGTTTGGTGAATAAACAAGGAGAAAAAGATGTCCCAATTAAGTATTAGTACAGGAAAGAGAGGGAGGAGTGTTGCAAGCTCCTCTGCATCTACTGTATCATCTTTAAGCAGCTCAACTGACTTAGCAAGCCTGTTTGAATGTCCGGTTTGCTTTGATTACGTTCTTCCACCGATCCTACAGTGCCAGAGTGGTCACCTTGTTTGTAGTACTTGCAGACCAAAACTTAACTGTTGTCCTACCTGTAGAGGTCCATTAGGTATGTTATGATCATACTGTGCCTCTTTTTATAGATAAAAAGTAAAGTATAAATATTGTCTTTCAAATGTTCATCATACAGGTAATATTCGTAATCTGGCTATGGAGAAAGTGGCAAGTAACGTGATGTTTCCTTGCAAGTATTCAACAAGTGGATGCACAGTCTCTTTAGTGCATACTGAAAAGGCAGATCATGAAGATGCATGCGAATTCCGTCCATACAGTTGCCCTTGTCCAGGTGCTTCTTGCAAATGGCAAGGATCTCTTGAGCAAGTAATGCCACATCTTGTTATGAGTCATAAAAGTATTACAACTCTTCAAGGTAATCATCTCAAACAAAATACATAATAATGTCTTTTATATTTGAAAGTATAATGACATTTCTTTTTTTGCAGGGGAAGATATTGTTTTTTTAGCAACTGATATTAATCTTCCTGGTGCAGTGGATTGGGTAATGATGCAATCCTGTTTTGGTCACCACTTTATGCTAGTACTTGAAAAGCAAGAAAAATATGATGGGCATCAACAATTTTTTGCAATTGTTCAGCTGATTGGTTCGAGAAAGCAAGCAGAAAATTTTGCTTACAGGTAATTCTGGATTATCATGAGGTATCAAGGTAATCATTTAATGGTAATTTTAATGTTAAACAGACTAGAATTAAACGGACACAAAAGGCGTCTGACATGGGAAGCTATGCCACGTTCAATTCATGAAGGTGTTTCATCTGCAATTTTAAATTCAGACTGCCTTGTATTTGACACCTCTATCGCGCAGTTATTTGCCGATAATGGAAATCTAGGAATAAATGTTACAATTTCTATGGCATGAGGAAAGCTGGAAAAAGCAGTGTGAAATCTTTCAAACGTATCGAGCAGTCGTAATTTCATCTTCATACTAAGGATTGCCCGTTATGTACATATAGCATTTTTTTACGTTACCACAGATAAATATTAGCAATATGGATGTTAGGAAATGTTTGGAATGTGTTGATGAAGCACAGTAATCAAACGCTCAGTTACTGGACCTCTCTTTAGAAGCTTTAAAGTGTACTTGTATGTGATATTAACACTACATGATAATAAACAACCTTTCAGTATACTTGCGCTGACTTTAAAGCTTTGACACTGGGTAAAATATCAATTCCAAAAAGTACCTGACACCTATTGCACACCATTAACACATTCTTTTAGTCATTTCTTATAAAAATCTTTTAATTTTAATGCTTTTTAACATAAGACATATTCTTTATAAAAACAGTGCTGTATTTTTTAAGAAGGAACATAGTTTTCACCAATAGATCTATCATAATCTGAGCGTGTATGATACGATATCAAAAACAGAAATCTATAGCACGTTATCATACCTGAAGAAGTCTCTGTACACATCGTTTTTTAATGTATAATAATTGAACTGAACGCATTACACATGCATCTGTCATTATTTATTTTCATTTAGGAATATCATACGCTTGCATATTTATTATCATCCCCTACTTTTGTTTATACATATAACTTTAACATAACTTTTCTTAACACTCAAACAATCGGTCATATAGCGACCAACTCTTCAAGTGTTCATTGTTTTTCCTTTTTGTAAATCCAGCAATACATTATGTCGCATTATATTGTGACTGAGTTCCCCCTATTTAATAGCGTTTACATATTTTGTACCTTCTGTATATCGCTACAATTTTAACTAAATGGCAATTTCGAACTGAATGAAAAAGCATATCAAATCAAAAGCTAGTAATAAGTTTGCAAACACAATAAAAACTTTATAATCACTACAGTATACTTGAAAATATTGATGGAAAAAAAGAGATATTTTTTATTTATACATGACATTGGTTGAATTATCGCTAGCAGCAAATATTATATTAAGCAATCATAGCATCGTTTTATAATTTCCAACGCCATGCAGACAAAATGTTGAAGTACTTGTCTCAGCAATACATACGGGAACACGAAAGTAGTTGGTATACGATAAGCGGGTGCAAAATAATAGAGATAAGTTGCGCAATCTCATCCTTTTTTACTAATTCTGTAACAAACGAATGTAATCTAAGATACAGAACTACAGGTTCAAAAATAATTTTATTAAATTATTGCATAGTAGTGTTATAGATTATAGATAATCGCTAACATTACGTATATAATTTCTAAGTTGTCATTCTTAGAAACATTTTTGACATCGTTTATTAAAGTGTATAACATAAAGTATAATTTAGTATAATTTGTCTTTAGAAATTGGTTTTGATGAAATACGTAATAGGGTAAGACGTAAGAAGTCACAAACGTGTACACTAAAACTTAATCTGTTGCACAAAGTGGTTCACGGAGTAGCAGATTAAATTAAGTATATTAATAGCAATACGCCTGATCATAATCAAATATGAAATTATAAGAAACTTACGATATGGAAGAAACTGACCTGGCAAATTCTCGATTCGTGATTCGACTACGTCATGAGGACGATGTAAAATATTCATCGTTAAATCGTGACTCTTACGTCATCATGAATCACGTATAAAATATTGGAACATTCCTGATGTAGACAAAAAATTGCTGTAAATAGGACAAACTTTATATGTGATAAAGCTATTAATTAATAACTGTAAATTAACATGCCGACATGCATATATACGAAATTCAAAGGAATATGGGAACCAATTGCATGTTATGCATATGTATAAGTATACATAAAAATATAAGCATAATTTGGCATATAAATACATATATATAAATTTATATATGTGTGTACATGTGCGTAAAAGGCTTATATGAATATACTTATGTTTATATAAGAATAATTAAAGGAAACATTTTATTTCGATACATTAAACAATTTAAGCAGTTTTGGCGGTTACTGAAAAAAACATTCGAGTCTGATTTTCACGTTATGTACTTGTTATTTAAACAGGCTATATAAGAGTATCTTTCCGTCTTATACTCAAGTACACCAATGACACTACAAAATTCGCACACATAGTAATGACTAAAACATCTGTTGAGAAATAGTAACATAAAAATGAAGCTGATCATAGACATAGAAAAAAGATAGCCAGACGAAATGTTACTAAAAGAGGAAAAACACGAGAAGAGAAGAGAAAAAAAACGAACGATTAAATACGATCTTATTGAACTATTCTTGACGAAAATCATGTCAAGATTAAAGTGCGAATTCTTTAAAAAACATACTACATCAATAAGGCATATGTACATATAATTCAATAAGACATAAATCTAAAATTAACCACGATGTAATGTTTAATCGTTTATCATAGTAATTTATTCTTACAGGTCAACAAGAACAGTACGCGAATATTTTTAATCAATGCGATCATTAAAAGCCTCTTATTTAATCCCTTACCGCATAATTTCTGCTTAAATGTCTTTAAACGTTCATAAAATAATGCTATTTAAAGTCCAAGAATTGTTACTATGCGAAACGAATACACTGAATTTTTGAAAGAAAGTAATTTTGCAGTAAGGGTTTAACAGATACGTATATTTTACTGTTACACCATTGCTTGTACTTTTATTGTATCTATAACACTAATTTTGGTAAAGAGCGAACTTTTTGTAACTTTTGTGCTAGTTTTTATGTAATTACATAATTTTAGTTCAATATTTTATGATTAGTTATATATAAAATCATAAATGAGTACGTCGGTATCGATCGTATTAAATATAACACCACGAATCCTGTTCCTAAGCGTCGAATAAATTTGTTATTAAAATACTACTTTCTCCAAGAGAATATCGTTAAAGTACCTTCACTCCATTCAAATTCAGTAACCTTATGCGTGGCATGCATGTGTGCATTTGAAACCCATGTTTTTGAAAGAGTAATCAGCGCCATCTAGGAACAGTCAAGTAACCTATGGATCAGTATGGGTCTCTCGGCTGATCGAATTCGTCTCTATGTTCGATTAATACCGTGCTTGCGGGAATTCTACTTGTTGCTTGGACGCACGAGTCATACTCGGTATTTTTGCGAAGATCTCTTCGGAGGCTGTTGAAGTTTTGAGAAGTTAATCAGACGTGGAAAAAATGGCCAACTATCACAAACCTGAATCAAAAACCGTCCAAGAATTGAAAGATATTGCTACGAAGTTAAGGATTCACTCGATCAATGCCACGCAAGCCAGCAAATCCGGGTATGTAAAATATTACATTCCCACTTTACTGTCGTGAATCAGTTGATCATCATCATCTGAAATAATTTTTCGAAGAATTAATGTGTAGCAATATCGATCACTTATTTGTCTTAGTGATTCCAAGTGGTACTATGTACTTACACTGAAATTGAACATTTGGATAATCGCGCGCAAAAATTCTTGATGCACACGATACGAAAAAATGGTTAATGTTTGCTTTATTTCACCGTTATGATAACTCGGTTGTAATTGCCTTTTACGACGCTTAGTCGTGCCGCACACGACGACGTTCATCCTTTCTTTTTTTAACTTTCTATCATCGAGATCCCAATCGTGGAAACTTTTCCAGCGGCATGGCATTGGTCTCGATTCTGACGAGTCTGCTTTCTGAACTTATCAGTATATCTAATAATATAGCACATTTTTAATATTTGGTTACATCACGTTATGCGGTTCATGGTTAGTCTTACAATTGAGGTTTATGTTTATGCATTCATCGAGAACCGGAATACCATCGAACTATGATTAAAATGTATACCCAGAAATCATGTTAGACTTCTGTCCAATTAATGTGAAAAGTATTTTACGTGGGAGCATAACTGCAAATATATTTTACTGAAGTATAATTTTGAATATAACATTGATCTTAGGGTATGACTTGTATACTTAAAAATAAGAATTTCATGAACGATGAGTCATCGTTTTTTTTTTTTAGAAAGATCTAGAAAATGAATGAGGGGAGAAGTTTTCTATATTTTCTTATGCGTGTTTTTGCACATAGCAACGGTATCACTAACACGTGCACGTACGATACAAAAATGATGCATGTAAGGAATCGTTACGTAACTTCTATGCAATCGGCGTCATCAGGCAAACGACAATTATTAAACATTAAAATTTTTTTCTACAAATGTCGTTCGATGTTACTTGACACGAGAACACGAACTGTTTAGTATGCAATAAATTAACTGCATTTGATAGTCTTCTAAATAACGAGGACGTTTTAAAATCCCGAAACAAATATGTTTCAGCTTTCGAAATAGTGGTTTGATAATGGCTAAAGTTTGGCTTTAAAAAAATCTGTGCTTTAGATAAGACAGTGGAAAAAACCACTACGAAATAAACAGATCCATGAACCCTTGAAAAAATTCACTTATCGTCTAAAAGCTGCAAGTTTTATTACCGATAATAATCGATAGATGTCTGAAAGATTAACGATTTTGTACTAAAATAAATTTAGTAAAAAACTAAACTACTAATCATTAAAACTATCAACTTGTTAATGGGCGACCATCATTTTTGAATCGTACTCTATAAAACTCGTGCTCCTAAATCGTGTTCCATGCAAGTGTGCGTGTCCCGTTGCGTCGAGCAATGTACGTAATATGCACACATAACGATCAAGAATCCATGAGGGTCCCCCTATCTCATGGGCCACGTGGACATTAATTTTGAAACGTCCTGTAATCAGCGTGGAGAAAAGTAGGGGGTTCTGGCGCGCAGTTACTCGCAAACGGTTCCCTTTCCTCACTTGTTATCGAACGCTAGTCTGGTGACGACCTGGGAGAGGATATCCGTAATTCACGATGGTGTGCGACATGAACGTGGAAAAACTCCAAGATCTGGCGAACAGGCTTCGCATTCAATGCATTCAGGCAACCGAGGCGTCGAAAAGCGGGTACGATAAAAAGGATAATTTTTCGAAAATGTGAAGGCATAGTTTTTGGAAATATTCGAATATTTTCTGTTGTGCGTCAGCTACTCTTATTGTCCTACAATGATTGAATCGGTGTCAGAAACCTTTTTACCGAATAGATTTTAAATATTTTTACGTGTATGTTAAATATTTTTCACGAGTATGGAAAAAATGACGTGTAAACTGTTCACTGTAGCTAAAATAAAATTTCAGAAGATTGGAAGTGTTAAGAAATGTTCTAGACGTATTTTTCTATTGCAAGCGATAAAAATCACTGTGTTAATATTAGAAGTTTTCGTGTAAATACGAATTGAAATATACGGCTAAATGTCTTGCGACAATATCGAACTTATTGTAATACGCATTTCGACTAGGGCAATGAAATCGATGACCGGTACTTTTACGAATGATCACCGGAATTAGTCGGTTAGTTTAATTGTATTTAAATGTATGATGACTCCTAATAATTCATGCAATAAGCACTTATAATCTATTTATCATAATGGTTATTACTGTGATGAGGTATGATGGGCATAAGAACTACACACAAAAGAAAAAATATTTGAAGAAACGTATACACTTTCTGTACGTTAGCTTCATTTAAAATTTCAATGTATGAATATACATATACGTCAAAGATAAATATTTTCATAAATATTTTATTTAATATTAATATAAAATTTAGCATAAAGTATAAAAAAAAAAAAGAAAAAAGTGGCTGTAATGCAAAGGATTAGCATTTCTTTTTCATTTATGAATTATATAATAGAATGATTCTACTATTTTCGTCTTCTGATATTTAGCAATCACGTGATCAAGATAATGAATCTATTGACCTCCAGAGATAATAGTTCATCCTAATCGTGAATCTACTAATACATGACGTTAACAGCTTTATAGAACTTTTCGACATTTTTAGCCATAAAATTTATAATTTTTTTCTTTTATTTTTTCTTTAGTCACCCGACATCATGCTCTTCTATGGCAGAAATTATGTCCGTTTTATTCTTCCACACGATGCGGTACAAAGTATCGGCTCCACGTGATCCGAACAGCGATAGATTCGTTTTGAGCAAAGGTCACGCAGCTCCTATTCTTTATGCAGGTAAATTTTCCGTCTACACACGTTATAAATACGACTCTTTCGGAGAACGTCATAAAATCATGTTTTATTTATTTCCTTACAGCATGGGCTGAAGCTGGTCTTTTCCCAGCAAATGAGTTGCTGAATTTGAGGAAAATTGATAGTGACTTGGAAGGTCATCCTACTCCAAGACTTAACTTTGTTGATGTGGGAACTGGTTCCTTAGGTCAAGGTCTCTCTGTTGCTGCAGGAATGGCCTATGTGGGCAAGAACTATGACAAGGCTAATTATCGGTATATTAACATTTTAGATAATTTATTGATATGTGTTAATGTAAAAGACATTTGCATTTGTAGAGAAGAAAGATAAAAGTAGAATAATATATTTACAGCGTATACTGTCTGATTGGTGATGGTGAAGCAGCAGAAGGTTCAATATGGGAAGCCCTTCACTTCTCATCCTACTACAAATTAGACAATCTTTGTGCTATTTTTGATATCAATCGTCTGGGCCAGAGTGAACCAACATCTCTGCAACATAATATGGAAGTTTATCGTAAGAGACTGGAAGCTTTTGGCTTCAACGCTCTGGTTGTTGATGGTCATGATGTTGAAGAATTAGCTAAGGTATGTGTACACATATACAATTAAAACTGAATGATTGTCTGTACAGAGTACTTAAAACAAATTCTGTAGGCTTTCCATGAGGCTCAAAACACAAAAGGACGTCCTACCGCTATTCTAGCGAAGACGTTCAAGGGCAAATATTTCCCAAACATTGAGGATCTTGAAAATTGGCACGGGAAACCACTCGGCAACAAAGCAAACGAAGTTCTTCAGGTAAGAACTATATCTACGTTCAACAACAAATACTATATCTACATTCTGGAATCTAATGCATTGTATAATTATAGCATTTAACCGGCATGCTGAAAAATTCTGGTCCCCTTGGACTGCACCCTCAGAAACCCTTAGTTGATGATGCTCCAGTAGTAGACATCAGCAATATTACTCTAGCGTCGCCCCCGAATTACAAATTGGGAGAGCAAGTAGCTACAAGATTGGCATATGGTACCGCTTTAGCCAAGGTTTGTATTTTTCTCTTAAAATTAAACCACTTATTCGAATACTTTTTACTTTTATCCATACTTCATATGTTCTTTTTTGTTTTAGTTGGCAAAAAATAATCCCCGTGTAATTGCTTTAGATGGCGACACAAAGAATTCTACATACGCAGAAAAAATAAAGACCATCGACCCAGCTAGGTTTATTGAAGGCTTTATTGCCGAGCAAAATGTCGTGGGAGTTGCGATTGGTGCAGCATGCAGAGACAGAACGGTCGCGTTTGTATCTGCCTTTGCTACTTTCTTCACTCGTGCTTTCGATCAGGTAAAACGATAGAAGTTTTCATTTATAAACGGTATGTAAATTCATGAATTATTTTACATAAATTTTCTTAAATTCTGCAGATACGAATGGGTGCTATTTCACAAACCAATGTCAACTTTGTGGGATCTCATTGTGGTGTCTCCATCGGAGAAGACGGCCCCTCGCAAATGGGTTTGGAGGATATAGCTATGTTCCGTACAATTCCTGGCTCTACTGTATTTTACCCAAGCGATGCTGTTTCGACAGAGCGTGCCATTGAATTGGCAGCTAATACGAAAGGCATCTGCTTCGTAAGAACTTCTCGCCCTGCCACGGCAGTTTTATATAAAAACGATGAAACATTTGTCGTCGGTAAGGGTAAGGTGCTTAAATCATCCGCAAAGGATCAAGTTCTTGTTATTGGAGCCGGAGTAACTTTGCACGAAGCCCTTAAAGCTGCTGACGAATTGTCCAAAGCTAGTGTAAACGTTCGAGTGATCGATCCATTTACGATTAAACCACTCGACACTCAATTGATCGTAAAGAACGCTAAAGAAGTCGGTGGAAAGATCGTTACCGTCGAGGATCATTACGCAGAAGGTGGTCTTGGAGAAGCAGTTCTCTCAGCTGTAGCATTAGAAAAAAATATTATAGTTAAAAAACTAGCTGTTACAGAAGTGCCACGATCTGGCCCACCAACTGTCTTACTGGATAAATATGGCATTAGCTCGAACAAGATAGTTGCTGCTGTTCAAGAAGTTCTGAAACTGTAATTTTCAATGAACGAACAAGATTATTACAGTTTCGCGTTGAGAAACGCACAGGAATTAAACGCAGAGCGTACTGCCATATGTTAATTAATGCATTCCATGTCATTTGTATGGATTTGTGCGTGTTGAAAAATCATTCGATTCAATATAAAAGATTTCCTTTTTGTACAGAAAGATATTAAATTTTATATATAATTTTTATACATAAAAATTTTATTTTATACAGAAATTGAACACATACACATAGTGATGTACAGATTAAAAATATCATTTTGCCAAAGTTCACATATGTAGGAAACGTTCCTATTATAAAATGATTCTAACTATAATGTTACAAACGAATAGGTGCATTTATAAACAAAGAGAATAACTTAAAATTTCAAAGATTCCTGAAACATACAATATCAGTGTTACATATTGCATTAAATAAAGAGATTACAAAAATGAAATTGTTTTATTTATCTTACTTTTTTCATTGACAAAGTTGTATCGAATTCGAAGAAAGATTTAAAAACTTGCGCCTGAAACATATCGAAGTTCGAAATGAAAAGAACTAGGCTACTGGAAGAGGCATAAAGAAATCCCTAGTTCGCGAAATGAATTACAAGAAGATTCGCCTCGCGATTGGTCGCGGGAAACGGAAAGAAGGGAAAGATAGGGAGCAAGAGCGGGCAGCAGCGCCACAATTCCCTGCTAAAGAAGGAACGTCAGCCGTTCCATGTTCGTCGGTCCCACGTTTAGCTAGCTGTTCACCATCCAAAATATCCAGGCTGGCACATCGTCGAGTTACACGTGTGTTGGTTCGCGCAAGTGTCTCTTCTCTACCTGTGTGAAGAGTCATAGTAGCGGCCATTGCGTATACATAGTGTCAGGGCTCCCATGTGTGTGTACGTGTGCGTGATACACACGCGTATGCGTTTCCCGTTCCGCGATTCGCGTTCGCGCATCCCGAAAAAGATGGCCGCCATGAAAGCGTACGGTGGTGATGTTGACGTCGTTTGCAGCAAGGCCGCGTCACGTCCTCGAAAAGCGTGAACAGAACGCGATCGCTCGAATGCTTCCGCGATCCTCGTGGTGCTCCCGAACGAGAAAACGATACAGCGAGAAAGTTGTCGGTGATTCGAAGACGCGAGTGCGGTGTTCGCTGGATCCCTCCTCTCGCGGTGTTCGACGAAAACGACAAGGAACGGTTGAGAGGAGAAAGAAAAGAGGGAGAAGAAGCAAGGAACGTGCCCAGCCGCAGGGGTTGAAAGGGATCGCTCGTGACAGAGAGAGGAGGAGATAAAAAAGAGCGGAGGTAAGAAGAAAGGGAAGAAAGGAAGGTTGAAGGATCGCGTGGAAAATACAACAGGGTGATACGGAAGTGGATAGATCGCAAGGTAGAATCGCGGGTGGTGTGTGTGTGGTGCCGCGGGTGAAACAAATGCGTGCGCGTCGTACGCGGCCGAGCCTCTCTATTGCCAACGGTATCATCCGAGTCGACCTGTTTTTTCCGTTTCCACGGCAAGTTGCGTTCTACGCGTGACTCGAAACATTGTGTCAACGAGGGACGGCCATATTAATTCGTAGTCCCCGCCGTTACGCTTATTCCGAGGAATCGTGTTTCCTCGAGCTGTTGGTGTCTGCTAGTTTCACGTTCCTCGCTACTTTTTCCAGTGCATAGCCCCGTGCGTTCCTCGCGTTGCGTGTTCTCTGTCTTGCCCTCTTGTATCGTATCGTATCGTGCCGTGGCGTGTCGTGGCGTGTCGTGCCGTGTCGTATCGTGCCTCGCCGTACCGTACTGTGCTCCGTGTGCGTATCATGTCGTGATCCTCGACCACTTGGATATATACGCGTTACCACGTACCCTCCAGGCTTTGCCGAATGACGGTGGCTGTACGTGGTGCATGGACCGTGGTACAAGTGCGTACGAGCAAGAAAAAGCACGGCCGCGAGGCGAGTTCTGTGCCGCCCAATGCTCGTGCATCCCACCGAAACAACTTACCGGTTCTCCACCACCGTATCGTCTACCCACTCTACCAGCAGTACCACCCTTCCTAGATCCTCTACTACCCGCAGAGTGAGTACAATTCATGTATTTTTCCATGCTTTCACAAGCTTGACTATTTCCTTATTTACCTCTAACCACGTACTAGAGAAATATGGTTTGTTCAGTTTTGTAAACGAAGACCTTGCTATTGGGTAGAATGCTTACGTACAGCTTTGGTTGTTCGATACGATTGGCAATCTGTGTCAAGCTTCTTTATATTGTGGTTAGTTAGTCAGCATCGAGCAGTTTATTTCTGAAGGCTGTGGAACATATGCGATATTAGTAAGCAGTCATCAATGGTCAGGTAGCGATCAAATGTGTGAGAACTACTAACTGCCTTTGATATGTATATTATAGTCTTAATGAGCATTAATTGATGATTAGTTACAAGCTTACAAAGAACAAATAACTTGGCTACAAATTCAAACATATTTTGCAATGTATCACAGTATTATCATTCCTTCTTACTCAGTCCCGTGTCCTTCATTAAGGATATCAGGCACAATATTAGACAAATTGTTAGTATATCATTAGTGATCAATGATATGTAACAATTCTATTTATTATGCTTCATTATTCAAATTGATAAAGTAAGAAAGAAGCAAACAACAACATAACCTCAACTCAGAGTGGTCGTAGACCAGTTATATAGAGCCTAAGTCGATAACATACATTGATAAATGTTTTTTTCTGAAAATAGAACAATTATCTCAGATTGTAGATAACTTCCACTGATAACCACTTAGCCCCTTTTAAAAGAAAATCTTTCTATTTGTTTGATAACTATGGAATCTTTTATCATGCATATTCTGATAGCTTTCTCTATCAATAATGTCATAGATACAAACAAGTAGGAAATGTGAATAATCTTTAATCTCTGATATTAAGGTTTATAATTTGAATATAGGAATTTAGAAACACTCAATACTTTTTTTTAGAATTGCTTTAACGATAATCAAAGGTCAAAAACATAGAAAATAATGGACAGTATGAACTCAATAGTTATGACATTACCTGTTAGGGATTAATCCTGACAAAAAGAATGTAAACATTTTCTTAGAATGAAGTGTACTTTTATTGTACCTTCTTTGGTGTACAACTACATTTGCATTTATTTACAGTGAAATCTTTGAATATATCAACAATCCATCTTATGTACAATCACATTCTAAATTAAAACCTTGTCTACATAATTAATACTAAACCATTAGAATTTTTTGCTTCTTTTCCATAAGCCGAATTAATGGTCTCATTTAATATTATGCATATAGCTTGGAAACAGCTTGCATAAGCACACGCGTTACGATAACAAAAGCAACAGAATTATTTGTTCTGCTCGTGGATACTCCGATCGAGGGATACGTCGAAGGAGATATATTAGCTCGTAGGAGGATATCAATTGATCGCATTTGTCATGGTAGCAATTTTTAGGGTGAAAAGACGGGTTCACGGGGCGATTAATCATTTGGCTGGTAGCAGCACGGCCTATTTAATAGCGTGTTCCAGTGGCTTGTCGCTCGGCCTTTTTATACTGGTCTCAAAAGCGGTCGAGTGTACTTCGTATTTCGTAGCAGTGGTGCCGTTACGATGCCACCGTGCGAGATTCTCGCCACTATTGCGAACGCCACTCAACTTTTCCCGTTTTTTTTCCCCTCCTGAAACTCGTACGAATGACGGGCTCGCGCTTTCTCGCGACGTTTAGTGTTTTTCCTTGCCGTTGTGTCAATGACACTCACAATTTTTCTTCCGTTCACGTGTACGGAACGTCACTTCTTTTTTTTTTCCCTTTCCTTCTGCCCAGCTTGGTCCGCGAGGGTCCGAGTTTCGTGTTTACAGGATTCGGGGTCGGTCGTAAAAGCCAGGTAACCGATGCACGGGTCTCTCGAACCGAGCGAAAAGTAAACGAACGCTCGTCGAAATGTATTCGCGAGGCGAAAAAAGGATTATTACGGGCTTTCAGCTATCCGACACAACTACAGATGTAGTTTCCATTTGGGGTGGTCGGGCGGAAGACACTGCGAACGGAGAAACAAACTTCTCTCACGGAGAAGGAAGTTATTGGATTCGCCGAGTCGGGAAAAGCTTGGAAAAGCGAGGGCATTTCTAATTTATCTTCATAGTAATTGGAACGTTTCTTCGCGACTCGCGTTTCATATCTCCCCTCTGCCCACTCCCCCTCTCGAACCAGACACATTAAGCCTTCGATTCGGATCGAGGATCAGTTTTTCTCGTTTCAAGTTGGCCGAGTAAGCGGATAAGCGAATTAAGCGCTTCCGAGGGAACTCCTTGGAGCAAAGGCTTCTGCTGCACGCTGTAATTTACACGATTCCCATTAATTGCCCTCGTTCGCTCGTTGTTTCACTGTTCAGAAGGATTCGACGCCTTCACTGTCATTGCGTCATTGCGTCATTGGTGATCGTCACCTTAAGCTATATCTCTTCTGATTCAACAATAACGAACCTGGCGAGAAAATGTTTCTAGTTGTTGCTTCAGTGGAGACGTAGTTTTAGATTCGATTTTAACAAATTTAAATCTGCGATTTTTATTTAATTAAAGCAGTTCTAGAATCGTGTTCGTGTCAGTTGTGCGTAGTAAAGGAAAGTGTTAGCAATTTGTTTTCGTTTTGGGTACACGGTGCACCTTCCTGCGCCACACAGTTTCGTCAGATTATTTGCGAGTTTACAAAACCGAGGAACGTGGAGTATACATCAACGTGTACCATTTGTAGCGAATGAATTCCTAACTAGTTTCGACGTTGCCTGTTTTTGCATTCCCTTAACAAATAAGGGTAGACAGCATGGATGGGATCGTGGAACGCGAATCAGTAACGGACTCACTCGTTTTTCTTATTTTATCTTATCTTAATGTTTTAATCTTCTCCACGCGATAATGCATGGGCGCCTATGTAATCTGTAACGCGAGTAACATTTAATTCGTTGAAATATCGTTTTCGTTCGACGACGGAACAGTACACTGGAGGCTCAAAAATTTCATCAGAAATCCACGGCCGACCAATCGCGAGCGATTGTAGCAACGCTGTCTATGGTTAGTACTGCACGATATTTTGTGCGTGATTAACGCTTTGTTTGTCGAGGTCGACGCGAGCGAACGATCCCCGCCAATGGACCAGATAGAATTATTTCGTTATTTTATTTTAACTCGTAGCAGCGGCCGACTGAATTTTATCGATATCTCGTATAAAGTCCGCGAACGTTTAAACGGACCGGTCTCGATTGATTGAAAGACAGCATCGCTAATTGGCCGCTCGACGTTATCGAGCGCATTGAGACTTACTCGTAAAAACGCTAGCAAGGAAAGACAGAGAGATGGGTGAATATAAAGATAGTCTGCACGCTTCACCAGCTTCACTCTGACTCCGTTCTTAATGAGTAGAACGGTGGGGGATAACACTCTGCTTGGACGTTTTGCTAGGAAACTGTCTTTATTAACACTGGAAATGGGAACGCGTAACGTGTGCTTATTTCCATCAGAACGATAACGTGACGATACATTATATCTCTGGTTCTAGGGCAGAGAAACATAAGTTACATTTTGTAGAAAGAGTTACTATACTCTAGAATAGATGCAAAAATTAATTAAAAACAATTTTTTTTTTTTTTTCGAATTGGAGTTACTATCAAAGTGATCGAATTTTTAGCGAATTTAGCGCGACAGTCAACGTGTTAGTATCAGATCTGTCATGAAGAAATAGAACTGATCTGTTCTAGAGATCAACATTTCTTAGATAAAAGTCTGACTCCAAGATCTGACCAACCTTCAAACGATCGCTTCCTCTGTGGCGTTGATTCTGGGTGACCGCAGCCGGTGACCCGGTGTTTGCTTCAGAGAAAGCTTCCCTTGGAATATTAGAACGTGTTTTCGCGTTGGCAGCCTTCGTTGGCCGTATACGGTCTGTTTTTCTTGACGACACGTAAGAACGTCGCCGTGTTCTCTTTCCCGTGACTGAAGAACTCCCTTGGAGAGTTCTCCTCGCGCGTCTCCGCGACGACATCGCCACCGCGAGATTCGCCTTACAAGCGCTCGCACTTACACTCGAAACGTATCGAGGACGCGGGATCCATCCTTTTTCGTATTTCCTGTTCTTTCGTCGTCTAGCTCTTTGGAAAGCTCTTCGATTGTTTCCTGCCTCTTGGACATCCGTCAATTTCATCGAACGTGAACGAAGCGAAAGGTGTTCCTAGGAGGTCGTTAGGGCAGTTTCGTGGGTGTTTCTTGCCGTATAGAATTGCGAGGGAATCTGAGATTACTCGTGTTGATAAGGATTAACATAGCCACAGACCACCGAAAGGGTGACTAGTTCACTCCTGCATTCAGAAAGTGAAGAGAATATATTGTAAAATGTGAACATCTTAATATTAATACGATTTGCTGGCAGAGAAAACTCTGACCTTTCGTCGTTTCAGCACGTAGAAACGTTTAACAATTTCTACAGACTGTTTGGAAGCTCATCCCTGGCTGAACATGCTGGATGTCTCGAGCGCACACGTGCGTTAATGCGACCACGTAAATGTGCTGGCAGCGGCATACGAAGGGAGGGTCGTTATCTCATTCGTTGTAACGGTATCCAGCCACGTTGAATCGTGAATTCGTTTGTCTGACCACTCAGTCGAATTACATCACCCTTTTCCATATTGGTCAGGACATCCTTTCAATATTCATATTTGGGCTGAAACATTTTTCGAAATGTTTCCAGTTTTTTATTAAAAAAACTTTCCACTTTTTTTATAAAACTGGAAACTATTTTATAAAAGCCGATGCACACAAACGATATTTTGATGCACGATTTCGCTGCGATCATATTTTTCTTTGTTTTCTAAATTACAAAATTAAAATATCATTCGCATACATTGGCCCTTAGTTGCCATCTGTTTCGAAAAAAATCACTCGATTAAAATCTATTCTTCTTCTTTTCGTTACAGCTGATAACTAGCAATGATCACACTATTGATAAAAAGTAGTTCGAGAAGACCCATAAGACATCTTTTTAGCGACCCGATGAACTCGTAAATACCAGCGAACATTTTCCCTTTGAAACGGGATCTTTGGTCGCGACTCGCTTCTCCGGAGTCCGACACTCGAATCCTGTGAAATAAAAAAGGAAAGGTGTTATAGAATACTGTGTCCAGTCGACCTCGTAGAACCGCAGAGGGTTCACGGAAACGGGTATCCCTCGCGTTGCGAGGGTATCGAATTTAAAATCGACGCGCTCCACCTTTTTCCATTCCCTGTGGCCTCTCCTTGTCGACCTCCTCCTTCGATTTCCACGACTCTCGACTCGCATAAAGATTAACGCTCTTTCGAGCGTTCGGTAAGTGGCTCTGAATCAGATTAGTCGACCGACCTCCATGTAATTCCCTTCGATTTCGATTACTTTGCTCCATTCAGATTATCTGGATGAAGTTAAGCGGACTTTTAGCCATTGTTTAGGTCGTCACGTTCATTCGAAATACGCACGTATCCTGAATACTTGAAAAAGGGAATGAAAGTTGAGGAACTTGCAACCAAAACGATCCCTCTCAATTTTGATCTTTTTTCAGGTGAACAGGATAATACTGTAGCATCCTTAAATCCTGTTCCACAGATTAAAATTGTAAAATAGAAATTTAGTATTATAAGCTTTCTGGAGGTCTCGTTTTGACCACTCTAAAAGAAACTAAAAAACAGGAGAAAGATGGTTGACATATAGGATCGCATGTACAGCTGACTTTTGGTAGGTAAAGGCTGCATTATTCCGCTCCACAGTAGAGATAATACATTGCAGACGAAGCGCGTTTTGGAGGGGCTCACGCGTGTGCTTTGTCGTGATTCGAATTGGTTGCTCGAGTAGCAGCAGTCTAGAATACACAATCCTTTAAGTATGTACCACGTCGTCGTCTTTCCCTCCTCTCCTGTTGTTTACTCTTCTGATGTTTGCGCTGTTGTCTCAATGGAAAGACTCTGACTCTGTTCTCCGAGCATTTCGATTCGTATTAATTTAGAGTGATGATAATATGCTTCTCCGCCAAGCCGAGACGAACGTTTCTGTTCATAAATTTCGCGGAGAATAGAGACGCATTGTTCGACGTGCTCCCGTAATTGCGTTTCTATCCATTGGGCTTCGATGCTTCCACTGGATTCTTCATGGATTTCTCTTGCCGTCTTTTATTTCCATCTCTTTTCTCTTGCGCGATTGAAATATCGAGACGAAGCAGTTCGCAGCATTTCAACTTGAGAATAATTGCTCTTGCTACGTTTTTAAATATTCTCAAACAGAAAGATTCGAGCAGAATAATTCAAGAATTAATTGAAATTCTCGTATGCTCGCGAACTGGGAAAAAATTCGTTCTATATTTCCACGGTTTTCTCCTTCTCATTATCGTAAGATTTCAAGGGGAAGCAGACCGCTAATAGACTGGCGAAAGTTCGCAATGACGACTCGTGAATTAGAAAAACCGAACACGATTCGGCGGGGATAATTTAAAAGGCGTTCGAAACGGAAACGACTTTCTCGCGAACGTGGATAGTTTGTTACTCTTGGGTCGTGTTCGAAATAAAGTTAACGCGAGATAATAATCGTAACAATTCGAAGTCGGGCCGAGCTCGACGAAGGAGTAGCGAACGGGGCAATAAACGTTCGTTATCTCTTCCCCTCGCGTTTTAAACAATCGTGCTTTCTCGTTTCGTTTCTAAGCCCGTGCAGTTGTTACGCGACGCTCGCTCTTCCTTCAGCGAATTTCAAACTTGATTTTCCTAGACTCCCCAACGATGACTCTATCGCAACGAATGGGCTGCGTGATTCATCCCCGAGCAATGAGATCGTCGCGGCTTCTCCAATGCATCGCGATAGAGAGCAATGCTGCACTAATTATTTTCGATAGAACATTATCGAATCACGGGTCAAATCAATCGATGTTCTACTATACTCTTGTCATTATACCGAATGAATGTAATTCTAAATGAAAGAGACTGTGAATGGTGTAAATTCAATTAGCCAAAGTTCTGCCGTATTTTAAAATTGCTCATGTGCTTAAAAATATCTAGAAATACTACTATACAAGTCTATTATGGCAAATATCTAGAGAATATATGTGCTAAACGGACACTATGGTCCTCTAAAGCGATAAAATAATCGATCCACATTCGTCAGGCTTTCGTTCATTTCGTTCGACGGTCGAAGTTAGGATTTACGAGTGGAATTTACTGCAGATATATCTCGATACTCTCGGCAACTCTTTCCTCGCGCTTTACGACACATTTCCTGAACGATCAACGGCCGAAACAAAATCAACTGACTTCTTTCGATTCGAGTCAGCGTTCCTGGAGTAACGATAAGAAAGAGGAAGCCTCAAAGTCTGTGAATGACTGGTTACCTTGAAAAGATCCCAGCGAGTCACGCGACGAAGATAACTCGGCCAGTCGGGCTCGACTTTAGAAAATCCGAGGGACGTGTTTCACATGTCGCGGGAATTTTAATATTACCCAGGGAAATACCACTGAATGGTTATTATGGCGATTTAATTGCTTGCTGGGATAATTAAAGTTGCGAGGGGCGTTCAACCGTGGCGTGAGGATTTTTTTTTTCACGCTATGCTGTAACATAGTAGTCGGACTTGAAACTGAACTAATCACGGCGAGAGAATTTTGATGAGGAATTTTACGTTTCAATGTTCGTTGTGCTCGTTAGCTTATTTTTGAAGCGCAACGTTCGAATTTTGTTTGGGGAGAAAAAAGCTGTTTCCAGCAGGCCGCGTTAAAAGTCGTTGGAGGTTCGGCGAAGAGCGAAGAGGCTTCTTCGTAAATAAATTGGAAAGATGTAGTGCACGAAGTAGACGAGTGATTGGCTCGAGTGGCCATTATGCGTGGGAGAAGAGGATACTTGGGCCGATACGGTGATCGATGGCTGGATCCCGCTCGCGGCTTTTCGAACTTAAATAATCGATGTGCCCCCGAGACACGGGGGCAAAGATAAAGCAGCCTTCTGGGAATCGCGTAGCTGCTCGCGGATTAAAAACCGTCCTCGGGATTTCGCTGAATAAAGGTCAGCGTAAAAATAAAGCTGCAAACGCGAAAGAGCGACTCGACCTGTTTTTACCCCCATTGCTGCTTTTCGATGGGAATTAGGAAGCTCGAGATACGGAGAGGACCCTTTCGTTTTGCGTTTCAAAGCAGACACGACTAGAGCTGCTTTCTCCGTCTTCTCGAACCATAGACTGGCTCCCTTGAACGCGAATCTCTCCGTCTGTTTCTCGTCAGAGACAGCCAGAGGTCAACTTTACATATCTGGTGGTATTCAAGTTTTCAGCTGAATCGTCGAGAAACGCTGACTTGCTTTTACTCGTTAGCCATCTATCGGTACATGTTAAATATGTGAAGTTAATCAATAATTTAAAGAACGACTCGTTCGAGATACATATTACACACACAATACCGCTATCGGAAATAGGTTCAGCTGATCGTGTGTGAGTCGAATGTTACGGAAGTTCGTGTATATAGTTTAATTATATAATCATGTTTTCGTTCTACTCTAATTACATAGTATCTTACCCCTCTGTCCGTGATTCCCTCGTTTTTGCCGCGTTTTTTATTCTCACCCTCTTTTTGCGTCGAGCCGAATCCAAGGCGGAACGTGGCAGCAGGCTCGCTGTCGTTTAAAACGATAGACTCAAAAGACGAGGAGGAGCAGGCCGAAAGTCAGACAGTGGAACGTACGAGGGTGGCTTGGGCGGACGTAAATTACGTCAGGCTGCGACACAGACCCCTCTTTGTAGGGCCTACTAACCCAGGAAGAGGGGAGGGGATATCGACACTGGAGCATCGATCCTTGTGCAAGGCCGCCTCCAGACGTTCCTTTCTTATACAGTTAGCCACACGATTTACCGAATTTCTTATCAAACTGTCGAGGGCTTTCGTTGCAATCTGCGAGCTGCATGTTACGCGGACACGCGCACGCTATCTCAACCACAAATTAATGAGATCCAGTCGCGTGGAGACCGAATCGTGTCTTATCGAATGCAACAAGCGTAATTTCACCGTAATAACTGTGGAATGAATGGACAAGCTGCGGAGATAACTAATTTTTTACCTGACTGTCTCTTCTAACCTGGGAAGCCTACTGGCTGAGATTAATGTTCTTTGGAAGTTGATATCTTCTTATGAACATGATAGATTATCAGTGTTTGCGATGTTTACGTGAAAAAGTCGAGACTCCTGGTTCTTGGTTGTGATTCCTAAGTCAGGACGTGATCTTTTATATCCAACGTCTTCTGTAACGATTGTGCCGAAAATGGAGAAAATTTATGCAGAAGGGTTGCTTGCTGGGATTGTTCCGCTTTCTCTGATGGACAACTATTTCGGTCGTTGAGCGTTTGGAATAGAGTGTCTGGAGAATGTTAGAATCTGCATGAGCGCTTTTGCTGCTTAAAACGATAAGGCTTTTAGAACTTCGATAGGATGGGCAGAACGTCTTGAAATAAACTAGGATTTCAAATATAAAGATGTTTAAACTTTCAAATTTTCAAAATTTCAAATATTTAAATTTTCAAATATTCAAAATTTCAAATTTTCAAAATTTCAAATATTCAAATTTTCAAAATTTCAAATATTCAAATTTTCAAATTTATACCGCGCAATACGTATGACTTATAATACTTGGCGGAATAGGAAATTCATGGAACTAGCTTTGGAGTCTTTAGTATTCTGGTACTGGATTGGTCGATATTTACTGAACATTCCTTCGGATCTTATGTTAGAAAACTAATCTCTTTTGAATAAGTCTTGGCTTCAAGTGAACTCAGTTTAGAAGTTTTATTTAATGCAACGTACCTATAAGGAAAATTACATTATACGTGAAAATGGTATTCCCCTTACGCTGCGTAGTCTGCCAAGTGATTCATCATTCAAGAGTTACATAGAGCGATATACATATAACATAGTACAACACTATCGCAACGAATTGGTCATCCTCGTGAACTCGCTCCCACGCGCGTTCAATTCACTCAAGGTTACCAGCTACAAAATGCATTTTTCTCTGCTCGTTGCACAGTCAAGCTGCCTTTACCATGGCCCAGATCCATAACGCGTCAAGAGCCAAAAGTACCACCCTGTTGACCCTTCCAGTCCTACGCAGATCCAATTGAAAACCTGGAAAGCTTCTCGTTGCTCCTGCACGATTGAAAAATTGATGCCATAGTTCTACTCACAGCAGACATTCTGTCGAAACAACGGAGGAAATCTGTTGGACGGAGTGGTGACAGTACTTTCTCAAGGTTGCAAGTTTCCTCTCACTCCTAACAAAACACTGTGAAATAATTAACGCGATTAGACTGACGCGACACCAGAAGTTTGCGTATAACGAATTGAAGTATAACGAATGGGTCAGCCATTTGTTGCGTTGCGAGGAACCGTGGCTCGCTTTGTTTCCAATTGCTATTAAATGGAGCCACGACGAGGACCCTTCGAGATCGAATTTGTTATTCGGGGGAGAAAGGAGAGAGTCGAGAATGGATATCGATGTCCGATATTTTGGCCACGTAAAAGGGAAAAGAGTTCTTTCGGCTTAGTGGCTCTTTTCTCTCCGTCCTCTGTCTTCCACCGAATGCAATTTCGTCTCCTCCCAGCCGTCAGTTTCCTTGCTCCTTCCAGAAAACTATTCTCTTCCTTTCCATCTACTCGACGTCGGTTACAAAATCGAGGATGTAGAGGATCGGAACATACCCATCGATCAAACTGTATTCAGAATCCAGATCCTGCCAGTTCGTGGAAATTCATTATAGCGTCTCTATCAGACCTCGAATCATCAAAGGGTTCCATCGATAATGAAATAGCTGTTGGCACGGTATGCAATTTGTCGCCAAGCTTTGTAGTTCAGAGTCTGTGAAAAGTTCAAGACACTTGACTAACGAGGGGTCAGGTCATTTTCTAGTTAACAGAGTATGTCAACGCATACTTCCTGCAAACAACTCGAGACTCATGCACTCAGTGTATAAAGAGTATTTTTCTACTCGCACAGCTTTCATAATTATCATACATTGTATCACACGAAACATACTCAGCCCACAATTTTTCGCCCTGTACGCCAAGCATAACTGGCTGTTCCACGCAACACGAAACGCTTTACGTCCGCTGTAATTCCAGCCGTAAGACAGGCGTTTCACGTTTTTATGCTTTCTCGCGGAGCCCTTAAAGGGGACGAGGCTCGTAAAGGGGGCACGCGCGTAGCACAGGGCAGCCGAGCGAAGGGACGCGCGCGCGAGCTCGTAATCTCGATAACGATCTAATCCCTTAAACTGCAGGCGAGAGGGAAGGGTGGTGACGGCACGTACGAAGCATAAACGAAACATTCGTACGCGACCGAACTCGCCTCCGATCCCTCGATCTCCGTTATTTCTCACGACAGACACGACCGACGAATTTAGTCGCCTTCGTGCTGCTTTCATTTCCATCCATCCTTAGGAAAGGTGTTACGTGTATAGTGGAACGTGCATAGTGAAGGATTATACGAGTCTGTATTAACTGATTTGAAGGAAAAGGATAGGAGAAACGATTGAAACTGCCGGTCCTGCAGCTGGCCATTAACTGAACACAGTGTATTTTGCTAAGACTGTCCTCCATGATCGACGACAGTCCTCTGAATATAAAAATGGTTCAAACGTTTTGTCCTAGGCTAATGAGAAGAGCTATACTGTAACCCATAGGGGTAGGTCACCTCTCTACAATGAAAGGAAAATACATTTAGGACACAATTGCGTAGCAGGTAGAAGTGGTTTCTTTCCATACAGGAAAATGACAATTTTGCAAAGCACTGTAATTGCAAAGCAATCACA